>NC_133127.1:28214794-29637740 GCF_048418815.1 Hemitrygon akajei
TCTCCGCGCAGGCTTCAAGTATTCAAACTACATTTATTATGAAAGAATGTATAAATTATACAACCTTGAGATTTGCTTGCTTACAGGTGGTCAGAAAGTAAGGAAAACAAATAAGTCCAATTAAAAAAAAATAAAGACCAACCCCAATGCGCACAGAGAAACAGAAAAAAAAACCAAATCATGCAAACAATAGAATCGAGCAACAACAACAGCATTACAAACTAAACTTGAGTCCTCAGATCCAAATCCCTGGAACAGCCCAGAGTAGGCCCAAAGCCTTGGTATTCAGTTCATCACATTAGCGGGGCAAATTGTCGCAAAATTTGCTTTGGACCTGGATTTTGCTGCCGAGGAAGCCAGCTGGATGGTCATCGGAACTCCTCTGTCTCGTCTTCGGCCCTCCGAATCGCCCGCTCCAACCAGCACTGTTCCAACTCCAAGTGCGTCAACTTTGCGGCGCACCAGCAGGGCACACCTTGCAAATTCGATTTGCGTTCGCTCACCTCTTCATTGTTCACGGTGATAATTCAGCACAAACCACCTCACAAAAAGTGTTATCAGTAATGTTTTTAATCAAATTCCTTTGCTTTCGAACTACCGGTAAGCCATCACGCGCCTTCGGTAGCGCCATCTTTCTCGAGTTTCTTCCCATGCCCCAAAGGAATGCTGATAGTTAAATAGCCGCTTTAAATTAGTCCCGTTAAAGATAAAAAGTGAAAGAAGCAAAGGCAAATTGATGACTGAGTGAACTTGCCACCACTGTCTCAAGGGAATTTCGGAACAAACATGCACAAAAGGAACTCAGCAAGCTTGGCACCATCTATGGGAGGGAATAAATAGTTAACATTTCCAGCAGAAACCAGTCATCAGGACTGGAAGAGAAGGGGACAGAAGCTAGAACAAGCTGGTGAGGGGAAGGGGAGGAGTACCAGCCGGCAGATGATGGGTGAGACCTGGTGAGTGGGAATGTGGGTAGGTGGCGGAGGGGTGGAAAGATGTAAGAAGCTGGAAGATGATAGGTGGAAGTGTTAAAGGGCTGAAGGAGGAGGAATCTGATAGGAGAGGAGAGAGGGCCATGGAATAAAGTGAAGGAGGGGAAGAGGACAGGGTTGATATGCAGGTGAGAAGGTAACAAGAATGTGGAATGGAAAAAGAGAGAAGGAGGGAGGGAGGTGAAATTACTGGAAGTTAGAGAAATCGATGTTCATGTCATCAAGTTGGATGTTACCCACACTGGATACGAGATCGTGTGCTCCTTCCCCTTCCTCCATGCTCCACTCTCCTCTGCTATCAGATTCCATATTCTTCAGCCATTTACCTCTTCCACCAATGAAGCTTCTTACTCCATCCCCTCCTCCCCAGCCCATCCACCTTCCTCTTCACCTGGTTTCACCAATCACCTGCCAACTTGTCCTCCTTCCCCTCCCCTCACCTTCTTACTCTGGCTTCTGCTCTCTTCCTTCCCAGTCCTGATGAAGGATCTCAGCCCGAAATGTCAATCATTTATTCACCTCCATAGATGCTGCCCTACCTGCTGAGTTCCTCCAGCACTTACTCTGGATTTCCAGCATCTGCAGAATTTCTTGTGCTTAAGATTTTAGGGAAAGCCCACATGCCAAGAATGAATTAGGAGTCTATAATTTGTTAATTACCAAAGTAAGAGGTGTTAAAAGTATTAATACAAAGAAATGATTTGTGGAGGTATTAGTTCAGAGGATAGAAAGAGTACAGGAAAATTTACAAGGAGGTTGCCAGACCTGGAGGACCAGCATTATAAGATTAGGACAATATTCCTCAGAAAGTAGAAGATTGAGAGGAGATTTTATAGAGGTATTCAAAATTATGAGAGGTATAGCAGGGATTAATAGAAGCATGTTTTTTCTGCTGAGGTTGGGTGGGACTACAACCTGAGGTCATGGGTTAAGGGTGAAAGGTGAAAAGATTAATGGGAACATGAGGGGAAACCTCTTCACTCAGAGGGTTCTGAGAGTGTGGAATGAATTGCCAACACGAGTGGAGCTTGATTTCAACATTTAAGAGAAGTTTGGATAGGTACTTAGATGGTAAGGATATGGAGGGCTATGGTTCTGGTGAAGGTCAATGGGAGTAACAGTTTAAAAGGTTTCACCATGGACTAGATGGGCCGAAGGGCCTGTTCCTGTGCTGTACTTTTCTATGACTATGACCCTAGGACACAAAGCAAAATACTGAAAATGCTGGAAATCTGAAAATTAAACAAAAAACTCCAGACACAATTAGGAGATCAGGGAGTATCTGCAGTTTCAAGTGGAAGATCATTCATTATATATTGACTCGATGATGCAATAGGCAAAAAAAAGGAATCAACATAGGAATCAAATACATCTGTTGGCTCATAAATAATTATGCATTTTACCCCCTGAACCCAGTGTGAAAACTACCTGCAATGAATTTGAAGTAGTTCACTCACTACTGATGTTGGTTCTTGATTCTCATTACTCTACTTGACTTCCAGAACCTTGTTCTTGGGTGCAGTCCTGTGTTATGGAGTTCCTAAAAAATTTAAACTGAGCCTCAGTTTCTTCTTCCCCAGTTTCTCAGAGAATGCCAGCAAATGTTCCATCCAACTGTGGTATTCTGCAGACTTTTAGTGTTCATTTATAAATGCATATTTATAAATATAACTACATTAATAATTTGCACATCTTACACCTATTCAAAACAAGAAGTCATGTTAAAGTAGTGTTGAAAGGAATCTGACTTGAGACAATGCCAAAGACAATTAATGTCTGATAACTCAAATTTATTTGAGGTGCCTTTTCTCCTTGGGGCAGAACAGGATGAGAGGTGACCTGATAGAGGTGTATAAGATGATGAGAAGCATTGATCGTGTGGATAGCCAGAGGCTTTTACCCAGGGCTAAAACTACTAACACGAGGGGGCACAGTTTTAAGGTGCTTGCAAGTAGATACAAGGGGGATGTCAGAGGTAAGTTTTTCACACAGAGAGTGGCGGGTGCATGGAATGCACTACCAGAAAAGATGGTAGAGGCGGATACAATAGGGTCTTTTAAGAGACTCTTAGATAGTTACATACTTAGAAAAATACAGGGCTATGCGGTAGGGAAATTCTAGGCAGCTTCCAGAGAGGTTACGTAGTCGGCACAACGAAGGGCCTGTAATATGCCGATGATTTCTATGTTTCTATGTCCTGGAGTTAATTATTTTGAATTATTATTGAGTCTGGTGTGAAAATCAATACACTTTGCTATCTCCCTGTATTAAATCCTAAAGGAAGTATTTAGTCACTAGTCAGAGTCAATAGCTGTTACAATTTCAACATTTCTTAATTTTTTTTACTGTTTTAATTCAGCAATCTATTTTTCTACTGCCCTCTACTGTCATCTCCTCTAACACATCTCTCTAATCCTCAGCTGCCTCTTGTTTGAATCAGATCCATGATTACCATAAGACCACAAGGCACAGGAGCAGAATTAGGCCAATCAGCCCATCGAGTCTGCTCTACCATTCCATCATGGCTGATTTATTATCCCTCTCAACCCCATTCTTCAGCCTTCTCCCTCTGACGTTCACACCCTGACTAATGAAGAACCTATCAACCTCTGCTTTAAATAAATCCAATGACCAGGTACCCACAACCACCTCTGGCAATGACTTCCACAGATTCACCACCCTCTGGCTGAAGAAATTCCTCCTCATCTCTTTTCTAAATGGACGCCCCACTGCTCTTGAGATTGTGCTCTCGGGTCCTGGACACTCACCCACTATAGGAAACATCCAAGCCACATCCACTCTATATCTAAGCCTTTCAATGCTCAATTAGTTACAATGAGATTCCCCTGTTACGAATGAAGGGAGCAAAGTCGCCCCCCCTCTTTTTGAGAATCGCAAAATCGCTATTATTTTGGGTCTGATACCCAGGAAATGAGACAGATACACATCATGTCAGTAATGAGAGAGAGAGAGACACACAGGAAAGGCAGTTGTTATAGACAACGTAGAATACACAACAAGGTGGAATGTCTCCTAACAAAAGCGGAACGGAACCACTGATTACTGTTATTGTCTCTTGGAGAAGGAATTGTGTATTGAGTACAGTACTATTCATTGAAACCCCTCAGGGGACAACCAGAGTGGTCTGGCTGAGGGATTGCATCATCCCAACCTGATTGACATCTGAGACCCCGTGAGTGAGGATAAAAGTCGGGTCTGGGGAACAACCCTCAGACACACCAGGAGAAACGTACGAGACCGGTGGGGGGCTTGTGTGTGTGTCCATCCTTGCCTGGGTGGCGAGTCCTCCACGGAACGGTCTAGCTAAAGGACGGATACGGATCAAGATCGTAACAAGGAAAGTCGGCAAGTTTTTCTCTTTCTCTCTCTCTCTCCAACAATTGCAACACAGCTATCAACAACGGCTGCAGCCTGTATGAACTGAAATGAACTTTAGATTTCCATCGGACAATTCATTATCCCCTAGACAACGATAGAGCTTATTTCTTATTGATTATTATTATACCCGCACTTTTAGGTTTAGTATTGATGATGTATATTATCTGTATATTTGCATTGATATTATTTTTGTGTATTTTTACTAATAAATACTGTTAAAAATAGTATCATCAGACTTCAACGGATACTCCTATCTTTGCTGGTAAGACACCCAGTTACGGGGTTCGTAACACCCCCCTCATTCGTCTAAACTCCAGTGTATACAGATGCAGAGCCATCAAATACTCCTCATGTATTAACTCCTTCATTTGTGGAATCATCCTCATAAATCTCATCTGGGCCTTCTACAATGCCAGTACATGTTTTCTTAGATAAGGAGCCCAAAACTGCTCGAAACACTCCAAGTGAGACCTCACCAATGCCTTATAAAGCCTCGGCATTATATCCTTGCTCTTATATTCCAGTCCTCTCAAAATGTAAGATAACATTGCACTTGCCTTCCTTACCACTGACTCAAGCTGTAACTTAATCTTTTGGGAGTTCAGCACAAGGACTCCAAATTTCCTTTGCACCTCCGATTTTTGAATTTTCTCCCCATTTATAAAACAGACTACACTTTTATTCCTTCTACCAAAGTGCATGAACATGCATTTCCCTACACTATTTTCTATCTGCCACTTCTTTGCCATTCGCCCACTCTGTCGAAGTCCTACTGCAGACTCTCTGCTTCCTTAATACTACTTGCCCCTCCACCCATCTTTGATTTGTCTGCAAACTTGGCCACCAAGCCATCAATTCAGTCATCCAAATCAGTCCCAACAGAGACCCCTGTGGAACATCACTAGTCACCGGCAGCCAACCAGAAAAGGCTCCCTTTATTCCCACTCTTCGCATCCTGCCAGTCAGCCAGTATTCTATCCATGCTAGTAGCTTTCCTGTAATAACATGGGCTCTTACCTTGTTTAGCAGCATCATATGCAGCACCTTGTCAATGGACTTTCAAAAATACAAGTAAACAACATCCACTGGCTATCTATCTTGCCTGATATTTAATCAAAGAATTCCAGCAGATTTGTGAGGCAAAATTTTCCCTTAAGGAAACCATACCAACTTTGGTCTATTTTAGCATGTGCCTCCAACAACACTAAAACCTCAACCTTAATAATGGACTCCAACATCTTCCCAACTACTGAAGTCAGGCTAACTGGCCTATAATTTCCTGTCTTCTTAAAGAGTGGAGTGACTTCTGCAATTTTCCAGTGCTTCGGAACCATTCCAGAATCCAATGATTCTTGAGAAATGATTACTAATGCCTCCACCATCTCTTCAGCTACCTCATTCAGATGTACACCACCTGGTCCAGGTGACTTATCTACATTCTGACCTTTCATCTTCCCAAGCACCATCTCCTTAGTAATTGCAACAACACGCACTTCTGCCCCCTCACAATCTTGAATTTCTGGCATACTGCTAGTTTCTTCTGCAGTGAAGATTGATGCAAAAAACTCATTAAGTTCCTCCGCCATTTTTTAACCCCCATGACTATCTCTCCAGCATCATTTTCCATTCTCACTAGTTTGATCTGTAACATCCATCTCATCAATCTGATCTCTGTAACATCCATCTCATCAGTTTGATCTGTAACATCCATCTCACCAGTTTGATCTCTGTAACATCCATCTCACCAATCTGACCTCTGTTACATCAATCTCACCAAACTATTCTCTGTAACATCCACCTCACCAACTTAATGGGTACTTTGCACCTGTCTTCATTGTGGAAGACACTAGCAGTGTGCCAGAAGTCCATGAGTGTCAAATTCAAAGGTGGATAAATCACCTGGACCAGATGGACTACATCAGAATCCTGGCAAAGATTGCTGAAGAGATAATGGATGCATTGGTCATGATCTTTCATGATCTTGATTCTGGCAAGGTCCCGGAGGACTAGAAGATTGCAAATGCCATTCCCACTCTTTAAGAAGAGAGGAAGGCAAAAGAAAGGAAATTATAGGCCAATTAGCCTAACCGCAGTGGTTGGAAAAGTGTTACGAGTCTATTATTAAGGATGAGGTTTTGGTGTACTTGGGAGACTAAAGATAAAATAAGTCAATCAGCATGGTTTCTGTAAAGGGAAATTTGCCTGACAAATCTGTTAAGAGTTATTCAAGGAAGTAACAAGCAGGGTAGACAAAGGAGAGGTGTGGATGTCATTTACTTGGATTTTCAGAAGACATTTGATAAGATGCCACACATGAGGCTGTTTAACAAGATAAAATCCTGTGGTGTTACAGGAAATATACTGGCATGGATAGTAGAATGGCTGACAGGCAGGAGGCAGTGAGTGGGAATGAAAGGGACATTTGCTGGTTGACTGCCAGTGACTAGTGGTGTTCCTCAGGGGTCAGTATTGGGACAGCGGCTTTTCTCATTGTTTGTCAATGATTTAGAGAATGAAATTGATGGCTTTGTGGCAAAGTTTGCAGATGATACAAAGATAGGTGGAGGGGTAGGTAGTGCTGAGGAAACAATGCAATTGCAGCAGGACTTAGACAAATTGGAAGAACGGGCAAAAAAAGTGGTAGACTGAATACAGTGTTGGGAAATGTATAATAATAATACAAACTATTATCTAAATGGGGAGAAGGTCCAACATTAGAGGTGCAAAGGAACTTCGGAGCCCTTGTGCAAGATTCCCAGAAGGTTAATTTACAGGTTGAGTCTGTGGTAAAGAAAGCAAATGCGACGTTGGCATTTATTTCAAGGGGAATAGATTATAAAAGCAAGGAGATAACGCTGACGCTTAAAAAACATTAGTCAGGCTTGGGAGTTTTATTAACAGTTCTGGGTCCCATATCTCAGAAAGGATGTGTTGTCATTGGAAACAATCCAGAGGATGATTCAGGAAATGAAGGGGTTAACATATGAGCAGCATCTGGCAGCTTGGGGTCTGTACTCCAAGAATGGAGTACAGAAGTATGAATTTAGAAGTATGATAGGGGAATCTCATTGAAACCTACCTAATATTGAAAGGACTAGATATGGTGGATGTGGAGAGGGCGTTTCCTATGGCGACAGTATTAAGAACTAGAGGGCACAGCCTCAAAATTGAGGGCAACCCTGTAGAACAGAGATAAGGAGGAATTTTTCTTTTAGCCAGATAGTAGAAAATCTGTGGAATGCTCCACCACAGACTGCAGTGGAAGCCAAGTCCATGCCTATATTTAAGGTGGAAGTTGACTGTTTCGTGATCGGTCAGAGCATCAAAGGATTTGGCGAGAAGGCAGGTGTATAGGGATGAGTGGGAGCTGGGATCAGCATGATGGGCTGAATGGCCTAATTCTGCTCCTATGTCTTATGGTCTTACTGAACGGCTGAATAACTGTCACTTTATAAAGCACCTTTCCCCATGAGCCATCAGCTTGTTTTTAAAATTCAGCAACAGCAGCTTCTTATCTGACAGGATTCATTTCTACATTCCACAGTAACAGTGGGTAACACCCTGTGGCCCATTTTTATTTAATTCTGTGGTCTGCTTCTGCATCCGGCACTACAAAAGAGAAACAAGGCTGCAGTAACATACAGAGATCCTGGTGTGGCAGAGAGCCATGCTGGTTTCATTCTATCCTCATATTATTCCCCATGCTGGTTCTGACAGCTTGCTGGGATCCGAGTTCACCAAGCACAGACACTACACCGCACACTCACTGGCTACAGATACCTGCCAGCTTCAGGGATCTTTAGACTTGTACCTCCATTCAAAGTTACCACTCATTCTGCTGAAGACACCAGATAAGGGGGAGGACTGGAAGAAAAATAAAGAGCAATTGAAATGATTAGAAGATATGCTTACCTGTTATAAAATGTAGCATAACTGGTATGTTAAACAAAAGTGGCTTCGGTAATCCGAAGAAGCTCATAACAAACGCTCCAAAGCCAGTCAGTATTCCAATATAACTGCATGTGGCCATGACTATTAGAAGAGAGATTCCTTCGTAGTTCATGACACTGTCTGGATCTGTGGAAGACAATGCAAGAAAGGTTAGTTAGGAAGATCTGATAATGAAATAAAATTCTTAGTCTTAGTCTCAGCATCAAAGCAGTTATGGCTTCCTTTATTTATTTAGCAATACAGTGCGGAATAAGCCCTTCCAGCCATGTCACACCCCCCCCCCCCCCACACTAGCAACCCCACAACCACGATTAACCCTAACCTAATCATGGGACCGTTTACAACGACCAATTAAGCCATCCAGTATGTCTTTGGACTGTGGGAGGAAACCGGAGTCCCTGGGGAAAATACCCACATTCCACAGGAAGAACATACAGAGGCACTGGAATCGAACTCGAAACTCCAGAACGCCCCAAGCTGCAATAGTGCAGCGCTAACCACTACGTTACCGAGGTGCCCAGGGCCTCTCAAACAGTATTGGTGATCTGCATTAAAATTGCTGTTGGGCTCTGCTCCTTCTGTCACTGCCAGAGTGGACCTCATATTCATACCCACCAAGCAGTAACAGCAAGCTCACACTGCAAGAGGTTTACATCCACTCTCTACTAAACAACCGTCTGGACAGACTCTTTGTAATTTCAGGAGTCTTTAATCATGTTATTTATTGTGAGGGTTTTTTTTTATTGTGTTCTTTATGCTTGTTCTAAATGCTTTTTCTAAATGCTGCGTCAGATCTCGGATATTGATGACTTCATTCTCCACACTCGTGTACTGAGGAACAACAATAAACAAACGACAGGGCAGATTAACACGATTTCTGATTTTGAACAAGACTTCGACATGTTAACCAACTCACCTAACTACACAACGCCACCCCGTCCAATTAGGTTTTAATGAAAGGGGTTATGTAATAGCAATTGCTTCTGACTTCGCCCCTCTGCCTGGACTTTGCTGATCAATAGAACAAACTTATCTGGGGAAAAAAAATGTGCTAAGGTTTTGTTTAAACCTTAAGGTTTAGCAGAGTCCTGATGAAGGGCCTCAGCCCAAAATATCGACTGATTATTCCCCTCCATAAATGCTGCCTGACGTGCTGAGTTTCTCCACCATTTTGTGTGTGTGTTGCCCAACGTTTTGGATATTTTTAGATAAAGTACAAAGTCAATTTTCAGATTTTTGAGTAAAATTGCAAAATCTGGCTATTCTGCCAAAGTAAATGAGTTTGGGCAAAGTGTACAGGAGTTTGCTTTGACACGAGATCAGACGATAGCTAGCAGACTACAATTCTGGTTAGTATCGGGACTTCTGAATCATTGTAAAATTGCATCATTCACAGGTTGTGTTTCAGAGAGGGAAATCTAATACACCCACTCACTCTGGCATCAGTGTGACACTGACGTGTAGCAATGTGGTTGCTTGTTAACTACTCCCTGAAACAGCCTGGCAAGCTACTTGCTTCAGCAATAACTGGTGATACTGGCCTAGCCACTGACACATCTGTGTAAAAGCAGAGTAAAAACAAAATCAATGAGATTACAACAAGGTTCCTTTTTGAAAAAAGAATCTAAATTATATTCTTTATCCCAGGGCAGAAATGGGTAACATCAGGAGGCATACTTTTAAGATGATTGGAGGAAAGTATGGGAAGGGAGGGTGCCACAAGTAGCTTTTTTTTTCTTTTACACAGAGTGGTAGGTGCGTGGGACCTGATAGCCTAAAAACTCAATTTTGGTTTCACCAGACCATAGAACCTTTTTCCAGCTGACTTCAGAGTCACCCACATGCCTTCCAGCAAACTCTAGCCGAGATTTCATGTGAGTTCCCCCCCCCCCCCCCACAACGATGGCATTTTCTTTGCCACTCTCCCATAAATCTGCGATTGATGAAGCACCTGGGCAACAGTTGTTGTATGTGCAGTCTCTCCCATCTCAGTCACTGAAGCTTGTAACTCCTCCAGCCTTGTCATTAGTCTCTTGGTGGCCTCCCTCACTAGTCCCCTTCTTGCAGTTACTCACCACCAAGTCTCACCAAGTTTCTGAGACTGACCTGCTCTAGGCAGATTCACAGCTGTGCCATATTCTTCCCATTTTTTGATGATTGATTGATGTCAAGGGATGTCAAGGGATGTTCAGTGACTTGGAAATTTTCTTGTATCCATCTCCTGACTTGTGCTTTTCAATAACCTTTTTGTGAAGTTGCTTGGAGTGTTCTTTTGTCTTTATGGTGTAGTTTTACTACAATCAATTGAAACACCTTGACTGCACACAGGTCTCCAAAAACAGATCTGTATTTAACTAATTATGTGACTTCTAAAACCAATAGGCTTCACCAGTGATTATTTGGTGTGGCATATTAAAGAGGGTGAACACTTATGCAATCAATTATTTTGTTTTATATCTATGATTAATTTAGATCACTTTGTAAAGATCTGTTTTCGCTTTGACACAAAAGAGTTTTTTTCAGCTGATCGGGGTCAAAAGAGCCAAATTAAATGTGATTCAATGTTGTAAAACAATAAAACATGAAAACTTCCAAGGGGGTTGAATACTTTTTATAGGCACTTTATATGTGTCTAAGACTTCTGCACCACAAATAGCTGTGCCTAGGGAGAAGTGATGTACAAAGGGACCTTGGAGTCAAAGTCCACAGATCATCAAAGGTGACAACTTAGGTGGACAATATAGTTAGGAAGGCATACAGGTGGTGGGCCTTCATTTGCTGAGATCTTCAATCCAGAAATAAGGAGGTTATGCTCCAAGGATTAACTTTATTCACAGAATACATTTAATTGAATTAGGAATTTGCTGTGGTGTGTTGGTTAGGGTGCAACATGCAACAACATTCAATAATTATAAAGAATAATATTAAAATAAAGTTAGAGGTAAAAGTACATATATAGCATAAAATCATTGATAGTGAGGGTGCAGTGGAGATTCAATGGAGCATTTTGGTTTTGAGGAGAGACTGGAGAATCTAGATCTTTGCTCCCTGGTACAGAGGAGGTTACATGGGGGGCAGGATTAATGTATATAAAATTATGGAGATGGACGGCAGGAAACGTTTATCCATATCAGAGAAATATCACTCAGTTCTATTAGGTACACCAGTACACCTGCTCATTAATGCAAATATCTAAACTGCTAACCATGTGGCAGCAACTCAATGCATAACAGCACACAGACATGGTCAAGCGGTTCAGTTGTTGTTCAGACCAAACATCAGACAAGATTCAGACACAACTCTCCACCAACAACACATGCAGCTTATGACAAGGTCTGCAAACCATCACAGACTTCAAGGCTAAACACAGTGGAGTTTCCAACATTGCTGCCTCTCTCCCAAATGAGCTAAATCTTTTTTTTTAATGCTCGATTCGATGTTGTCAACACTAAGTCCCTGAGGAGAACCACTGATGCAAACTGGACCTTGGTCATCTCTGAGGCTGAAGTACGCAGGTGCTTCCAATGAGTGGACAGTTCCAAGGCCGCGGGACCGGACAGCATCCCAGGGCGGGTACTCAGGATGTGTGTGGCACAACTGGCAGGTGTGTTTACAGACATTTTTAACCTCTCCCTCTCCCAGTGTAGAGTGCCCTCCTGCTTCAAAACATCCACCATTGCCCCTGTACCTAAAAAGACCAAGGCAGCATGTCTGAACGACTGGCACCCTGTCGCACTCACGTCAATAATAAGCAAATATTTTTAGAGGCTGGTCAAAGACTACATCTACAGCATGCTACCACCCACACTGGACCCCTACAATTCCCCTACCGACACAACCGAACTACAGATGACACAATAGCCTCAGCTCTACATGCCATCCTTACACACCTGGAGAAGGCTGCTTATGTGAGGGTACTGTTCTTGGACTACAGTTCAGCATTCAACACCATAATTCCCTCCAGGCTCAACAAGAAGCTCAGAAACCTCAGCCTTCACACTGCCTTGTGTTGTTGGATCCTGAACTTCCTGTCAGATCGCTGGCAGGTGGTAAGAGTGGGCTCCCTCACCTCTGACCCTCAACACAGGTGCCCCTCAGGGCTGTATCCTAAGCCCCCTCCTTTACTCTCGGTATACCCATGACTGTGTTGCCACCCACAGCTCCAATCTGCTAATTAAATTTGCTGATGACACAACACTGATTGGCTTAATCTCAAATAATAACAAAGCAGTCTACAGAGAAGTCATCACCTTAACACAGTGGTGCCAAGAAAACCACCTCTCCCTCAATGTCACAAAAACGAAGGAGCTGGTTGTGGACTACAGGAGGAATGGAGTCATTAAACTCACTATTGACATCAATGGATCTGGGGTTGAGAGGGTAAACAGCTTTAAGTTCCTCGGCATCCACAGCACCAAGGACCTCACATGGTCTGTACACACCAGCTGTGTGGTGAAAAAAGCACAACAGTGCCTCTTTCATCTCAGATGATTGAAGAAGTTTGGTTGAGCCCCCAAATCCTAAGGACTTTCTACAGGGGCACAATTGAGAGCATCCTGACTGGCTGCATCACTACCTGCTAGGGGAACTGTACTTCCCTCAATCGCACTCTGGACTCTGCAGAGAGTGGTGCAGACAGCCCAGCGCATCTGTAGATGTGAACTTCCCATTATTCAGGACATTTGCAAAGACAGGTGTGTAAAAAGGGCCCGAAGGATCATTGGGGAACAGAATCACCCCAACCTCAAACTGTTCCAGCTACTACCATCCAGGAAACAGTACCACAGCATAAAAGGCAGGACAAACTGGCTCCGGGACAGCTTCTTACAGCAGGTCATCACACTGATTCATTCATGCTGATACAACTGTATTTCTACATTACAGACTATCCTGTTGCACATACTATTTATTATAAATTACTATAAATTGAACATTGCACTTTTAGACGGAGATGTAACTAAAAATTTTTACTCCTCATGCATATGAAGGATGTAAATAATAAAGTTAATTCAATTCAATTCAGAATAGGAAAGAAACATGATCTAAGTGACTTTGTCCGTGGAATGATTGTTGATACCAGATGGGGTGATTTGAATATCTCAGAAACTGCTGATCTTCTGGGATTTTCACACCCAACAGTCTCTAGAGATTACAGAGAATGGTGCGATATGCATAAAACATCCAGTGAACAGCAGTTCTGTGGATGAAAACAGCTTGTAACTGAGAGAGGTCAGAAGAGAATGACCAGACTGGTTCAAGCTGACAGGAAGACGACAGTAACTCATAACCACAGTGATGTACAAAAGAGCATCTCTGAACTCACAACACTGAACCTTGAAGTGGCTGGGCCAAAACTGCAGAATACCACAGCAGGTTCCACTCCTGTACTTAATAAAGTGGCCACTGAGTACAGATTTAGAGTAATAGGGAAGAGACTTGAAGGGGATAGGAGAGGGACCTTCACCACCCAAGGTGCTGCAAATATCTGGAATAAAATTCCTGACAGATGGATTGAAGCTTGGTTGATCAATGCATTTAGGAAGTGTCTAGGTGAGTAGGAATGGAAGTTGATGGACCAAGTAAGTGCTGGGAGAAGGGATTGATATAGAAGGGTGCCCACGAGTTGGGCCGAATGGCCCGTTTCCATGCTGTACGATTCTATGATTCTACTGAGTGGTAGGGACTCATCGACTGAGTTGCGGTTCCAAGTCAAGGTAAGTTTATTATCAAAGTACATATCTGTCACCATATACAACCCTGACTGATAAGCCCACTCTTATCATAAATTACATCAAATGGATTTTTAGAATATATCCAAAACTTACCCCTTCCAATGTAGAATATGTAGTTAACATGAACAGGAAAGAATGAGTACAAAACAAGCCACACTCTATCAGTTGCATGCCCACAATAGGTGTTCTAGTGACAGATTTAGAAACAGTATTACACACAGATCATTCAGCCGGGGATGAAACCAGGGTAGCGGCGAGCATCAAAGCTCATTATTCTATATCCACCTCAGCAAGGCTCGTTTTACTTTCACACCATCCTCCTCAGCTGTGTCTGTGGCTCCCTTTGAGGTATGGTTAACCCAGGAGACATTCTATTTCCAGAACCTGCAATTAGGTCTCAAAAAGTCTTTGGAAAGTCCCCCCCCCTCACCCTCCCATCCTCATGCAAAGGAAGGGTTTGCAAATGAACACAGTTGCAAGCCTGTCCTTTATGCTCCTAACAGACCAGATCCATTAGCTCCAGGTTCACTCAGGTTTATACATCACAGGTACAGTGAAATGTGCCTTTTGTGCTATAGCAAACACCTAGGGATGTGCTGGGGGACTGCCTGTAAGGTGTTACACACACACACACACACACACACACACACACACACACACACACACCCCCCCCCCCGCCCCCCCCTCATGTCGCCAGGAACTCAGCAGGTCAGGTAGCATCTACGGAGAGGAATCCAGAGTCGACTGCAGTCCCAATGATGGAACTGGGCTCGAAATGTTGACTGTTTATTCCTCTCCATGGATGCTGCCTGGCCTGCTGAGTTGTAGGTACATACACATCGCCAGGGACATTTGCACAGTACTGTGTTTATTAATGTGGAGCAGAGAGCAACGCTGTAAATCTGGTGGGAGCGAAGGATGTTGGGAATAGCGAGGGTCGAGCACATTGGGAGGTGTGTGGAACAGGTGGCGGAAAAGGAGTGTCAGGACTGGGATGGGGGCACGTGGTACAGGTGCAGACACACCCAGCCCTGAGAGACCAGAAAAGGTCATTTGATCCCAAACAATTGGTTTATTGAAAATTGCAAAATGTCTCTCTGGTGCTTCTTGCTCTCTCCCCTCTCTCTTCCCCTTTTCCCAACCATGATTCCCTTCTCCTCCCTTCCCACGCCCAGTCCACAATAGAGACCCAGATCAGAATCAGATTTATTATCACACATGTGTCACAAAATATTATTTTCTGGCAGCTGTACAGTGCAATACATAAAATTACTATAGTACCGTGCAAAAGTCTTAGGCTCCCTAGTTATATATACAAGACCATAAGATATATGTGCCGAGGACTTTTGCACAGTACTGTACATTACCCCAAGCTACTATTTCTCAGCTGACTACACCTTGTGGGTTTACACCACTTTTTGTTCACTATTGTTGACTGTATCATCAGTAGCTCAGATACCATAGAGTTCATATCACTCTCGCTGGCTACCTTCATGATCCTCCATTAAGCCTACCTGATAAAAACATTTGGGTGCCATTCTTGATTTTTTTTGCTTCACCATTTGTATTTCTTAAACTTTAAATAAAAATGCAGGAGTTGCAGATGGATGTAGCTGGCAAACCTTCCAGCTAATGGCCAATCCTAGTGACCCACAATAATACATTTGTTTAATCTTTTAACTAATTTACCAGAGTTACTATAAATTCATGGAGTATTGATTCCAGGATGCAAAATGTTGTACAGTGCTGTGCTAAAGTCTTGGGCCCAAATATATAGCTAGGATGCTTAAGAATTCTGTACCCCAGCACTCCTTCTCTGCCACCTATCCCACACACCTCTCTCAGCACTCCACCCTCACCATTCCCAACATCCTTTGCTCCCACCAGATTTATAAACTCACTCCCCACTCAATGCTGACAAATAGAGTACTGTGCAAAAGTCTTAGGCATCCTGGCTATATATATGTGCCTAAGGCTTTGCACAGTACTGCATGCAAGAGTAGGTGATGAAAAAACAAAATAGCAAGGGTTTAGAAAGAATTAGTAATGAAATATTAAGTCTGGATATCAAACTTTGAAGGATTGAGTTGATCTCCCTCCAAGGAAAAGGAATGATTGATTTATTAAATGAGACTGCTTAATTCAATAGCAACAATCTGCAACAAGCACAAAAAAATGTAACTACCCCAGAGAGTAGACTATGGGAACGAACTACTGGACACTAAAGAGGGTGTCTGTAATGCACTGTTATCCTCGGACTGAAAGCATAGCGACACTTGAGGGCTCTCTCCATCACAGTCCTAGCTAATTTGATGCAAACAACACATTTCAGTGTACATGTGACAATTAAAGTTAATCTTTCAGCTTTATCTTTAATCATTACACTGTTGCTTCATTATACAGAATGTAACTCACAAACATCATTTAGACTATTTTTATGCTTTTAAAAGGCTCACCAGAAATTGCTGTTTTACTTTCGAAGTGTCCTGACTGCCAACTCCTGATTTTTATCTACAGGACCTGGGCAACACCTGTTTTAGAATCACTACAGCACAGAAACAGGCCCTTCAGCCCATCTAGTCCATGCTAAAATATTAATCTGCCTAGTCCCATGAACCTGCATCAGGACCCACAGCTTTCAATATCCCTCGATCCATGTACCCATCCAAGTTGCTCTTAAATTTTGAAATCGAAACTGAAACCATCACATCTGCTGGCAGCTCATTCCACACTCTCACCATCCTCTGAGTGAAGAGGTTTCTCCTCACGATCCCCTTAAATATTTCTCTTTTCACCCTTAACCTATGACCTCTAGTCCTAGTCTCACCAAACCTCAGTGGAAAATACGTGCTTGCATTTACCCCATCTATACCACTTATAATTTTGTACACCTCCATCAAATCTGCCCTCCTTCTCCTATGCTCTAGGGCAGTGGTTTCCAATCTTCTTTATGCCATGGACCTTACCAATAACCGAGGAGTCCATGGATCCCAGGTTGGGAACTTGGGCTCCAAGGAATAAAGTCCTAATCTATTCACCTTTCTCTCTAACTCAGGTCTTCAAGTCCTGATATCATCCCTGTAGATTTTCTCTGCACCTTTTCAATCTTATTGTTAAGATTGTAGATAGGTGACCAGAACTGCTCACAGTACTCCAAATTAGGCCTCAGCAACGTCTTAAAGAACTTCAACATAATATCCCTTTATGAAGGCCATTGTGCCAAAAGCTCTTTATGTCCCTAGCTACTTGTCACACCACTTTCAATGAATAATGGACCTGTGTTCCCAAATCCCTTGTTCTCCCACATCCCTCAGTGCTCTACCGGTCACTGTGTAAGTGCCTCTCTGGTTTGTCCTCCCAAAATGTAACACGTCACACTTGTATTAAATTCCATCAGCCATTTTTCAGCCAATTCTTCCAGCTGGTCAAAATCCTGCTGCAAGTTCTGATAATCTTCCTCACTGTCCACTACCCCCAACCTTGGTATCAGTCGTAAATTTGCTAATCCAGTTCATTACATTATCATCCAGATTGATGATATAGATCACAAACAACAGCCCCAGAACCAACCTCTGAGGCACAACATTTGTCAAAGGCCTCCAATCAGAGAGGCAACCATCTACCACCCCTCTTTAGCTTCTCCTGCAAAACAAACATCTAATCCAGTTTACTACCTCATCCTGAATGCCAAATGACTAAACCTTTTCGACCAACTTCCCATGCAGGACTTTGTTGAAGGCCTTACTAAAGTCCATGTAGACAACATCCACTGTCTTGCCTTCATCAACTTCTCAATAAAACTCTATAAAATTGGTTAGAAATTACCTACGACACACAAAGTCATGTTGACTATCCCTAATCAGTCCCTGTTTATCTACATACTTATATATCCACTCCCTTAGAATATATTCGAATAACGTATCTACTACTGATGTCAGGATCACCGGCCTATAATTTCCCAGCTCATTTTTAGAGACTTTCTTAAACAACAGATCAACATTAGCTTTCCTCTAATCCTCTGGCACCTTACCCATGCTACAGACATTTTAAATACAGTATCTCTGCTAGGGTTACTGCAATTTCTGCACTTGTCTCCCAAGAGGTCCAAGGGAACATCTTGTTAGTCCTAGGGGATTTATCCACCCTAATTTGCCTCATGACAGCAAACACCTCCTCCTCTGTAATCTGTACACTGATTACACTTGTTTTGCTTCACTTATTTTGACTGTGTCCGTCTCCCAAGTAAACACAAATGCAAAAAAATCCACAAAAATTTCATCCATCTCTGTTGGCTCAATGCACAGATGACCACACTGATCTTCAAAATGGCCTATTTTGTCCTTTGGCTCTTAATTTACCTGTAAAAGCCCTTGCGATTCTCCTTCACCTTGTCTGCTCGAGCAACCTCATGCCTTCTTATAGCCCTCCTGATTTCCTAGGCATGCTGTACATTATAGAAAAAAGCAAATATTTCGAGGGCCTCAACCTCAGCCCCAAATGCAAGCTGTGTCTTTTACATAATATCTGACAAACTAACTAGGATCTAAAGTAGACCTCTCAGCTCCTCAGGCCTTCTGGGTTATTAGTAAGATCATGATCGATCCGATTGTAACCTCAACTCCACATTCCTCACTAATCCTGGCATCTTTCAGCCTCACTTTTATCAAGCATCTATCTACCTCTTCCTTAAAAATATTCAAAGATTCTATTGCCATTATCATAAAAAGATTAAAACCTCACAAGAGCTTTACCAGGAAAAGGGAACTAAAAACCGGAGTGTATAGGTTTAAGGTGAGAAGGGAGAGATTTAATAGGAACCCAAGAAACAACCTTTTCACTCAGAAAGTGGTTCATATATGGAACAAGCGGCCAGAGGAAGTGGCTGAGGTTGGTACAATGACAATATTTTAAAAAGACATTTGGATAAGTACAGGAAAGGTTTAGAGCAGAGGATCCCATCCTGGGGTCTACAGATCCCTTGATTAACAGTATTGGTCCGTGCCATAAAAAAAGGCTGGGATCCCTTGGTTTTGAGGGATGTAGGAAAAAAGCGAGCAAATTAATGTGGTCAGCATGGAGGGGTTGAGCCAAAGGACCTGTTACCTTGCTATGCAACGCTACGACTCCAAGGGAAAAACATCTGCTTCACATCTGCCCTAAATGAATGACTTCTTATCACCCCCTTGTTCTTATTACTAATCCTCCAGATGATCTATAGACCACTGATCACTTTAGAAACACCATTTTTTAAAAATACCTACAGAAAATCTTATTAACATTTTCGAACACTTTTGCATTTCTGGCTAGTTTGACTGTGCAATCTAACTTTTCCTTCCTCATTAATGTTTTTAGTCATATTTACTGTTTATATCCTCATCAGCCTTCTGACCTGCCAACTGTCTTTGCGCAATTCTGTTTTCTGTAACTCTTTTTAAGTCAACCACACTCAGTGGGTCCTCCCCCTGGAATTTTTATTTTTAGCAGCAATATATCTATTCTCTGCATTCTCAAACTTTCTCATTCTGCCACTGAATCCTGATAGACCTCAGGATATAACTTAGTCATAGAACACTACACCACAGAAACAAGCATTTCAGTCCATCTAGTCCATGCTGAACAAATTATCTGCCCAGTCCCATCGACCTGCACCAAGAACTAGCCCTCCATACCCCTCTCATCCTATTCAAGTTGGAAATCCACCTAGCAGCTCATTCCACACTCTCCCCACCCTCAGAGTGAAGTTCCCCCTCATGTTTCCCTTAAACTTTTCACCCTTCACCTTAACCCATGACCTCTAGTTCTCGTCTTACTCAACCACAGTGAGAAAAGCCTGCTTGCATTTACCTCACAGACACCCTCACAATGTTGTATTCCTCTATCAAATTGCCAGTTCGCTTGAGTCATTTCTGCATTCGTGTTCTCACAACTGCCTTTATTTTAATATAAAATACCAGTCGTCTCTCACCCATTCTTCTTTCAAACTAGGTTTAAAATTTAATTGTATTATGATTGTGGTCAACACATACAAAATGACAGAGGAACTCAGCAAGTCAAGCAGCACCTATGAAGAGGGATAGAAAGTCAGTGTTTCAGGCCAAGACACTTCATTAGGGCTGGAAAGGATGGGGAAGGAAGTCAAAATAAGAAGCTGGAGTAGGGGAAGGCGGAGAAGGAAAGGAGTACAAGCTGGCAGGGAGAAGGTGGGTAGGTGAGGGAGCAGGGATGAAGTGAGAAGCTCCAAGGTGATAAGTGGATGAGGAAAAAAGAAGAAAGAGGAATCTGACAGGCTTTTTTTCCCTTCCTTCCAGTCCTGATATAGGGTTTCAGCCCAAAACATGGACTGCTTATTCCTCTCTATTGATGCTGCCTGACCCGCCGAGTTCTTCCAGCATTTTGTACTTGTTGCTCATCAGCAGAATCTCTTCTGTTTATGATTCTGGTCACATTTTGTTGCCTTCATGAAATCATTAATTAATAAAGAAAAATAAAGATTGCAAATGCTGACACAAAAGTAGAAAATTGTTATTGGTTTATTA
Organism: Hemitrygon akajei; assembly: GCF_048418815.1. Classification (NCBI taxonomy): domain Eukaryota; kingdom Metazoa; phylum Chordata; class Chondrichthyes; order Myliobatiformes; family Dasyatidae; genus Hemitrygon; species Hemitrygon akajei. The sequence goes on from NC_133127.1 coordinate 28,235,405, forward strand.
TTGTCATGTACTGAAAAGCTCACTTTGCACACTAATACAGATAAAATCATTATAAAATGCAGTAGGGTAGTACAAACTAAAACAATAACAGAAAGCAGAATAAAACTGTAACAATTACTGAGAAAGATACAAAGATTGAAAGTACATTTATTATCAAAGTATGCATGCAGTGTACAACCCTGAGATTCATCTTTCCACAGACAGCTACGAACAAAGACACACCATGGAACCCATTCAAAGAAAAACTTCAAATACCCAACACACACAAATAAAGAACGAATCATGCACATGACAAAAAATTAAAGTTAAAAAAAAAGAAAGGAAAACATTAAATCACAGAGTCACTTTAACAGTCTGGGAATGTTCGGTTTGGTTCGGTTCAGTCCTTTGTTGATTGCAGATCGCAGATCAATATCGCACAAAATAGAAATTTTAAAAAGGTGCAACCCTGTAACAATTAAAAGCAGATATACTATTTCTACAAGAGACATATTTAAGAATGGAAGACCATAATAGACTCCATAAAGCATGGATTTGTCAGGTTTTCCATTCCAGATTTAACAGTAGTTCGAGGGGGGTGGCAATATTAATCACCAAAAGAATGCAGTTTACACCATCTGATGTAATCAGTGACCCTAATGGTTGCTTTATATAGTCTCTGGGTCTCTCTTTCAGATACCTGGCATTTTGGTAAGTGTTTATGCCCCTAATTGGGACGACACCCACTTTGCAAATAAGGTTTTGTCATTAATACCTAACCTGAATACACACCCGCTAATCTTTTCAGGAGATCTGAACTGTGCTATTGACCCACTGCTTGATAGGTCTAGCTCTAGGGGAACATCTTCCGGTATGGCAAAGGCCTTCTCGATGTTTATGCAACAAAATGTTTATATGGATCCTTGGAGATTTTTGAATCCATCAGTTAGGTAATTCTCTTTCTTTTCTCATGTTCACCACTCCTATTCCAGGCTAGACTATTTCTTTATAGATAGCTCCTTGATACCAATGATTAGACAAATTGAGTACACTGCTATAGCTATATCTGATCACTCGCCTGTGAATCTGGACCTATATTTTCCTTTAAACATTAGAGAACGGCCTCTGTGGAGACTTAATCCCCTTTTGCTTTCCAGTGAGAAATTTTGTAGTTATATATCGGCTAACAATGACACATTCTTCGAGACTAACTGAGTCGCTACCGTGCTCTTTACTTTGGGCAACTTTAAAAGCTTACTTGAGGGGTCAAATAATATCTTATACTTCACATGCCAATAAAGAGCGTAGGAAGGAAATGTAAGTGTTACTGCAATCTATTTTGGACCTGGATAGGCAATATTCTGAGGCACCCACTGCGGAATTACATAAAAGCCGAGCTGATTTGCAAGCAAAGTTTAATCTTCTATCTACAAACCTATCAGAATAATTAATTCTTAAGACACGTGGCCTCTATTATGAATATGGTGACAAGGCGAGCTGGCTTATGGCTCATCAGTTGAAGCGTCAAGCTGCAACACGACTTATTCCCCAGATAAGAGACACACACCAAAACTTGACAGGCAATCCAAATGAGATTAATAACATCTTTGCAACTTTTTATTCCTCTCTGTATACCTCAGAGTTTTCCTCAGATATAACAAATATGGAACGTTTTTTAGATAATTTGGAAATACCAACTCTTGAACCAGAGGAGGTGGAGAATTCAGATCGGGCTCTTGGGCAGGAAGAAATAAATAATGCCATTATGGCTCTGCAAAGTGATAAGTCCCCAAACACTGGTGGTTATTCGATAGAATTTTGTAAGAAATTTAAGGATAAGCTCATACTGGTTCTGCTAGAAGTGTTTCAGGAATCTTTGGAGAACGGTTCCTTACCCTGTACTCTTTCACAGGCATCTATTTCATTTCTTCTTAAAAAGGACAAGGACCCGACTCAATGTGGATCATATCGCCCCATCTCACTTTTGAACGTGGATGTGAAAATTTTGGCTAAAGTGCTTGCGTGACATTTAGAACACCCCCCTTCCCAAGATAATTTCAGATAATCAAACAGGTTTTATTTTAAAATCACTACTCTTTTTTTAATATCCGTCGACTGGCTGATGTGGTTTATTCACCCAGTGACCCTCCGAGTTTGGAGGTTGTCATCTCCTTGGACATGGAGAAGGCGTTCGATAGAGTGGAGTGGGTATACTTGTTTAGTGTTTTGGAGAAATTTGGATTTGGCAGAATATTTGTAGCTGGGGTTAAGCTATCATATCACTGGCCTTTAGCGTGTGTACAGACAAATTATTTTCGATCTATTTCCCATTAACACGTGGCACTCACCAAGGCTACCCATTGTCCCCTCTTCTTTTTGCAATTGCAATTGAGCCTCTTTCTATTGCACTTAAGTCAACTACATTATTTCAAGGCGTTAGGAGAGGGGACATGGAACACCGTGTATCACTATATGCTGATGACCTCTTACTTTATGTTAGCGACCCTGTAGGTAGCAGTCCTACTATTGTGTCATTATTAGGTCAATTTGGAGCCTTCTCTGGCTATAAACTGAACCTTCAAAAAAAGCAAATGTTTTCCTATTAATAACTTGGCCTTACAGATCCGACAGGAACCTTTTTGCCTTTTCCTTTATCTCAAGATGGTTTTGTATACCTAGGAATACACATTACTCGCTCTTTTACATCTCTGTTTGAAGCTAACTACAGGCCTCAGGTTAGCCAAACGAAGGCTGATTTTGAGAGATGGTGCAGTTACTTACTATAGCTCCTCCCTTATCCCCATCTGTGTCGTTGGTACCAATATGTACCATGATTTCTGGCTGTTTGCCCTCACTCTTTGGAATGCTGTGGACCTAATCCGTGCCATCCCTGACCCTAGCACGTGGGAACAACATGTGTACCATCCTGGTGTCCACAGAATCTGCTTCTCTCAAATATGCTGTTAATATTGGAACCTATGAACTACATTTTGGTGGTGTGTTTTTGGGCTGATTGAGCAATCTGGCACTTTGCTGTCTCCAAGGGTGTTTGGTGAGGTTTCAAGTGGAGTGTGTGGCCTGGAGACGGGTCATGACCCCACGACAGACTCCATTTCTCATCGATCTTGCCAATTAAAGTGTCGTGCAAGTTTGAAATCAACGAGGACAACAGTGGAAGGCAAGTGGGTGTTCAGCGCTGTCTGCCTGCATATGACTTCCCTCCACCTCTCCCCCTCTCCTCAACTTCCCAAGTACAATGATGATGTCGACAACAAGGCAATACTGCTGGTTTATGTGCGATATATATCTCAAGACAATGTGCACGAGGATATGTTGTGTGCACTGCCGCTGCCAACTAAAACAACCGGGGCAGAACTATTCAAGTCTTTGAATGACTACATGTCAGGAAAACTGGACTGGTCATTCTGTGTTTGAATATGCACAGGGGCTGCAGCTATGACTGGACAGCTGTCTGGTTTCACTACCCGAGTCAAAGAGGTTGATCCTGAATGCCAGTCTACACACAGTGTCATACACAGGGAAATGCTGGCTAGCCGAAAAATGCCACCTGATCTTAACAGCATATTGAGTGACGTTGTTAAAGTTATCAATCACATCAAAGCAAAAGCCCTTAACTCACGTCTGTTTGAGCAGTTTTGCGAGGAAATGGATGCAGAGCACAAACACCTTCTCTTACACACTGATGTCAGGTGTCTAATCAAGGGGGAGAGCCCTGGCCAGGGTTTTTGAGGTAAGAGAGCCGCTACACAGATTTCTTTCAGGAAAAAAGTCACCACTGGCAGCACACTTCAATGACGAGGAGTGGATAGCAAAACTCGCTTATCTGTGTGACATCTTCAACCTGCTCAATGAACTCAATTTGTCACTTCAGGGGAGAATGACAACTGTCTTCAAGTTGGCAGAAAAGTGCCTGCTTTCAAAGCCAAACTGGAACTGTGGGGACGACGAGTGGACAGGGCATATTTGACATGTTCCCAACATTAGCTGGGATTTTGGGAGAGACTGAAGCTGCACCGTCCTTCTCACAGCTGGTGCACGACCACCTATCTTCGCTGTCGACAGAATTCGAGCGTTACTTCCCAACCGCAAATGACCCAAGACGTGCAAAGGAATGGGTCCGTGACCCATTTGTGAATGTCCCCGGTGAATCATCCATGTCAGCACGGGAAGAAGATCAACTCCTCGAGCTTGCAAATGACAGTGGGCTGAAAATTATGTTTGACGTTACATCTTTGCCAGCATTATGGATTAAAGTCAAGACTGAATATCCTGAGATAGCCACGAAAGCACTGAAAACGTTGCTTCCACTTCGAACATCATATCTCTGCGAAGCAGGGTTTTCTGCAATGAAAACCAAACTGCGGAATAGTCTGGACATAAGGAACCCTCATTACCCCTCGGTGGGACCGTCTTGTTGCAGGGAAACAAGCCCAGGGCTCCCACTGATACAGCAGTACTGGTGTGCTGCAATGATTTTATATGTTTATACAAGGAAAATATGTGCTGTGTGTTTAATATCCAAATGTTACTTAAAATGTTATGATGCTATTGACTTATAAGTGACATAATTGACCTCACAATATTCATGCGAGGAAAATAAGCACTGTGTGTTTAATATTAAATTTGTTAGATGAACCCTTTTAGAAATTAAATTGAGTGTATTAGCCACTTAAAAGTGACTTATAGTTAACTTATCACCTATATTCAGATCATGATTAACACCCCCACCCCCACCGCTGGCCGGTCCGCAAGAATATTGTCAATATTAAACCGGTCCGCGGTGCAAAAAAAGGTTGGTGACCTCTGCTCTAACCTGTCTACTCACCACGTTCAGCTTACGTTCCATTGCTTCCTTAGAATGGTTTGTTATTGAGTAGTGTACCCCAGAAATTTCATCTGTTGTTGTGTTTAGCTGTTTAAAACAGCATAAGTTGCATTTTTAAACTCTAACTTCCGACCTCCCTCAAATACTCATACATACTTCAATTATTTTTATATAATTATTTGCACTTGTTAAGTTTTGTTTCTCATTGCATGTCACTCCAACACACCACAGCCAATTCCTAATACATAATCCTTGCAAGTCATCCACTTCTGTCCTTTACAAGGCAGATAGACCACACACCCCGCACTCACCACCACTCAAAGACAATAAAAAAAAAGTCTTAGCTCTTTTTAAAGAGTCTGGGATCTTTACACTCTAGTCCTCTTTTTCGAGAGGACTTGAATATAAAAGTAAAGACGTAATGCTGAGGTTTTATAAACATTTTGTTAGACTGTACTTGGTATATGGTGAACAGTTTTGGGCCCCTTATAAGACCACAAGACATAGGAGCAGAATTCGGCATTTCATTATGGCTGATCCATTCTCCTTCTCAGCCCCTTCCATCTCCCTGTCTCCCTTCGTGCCCTGACCAATAAAGAATCTCTCAACCTCTGCCTTAAATATACATAAAGACTTGGCCTCCACAGCTGCCTGCCTATGTCTGCACTCTCTGGCTAAAGAAACTTCTTCTTATCTCCATTCTAAAAGGACGCCCCTCTATTCTGAGGCTGTGTCCTCTGGTCTTAGACTCTCCCACAATAGGAAACATCCTCTCCACATCCACTCTATCGAGGCCTTTCAGCCTTACATTATTTGATAGGTTTCAATGAGGTCACTCTCATTCTTCTGAATTTCAATGAAAACAGGCCCAGAGCCTTCATGTGACAAGCCGTTCAAACCTGGAATCATTTTTGCGAACATCCTTCAAACACTCCAGTTTCAACACATCCTTTCTAAGATAAAACTGCTCACAATACTCCAAGTGAGGCCTCACCAGTGCTTTATAAAGTCTCAGCATTACATCCTTACTTTTATAATTTAGTCCTCTTGAAATGAATGCTACCATCACATTTGTCTTTCTCACCATAGACTCAAACTACATATTAATCTTTAAGGAATCCTGCACAAGCACTCTGAAGCCCCTTTGCACCTCAGTTTTTGTATTTTCTCTCCATTTAGAATGTAGTCAACCCTTTCATTTCTTCTATCAAAGTGCATGACCATACACTTCCTGACACTGTATTCCATCTATGAAAGGATGTGTTGGCATTGAAGAGGTCCAGATGAGGTTCACAAGAATGATGTAGGAAATGAAAGAGTCAATGTATGAGGAGAGTTTGATGGCTTTGGGCCTGATCTCACTGGAGTTTAGAAGAATGGGGGCGGGGAGAATCTTATTGAAACCTACCTAATATTGAAAGGCCTAGATAGAACGGATATGGAGAGGATGTTTCCTACTGTGGGGGAGTCTAACACCAGAGAGCACAGCCTCAGAATACATGGACATCCCTTTTGAACAGATATGAGGAGTAATTTCTTTACCCAGAGGGTGGTAAGTCAGTGGAATTCATTGCCACATACAGCTACGGAGGCCGTTAATGGGTATATTTTAAGTGGAGGTTGGTAGGTTTTTGATTAGTAAGGGTGTCAGAGGTTACAAGGAAAAGGAAAGAGAATGGGGTTGAACAAAGGAGAATGATCAAATGGCAGAACAAAATTAATGGGCTGAAGGGCAAAATTTTATTCCTATGTCTAAAGGTCTTACAGCTGAATGCTGCTGGCTGAAGGAGGTTAAGTGTTAAACTGCTGTGCTTTTTGTAGATGATACACCTTACATGGTGTGCCTGTGACAGAGGGAGCAAATTTCGAGGGGTAGTTTAGTTACGCAATGAAGTTGGCAGTTTTCTTCTGAATGGTGTCAAACCTTAAAAGTCATGGGACTACACACAACTAGTTAAAAGGTGGTTTCTCCTGAGGGGCTAACTAATGAGCTCTCAGGAATATTTTGTCCACTGTGCTGGAGAAGGTTTTTCACCAGTGTACACCCTTTGCTCTGGACTGATACGAACCAACTGTTGTACAGGGCTGGCTTTCAGCAAGTATCCTCTCCTACCCTGCTGCCTCTCACTCTATCTGTTCATGTTAAATAAAGAGCTCTCTTGGCAAGTATAACGTAACAGCTTTAGATCATTTCACTAGGAAACAACACAGCATTTTTTGTTTCCTCCTGCAGAAAGCCAGAAAAACAACTACCGGTAGTATATTTTTCATTCTCTGAAGCATTTTGACCCTTGTGTTGGACTCCTGAAGGAAATAGTGTTGAGGAAATGAAATTAGGCAGTTTAGTTTATGCAATAAGTTACGAACAGATTCTTTGGATCTTTGGATCCAACAAATTCATGAAGAAAGCCTGCCCGCAGCTCTGCTTTGTTATATGAGTTTGAGGAGATTTGATGCATTGCCAAAAACTCATAACAAGTTGATATAGAAGAACAGTGGAGGGCATTATGGCTGGTTACGTTATTATCTGGTACAGTGCTTCCAATGCACAGGACCACAAGAGGCTGCAGAGGCTTGTATACTCCATCATGGGTACAAGCCTCCATACTATCAAGATAATCTGCAAGAAGCATTGACTTAAAGAAGGTGGAATCCATCCCTGAGGACTTCCACCATCCAGAGAATGCTCACTACTACCATCACAGAAGAGGTACATGAGTCTGAAAACCAACATTCAAATGATTCAGGAACAGCTTCACTCCATCAGATTTCTGAATGGTCCATTAATACAACCTCATTATTCACTTCTGTTTGTAATTGACAGTAATTTTATGATTTTGTACTGTACTGCTACTGCAAAACAACAAATTTCTCATCATATGAGTGCAGGGTAGATGATCCAGCTTGGCCTCCTCCAGAAGTCCCCAGCATCCTAGAGGTCAGTATGCGGCCAATCCAATTCACTCCACGTGATATCAAGAAACGGCCAAAAGCACTGGATGCTGCGAAAGTTATGAACCCAGACAAAATCCCGGCAATAGTCCTGAAGGCTTGTGCTCCAGAATTTGCCATGCCATTAGCCAATGTTCCAGTACAGCTACTACACCGGCATCTACCCGGCAATATGGAAAATTGCCCAGGTATGTCCTGTGTAGAAGAAACAAGTCAAGTCAAACCCAGCCAGTTGCCACCCTATCAGCCTTCTCTCAATCACCAGCAAAGTAATGGAAGGGGTCATCAACAGCGCTATCATGCAGCACCTACTCAGCATTAACCTGCTTACGGATGCCCAGTTTGGATTCAGTCAAGTCCACTCAGCTCCTGACCTCATTAACTCCTTGTTCCAAGCATGGACCGAAGAGCTAAATACCAGAGGTGAGGTGAGAGTGATAGCCCTTGACATCAAGGCAACATTAGACCATGTATGGCATCAAGGTGCCCTAGCTAAAATGGAGTCAATGGAAATGAGGGGAAAGCCGTCCGCTGGTTGGAATCATACCTGCCACAAAGGAAGATGGTTGTGGTGGTTGGAGGTCAATCATCTCATCCTCAGGACATCACTGCAGGAGTTCCTCAGGGAAGTGTCCAAGGAACAACCATCTTCAGCTGCTTCATCAATGACCTTCCTTCCACCTTAAGGTCAGTCGAGGGGATGTTCACAGATGACTGCACATTTGTGACTCATCAGATAGTGAAGCAGTTCATACCCAAATGCAGCAGGACCTGGACAATATCCAGGCTTGAGCTGATAAGTGGCAGGTAACCTTCGAGCCACACAAGTGCCAGTCAATGACCGTTGCCAACAAGAGAGGCTCAACCATCATCCCTTGTCATTCAGTGGCATCACCATCACTAAATCCCCTACTATCAACATCCTGGGGGTTACCACTGATAGGAAATTGAACTGGTCTAGGTATATAAACACTATGGCTACCAGAGCAGGTCAAAGGCTAGGAATCCCGCTGTGTATAACTCACCTCCTAACTCCCCAAAGCTTGTCCGCTATCAGGCTCAGGTCAGGAGTGTAATGGAAGACTCGCCACTTGCCTGGTGAGTGCAGCTCCATCAACACTCAAGAAGCTTAACACCATCCAGTACAAGACAGCCCACTTGATTGGTACCCCTTCCACAAGCATCCAATCCCTCCACCATCGATGAACAGTTGCAGCAGTGTGTACTATGTACAAGATACACTGCAACAAAACATCAAAGTTCCTAAGGCAGTATCTTCCAGACCCAAGACCACTACCATCTAGAAGGACGAGAACAGCAGATACCTGGGAACACAGCACTTGGAAATCCCCCTCCAAGTCACTCACCATCCTGACTTGGAAACGCACACGCACGCACACACACACAAAAACCTGATCCTGAAGCTACACTCAAAATGACTGAGAAGTAACTTTTTTTTAAACCTCAAAACAGCCGAGACCTGGGAGATAACATTTTTTTATTTCACACAAAGGCTAATCTGTACCTGAAAAGAGTTGCAAAGGAAGTTGTTGAGTGGGTACAACGGCAACATTTAAGAAGGATTTGGATGGATACACAGGGGTGGGGAGGCAGGGGGTTCGGGCCAAATGCGGGCAACAGGGACCATCAGAGAGGGTAACATAGTATGTTCAGGGTCTAGGTCACTGGGAAGTCTGGTGTTCAAGGCCTGGAGTTTCGGGTCCTCATTCATCATGGTCAGCGAGTCCCGGGGTTGATACCAAAGATCAAAGGTTACAGGTCAAACAGAAGTCTAGGAGTCAAAGCCTGATGTCTGGAGCCCTGGTTCTGTCAGTCCATTGAGGAAGTCGAATAACAGCACTGCGAATCTGCATGTCCTCTGGTGAAGTGGAAGAGCAGCGGCTGCAAATCCGCGTGTCCTCTGGAGGCCAGAGATACCGACAGCCTATCCTGGGGATGGAGGACTGTACGGGGGTGGGAGGAAGGAACCTGGCTTATTTTGCTTCTTGTGGTGTCTGTTTGTTGTTCTGCTGAGCATTGTGGGAAATGCTATGCTGGCAACACTTGCGGGCTGCCCCCAGCACATTCTTAGCTTAACACAAATGAAGCATTTCACTGCACAATTCACATAAAACTAATCTGAATCTGATGGACCAGTTAGGCCATAGGGACTATTTTCTTGCTGTATTACTCTATGGCTGTGTCACATTGCCTCTTTTACTTAAGGGAAAAAAAACCTTTGGCTTCTACTCAGGGCCTTAATCAATTCCATCTATCTGTCCTATTGGCCTTGAAAGGAGCCAGTGTTTAAAGCTGGTCTGAAGTTATCCCAGGCTTCTGGCAAAATGTCTACCCTTCAACTATTCCCATCCTGGGAAGTCAACTAGAAACCATGATCCCAAGAGATTGCCCAAGATAGACTGCTATTCATTTTTCAGTGAGTGACACTTAGTAACTATTTGTCTGCATGGCCATCACTGCATTCCAACAGGGTTTGCTCAAGAATCTTCACTGTATAAAAAGGTGAGACACAAATATTATCCTCAAATCTCTAAATTTCCTCTTTTTACTCAAAGCACTGACTCTTGATGGGTTGGGGACTCATGGTCACTGACAGCTTTCTAGTGTGTAGACCAACTGAGCTAACGTGCATGCCGACCGGAACTGTGCCGGACGGCAAGCTCTTCAACTATTGTAGACTTTACAGTTTAGATCAATCCTTTTCCTAGCTCCACAATTGTCAATTGTCCTGAGGCAGGGATTTGACCCAAAACACCAACAATGCCTTTCCTTCCCCCTGCCCCCAAAGATACTGCTGGAGCTTCAGAGTTTTTCCAGCAGATTGTTTGTCGCTCTAGATTCGAGCATCTGTAGTCCCTCGTGCCTCCATAATTGAGAAGGTTGCCTTTGGATAATGAACTGCATGAGCAAGAAGCCTGGATGGTTTTGCTGTTCCTGAACAGTCTCATGTTATTCTGGGGCTGCATTTCCTAATTGCCGTGAAATCTTAAAACCACACTGTTATTTTTTGAGACAGTTGATTTATTTTTTGAAAGCTGATCACATTTTTAGGTAAGTATGACCCAAACTTCTCTCATATTATTTTTATTTGTTCTCAGGATGTGGTTGATGCCATCAAGACCACAGTTTTTTGCCCATCCCTACTGCCTTTGACACACCAGAGACAAATACATGGTAGAGGACTGAAACCATGTACTGGACAGGTTTAATTGCGAACAAGAGAAAATCTGCAGATGCTGGAAATCCAAGCAACACACACAAAATGCTGGAGGAACTCGGCACCTATTAATAAGCAGTTGATATTTCGGGCTGAGACCCTTCATCAGAACTGCAGAAAGAAGATGAGAAGTCAGGGTAAGAAGGTGAGGGAGGGGAGGAAGAATCACAAGGTGATAGGTAAAACTGGGAGAGGGGGAGGGGTGAAGTAAAGAGCTGGGAAGTCAATTGGTGAAAGAGATAAAGGGCTGGAGAAGGGGGAGGCTGACAGGAGAGAACAAATAGCCACGGAAGAAAGGGAAGGGGGAGGAGCACCAGGAGGAGGGGATGGGCAGGCAAGGAGATACAGCGAGTGAGGGAAGTGGGAATGGGGAATGCTGAAGGAGAGGAAGGAAAGGGGCAATTACTGGAAGCTCATAAATCGATGTTCATGCCACCAGTTTGGAGGCTACCCAAATGGCATATAAGGTGTTGTTCCTCCAGACTGAATGCGGCCTCATCACAGCAGTAGAGGAGGCCATGAACTGACGTGTTGGAACTGGAACGGGTAGTGAAATTAAAATAGGTGGCTACTGGGAGATCATGCTCTTTCTGGTGGATGGAGTATAGGTGCTCGGCAAAGCGGTCTCCCAATCTACATTGGGTCTCACCGATATACAGAAGGCCATACTGGGAGCTCCAGAAACAGTAGATGACACCAACAAATTCACAGGTGAAGTGCTGTCTCACCTGGAAGGACTGTTTGGCGCCCTGAATGGTAGTGAGGGAGGAGGTGTAGGGGCTGGTGTAGCACTTGCTCTGCTTGCAAAGGTAAGTGCCAGGAGGGAGATCACTGCGGAGGGATGAATGGACAACGAAGACGGGTAGGGCACAATCCCTGCGGAAAGCAGAAAGTGGGGTGTTGGGGTGGTGGAAATTACAGAGAATTATGTGCTGGATGTGGAGGCTGATGGAGTGGTAGGTGAGGTCAAGAGGTGGAGTAGCAGGAGGATGGGGTTAGACCAGATGTGTGTGAAGTGGAAGAGATGCGGTTGAGGTTTGCATTGATGGTGAGGGCAGGGAAGCCACTTTCTTTGAAAAAGGAGGACACTTCCTTCATTCTAGAATGAAAAGACTCATCCTGACAGCAATGCAGCAGAGACGGAAGAATTGAGAAAAGGGATGGTGTTTTTAAAAATACCGGGGGTGGGAAGAGGTATAGTTCAGGTAGCTGTGAGAGTCTGTGGGTTTATAATAGACATCAGTAGATAAGCTGCCCCCAGAGATAGAGACAGAGAGATTGAGAAAGGAGAGGGAGGTGCTCAGCAATGGAGCAGGTAAATTTGAGGGCAGGGTGGAAGTTGGAGGCAAAGTTGATGAAGTTGACGAGCTCAGCATGGGTGAAGGAAGCAGCACCAATACAGCGGTTGATGTAGCATAGGAAAAGTTGGGGACTGACACCAGTGTAGGCTTGGATCAGAGACTGTTCCAGGTAGCCGATAAACAGGGAGTCATAGCTGGGACACATGCGGGTGCCCATGGCTACACCTTTTGTTCGAAGGAAGTGGGAGGAGCCAAAGGAGAAATTATTAGAGTGAGAATCAGTTCCGCCAGACGGAGGAGAGTGGGGGTAGAGGGGAACTGGTTGGGTCTGGTGTCCAGAAAGAAATGATGAGCTTTGAGGCCATTCTGAAAGGGGATGGAAGTGTATAGGGACTGCACATCTATAGTAAAAATAAGACGACTGGGGAACCTGAAATCATTGAAAAGATCCAGAGCGTGTGGCGTGTCACAGATGTAGGTAGGAGTGGACTGAACTGGGGGGGATAAAACAGAGTTGAGCTCTGCAGATATGAGTTCAGTGGGGCAGGAACGAGCTGAAACAATGGGTCTATCTGGTCAAGCGGGTCTTTGGTAGGAAGTAGAAACAGAAGTTGCGGGGTGCGGGAACTATGAGGTTGGTGGCGGTGGATGGGAGATCCTCAGATTTAATAAGGTTGGTGATGGTGTGGAAGACAATGGCCTCCTGCTCCTTCATGGGACCCTGTTCAAGGGGTAAGTAAGAGGAGCTGTCTCAGAGTTGTCGCCTGGCCTCAGCAAAGTAGAAGACAGTCCGCTAGACTACTACAGTACCCTCCTTATCTGCGGGTTTGATGGTGAAGTTGTTATTAGTGTGGAGAGAGTGGAGAGCAGTGCGTTCCGAAGGAGTAAGGTTAGAATTGGAGAGAGGAGTGGTGAAGTTGAGACAGTTTGTTGTCTCATCGGCAGTTGGCAATGAAAAGGTCCAGAGCAGGCAGAATACCAGGACAAGGTGTCCAGGAAGAGGAGGAGGGTTGAAGACGGGAGAAGGGGTCATCAATGCAGGGTGGAGAGTCCTTGCCAAAGAAATAGACCTGGAAACTGAGGTGGCAGAGGAAGAGATCAACGTCGTGGTGGGTACAGAACTCACTGAGGTATGGGCACAGGGGGACAAAGGTGAGGCCCTTACTGAGGACAGAACATTCTGAGGCAGAATAGTGAAGACACGGCATGGATGAAACCTGGGATCAGAGGCGAGGAAGAGGGTTGGTAGTGTCTGGGGAGAGGGGAGGGGTGTTCTGGGATGCTGGGGTGAAAGGAAGATGGAGTGTCCGAGGACCCAAGAGTTGGCGGTGGGACCTGAGAGATGTGGGATTGCAGAGTGGTGGTGGGGAAAGGGGAGACTGGGATTCCAGCAGCAGCACGTGAAGCCCCAGCCTGGACTGGAGTCGGAGTTGGAGGTTATCCAATAGGCACTCTGAAGGTGTCCGAGGTCACTGGAACTCGCATTGATGGCAGCAGAGTCCGGGTTATGAACCTGCTCAGGATCGTTAGAACTATTGAGGTCAGCAGCAGGGAACGTGGTCTGGAGACGTCCGTGGCTGCCGGCGTTGCAGACTCTGTAATCTGTAGACAAGCGACCTTCTGATCCATTTGTTGGAGAGGTTGTTGAGACTGGGTGTGCTCTTACTGCACCCAACCAATTCTTCACTACACGTATTTTCAAGCCATCAGCCGCACAACACACCTCAAGGTCCCAATGCAACCATCCAACTGGTCTCACAGCAGCTGAATGCTTGCTCTTACTTCTAAACATCTGCTGTACCCAGGGTGGAAAGCCATAGAGCACTGCAGCACAGAAACAGGCACTTGTGCACTTCGGTAAGCTGGGAGAAGTGCACACACCCTACCTACATCAGTGGTGGTGCCCTGGTTTAGATCAGCAGTGCCCACTCTCCTGTTTAATCAGTGGTGCCCTGGTTTAGATCAGCAGTGCCCACTCTCCTGTTTAATCAGTGGTGCCCTGGTTTAGATCAGCAGTGCCCACTCTCCTGTTTACAGCAGTGGTGCTGGGGTTGACAGCTACAGGTTCCCAGGAGTGAACATCACCAACAGCGCCAATCACGTACATCCCATAGACAAGATAGGTCACCATCACCTCAACTGCCTCAGGTGGTTACCCGATGCATCACAGCTTGGTACGACAAATGCCCTGCCAGAACACCAGGCCAATGCAGTTTTAAAGGTGAAACTTGCAGGAAATGCAACAAAGTAGGACACAAGGAGCACTTTGTGCAGACAAAAATAAATGGAATCCACAAGGAAGAGAAAAGATAAAAATATAAAAGTTGCAGTTTCAAAAGGAGGACTAATCTGTGGGCAGTTGATGAAAAATCTGATAATGATGAGTGACCCAGAACTGAGTAGTCTCCTTGAAACTTACAAAATGGAAACTAACAACAGACGAGCATTATAGCTTACATCAGATATGGACAACAAATTGATTAAAATGAAATTGGATATTGGCTCAGCTGTTTTTAACATTTCACCAAATGAGCTGGAACATGATATCAAAGATACTGAATTGAAGCCTGCAGATATCCAAGAACTTATGCTGGAGAAAAGATAACTCCTGTGGGAATGACATTCATAACAGTGAAATATAATAGCTACATTAGGCTTGTATGTGGTAAAAAAAAAATATAGGAGAGGCAGCATTGTGTGGCCTTGACTGGGCGAGACAACTACAACTTGATTGGAAATCCATCCACTATTTGGATGCCACATCCCCTGCTATAGAATCAACTGAAAGCCAATTAAGAAAGGTGCTGGATGATGCCTCAACATGTCCAAGGGTGGCATTGGAAAACTCAAAACATATCAAGGGTAAAATAGTGTTAAATGAAAATGCCATTCCGAAGTTTTTGCAAAATTTGTTTGGTGCCTTATACCATATCCTTGATAAAGTAGCCGGTGGGTTAAATCACATAAAGGCTGAAGGAATTCTTTCCAAGGTTGAGTGGAGCTCATGGAGAGTACCAGTGGTCCTGGTAGCCAAAAAGAATGCGTCTGTCAAGATCTGTGGTGATTTTCAGGTCACTATCAACTCAGTACTGAAAGTAGATCAATACCCACTGCAGGATAGATAATATCTTCGCAAACCTTTCTGTCGAGAAGCACCTCAGCAAAGTGGATTTAGCTGAGGCCTATCTACAGATGGAAATGGAAGAAGGGTCCAAAGTGTTTCTCACCATAAACACTCACAAAGGGCTTGAACACTCTAACTTTTGGAGTAGCATCTATACCTGCATTCTGGCAGAAAGTTGGGCTGCAAGGCTGCTGAGGATCACACTGTTACCTGGACGACATTATTGTTGCCAGTAAGGATGACAAGGAACATCTCCAAAATCTCAAGGCAGTGTTAAAATGACTAAACGATTATGGGATCAGAGCACAAGTGTGAATTCTTTAAACCAAGCATCACTTACTCTGGTCACTCCATTGACACACAACATTTACACAAGTATGCTGAGAAAATTCAAGTAGTGGCGAATGCCACAAGGCACAAGGATGTGTCACAGCTGCTGTCTTTTTTTAGGATTTGCCAATTATTACAACAGGCTCCTGTTAAGCCTGGATACTGTGCTCCATCCCTTGAACTCATTACTACAGATAGGGCAGAAATGGCAATGGACAAAGCAGTGCGAGATGGCTTTCCAAAAGGTAAAGGAAATATGACATCAAACACAGTACTCACACACTATGATCTACATCATCCAGTCAAGCCTGCCTGTGACTCCTCACCCTTATGGTATAGGTGTAGTCATATCACATGTTATGTGCAATGGAAGTGAACATCCCAAAGCCTTTGCATCACATTCCCTTACCGCTGCAGAGAAAACCTACTTACAGATTGACAGAGAGGCCCCGAGTCTGGTTTGGGGTGTAATATGTTTTAACCCGTACTTGCATGGGAGAGAGTTTACTCTCATTACTGATCATCAACCACTAGTGTTCATTTTCAACCCACTGAAGGGTGTTCCACTAACAGCAGTGGCATGAATGCAGAGTTGGGCTCTTTTTCTTGGAGGACTCAATTACAAGGTCAAGTTCAAGAGGACAGCTACTCATGGAAATATTGATGGATTGTCCTGTTTAGCCTTGGGAGAGAAAATATCTGAAAATTTAATAAAAGAGGACACTGCTCTTGACATGTTCTCCCTAATGCAAATCGAAAGTCTCCCTATTATAGCAGTGATGATCCAAAGGGAAACCAGAAAAGATTTCACACTGTCTCAGGTCTACATGGTCACCCTAAATCACTGGAAAGTGCAGCAGAAATTCCAATCTCCCCATATTTACAAGCACCAGGATGCAATTGCCCTTGATGAGGTTGACTTATACAGGGATTGAGAGTTGTTGTATCATCCAGGCTGAGAGCTAAATTGTTTCACTGATGCTTCCTGCTCCCTCTCCTCTCCCTTTTCCCAACCATATTCCCTTCTCCCAACCCCCTTCCCACTCTTAGTCCGCAATAGACACCCACATCAGAATCAGGTTTATCATCATTCACATATGACATGAAATTTGGTTTTTTTGTGGCATCAGTACAGTGCAATACACAGAATTACTACAGTACTGTGCACAGTACTACATATTCTCAACCCGCAAATTGTTATGTTCCAATTTTGGTTGCACGTATTTCCAAGATAAGATCTCCAAGACAAGGCTGATTATTTCAGATTAGATATCCACACAGAATAGCTGGTTCTTTTCCCAGTAACACCATAAAACCAAAAGGCAGGAACAGATTTAGGCCATTTGGTCCAACAGGTCTGCTACACCAATTCATCATGGCAGATTTATTATCCCTCTCAATCCCATTCTCCCTGTAACTTTTGACACCCTGATTAATCAAGAACCTATCAACCTCCACTTTAAGTATATTGTGGCAATGAACTCCACAGATTTACCACCCTTTGGCTAAAGATTAATCAAATGATCATGTGGCAATATTAATGAAATAACTGTAACATTTTATTAATATATTTTTCACAACCATAATGTACAGCTTACTTACATGAGTTTTCTGTGCACAAATCAGATTACATTCCATCTGTATCAGATTTTGATCTTTTTTAGCTCAACAAGCGTCTCTCTTATATTTAACAGTTGCATGTGATAAAGGAAAGTCACAGAGGAACATCATGATATCTTAATAATTACTGCGAGACCAACTATTTTAAAATCAAAGCTTTTTTCCTTTCTCCAATTTGTCTTGAATTAACTAACATTTAAAGAAACACAACACCCCTGGATCTACAAGCAGCAATTCTTCATTGTGCACCTAGATGAAACCTTGCAGCCCTCCAATTCATTGGTGCACTTCAAGGAGCACAATACACCCCTGTAGTATGGAAGGATTGCATTCCTAGAACATCACCTGTATTGTGATTTTCTATAGAGTGAACCCTTGACCAAAATTGACTAAATTTCCTTCACACTTTATATTTATTTAGAGCAATGCTGTATGAACTCAACAGGTCAAGCATTATCTATTGTTGTTGTTTTTCCTTTCTATGACCCAGGAGGTAACCTTCCCAATTCTTTAACATTTATCTGTTTTTTACAAGGCTGAGTTGCTCGCTCGACGACCCAGCACAGATGGAAAGCATGCATGAAGCCGGCTGGATTCGAACCCGGGACCACTCAAAGTCCGGCCGGCAAGCATTATCTCAGGAGGGGAATGAACAGTGAATTTCATCTGCAGAATCCCTTGTATTTATGTATTAGTTTGTTGTACTGTATATGTTTTTCCTCACACAAATCCTGCCGTTCAGATTATCTGTAAAGCACAGAGCCTGGAGGCTACACTTGAACTGTACTACAGTCAGGCTGGAGAGAGAGTCCTCCATACTGTCTAATCCCCTCAATACAGAAAGAATGAAATGGCAACACAGAGGAGATTCATGAGATGTTCCCAGGACCAGAAAACTATATTTCCAAGCTAGACTGGGGCAGTTTTCTTTCAAACAATGAAGACTGAGCAGGATTATGGGTATTGACAGAGGTTCATAAGATTATGAGTAACACACACAAAATGCTGGAGGAACTCGGCACGTCAGGCAGCATCTATGGAGAGGAATAAGCAGCTGATGTTTTAGCCTGAGGCCCTTCATCAGAAGTCCTCAGCTAGAGGTATGGAGTAAAGGTCTATCTCGGTCGGTACTGAGGTCAATAATCAGGAGACACATTAAAATTAAAATGAGAATCTTTTCATTTGAAGTGCAGCAAAGGTCTAGAACTCTGAAAGGAGGCGGAAGGTAGAAGCCCTCATCATACTTAAAAGTTACCCAGATGAGCATTTGAAGAACAGTGGCTAATGTCCAAAAGTTCAGAAAAGATTTGGCCAACATGGACATGATGGGACAAATAGAGTCAGAGAGGAACACAGCAAGGAAATAAGGTCCTTCCACACAACTTGTCTATGGCAACATAACACTAGCTTAACCCATATCCATTTAAGCCTTTCCAAACTGTATCACCTGTCACTCATCCCCACAGTGTCATATATCGCAGTCCTGAAGTCCAAAAGAGGACCTTCAGCCCATCAAGTCTGCACTGATCATTAACAAACTATTTATACTATTCGTATATTAATCCCCTTAATTTGCCCAATTTTCTCCCCTACTGCCCCCACACACTAAGGGCAATATGCTTATTTATTTATTGATATACAGTGCAGAACAGCCCCTTCTGGCTCTTCAATCTGCACTTCCAGCAACCTGAGGAAAAACATATACAGTACAACAAACTAATACATAAATACAAGGGATTCTGCAGATGAATTGAACTGGGGTCACTGGTACTGTAAGGTGTTGGACTAAGCACTGTGCTACCATGCCGCCCCAGTGTCTAATTAACTTCCGACCTGCGCACCTTTCGACCGAGGAAGGAAAATGGAGCCCCCAAAGGAAATCCGCATGGTCACAATGAGAACATACAAACATACAATTGTACACGGGGGCTTCCAGAGGACAGTGCATCTTCACTGGACCATCCTCTATGTCTCTTTGATTCTCGAAACCACTTTCCCCATCACACACAGCTCAGGACTGAACCCAAAAAACGTTGTGTGTGAGCAGGCCATGTGATAGCATCTGTGTGCAACCCCATCCAGTATCAGAACACAGGTACAGTCCTGCTTTTACCATCCATACATACTTTGCAAAAGAAGCATATTTAACAAAGCGAACATGTTAAACAAAGAATGTTTATATACAGGTTATATTTTAAACCATCTGTAGCTGAGCGACACTTCTATTTGCTGCTTTTATTTAACTGAATTGACATGTATAACTGGGTAATGATGAACGTTAAGTTCAGGGTTGCCTGAAGCTGCTACTGAAGGCCTGTCACTGTCCAGTACTGCGCAAAAGTCTTAGGCACTTGTATTTAGCTGGAGTGTCTCAGACCTTTTCACAGTGCTGTAATAATTTTATGTATTGCACTATACTGTTGCAAAAATAAGAAACAAATTTCATGACATGAGTGAGTTATGATAAAGGTGATTCCGATATGGGTCTCGTTGAGAGTGGGAAGAGGGCACAGACAGGGGAATCATGGCTAGAAAAAGGGGAAGGGAGAGGAGAGGGAGCAGGAAGCAACAGAATCACATTCTGTAATGATCAATAATCCAATTGTTTGGAATCAAATCAGCCTCTGGTGTCTCAGGGCAGGGTGTGAGTGTACCCGTCCCTGGCACTCCCTCTCTGCCACCTGTCCCACACCCCTCCTGCAGCACTCCACTCTCGCTATTCCCAACATCCTTTGCTCCTGCCAAATTTACATACTCACTCTCCACTCCACATCAACAAATACAGTGTATTGTGCAAAAGTCTTCGACACCGTAGTTACATATATGAGCCAAAGACTTTTGCATATTACTGTACTGCGGAGGTTCAAGTGTTACCTGAGCTATCAGAAAGCTCCTACTGGACAGTAGATCTTGGGAATCTCAATTAGAATGTGCAGGTAAGCCTCTTGTTAGTACACGGCACCCAAATCCACCTTAACCTTAGCCCTCCTAGTTGGGGAAGCCAATCGTTTCTGCATCCTAATATCCTACTGCAATCAGTAAATCTAGTGGAGATTGTTCAACATTCATCAAGTAAAGACAAAGGGAGCTGATTAATTATGGGAATCTTGATTCATACAGCATAGAACAGTACAGCACAGGTACAAGCCCTTCAGCCCACAATGTCTGTGCTGACCATGATGCCAAATTAAACTAATCCCATCTGCCTGTATATGGTTTCATATCCCTCCATTCCCTATTCATGCCTCTTAAATGCCCCTATTGTGTCTGGTTACACTATCACTCCTGCCCCAATACCTACCAGTCTGTGTCAGAAAAAAATACGATGCCCGCACACCTCCTTTGTTATGCCCGCAGCCCCCTCCTTTGTGAGAATCGCAAGGGCACTAGTGGGTTGGGTCAGAGGACCCAGGAAATGGGAGAGAGACGTGCAGGATGCCTCGTTCCCCGGCGATACAAAGTAACGCGACATTGGCCATTGTCTCTTGGAGACACATTTGTGGATTGGGGACTATGCTACGTGCAAGCCCTCGGGCAAAGTGGGCTGGTTGAGAGAGAGATTGCATCACCCCCAACCTGATTGACATCTACTACCCTGCGAGTCAAGATAAAAGAGGGGCTGTAGAGACAGCCCCTCAGACGCACCAGAAGAAACGCTAGCGATCCCGTAGTAGCGGGAAGCCATTTGAAGGAAGCCACGTGCGTTCGGTTCCCTTGCCTGGGGCCCGGGGGCTGGTACCACGGACGACGATTTTTGAACTAATAACGGGGAACCCACTCCCCCGACTCAACAGATCGGCCTCATAAAAGACACGGGCAAGTTTAAGACTGTCTCTCTCTACAACCCAAAAGAGCTGCATCTTTAAGGGCAATTGACTTTTATTTCTTCATCAGACAATACAGTAACCCCTAGACAAACGATAGAGTTATTTCTTATTGATGATTATGATTATACACATGCTTTTAGATTGAGTATTGACGACATATATTATCTGGATGTTTGTATTAATCTTATTTTTGTGCCCCTTTATAAATAAAGACTTTTAAAAGTAGTACCATCAGACTTCAACGGACCTCTCTATCTTTGCTGGTAAGTGACCCAGTTACGGGGTACGTAACAACTTGGGGATCTCGTCTCGGGATTTGATACCAAATTGGAGGGCCAGTGAATTGGGATTGTAAGTCCAAACTTGGATCTGGTACACGGGTAGCCAGACGGGAAACCAGCAAAGATGGACGTGGATGAATTTATAGGAAACCCGGCCACCAAATCAGACTTGGTAAATTTGGTGAAGGGGTTAAACCTCGCAGAGGTGAGGTTGTCAATGAAAAAGCGGGAGGTGCGAAGGGCCATAACTCAGTATTACATTGAGAAGAATGTGTTTGCAGCTGAGGTATTGGAAAATATCCCTGTAAAGGTACCAGCTAGTGGGACGGCTCAGTTAGAGTTGGAGAAATTAAGGTGGGAACATGAAATTAAGTTAAAGCAGCTGGAAGCAGCCGAGAAAGAGAGAGAGAGAGAGAAAGGGCCGAGAAAGAAAGGGAGCATGCGCTCCAGCTAAAAGAGCTGAGAAGCAAAGAGAGCATGAACTTCAGTTAAAAGAGCTGGAAGCAGCTGAGAAGGAGAAGGAAAGGGCCGAGAAGGAGAGGGAGACAGAGAGACAGAGGAAACATGACTTGGATATGGAGAAGTTAAAGCAAGAGCAACGAGGTCAGGGGTCAGACCGAGAGGAGCGGTTTGATGTTAGTCGGGCGTTGAGGTTAGTACCCCCGTTCGAGGAGGCGGATGTTGATAGTTATTTCTTGCTTTTTGAAAAGGTGGCAGTGAATCAGAAGTGGCCCAGAACACAGTTGGTGGCGTTGTTACAAAGCGTGTTAAAAGGGAAGGCACAGTGGGCATATGCGGCGTTGTCCATGGAGGGGGAAGAGGAGGAGAGTTACGACAAAGTAAAGGCCGCCATTCTCCGGGGTTACCAGCTAGTACCTGAAGCATATAGACAAAAGTTCAGAAATTTACGGAAAGAGGGTAATCAGACGTATACCGAGTTTGCCCATGAGAAGGGGGTGCTCTTGGACCGTTGGTGCACCGCAGAAATAGTGGACGAGGATTATGGGCGTCTCCGGGAGTTAATTTTGATTGAGGAATTTAAAGGTTGTGTTCCGGAGGAGATCCGGATGTATTTGAATGAGAAGCCGAATAAGTCCATCTCAGAATTTGCTAGATTCGTAGATGAATATGCCCTAACCCACAAGGCAAAGTTTTCCTCAAATAAAAGTTCCCCGAGAGACCGTGGGAACGATCGAGAAAGTCCGCCGGCTGAGGCAGAGGTCCCGCCGGGAGCTAGTGGTAAGGTTGAGGGGGAAAGGCCAGACGGCCAGAGATTTCCGGGCTTGACCTGTTTTAATTGTGGGAAGAGCGGGCATGCTGCGTCTCGGTGCTTTGCTCCGAGGAGGGAGACGGGAAAAGGGAAAGCAGCAGTCCCTATCGGATGTGCAGTGGTAATCAGTAAATCGACAAGAGAGCCCCGGGTAGACAGAGTACGAGAAGGGTCTGAGACTTGTCTGTCACACGGGACCGTGTCTTTGAGGAAGGGGGACCCACCAATTCCCGTACGAATCTGGAGAGACACGGGGGCTGAGCTGTCGTTGATCAGCAGTAAGGTACTAGAATTTGGTCGAAAAACGGGTATGGTAGCGGTGAAGGGAATAAATAAAAGGATAGAAATGGAGTCCTTACATAAGGCCATTATGGATTGTGAGCTGGTGTCTGGACCAGTTGAAATAGGGGTGCTATCAGAATTCCCGAGAACTGACGTGGACGTCCTTCTTGGGAACGATTTAGCCGGTGGTAAGATTTGGGCAGCCATGACGCTGATAAAACAGCCTGTGAGTGTTGAGGCCCCGCCCCCAGCTTCCAAGAGCTATCCCGCATGCGCGGTCACTCGCAGCCTGTCGAGAGCGGCAGCTGAGAACGAGAGCAGTTTAAATCTGGCCAGTTTCAATTTGGCCGAGACGTTTTTACCGACCCTGTGCCACGAGGGTTTAGAGGGTGGAAAAACGAAGAGTGGTAAAGTGAAAGAGGGTAAGGGAGAGGAGGTAGATCTCCCCTTAGCGAGGAGCAAGGTTCTAGAGGCAGAAAAGAAAGATGAGGAACCGTTAGAGCGGTTAAGAGGTCCAGAGTTGGACATGGATGATCTGTCTGGTGTGGCAGACCTGTTTGACGAAGTTGAAAATTCTAAAGGTGTTCCCGATAATGAAATGAGGGCAGTCCTAGATGAAAAGGGTGCCCTTGCCTTGAAGAAATCTGCTGGGTTGGCAGATGAGGTTGTTTCAGCCCGTGGGGTTGAGTTTACTCTGGAAGGGAGTTGCCCAGAGAGTAACTGGGAGGATCAGGGGAATTTAGAGTTTGAAAAGGGTACGGGCATTGAAGGCCTGGAAGAGGTCAATGTCCCGTTTGAGTGTGCCCAAGATGGGGATGCACGTGGTACTGAACCTAGTAACGGAGCTCAGAAACAGTCTGAGGTATCTGATTCAGCTGAACGGGACGGCCATCCTTTTGGGTCAGATAGACTGGGTTCAGTGAAGAAAGGGTTAACCTTGGTAATAGGGGGAAGTGAGAGTTCCCCGATGTTTGTGCTCGAAGGTGTGGTGAAACTCAATGTGGAGCTCAAAACTGGGGAGGTAAATATTATTATGGAAGGAAACGGGAAATCTGCAGTTCCCAAATCGAACGGAGAAATTTTAAACCCTGCAGATCGCTTACAGATTAAGCCGGGAGATGCCGGGGCCCCCCACCCTATTGTTATTCCAGAATGGGGTGTGAAGAGGCAGAATTTGAAATGCTGCTTGAACAAAGAGTTCGAATTAAAAACCAATAGCCTGAAGGGTCCTGACGAGAGGGCTAGTCACCTGTGTAAAATTAAAGAATTGGGTGGAAATGGTCTAAGTTTGGGACACGGTGTTGATAAAATAACCCCTATGAAAGAGGCGGGCAGGAGTTTACCTCGCCAAACTACCCGAGTTCTTCACGTAGGAACTCACCGGAAAAGAGACGACGGTTAATGAGGGGCGCCATTTTTAAATAGCCCAGCCGGTTGTACGGGATTTCGACAAAGCATGTGAATAATAAAGACAAACCCCTTGGAAGCCTGCCTGTTAAGTTGAAAGCCACATAACGATTGGCATTTGCATGACCTTTGGTAGTATACACATAAGCTTAAGATCACAACTCGTTAGTTTTGTTTGCTGAAAAAAATAGCTGGTTATTAAATTGAAGTCTGATGCTACAAGACTTTAGTAAGGTCCAAGATGTTAAAATATTAAAGGAAGTGACACTGTAATCGTTAACTGTTTGGATGCTGAATTGAATGTATCACTGTATTACTCTGTAGAAAAGGAAAAACCTTCGGTATTGCGTTAGCTTCCACAATCCTGTAAGACTCTGTACTACTTCGTTTTTAACCGCTGGTAAAAAAACGCTTTTAAGAGGGGAGGTGTTATGCCCGCAGCCCCCTCCTTTGTGAGAATCGCAAGGGCACTAGTGGGTTGGGTCAGAGGACCCAGGAAATGGGAGAGAGACGTGCAGGATGCCTCGTTCCCCAGCGATGCAAAATAACGCGACATTGGCCATTGTCTCTTGGAGACACATTTGTGGATTGGGGACTATGCTACTTGCAAGCCCTCGGGCAAAGTGGGCTGGTTGAGAGAGAGATTGCATCACCCCCAACCTGATTGACATCTCCTACCCTGCGAGTCAAGATAAAAGAGGGGCTGTAGAGACGGCCCCTCAGACACACCAGAAGAAACGCTAGCGATCCCGTAATAGGGGGCAGCCATTTGAAGGAAGCCACGTGCGTTCTGTTCCCTTGTCTGGGGCCCGGGGGCTGGTACCACGGACGACGATTTTTGAACTAATAACGGGGAACCCACTCCCCCGACTCAACGGATCGGCCTCATAAAAGACACGGGCAAGTTTAAGACTGTCTCTCTCTACAACCCAAAAGAGCTGCATCTTTAAGGACAATTGACTTTTATTTCTTCATCAGACAATACAGTAACCCCTAGACAAACGATAGAGTTATTTCTTATTGATGATTATGATTATACCCACGCTTTTAGATTGAGTATTGATGACATATATTATCTGGATGTTTGTATTAATCTTATTTTTGTGCCCCTTTATAAATAAAGACTTTTAAAAATAGTACCATCAGACTTCAACGGACCTCTCTATCTTTGCTGGTAAGTGACCCAGTTACGGGGTACGTAACACCTTTAAACTTGCCCCCTCTCACCTTAAAAGCATGGATGTTGATCTATCTAGACTCTCCAGCTGATAAGACATTGTCTTTCCATCAAATATTCACCGGTTCCCAATTAGCAATCTATATTTTCACTCAAAAGTTTTAAAGTGCAAAGAAACCCAGGACCCAAAAACAGACGGAGCCCAAGGAGAGAAATACACATCTCTCATTACCCTGTGCCACCACGGGCACCAGAACAAAAACAGACTACGCCTGGCAACTGATATTATTTTAGAAGTCAAAGCCTGATTACATCGAAAACATTGGTCAGACATATTTGAATTTAATCTATTTATTTTCTGTGGTGTTACATATAATTGATGTAAAAAATTATATTGTATTAATCTAAGTCGAACATTTATTGTATTTCTCATACTATCAGAACATAATCTTGACCAGTTTTTTCCATCAATTTTAACATTCAAATCAGATTCCCATTTTTATCTTGATTTATGAATTCCTGATTTAATTGCCTGTTTTTGAATCAAATTGTACATACAAGATGTAAATTTTGAATCAAGAAATTGGTACTGTAATCAAGAAATTGGTACTTTTTTACATTCTACTTGGTCTTGTTTTAAAATACAACCATTTTGGATAAATCTAAGACTTTTATTGGAACAAATTACTAGAGTACAACTCCCACATAGTCCAGTATTATTTTTATTGGAGAAATTGAAGGGACAATACCGAAACTTAAATTGAATACGTAAGTATCAGAAAAAATTTATAAAAATTGCATTGGCAGTAGCCAAAAAAGTTATCGCAGTTACTTGGAAATCTGATTTATATTTAACTATGGATTGTTGGAATAATGAAATACATAGTTGTATTCCACTTGAAAAAATTACATACAATCTAAGAAATGAATATGATATATTTTTGAAAATTTGGCTCCCATACTTACAAAAGATAGGATTAAACACATAGGTCCTTTGAAGATAAAATTATAAAGTAATTGGGGAAAGTAAAAATAAATATTAAAATTATTTTGAACTCCATGGAGCATGTGGGGATCCTCCGATATCCAGGCAATCTTCCTCTTCTTTTTTTTCTTTCTTTAGATAAGGGTTAAAGGGGGAGGGTTAAGGGGAGGGGGGAGGGTTAATATTATTTTCCACACTATTTCATCATCTCTTTTATTCTTGTAATTTTCTAAAATTTAATAAATAAATAAAAATTTAAGAAAAAAGAAGTCAAAGCCTTAAGTCAGAAACCAGTGTGAAATAAAACACGGGGCAATTTGTAAGTGATGGAGAGGACAATGAAATGAGAGGTGACAAAAAAGACTTCAGGGTGTGTAGAACTGTGAAGAAATCAGTGATGGGAAGAGAAAAGCTGTGAAAGGGGCACAACCTACAGTTAAGGTGACAAGAAACAGCAAATGACCTTCAATAACTTTGGGATTAAGCATGGCCAAAAGGTGGTAGAAATCACTTGCATATCCAAAATACAACAGGCCATATTCCAAAACTTTCAGTCCAGTTAAGTGTTCCTGTGGTGAACTACATATACCTGTCTGGACTGCTCCTGTGGCTCCTCCCACAGACCCCTGCTGACTGCTCCTGTGGCTCCTCCCACAGACCCCCGCTGACTGCTCCTGTGGCTCCTCCCACAGACCCCTGTATAAAGGCGACTGAGGCCTGAGCCCGGCCTCATTCTCCAGGATGTAGTGTTGTTCATTCTTCCAGTCAATAAAAGCCGATATCTCGCTTCTTACGTCTCAGAGTGAGTTATTGATGGTGCATCAGTTCCTTCAACCCATTTTTAAAATTAGGTATTGAAACCAAGGTGGACATCAAAGCTGACAATATCCCAATGGGAAAATGCATCCTGACCAATACAAATCCCTCCAAGAGGGCCACAACCATGCTGTGGTTTAGAGGCCTATGTGCCTCAGTGACAGAGAGGTAAACTGGCTGGAGGCAGGGCCCGATGCTTTGGCTCTTGGTAAGGTTGTCAATGCCGAACAGGTCAAAGGGTAAACACCAGACTAAGAGTGGTCCAGCGGCCCTCCAGGTTCGGGGGCAAACAACACTGACTTGTTACAGAAACAGCAATAAAGAATCCTTCTACATTTGTGTGTGGCGGTATTCCTGAGTCTCCACCCGGGACTTGCCCGACTGACAGTAGAGAAAACAGAGAGAAAGCTACTGGTACGATGAAGGAAGCCCTGAGTACCGCCAAGACCAGTTGGAGAACCTTCACTGCTGACCAGAACACAAGCAGTGCGATGGGCAATAAGAAAGCCACATCACTGACAGGAGATAATGAGTTAATCGTCGCATTCCTTACAACTGGACCAGAACTAAAAATGTACGTCATTGACTTTACACCACTTTAAGCTATGTCGAGATCCTGAAGAGCAGCATTTAAGCAAAAAGTGTGTTTTAGAAATTGCTGACTTAACATTTTAATGTCTTAACGTTCAGTGTCGAAATGGGATCTGGGGGAAAAAAATGTGTTTTGTTTTCCGGGGGAGAGGAAAAGTTTCTGAGGGAGTTCCCACAGGATCGACCCGACGCTCAAGAAACACACCGCTGCCTGCAAGTAAGTTCAGGGTGTGACTCCTCCCCTGACATGACACTCTCGTGCCCAACCCTACCTCCTACTCTGCTTCCCCTTTGCCTCGTTACCTGACGAGATGTTTCCATGTAGCCGCACCACGTACGACACCCCGTAGATCTGCGGAGAGGAGCCGTTCGGCACGACCTGGAACCAGTTGGGATCGGCCACCGCCATGCACAGGGCCGCCACCGAGAAGCACTGCGTGACAGCGGCCGGCAGGTTGCGGGTGTGCGGGAACTGCAGTCCGTCTGCCATTGCCCGCGGGCCAGCGAAACCAAGGCACCGGAGCGTTTCTCCGCCTGACGCGTCCGCCAGCGTCCGCCTGACGACACAGAGCGCTGTTAACTCTTTGGTGACTGGAGAGCCCTGTGACGCTCCTGGAAAGACCACCCAGAGGAAAGTTACGCTCCGGTGCACTTTTTCAACTGCAGTGCATCCCGTTCTGTGAGACTCAAAGGGCAAGTGTCACGTGTAGCGAGATACAGTGAGAGGTTTTGTTTCGCAAGTCATCACGTCAGATCATTCCAAATATATCAATCATAGAGTAAACCGGCCCTTCGGCCCAACTGGTCCATGCCGACCTCAGCATCCTCCTTCAGCAGCCCATAACCCTCCATGCCCTTCCCCTTCACGTACCGATCCAAATGCCTCTTAGATTTTGCAATTGTACTCGCCTCAACCACTTCCTCTGGCAGCTCCTCCCAGGTAGTCACTAACTTCTATGTCAAGAAACTACCTACCTGTCCAGGTTGCTTTTAGTCGTCTCCCTGTTATCTTGTATCTGTGCCCTCTAGTTCTGGACAGCCCAACACTGGGGAAAAGACTAAGACCATCCACCTTTTCCATACCCCTGCTGGCTTTTGAAACTTCTAAGAGGTCACTTCTCATTTTCCTGTGTGTGGCCAAACTCTCCGTCTAACTCAGGCTCCCTAGTTTAGACAGCATCCTCGTAAATCGTTTCAGCACCCTCTGCAGCTTGGCAATGTCTTTCCTATAATAGGATGAACAAAACTGTATGCAGTGGTCCCAAATGCAGCCTCATAACTGCGACATTGTGCCCCCACTCCTAAACTCAATGCCCTAACTGCAGAAGGCCAGGTTGCTAAATGCTTTCTTCAATACCCTGTCTATTTGCTTTTATCGAGGTGCAACATGACCTCCTGACTTGTATACTCAGTGTCACGTGCCTTCTTCACCGCCCTATCAGTGAACTTTGGACTTGGAATCCAGATCCCTTTCATTACACCTACTCACAGGTCATTGTATAGTTGGTACAAATGACAAGGGTTGAGATTCTGCAGAATGAGTATAAGGTAAGAAGCAGGGACCCAAGGGTTATTATATCCACATAACTCCCAATGCTGCATGCCAGTGAAGTGAGAGATTGAAAGATAGGCCAGATGAATTTGAGGTTCTTGGACCACTGCAATCTCTTCTGGTAGAGGTGACCAGTACCCTTGCAAAGAAATTTGCTTGTGCTACACAGGAGGATTTAATACTAGATTGACAGTGAAGATTAACAATTTGGAAGAGGGGGGCGAGTG
Organism: Hemitrygon akajei; assembly: GCF_048418815.1. NCBI lineage: Eukaryota > Metazoa > Chordata > Chondrichthyes > Myliobatiformes > Dasyatidae > Hemitrygon > Hemitrygon akajei. The sequence goes on from NC_133127.1 coordinate 28,265,210, forward strand.
TAGCATATCGAAGTTTGTTGATGACACCAAATTGAGTGGAAAAGCAAGTTGTTCAGAGGACTGGAGAGTCTGCAGAGTGATATAGATATGTTAAATGAGTGGGTAAGAGTTTGACAGATGGAGTACAGTATTGACAAATGCAAGATCATTCAATTGAAGGGAAAATAGAGGATTGGATTATTATTTAAATGGTGAAAGATTACAGCATGCTGTTATGCAGGGGATTTGGGAGTGCTTGTACTGAATCACAAAAGGTTGGTTTGCAAATGTAACAAGTTATCAAGAAGACGAATGGAATGTTAACCTTCATTGCAAGAGGAACTTAATTTAAAAGCAGAGAGGTTATGCTGCAATTGTACAGGTTACTGCTGAGGCCACACATGGAGTTCTACATGCAGTTCTGGTCTCCTTACTTGAGGAAAAATATACTGACTTTGGAGGTGGTGCAAAGGAGGTTCACCAAGTTGATTCTAGAGATTGGGTTGTAGCCAATGAGGAGAGATTGAGTCACTTGGATTCAGAAAAATGAGAGGAAATCTTATAGAAATGTATAAATTATGAAAGGAATGATAAGATAGAGACAGGAAACTTGTTTCCACTGACAAGTGTGAGTCGAACAAGGGACATAACTTCAAGATTTGGGGGAACAGATTTAGGCCGGAGATGAGAAATTGCCTTTCCCAGAGAGTGCTGGAATTATCTACTCAGGAAAACAGTAGAGGCTACCTCATTAAATTATATTTAAGACACAGCAAGATAGGTTTTTGAATTGTAGGGGAATTAAGGGTGATGGGGAAAAGGCAGGCAGGTGTAGCTGTTTCAGTCATGATCTTATCAAATGGTGGAGCAGACTCAATGGCCTAAATGGCCTGCTCCTGCTCTTATTCCTTCTGTTCTCATGTCAAGAAAAAGAAGGAAGCATACTTTGGCTTTAGGAGGTCAGGGACAAGTGAATCCCTTGGTGACTATAAAACAATTTAAGAATATGCTTAAGAGGGAGCGGGAGATCGCAGAGTGTGTTGGAGATTGTTCATTGTGGACTTCGCTCACCAGTTTTAAGAAGCGAATGGGGCCTGTTGGGATTTGTCTGTAGAGCAGGAGATTGCTTGGGTTAATAGTAACTAGGGATAGTTAGCAAGGGACAATAAAAAGAAGTGGGATTTGAGCAGAGAAGCCATTGTTGGAGCGGATAGTGATAAAGTGGTCAGGCCTTGGCTCAACAGGCTTGGGCGAGAACAGGCGTAGGCTAGATTTTAAGTTAGGTATGTTAGATGATAGATGGTAGTTCAGGAAGTGGAATGCTCCTCCTGTGAGATGTGGGATTTCAGGGTAACTAATGGTATCCATCTACTGGAAGTGAAGCTAAATTCAGCTCCTGGCAGACAAGGTCAAGGAACTGGAGCTGGAGCTGGATGCACTCAGGACCAGCTGGGAGTCTGAAAACTTCATCGCTGAGTCTTTTACTGAGGTGGTCACACACAGAGAGCAGACTTCAGATTGTAGATGGGTTACCACCAGGAGAAATAAGGGGAGTAAGCTGTCAGTGCTGGGTTCCCTTGTGGCCAGTCTCCTCAGCAACAAGTATATCCCTCTAGATACTGCTGGAGAGTATCACCTATCAGAACTCTGCAGCACCAGCCAGGCCAGTAGCACTGTGGCCAGCGGAGAAGGGTAAAGTCAGGCAGAGTGATAATGATAGAAGACTTGATCGTTAGGGTGACAGACAGCAGATTCTATTGCAGTGAAGACAAAGCCAGGATGGTGTGTTGCCTTCCGGGTGCTAGGGTCCAGTATGTCTCAAAGGGGGTGCAAAAGATTTTCAAGGGGTAGGATGAGCATCCAGGTTGTGGCAGAAAGGTGAAGAGGTCCTGCACATTGAGAATAGGAAGTCATGGAAAAGGCTGGAAAGCAGGGTCTCCAAGGTAATAATCTCTGGATCACTCCCAGTGCCATATGCTAGTCAGGGCAAGATAGGATGATAGTACAGATGAATGAATAGCTGAGGAACTAGTGCAGGGGGCAGGGTTTCAGATTTCTGTATCACTGGGATCTCTTTTCGGGAAGGTATGACCTGTACAAAAAGGTCAGGTTACACTTGAACCTCAGTGGGGGAGCGAATACCCTTGCAGGCAGGTTTGCTAGAGACGTTGGGAGGGTTTAAACTAAGTGGCATGTGATGGGAACAGGAGTGATAGGGCTCAGGGTAGGGCAGTTGGTATATGAGCCAATGATGCAGTGTGCAGTGAGACTGAGGAAGGACAGGCAGATAATAGGGCACAATTGTAGTCAGTGGATGAAGTGCAGTGTAATATGGGGGCAAAATCGAAAAGGGTGATAAATACAGGGCTGAAGGTGTTATACTTGCATGCATGCAGTATACGGAATAAAGAAGATGATCTTGTAACAGTTAGAGATTGGCAGGTATGATGTGGTCATCACTGAGATATGGCTAAAAGAAAATCATAATTGGGAGTTTAACATCCAAGGAAACACCTTGTATCAAGGGGGTGGGGTGGCTCTGTTGGTAAAAAAAAATGAGATCAAATCGTTAGGTGACACAGGATTGAAAGATATAGAATCCTCGTGGGTAGAGTTAAGAAACTGCAAAAGTAAAAAGACTCTAATGGGAGTTATATACAGGCTGCCGAACAGTAGCCAGGATGTGGGATATACATTTCAATGGGAAATAGAAAAGACATGTAATAAGTGCAATATTACTATAGTCATGGGGGATTTCAATATGCAGGTATATTGGAAGAATCAGGTCGATGCTGGATCCCAAGAGAGAGAATTTGTAGAATGCCTATAAAATGGCCTTTTAACCATATAAACATATAACCATGTAACAATTACAGCACAGGAACAGGTCATCTCGGCCGTTCTAGCTCGTGCCAAACGCTTACTCTCACCTAGTCCCACTGACATGCACAGCCCATAACCCTCCATTCCTTTCGTGTCCATATACCTATCCAATTTTACTTCAAATGACAATACCGAACCTGCCTCTACCACTTCTACTTGTTCCACATAGCTACCACTCTCTGAGTAAAGAAATTCCCCCTCGTGTTACCCCTAAACTTTTGCCCCCTCTCAACTCATGTCCTCTTTTTTTGAATCTCCCCTACTATCAATGGAAAAAGCCCATCCACATCAACTCTATCTATCCCTCTCATAATTTTAAATACCTCTATCAAGGTCCCCCTCAACCTTCTACGTTCCAAAGAATAAAGACCTAACTTGTTCAACCTTTCTCTGTAACTTAGGTGCTGAAACCCAGGTAACATTCTAGTAAATCTTCTCTGTACTCACTCTATTTTGTTGACATCTTTCCTATAATTCGGTGACCAGAACTGTACACAATACTCCAAATTCGGCCTTACCAATGCATTGTACAATTTTAACATTACATCCCAACTCCTATACTCAATGCTCTGATTTATAAAGGCCAGCATACCAAAAGCTTTCTTCCTCTCAGAGTGTCATCGAAAAATACAGCACAGAAACAGACCGTTCAGCTCATCCAGTCCATGCCAAAAGCCATGCATGCACCTATACAAACTTCACTTAAATGTTGAAATTGAGCTCACATGCACCACTTGTGCTGGCAACTTTTTCCACAATCTCATGGCCCTCTGAGTGGAGAAGTTTCCCCTCATGTTCCCCCTTAAACTTCTTACCTTTCACCCTTAACCTTTGACATCTAGTTGTAGTCCCACCCAACCTCAGTGGCAAAAGCCTGCTTGCATTTACCCTATCTATATCCCTTATAGTTTTGAGTACCTCTGTCAAATTTCCTCTCAGTCTTCCACATGCCAAAGAATAAAGTCCTAACCTACTCAGTCTTTCCTCATAACTCAGGTCCTGCAGACCTGGCAACATCCTTGCAAATTTTCTCTCTACTCTTTCAACCTTATTTACATCTTTCCTGTAGATAGGTGACCGAAACTGCACACAATACTCCAAATTAGGCCTTACAAATGTCTTGTATAACTTCAACATAACATGCTATTTCCTGTACTCAATACCTTGATTTATGAAGGCCAATGCACCAAAAGCTTTCTTTAAGACCCCATCTACCTCTGATGCCACTTTCAACAAATTATGGACATGTATTCCCAGATCCCTTTGTTCTACCATGGACATATATTCCCAGATCTCCTTGTTCTACCATGTACATGTATTCCCAGATCTCCTTGTTCTACCATGGACATGTATTCCCAGATCTCCTTGCTCTACCACACTCCCCTCTGTGCCCTACCATTCATCTACTCTGGTTAGTCCTACCAAAGTGCAACACCTCGCACTTGTCTGCATTAAATTTCATCTGCCATTTTTCCAGCTGGTCTAGATCCTTCTGCAAGTCATGATAGCCTCCCTCACTGTCCACTACACCCCAAATCTTGGTGTAATCTGCAAATTTGCTGATCCAGTTAACCACAATTTATCCAGATTGTTGATATAGATGACAAACAACAATGGACCCAGCACCAATCCATGTGGCACTCCACTAGTCACAGACCTCCAGTCAGAGAGACAACCATCTACTACCACTCTCTGACTTCTCTCTACAAAGCCAATGTCTAATCCAATTTACCTCATCTTGAATGCCAAGCAACTGAACATTCTTAACCAAACTCCCATGTGGGAATCTGTCAACTGCTTTGCCAAAGTCCATGTAAACAACATCCATTGCCTTGTCTTCATCCACTTTCCTGGTAACTTACTTGGAAAAACTCTAAGATTGTTTAGACATGACCTACCATGCACAAAGCCTTGCTGACTATCCTCACTTTGTCTATGGCTATTCAAATACCCATGCATCCGGTCCCTTAGAATATCTTCCAATAACTTTTCCACCACTGAAGTCAGACTCAGCAGCCTGTAATTTCCTGGTTTATGTTTAGAGTCTTTCTTAAACAGCAAAACAACAATGGCTATCCTCCAATCCTCTGGTACCTCTCCTGTCACTAAGAATGATTTAAATATCTCTGCTAGGGCCCTGACAATTTTTGCACTTGCCTCCCACAGGGTCCAATGTCCTGACTTGATTCTGTTTATTCCATTTTAAACCAATGTCCAGTTTAATAATATTTACTGCTTCGGACGAAGGTGTGTTTTGTGTTATTCAGAAAACTCTGTTGCACAGAACGTTCCTTACAATTAATCTTAAGAGTGTTGAAAATCTGCTAACCCATTGCAGGCATCGCTATTTAATAAATGCCAAAGATTAGTCAAATATTATTTATCAAGTTCAAATCAAATTCAAGTTCAAGTTTGTTGTCATCTGACTGTACCTATACACAACCAAAGTGAACAATGTTCCTCCGGACCATGGTGCACCCACAAATATATATCACACAGGATATAAAACAAAATATTACCATAAGTAAGTTAATAAAATATAATTCAAAATGCATGTGAAGTGCACAGCAAACAGCTTGCTGTCCTAGTGACGAGACCTCGGTGGTGGCAGGGTATTCATTGTCTCACAGCCTGAAGGAAGAAACTGATACACCGTCTGGCAGTCCTGTACCTCCTTCCTTATGGTCATGGGTCAAAGAGATTATGGGATGGGTGGTAGAGATCCTCAACAATGCCTCGGCCCTTCGTAATGGTGAGGGGGGGCGAGGGAGACCCCGGTGATTTAATATCCTCTGCAGGTTCTTGTAGTCTGATGCCCTACAACTTCAGTACCACACAATGATGCAGTCAGACAAGATACCCTCGATTTCAGTTGTGCTTTTAACAGAAGAAAATATTCCAAGGCCCCATTGTTATCGAGTTTGCAAGTTCAAATTTACTGTCATTCAACCATACACATGTATACAGCTAAATGAGACAATGTTCCTCTGGGACCAAGGTGCAAACACAGTACACGTATCAGATACAGCACTAAAAATATTAGTAACATAATAATATTAGCAGATAATAACAATTATTCTATAGATGTCCAAGTTGACACAAAGTGCATGGGTAATATATAGTTAAATATACCACAGTATAATGCTGGTGGCGCTGTCATAAATAATGTGTATTGAGTGGTAGCAGGGAGATCAGAAGTCCGACAGCGGGGGGAAGAAACTGCTATTCAGTCGAACAGCCCATGCTCTTGTACTGTGGAACCTCTGCCTGATGATTAGAGCATCAAAGCGATTGTCAGACAGATGGAAGGGTTTCTTGACAATTCTGAGGGTTTTTGAATGCATCAGCGCTTCTGATAATTGTCCTGAATAGGCTGCGGGGGGGGGGAGGGTTTGAGCAGAGAAACTCTGATGATTTTCGTAGCAATCCTCACAATCCATTGCAGGTGCTGCCTTGCAATTCCCATACCAGACAATAATACAACTGGCCAGGACACTGTCAATGGTGCTCTGGTAGAATGTTCAAAGTTCGAAGTAAATTTATTATCAAAGTACATATATGTCATCATATACTATCCTGCCATTTTTTCTTGCGGGCATTCACAGAAACACAATAGAATCAATGAAAAGCCACTCAATACAGTCGGACTACCAATGTGCAAAAACAAAGAAAGACCAAATTAAAAATAAATAAGTGATGAATATTGTGAACATGAGATTGTGGAGTTCTTGAAGGTGAGTCCATAGGTACTAAGAACAGTTCAGTGATGGGGTGAGTGAAGTTGTCCACTCTGGTTCAAGAGCCTGATGGCTGAGGGGTAGTAACTGTTCCTGATGCTGGTGGTGAGTCCTGAGGCTCCTGTACCTCCCTCCTGATAGCAACAATAACAAGAGAGCATGGCCTGGATGATGGATGCTACTTTCCTGCCCTAGTGCTCTGTGTAGATGTGCTCAATGGTGGGGAATGCTTTACCTGTGATAGACTGAACTGTATCCACTACTCTTTGTAGGTTTTTCCTTGGAAGGCATTGATTTTTCATACCAGACAATGATGCAACCAGCCTCACCTTCAGTCATCAAGAAGGGTCTTGGCCTGAATCATCTACTGTTCATTTGCATGGATGCTACCTGACCTGCTGAGTACCTCCAGCATTTTGTGTCTAATTGGGGCAGCCACTTAATTGAATCAAAACGTACTGGCCCTGCTGTGTCCCAATTAACCAGAATCCATTGTACTTAAGTTCATCCACCATTTCTTTGTCCCCCATTACTACCTCTTCAGCATCATTTTCAGTGGTCCAGTGTCCATTGTCACCTCTTTTTTACTCTTTATATATATATGAAAAAACTTTTTGTATCCTTTTTTATGTTACTGGCTAGCTTATAGTATTGTCAAATTTAATCTTTTCTCTCTTTATGGCTTTTTAGTTGTCATTTGTTGGTTTTTAAATACTTCCCAATCCTCTACCTTCCCATTAATTTTTGCAATATTATATTCCTTTTTTTGCAATATTATATTCCTTCTTTTGCTTACATACTGTCTTTGACTTCCCTTGTTAGCCATGGTTGTGTCATCCTTCCTTTAGAATACTTCTTCACCATTGGGATGTATCTATCCTGCTCCTTCTGATGGCTCCCAGAATCTCCAGCCATTGTTCTTCTGCCAACATCTCTTCTGGTGCCACCTTCCATTCAACTCTGGCCAGCGTCTCTCTCATGTATCTGTAGTTCCCTTTAATGCACTGTATAATACCGATATATGTGATATGAGCTTCTCTCTCTCAAATTGCAGGATGAATTCTAACATACTGAATTATGATCAACAAGGACTCATTTACCTTAAGATCTGTAATCAAATCTGGTTCATTGCACAACACCCAATCCAGAATTGCCTTTTCCCTAGCGGGCTCAACCACAAGCCACACTAAAATAACATCTCTAGGCATTCTACAGATTCCCTCTTGAAATCCACCACCAACTTGATTTCCTAATCTTTCTGCATATTTAAATCCTCCATGACTATCGTAACATCGCCCTTTTCATATGCCTTTTCTATCTCCTGTTGCAATTTGTACCACACATCCGGGCTACTGTTCAGAGGCCTGTATATAATCTTCATCAGTTTTTTTACCCTTGCAGTTTTTTAACTCTACCCACAAGGATTCTACATCTTTCAATCATATGTCACCTCTTTCTAAGAATTTGGCCTCATTTTTCTGCTTGTGTTTGATCTAATGGGTCCAGAATCTTGATGAAGTGCCACAGCCAAAAACATCAACTATGTATTTCCTGTCATAGATGCTGCCTGACCTGCTGAGTTCCTCCAGCATTTTGTTTGTGTTGCATCTGCAGAATCTCGTGTCTCAATACTGATAAACTGATCTAACTTGCCTCTGAATAAGACAACCATTAGATGTGCTTTAACAGCATACACAGAATGTCTACTGCAGGAAGCAGATTGCTTGTTAATACTGCAGGGTGTTGATGAGATTCTACTTGGTATATTGCAAACACTTTTGGTTTCCATGCTCAAGGAAGGATAAACCTAACTTCTTTTTATAGGCCTTTAGCAAGTGCCTAATAAAGTGCAAGTTGATAGGGTTGTTAAGAAAGCTTATGGTGAGTTGGCCTACATTAGTTAGGGGATTGAGATCAAGAGCCATGAGATAATGTTGCAGCTCTATAAAACAATGGTTTGACCACACTTAAAATATTTTATCAATTCTGGTTGCCTTACTATAGCAATGATGTAAGGAATGAATGCAGAAGAGATTTACCAGGATGTTGCCTGGTCTTATGAGAGTCAGTTGGGCAAGGCTGGCTTTTCTCTTTGGGGTGTAGGATGATAAGAGGTGACAAGAGGCATAGAACAAGTGGACAGTCAGAGACTTTTTCCCAGGGTGGACATAACCAATACCAGGGGCATAATTTTAAGGTGATAGGAGGGAAGTATAAGGGAGAAATCAAAGGTGTTTTTTTTTAATAAACACAGAGAGTGCTGAGTGCTTGGAATGACCTGACAGGGCTGGTGGTAGAGGCAGATACATTAGGGCATTTAAGAAACTCTTAGATAGGCACATGGATGAAAGAAAAATGGAGGACTGTGTGAGAGTGGAGGGTTGGATTGATCTTAGAGTAGGTTAAAAGGTCGGTACAATATCGTGGACCAAAGGGGCTGTACTGCGCTACAGTGTTCTATGTTCTATGAAATGTTAGAATTAAAAGCAAAGACTCACAAGATTGACTCCAAGGATAAAGAAGAGCACAGAAATGATGGACTTATTATTATAGAATTTAGGATGACAGGATCATTTCTTTAAATACTGAAGATTATGAGAGGGGTCAACATGGAGGTGCTGAGTGATATTTCTTCCGGGTGAACTAGGAACCATGGAATTAGGAGTGTAGCACTGAGGAATTTTTCAGAGCATTATTAATCTGCTTTGATATCTCTGCAGTTTTTAAGGTTTCCACCAACAGCAGTTTTTTCAGATTACTAATACTTCCTGTCAAATGTTCTGAAAAACACTACTTCAACATTATACATTACATTCCTCGAAGTAATTCTGAGACCAATAAGTATAACTAGCAATTTCTGCAAAAGGTGTATCTTTTAGATATTACCTTAAGACATTTATGAAATTGTAACAAGTTCCACAAATTAAAAAGTGAAGTTCTGTGAAGAACAACAATTTCAGGTTGTATATTGTACACATTTTCTGATATTAAACTATTGAAATAAAAAAATTAACAAAAAATGCTAATTAAACAAACTTTATTTCTTTTATAAAGTATCCACAGCCAACTTTTCAAATTACACTTTGAAAACCATTAATAATCAAATACCACGAATATGAATTTCTTTGGACTCTCATAACAGTTACTGTTCACACTAACTGATACTTGGCGCTTCCGTAATGCAAATTTAGATTCATGAGCTATAAGGACTGGCTATTAAATCTACTCGTGCACACCACAGCAGTGTAGCAGCTAGCACAACACTTCCATAGCTTGTGTCATCAGGTTCAATTTCAACGCTGTCTGCAAGGACACCCCATGACCATGTGGGTTTCCCCCAGGTTCTCTGGTTTCCTCCCACAGTCCAAAGGCATACAGTTTAGTGGGTTAATTCGTCATTGTCAATTGTCCTGTGATTAGGCTAGACTTAAATGGGTGGGTTGCTGGGCGGTGCGGTTTGTTGTACTGTATCTTTAAATAAAATAAAAATATACTGCAAAAATATATACCCACTACTGAAAGGTCACTATTTTATGAATAGCCTGTCAATTAACCTACCTCCTACACAATTCCTCTGCTGAGCAGCCCTGCTATACCACTGTATTAAATTAAATAATCCATCAACTTCCAAGTAATTCACAAATGTATATGACCACACAAAAGAGCAACAATCAGGTTACTAGAATCGTGAGAGCAAACTTTCATTCCTGGATACAAGAAATCTGATATTCAAATTTGACTGGCTGCTGACTTACGAGAATTATAGCTTCGTCAGTTTTGTTAATTCTGCAACACAAATTTTAACAATCCACACTAGCCTGTGCTGCTGCTGAAAAATTACTATTTCTCAGCAGTAGAACTATTTATAACACTATACCTAGCTCACTTCTCCAAAAATTATTATTTGAGCTCATTTATCAATGTGCATTATGAATTGGCAGTTCTCATTTGGTGTAGAGGCTGCAATCTTTCATGATGAACAGATACTCAGTTGGGCTGCAAGATAACACTGAGAATCCTTCAGTTCCCTATCTGGAGAACAGACAACAGCCTTTTCCTCTGAGACATAGCTTGGGCAGGTAGCAAACACGTTGCCTTGTAAATAGAGCAGAAAGAGTAAAAAAAATACCTTCAACACAAATCTTGTGATAATTAAAAATATTTAGCTTTCAACTTTATTTCTGTTTAAATAAGTCAGCAAATATTAGGCCACAGATTCTGTAATAGGTCTTGAGTCTGGGTTAAGGTTAATCAGAGTGTTGCTGGCTTGTGCCAGTTCCACTATTGAAACACGCCCTTGCTGCCTTATAAACTGAGCCACAGCAGCAAGTTCCTGCTCTGTGATGTAAATGAATTTCCCACGATCATCAAGGACACCTGGAAAAAAAATAATTTGTTAGGATCCAAATTGTCAATAAATAGTTTACAATAATACAGGTAATTTACTTGAGAAATAGAACATAAAACATTACAGCACAGTACAGGCCCTTTGGCCCACAAAGTTCTGCCAACCTATTAGCCTACTCAAAGAACAATCTAACTTTTCCTCCCACAGTATTGTACAGTGCAGAAGTCTTAGGCTTATATATATCAGGTACCCAAGACTTTTCTACAGTACTGTATTTGTCAACATGGAGTGCCATAGGAGGGGTGAGGAACAGGTAGCAGAGAAGGAGTACCAGCAGAGTTGGAGTGACGTGGACACACACACACCCTAACTCCAGGCAAGATCATTTGATTCCAAACAATTTGATTTATTGATCATCATAGAATGTCACTGGTGCTTCCTCCTCCTTTGCCTCTCCCTGCCTCCTTCCCCACTCTCAGTCCACAAGAGACCCGTATCAGAATCAGGTTTATCATCACTCACACATGTCATGAATGTTTTTTTATGTGGCAGCAGTACATAAAATTACTACAGTATTGTGCAAATCTCTTAGGCATATATGTCTAAGACTTTTGCACAATACTGTAGTCCTTCATTTTTTCTATCTTCGATGTGCCTATCAAAAAAAAACAAAGAGCATCTTAAATGTTCTTATTTAAATACTTTAAAATGGTGTTAAAAATAAAACCACAGAATAATGACACAAGTTCTAGTTGTTAACTACCTGATTATTCTTTAACAATAAACACAAACACATAATTAAAAATTAATTTGAAAGAAGTCAATACGTTACAGTTCAATTGCAGCAGCTACACACCTGTTAGAGCTCCTTCAGCAATCAAATCTTGTAGCCTGCTAATAGCATCCTTAAAATAAATCACAAATTATTAATCTGAAGATATGGTAAAATATTGGACTACAGTATCCTAATGTAACTTTAGTATTCAGCATGTGTTAGAATTAAGAATATTAGCAACAAACTGTTCAAGGCATCACAGTTGACCCCTCCCTATCAATCATGAACAAAGAAGTAAAAAACACTTCAATTCTCCTTGTGGTTATTGGAATAAGAAACCTAGTATATTTTTAATCACATTATCACAAGCCTGGGGACAGATCCCTCCTTCGACCATAAGACAGACATAGGATCAGAATTAGGCCATTTGGCCCATCAAGTCTTCTCCACCATTCCATCATAGCTGAAGTATTATTACTCTCAACCATTTTCTTCTACCCCATAACCTTAGGTGCTCTTATTAATCAAGGACCTATCAACCTCTACTTTAAATATACCCCCTGACTTGGCCTCCACGCCCATCTATGGCACTAAATTCCAGATTCACCACCTCTGGCTAAAGAAATTCCTCATTGTCTCTGTTCTACAGGGACATCCTTGTATTCTGAGGTTGTGCCCTCTGGCCCTAGACTCCACCACTATAAGAAACATTCTCTTAATGTCCATTCTATCTAGACCTTCATTCTCTGTCATTTAAAGCCAGCTCAAAAGTACAGATCAAACATTCAATCTGGCAGTATTCTGCTCTTTTTTAAATGAATAAGCTGAGCACAGTAGTCCTTCAGAGGAATTCAACAAAGTTTTCTCATAGTGATACTGAAACTGACAAGTCTACAGAAAATTTTGGGGAAATTAGAGTGAATACTACTCACACAAACAGCTACACTGGAGATTACAGAATGAAGGCATATGTCTTTACTCAATATGCAAATTCAAAACTGAGAACAGTATCATTTATTGCAGGTTTTCAGAATATTGTTCTTTACACAAAGTATATCTACCAAGATGATCAGATTATGTATAACTGTACATTTCTTTTAGATTACCCTGCATCTATTTTCTTTATTTGGGAAATAAATTGTTTCTGTCACTTGTTCACATCAACAGCCTTTATAGTTCAAATTCCAATTTGCATTAATCTTAAACCAAAGACCAAGCACTATATTTTTTAATTTATCTATGAGAAAAACTACTTTATTAATCCATTTACCTGTGTCCTCAAGCCAAAATGAGAGGCAAGCTCTTCCAAAAGAACAACTTTTGTTCTCTGGAGAAAAGAAGAAAAAGATAACTGTCAGCTGGGGATCCCAGCAGCATTACAATTCTTGAAGTACTAGAGATTGAAAATGCACAAGGATTGAAAATGCACAAGTCTTGAAAAATCAATGTGGAAGAAAATTCTACAGTGCTTTCTCAAAAATGTATTTTAGGAATACAATCTCAAGTTCCCTATACTGAAAACCTCAGATTTTGCCAATATCCTGGCAAATCTTTGGTGAGGAAGTTCCAATGGTGACTCAAACTGAATCATCGACTTCTGATGAAGTAAAACTTGGAACAGTAGATAGAATTAGACATGGTTTTTTAAGAGAAAAGCTATCAACTTTATTGCCATTTCAATGAAAGCTTTATGTAGGAAGCATTATCTAACTGCATTACCAAGTAACGCCTGATAATAGTGTTTTACTTCAATTAGTAATGAAATATACACTAGAACTTCGGTTGGTGCTCAGGATATATACCTAGAAAGAAAGCATTTGTGGAATGAGCACTAAAAGATCATTATAGTTTTCAATCTGGAGAGATACACTCCTGACAGGCTGCTGTGCTAGCAACTGGACACAAAACTCCATCCTCTCTGCTGCTGAGTTGGAAATCTGTTTGTGAGCTCATGCCTCTATATGGCTCAGCATGGAGTAAGCCCTTAGTCCATGGCTGTTTATCAGGGCTGGGAAAAGTGGTACAGCTTGTCAGTGCCGAGATGTAGGCTCAGGATTACGTGCAAGCCAGCAACAGAGTGTGTAGTACATTGCTGACTACTCCATGTATTGACAGATCACATAAACCCTATGACCTCTCCCATTGTTTCCTGTTGAATATGATGGACAACCCTCCTGGTCCAGAGATACCTCAAGGGGAGCACATTAAGTTATCACTGACCAGTGAGTTTGCCTGTTTGGATTCCATAATCAGGAGTACCATAACAAATCAGCAGGGTATGATGAAGAGAAGTACCAGTGGACAAGATTGAGAAACAAAACCAACAGTACAAATTCCCACAGAGGCACACTCTGGTCAAAGTGTGAAAATCCTAAAAGAAAATCATGTGAGATAAAAAATTCACTCAATAATTAATGTCGAAGAAATGCCGAAGGGCAAAGCAGCCGAGCTGGAGAACTGTCTACTATGGACTGAGAAATAAAAGGGGAAAACAGCCCATGGAATTCAGTTCTCATAGCCAGGAACTGCCAAAATCTCTCTTCTGGTCTTCTCTGGAAGTGCAGAGAAAAGATGAAGTTGAGACAAATGCTTAACAATAACAACCTCAAATGAAGGCTGCCTGAAGACAACTTTTCAAAGTTATAAAAAAAAGACTGCAGAAATAAAATCATAAAACATTAATTCAGTGGATAACATAGATATTTATATTCTTACTATGATTCACACAGAAATGAGCATCCTTAAACCTTAATTTATTGTGGGCATTAATTACACATTTGAGAAATGACAATTTCAGAACAAGGTTTCACCCCAAGAAAATTAGTCATTTATTTAGAATACAAACATAAGAAATTCTGTAGATGCTGGAAATCTTAAGCAACACACACAAAATGCAAAAGAAACTCTGCAAGCCAGACAACATCTACGTCGGGGAACAAGAATTCTACAAAATGATGTCTTTCTGAGAAAACTGTTCAGTATTTCTTTAAGAATTCAGTGTTTGGTAATATTACAATATTTGTCAAGTCTATCTATCATTTCTAAAATTACAGAAAATTCATAGTACAGGAGACAGTTACTCAGTTTAACACTTCTGCATTAATTGACAAAGAGTTACCCAACCCCATTGTCCTGTAACAGGTTATTAGCCCTGCAGAAAACAATTCTTCAAGTAAATATACTGCTTTAAATGCAGGCAATGTTTCTGTCTCTCCCCACCTTAAATGTGTAAGTTCTAGATTCTTGCCACACTCTGTGGGGGAAAAAGAATCTTCAACTTTTCTCTAATTCATTCATCGTTTACTCTAAACCAATGTCCATTTTCTGATTGCAACCTCAACTTCACATTCTTATTTGCCTGTCATAACCCTTTACTCTTTGCTTGTCTCCACCTTAAATATTCACAGACTCTGTATCCACAGTCCTTTAAAGAAGAGGTTCAAAGAACTCTTAGAAGAAGAAATCTCTCAACTCTGGTTTAAATGGGAAACTCCTTATTTTTAAATAGAATCTTGTTCGAGAATATCCCACAAATTAAACATTATCTCTATATCAACAGCATGAATCAGTCTGCTGAAGGAATTCAGTGGGCCAAGCAGCATCTATAGAAGGGAAGGAATTATTGACACTTGCAACATCGGCATCTGACCCAGTTCTCTCTGAGTTTAAAACTCTGAAGTCCTTTACCATTTAAATAATGTACTTGTTTTGTCTTCCTGCCAAAATAGGCAATTTCAAAAATTCCCACATTATATTCCACTTGTCAGAACTTTGCCCACTCACTTAACCTTTCCTTATCCCCTTTCCAAATTACTTTCCAACCTATCTTTGTCTTCAGCACATTCAGCAGCCATAAACACAAAGAGATTCTGCAGATGCTGGGAATCTTGAGCAAGTCAGGCAGCATCTATGGAGGGGAATAAGCAGTCAACATTTTGGGCCAAGATCCATTATCAGGACTGGAAAGGAAGGGGGCAGAAGCCATAAAAGAAACCATACCTTCAGTGGCTTCATCCAAGCCATTCAAAATATTTTAAGAAGTTGAAGCCCTAGCACTGGTCCTTATGGAACATTACTTCATTAATACCTTTTTCAACCATCTATTGCAACTTCAGTTTTTTGTTATCCAGCCACTCTTCCGTACATCCTCCCACATTCTGAGCTTCTTCTTCCACATTAAGCTTTGATGCCTTTCAGAAATGCAAATCCACTGACTCCTCTTTATCTTACAATCTTATTTTATATCTCTGGCCAGCTTTATCTCATATGCTAATTCCTCCTTTTCTATAAATCTTTTAGTTGTTTTCTCATGTTATGTTTAAACTTGCCATGTGCCACCTCTTTCTTTCTTTATCTTTGGGGCTGTATAGTGACTAGATGTGCAGTCACTGTGCACAAACTGTGGCCTATCACTTTATCTGATAATCACTCTTTGTTTTAACAAACCATAGATCTAAATGGTGTGAAAACTACGCAAATACATTTGGAAAGAAAATTTTTACAGCTATGATAGCAAATGCAATACAAAGTTACAAATATATATCATAAACACAAGAAATACTGCAGTTGTTGGAAATCCAAAGCAACACACACAAAGTGCTGGAGGAACTCAGCAGATCATGCAGCATCTATGGAAAAGAGTTCCTGAAGAAGGATCTCAGTTCAAAACATCCACTATTTACTCTTTTCCATAGATGCTGCCTGATCTACTGAGTTTCTCCAGCATTTTGTGTGTGTTGCTACAGATAAATATTTTCACCATTGCAAAGGATATTTGTGCCAAGGATAAAGAACACTATTCTCCTCACCCAGATTTAGCAGCCAGTAACCCCAGGTGCAGTGGAGCAGAAATATATACAAAAGATTTTCTCTCCTCTTAAAAAAAACTGAGTCAATTTCAACCCCAAACTCAACTCTTCCCTCCATGCCTTCATCTTCTCCCCAACCCACCACAATACCCAAAACCAATCATCCTTGTTTGAGGGATACATTTATGTGCTGTCGGAACAATGACTCAAGGCTCAACACAAAAAGAAACAGTTACTTTCAGCAATCTGTACTGGATGCAGTTGGTTTTAACTTAACGTGTTCAACATCTAACAATTGTATGCTTGTGTATAAAGTAAATGATATTTCAACTGGGTGCAGTTTTCAGAATCAAATATCCATTCTTTTTATATCCTTTACAACTGACTTTCAAATAAAAACTCCTGACCTTATTGAATAGATAAATATTCCTTGGACAACCTACAACATATGTAGAGGTTTTCACCAGTACTATAATGTACTGAAGAAACACCAAGTCATTGATTTCAGTGGTTTTCTCTTCCTTACCATAACAAATGCAATTTTGCATTTTTTACCCAGTTCTGTACTGCTTGTTCAAAACACTAATCTTCTATGTACCATTGTATTTTTGATGATACACTAACATCTGATCTACTCTGCTGTAAAATCATTTTTGCATGCCTTTTTGTGCTTAAAGATTTTAGACACTGTAAATGTCTTGACAATTTGTATTTATAAAGCTATCTCTAGCTATACAGAGATTCAACAACAATAATTACAAGTTTTATAACAATCGTTATGGAATAAAATTCCCTGTCAACTAATTCTCTGTGTAAATTTTGCCAATTAAAGTAACTATATGGTATAGACTTGAGATTCTAGAACTATACTGTTTGGCAAGTTTCAGATTTATATTCATGCAGAACAACATCAAAATAGTACATGAACATCCCCACTAGCTATTGTCTTAGACCTGCACAATTCACATAACATGGCAGGTGTAGCAGCAAATGATTTGCATTACCCCCAATCTGTTGTACTGCATTCAATGGTCACAATGTGGTCCCCTCTACATTGGAGAAACCATATGCAGATTGGGTAATCACTTTGTGGGTCATCTGTGCTCTGTCCACAGGGGTGACACTGAGCTTCCTATTGTGTTCTTAAGCCCCCTCCCATTCTGTCCTGTCTGTTGGCAGTCTCTTCCACTACTAGAATGAGACCCAAAATAAACTAGAACAGCAACATCTTATCTTCTGTCTGGGCACTTTTTAACCCTCTGGAATGATCACCTGAGTTCTCCAACTTCAGGTAGACTGCTCTCTCATTCTCTACCAATGTCATGCTTATGTACCTTTCTCATCTCACTTCTTTAAAATGTCTCACTAATGGTCAACACTCTATTAGCTGATCCATCTCCATCTATCTCCATAGAGGTTATTGTTTTTAATAGTCCACTCCTCCCCACCAGCTCTACTTTGAAAACTTTCACCAACCCTCACTCCACCCAGTTCTGAAGAAAGTTCGCCCATTCAAGGTACTGACTTTGTCCTGATGAAGGGTCTCGGCGCAAAAATATCAATTCATTTTCATAGATGTTGCCTGACCTCCAGCATATTGTGTGTGTTACTCTGAATTTCCAGCATCTGCAGAATCTTGTGTTTAAGGTATTGACTGGTTTCTCCCTCCAGAGATGCTGCTTTACTCGCTGGCATATCTATGCAAGCTTCACATAATTACAGAATTGTATTCAACCCATCATGTCAATCAAATGCTAATTGAGAACATTCAGCTAGTCCGACTACAATATCCCGAATATTTTTTCCTTTCAATTATCTATTCTGATTCTTTTTGAATACCACAATTGAAATTGCTTCAAATGCTCAGTGCCAGTACATTGCAGACCTATATTATTCTCTAAGCTTCTTCCTCATTTATTTAAAACTTACAATAATCAGGATGAAAATGCTTAAATTAAATATTTTCCTTGAAGACATTGTACAAGAATAGTGCCGATAAAGCCTAAATGAGGCCCTCCATGTTCTCCGTATGGGTTGACCATGAAGATCTCATCCTAGCTGTCTACGTGATATGCAAGCCGGTATGTAAGCCGAGGCAGGACAATATGGAGAGCAAGCAACAGGCTCTCTCTTTCCAAGTAGGTGATGAATCCAAAGGAACAGCACAGACCGATACCGCTTTCCAACAGCGACGTCACAGGAGTTGCTATTCAGCGTTGAACGCAACATTGGACTCTCTTAGAGACTCCAGCTCTATACTATTCCCCTCAGGGTTTACACCCAAAGCCTTCCCCATGAGTGAGTTTAACCACAAGGCAGCAAAGGTTTGAGATAAGAGTTTGCCTGCCCCTAGATGAGCTGCCAACAAGGAGCCCCATCTACCCGAAAGGACTGGTTTGAAGGCGCCAGTAACCCGCTTTTGCCCCTTCTCCTGTCAGTAGAAACTGTTCCGACAGGCTTAGTAGCTAAGCCACACATGGATGTCAGAAGTAGAACCTGGTTGTCAGAGGCTATTTGAGACATATGCCATTGGGAGCATTTAATAGGTAGTGGGAGCTTATGGCATGTGTCTCAATTAGCCTCTGACAGCTTATCCACAGTACCTCCCCAACTATGACAACATTAAGGAATCAAAATATGGTAAATAAAGCCCAAATATGACAGGAATAATTGGTATGTACACCTTTCTAACAATATTAAATTAAACAAAGTATTATCATTACCTTGATGTAGTCGATGAACATTTGCAGAAGGCTCTCAGACTAGGAAGTACAACAGAAACAAAGAAATAAGCAGAAAGGTTCATGAGAAACATCACCTCCTACTACAATTTTGCAAAGTTAATCTATTTCTGAATTTTTTCTGACAATAATGTATATCAATCCTGAAAAATAGCAATTGGTCTTCAAATGTAACAGGTTAAACTATAATAGTATATTTTTAATTTAAAAAATATTTAAAGCATGTTACTAAATCATTGTCAGGCACATCTAGGGTCTGGGATTGGGTGAACAAATAAAAAGTCCAGGCAGTGTTTGACTAGAAATGCAGAGCAGTGCAGACGAAGGCTGGTGTTGCCAGCAATAGGGGAACAATCCTATCACAGTGGCAGAGGCTGAATTTGCAATATCATAGTTTAGGTAGCATGTTAGTCATAATATGCGTTCATTCCCTCAAACGAAAGCTCACAAGTTTCAGAGCAAACTGCCTTTCATACAAAACTGATCAAATCTCATAAAGTACAAGTAAAGTTAACCACTCAGCTTTTGCAACAGCCTTTAAGATTTGTTATGGTAACATTTCTATTTGATGTTCAATGTAATTGTGCACCAGTAAGAACAAATACTGCAGGAAGAGTTAAGTTATTCAATGCCAACAATGCCTGCAAACTTCACTTCAGACCTTCACAAAAATTAAAGAATTGTTATGGCGTAGGAGGCCATTTCATGTGTCGAGCCTGGCAGAGAAATCCTATCAGTCCTATTTGCCTGCTTCGTGTCTCCTACAGACTTTCAAATTACTCTATTTCTAGTGCAATCCAGCTCTGTTTTCAAGGCTCTGATTGAATCTGTTTCTATCATTCCTAAAGCCAGTGAACTTCACATTGTAACTACCCTCCAAGTTAGTTCTTTTTTAATAAATCGCCCGTAAATGTTTTTTCTAAAGTGTTAAAATTTGAACCACGCACCAATGGAAACAGATTCGCCCCATTCATCCTACTAAACCAATTATGATCCTGTACACCTCTTTCAAATCTTCACAACTGCTCATTTAGTCACCCCATGAAAAAAATAACAATATTATATTGTGGTTTTCATGAAGAAATAACTTAAGTATGGTTATGAATTAAAGTATAAATAATATACTGTATACCTACAAAATCTATATATTGCTCATCTTGTTGGAATGAAAACTATGTAGTTTTGCTAAACATCATCAATGTTATGTATCCTTATGAGATAGAAGGAAGCCATTTGACCCATCAGGTCTATGCCATTTTCAGAACAAGCCCATCAGTCCCATTCTCCCTCTTATTTCCCTGTAACCTACCTGTTCATGTGCCCTATTAACTATGGTAATGAATTAATATCAATAGGCTCAGTTATGAATCAATATATAAATTCACAGTTCCCCCAAGCCCGATTCCCTTACAGCTTTTTACACTAAGGACAATTTACAGCAGCTTTAATCTTTAATTTAACTAACAACCAGTACAGGTTTAGGATGTGGAACAAAACCAAAGCACTTGGGGGAGACCCCTAGGCTACAGGGAGATTGTGCAAACTCCACAGCAACAGCTCTGAAGATGGGAATGAAACCCAGGCTACTCGAGCTGTGGGATAACTGCACTCCCTACAGCACAACTGTGCAGCCGTACTTGTTACAACAGATCAATTAGAAATTCTAAATCTATTATTCAGAGGGATAAAGAAATTGCAGGGCGACAAAGAAGGAACTGAAGAGTGGATTTGTCAGGCCAACGTTGCAGTGAGCCACAAATAACAGTTCTACATCCAAAATATCCAGCCACAAAATGGAGTCAACATTAGTACATTTCATAAGCATTATTTTAGATTAGATTATCAAAGCCTTTTAAAAATGCAATGAACTCTCAGTAAATAATGATAATTCTTTTGTCCCACTAAATTTAGGAATAGAAAATTATCATAATATATGTGATGCTAATGCAATTTTCTTTTGAATGCAAATTTTCTTCCTTAATTTGCTACCATTTCACTGGTTACACTTCTAAATCAATAAAGAAAATATGATATGATTTTCAACTATAATTCCACCATGCAGTGTGGAACCGGTAGTTGGTGGCTGCTGCACACTGTCTGTTCAGCTTTTGAATGGGTTTGTTTGATCAGTTACCTCTTCTTCTGTTTCTTGGACTTCAATTCCTTCCTCTTCAACGATAAATGATTCTTTCAATTTCAGGTATTCTTCATGGTCACGGCGCTGCTTTTCTTCCCAAGCTTTTTTCAACTCTTCTTCCTTTTTTAAAAAATGGCAACAAAAGAAGTGTTTTTTTATAAAACGAAAGTGGCATTACAGATATTTCAATAAACTCCAGTCTACAATTGAATCCAGTCAAATACAAATAATCTAATTTTTTTGTGCACATTGTGAACTACATATCTGCAGCTGAAATATATAACTCATGCACAATGCAGGTGCATTGCAATCAGTTACGTGTTTATGAGGATATGCCACACTTATATAGGAAGCAACCTCAACAATTTGCATAACTGTGTTTCCTAATTGGTATTGGGAAGTCCCTTTCCACCCCCAGCACTTCAGCTTAGATGTAAAGATGCCAAGCAAATCTGAAGGCAAAGTACTCTACAGCCCAAATGGTTCAAGCTATGAACAGTATTCAGAGAACACTATAGTTTCTGAATCAGGTTATCATTCTGATGTTGGGATACGTTGTTACTGTTTTATATCCAAGACAAAATCTTGCGAGCGCTTTCTCAATTACTCCAAGGAAGTTTGTTGCAAATTTTTTTTGTTGCAAGGCCTTCATCATCTTCTCAAGGAAACAAGTAATAAGCCATAAATGCTCACATCCAAGTACAAACCTCCAAAGATCTGGATGTTCTTTTTGTAAAAAAGAAAGGATGATGAGCTGGCCGTTCAATCCCTTGGACCGGTTTTGTCATTCCGACAGATTATGGGGAATTTGTGACCCAATCCCATCTACTCATATCCCTTATCACTTCCAGTTAACAAAAAAAATCCATCTCAGATTTAAGATTAGCAACTGACTCAGCAAGCAATCTCTGTATATGAAAGAGTTTCATACCTCCGCTGTGTTCACAACTTCATTCCTAAAAGGTCCTTTTCAAATTTTTGGACTATGTTCCTATCTTACTAATAACATGAGACAAATTTGAAGCAAAGAGAAACAAAAGTACGACACTTAGATCCTCTTGACATATCAGCTTCTTCAGTGTGGGCCCTACTATTGCTGCTTTCCATCTACAATCATTTGAGCAGCTTCACTGTCCTACGTCAGTTCTGCACAGTTCTGACTGTAGATTGTTTCATTTTCAAAGGAAAGCATTACGAGCAGGAATTCTCAATCTCACTTCTAAAGGATACGACAGCCTTAGCTATTTACCAACACTTAGGAAGGATATAGGAGAAGAAAATGCTTCTATGTGAATTTGATCAAAGGGTTAAATCTGAGAGCACCTCCAATAAGGAAGAAAATCTTCCTTAGAAGAGCAGGTATGGGCCCACATTCCCTCAAGCTTGCCTCATCATCTGGAAATGGCTGATCATTTCCAGCACCATTTTTCTGTCTCTCCCCCATAATCCCTTTGCAACCCACCATAAGGTATGAAAATATTAAAATATTATTCCACTTCCAAAGATTTAAAATTCTTAAGAAATTCCTTCTCTACTCTGTCTAGAATGGTTCAACCGTTATCCTGAAAACTAATTCCTGGAGTTCCAGATTCCCCTGTAAGAGGATACATGTTTTCAGCAGCTACTTTTCAACCTTATGCATCTCAAATGGAACATCTTTTATCCTTTTAAAACTTAAATGAGTAACATACAATGTTGAATTTGAGAAGGATCAGTTTCTGTTAACTGGAGTATTAAGGGGTTTGAACATAGTTCAGCCATGATCTCACTGAGAGGATTAAAAATTCATTAATTCTACAGAAATTAAGTAAAAATTATGTTCCAATACAAATAAAAATGCACTAAACATAATCAAAATTACATGTTTAAGCATCAGCCAATAAAACATCCTATAGAAGTGGGGAAAAAACAACCCAAAAAGCAACACAAGCTGCTTTTATCTTCCCATTTTGAATAACCTAGTTAACAACTGCTCTGAACTAAGACTTCATGATTCAATTCTGCAAAACTGCCTGGATCTTAAATCAAACACAATCAAACACAATAAAAAATCTCCAAAACAACCAAAAGAATCTTTTATCTTCAGGGCAGAATCAGGTGCAATTTGACCAGTCATGCCATCAAACTTGATAAGCAACTTCTTCAGAGCCCACAGATTTTGACTGAATTATTACTGTACTGAAGTGGTCCCTTGGGGAACATAATGAATTACAAACAGGTGCTCAATGTTGGCTACAACTTTCTGAACTCTCAACAATGCCATCGAACTTTAGGACAGAGCAACTTGTTTATTATGTCCTGGTGATATATCAAATGGGATACAAGTGCTTTCACAATACAAATTGGTTATCTATTTAGTTTTACACTCAGATCATTAAACCAAAGAGCAACATACTCAATTAATTCTTTATAACCATACAGAACATTAGCTTTGCTGTTCTAAATACTTTGAGATTGAACTTCTACCAATATTATTAAACAAACAGAATCAGCAAAAAGATCAGTTAGATTTAAATGTAATTACTAGATCCTGCTTAAATATTGCAATATTGATCAGAAACATCATCGTGCTTCATTATATTTTTTATTTACTTTAAATCAAACTTTTTTGCTGATGATCTACACAGGAAATAGTATGTTACTTAAAATTAGGTTCCACATTGCAGAACAGAAAATTTCCTTATTTATCAGTATAATATTATGCAAGGACAGAAGCATCAAAGCTCATGGTAATTCACTTTAAAGTGGAGCATAAATTCCATCCATCCAAGAGATATAAGGGACATGACCTTAACTCAAACAGTAAAGCAAGGAGGGGCATCTTCCATTGTACACAATCTCACTCACGACTTTGACTCAGCCTCAACAAGAAGCTGAGCTTCAAGACATCATCAAATTATTCACCAAGGCATATAAATGATCCACAAAGATCGGCAAACAGAAACATCCTCTGAGAAACTGCTCTTATAGGTCAACGCCAAACCAGCCTGCAGTTCTGCAATTAATAAAGGCCCACAACAAATACAAACCATTATCTGTACTTTAGGAGCCATCATAAAGCAGGGTGGCACAGTAGTGTGGTGGTAAGTGTAACACTATTACAGCGCCAGCAAATGAACTTTAATTCTATGAGGAGACTGTACATTTTCCCCATGACCGTGTGGGTTTCCTCTGGGCACTCCAGTTTCCACCCACAATTCAAAGACATACAGGTTAGTTGTGGACAGGCTATGTTGGCACCAGAAGTATGGTGACACTTGCGAGCTGCCCCCAGCACGTATTTGAACTGTACTGGTCATTGACGCAAATGACACATTTCATTCTATGCTTCGATGTACATGTGACAAAGCTAACTTCTGCCTCAATCTCTTTAAAAAAAAATGCAGTTGTTGATGATGAAATTCACCTCAGCCTTCACTGCTCCAGCACAAACTTTGCTGTCAGAGGAATAGATTGTTTGAAGAACTCAAACAGGGTACAAACCTCAGTCTGCTGGCTGCAATGATAACATGCAGTTCCTGAGACATGGAATATCTAAAACAGGTGGCTCAAAATGTTGGAAAGGGACTGCCAATGTTGTCTCCACAAAACCTCAAAATTTACAATATTAGCTCCCTCTTCTGGACAAATATCTCCTGCATCAAGGCTCTTGGTACATTTAGCAAGCTCTGCTAATGTCATTCAAATGTCAGACACCAAACTCCCACAGCAAAACCTCTACATCAAGTTTTGTCACAGCAAAGGGTTACCAAATGAACAGAGGAAACAATTCACAAAAGCTCCAAAGCCTACTTGAAAATGTGTAACACTGCACCAACCTGCAGGAATTCCTGGCCCACAATAATTCATACGTTCCATCATAAGGAGAGGAAACAACGTTAAGAGAACACCAAATATTACATCATCCAACCACATGATCAGTCACATGTGACAGATGTTCCATATGTGGAAGATTCATCAGTCTCTATAGAAGCGGAGTTGGAAGCAAGAAGTGAAGTGGAGTTGAACTGGAGTGGAAACTCTGGACTGTGTATCGATGCCTCCCTCTGCAACTAGACCCTTGGCTTCCTGACCAACAGCAGTAGTAGAGGCAACAATGCCTCTACCACAATTATACTATACACTGGTGCACCACAAGGTTGCATCTTCAGATCCCTACTCTACTCCCTGTACACTCATGACTATGTGGCCAGTCTCTGCTCTAACTCCATCTACAACTTTGTAGATAATAACCACCATAGTGGGGCGCATCTCAAATAACAATGAGTCAGATTACACGAGGGAGATAGAGAGGCTTGCTAACATGGTACCCTGAAAAAAACCTCTCCCTCGAGGTCAACAAAACAGGCTGCTGACTTCAAGTTCGATTACAGTATTTAAGACAGGAGTCCCTAACCTGGGGTCCATGGACCCCTCAGTTAATGATAGGGCTCCATGGCATAAAAAAAGGTTGGGAACCCCCAATTTAAGAAAAGTCTGGATAAGGGTTATGGAGGGCCATAGACCTGGTGCAGGTTAATAGGGACTAAGTATAATAACAGTTTGGTATGGACTAGATAGGGCAAAGGACCTCATTCTGTGCATAGTGCTCTATAATTCTATGACTCAATAGTACACAAAAGTGAGAATCTAGAATATATGCTATCTGGAATGATGCTTACAATGAAGCAATAACTCGGCCAATTTAAGAATGTTGATTAAAAATAAAACAAATGAATTAACTAACTTCCATCAATGCATTACTGTGGTAAGTTATCTCTCACATTGAGCAGTTTAATGTTAAGTCATTAGAATACTTGAAAATATTGTTGCTGACCTACTGTATGTATTATAATCTAAGTGCTTAAAGCACCACCTACTCAAAATCATACGACTAGCGGCAGTTGCAAAACTGTGGGTATTGTCCGCCTCCAGTTACAGACGCACAAGAACAGCAGCCACACATTTTAAAAAATGTAGGTTGCCATATTTTAATAGGGAGTTTCAAATTTTGATATGCATTAATTATAAATTTTTAAAATGTAAGGGATTCTGCAGATACAGGAAATTCAGAGTAACATACACAAAACGCTAGAGGAACTCGACAGGTCAGGCAGCATCCATGAAAAGGAAGAAACCGTCAACGTTTTGGGCCTAGACCCCAAAGTTCCAGATGAAGGGCATCGGCCCGAAACGTCGATTCTTTTTTTACCTTTCCATAGATGCTGCTTGACCTGCTGAAGTTCCTCCAGAATTTTGTGTGTGTTATTCTAAATAAAGAAGTGAACATTTAAAGAAGAATAGGATAAAATAAACAAAGTTCCTACAAATAATGCAAGAATAACATATATCTGGCAAATTTTAAGGTTTAAGATCAACAGTATTCTTCACTCAGCTGTGCTCTTTCAATCTTGATTTGAATATGCATGATTTGGAAATGCAAATCAAACTAGACAGATAATTGAAGTGTTACTGGAGAATATCGTATTATCAATGAGTTCTTATCACAAGGTTGTGAAGGCATCTTGCATACTGGTCCAGATTTTGGAACATAACAATTAATCATGTATTGATACAAGGACTCAATTTGGTTCAGAATGCTGCTGTTGTCGATCACTTCTATTGTTTGCATCATTTGTTTTGTTTTTTTTTTACTTTTTCTTTGTGGTTGGTCTTATTTTTTTTAAACTGGGTTCTTTCAGGTTCCTTGCTTTGCAACTGCCTGTAAGCAAACAAATCTCAAGGTTGTATAATTTTTACATTCTTTGATACTAAATGCACTTTGAATCATGAAGTGTGGCATTTAGTGTGGCTGTAAGAATGGTAGCCATGTGCCCTGGAAAAGAGACAGATGGGGGTAGGAAGGTGGGGCAAACTCTGAGGAATTAAAGGAGGTCATATCTAGAATTTCAAAGAACAGTAAGTCCATATATCTGCATTACTATTTTTATAATGGGATCTCTGGCTTTCTTGTTAAGTGCAGATTTGCTAGATTATTCACCCTCTCCAATAATGTGAGATAGATTAAAGTGTGAGTAAATTGTTTCCAGGCCCGCTCCTCAATAAAAAAGTTTATATAGCAATGCAGTTGAACTGGTACTATATACAGCAGTGGCTACTTTATTAAGTACACCTGTTCGTAATGTAAATAACTAATCAACCAATCCTGTGGCAGCAACTCAATGCATAAAAACATGCAGACATGGTCAAGAGGTTCAGTTGTTGCTCAGACCATACATCGAAATGGGGAAGAAATATATTCTAAGTGACTTTGACTGTGAATGATTGTTGGTGCCAAACGAGGTGGTTTGAATATCTCAAAAACTGCTGATTTCCTGGGATTTTCAAGATTACAGGCTCTAGAGTTTACAGAGAACGGTGTGAGAAAGAAATGAAACATCTAGTGAAGGGCAGTTCTACGGATGAATATGCCTTGTTAATGAGTGACATCAGAGGAGAATGGTAATACTAGTTCAAGCTGACAGAAAGGCGACATTAACTCAAATAACCACACACTACAACAGTGGTGTGCAGAAGAGCATCTCTGAATGCACAATTCAATAAACCTTGAACTGGATGGGTTACAGCAGCAGAAGACCATACACATACACTCAGTAGTACCTAACAGAATGGCCACTGAGGGTATTTTTGCTCCAGCCTGTTGATAATTCAAAGCTGCCTCTTTTAATGAGTTTTCAGCTGCTCAGATTTGTTCTGCATAGCTGCAGATGTCAAATGGCAGAATACTTTCTTTGTCCAAACATTTTCTTTGTTACATCAGTTTTGCATTCTATTCTGTGAAGTGGCAGTGTCGGTTGAATCAATTAAAATAAATAAAAAATCAAAACAGTATCCATACCTTCTTCTGCTCTTCAAGGCGCAATCGCTCCTCGTCCTTTCTCCTCTCTTCATCTCTCAGAAGCTGCAACTTTCGGCGTTCCTCTCTGTCTGCTTCTTCAGCCTTCGTATGAAATAACAAAACTGAATGAGATTTACTCAAAATCAACATATCTTCTAGTTCATCCTGGCCAAACTGCATACCAAACTTGATTGAAAATTTCACTAACACTTAATGCTAAATACATATTTCAAAACTACTCCAGTTATTTTTTCAAGTGTAATCAAATAACTACTGTGGAATTCATTAGTTTCCAAAACAGAACTTCATTTTGTTTTTCTTTTACATGAAGGAATTCACTGTCAGCTTATTACTCGAATCCTCTGGCTGTCATTCTAATTCAAGTATATTTTCATTAAAAGGTCTACAATCACGCAGGCGGATAGCATCCCTGCTTTCCATTTTGCCAGTTTACTAATTTTATTCCAGAGAGACTATTGTTCATTTGTTTGCAAGAGTAGAATGGAAATCTATGTTTCAAGCCATAAATCCAGATATACCACAACTTATCAAATTAGCAACAGAATACAAGTAAAAGTATTCTCACAAATATTCTTGAGTTGTGCCATCAATTAGGCTTTTCTTTAATTAGAGCTGTTATTGCTCTGTACCCTGGAAACTTAAAAAAACTTGATGGGACAAAAATATCCAGAATTATATCTGGGATTTTCCAAAATAGTTTACAACCTTGAACAGAGAATCAAGTTTACGAATAAGTAATCAGTTACCAAAGTATTCGTTTTGCCAATCACACACCCACTTCCTATTTATCAGCATATTAATGTAGTTGAGTTATGAAAATTCTGCTTAGCAATTGGATTTCAAGTTTTTGGTGAAGTAAACATGAGCTGCAGATAGCAATGGTGCCCCTTTGGATTTCTCATATTATTTTATGAAAGTGAGGAAAAGTATGTTTTACAAATAGAATCATGGGCAAGTAAAGACCTGCACAGATTCCAGTAGATCCACATGCAATTTAGCAAAGCAAGAATTTGTGTGCACCAGTGACAGAAGAGCATGAGCTCTCCCTATGGCAGATGTACAACAGCAACAAACAGAAAATAAGAAATAGGAGGAAGTGTAAGCCAACCATCTCGAGTCTGCTCCACCATTAAGATCTTGGCTGATCTAGACTTAGCCTCAAAACCACTTGTATACCAAGTGTCTTAGCCAATCTCCACTTTAATTATATTCAATTAGTCCATACTCACAGCTCCCCAGAGAATTCCAAAGATTCAAGACCCTTTAAGAAGAAATTTCCCCTCATCTTTGTCTAAAAGGTGTGACATTTTAGTCCAATATCTTCAGTAGGGGAAACACCCTCTCAATCTCCCTCAGAATCTTACATTTTATTAAGATCATCTAAGCTCCAAGGACTCAGGTCCAACTTGATAAACCCTTGTCCACACAATCTCTTTTATCTTAGGAAACAAACTAGTGAATTTGCTCCAATGAATCTGCAGCATTCTACCACCAAACTGAACCCCCTACAATCTGCCTGCCGATACAACCGATCAACAGAAGACACAATAGCCACTGATCTGGAGAAGAAGGATGCTTATGTGGGAATGCTGTTCTTGGACTACAGTTCAGCATTCAACACCGTAATTCCATCCAAGCTCAAAAAGCTCAGAGACCTCGGCCTTGACCCTGCCTTGTGCCGATGGATCCTGGACTTCCTGTCAGATCGCCGGCAGGTGGTAAGAGTGGGCTCCCTCACCTCCACCCCTCTGACTCTCAACACAGGAGCACCTCAGGGCTGTGTACCAAGTCCCCTCTTTTACTCCCTGTATACCCATGACTGTGTTGCCACTCACAGCTCTAATCTGCTAATTAAATTTGCCAATGACACTACATTGATTGGCCTAATCTCAAACAATAATGAGATGGCCTACAGGGAAGAAGTAATCTCTCTGACACAGTGGTGTCATGAAAACAACCTTGATTTTGGTCATCTCACTACACTGATTGGCCTAATCTCAATTAATAACGAGGCAGCCTACAGAGAAGTCATCACCCTGACAGAGTGGTATCAAGAAAACAACCTCTCCCTCAATATCACAAAAACAAAGGAGCTGGTT
Source organism: Hemitrygon akajei (assembly GCF_048418815.1). Taxonomy (NCBI): domain Eukaryota; kingdom Metazoa; phylum Chordata; class Chondrichthyes; order Myliobatiformes; family Dasyatidae; genus Hemitrygon; species Hemitrygon akajei. Next base: position 28,295,576 of record NC_133127.1, read on the forward strand.
GTGAACTACAGGAGGAATGGAGACAGAAAAATCCCTATTGACATCAATAGATCTGTGGTTAAGAGGGTAAACAGCTTTAAGTTTCTAGGCATCCACATCACCGAGGACCTCACGTGGTCTGTACACACCAGCTGTGTGGTGAAAAAAGCACAACAGCTCCTCTTTCACCTCAGACGGTTGAGGAAGTTTGGTATGGGGCCCCAAATCCAAAGGAATTTCTAACAGGGGCACAATTGAGAGCATCCTGACTGGCTGCAATGGCTACCTGCTACGGGAACTGTACTTCCTCAATTGCAGGACTCTACAGAAGTGGTACAGACAACCCAGTGCATCTGTAGATGTGAACTTCCCACTATTCAGGATATTTACAAAGACAGGTGTGTAAAAAGGGCCCAAAGGATCATTGGGGAACCGAGTCACCCCAACCTCAAACTGTTCCAGCTACTACCATCAGGGAAATGGTACCACAGCATAAAAACCAGGACCAACAGGCTCTGGTACAGCTTCTTCCACCAGGCCATCAGACTGATTAACTCACGCTGATTTGAGTGTATTTCTATGTTACATTGACTGTTCTATTTATTATAAATTATTATAAATTACTATGATTGCACATTGTACAGTTAGACAGAGATGTAACGTAAAGATTTTTATTCCTCATGTATGTGCAGGATGTAAGAAATAAAAGTCAATTCAATGTAAGTATATCTTTCCTTTATAACCATATGACAATTACAGCACGGAAACAAGCTATCTCGGCCCTTCTAGTCCGTGCTGAACGCTTACTCTCACCTGGTCCCACCGACCTGCACTCAGCCCATTCCTTTCCTATCCATATACCTATCCAATTTTTTTTTTAAATGACAATATCAAACCTGCCTCTACCACTTCTACTGGAAGCTCGTTCCACAGCTACCATTCTCTGTGTAAAGAAATTCCCCCTTGTGTTACCCCTAAACTTCTGCCCCTTAACTCTCAACTCATGTTCTCTTGTTTGAATCTCCCCTACTATCAATGGAAAAAGCCTATCAATGTCAACTCTATCTATCCCCCTCATAATTTTAAATACCTCTATCAAGACCCCCCTCAACCTTCTACGCTCCGAAGAATTAAGACCTAACTTGTTCAACCTTTTTCTGTAACTTGGGTGCTGAAACCCAGGTAACATTCGAGTAAATCTCCTCTGTACTCTCTCTATTTTGTTGACATCTTTCTTATAATTCGGTGACCAGAACTGTACACAATACTCCAAATTTGGCCACACCAATGCCTTGTACAATTTTAACATTACATCCCAACTCCTATACTCAATGCTCTGATTTATAAAGGCCAGCATACCAAAAGCTTTCTTCACCACCCTATCCACAAGAGATTCCACCTTCAGGGAACCATGCACCATTATTCCTACAACACACACAAAATGCTGGTGGAACACAGCAGGCCAGGCAGCATCTATGAGGAGAAGCACTGTCGACATTTCGGGCTGAGACCGTTCATCAGGACTAGCTGAAAGGAGAGATACCAAGAGATTTGAAAGTAGTGGGGGGAGGGGAATGCAAAATGATAGGAGAAGACCGGAGGGGGTGGGATGAAGCTAAGAGCTGGAAAGGTGATGGGCAAAAGTGATACAGAGCTGGAGAAGGGAAAGGATCATGGGACGGGAGGCCTCGGAAGAAGGGGGGGGGGGAAAGCACCAGAGGGAGATGGAGAACAGGCAGAGTGATGGGCACAGAGAGAGAGAGGGAAAAAAAAACAACTAAACATATCAGGGATGGGGTAAGAAGGGGAGGAGGGGCATTAACAGAAATTAGAGAAGTCAATGTTCATGCCATCAGGTTGGAGGCTACCCAGCCGGTATATAAGGTGTTGTTCCTCCAACCTGAGTTTGGATTCGTTTTGACAGTAGAGGAGGCCATGGATAGACATATCAGAATGGGAATGGGATGTGGAATTAAAATGTGTGGCCACTGGGAGGCCACATCATTTCGCATTTCCCCCTCCCCCACTACTTTCAAATCTCTTAGTATCTCTCAGTTAGTCCTGACGAAGGGTCTCAGCCTGAAACGTCGACAGTGCTTCTCCTTATAGATGCTGCCTGGCCTGGTGTGTTCCACCAGCATTTTGTGTGTGTTGTTTGAATTTCTAGCATCTGCAGATTTCCTCGTGTTTGACCATTATTCTTAAATCACTCTGTTCTACTGCGTTCCTCAATGCCCTACCATTTACCATGTATGTCCTACTTTGATTAGTCCTACCAAAATGTAGCACCTCACACTTATCAGCATTAAACTCCATCTGCCATCTTTCAGCCCACTCTTCTAACTGACCTAAATCTCTCTGCAAGCTTTGAAAACCTACTTCATTATCCACAATGCCACCTATCTTAGTATTATCTGCATACTTACTAATCCAATTTACCACCCCATCATCCAGATCATTAATGTATATGACAAACAACATTGGACCCAGTACAGATCCCTGAGGCACACCACTAGTCACCAGCCTCCAACCTGACAAACAGTTATCCACCACTACTCTCTGGCATCTCCCATCCAGCCACTGTTGAATCCATTTTACTATTTCAATATTAATGTCTAACGACTGAACCTTCCTAACTAACCTTCCGTGTGGAACCTTGTCAAACCTTTAAAAGAGAAACCAAAACCATATGCAATACTGGAGGTATGCTATGTAAAACTGTTCCAAACTTTCCCTATTTATATACTCTGTACCCCTTGCAATACAAGCCAATATTCCAATCATCTTCCTAATTACTTGCTACTTGTTTGTAGGTCACCAATGAGAAAGAGTCTCAGAATGAGTACGAAATCCTGCTGGGCGCCAAATGCCAGAAGAGATTATGTAGGATGTGGTGGTCTGCTAGGACTGTTATAAGAAAAAATCTAGGAAATAATTGTTGTGGTTTTGACTACGAATGGAAATCCTATTTTAATGGCATGATGCTAAAATTTCATATGTTAGTCAGCTAGTCATACATGAATACGTAGTCACTTCTTACAAACTCCTGGTTGCTATTCAGACACACAAACTACAGCTCTATTAACATCTGTCACACACCCAATTTCTCCAGAAACAACCTCCATCTTGATACCAGGATTGAATCAGAATCAGATGTTCTCATACAGATGGCGAGGATAGGCAGTATGCAGCACACCACAATGAAATCAATGGATGTAAACTGCGGGTTGTCTCAGGAGTGAAGCAGAAAGATTAATAGCATTTTCCTGAGCAAGTCCAAAAATTACACGGTTCTTGACATATTTGACAGCTGTTGTGGACTGGAGAATCAAGTAACTGAAGCCCAGAAGTTCTGGCCACATCAATGTAGGGAAAGTGTCTTACAGTTTGGGTCCCCCAAAGATGTTTGCATGCTGTTGTGTGTGCATCTGAGATACGAGACATTCACCAGGAGGAAATCAGCTGATGGAGCATTTTAATACTGAAGAAGTGGAAGCTGGAAAGTATTGTGTTATCAATGGGAATTAAAGATTTGAATTCAGTTAATGGATCTACGAAAGCCAACAATAGCAATAAATCCTATTGCCTACGATGCTCCTCACTGAAATTTGAAATTTTCTAGATGCGAGTCAAGTATCTGGGTAACTTCTCTGATGCTGAGTCAAAGTAGAGTTTTAACAAATGGTGAGAAAGATTAAAAAGTTCCCATGGTGAAGAGGTTGAGGGTCAAGATGACTGAGCTTTGAAGGAAAGAGCAGTCCAGACATGAATAGAATAAGAAATCTTCCTGCTGTACATCACATACCTCTGAGATAACAGCATTGAAAAAAATGTAAGCCTGAGAATACCTTAATCACCAGAGAGGTCCATGTGTAGTGTGTCATGTTTCTAAAGTAAATACTGGAGCAGGCTTTTTGCTGAAGAACACAACTTTGGTAACTGCCTGTGATTCCCAACTTACATGGTAGGTCAGTCTTTCCCACAATGATACCTTTGGTGATAAATCAAAGCCAACTGTGACATCACTGAAAAGGTAAACAAATATTTTTTTATTAAAAAACATTGATTAAGTTAAACACTGTGAACTTTGGAAGCTGCTTGACCAGCCTGCTGTGAGATTTGAAGTGTCCAATCAAATTAATGATACACTTAGGCCACTGTGTGGGTTGTGAAGAAATTCGAAAGCAATATTGATAAATTAAGTGAATGTGCAAAGATATGACAGATGGGATATAATGTTTGAAAATGTGAGCTCATCAATCTTGATAGAAAATTAGCAAGAAAAAATACTTTGCCACTGGTGAGATTGAAAGATGTCAGTGTTCAGGAAGACCTCAGTGATCTGGTGCACAATAAGCTATTGGAAGACAAATGATATTTTAGTTTATTGCACGCAGATTCAAGATTCAAAAACTTTATTGTCATTCTAACTTTATTGTCTAACTGTACATCAGCTCTGCAGGGCAGAATGAGACAGCATTTCCCAGGGGCAAGTGCAATCATAACATAACAAACACAACAATAAACAGTAAACACAACAATAAATAGTAAAACACAACAGCCGCATGTCGGTTAAAATCAAGTTATAAGTGTCCAGTGCAAGTTAAAAGTGTCCAAAGCAGAGTCAGGTAGAACAGCTATTTAGCAGTCTGACTGCCTGTGGGAAGAAGCTGTTTAGTAGCCTTGTGGTTTTTGTTTTGATGCTCCTGTAACGTTTACCTGATGGCAGAAGAACAAACAGTTTATGGAGAGGGTGTGAGGGATCGTTAATGATGTACCATGTCTTCTGGAGGCAACAACTCTGAAAGAGGTCTTGGACAGAAGGTAGGGAGACCCCATTAACCTTCTCTACTCCCCTAACCACCCTCTGCAAGGCTTTTTTGTCGGCAGCACTGCAGCTGGAGCACCTGGTTGTGATGTAAAGGTCAGCACACTCTCAACCACGCCTCTATAGAATGTAGTTAAGATGTTAGTGGGGAGTGATGCTTGTTTAAGTTTCTTCAGAAAGTGCAATCTCTGCTGGGCCCGTTTCACAATCCCAGTGGTGTTCCTGGACCAGGTGAGATTGTCCGAGATCTGCCCCCCAAGGAACTTGATGTTTTCCACTCTCTCCACTGTGGAGCCGCTGATGCTGAGGGGTGTGTGCTCAGGCTGAGACTGTCTGAAATCGACGATCATCTCCTTGGTTTTGGTGACATTAAGCATCAAGTTGTTGTCACTGCACCAGCTCACTAGGCGTTTGACCTCCTCCCTGTACACTGTTTCATCATTTCTGCAGATGAGCCCCACAACTGTGGTATCATCAGCAAATTTAATGATCAGGTTCCCCTTGAATCTGGCTGCACAGTCATGTGTTAGCAGTGTAAACAGCAATGGGCTGAGCACACAGCGTTGTGCGGATCCAGTGCTCAGTGTGATGGAGTCAGAGATGTTCCTGCCAACACGGACTGACTGTGGTCTCTCTGTCAAGAAATCCAGAATCCAGCAACACTCCAGAATCCAGATATAAGAATATGACATCTAGAAAAATATGCACAAGTCTAGTCTCCATGGAAAGACAGATGTGCTTGCATTAGAGGAAGCACAGTGAATGTTAACTAGATTAATTCCTGAGATGGTGATTTTGTCATGCAAGGAGACATTCGACAGACTGGATCTTTCCTCCTTTAAATTTCAAAGAGTGGGAGATCTCAAGAAACATTCAAAATTCTTGCAGTACTGTCTCAAAATAAGGGTTAGTCATTCAGGCCAGAGATAAAAAGAAATATCTTCACCAAGAAAATAGTAAGCCTTTAGAATTCTCTACTCAAGAGGGCAGCGGAAACACAGTCACCATGTATTTCCAGATCAATAGGTTGTTAGATGGTAAAAGAAATATCAAGGGATTATGAGGTCAGTGCAGGAAAGTAGTGCTCAGGTAAAAGACCAAAAATAGTACAACCATGGCTGACAAGGGAAGTCAAAGCTACTGTAAAAGCAAAAGAAAGGGTAAACAACAAAGCAAAAATTAATGGGAAATTATAGGATTGGGAAGTTTTTAAAAACCTACAGAGAGAACTAAAAAAAATCATTAGAAGGGAAAAGATGAAATATAAAAGCAAGCTAGCAACTAATATCAAAGTGGATGGGAAAAGTTTTTTCAAATATGTTAAAAATAAAAGAGAAATGAGAGTGGATAAAGGACAGCTAGAAAATGAGACAGGGGACAAGGAGACGGCTGATGAACTAAATGAGTATTTTGTATCAGTCTTCACTGTAGAAGCCACAAGCAGTATGCCTGATGTAGTGTGTGAAGGAAGAGAAGTGGGTGCAGTTACTATTACAAGAGAGAAGGTACTCAAAAAGCTTAAAGACCTAAAGGTACATACACAAGTCACCCAGTCCAAATGAACTGTACCCTAGGGTTCTGAAAGAGGTAGTGTTAGAGATTGTGGTGGCATTAGAAATGATCTTTTAAAAAAATCATTGGACTCTGGCATGGTGCCAGAGGACTGAAAAATTGCAAATGTCACTCCACTCTTTGTGAGAGGAGGAAGGCAGCAGAAAGGAAATTATAAACCAGTTTGCCTGACTTCAGTGGTTGGGAAGATGTTGGAGTCAATTGTTAAGGATGAGATGATGGAATACCTGGTGACACAGGTCAAGATAGTACAAAGTCAGCATGGTTTCCTTCAGGGAAAATCCTGCCTGAAAAACCTGTTGGAACTCTTTGAGGAAATTACAAGTAGGATAGATAAAGGGGATGCAGTGGATGTTGCATATTTGGACTTTCAGAAGGCCTTTGACAAGGTGCCACACATGAGGCTGCTTACCAAGTTAAGAGCCCATGGTATTACAGGGAAGTTACTAACATGGTTAGGGCATTGGCTGATTGGTAGGAGGCAGTAAGTGGGATTAAAAGGATCCTTTTCTGGTTGGCTACCAGTGATTAACAGTGTTCCACAGGGGTCGGTGTTGAGACCACTTCTTTTTATGCTGTATATCAATGATTTAGTTAATGGAATAGGTGGCTTTGTTGCTAAGTTTGCCACTGATACAAAGATTGGTTGAGGGGCATGTATTTTTGAGGAAACAGGAAAGCTGCAGAAGGACTTAGACAGATTAGGAGAATGGACAAGAAAGTGGCAAATGAAATACAATGTTGGAAAATGTATGGTCATGAACTTTGGTAGTAGAAATTAATGTGCGGTCTATTTTCTTGACGGGGAGAAAATCCAAAAATCTGAGATGCAAAGGGACTTGGGAGTCATTGTGCAGAACACCCTAAAAGGGTTAACTTGCAGGTCGAGTCAGTGGTGAGGAAGGCAAATGCTATGTTAGCATTCATTTCAAGAACAAGGATGTGATGCTGAGGTCTTATAAGGCACTGGTGAGGCCTCACCTTTAGTATTGTGAACAGTTTTGTGCCCCTCATCTTAGAAAAGATGTGCTGGCATTGGAGAGACAATAGACAGTAGGTGCAGGAGTAGGCCATTTGGCCCTTCTAGCCAGCACGGGTCCAGAGGAGGTTCACAAGGATGATTCCAGGAATGAAAAGGATATCATATGAAGAATGTCTGATGGCTGTGGATCTGTACTTGCTGGAATTCAGAGGATGGGGGGGGGGGGGGGGTGATCTCAATGAAACCTTTTGAATGTTGAAAGGCAAAGAGGGCACAGCCTCAGAATGGAGGGGCACCCTTTCAAAGCAGAGACGCAGAGAAATTTCTTTAGCCAAATGCTGGTGAAGTTGTGGAATTTGTTGCCACGTACAGCCGTGGAGGCCAGGTCATTGGGTGTATTTAAGGCAGATATTGATAGGTTCTTGATTGGACGTGGCATCAAAGGTTACGGGGAGAAGGCCGGGAACTGGGGTAGAGGAGGAGAAAAAAAAAGGATCAGCCATGATTAAATGGCGGAGCAGACTCGATGGGCCAGATGGCCTAATTCTGCTCCTATGTCTTATGGTCTTATCATGCACAAGAGACTCAATCGCCTACACTTACTTCTTAGGTTCTTCCCTCAGTACTCATCAAATAGACAAACATATGACAAAAGAGCACAATATACTCATAGTCACATTGTGAATAAACAACAAGGGCTACCTGTTACTAATGAAAGCTTAATTTCTGTCAACAAAAAATGGAAATGGAGCTTACAGCACCAGGGATACATCTGGCACAAAAAGAAAACATCAGATATACTAAAGTGCACAATGCACTAAAACGTCCAATCCAAAATTCCAATTGCTGCTATTTGACCAGAAATAATTGCTTGCATGATCAGAACTGGGAAAATAAACTTCTGACAATCTCAAGACATGCTTTTACCAAAGTGACGCTTCATCTTAGCTGAATACCAAAATAATATCCTCCCTTTATGCAACATTTTAGAAAAAGCTTTTTATCCTCTGCCATCAGATTTCTGAAGGAACAATGAACCCATGAACATTACCTATTATTGCTCTGTTTTTTTACACTAAAGATTTAATATTTCTTATTGTAATTTATAATGTATTTTATGCATTGCACTGTATCAAAGCTATATAAACAAATTTCACAACATACTGTATGTCAGTGATAATAAACCCAATTCAGATTCTCTCACCCAATATCAACCAGTGTAGTGCACTAATTCAAGGACTATGAAGAATTGGACTGTATTAGGATTTTTTTTTTGGTAAATCCCTAAAATTTATAACTTAAAATACCTGCTTTAATCAAATTAAAAGCAGAGAATCACAATAATCTGTTTTGTGTAACTTAATTTCTTGAATTGAACCCCAGTAAAAAATAGAAAAGGCATTAAACTGAATCAAAAATCCTAACAGATTTCCACAGAAGACAGAAGATAAATGAAGTATTCTGTAGATGACTGTACACTAGTGCTTGTTTAACTTGAATTGCACCAAAGCTACACTATGTAGCATTTCAACATGTTTACATCAGTACCAGTTTCATTTATGTCAGAAACAGTTCAATAGAAACAGAAAAATGTCTCTGCTTCTGCTCCAAGGAGAAGCTGCATGCAGATGGCCACTCTCCTGCAACTCAAACAAAGAAGCTGTTCGTGTCATAATTGGGCTTAATGTTCCTGAAGGTGCTCTAAGGTGCGTGTTCCTGCCCCACCGAACTTACATCTGCACACCCTGACTCTACTTTTCCAGACCTGATGAAGGGTCTCAGCCTGAAACACTGATTGTTTAATCTTTTCCACGGATACTGCCTGGCCTGCTGAGTTCCTCTAGCATTTTGTATATACTACTTTATTGTTCGTAGCCCACAAACACTAAGATTGGTTTTAGTTCCTTCATAACACCTTTACCAATATCAACAAACTAGGGACTGAGCCGGTTGTTGTTTCCATGATTCCCTTTTAGGTCAAGCAATGAAGTTATAGACTGATCACTGATTGGAACCTGTGAAAACTGCCAGATTTACACTATGGTGTAATATTATTTGAGTTACTTAAAAAAATGAAAACAGAAAACTTGTGCTCTACCCTTTTTTAATAACGTGTTTCCTACCTCTCTTTGTGCTCTGCGTTGTTCCTTTTCTTCCAATTTCCGCTGCTTCTTAGCTCCAATTTTGCCATGGGTATGAAATTCTGCATCTACTTTTTCTGCATCTCCTTCATCCACTGTTAAGCAAAGACAAATTAAATTTTTGTGAACTAATTGTCAAACTAGAAGCAAACATCCAATTGCACTGCACTGCACTATAGTTCAAGGCAATTAAGTTCTTGATTAACATTTTCCAAACACTTTTGTAAAGGCAAACAGCCCTACAAAAGTGGCCTTTACAATAAGTGTAAATTAATAAAATAATATGTAAAATGTAAAGAACTTAATTTTGGAATATTCAGCAAAATAATATTTACATCAATTGAATTGCAATGTTTCCTAATCATAATCTGTAATATGATGGTTTATTAGAAAATATTGGAAATGACTTCCAACCTTCTGCTTCGATGTGGCATCAGACAACCAGAAATTTGAAGCAGTATCTGCACACATTAAAACTGAAGTTAAAGGATTTTCACAATTTGAATAAACACACTTCATTACTAGCTGTCTACAGCTCAACTCTGTTAATTTGTCATTTGGTATGATAGAAATATACAGAAAAATTGTCATACCAAGTCAACCGTAATTATTTGCTTCTGTCAAACTCTACACTAATTACATGTGAGGTTTAGCACTTGGTGTTCCTTTTAGATACATTAGGCAATTATATATAATTTATTAAGAACAACAGAATTTAATTTTCAATTAGGTTAAAGTTTATTGCCCTGGAAGACTAAATGTTCATGAGTAAGCAAATAAGACATTTTAGCCAGTTAAATGTTTAAGATTAGCTCACCATGATAATCGTGTGTTAATATAAAATAGGACTGCAATAAAACACATCTTTTAGGTAGAGAAGCAGTAACAAAAACACAATTAAAATAAAAGTAATAATCAAAGAGGGGAGTAAACCAGAAGAGAGAAAACAAATCAAGTGAAATACACAGAAAAAAACTTAACAACACAAGGATACCATAAATAGACAATCCCCAAATCATTTTACTTTACTCAGATGTATAGCACAGTAACAGGCTTTTCTGGCCCAATGAGCCCAGGCTGCCCAATTACACCCATTAGGGCCAATTAACCTATTCATCCATTAAGTCTTTGAAATGTAGGAAGGAAGTGGAGCACCCGGAGGAAATCACACAGTCATGGCGAGAACATCAAAATTCCTTACAGGCATCAGTGGGACTGAACCTGAGTTACTGGCACTGAAATACTGTTATGCTAACCATTCCTGAAAAACATCTGTAAGGTGATTTCTCCATAAAACATGTTTTCTATAACTACTCAATTGCTACAATTCCTTTATTTCATTGAATACTTTCCATTAAATTGACCACAATTAAGCTAATATATCCAGTATTTAATGAATACCATGGAACATTTTATTATAGATTGTTAAAAAATGCATGGAAATTTTTGAGTAATGTTAAGTTACTATAAATCAGAAGATTTGTACCCCAGCAAGCCCCAATATATACACAAGCATTATAAAACAAAGATCTAACAGAGAGAGAACAAGAGAAAACAAAAAGCAGTAGGAACTATAGAATTAAAACCATACAGTAACAAGGGAAGGAGTTTTCTGCCTTTTGATGCCAATTAACAGCCAATTATCACATTAAAAGGATTAAAATTGTTAAACAACAAAATTTGATATTCAATGATTACTTACAAGTTTAACAGCAAACATAACCAACTCTGTCAAGAAAAAGGTAATTATTACAGCCTATAATTACAGAATGCATAACCTCACAAGTCTATGCAAAATCCAATGGCTAAAATGTCAAATGGAATGCATGCAATGTTTATAATTAGCCCAAGTAAAGAGCCTAAAGAATCGGTGATGAATTTAATATGAAGCATAGAGCTGAAAAACCTGACATTAGGTCCTATCATTATCAAAAGTTTCAATACCCACGGTACAGTTAGCCCACAGCTGTATGAGAATGGGTGGGTTGTAAAATGCAGGCGACCTTTGCAGTCACTTACTAAAATAAGTAAATGAAAATCCTTGCAATATATGACCAGAATTGGAAACTAGCTTACTAGTAATTCATCCACAAATATAGCATGGGCCCATAGTTTGTACAAATTAGTTTTTGCAAATAATCATCTTACAGTAAATATTTTGCTTGCTGATAGCTACCCACTGCTGTTTCCAGTTGGTAGAATAAAAAGGCAATATGGGAGCAATTTGCGTGAATTTGCGTGACCTTGTTTTAAGAACAACAGTCATCAATTACTCAGAAGTACTGCCTGTAAACAAGATCACATTCATATAATGAAAATGCATCAGTGGAGATTCTTTACTCAGCAATTCCACATGCTCTTTCAGTGAGCCTACTATCTCATCGATCGACACATTCATCACCTGGAAAAAGTGCGTAGAAGTAGCTATTGCCAGCACACAACATCCTCTAGAGTGCTTGGTATTAATACTGTACAGTATGACATCAGCTGGCAGCTCTAATTCATTCTCAATTCAGAATAAGAACCAGATTTATTACCATTGACAAATGTTGTGAAATTTGTTGTTTTATGGCGGAAGTACAGGGAAAGACATATTAAAAAAACACTATAAAATCTATGCTTCAAAGTTAAATGCCATTGCTAACAACGAGTTTGACTTTCACTTCCAAACTGTTTAATTTGTTCACGGCCATTTCATACAAGAAAACAAAATAAAGTCTTCCCATGTATTTATCACTGAGAATCAGAAGCCATCAGATGGCAAGCTAGGCTGGCCAACCCTTCAGGAAATTATCAATCTCCTTCCTTCATGAACACACTCCCACCTCATGTTGAATTCAGTTTCATTGGTTTCTCACCTATATAAAAACTGCCACTGCTACTATCTAGTTTATACCATCTCAGACAGTGATATATTTCTATATGACAGACTATAAGCACGTTATGTGGTTTTTGTAACGCAGCAAGTGAAAACCTGTTTTTGTTTTTATAAAATGCCATGATTTTCACTGAAGTAAACTCCACGACTCCTTTCATTTTCCTATGCCAGTTAATTTTGATTTTAAATTTTAAAAGTGAAATGTTGGAGACTAAGAAACAACAAATAAAAACACAAATTTGGAAAAAGATCTTTGAAAAAATGGCTTCAAGGGGGAGCAAACTGTCACTGATAATCAGAAGCCATAGGATAACAGCCTAGGTTGGTCACCCCTGCGTTTTCAATCTTCACCAAACTATCAATCTCCCTCCTTGATGAACACAGATGGTCTATAAAAAATCTCAAAAATAAAAGTGCTGATGCCAACGTATTAGAAACAATAGGTCATGCAACATGATCCAGACTGCTAATATGCAAATATACTTAACATTTCACCAGCTTTGAACTGTTGAGAAGACTAGAAACCCTGAAGCAAAGAAAGGGTCATTCCGCCTACCAGCAGGTACTGCAATCTTCACCCCTTGATTGTGCTTTACAATAAATGTCAACTCAGTTCCCTAGAATATTCTAAATCCACCGACATTGTCAGATTTTTGTCCCACATGTGGAGATAAAACTTACCTACTCACCAACCTAGTTCGAGACCTTAGATTTTGTTTTCTTAAATTTGATACAATTTTTATTCTAATTACCAAAGTCAGTTTAAGTGTCCCAAGGACATTAATATCAGTAATGCAGAGCATGCACAAGTAACCCCAGAATAATTTTGGAAAACAAGATCCTTTCTCTTCAAAATTTAAAATAGTTGATTTTTATTTTACTTTTTTTAAATTTAATTTCTTTTATTTCCTAGTGCTGGCTCATTATCATAAACTGGCTGCTCAATTTTTGAGATCAGAGATTATTAATGCAGAGATTATTAAATACAAAGTTAAGTAAGGAATATAAGGAAAGTAGTTGCTGTACATTAAGTTTGATCCTATTAAATGGCAGAGGCAGATCCTATTAAATGTATAAAGGAACAAAGTACTTTATCTCATTTCCTGTATCTTTTATTCTAAAATTTATAACTAAAACTTCCTTTCCTCCAAAAGCTTTGTGTTTTAAAACTTAGATTAGAAATCGTCTTGCTTTGGTCTCACTTTCCTGTCTCATAATCTTTTTGTTCTGTCTGCTTCTGAGTCATTTTACGGTCAAAGGTTACAGAGAAAAGACAGGCGAATGGAGTTGGAAGGGAAAATAAATCAGCCAAGATCGAATGGTGGAGCAGACTCAATGGGCTGAAAAGGCCTAATTCTGCTTATGTGTCTTACAAAGTCCAACAGAAAAAAATCTTAACCTTCCAAATGACTTAAATCAAAAAAGAGTTAGAAATTTCCTGCTGACACTTGCTAACTGTTGGAATACAAAATTTTTTGGAAAATGATAGAATATTCAACATTTGTAATTATAATAGTCACCTTCAGCTTCCTGCTCTGCTTCTTGCAGTCTCCGAGCCATAACCCTGGATCTAAGAGTACGCCGCACTCTGGGAGCACCCGCTGCCCGATCTTCATTAACAGGCTGTGGCCTTCCAACAGCAGCTGCCACATTTTGCTGGCGAGTCCGGTCAGCTGAAATGACAAAGAGAAAAAAATTCTTTATAAATCTCATAAAACAAGACACATATGATAAAACCTGTGGTGGAAGCATGTACGATAGTGCCATTTAAAAGACTTTTAGATAGATACATGAATGTGGAGAGAATGGAGGGATATAGATCATATACAGGAAGAAGAGAGTTAGGTTAACTTGGCATCATGTACAGCAGAGACATGGGGGGGCTGAAGAACCTGTTCCTGTACTATAATGTTCTATAGAATCAAAGAGCCAAATCTGAATGTTACCAAGAAGCCTACGTTTCATTTGCATGTAAATGAATTATTCTAAATACAGTTGCAAGAAAACATTTGTGAATCCTTTGCAATTACCTGATTTTCTGCATTAATTACTCATAAAATATGGTCTGATCTTCATTTAAGCCACAATAATAGCCCAACACAATCTGTCTGAACTAATAACACACAAACAATTGTACTTCCCATGTCTTTATTGAACACATTGTTTAATCATTCACAGTTCAGGCTGGAAAAAGTATGTGAACACTTGAATTTAGTAACTGGTCGAAACTCCTTTAGCAGCAATAACCTTCAAACATTTCCTGTAGCTGCTGATCAAACTTGCACAATGGTGAGGAGGAACTTTACACCATTCCTTCATACAAAACTGTTTCAGTTCACCAATATTTCTGAGATACCTTACATGAACAACACTCTTCAGGTCATGCCACAGCATCTCAATTGGGTTAAGGTCTGGACTCTGACTTGGCCATTCCAAAACATGAATTTTCTTCTTTTTAAACCATTCTGCTGTTGATTTACTCTTCTGTTTCAGATCACTGTCTTGTTGCATCATCCAACTTCTATTAAGCTTCAGGTGACAGACTGCTACCCTGACATTATCCTGTAAAACATCTTGATAAAATTTTGAATTTGTTGTTCACTCAACAATTGCAAGCTGTCCAGGCCGAGGCAGCAAAGCAGCTCATATGGAACTCGTCAACTTCATCCAATTTGTCTCCAGTTTCAAATTTACCTGGTCCATTTCCGAAGCCTCCCTCTCCTTTCTCAATTTCTCTGTCTCTTTCTCTGGAGACAGCTTATCTACTGAAGTCTATTACAAACACACAAGACTCTCACAGCTACCTGGACTATAGCTCCTCTCACTCTGTTACTTGTAAAAACACCATCCCCTTCTCTCCATTTTGCAACATATAAGATTATTAAGGGATTGGACAAGATAGAGGCAGGAAATATGTTCCAGATGCTGGGAGAGTCCAGTACCAGAGGGCATGGTTTGAGAATAAGGGGTAGATCATCTAGGACAGAGTTAAGGAAAAACTTCTTCTCCCAGAGAGTTGTGGGGGTCTGGAATGCACTGCCTCGGAAGGCAGTGCAGGCCAATCCTCTGGATGCTTTCAAGAAGGAGCTAGATAGGTACCTTATGGATAGGGGAATCAAGGGATATGGGGACAAGGCACGAACCGGGTATTGATAGTAGATGATCAGCCATGATCTCAAAATGGCAGTGCAGGCTCGAAGGGCCGAATGGTCTACTTCTGCACCTACTGTCTATTGTCTGTTCCTCCATCTCCACCACATCTGCTCTCAGGATAAGGTTTTTCATTCCAGAAAGAAAGATATCCTCCTTCTTCAAAGAAAGTGATTCCCTTCCTCCACCATCAAAGCTGCCTTCAACCACATCTCTTTCATTTCACGCACGTCTGCTCTCACCCAATCCTCATGCCCCCTACCAAGGGTAGGGCTCCTCTTGTCCTCACCTACCATACCACCAACCTCCACGTCAACCATATAATTGTCTGCAACTTCTGCCTTCTCCAACGGGATCCCACCACCAAGCACATCTGTCCCTCCCTCCACTTTTGGCTTTCTGCAAGGATCGATCCCTACACAACCCCCTTGACCATTCGTCCCTCCTGGCACTTATCCTTGCAAGCAGAACAAGTACTACACCTACCCCTACCCCTCACTACCATTCAGGGTCCCAAACAATCTTTCCAGTTGAGGCGACACTTCACCTGTGAGTCTGTTGGAGTTATATACTGTGTCCAGTACTTCTGTACGTTGGCAAGACCCGACATAGATTGGGAGACAGCTTTGCCGAGCACCTACGTTCCGTCCACCAGCAAAAGCGGGATTTCCCAGTGGCCACCCATTTTAATCCCACTTCCCATTCCCATTCCGATATGTCCATCCATAGCCTCCTCCACTTTCGTGATGACGCCACACTCAGGTTGTAAGAACCACACTTTACATTCCGTCTGGGTAGCCTCCAACCTGATGGCATGAACTTTGATTTCTTGAACTTCCAGTAATGTCCCTACCCCCCTCCTTCACCATTCCCCATCCCTTTTTCCCTCTCTCAACTGATCTCCTGGCCCAGCCATTGCTTCACTCTGGTGCTCCTCCCCCATTTTCTTCCTTCCATGACATTTTGTCCTCTTCTATCAGACTCTCCCTTCTCCAGCCCTGGATCTCTTTCACCAATCAACTTCCCAGCTCTTAACTTCATCTCTCCCCTTTCAAGTTTCACCTATCAACCTTGTGTTTCTCTCTACCCTCCCCCCACCTTTTATTCTACTCCCCTGCTTTTTAGCTCCAGTCCTGCCAAAGGGTCTCAGCCCGAAACACCAACAGTACTCTTTTCCATAGATGCTGCCTGGCCTGCTCAGTTCCTCCAGCATTGTGTGTGTGTTGCCCTAACCATGATTCTCCTTCCACCTTTGGGATGAGGTTTTGCTGATGGTGTGCAATGGCCTTTTTCCTCCAAACATAGTGGTGTGCACTTCTGCCCACGCATTCAACTTTTATTTCATCTGTCCACAGAACATCATCCCAGAAGCAATTGTGGAACATCCAGGTGGTTTTTTGTAAACTTGAGACACGCAGCAATGTTTTTTTTGGAGAGCCATAGTTTCTCTGTGGTGTCCTTCCATGAACACCATTCTTGTTCAATGTTTTTCTTACAGTGGACACATGAACAGAAACTTTCGCAAGTTCAAGTGATTTCTGAAAGTCTTTCGCTGTTACCCTTGGGTTTATTTCACTTCCTTCAGCATTGCACTTTGTGCTCCTGTTGTGTGATTTTTGCAAGACACCCACTTCTAGGGGTAATAAAACAGTACTGAATTTCTTCAATTTGTAGAGAATTTCTCTTACTGTGGACTGAGGAACACTCAGGTCTTTAAAAATGCTTTTGTAGCCTTTTCTAGCTTCATGCATCTCTACAATTCTTCTTCTAAGGACCCCTGAAAGTTCCTTTGATTGAAACATGGTGCACATAAACAGATCTTTCTTGAGAAGAGCAGCTCTGTCAATAACCTGACTTTGAATGTCTTTTTCCACAGGGCAGCTTCAATCTCATCTCATTGATTGGAACACCTGACTCCAAATAGCTTTTATAGAAGGCATTACCCCAGAGGTTCACATACTTCGTTGAAGCTAGACTATGATTGTTTAAATGGTGTACTCAGTATTGATGAGAGGTAGTACAATTGTTTGTGTGTTATTAGAAACATAGAAAAACCTGCAGCACAATACACACCACTCGGCCCACAAACCTGTGCCGAACATGTCCTTACCTTAGAAATTACTTAGGGTTACCCATAGCCCTCTATTTTTCTAAGCTCAGACAGAAAACAAAGAGTAGGGATTAACAGGTCCTTTTCAGAATGGCAGGCAGTGACTAGTGGGGTACCGCAAGGCTCAGTGCTAGGACCGTAGCTATTTACAATATACATTAATGATTTAGATAAAGGGATTAAAAGTAACAAATTTGCTAAAAATTTGCAGATGGCACAAAACTGGGTGGCAGTGTGAAATATGAGGAGGATGTTAGGAGAATGTAGGGTGACTTGGAAAGGTTGGGTGAGTGGGCAGATGCATGGCAGATGCAGTTTAATGTGGATAAATGTGAGGTTATCCACTTTGGTGATAAGAACAGGAAGGCAGATTACTATCTGAATGCTGTCAAGTTAGGAAAAGGGAAAGTACAACGAGATCTAGGTGTCCTTGTTCATTTGTCACTGAAAGTAAGCGTGCAGGTACAGCAGGCAGTGAAGAAAGCTAATGGCATATTGGCCTTCATAACAAGAGGAGTTGAGTATAGGAGCAAAGAGGTCCTTCTGCAGTTGTACAGGGCCCTAGTGAGACCACACCTGCAGTATTGTGTTCAGTTTTGGTCTCCAAATCTGAGGAAGGACATTCTTGCTACTGAGGGAGTGCAGCGTAGGTTCACGAGGTTGATTCCCAGGATGGCGGGACTGTCATATGTTGAAAGATTGGAGCGACTGGGCTTGTATACACTGGAATTTAGAAGGATGAGAGGGGATCTGATTGAAACATATAAGATTATTAAGGGATTGGACACGCTAGAGGCAGGAAACATGTTCCCGATGTTGGGGGTGTCCAGAACCAGAGGCCACAGTTTAAGAATAAGGGGCAGGCCATTTAGAACGGAGTTCAGGAAAAACTTTTTCACCCAGAGAGTTGTGGATCTCTGGAATGCTCTGTCTCAGAAGGCAGTGGAGGCCAACTCTCTGGATGCTTTCAAGAAAGAGTTAGATAGAGCTCTAAAAGATAGCAGAGTCAAGGGATATGGGGAGAAGGCAGGAACGGGGTACTGATTGTGGATGATCAGCAATGATCACATTGAATGGTGGTGCTGGCTCAATGGGCCAAATGGCCTACTCCTGCACCTATTATCTACCTATCCAGGAGTCTCTTAAAAGACCCTATCTTATCCGCCTCCATCACCATCACCGGCAGCCCATTCCACACACTCACCACTCTCTGCGTAAAAATCTTACCCCTGACATCTCCTTTGTACCTGCTTCCAAGGATCTTAAAACAGTGTCCTCTTGTGTTAGCCATTTCAACCCTGGGAAAAAGCCTCTGACTACCCACACAATCAATGCCTCTCATCATCTTGTACACCTCTATCAGGTCACCTCTCATCCTCCCATCATTCCAAAGAGAAAAGGCCAAGTTCACTCAACCTCTTCTCATAAGGTGTGAGGTGCTACATTTTGGTAGGACTAATCAAAATAAGACATACATGGTAAATGGTAGGGCATTGAAGAATACAGTAGAACACAGTGATCTAGGAATAATGGTGCATAGTTCCCTGAAGGTGGAATCTCATGTGGATAGGGTGGTGAAGAAACCTTTTGATATGCTGGCCTTTATAAATCACAGCATTGACTATAGGAGTTGGGATGTAATGTTAAAATTGTACAAGGCATTGGAGCAGCCAAATTTGGAGTATTGTGTACAGTTCTGGTCACCGAATTATAGGAAAGATGTCAACAAAATAGAAAGAGTACAGAGATTTACTAGAATATTACCTGGGTTTCAGCACCTAAGTTACAGAGAAAGGTTGAACAAGTTAGGTCTTAATTCTTTGGAGCGTAGAAGGTTGAGGGGGGACTTGATAGAGTTATTTAAAATTATGATGGGGATAGATAGAGTTGACGTTGATAGGCTTTTTCCATTGAGAGTAGGGGAGATTCAAACAAGAGGACATGAGTTGAGAGGGGGCAAATGTTTAGGGGTAACACGAGGGGGAATTTCTGTACTCAGAGAGTGGTAGCTGTGTAGAAGTGGTAGAGGCAGGTTTGATATTGTCATTTAAAGTAAAATTGGATAGGTATATGGACAGGAAAGGAATGGAAGGTTATGGGCTGAGTGCAGGTCGGTGGGACTAGGTGAGAGTAAGCATTCGGCATGGACTAGAAGGGCCGAGATGACTTGTATCCGTGCTGTAATTGTTATATGGTTACATAAGGCATGCTCCCCAATCCAGGCAACATCCTTGTAAATCTCCTCTGCACCCTTCCTATGGTTTCCACATCATTCCTGTAGTGAGGCAACCAGAACTGAGCACAGTACTCCAAATGGGGTCTGACCAGGGCCCTATGTAGCTGCAACATTACCTCTCGGTTCTTAAACTCAATCCCACGATTGATGAAAGCAAATAAACCGTATGCCTTCCCAATCACAGAGTCAACCTGCACAGCAGCTTTGAGTGTCCTATGGACTCGGACCCCAAGATCCCTCTGATCCTCCACACTGCCAAGAGCCTTACCATTAATGCTATATTCTGCCATCATATTTGACCTACCAAAATGAACCACCTCACACTTATCTGGGTTGAATTCCATCTGCCACTTCTCAGGCCAGTTTTGCATCCTATCAATGTCCCGCTGTAACTTCTGACAGCTCTCCACACTATCCACAACACTCCCAACCTTTGTGTCATTAGCAAATTTACTAACCCATCCCTCCACTTCCTCATCCACATCATTTATAAAAATCACAAAGAGTAGGGGTCTCAGAACAGATCCCTGAAGCACACCACTGGTCACCGGCCTCCATGCAGAATATGACCCATCTACAACCACTCTTTGCCTTCTGTGGGAAAGCCAGTTCTGGATCCACAAAGCAATGTCCCCTTGGATCCCATGCCTCCTTACTTTCTCAATAAGCCTTGCATGGGGTACCTTGTCAAATGCCTTGCTGAAATCCATATACACGACATTTACTGCTCTACCTTCATCAATGCGTTTAGTCACATCCTCAAAAAAATTCAATCAGGCTCACAAGGCTCGACCTGCCTTTGACAAAGCCACACTGACTATTCCTAATCATATTATGTGTCTCCAAAGGTTCATAAATCCTGCCTCTCAGTATCTTCGCCATCAACTTACCAACCACTGAGGTAAGACTCACTGGTCTATAATTTCCTGGGCTATCTCTACTCCCTTTCTTGAATAAGGGAACAACATCCATAACCCTCCATTCCTCCGGAAACTCTCCCATCCCCATTGATGATACAAAGATCATCACCAGAGACTCAGCAATCTCCTCCCTCGCCTCCCACAGTAGCCTAGGGTACATCTCATCCAGTCCTGGTGACTTATCCAACTTGATGCTTTCCAAAAGCTCCAGCACATCCTCTCCCTTAATATCTACATGCTCAAGCTTTTCAGTCTGCTGTAAGTCATCCCTACAATCGCCAAGATCCTTTTCTGTAGTGAATACTGAAGCAAAGTATTCATTAAGTACTTCTGTAATCTCTGCTGGTTCTACACACACTTGTCCACTGTCACACTTGATTGGTCATATTCTCTCACGTCTTATCCTCTTGCTCTTTACATAATTGTAGAATGCCTTGGGGTTTTCCTTAATCCTGTCCGCCAAGGCCTTCTCATTGCCCCCGCTGGCTCTCCTAATTTAATTTTTAAGCTCCTTCCTCCTAGCCTTATAATCTTCTAGATCTCTATCAGTACCTAGTTTTTTTTTTAAACCTTTCAAAAGCCCTTCTTTTCTTCTTGACAATATTTACAACAGCCTTTGTACACCATGGTTCCTGTACCCTACCATCCTTTCCCTGTCTCATTGGAACATACTTATGCAGAACTCCACGAAAATATCCCCTGAACATTTGCCACATTTCTTCCATACGTTTCCTGAGAATATCTGTCTCCAATTTATGCATCCAAGTTCCTGCCTGATAACATAATATTTCCCCTTATTCCTATTAAACGTTTTCCTAACTTGTCTGTTGCTACCCCTCTCCAATGCTACGGTAAAGGAGATAGAATTGTGATCACTATCTCTAAAATCCTCTCCCACTGAGAGATCTGACACCTGACCAGGTTCATTTCCCAATACCACATCAAGTCTCCACTTGTAGGCTTATCTACATACTGTGTCAAGAAACCTTCCTGAATACACCTAACAAATTCCACCCCATCTAAAGCCCTCACTCTAGGGAGATGTCAATTGATATTTGGGAAATTAAAATCTCTCACCACAACAACCCTGTTATTATTACAATTATTACACCTTTCCAGAACGTCTCCCTATCTGCTCCTCGATATCCCTGTTACTATTGGGTGATCTATAAAAACACCCATTAGAGTAATTGATTCCTTCCTCTTTCTAACTTCCACCCACAGAGACTCCATAGACAATCCCTCCATGTCTTCCTCCTTTTCTGCAACCATGACACTATCTCTGATCAACAGTGCCACGCTCGGTGCTGGGACCGCAGCTGATTACAATACACATTAATGATTTAGGTGAAGGGATTAAAAGTAACATTAGCAAATTTGCTGATGACACAAAGCTGGGTGGCAGTGTGAAATGTCAGGAGGATATTATGAGAATGCAGGGTGACTTGGACAGGTTGGGTGAGTGGGCAAATGTATGGCAGATGCAGTTTAATGTGGATAACTGTGAGGTTATCCACTTTGGTGGCAAGAACAGGAAGGCAGATTACTATCTAAATAGAGTCAAGTTAAGAAAAGGGAAAGTACAACGAGATCTAGGTGTTCTTGTACACCAGTCAATTAAAGCAAGCATGCAGGTACAGCAGGCAGTGAAGAAAGCTAATGGCATGCTGGCCTTTATAACAAGAGGAATTGAGTATAGGAGAAAAGAGGTCCTTCTGCAGCTGTACAGGGCCCTGATGAGACCCCACCTGGAGTATTGTGTGCAGTTTTGGTCTCCAAATTTGAGGAAGGACATTCTTGCTATTGAGGGAGTGCAGCGTAGGTTCACAAGGTTAATTCCCGGAATGGCGGGACTGTCATATGTTGAAAGATTGGAGCGACTGGGCTTGTATACACTGGAATTTAGAAGGATGAGAGGGGATCTGATTGAAACATATAAGATTATTAAGGGATTAGACACGCTGGAGGCAGGAAGCATGTTCCCGCTGATGGGTGAGTCCAGGAATAAAGGGTAGGCCATTTAGAACAGAGATGCAGAAAAACTTTTTCACCCAGAGAGTGGTGGATATGTGGAATGCTCTGCCCCAGAAAGCAGTGGAGGCCAAGTCTCTGGATGCATTCAAGAGAGAGTTAGATAGAACTCTTATAGATAGCGGGGTCAAGGGATATGGGGAGAGGGCCGGAACAGGGTACTGATTGTGTATGATCAGCCATGATCACAGTGAATGGCTGTGCTGGCTAGAAGGGCCGAATGGCCTACTCCTGCACCTACTGTCTATTGTCTACTGCCCCCACTTCTGTTGCCTCCCTCCGTATCCTTTCTGAAACATCTAAAGCCTGGCAGTTGAAGTAACCATTCCTGCCCCTGAGCCATCCAAGTCTCTGTAATGGCCACAACATCATTGCTCCAAGTACTGATCCACACTTTAAGCTCATCTGCTTTGTTCATGATGCTTCTTGCATTAAAATAGACACATCTCAAACCATCGGTCTGGGTGCGTCCTTTCTCTATCACCTGCCCATTCTCCCTCTCGCACTGTCTCCAAGCTTTCTCTATATGTGAGCCAACCGCCTCTTCCTCCATCTCTTCATTTCGGTTCCCACCCCCCTGCAATTCTAGTTTAAACTCCCCTGAACAGCCTTTGCAAACCTCCCCACCAGGATATTGGTCCGCCTGGGATTAAAATGCAACCTGTCCTTTTTGTACAGGTCACGCCTACCCCAAAAGAGGTCACAATGATCCAGAAATCTGAATCCCTGCCCTCTGCTCCAATCTCTCAGCCACGCATTCATCCTCCACCTCATTCTATTCCTATACTCACTGTCACGTGGCACAGTCAGTAATCCCAAGACTACTACCTTTGAGATCCTGCTTCTTAACTTCCCTCCTAACTCCCTGTAATCTGTTTTCAGGACCTCCTCCCTTTTCCTATCCATGTCACTGGTACCAATACGTACCACGACCTCTGGCTGTTCTCCTTCCCACCTCAGGATATTGTGGTTCTTTGTTTAGGAAGATTATGTTTGTCTATTATTCTGACAGATGAAGATTATACTACGTTTTATGAGTAATTATGCAGAAAACCAGGTAACTGCAAAGGGTTCACAAACTGTACTTTAAAATGATCCACACAAGAGGTACTGCAGATGCTGGAAATCTAGGGCAAAATGCACAATGTGCTGGAGGAGCTCAGCAAGTTAAGCAGCATCTATGGATGGCTTCAGGCTGAGACCCTTCATCAGGACTTTAAAATATTCGCTGTGGCCAGCCTACACCTCTGTCTCCTCTGTCGTCATGAGCAGGTTAACAAAGAAACTGGCATTTTCTGAGAGGGTGCAATATCGATGTGAAAATGTTCATGTTTTGAAACAAAAACTTCAGGTATATTCAATACAAATGAATAAAATACTTTTAGATAACAGGCCCAAAGTCTGTAGAGTATATGGTTCTCATAGAATGGTTACAGTACAGAAAGACATTTGGTCATCTGCTTCCCCAGAAGCTAAAGAAATTTGGTTTTCTCATTAACCCTTTTCAACTTTTAATCACTGCACCATAGAAAACCTCCTGTCTAGATGCATCAAGGCAACTGCTCTGTCCTGACCACAAGAAACTACAGAGTTGTGGGCACAGCTCAGGACAGCACAGAAACCAGAATCCCCTCCACAGACTTTGACCATCAGTAAAGCAACCAGCCTCATCAAAGACCCCACCCATCCCAGAAATACCCTCTTCTCCATTCTCCCAATGGGCAAGAGATACAAAAGCCTAAAAGAACAGACCACCAGACTCAAGGGCAGCTTCTACCCCGCTGTTATAAAACTACTGAATGGTTTCATAAACAAGAAAAAATCTGCAAATTCTGGAAATCCAAGCAACACACACAAAATGCTGGTGGTCAGGCAGCATCTATGGAAAGGATTACAGTCAGCGTTTCCGGTGAAACCCTTCCTCAGGACTGGAGAAAAAAAGATAAGAGTTAGAGTTAGAAGCTGGGGAACATAAGGTGATAGGTGAAACGGGGGGGGGGGGGGGGGATGGTGGTGAAGTAAAGAGCTAGGGAGTTGACTGGTGAAAGAGATATAGGGCTGGAGAAGGAGAAAATCAAATAGGAGAGGACAGGAGGTCATGGAAGAAAGAAAAAGGGTAGGAGCACCAGAGAATGTATGCAAGGAGATAAGGTGAGAGGGGAAAAGGGCATGGGGAAAGGTGAAGGAAGGGAGGGGCCATTACTCGAAGTTTGAGAAATAGATGTTCATGCCACCAAGTTGGAGGCTACCCAGACAGAATACAAGGTTTTGCTCCTCCAACCTGAGTGTGGCCTCACCATTACAGTAGAGGAGCCATGGAATGGGAATGGGAAGTGGAATTAAAATGGGTGGCCACTGGGAAATCCCGCTTTTCAGGCAGAGTCTAGGTGCTCGGCGAAGCGGTCTCCCAATCTACGTCGGGTCTCACCGATATACAGGAGGCCACACCGGGAGTACCAGATACAGTAGATGACCCCAACAGTCTCACAGATGAAGTGTTGCTTCATCTGGAAAGACTGTCTGAGCCCTGAATGGTAGTGAGGGAGGAAGTGTAGGGAAAGGTGCAGCACTTGTTCCACTTCCAAGGAAAAGTACCAGGAGGGAGATCAGTGGGGAGGGACAAATGGACAAGAGAGTTACGTAGGGAGCAATCCCTGTGGAAAGCAGATATTGGTGGGGGGGGGGGGGAGGAAAGAGGGAAAGATGTGCTTGGTGATGGGATCCAGGCGATAGCAGAAGTTCCGGAGAATTATGTGCTGGTCGCAGAGGCTAGTGGGGTGGAAGGTGAGGACAAGAGGAACCCTATCCCTGGTGGGGTGGTGGGAGGAAGGGGTGAGGCCAGATGTGCATGAAGTGGAAGAGATGCAGTTGAGGGCAGCATTGACGGTAGAGGAAGGGAAGTCCCTTTCTTTGAAGAAGGGGGGCATCTCCTTTGTTCTGGAAAAGCCTCATACTAAGAGCAAATATGGCAGAGACGGAGGAATTGAGAGAAGGGATAGCATTTTTACAAACAACAGGGTGGGAAGAGATATAGTCCAGGTAGCTGTGAGAGCCAGTGTTTATAATAGACAGACATCAGTAGATAAGCTGTCTCCAGAGATAGAGACAGAGAGGTCAAGAAAGGGGAGGGAGGCAGTTTGATTTGTGTGAAAGGTATACAAAATAAGCTTTTCACTGGACCTTGGAACATGTGACAATAAAAAACAATTCCAAATCATGACTATACCAGCTTTCTACAGAAGTAACTAATTGGTTCCATTTTACCTTCCTCATCCTACTTGCCCATTGGCCAATTCCTTCTTGCCCTGCAAAATTTTCAAACATTTTAGTCAAATTCCTCTTGAAGGCTTCAATGCAGCTTACCTCTACACCATCTGTAGGTCGGATCAGATTCCAATCACACAAAGCCTAAGAATCTTTTTCCTGATATCACTCTTAATTCTCTTCCCCTGTATTTTATACGTGTCATCTAATAATCGGGGATGGCCTCCTTATATTCACTATGTCTAGGCCCCCTCATTATTTTATATATTTCTATCAGGTCACCCTTCAGCCTTCTCTATTCTAAAGAAGAGTCCTGCCTCTTTAACTGACACTTGTAGTTCCTTTTCTCAGGAAGTCTCACAAATTTGTTTGGACCCTATCAAATGTTTTGATACCTTTGCTTTGATGTGGCAACTCAAACTGAAGACCATCATGGCAAAAAGGGAAAATTAATGATCAATAGAAAAGTAATAGATCAAAGAAAGAGGCTCTTCCAAATATACTGTTACCAAACAGCAGTAAACCTGAAAATTTCAGGTTTCAGCAAAGGAAAACCAAGAAATTGATAAGGAAAGAGAAAGAGAATAAAAATAACCTGGAGTGAAACATTAAAAAAGGAAAAGCTTATCAAAAATTAATCTGGAAGGAACCCTTGCAGTGAGACAAGAAATATTGAAGAACAATACAATGGAAAATTATGTTGGGGAATCAGGAAATGGCAGAAAGATTAAATAAATATTTTGAGTTTACCTTTGAGTGAGAAAATAAAAATATTAATTGTATTTAAAATTGTAATGGAGAAATTAATAGGACTGAAAACCCATAGATCTTAAGTTCTCTGAGGACCTAATCTAGTCCCAACATATCAATGCAGTTACAAAGAAGGCAAGACAGCGACTATACTTCATTAGCAGTTTGAAGAGATTTGGTATGACAACAAATACACTCAAACACTTCTATAGATATACCGTGGAGGGCATTCTGACAGGCTGCATCACTGTCTGGTATGGGGAGGGGGCTACTGCACAGGACCAAAAGAAGCTGCAGAGGGTTGTAAATTTAGTCGGCTTCTTCTTGGGTACTAGTCTACCAAGTAGGTAGGAGGTAGAGAAGCCTGAAGGCACACATTCAGTGATTCAGGAACAGCTTCTTCCCCTCTGCTATCTGATTCCTAAATGGATACTGAACCCTTAAATACTACCTCACTTTTGAATATATATCATTTAGTTTTTACATGATTTTTAATCTATGAAGATAGTGAATATACTAGACACCTTGCAAAATTCCATAGATTCTAGAACAGTTCTCATTGCTCGGAAAATGGGTTAGATACAGGGAAAAGGCAGGAGAATGGGGTTGAAAGGAATAATAAATCAACCATGATTGAATGGCGGAACAGACCCAATAGGTCGAAAGGCCGATTCTGCTCCTACATTTTATGGTCTTACAAAGTTACAAGGCTGGACCTCATGCATTGAAATTTCAGGATTACTCCCTGTGCCATGAACTAGTACGACAAGCAATAGGAAGGTGGCATAATTCAATGCTTGGGTAAAGCAATGATATAGGAGGGCACCTAGGATACTTATATTATTGTTTTACCTGTAGAAGAACAGGGAACTGGATGCGCACCAGTATTCCTTCAGGGAGGTTTGTTCGTGCGAAGCGGGATGTTTGAAACTAACGTGGTGGAGGGGGTGGGAACCACAGCATGCGGTCTGGAGGTGGAGTGATTGATAACATAGACGTTAGCTGAAGTAAGATTATTAGAAGGAACGTGCAGGACTACTGGAATGATGGGCTGGTGTATTTATTTTAAAGCAAGAAGTATAATAAGTAAGGCTGATGAGCTTAGAATTTGGATTAGTACATGGAACTATGATTTAGCTGCCATGACAGAAACTTAATTAAGAGAAGGGCAAGACTGGCAACTCAAAGTTTCAGGCTAGATGTTTCAAATGTGATAGAGAAGGGTGTAAGATGGGGGTTTGCATTACTGAACAGGGAGAAGATCTCAGCTGCACCTAGAGAGTACCTTGTTATTTATTCATTATTTAGCGATACTATTTCTAAAAAAAAATATAAATACAGGGTGACTTCCACCCTTTGAGCCACACCACACCAGCAACCCCCAATATCCCCCGATTTAACCCTAACCTAATCACAGGACAATTCACAATGACCAATTAACCTACCTAGTACATCTTTGGACTGTAGGACGAAGCAGGAGCACCCAGGGAACGCCCATGCATTCCATGAGAAGGACATACAGACACCTTACTAACAGTGCCAGAATTGAACTCCAAATTCCAGAACGCCCCAAGTTGTAATAGTGTCATGCTAACCACTATGTTACCATGATGTATCCACGTTGGGCTTATCCAACAAGGCAATATGAGTAGAGCTCAGAAAAAAGAAAGTTACTGTGAGCAGGTTATACCACATATGCCTCACAATGGCCGACAGATCTAAAGGAACAGATATGCGGGAAGTTATAGCTGGTGATTTTACCTTCCTGAAAATTGATTAGAACTTCCTTTGTGTCAGCCCTTAGCTGGAACGGAATTTGTGGGGCACGTTAAGCAGGATTTCTTGAAGCAACATGTAGATAGTCCAACAAGGAAAAAAGCTATGCAAGGCTTTGTACTGAAAAGTACGTCAGGCCAGGTGATCTAATTTTCAGTGGGAAATCATTTTGAGAATTGCGATCATACAATAATTCCGTAAGTTTTCAGCTGAGAGTAAAACTGGCCCTCAGAGACTGTTAAACAAAATTAGAGCAAATGGTGATTGATGCCGTGTAAAGACTAGGTGGCCTATGGAAATTAAATCCTACCAACACCTATTTCTCTCCCAACAAATTAGATTAAAATGATATTCATTGCTGGTAGATAATATTCTCAGTGTTTTCTATTCTTTATTTTACAAATTTAAGTACAGTTGCTTTCATCTAAACTTTAACTCCAATTTCCACAGTATTCCCCAAAACAAAATGTTAAAAAAAACACACCATGTGTATTTTGTTGCTTCATATAATGCTTTCTGTATTTCTCAGACACTATATGACTTAATTGTCCATAAAAAATATGACTGGCACCACATCAATTCAACTAAATAGCGTGGGCAAACTGCAGTTGTTGCACTAGGTCAATGTGAAACTGTTCCTTGCAATGAAATACAACTTATTTTTAAAAAAAATAAGCAGTATCTTTATGTCTCCTTCTTAAAAATAGTGTTAGTCTCATCTCTCCTTCTCTCTGCAAACTATTTCTTAAAAGTTATTTCCCCAAATTGCCCAGTTGCTCTCAACTCTAGCCTTGCCTAATCACCATCATCCCATTATTTCAATTATATCTTCAGTAGCCTGGGGAATATTTTCAAATTTTTTTCCATAAAAAACACTAAATTTTAAGGGCCTCCTCAAAGTCACTTTAACTAAAGTTTTTGGTTTCCCTGTTTTCACTTAGATGTCTTTTTTTCCTCTCTAGTTACGTCCCTGAGTATTTTAGCATCTTTCTCCATTAAACGGAAATAGTTGTACCAAAATACAAATTGGCTCATAGTGTAAGTCTGTAATAATAAAAGATTAGTAGCAGTTTTGTTGTTGAAAAGTTGATACAAATAGATTATTCTTAAAATAATAAAGTTATGAAACAAGAATGCAAATTTCCACAAGATAAAATTAACACCACATATATCTAATAAGGTAATAATAAACTACAGCAGAGGAAACCATCAGGAACTAAGCAAGTCCAACAGATTTAGAACATTTACATGCTGCAAACGACTGCTCTAGACACTACCTTTTAAAAATCCCTTTTAGTCAGCAAATTCTCAGCCCCAAGCAATTGCCTGATTTTTTTTAAACAAAGTTTGCAAATTCAGCAACACGAGTTGGTCCGCAGCATATTTTGTCGCGTAATTTCAATTTACTTTCCACTCTCTTATCCAGCTGACATAAAAATGGGAATTCTTAAGTGCTTAAAGGGACATGTTAATATATACCCCTTAAGCAGGGATAGGCAGTGAAAGTACAATCCAAAACCCACAGGCAATTATATTTTATAGTGTACAACACACAAAGCTCACTACATGGAGAAACACTCTTTCTGTAGATAATATACGTATGTCATGGATTACACGGTGAAGTCTCAAGAGAGGACTGCGAGGACCAAACCTGGAGATGGGACAGGCTCTATGACAAAGAGATTAAGATTACTCTATTTTCTTTGCATCCCCAAACACTCTTTAAAAAAGAAGTCAAGTTTACCAATTCTTCTCTTTAGGCTAATGTAAAGGTTTGCCACTCATCAGCTGTACAGCTTTCCACATTCAAATAACATGTGGTTTCTAGCCTATAGTTACCAATTAATTGGTCAGTAGAATGTGCATTCCCAACTTACTTCAACTAAATCATATATAATTTTTATTGCCTTTTTTAAAAATCGTAAATTCCAACAGAGGAGGCCCTTTGAGCCCAAGCCAACTCTGAAGGAAATGATGCCAGCAGTCTTATTCTTCTCATACTTTCCTGCAGCCTCACTTTCACATGTCAATCAACTTCACTTTGATTATTTTGAACTCAGGTTGTTGGAACTGTGAGGCAGCAGCCACCTCTCTTTTCTCCTATCACCGTATATATTTTGGTTAGATAAGAAGCACTTAAAAATATCCAGTAAATAAAAAGATAGAAGGTCAAGACATTAACTTTTTGTAAAGTATGTTCAATGGAAGATAGAATACCATTCAAAGTATTTTCTTTGGAAGATAGAATATAAAATGGAAAAATGAGGTCAATTCACAATTTAAAAAATAGTTTGCATGTAATAGGACATTATTTTTAATCATCAGAGTTTGAGTAGTACTTATATTTAAAGGGACCTTGGTGCACTCATACACAAATCTCTTTAAGTCCAATATGCAGCTGTAGCAAGTGATCACAAGGACAAATAGTTAATTAACCTTTCTTGTGAGAAGACTTGATTATGGGAGTACGGTATCGTCTACAGCCCTGGTGAGACCACACTTGCAGTAATGTATACTGTTCTGGTCTCCTTACCAAAGTACTTTCATAGATGGACTAAACAATTAGACTGGTTCAAGGATAGCAGGTTTGCCATACAAGGAAAGGTTGCAAGGCCTGGAATTGTACAAGGAGGCGGCTAATTAAGACCGAGGAGAAATGTCATCATTCAGAGATTGCTGACTCTTTGGACTTCTCTTCTTGAATGGTTGTGGAAGTTCAGCCATTATGTTCATTTAAAGCAGAAACTGATGGCCCCTTTAAGACAATTGAGATAGTGCTGGAAAATGGTGCAGGGGTAGGAGATCATTTATGAGCTTGATAAATAGCAGAGCAGTCTCAAACAACCAGATGGCCCAGGCCTGCTTCTACCTCTCAACTTTTGATTTTTTGTTAATTCACACATAATTACATAGCGTGGCTCACATGATTGATTACAGGAGTGAGAGCTCCCTTTTTGGTAAATGTCTGCAAGACAATGTACTGATTAATAGAGCACTGAGGTTTGCAAGGTTGCAGGACTTTGACATTTAAGTAACTTTCAGGAGTTCAACTTCAGAAAATGCCAGATGTACCTACAGTATTAACCACATTAATTGTGACCAAGAAACCAAAGCAAAACTTGTTTGGAATCGAATACTTTCATTAAAGGGACATATAATTCAGAAGATTTCTAATGTGAAGTAACGAATGGCTTCATTCAAAAACATGCAATAGTATTTGGAATAGTTTAATTAAAAATTAATACACAGAAATAATTTATTCAGCCATTCTAAATCCCAGCTGATCTACATCTGAGATTCAGCCCTCCAAGCCACGCACTCATCTCATTACTAACACTGGGCAGAAGCTACAGAGCTTTGAATCTGGCGGTGTGTGGCCTTGGGTCCCACAACACCAAGTACAAGATTCATTTCTATTACACAAGCATAAAGAAGAACAACGTAACTGTTACTCCAGATACAGTGCAGCACAGAAAAAAACACAAGATAAAGAACACAATAAATCCTTCATGATGTTACTGGCCCTTTTCAGGAAAGTTATTACCCTACAACCATCAAGCTTCTGAATGATCATGGACAACTTTCATATACGTATCACAACTTTGAACTGATTCTATGAACTACAGTCTCATTTTCAAGGTCTTTTTACACCTAAGCTTCAAAGTATAATTTTTATTTGAACAGTTTGTCTTTTGCACATTGATTGTCAGCCTTTGACTGTTTAGGTACAGTTTTTTTTGGTAAAATTCTATTGTATTTCTTTTCCTGTAAATGCATGCATGAAAATGAATTTCAAGATCATACAGTACTGTGAAAAGTCTAATCAGCCTGGTGTCTCAGGGGTTGGGAGAGTCTGCACCCATGCCACCACCTGCTCCTGGCACTCCTCCTCGTCACCCGAACCACATCCTTCCCATGGTGCCCCACCCTTGCCATTCCCAACATTCTTTGCTCCCGTCAGATTTACAAACTCACGCTCCACTCCATGTTGACAAATATAGTATTGTGCAAATGTCTTAGGCACTCTGGCTATACATATATGTGCTTAAGACTTTTGCACAGTACTGTATGCAGTTACATATAGTCACTTGATATTAAATTTACCTTGAAATTTGTTTTCCCCCTCTTCTACCCCCTTCACTTAAACTCATCAACACATTTCTCCCACTCTCATTGATCAATGCTACTTTCACAATTATTGAGAAATTTAAACTGCTACAGAGAGTAGTTCTCTTAGTATAGAGGCTTCTCCTGAACTGCCTATTGAATATTAATGACAACCTTACAGTTATGGGCTAAAGGCCCCACATACCCAGATATTCTCTCTACTACACTCTCCTGTAAGAAGATACAAAAACCTGAAAGAATGGACCAACAGGGTTAAGGACTATTATAAGGCTATGATAAGATGAACTCTTGGTTTCACAATCTACCACATTATGGCTTTGCACCTAATTGTCTGCCTGCACTGCATTTTATCTGCAACTGTAACACTTGGCATTTTGTTGTTATTTTTCCCTTGTACTACCTCAATGAATTGTTGCAATCAAATGATCCATATGGATAAAACATAGAATAGTAGATAGATAGATAGATAGATAGATAGATACTTTATTCATTCCCATGGGGAAATTCAACATTTTTTCCAATGTCCCATACACTTGTTGTAGCAAAACTAATTACATACAATACTTAACTCAGTAAAAAATATGATATGCATCTAAATCACTATCTCAAAAAGCATTAATAATAGCTTTTAAAAAGTTCTTAAGTCCTGGCGGTAGAATTGTAAAGCCTAATGGCATTGGGGAGTATTGACCTCTTCATCCTGTCTGAGGAGCATTGCATCGATAGTAACCTGTCGCTGAAACTGCTTCTCTGTCTCTGGATGGTGCTATGTAGAGGATGTTCAGAGTTATCCATAATTGACCGTAGCCTACTCAGCGCCCTTCGCTCAGCTACCGATGTTAAACTCTCCAGTACTTTGCCCACGACAGAGCCCACCTTCCTTACCAGCTTATTAAGACGTGAGGCGTCCCTCTTCTTAATGCTTCCTCCCCAATACGCCACCACAAAGAAGAGGGCGCTCTCCACAACTGACCTATAGAACATCTTCAGCATCTCACTACAGACATTGAATGACGCCAACCTTCTTAGGAAGTACAGTCGACTCTGTGCCTTCCTGCACAAGGCATCTGTGTTGGCAGTCCAGTCTAGCTTCTCGTCTAACTGTACTCCCAGATACTTGTAGGTCTTAACCTGCTCCACACATTCTCCATTAATGATCACTGGCTCCATATGAGGCCTAGATCTCCTAAAGTCCACCACCATCTCCTTGGTCTTGGTGATATTGAGACGCAGGTAGTTTGAGTTGCACCATATCACAAAGACCTGTATCAGTTTCCTATACTCCTCCTCCCGTCCATTCCTGACACACCCCACTATGGCCGTGTCATCAGCGAACTTCTGCACATGGCAGGACTCCGAGTTATATTGGAAGTCTGATGTGTACAGGGTGAACAGGACCGGAGAGAGTACGGTTCCCTGCGGCGCCCCTGTGCTGCTGACCACCGTGTCAGACCTACAGTCTCCCAACCGCACATACTGAGGTCTATCTGTCAAGTAGTCCACTATCCAATCCACCATGTGAGAGTCTACTCCCATCTCCGTTAGTTTGTGCCTTAAGATCTTGGGCTGGATGGTGTTAAAGGCACTAGAGAAGTCAAGGAATGTAATCCTCACAGCACAACTGACCCCCTCTAGGTGAGAGAGTGCAGCACAGTACAGGTCCTTCGGCCCACAATGTCGTGCCGATACTTAAACCCTGCCTCCCATATAAACCCCCACCTTAAATTCCTCCATATACA
Source organism: Hemitrygon akajei (assembly GCF_048418815.1). Lineage (NCBI taxonomy): Eukaryota > Metazoa > Chordata > Chondrichthyes > Myliobatiformes > Dasyatidae > Hemitrygon > Hemitrygon akajei. Next base: position 28,330,060 of record NC_133127.1, read on the forward strand.
TGTCTTTTAAACTTCACTAGTGTATCTGCCTCCACCACTGACTCAGTCAGTGCATTCCACACACCAACCACTCTGAGTGAAAAACCTTCCTCTAATATCCCCTTTGAACTTCCCACCCCTTACCTTAAACTCATGTCCTCTTCTATTGAGCAGTGGTGCCCTAGGAAAGAGGCACTGGCTGTCCACTCTATCTATTCCTCTTAATATCTTGTATACCTCTATCACATCTCCTGTCATCCTCCTTCTCTCCAAAGAGCAAAGCACTAGCTCCCTTAATCTCTGATCATAATGCATACTCTCTAAACCAGGCAGCATCCTGGTAAATCTCCTCTGTACCCTTTCCAATGCTTCCACATCCTTCCTATAGTGAGGTGACCAGAAATGGACACAGTACTCCAAGTGTGGTCTAAGCAGAGTTTTATAGAGCTGCATCATTACATCGCATCTCTTAAACTCTATCCCTCAACTAATGAAAGCTAACACCCCATAAGCTTTAACTACCTTATCTACCTGTGAGGCAACTTTCAGGGATCTGTGGACACGTACCCCTAGATCCCTCTGCTCCTCCACACTACCAAGTATCCTGCCATTTACTTTGTACTCTGCCTTGGAGTTTGTCCTTCCAAAGTGTACCACCTCACACTTCTCCAGGCCGAACTCCATCTGCCACTTCTCAGCCCACTCCTGCATCCTATCAATGTCTGGCTGCAATTTTTGATAATCCTCTACACTATTCACAACACCACCAACCTTTGTGTCATCTGCAAACTTGCCAACCCACCCTTCTACCCCCACATCCAGGTCATTAATAAAAATCATGAAAAGTAGAGGTTCCAGAACCGATCCTTATGGGACACCACTAGTCACAACCCTCCAATCCGAATGTACTCCCTCCACCACGACCCTCTGCTTTCTGCAGGCAAGCCAATTCTGAATACACCTGGCCAAACTTTCCTGGATCCCATGCCCTCTGACTTTCTGAATAAGCCTACCATGTGGAACCTTGTCAAATGCCTTACTAATATCCATGTAGATCACATCCACTGCACTAACCTCATCTATATGCCTGGTCACCTCCTCAAAGAACTCTATCAGACTTGTTAGACGCGATCTGCCCTTCACAAAGCCATGTTGACTGTCCCTGATCAGATCATGATTCTCTACATGCCCACAGATTCTATCTCTAAGAATCTTTTCCAACAGCTTTCCCACCACAGATGTAAGGCACACTGGTCTATAATTACCCAGACTATCCCTACTACCTTCTTTGAATAAGGGGACAACATTTGCCTCCCTCCAATCCTCCGGTACCATTCCCGTGGACAACGAGGACATAAAGATCCTAGCCAGAGGCTCAGCAATCTCTTTCCTCGCCTTGTGAAGCAGCCTGGGGAATATTCCATCAGGCCCTGGGGACCTATCCATCCTACTGTACTTTAACAACTCCAACACCTCCTCTCCCTTAATATCAACATGCTCCAGAACATCAACCTCACTCATATTGTCCTCACTGTCATCAAGTTCCCTCACATTGGTGAATACCAAAGAGAAGTATTCATTGAGGACCTCACTCACTTCCACAGCCTCCAGTCACATCTTCTCAGCTTTATCTCTAATCGGTCCTACCTTCACTCCTGTTATTCTTTTGTTCTTCACATAATTGAAGAATGCCTTGGGGTTTTCCTTTACCCTACTTGCCAAGGCCTTCTTATGCCCCCTTCTTGCTCTCCTCAACCCCTTCTTAAGCTCCTTTCTTGCTACCCTATATTTCTCAATAGACCCATCTGCTCCTTGCTTCCTAAACCTCATGTATGCTGCCTTCTTCCACCTGACTAGATTTTCCACCTCACTTGTCACCCATGGTTCCTTCACCCTACTATTTTTTATCTTCCTCACCGGGAAAAATTTATCCCTAACATCCTGCAAGAGATCCCTAAATATCCTAAGTACATGTCCATAGTACATTTTCCTGCAAAAACATCATCCCAATTCACACCCGCAAGTTCTAGCCTTATAGCCTCAAAATTTGCCCTTCCCCAATTAAGTTTTTCCTGTCCTCTCTGATTGTATCCTATTCCATGATAATGCTAAAGGCCAGGGAGCGGTGGTCACTGTCCGCCAGATGCTCACCCACTGAGAGATCTGCGATCTGACCCGGTTCGTTACCTAATACTAGATCTAGTATGGCGTTCCCCCTTGTCAGCCTGTCAACATACTGTGACAGGAATCCATCCTGGATACACTTAATAAACTCTGCCCCGTCGAAACCATTGGAACTAATCAGGTGCCAATCAATATTAGGGAAGTTAAAGTCACCCATGATAACAACCCTGTTATTATTGCACCTTTCCAAAATCTGCCTCCCAATCTGCCCCTCAGTATCTCTGCTGCTACCAGGAGGCCTATATAATACTCCCAAAAGAGTAACTGCTCCCTTCCTGTTCCTGACTTCCGCCCATACTGACTCAAAAGACGATCCTGCTGCATTACCCACCCTTTCTGTAGCTGTAATAGTATCCCTGACCAGTAATGCCACCCCTCCTCCCCTTCCCCCTCTATCCCTTTTAAAACACTGAAATCCAAAGACAAAGACAAAGGTAATAAACCAATTTACCAATTTAACATCTTGATCTTTTTTTTAATTAATCATTTGCAGAGACAGATGTGGACATCACTATCAAGACCAGAATTTGTTGCCTCCCTAATTATCCATGGTGAGACACCTTCTTCAGCCACTGTAGTCTTTTGATGAAAGTACTCCAAAAGCACTTTACAGTGGCAACAAAGAAAGAAGTTTTAATATTTCCGAGTCAGGATGGCGTGCTATTTGAAAAAAAACCTCCTGATGCTAATATTCTCAAGCCTTACTGCCATGATCCATTAGCTTGGGAATTATTGGAGGAAAGGCTGAACAAGCCAGCAGGGCTCTTTTCATTGGAGCGAAGGGGGATGAGAGGTGACATGATGGATGTGTACAAGATAACAAGAAGCACAGATCAAGTGTACAGCGGAGACATTTTCCCTGGGTGGAAATGACATGGAGCAAGGTGGAGATACATCTCTACCAAAGGAGGTGTAAGGTGCTCTTTCCCTCCACCTGTCTGTAGGTCACCCTTGGGCAAGGTGTAGCACCTGCTTACCACCACCTGCCCCAAATCAGGGTCACATGAAACCATGGCAGCAGCTGGTAGATGGTTGTATGAGCAGCTGGTGCATAACACAAGTCCTGGCTATGTGACCACTGACACCATGCAGATGATCTGAAGAGTATTGATAATGGCTAGGGTCATCCATCTTGTAAAGACATTGCCCAGAAGGCGGCAATGGCAAACCACTTCCATAGAAAATTTGCCAAGAACAATCGTGGTCATGAGACCATTATCACCTATGTCATACAACATGGCACATAATAATTATGATGGTGGAAAACAAGGGGCACAATTTTAAAGTGACTGGAGAAAAGTACAGAGGGAATGTCAGAGGTAAGTTTTTTTTACACAGAGGTGGCATACACTGTCAGGGGTGGTGGTAGAGGCAGAAACATTAGGGACATTTGATAGACACATGGATGAAAGTAAAAATTTGGGCTATGGGGGAGGGAAGATTGATCTTAGAGTAGCTAAAAAGCTGGCACAACATTGTGGGCCAAAAGGCCTGTACTGTCCTCTAATTTTCTATGTTCTAAGAAATATACTACCCTATACCCTTAAATGAGACATCTGAGGGGCGATCAATTAAAGAAACAAGTATCAGTAAGTTTAAACATTCCTTTTAAATCGAAAAACAAATCAATTTTGATATTATGCCTGCAGTTTGTTTGCCATGTATGGCAGTGAGTTGAAGTTTAACTGCCAAAGTTGTTAGCAGAGGACAAAGTCTGAAGAATTTTAAAGATGATGAACCCCAGGTACCTTGGGAGGAAAAACCAGTACCAGAGTACTTCAAAGCTCTGAAACCACAAATGAAAGCGGCGAGTTAACATTTCATTTGGTTTTCCTCATTTTGCTCAGAGGAGTGTCGGTAAACTGTAACCTACATTTAACATTCTGCATCAGAATATTGGAGTTGATATCCATATCCCTTTTGCAAACATATAAGTAGTGTTCAACAAGTCTCACTCAGAATTTTAAAACTAGCTTACATGTTCATACCCATGGGATTCAGTTTTGTTTCCTTGAAATTCTATTTAATAACCCATTCTCACTATTCTTTGAAACACATGAACGAGTTGCTTCTTGAATTAATTTTCAAGATCAACATCACCATTCACAAGGTGTGATAATGTGTCATGTATTTTAGAGCTGTAGAACCAACTTCATTCATAATCATTTTCTGAACTTGCTGTGGGTTATGAAAACGATTGAGCCATGTACAAACTAAGAATCAGATAATCAATCTGCAATTCCATGACTATAAATGGGCACACCAGCTAAGGGCTAAAAAGCACAATTCCTGCTCTCTTGTTGCCGATCTGGACTATCTAAAAACAATAAAATTGATGAAGGGTTCTCAGTGAAAGTCATGAGTTTTCCAGTTCTGAGTACTGTACATTGTGTACTGCCTTCACTTCACCAAAGGGCTTCACTTCCACAGTGTTCATAGCAGCAAGAATGAGATGCTTTCATTCAGGAGGGAATTGTACAAATAACTTTTAAAATCTTTATTTTATCCTCGTTTTTATTAAACATACTAGAACATTTCACCTGTTACTCTCCAGCATTCACTCAAGTAGACATTATTCAAACAAGGAACCAGACAGTGTCAAAAGATTATTCAACCACCAACAGCATCAGAAGACGTCTGATCCCGCACTTGAATAAAATTCACACCCACATATGGAGTTCCCCTTACAAAGAATCGCTAGATAGCAATCAAAACTACATCAAGGATCTTTTTTAACCCCCATGGCCCTGACTGGAGATCAAGTCTTGGATTTCATTGCTTCTATAGACTGAGGCCCTAATTACACTCAGCTGGTTCCGATGAACATTACTTGTATTTCCATTGCCAGACTTCCAAAACATTCCAAATACCGTACATTAATAATACGAAAACAGAAAATACTGGAAATGCATCCATGGGAAGATAAACAGCGATAACGTTTCAGGTCGAAGACCTTTTAACAAAACGCTTTGTCAGGCTGACTGTTGAGTACTTCCAACATTTTTCATCTATGGTTTAGATTTCTAACATCTGCCATAATTTTTGATGCTCCCATTATTCTGACTTCCATCATGGCAAGACATTACAGATAGACAAAGGAAAAAAATTCAGCACATTCTACAAAATTTCTTTAAAAAGTGCCATGTGTCCATTAATTTGAGAATTCATGCTCATGACTGAACAAAATGGAGAATGTGCATTTAGGGTGACACTAACAGCCCTCAGTCCATCTGTTGGGAACCCAATACAGCAGGGGTTCCCAACCTTTTTTATGCCATGGACCCCAGGTTGAAAACCCCTGAAGGCACACACTCAGCGATTCAGAAACAGCTTCTTCCCCTCTGCCATCCGATTCCTAAATGGACAATGAAACCCATGAACACGACCTCACTACTCTTCTATATTCCCGATTTTCTTTGCACTATTTATTTAACTTATCTATTAGACACTTAGATAGATAGATACTTCATTGATCCCGAAGGAAATTACAGCATCACAATCGCATTACAAGTGCACAGATATAAATATTAGAAGAGAAGTAGAAAGAATAAAAAATAAATTACCACAGTCTAACGGGAGGGGGTCATCACTTCCCCGGCCACAGATTGACTCATTATAGAGCCTAATGGCCAAGGGTAAGATTGGCCTCATATATCTACATCACTCTTTGAAGCAAAGCAGTTGTCTTAGTCTCTTACTTATACTTACTGTAATTTTCTCTATATTTATAATGTATGTATTGTACTGCTGCCGAAAAAATTAACAGATTTCATGATCTATGCCGGTGATATTAAACCTGATTTTGAATCTGATAAAGCCTTTATAAAAGAGGGAACAAGGGCATCTCCCAATTTAGTCCCTGTTCTCTCTGCTCAAACAGTTTTTTGACCCAAGATCCAAGGGTCCCACATAATGGCCTCGTGAATCAACACAAAGTCCACAAAACTAGAGTGGAACCAAGTTATTGTCAAATGAGGTGTACATTTGAATGACACTGCAAATCCATCCACCACAAGGAAAACAATTAAGTGCTACAAAATAAAAATAGTTCTAATCATGAAACTGTTCATGAATCCAAACTGTTTTAATATTATGGCAGTTTTCAAAAAAGTTATACAATGAATGTGCCAATTGTAAAGACAGGCAATACAAATAATCATTTTTTCTCTCTGGAATTAAAGAAAATACATCACACAAAAAAGAATACAATTAAATATGACAAATGATTAAATGACTATTCCAAAACAGTTTTGTCCCAAGCACTTCCTTTCCTCCAGTAATCTGATAGGTTCTTGATTAGAAAAAGCATCAAAGTTCACAGGGCGAAGGCAGGTGAATGGAGCTATGATTGAATGATGGCACAGACTCAATGGGCCAAATGGCCTAATTCTGCTTCTATGTCTTATGGTCTAATTCTGACCTCTGGTACCTCATCCTTCCCATCTACAAGCACTGATGTTAGAAGGCAAGGGTGGTGGCTTTAAATCTCAACTAATTTCTAAATCTCAGAGCTATTTTGTCACTATTTACCAATCTGTTCCTAGCTGCTGCCAGTGTGGACAAGATGTCATGGCTGAAGGACACACCACACTATCTGGAGGAATATACAGTGCTTCTGGTGTGTGTGGGTAATGAGACAATGATGGAAATGTTAATGAGTATAAGATAAAACTTTATTTACCCTTAAGGAAATCATTGTTGCAAGGTTGCTCAGTCTGAAATATATTCTTTAAAATACAAAATGTAAGCATTGAGGTACGAAAAAAATAAAAAATGTACATTAAGTAATAGGGCACAATACAGATGTGCAAAGAAACCATGCACTTAGGTACTTAAGGAGGAGCTGAACAGTCTTATAGCCACAGAGAGAAAGGATCTCCTGTGGTGTTCAGTGGTGTACCTCTATGGAATCAGTCTATTACTAAAGGTGTTCCTCTGTTTGTCCAGTATGTCACGGAGGAGGTGAGAGGGATTATCCATAATACCCTGTAGTTTCTGCAGCATCCTCCTCTCAGACACAACCACCAGGGAATCCAGTTCCATTCCCAGAACAGAACCAGCCTTCCTGACGAGTTTCATTGATCTTCTCACTCTGCTGCTGCACTCAGCCTGCTGCCCCAGTGTAGAATAGAATGCTAGCCACCACTGAGTCGTAGAACATCCACCACACAGTACTGCAAATGTTGAACGAATTTGGGTAAACGGATAGATTACAGAGAAATCGTGAAGGTGTGGGCTTCGTAGGATTGCTTTGAGAGCCACCAAAGATTAAACTGTCTCTTCCTACGTGATAAGAAAATACCAAATGACATTCCATTGCATCCAATAGAGATGGTTACTTATCGATGTGACTACCAGTCAAATAACTGATGGGTTTGGATCAGGTTAGATTAGATGGCAAAAATTCTTTGTACAATTTGATCATGGTTTTACCTTACTGGTCATACAATAGTTTTGATTTTCTTAAAAATGCTAGAAAAATTAGAAATATATTTCCCCCAAAAAATAGATATTCTCAAGCAGGTCCATTAAACATTACAAAGATATAAAGAAAAACTTAATTTGTCACACATACATCAAAAGGTACAGTGAAATGCACTGTTTATGTCAATGACCAACACACTCTGAGTGAGCATGTATGGGCTGCCTGCAAGTGTTGCCATGCTTCCAATGCCAAAACAACATGCCCACAACTTGCCAACACTAAACCATAATGGAATGTGGGAGGAAACCACACTTGATGAGGATACATTTCTTAAAATTCTTACTGCACAATTCTACTTGGTACTTTCAGGTATCCTGGAAGGAGTCCAACTGTATAGCAGCAATTCATCAGAACCAAGAATTACTGCTCTGTAGATAACCAGAAATAACAGGATTCAAGTTATTATACCAGAAGACTCAAGAAGTTAAATCAAATCCATATAGAGTAGATTTTAATATTGCTGATATTTGAGCTTTAACTTTCAACCAAAGGAAGTGTTTATTCAATAAATTTGAATTGCATTCATCTATTTTACCATGCAGGTGCAGAAAATGCTGATGCTATAGCTATGAAGTGAAGATAAAAAATGAAGGAACTGCATTTCCAGTTGTTCAAAGGGGAAAATTAATTACTTTAGGTATCAAGTGTTACTGAGTGTCTAGTTTTAATGAAAAACTGTGCACAGTTCTCTTGCAAGTCAATAGTAAAATAACCAGTGCAAAATTAAGAACACTGTTAAGGACTACACCAATACAAAATTTATTTTCTTGTATGAAACTTGTAATTGACAATGTGGGTAACATTAGTAAATCCAGTATACTATAATCTCAGAGAGGTTTCATTTGCCTTTTCTAAATTAATGTTAATGTATTACTAATTTGTCACCTCTTGGTATAGCTTGTTTAAGGATAACTTGAAACTTATAACTTACAGCAAAAGCTAAATCAAAATAATCAACTTTTCTAAAATGGGTCTATGTATACTTATACAAATTAATAAAAGTTTTACAAAGAGTCTGGTGCCAATTTTGAAACATCAAAACCGAAAAGTAGGACTTGTGCTTTAATTAGGGCAACTCCAGTTACTAATGTTAACATGAACTGTAAAAACTAGAATATCTCATGAGTATTGTTCAATTTAAAAAATGAACAAAATTTTCTCTGAAATCTCCAACACTTTTGGATTTTGTTCACTGCTTCTAGTTATTTCCCTTCCCTACACTCCTCAAATTTTAGTGCCAATCTTCAAGTTTGTTTCTGCATCTTTTCTCCATTCTCCTTTCTCCTCTGTCTTTCAGTACACTTTTCATTTCATTCCCCATGCCTTTAAATGACATTCCTTCACTGAACCCTATCATCCTATGTTTTCCCTTCTCTCATTAACATCCCATATTGATTGTTTCTTCCATAAGACCACAGGACATGGGAGTAGAATTAGACCATTTGGCCCATTTAGTCTTCTCTGTCATCTTCTCCACTCCCCTAACCTCCACATACCAATTCAAGGCTCCAAACGTTTGACAGAAAAGTTTACTTAATCTCTGGATAAAAGAAAAGAAAGCTCATAGTCCAAGAGGGAACAAATGAGGACAGAGACAATGCAGCGAGGGAACAAGAAACTGTGCTGCTTAGCTTTTCCATCATCATTGCACTGAAGTTAACTAGCATAAATGTCTACAGGACATACCAAAAATGCTGCTTGGTCTTGTCACTTTTGCAGTATCCTGTGCTCTGGACCTAAAACAACGATAACCCTTTATTCCTCTTCATTGATGCTGACTGACCTGCTGAGTTCCTCCTACATTATACATGTTACCTGTGCTCTGAAATATTCCTTAATATGATGTAGAGTGAATCATGTTGACTTTCAACTGGTTTCTGTGAAGGTAGGGGTACCAGGAAGAAGACAAGATGGATACACCATTTAATTGTGTCTGTGAATGCTCTCTCTGCTAAAATGTAGAGAGAGTGCATTTTTTCTAGTGCTAAAATACCAGGCACTGTCATTGGAATTAGTGTTTTGAGAGAGTAAGGCACCTAACTAGGAAGTTTGGTTGCTGATATATAAAAAAAAGTCTGGTTCTTGACCAAAAAAAACAAGCAAGTCTATCACCAACCATACATAGGGGAAATGTAAAGGTCATTTGATTTGCATTAACAAAACGACAAAAAGTGAATAATTATTTCTAAATTTTACAGAGCTACAGATCTTGCAGAAGGATTAGATATTCAGATCAGAGGATTCTAGTTTGAGCTATATTAGTTCATTCAAACGAGCTCTTAGCTACAAAGGTTCCAGCACTAAAATGTGATAAACTATGTATCCGTGGTACTTTAGGGTTACTTGGTATATTGCAATGGATGAGCACTTCTTGCCATAAAGCAGATACAGCTGAACAATAAACCTACTTACTTACTGACATGCCTGTGATGTTGCTGTCATACCTATACTTCACCATACCTATGCATATGACAATAAACTCTACTTAACTGAACAATGAAGAATGGCATGTGGATAAAAAATCAGAGAGCTAGAGCCATATTCAAAGCATCACGCTCTGCTTTTAAGAGAATAAAGTAAAAAAAAGAGATATGGACATTACATGGTCTGCTCAAAGAATTCAGTGGGTTGAGCAGAATTGAATGCAGGAAATAAATTGTTGATGTTTTGGGCCGACACTACGTCAGGACTGAGAGTGGACAGGCAACGTGGCCAGCATAGAGAGAAGGGGAGTGGCAAAAAAAGGTGAGTATTGGACTGAGGAGGTAGTGCCAATTGGAGTTATTAACAGGAATGGAGTTGGAAAGCTGGGGCAGATGAATGATAAAAAGAAATAAACCACAGGTGGGTCAAAGTGGGGGAGGAGAGTGCGAGACAGTGTCTTCAACTTGCCTCCTCCTATCTTGCTCCATTTGCTGTTATTTCTTTTTCCTCTATCTTCCTCAGAGTCCTTTCTTGCCACTCCCCTTCCCCTACTCCTGTCAGCCACCTACGCGCTACATGCTGAGTCCTGACAAAGGGTTTTGGCCTGAAACATCCTCCATTTCTTTTCTCCCACTGATGCTGCTCGACTGCTGAGTTCTTTAGCAGATTGTGTGCTGCTCCAGATTTCAGCTCTTGTGTCTCAAAAAAAAGATATAGATTTATTTTTCCTATTTTTATACAGTACATTTAACATGCTCAATGTCTTAGTACTGTCTTCCTATCTCATGCAAATTACGTGTCCTCTGGGCTTTTATGCACCTTCTACCAAATATACAAAGAAAATTAATGCAAAATTTAAATTCCCCAATTAAAAAAGGCTCCACATTTTCATACAATGCACACGTCAGGTTTGAAACAAATGTGCATTGAATTCAAGCTTCCTAAGTGAACAGACAGCTAAATATTCAATTGCCACATACACATACTGCTAAAGATTAAATTAGGACTGTTTTGGTGACAATATTAATACAAGTACTTAAAAAAATCATATTTAATAGTAATCTTTGCTTCTTCAAAAATCACCAATTCAACAAGAAGTCATATTACAACAAAAAAAATGCAGAAAATAATATTCATTGCACCAAACCAGTCTAAAAAATTACTTTGTAATTCATGTACTCTGCTATCTAATACTGTGGGACCGTTTGACAGCCCAAGGGAATAGTCATGGTCATGAAGGGAAATCCAAACAAAAAATAACCTGAGGTAAAAAGGGTTGGTCCATGTTCTCCATTTCTATAACCCTGTCAGCACGTTCAATAGACAGGGCAATTAAAGGTGAGATAGGTATAGGATACAGAATCTGTTTAACCATTGAATATTTACTAAGCAGACTCGAACATACCTCAAAGGTATATTGTTAACTCTAAACATCACTTGAAGAAGAAATAGTAGATAGAATCTCAATAGTTTTAATGTCTGTTATAAAAGACAAGCAACATAGCAATACACAGGAAACAAACTCACCTGCTTACTCTGAAAGCTTACACAAAATTACCCAATTGAAATTAAACAGCAGATGAAGGATCCTTGAAAACAATGCAGTATTATAAAACATAGTAGTTTACATTTGAATGCAAACAGTACAAGGAACTCCTTTTTTTACATCAGTGGGTCTTCAATAGGTCCTTTATTTAAAATGTTGTTGGTAAAATGCTTGTAATTATGTGCTCTGCTGAAACGTAAAAATTAAACATCTAATTTCAATCTAGATGAACTTCTATGCTACTGCACAAGTTGAAAGTATGACAACCGAGTGTGGTATGTTCAAAAATATGGCAGCCATTTTGTACATTTCAAAGTTGCATGAAAAGTAGCACGTAAGTAAATAATGTTTACTTACTTTGAAAAGTTTGGATGTACTGTGTCAAAATGACTATATAAAAACTTCTTTTAAACTATGTCAAATCACTAGTATGAAGAATAAACAGAATGGGTTCATCATCTCAGGATATCAAAATCAGAAGCCATCACATTAAAGCCCAGAAGAGAAATGTCATGACCAATGTTATGCATACATTTCTGCAAATAGTATAATCCAGAACTAAGGGGCAAAGTCTCAGGGTGAGGATTCAAACCAAGATTGATGCAAGGATGAGTTCCTTTTCCTGGGGTATTCATGTCTGTGATAATAAACCTGATTCCAATTTTCCTTCCCTATCCTTATCCAAATATCCATCTCCTTCTCCTCTGCCTCCCAGATCAGGAGCTAGTTAAATCGCCACCTCCAAATTCAACAGAACATGATATTACACTCAATCTTGACAATGCACAATGAGGGTTTGGTTTGTATTTGAATGTACATTTTCACTGCTATATTTGCCAAGGCTTCTGGCCATTGAATCGGAGCAAAGTCAACTTAGAACATATTTTATTTCCTCTCCTCCTTGTTGAATAACTTCATCCATTTTACAGTTAACCTCACACGTTTGTAATGCAGGCTTTCAAGTAAACTGGAATCAGATTCCTCTTGACGGTCAGCGAAAGTCCAAGATTATAAAGAAAGAATAACAATTGTAATGAGTTCCCTGAAAATCCACCATGTGAAGTGAAAACATGAAGGAAAGTGGAAAATTTGGAGGAGCAAGAGGAAATGTCCAGGATTTGCCAATTTGAAGCTTTGTGCAAATTAAGTAAAAGTGGAAAATACCAGATCCCTTTAATGACCTTTCAATAGATAAATACAAGAGATTATTTTGAGTTATTAATGGCAATCAGTACTGAGTTGGCAGGAATGTACTGTATGAAACAACTGTTCCCTTGAATAACACTGTTGTGGTATGAAAACAGAATAAACTAGGAAGAAAATAGGAATAGGAAACCAATGGTCATGAAGACAAAAGTTTCAACAAGGCAGCTTATTATTGCAACTTAATTAGTGATTTTTAAATTGGAAATGTTGATTTTTTTAAGGAGATTTCCTGATCATTTTGCAAATTTGTATACTATATGGTGCACAAAGTGGCAAATGCATGCATTGGTGTAACCAGCAATTTAGAAAAGGGAATGTTATGTTATTGTAATGAATTCTATACAGTTTGTTTCAATTATGTGGCAATTACTTTGTTATAGAATGCTGACAAATCTCACATTTCATTGGGTTTCTTTTTTAATACACACATGAAAATGAGTAGGGCTAGTTAATTAATCCTGTTCAGCTTCTTGTAAAAATTGATTTTCACTATGTCAATTAACAGCCTCTTTACTGTGGTATGGTTTTATATGTTTATCTCCTTCTATATTCCTTACTCAATTAGAAATTATACAAAAGTGCATTGATAATGAAAATATTTCAGGAAAGCAATTCTGAATATTTGCTGTTTTAAAACACTTCTGGGAACAAAACAAAAATTGAGACATTTAGCCCATTAGCTAAATTCCAATATTCAGTGAAATCATCGGTTATCGATGATCTGAATGCTTGTCCAAGTTTTATCAAATCAGTAATTACTTTTGGAATTTTTCATTTTAAAATTTATTGACACTGACAGTTATAGAACAATAAACCTTTTTAATGTCTTTTCCTTGTCAGCTGAGTTTTATGTCATCAGATTAACCAAGCTGGATGAAACATTTTACCCAACCTACAATGAAATTTTCAACAATGATTAGCCAATTGCTCCATTACAATGATTTTTAAAACCATTTTATGCAATAAAATGCCCCCACATTTTGGTGTGCTGGTATCACTGCAACTTAACTAATTTTAGGTGGTGACTCAAGAATAAGTTTCCAAGGAAGGCAAGCTAATTAGATATCTGGCTTAAAGCAAAGCTCACCACAGATTTATTTTTCCTTTTTCCCCTCGATTTATCAAGACAATGTGAAGCAAAATGAGTTTCCACTGGCATGGTGGGGGAACATGAGGCATCTTAACACTGGTACAATGTAATCACCCTCCCCCAAACCAAGAACTTTGAGCTTCCCCCCCATGGTTTCAAAATGATTTTGGCTGTATTACAGAACTACCTTCAAGCTTATCTTTGAAGCAATTATTTTAAGTAGATCTGTAATTAATAGATTGCATTTAGTACAATTATTTTTAAACATTAAAACCGTCTTTAAAGAATATTTATTATATTTCCTGACACATTTTTATAAATTGTCTTAACCAAATTATGATTTATTTAAGCTATGGATGTGGATGCTATAGAGAAATATTGGGACACCACTGTGTGAGATTTCCAGCCCTTACCCCGAAACCAATATGACTTATCTGGTGCGAAGAGGACTTGTACTGAAATTGAAAATCAATTTGATAAAAAGATCACACAACTACTGGAAAGGCAGCCATTGCCCACAGAAAACACCCATCTCAGTTTCTGCCTTCCTATGTAACTTTTCAATTTTCAAGCTCCACCAATAACAGGTAATTTTCATTCTTGATTATTGTAGAAGACAAATTTACAAAATGGATTTATTTTAGTTACTCTTTAGTTACTTAGTAACTTTATCTTAGTTACTCTCTTCCTTTTTACGTACCAGTACTCACACTTACTGTCTCTCTTTATATTATTTACTAGTTTAATCTGATAGTTTATCTTCTGCAACTAGGAGCATAATTTCAAAACATGGGGTTGCTTCTTTAAGACAGTCATGGGCATAAATTTCTGCTCTCCAGGGGTCATCAACTTTTGGCATTCTCTACCTTAGAAAGCTGTGGAGGTAGATTAATTGAAAACACTCAAATCGCAGACAGATAGACAAGAGCATCAAGGGAAAATAGGGCAAGCTTATTAAATAGTGAAGAAGCTAATTAGTCCTTGCTTCTATTCTTTATATGTTCCTTTATAAGACCCATTCTAGGCCTTGCAATATTGTTTACTGCAATTTGCTCAATCATAGATGATGGCCAAACTTTACATGTAACTTCTGAAACCCACAAGATTTCAAAGGTAACTTTGCTGATTGCTATGACATGTCATCCAACTTATTTTTTGGTAGATAAGAAAGTGAGTGAGAAAGAGTCAATCTTGAAGCCCAATATTTTTTGTTTTGAAAACTAATAAATTCGGCAGAACATCTTCAGACAACTCAGTATCAGGAAGCGCATACTCATTAGCTGTTGAAGAATCAAAAAGTATAATTTGGACTATAAATTGTCCACTATATCAGGATGAATCAATTTTAAGTTAGTATGAAAATATCTACACCGCAGCATTTTAGACTATAGTTGACGAAGACAACTTTGGTAAGGGTGCCAGTGAAAAAACTTGCACAAGTCACAAGTGAACTATGCAATCTGCTGGTATCTCTCATGTACAAACACTTCTGTACAAGTATTTAAAATTTTATGTAAAACATGTTGTTACAAGGTTAATAGTTTAAGGACAGGCATGCTTCTGGGTTTAAAGGGAGGACAAATAATTCCTCTAGTTGCTCCCTTGGGATCAATAATTTGTTGCAAGTGAAAAAGGCTTATTCTACCACCATAATTCCATGGTTGTAGCTCCATGCAGATTTCATGTAAAGATAATTTTATCTCTGTACACCTGTCCAAACCCCGAAACCAGTTAGACTGAACCTAAAATGGTGCGTGCCTCACTTTATAGTTGCTCGCTTATATGTCCCATTATTTCTGCTGCATCCACTTCCAGCAACTATTGTGATCTTCAGCATTTCATCAAATTGGGTACATACAAAATTAAATTAGCAAAAGGCCACAAATACCAACTCACTTGTCTCCTTGAAGTGAGTCATTTGTAATAGCATATAGTAAACAGATTATTTTAAGTAATACTATTTTTTTAAGCCTAAGGAACTTAATTTCTTCCGAAAGCTGTAACTACAGGTAATTTAAACTAGTTTCTAAATCTACAGATAACTGTCCTAGTAAATGCTGCACTGGGTTCCAATTTAATCTTTAATCTTGAGTCCTGGTATTGAAACTTGCTTAAATTTTTTCCAATTATTTTGAGCAAGTAACAAGGAGAGTCAATGATTTATTTGGTTGATATGGATCTTAACAAGTCCCACGTGGCCGGGCTGGTCAAAAAAGAAAAATGGATCCAAAATATACGGTAGTTGGATATAAAACTAGCTCAAAGGCTGGAAGAATGGAGTAACAGTTGATGGGCGATTATGCAACTGAAAGTCTGTATCATTGAGGTTCCATATGGTTCACCATTTTGGTGCCTTCATTTTTGTAGTGTATAGCAACTGATTTAGACTGCAAAGTAGAGATGATAAAAGATGCATATGATCACATGGTCATGTGTAGATGACAAAGAAACTAACTTTACACTGCAAAAAGAAATGAATATTTTACTCAGCTGGGTAGAAGTGTGACAAATGGAATTCAGCCTTAAGAAGTATGATGTCAAAATTAGGGAGATACAACAACAGAGAAAATGGAAGGATATTAAGCAATGTGAAGGATCAAAGGGACTTTGGGAGTCTACATCCACAGTTCCTATTGTTAGCAGATGACATCAATGAAGAGCTAGAAAAGGCAAATGAGATGATTTTCTTTTATCAGTACTGGCAGACAACACAAAAATCAGAGAAGTCAAAATGCAACTGTGCACACTAGCTGTATGCCACAATACTGCGTGCAATTCTGGTCACATTAAAGAGGTGATTGCAGTACCACAGATGTAGCTGAGAAGTTCAAAAATATTGTCTGGAGTGGAAAAATACTGCTTTCATTAAAAAACTAGGATCAGCAGAGGCTGCTTTCTATAGAAATATGAGGGGCCTGTAGAAATCAGAATTGATCCATTTCTCAAAGCAGAGAGGCCAAATAACTGTTATAATACATTTCAGGCAATTCATAAAAGAATTAAAAGAGGGGAATGTAAAAAGCACTTTTCGCCCAGACTGGAATAACTGCCTTAAAGTGAAAAAAGCAGATTACCTAATCGTATTTTAATACCTAATTGTATTTAAAAAGACCTCGGATGCAAAAATCAAAGAGCCCTCATCTGCAAACTTAGTGCTGGAAGGTAGAGTTAAAATAATCAGCTCTTTCTTTATCAGCAAATACACAATTTATCTTAGTGGCTTTATTCGGTGTCATAAAATTGCTATAAATCTACAAACAAGAATCTTTCAATCTCACTCATGGCAGACAGTCCATTGAAAATGAGCAGACTGATCTTTGCACTGGAGTTCAGAATACCAAAAGGTAATCTCACAGAAACATGATATTCTGACAGCATCACAGAATGTAGTGACTGAAAACATGTTTCTCTTACTACTAAATTGGCCACAGACTCAAGATGGATTGACAACTTAAGACTGTGATGAGGAGGAATTTGTTTGGAGAGCTCTAGAACAAACTACATCAGAACAATTAGGATGCTTAGTCATTATATACATTTAATAGACTTTTTTGTATATCATGGAAATCAAGGGCTATGGAAGTTGGGTAGGAAAATGGAACAAGGCCAAAAGGTCAAATTACTAATCATCTTATTGAATGCCAGTGCAGATGCAAAGAACTAATCCTGTAAAACCTTAAGACATAGGAGCAGAATTAGGCCATTTGGCCCATCGAGTCTTTTCTGCCATTCCATCTTGGCTCATTCATTATCCCACCCCCCAACCCCATTCTCCCACCTTTTCTCTTTGACACCCTGACTAATCAAGAACTTGTGCTTTAACTATATCCAAATATATTCAATGACTTGGCCTCCACAGCATCTATGGCAATGAATTCCACAGATTTACTAACCTCTGGCTAAATAAATTACTCCTCATCTCTGTTCTACATGGATGTCCATCTATTTTGAGGCTGAGCCCTCTGGTCCAACACTCCCCCACTATTGGAAACATCCTCTCCACATCCACTCTATCCAGGCCTTTCAAATCCTGCTGAAGGATTTCGGCCCAAAACATCGACTGTACTCTTTTCCTAGATACTGCCTGGCCTGCTGAGTTCCTCCAGCATTTTGTGTCTGTTGGTCAGATTTCCAGCATCTGCAGATTTTCTCTTGTTTGTGCTTTCAATGTTTCATAGGTTTCAATGAGATCCCCCTCAGAGCCATCAAACACTCCTCATATGTTAACCCTTTCATTCCTGGAATCATTCTCATAAACTTCCTCTGGACCCTCTGTAATGCCAGCACATCTTTTCTGATAAGTGACCCAAATCTGCTCACAATACTCCAAATGCAGTCAGACCAATGTCTTATAAATCTCAATATTACATCCTTGCTTTTACATTCTAGTCCACTTGAAATGAATGCTAACATTGCATTTTGCTTTCCTTACCACCAAATCAAACTGTAAGTTAACCTTTAGGGAATCCTGCATGAGGACTCCCAAGTCCCTTTGCACATCTGATTTTTAAATTTTCTCTCTGTTTAGAAAATAGTCTACACCTTTATTCCTTCTACCAAAGTGCATGACCATTCACTTCCCTACACTATATTCCATTTGCCACTACTTTGTCTATTCGCCCACTCCAGCTAAATCCTTCCACAGACTCCCTGGTTGCTCAACACTAACTTTCCCTCCACCTATCTTCATCGGCCAAATCATTGACACATAACGTGAAAAGGAGGAGTCCCAATAAAGATGCCTGTGGAACACAAGTAGTCACCAGCAGACCCCTTTTATTCCCCAAAATACAAAAATACAACTGCAGATGCTGTGGATCAAAGAATACGTACACAACGCTGGAAGAACTCAGCAGGTCAGGCAGCATCCGTGAGAAAAGAGTAGCCAACGTTTCGGGCCGACACCCTTCATCAGGAATGGGGGGAAGAGAGGGCCGAAGCCCAGTAATAGAGATAGGGGAGGGGGAAGGGCTAGAGGCGCCAGGTGGAAAACCAATCAGAGGAAAGATAAAGGGGGGAGGGGATAAGCATGAAAGAACTGTAGAGATAAAGGAGCAGAAAGTTGAAAGGGGAGAGAGGCAGAGAGGGACCTGGGATAGGGGGAGGGGGAAGGGGAGGGGATTACTGGAAATTGGAGAATTCAATGTTCATACCACCAGGCTGGAGGCTACCCAGACGGTAGATGAGGTGTTGCTCCTCCAACCTGAGTTTGGCCTCGCATGGGTGTAGCCATGGGCACTCGCATGGGCCCCAGCTATGCCTGCCTCTTTGTGGATTATGTGGAACAGTCTATGCTCCAAATCTATACTGGCACCACTCCCCAACTTTTCCTCGCTACATCGACGACTACATTGGTGCTGCTTCCTGCACCCATGCTGAGCTCATCAATTTCATCAACTTTGCTTCTAACTTTCACCCAGCCCTTAAAATCACTTGGTCCATCTCGGACACTTCTCTCTCCTTTCTTGATCTCTCAGTCTCCATCTCCGGAGACAGACTATCCACTGACATCTTCTACAAACCCACTGACTCCCATAACTATCTTGACTATACCTCTTCCCACCCTGCCCAATGCAAAAATGCCATTCCCTATTCCCAGTTCCTCCGTCTCCGCCGCATCTGCTCCCAGGATGAGGCTTTCCATTCCAGGACTTCTCAAATGTCCTCTTTCTTTCAGGATCGTGGTTTCCCTTCTGGCGTCATCAAAGATGCCCTCACCCGCATCTCCTCCACTTCCCGCACTTCAGCCCTTAACCCATCCTCCCATCACCGTAACAGGGACAGGGTTTCCCTTGTCCTCACCTACCACCCCACCAGCCTCCGGATCCAACACATTATCCTCCGCAACTTCTGCCACCTTCAACAGGACCCCACCACCCAGCACATCTTTCCCTCCCTACCCCTCTCAGCTTTTCGCAGAGATCATTCCCTCCGCGACTACCTGGTCCACATGTCCCTCCTAACAGAACTCCCACCCAGCACTTATCCCTGTAAGCGCAAATGCTACACCTGTCCCCACACCTCCCCCCTTACCACCATTCCGGGCCCCAGACAGTCCTTCCAGGTGAGGCAACACTTCACCTGCCAGTCTGCTGGAGTTGCCTATTGCATCCGGTGCTCCTGGTGCGGCCTCCTCTACATCGGCGAGACCCGACGCAGATTGGGGGACCGCTTCACCGAGCACCTCCGCTCCGTCCGTCAGGACCTCCCGGTTGCCACCCACTTCAACTCTGCCTCTCATTCCCAACTATATATGTCCATACATGGCCTCCTCTACTGCCATAATGAGGCCAAACTCAGGTTGGAGGAGCAACACCTCATCTACCGTCTGGGTAGCCTCCAGCCTGGTGGTATGAACATTGAATTCTCCAATTTCCGGTAATTCCCTCCCCCTCCCCCTATCCCAGGTCCCCCTCTGCCTCTCTCCCCTTTCAACTTTCTGCTCCTTTATCTCTACAGTTCTTTCATGCTTATCCCCTCCTGCCTTTATCTTTCCTCTGATTGGTTTTCCACCTGGCACCTCTAGCCCTTCCCCCTCCCCTATCTCTATCACTGGGCTTCAGCCCTCTCTTCCCCCCCATTCCTGATGAAAGGTGTCGGCCCAAAACATTGGCTACTCTTTTCTCACTGATGCTACCTGACCTGCTGAGTTCTTCCAGCGTTGTGTATGCATTCCCCTTTTATTCCCACTCTTTGCCTCCTGCCAATCAGCCAATCTCTTATACATGCTAGTATCTTTCTTGTAATAGCATGGACTCTTGTTAAGCCTCCTCACGTGTAGCCACTTGGATTTGCAGAAGTCCTTTGACAAGTATACAACACCCACTGACTCTCCTTTGTCTACCCTGCTTGTTGTTTCCTCAAAGAATTCCAAATGATTTGTCAGGCAAGATTTCCCATTAAGGAAACAATGCCCTCTTTGGCCTGTTTTATCATGTGCCACCAAGTAACCCAAAACTTCATCCTTAATAATGGAATCCAATATCTTCCCAACCACTGAAGTCAGGTTAATTGGCCTATAATTGTCTTTCTTTTTAAGAAGGGAGGCAGGCAGGAGTGGAGTGTCATTTGCTATTTTCCAGTCCTTCGGAATACTTACAGAATCCAGTGACTCATAAAAGATCATTGACAATACCTCCACAATGTCTTCAGCCACCTCTTCCAGAACCCTGCAGTCAATCTGGTCCAGGTGACTTATCTATCTTCCTTCTATCTATCTTCAGACCATTCAGCTTCCCAAATACTTTCCCCTTAGTAACAGCAATTACATTCACTACTGCCCACCGACACTCTAATTTCTGGCATACTGCTATTGTCTTCCACAGTAAATTTGGCCTGACAAATACTTACTAAGTTCATCTGCCATTTCTATGTCCCCAATTACTCTGCCTCCAGGGTCATTTTCCAGTGGTCTGATATCCACTCTCACCTCTTTTTTATCTCTTTATATAATTTGAAAAAAATATTTGGTATCTTCTTTTATATTATTAGCTAGCTTAA
The DNA here is from genome assembly GCF_048418815.1 of Hemitrygon akajei. Classification (NCBI taxonomy): domain Eukaryota; kingdom Metazoa; phylum Chordata; class Chondrichthyes; order Myliobatiformes; family Dasyatidae; genus Hemitrygon; species Hemitrygon akajei. The sequence goes on from NC_133127.1 coordinate 28,351,474, forward strand.
CTTCATATTTAATATTTTATCTCTCCCTGTGCTATTTTTAGCTGCCTTCTGTTGGTTTTTAAAAGCTTCCCAATCCTTCTGCCTTCCCAATATTTTTTGCAATATTATATGCCCTTTCTTTAGCTTGAATGCTGCCTTTGACTTGTCAGCTATGTTTGTGTCATCCTCCCTTGAGAATAATTCTTCATCTTTGGGACGTACCTTCTGAATTGCTCCCAGAATCTGTTCTGCTGTCATCCCTGAAGGTGTCCTCTTCCAATCCACTTCGACTAGCTCCTCTCTCATGCCTCTGTAATTCTCTTTACTCCACTGTAACACTGTTCATAGTTCTTACATTCATAGTTAAATGAAATGAATTTGCCTTCACTAGGTGAAGATCTTAGTGAAGTAATTAACAACTCAATTCAGGAAAGGAGCAAACACGCCTTGCATATACGATATTGTTTATACATTGGATTTTGGCATTAAGTAACTGGAGACATTATAAGACCACAATAGATAGGAACAGAATTAGGCCATTCAGCCCATCATATCTGCTCCACCATTTCTTCATGGATGATTCATTTCCTTCTCAATCCCATTCTCCTGCCACCTGCCACTAATCAAGAACCTATCAACTGCCACCTTAAATAGATAGATAGATAGATAGATAGATAGATAGATAGATAGATACTTTATTCATCCCCATGGGGAAATTCAACATTTTTTCCAATGTCCCATACACTTGTTGTAGCAAAAACTCATTACATACAATACTTAACTCAGTAATAATATGATATGCCTGGCCTCTACAGCCACCTGTGGCAACGAATTCTACTCATTCACCACCTAAAGAAATTCCTCCTCATCTCCATTCTAAATAGCTGAATTTCTATTCTGAGGCTGTGCCCTATGGTGCTAGACTCCTCTCCACATCCACTCTATATGGGCTGCCTTTCAATATACAATAGATTTCAATGAGATTCCCTCTCATTCTTCCAAATTCTATCGAGTACAGACCCAGAGCCATCAAGCACTCCTCATATGATAACGTTTTCCTTCCTGGAATCATTCTCAGACAGACAGACAGACATACTTTATTGATCCCGAGGGAAACTGGGTTTCGTTACAGTCGTACCAACCAAGAATAGTGTAGAAATATAGCAATATAAAACCATAAATAATAAGAAGTAAATAATGCCAAGTGGAAATTAGTCCAGGACCAGCCTATTGGCTCAGGGTGTCTGACACTCCTAGGGAGGAGTTGTAAAGTTTGATGGCCACAGGCAGGAATGACTTACTATGACACTCAGTGCTGCATCTCAGTGGAATGAGTCTCTGGCCGAATGTACTCCTGTGCCTAACCAGTACATTATGGAGTGGATGGGAGACATTGTCCAAGATGGCATGCAACTTGGGCAGCATCCTCTTTTCAGACACCACCGTCAGAGAGTCCAGTTCCACCCCCACAACATCACTGGCCTTACAAATGAGCTTGTTGATTCTGGTGGTGTCTGCTACCCTCAGCCTGCTGCCCCGGCACACAACAGCAAACATGATAGCACTGGCCACCACAGACTCGTAGAACATCGTCAGCATCGTCCAGCAGATGTTAAAGGACCTCAGTCTCCTCAGGAAATAGAGACGGCTCTGACCCTTCTTGTAGACAGCCTCAGTGTTCTTTGACCAGTCCAGTTTATTGTCAATTCGTATCCCCAGGTATTTGTAATCCTCCACCATGTCCACACTGACCCCTTGGATGGAAACAGGGGTCACCGGTGCCTTAGCCCTCCTCAGGTCCACCACCAGCTCCTTAGTCTTTTTCACATTAAGCTGCAGATGCTTCTGCTCGCACCATGTGACGAAGTTTCCCACCGTAGCCCTGTACTCAGCCTCATCTCCCTTGCTGATGCATCCAACTATGGCAGAGTCATCAGAAAACTTCTGAAGATGGTAAGACTCTGTGTTGTAGTTGAAGTCTGAGGTGCAGATGGTGAAGAGAAAGGGAGACAGGACAGTCCCCTGTGGAGCCCCAGTGCTGTTGACCACTCTGCCTGACACACAGTGTTGCAAGCGCACGTAGTGGTCTGCCAGTCTCTGTGGTCTCGTGAACATCCTCTAGACCATCTCCAATATCAGCACAGCACTTGTTAGATAAGGGGCCGAAAACTACACATGATGCCTCACCAGTGCCTTACAAAGCCTCAGCATTACATCTGAATGAATGCCAACTTTGCATTTGCCTTCCTCATCACTGAATCAACCTGCAAATTAACTTTGAGGGAATTCTCCACGAGGACTCCCAAGTACCTTTGCACCTTGGATGTTTTAATTTTTTGCCTGTTTTGAAAATAGACTGCACTTTTGTTCCTCCTCCCGAAGTGCATGACCATACACTTCCCGATACTGCATTCCATCTGCCACTTCTTTACTTGTTCTCCTAATCTGTCCAAGTCTTTCTGCAGCCTTCCTGCTTTCTCAACACCATCTGCCCCTCCACCCATCTTCGTATTGTCCACAAACTTGGCCACATCCATCATCCACATCACTGACATATAATGCAAAAAGAAGCAGGCCCAACACCAACTATATTCTGGAAATCCTACTTAATGCAACCAAGTAACAATTAAAATAGAAGAGTCTACCATTCTGCAGTATTAATCACCTTGACTAAAAACTAAAATCATTACTTCTGAGTGCATTTGCTTCTACTTCAGAAAAGAGCCTAAAATGGCCAAGTCACATTTCTGTTACCATTGTATACCATGCAGGCAGCACAGCATCAGTATCACAGTACATAATCTTTCAGATCAGATACTTACAAACTCAAATAGTTACCCTTCCATTATTAGCTGTACCCCTGTTAGGGCCAAATTATACCCCAGCATGATTGAGTATTGTATGAGAAATTATCCTTTTACAAGGGAATATAGAAAGGATTGCGTAAGTGCCTTACTGACAGAGTGGGGAATCCAAATCACAAATGGCAACAGAAGCTATCTCCTTGCTAAAACAACAGTTGAACTCCGACATGGATGGTCCCAAGCCCAACTGCAAAATGAGGGTGGGACAATGGGTTAGCAACCCCATCCCATCACGGTTCCAATCTGAACCCCTTAAACCAGGGGTTCCCAACCTGGGATCCATGGACCCCTTGGTTAATGATAGGCCTCATTGGCATACAAAACTTTAAAGGGTTTCCCACAACACAACTCAGGAGTAAGTGTATGCTACATTGGTAGGAGAAGGACAGTAGACAAACCTGAAGAGGCTTCAGAAGGACAGTCCCTGTAGACAGGAGTCTTACAGAAGAAAGGTAGCAGAGAAGTTTCTGTATGGGATGTACACATACTTTAGAGAGATTTGTACCACAACCTAAAGCCCTCCCCAGGATGCAAATACAAAAGGGGCATCTATGCTTTTTAGCTTTATTTAACTTCCACAGCATATCACGTGTGGCAGATCTCAACAGGGCTCACCTGCAGAGATCCTGAGTGAGGGTGGCCCTTCACTCAGAGCAGGTCAGGCACGTGATTTTCAGAGGTCACAGACAAACCTCAAGCTACGAACATCAAAAATAATTCAGTATCAACTGACACTACCAGAGCTCAAGTGAAACTTAGCTTTGTACATAGTGGATATTCGTGGTATCCAAGCACACATTATTATTATTATAATTATTAGGATTAAATATGTAGTGCCTATTTCCAAGGCACTGCCCTACAACATAGCTATTATACAGAATATAAATAAATGCATAATTATACTTCAACATTGCAATAACCCACATCATAAATGGCCTATAAAAGAGTATCTATAGCCAATAAGGCATATACACTGTGAATGATTGCCTCAAATGCATTAATTAGCTCTGTTACTTTAGAATGTCATCATAGTACCCAAGAATGCTCCTAATCCAGACAAAAGAACACTAGACTCAGCAAGGATCTAAATTCATACTGAGCAGAAAATTAGTTCAAATTCAGACTGCCAAGGAAGTTCCATTACTGGACCTATACTCACTTCCAAGGACTCTTTACAACTCTTGTTCTCAGTATTCTTTTATTTGCACAACTTATCATCTTTTGCACATTGGTTGCTTGTTTATGTACATATTTCATAAATTCTATTGTACTTTTTTATTTTCTTGCAAACACCTGCAATGAATCTTCAGGTACTATCTGGTGGCATAAACTTCCTTTGATAATAAATTTACTCTGACTTTGAGATGGGTGGAGTCTAACAAATTTACGGAAGTATAGAGAGAATGCAAACACATTGCGCTGGTGCATTTAGTAATAAACTCAACTTTTGAGAGTTCCCTCTACAGATGCTGTCAGACACGCTGAGCTCCCCCAGGAGTCTGTGTTTTTTGACAGATAAAGCATAACAGCGGTAGCAAACTAGCTGAGAATACCCGTGGCGAGGGAGGAGGTGAGAGAATCACTCACTCATTCCCCACTGGAGAGGATTCAACCCCGGCCCTGCCCACGTGGGTGGTGAACAGTGACTTCAGACCCATCTGACCAATCAGAGAAGAGAGACTAAACTTCCGGTGTAGCTCAGGGCGGGCACAACGGCCATTTGGCTCGGACGGCTTGGGATCTGCCGCCGGCGTTAGATGCCGTGCATTCCGCCTTCGCGCTTTAATTGAAACTTCCAGAAAACCGGCGCAGAAATCGTACCTTTCTTCACCTGTCGTCTGAGCTGTGATACAAAGAAGATTAAGACGGCAATGATGACGGCAGCCAAGGCGTACAGCACAGGATCCATGTTTACCTGTCGCTGGCCCCGCCCCTTCTGACGTCCTCAACTCCGAGCTGTGCCACCCATCTTCTGCTAGGAGGGGGAGTGGGATAAACTCTCGGGGTAATCATTTTAACCAGGATTTGGATGAAGCCGACCCCCTTTATCATGATAAAATATTCATTTGCTTTGTGTGTTTAATTTTCTTTAAAGATCACTCCAGTCGAAAATTTGAAGCCTCCTTCGAACCAATGGTTAAAGCCAGAGCCCTGTAGGTGCCCGGATGCCGCTCACAGCGCCACCGCTTGCCTGGAGGGGTAAACAGTCAGTATTGGGGATGTGGTCAAGGACTCTCCTTCCGGAGGTGTACGTATGTACACGTGTAACAACAGCAGCTTTGGAGGCTACTTTGTTTTAACACTTTATATGTGCAGAGTTGTGATATACAAATGGATGCAAATTAAGGGGGACTGAGAGGATGCAATAGGAGCTCAAAGATAGTGAGAGGTGCTTTGATAGATTGTTTTATAAATTATAAGGTCACAAAGACAGGAGCATAGACTATTCCACCCATTGAGTCTACAACGCCATTCGGCCATGGCTGACTTAATTATTTGTTTATTGTGATACAACTGAGAATCTCTCTACTCCATTCTCTTGCCTTTTCCCTGTAACATTATCATGAACAGTAAGGCTTTGTTCTCTCAGCAACTGAGTGGAAGAGACTTTGGCAAGCATCATAGAGTGTAGAAGAGAACTGAACTGAGAGCCAACGATACCCAGTGGCTTCCACTTTGGAATTCTACCCAGAAGATTCCAAGAAAAATAACATAATCCGTGTTTTTTTCTGAATCAGAATCAGGTTTAATAATACCGGCATATGTCATGAAATTTGTTAACTTTGGGGCAGCAATACAATGAATTCAGTAAATATATATTAAATAGCTCAGTTAAAGTAAGTAGTGCAAAGGTTCATTAAAAAAGTAGTGAGGTAGTGTTTAAGGTTCAATGTCCATTTAGAAATTGGATGGTAGAGGAGAAAAGGCTGTTCCTGAATTGTTGAGTGGGTGCCTTCAGGCTCCTGCACGTCCTATTGACAGTAACAATGAGAAGAGGATGATGGGGATCCTTAATAATGGACACTGCCTTCCTGAGGCACCACTTCTTGAAGATGTCTCGGATACTACAGACAACACGTACAAAATACTGGAGGAACTCAGCAGGTCAGGCAGCATCTATGGAACAAAGAACAGTCTGTGTTTTGGGCCGAGACCCTTTGGCAGGATTCTACAGATACCCATGATGGGGCTGACTAATTTTTCAACTTTCTGCAACTTATTTCAGTCCTGTGTAGTAGCCAACACCCCACCCCTCCCCCGCCATACCAGACAGTAATGCAGCCTGTCAGAATGCTCTCCACAGTACATCTATAGAAGTTTTAGAGTGTTTTAGGTGACAAACCAAATCTCCTCAAACTCCTAATGAAATATAGCCACTGACTTGTCTTCTTTATAGCTGCATTAACATGTTGCGACCAGGTTAGGTTTGCAGAGATATTGACACCCAGGATCTTGAAATTGCTCACTCTCTCCACTTCTGATCCCTCTACGAGGATTGGTTCATGCTTCCTCGTTTTACCCACAATCAGCTCTTTGGTCTTGCTGACATTGAGTGCTAGGTTGTTGCAGCAACACCACTCAACTATCTGTCATATCTCGCTCCTGTAAACCCTCTCATCACTAACTGAGATTCTGCCAACAATGGTTGTTTCATCAGCAAATTTATAGATGGCATTTGAGCTATGCCCAGCTACACAGTCATGGGTGTAGAGAGAGTAGCCTATGTCTCCTATCATACATACAGTTCAATAGTTCCGTATCATATCAGAAAATGTATACAATATGCAACGTGAAATTCTTGTTCTTCACAGACTTCCACAAAAAAACAGAAGAGTACCCCAAAGAATGTGAGTAAAAAAAGTTAGGAATCCAAAGCCCCTCCCCACTCCCCTCTCCCAAACACAAGCAGCAGCAAAGGATCGATCCTCCCCCTCCCACACTTACCCTGCACCCACCAAGCAAGCAATAGCAAAGACTAATCTTTCACCCGAAAATTCAACAAACCAGTCTCTCTCTCTCCCTCCCTAATAAAGAGACATAGAGGTGTCACTCAGCAAGAAGGGAAACAAACAAAACGACTCGCTGATTCACGGTGTTAAAATCTGCTGCGTCACTTTTTTCCTGAGTTCTATGACTCGAGAATCGGCAACAAACAGTTATGATGCATAGCTACACAAAATTTCCACTTTATATCCACCTTGGCATCAGTATATAAAAAATATTTTGATGTCCAACAGAGGGGAGACTTAAGAGCAAAGCAAGAATTTCCAATTATTTATTTCTCATATTTTCTAGCGACACTTTTGAATGCATGTCAGCTTTCAGAATAATCCCTTTGGACCCATTCCGCGATTTCTTCCACTGTAATGTGTTCACTCTTGCCATCAAATTCATCTCAGTCCACCTCGCATTTTCACTAATTAACCTAGCAACCACCATCTCTTTGGAGCAACCCAGAGCACTTTGAGGAAACTGCATGTTCACGGGAAAATCAAACTCCACTCAGACACGAGAGATCAAAATCTAACCTGGGTTTGTTGCACTGCAAGGAAATAGCTCGCATACTACCGTGCCTGACAAGAAAGTGACTAATACAATTCAAGAAAAAAATACATCAGAGACAGTTTTACTCATCTTTAGTTCAAATTTGGAATTCACTGATATGCCAGATAAAGGTCTGTAGAAATTAAACCATACTTAAAAAGAACATAGCAACGTCCACTGAAGTGTGTGCCTTCAGGCTCCCGTACCTCCTTCTGACAGCCCGAAACGTCGACTGTACTCTTCTCCTAGATGCTGCCTGGCCTGCTGAGTTCCTCCAGCATTTTGTGTCTGTTGCTCGGATTTCCAACATCTGCAGATTTTTCTTGTTTGTGATTAAAAAGAACATAGATCAGTTGTAGTGGTCCGGATAACCTATAGCACTATGCACCAAGAGCTGGAAATTCTCTATAATTATTTAACCAGCAGAGGCCAAAAAATGCTGAATAGCCTTCTGTATCCTACATTTGCACAATGCTATGATAACGTGAGGGGGAAATCAATTAACAAATTTATCGAGAATGAGGGAGGAGGCATTGGCATTGACTTGGAGGAGAAATTCATCCCCAGTCAGTGTTACTAGTTGCACTGTATGGTAGCAGTGGCCTCAGAAAACATAACGCTGGAGTGTAGCTCTAATCACTGTAAAAGAAGGGTAGGATTGTACTCAGAGGGTATACAGTAGATTCACCAGCACATTGCCTCCAATGGAGCACTTCAGTTGTAGGATAGACTGGAGCAGAGGAGGGTGAGGGGGAACAAAGGTATACAAAATTAAGAGGGGTATAATAGGGGTGGTGGGGTGGATACATCTCCACCAAAGGAGGTGTAAGGCACTCCTTCCCTTTGCTAGCCTGCAAGTCACCCTTGGGCAAGGTGTATCACCTGCTTAGACTACCCCCCCCCCCACCCCGATCACGTGAAGCCATTGTTTAGTCGTCTGAGCTCCTGATGTATATCACAAGTCTTGGGTATGTGACCACTGATGCCAGCCAGACAATATCTGAAGGGTACTGATAATGACTAGGATCACCCGTCTTGTAAGGACGCTGCCCAGAAGAAGACAATGGCAAACAACTTCTGTTGAAAAATTTGCCAGGAACAATCATGGGCGTGGAAAGACCATGATCACCCATGTCATTGAACATGGCACATAACGAATGAACAAATAAATAGGGCAAGTAATAAGAACTTCTCCTTTTCCCTGTAGTAAAGCTGTCTAAAGCCAGAGGCATGGATGTAGGAAGAAACAAGAGGTATCAAGGTGATTGGCTGGTTACAATTTGGAACTCATACCGAGTTGAGATGCTCCACAACATTTACAAAGTACCGAGGTGGAAACTTAAATCAATAACCAAAATCAAATCAAGTTTAATTATCATTCAAACCATACATAGATACAGCGTTCCTCTGGGGCCAAGGTACAAACGGTCAAAATAGCAAGAAAATATTGAAAAAATAGCAAGTAACGTTCAAACTAGCAAATTCAAAATATTGAGCAAAGAAGCATATTCACTCAAAAAATATATATAATTCAAGACCCTGAGCGACAACGTCTGGCAATCGATGTCCGGCAGTCTCCCAGCAGTGAACAGATGTTTGCAATCCGGCCTAACATTTCACTACTCGAACACGGGTGGGCAGCACCAGCCGAGCGCAACCACTTTGTAGCACTCGCTCATCTCTCATCTGGTCTGCAGCAGCAGGCAAGCCCAAGGCTTGAGACCTAGTACTCGCTACAACTGAGGCTACACAGCTCCCATGTCGACTGTCCCTCCACCAGACAAGGGCAACAGGCCTGCAGCAACTTACATTATCACGATCCAACAGAGTTTTGTGATTGCAAGTGAAATAAGACAATAGGACAGACTATGTGCTGGTAAATAGGATTAATCTAGATGGGTACTCATTGGACAGTGTGGACAAAATGGGCTGAAGGGCCTGTTTCTGTTCTGCATGACTCTAAGATGTAATACTTCTTACTTCAGTGGTTGGTAAGTTGATGGAGAAGATCTTGAGAGGCAGGATTTATGAACATTTGATTATATGATATAATCTGATATGTATAATATGATTAGGAATATTCAGCATGGCTTTGTCAAAGGCAGGTCATGCCTTACGAGCCTGATTAATTTTTTGAGGATGTGACTAAACGCATTGATGAAGGAAGAGCAGTAGATGTAGTGTATATAGATTTCAGCAAGGCATTTGATAAGATACCCCATGCAAGGCTTATTGAGAAAGTAGGAGGCATGGGATCCAAGGGGACATTGCTTTGTGGATCCAAAACTGGCTTGCCCATAGAAGGCAAAGAGTAGTTGTAGACGGGTCATATTCTGCATGGAGATCGGTCACCAGAGATGTACTTCAGGGATCTGCTCTGGGACCCTTACTCTTCGTGATTTTTATAAATGACCTGGATGAGGAAATGGAGGGATGGTTCATTTTGGTAGGTCAAATATGATGACAGAATATAGTATTAATGGTAAGACTCTTGGCAGTGTGGAGGATCAGAGGGATCTTGGGGTCCGAGTCCATAGGACGCTCAAAGCAGCTGTGCAGGCTGATGCTATGGTTAAGAAGGCATATGGTGTATTGGCCTTCCTTAATCGTGGAATTGAATTTAGGAGCCGAGAGGTAATGTTGCAGCTATATAGGACCCTGGTCAGACCCCACTTGGAGTACTGTGCTCAGTTCTGGTCACCTCACTACAGCAAGGATGTGGAAGCCATAGAAAGGGTGCAGAGGAGATTTACAAGGATGTTGCCTGGATTGGGGAGCATGCTTTATGAAAACAGGTTGAGTGAACTCAGCCAATTCTCCTTGGTGCGATGGAGGATGAGAAGTGACCTGATAGAGGTATATAAGATGATGAGAGGCATTGATCGTGTGGATAGTCAGAAGCTTTCTCCCAGGGCTGAAACGGTTGTCACAAGAGGACACAGGTTTAAGGTGCTGTGGAGTAGATACAGAGGTGACGTCAGGGGTAAGTTTTTTACTCAAAGAGTAGTGAGTGTGTGGAATGGACTGGCAGCAACGGTGGTGGAGGCGTATATGATAGGGTCTTTTAAGAGACTTTTGGATAGGTACATGAAGCTTAGAAAAATAGAGGGCTAAGGGGAAGTCTAGTAATTTCTAAGGTAGGGACATGTTCGGCACAACTTTGTGGGCTGAAGGACCTGTATTGTGCTGTGGGTTTTCTATGTTTCTAATAGCAGCTATCTATCAATGGAACTGAATTTGAGTGGTGGAATAGAACACAATATTAGAGTCTGTTTAATGCCAGAGTTCAAGGTTCCCTTCAGCCATTCGGTTCTTGGGCCAACCTGTACAACCCTAATCACTACAGCTTAGCAACACTACGGTGTCTTTGTACTAAAATTGAGTTTGTTTGATTTTGCCCTGATTGTGTTCTTTCTTGTAAAAATTGTGTTTAACTTACTGGATGTTTGTCTTGTGAATGCTGCTTATCAGATTCCATGAGCCTGTGATGGTGCTGCAAGTAAGTTTTTCACCGTACCTGTGCACACATGGACTTGTGCTCATAACAACGTTCTCCACTTTGACTGTAATGCAGCCCCAACCACAAGGTTTATGTGGGTATCCTTTTTCATTCATTCATGTGTTGCTCTCCATGTCTGGTCCTTGGCCAACTTTGCCTTTTATTATTGAAGAAACACAGAGTTTTTTTATGAGTTCTAGTATTGCTGCAAGGTTAGATGACATTTGTAACAATGAATTCCTTCTAACTGTAATTTTAAAATTTTAAAAATATAATTTTACTTCACATTCTACACACACATGGTATCACAAAAGTAAAGTTACTGGTCTAAACAGTTAAACTTTTGGGTTGCTGATCCTGACATACCATGGCAAACTATCAGAAGCAGGTTTCATATCATTGGCATATATTGTGAAATTTATTGTTTTGCGGTAGAAGTACATTGCAATACATAATAATAAGAGCACTATCAATTACAATAAGATATATATATATATATATATATATATATATATATATATATATATCAAACTTAAATTAAGTAAGTTGTTCAAAAAGAGAGCAAAAAATATAGTGAGGTAGTGTGTCATGGCCAGAATCCAATGTGTAGTAATTAAATAAATCTGAAAATTATTAACACAAGGAATTCTCTTGTTTTTCCAGTCCTGATGAAGGGTCTTGGCCTGAAATGTTGGCTGTTTATTCCTTTCTATAGATGCTATGTGATGTGCCAAGTTCCTCCAGCATTTTGTGTGTGTTGCTCTGATAATTATTAAAATAGCTTGCCTCGGTAACAGTCATCATAGAACAAAAGCATTGTGTTAAAGTCACATTAACGTCCTCTCTCACCCTGCCTGGCCTATCTGAAACTTGTGACATCTGACATTCAATGCCTCTTCAGGGATAGATAATGACTGCTGGAGCACACACTCCACATCTATAATTTAAAATAGATGTTAAATATCCTGTTTTAAATTATGTTTGCAGACCAACACAAGACTTTTAACTCTGTATGTTCTTCCGTACTTGGAACTGTCTGTGGCTCCAAGAGTGACATGTACAATGAGGCTTTTGAGGTTGTTTCCATTGAATGTACTACCAACTATTGTCATATTGAGTCAGAATGTAGGTGAATGGATTACTCAAGTGTGGAGTATGACTTTTATGTTGCCTACACATAAAAATCGACCACATCTATTAAACAAAGTATAAAATGCATTAACATAGGCAACACTAGGGAAATTCCAGGTGAGAAACTGCTGGTTCATTCTAGGGAACTCTGGATGTCATGGAGTCATACACGGCAGAAAAGGACCATTCAGCCCACTATGTCTCTTCTGGGCATCAATTACCCATCTATACTTCCATTCCATTTTCCAGCTCTTGGCCTTTCAAGTGCTTATTAAATACCCTTTCAAGTGTATTAAATACCCTTAAATGCACTGTACAGTCCAGATTTCAACCACCCTCTTCCTCAAATCCCTCTCTTTGCCCTTACCCTGAAGCTACATCATCCAGCCAATATTTATCCTTTAATCAGTGTCACAAAAACAATGTTTTATCACTACAATGGTGATCTCAGTTGGAGCTAGTTGTGTACAAATTGATTACAACTGATAGCATTAGTTAAAGTAATTTATTGGATGTAGAGTGTTTTAAGGTGCTCTGAAAGATGCAACATACATGTAAGCCTCACACTCAAAGTGCTGGAGAAACTCAGTAAATCAGGTAGCTTGTGTAGATGGGAAATAAACAGACGATGCTTCAAGTCAAGTCCTGATGAAGGGTCTTGGCCCAAAATGTCAACTGTTTATTCCTCTCCATAGATACTTCTGGCTTGCCGAGATCTTCCAGCACTTCAGAATCAGGTTCAATATCACTGGCATACATCATGAAATCTGTTGTTTTGTATCAGCAGAGTATTGCAATACAGAATAATAAAAGCTATAAATTACAATAAGAGGTATATATTAAAGGAGAAAATTAAATAAGTAGTGCAAAAAGAGAGGGAAAAAATAGTGAGGTAGTGTTCGTAGGCTGATTGTCCATTCAGAAATCTGATGGCAGATGGGAAGAAGCTGTTCCTGAACCATTGAGTGTGTGCCTTCAGGCTCCTGTACCTCCTGGTAGCAATGGTAGCAATGAGAAGAGGGCATGTCCTGGGTGGTGGTGGTTCTTTCTGATGGATGCCACCTTTTTGAGGCATCACTCCTCAAAGACGTCCTGGATGCTGGGGAGGCTAGTGCCCACGATGGAATAAGCAGAGCTAACAACCCTCTGCAGCTTTTTCTGATCCTGTGCAATGACCCCTCGATGATGCAACCAGTCAGAATGCTCTCCACGGTACACCTGTAGAAATTTGCGAGTGCCTTTGGTGACATACCAATTATCAAACTCGTAATAAAATACAGCCGCTACAATTGTATCAAAATGTTTGGCCCAGAACAGATCCTCAGAGATGTTGACACCCAAGAACTTGAAACTGGCCATCCTATCCACAATCAATTCCGTGGTCTTCCTGATGTTGAGTGCAAGCTTGTTGCTGTGGCACCACTAAACCAGCTGATCTATCTCACTCCTGTACACCACCTCATCCCAATCTGATATTTATTTATTTAGTAACACAGTGCAGAATATGCCCTTCTGGCAGCCCCAGCAACCCCAATTAACCCTAACTTGATCTCTGGACAATTTACAATGACCAATTAACCTATCTGGTTCATCTTTGGACTTCCCGGGGGAGGAGATAGAGAGAATGCTCTTAGAATGGCTCTGGAATTGAACACCAAACTCCTGAATGCCCCGAGCTGTAATAGCGTCGCACTAACCACTATGCTACCACAGCACCCACTACCAACAATTTGTGCCGTTGACAAATTTACAGATGGTGTTTGAGCTGTGGCTAGCCCCACAAATGTGGATGTAGAGAGAGTAGAGCAGTGGGCTCAGCACATATCCTTGAAGTGCGTCAGTGAGGAGGAGGTTTTCTTCCTGATCTCCTAGTGAGGAAGTCAAGGATCCAGTTACAGAGGGAAGTACCGGGGCCCAGGTTTTGGAGTTTGTTGATTAGAGCTGAGAGTTTGATTCTGTTGAACACTGAGCTGTAATCAATAAACAGCAGTCTGACGTAGGTATCACTATTGTCCAGGTGATCAGAGTGGAGAGCCAGTGAGATTGCATCTTCTATAGACCTTTAGAGGTGACGGGCAAATTGCTGCGAGTCCAAGTCCCTGCATATGCAGGAGTTGATTCTAGGAGTTCATTTTCAAAGGTTTCAAAGTACATTTAATGTCAGAAAAATGGATACAATACACATCCTGAAATGCTTTTTCTTCGCAACCATCCATGAGGAGAGAGCGGTCCCCCAAACAATGAACGGCAGTTAAATGTTGGTACCCCAAAGTCCAACCCCTAGCTCCCCTCCCTCCCGCGCATAAGCGACAGCAAGCAACAATCCCCCCCCTCCCCCATCGGCACCCGCCACCGAGCACTCAGGTGTGAGCAAAGCAACAGCAAATACACAGACTTGCAGTTACCCCAAAGACCACATTTCACCCAGTATTCAACATACCACAGGCTCTTTCTCTCCTTAATAAGAGAGAAAGAGGTGTCTCCGTTTTCACAGCAAGAGGAGACATAACAAAGAACTCTCTAGCTTATGATATTAAAAGTCCATTATGTTGCTTTTTTTCTTGAGCTCTGTGCCCAAAGATCTGGCCATAGATATTCTGGCTTACTCGACGTCACACGGGTCTCCTGCCGTGACACCGACCCTCGATCCGCCCATCTCCAGAGCACTGAGATCCTAGGCCTCCAAAGCCGAGCCAGACTCTTAGGCCGAGCCCTTGGTGTGCCGAACAACAATGGCTGATTATGAAACCCTGAGAGCGGGTCCCATTCCCACAAAGAACCATAGTCAGCGTGTAACTCCAGGTCAGGGTCTTCAAAAGAACCCTGAAAGGGAAAAATAGAGTTATTAAAGATGGAAAAAGAGCTGTTTCCGAAGATGAAAGCAAAGGAGTTGCTGTTTAGTGCCATCATCACTCTGCTCCACCTCCAGTTTCTGTGGGTTGCTCAGGATTTCCAGCATCTGCACACCCTCTTGTGTTGTAAATGTAAGCCTTTAGTCTTCAATTCTTGTACTTACTGTCCTTCAACCATCAGGCTTCTGAACCAGTGTGGATAACTTCACTCACCTTAACTGTGAACTGATTCCGCAACCTATGGACTTTGTTTCAAGGACTCTACAATTGATGTTCTCAGTTTTATTTATTTACTTTTTTTTGTATTTGCACAGTCTGTCTTCTTTTGTGCATTGGTTGTCAGTTTGTGTGTGTACTTTTTTTTAATTGATTCTATTGTATACTTGTTCTACTGTAAGTGCCTGCAAGAAAAGCAAACTTTGATAATAAATTTACTTTGACATTGAAATTTACTAGTTCATCACAGAAAAGGCTATTTGGCCCAATGGGTCTGCAATGTCTCCAAGGGAAGAAATCTGCTCATCCTTTTCCCCTCTCCTCATTTCCCTATACCCCTACATATACCCCATCTCTCTCATACATGCCTTTCAATTGATTGTTTTGTCAATGGTGTACACTCAGTAGTCATTTACAGTGGTCACTCAAACCTACCAGCACATTATGGGACAACAAACAAACTGCTGGAGCAGTTTTAGAACATTATTGATACTGGATGTGTTTTTGATAGCAGCCCCCCCCCCCCCCCCCCAGGCCGCCATAGGATTACTCAAATCCATGAGTTCCTCCAGCAGTTTATTTTTTGGTGTAGATCCCCATCTCTTCCATCAGCATATTATGGGGTGTGGGAGGAAACCAGAGATGCTGGAGGAAAGTGATGAGGTCACAAAATTTCACACAGGCAGCAAAGAAAGATCAGGATTGAACCAAACTACGTGGACTTTAGCAAGGCCTTTGACAAAGTCCTGCACGGGAGGTTGGTCAAGAAGGGTCAGTCACTTGGCATTCAGGGTGAGGTAGTAAACTAGATTAGATGTTGGCTTAGCGGGAGAAGTCAGAGATGGTTGCCTTTCTGATTGGAGGCCACAGTGGTGTGTCGCAGGGATCGGAGCTGGGAGCATTGTTGTTTGCCATCTATATTAACAATATGGATGATAATGTGGTCAACTGGATCAGCAAATTTGTGGATGACACCAAGATTGAAGGTGCAGTGGACAGCGAAGAGGGTTATCAATTCTTGTAGTCGGATCTGGACCAGCCGGGAAAATGGACTGAAAAATGGCAGATGGAATTTAATGCAGACAACGGCGAGGTGTTACACTTTGAGAGGACAAACCAGAGTAAGACTTACATAATGAACGGTCGGGCACTGAGGAGTGCGGTAGAACAGAGGGAATACGGATCCATAATTCCTTGAAAGTGGTGTCACAGGTAGATGGGGTTGTAAAGAAAGCTTTCAGCACATTGGCCTTCATAAACTTATGTATTGAGTACAGGGGTTGGGAAGTTATGTTAAAATTGTATAAGATGCTGGTGAGGCCTAATTTGGAACTTTGTGTCCAGTTTCCACGTACCTACAGGAAAGATATCAATAAGATGGAAAGAGTGCAGAGAAAATTTACAAGGATGTTGCCAGGAAATGAGGACCTGGGTTATAGGGAAAGGTTGAATAGATTAGGGCATTATTCCCTAGAACAAAGAAGACCGAGGGAAGATTTGATAGAGGTATATAAAATTATGAGGGGTATAGATAGAGTAAATTCAAGCAGGCTTTTTTCCATTGGGTTTGGGTGAGAATAGAACTAGAGGTCATGGGTAAGGGTGAAAGGTGAAATATTTAAGGGAACATGAGGGGGAAATTTCTTCACTCATGATGGTGAGAGTGTGGAACAAGCTGACATTGGAAGTGGTGGATGTGGGTTTGATTTCAACGATTGAGAAAAATTTAGATGAGAGAGTTATGGAGGGCCGTGATCAGAATCAGAATCAGGTTTATCATCATCAGCATGTCGTGAAATTTGTTTAACTTAGCAGCAGCAGTTCAATGCAATACATGATAATGTAGAAAAACCGATCAATTACAGTAAATATATATATTGAATAGATTAAAAATAGTACAAAAACAGAAATACTACATATTTTTAAAAGTGAGGCAGTGT
The DNA here is from genome assembly GCF_048418815.1 of Hemitrygon akajei. Lineage (NCBI taxonomy): Eukaryota > Metazoa > Chordata > Chondrichthyes > Myliobatiformes > Dasyatidae > Hemitrygon > Hemitrygon akajei. The sequence goes on from NC_133127.1 coordinate 28,368,500, forward strand.
CCAAGGGTTCAATGTCCATTTAGGAATCATATGGCAGAGGGGAAGAAGTTGTTCCTGAATCGCTGAATGTATGCCATCAGGCTCCTGTACCTTCTTCCTGATGGTAAGAACATAAGAAATAGGAGGAAGAGTAGGCCATTTGGCCCATCGAGCCTGCTCCACCATTCTACAAGATCATGGCCGATCTGGCCATGACCTCATCTCCATCTACCTGCCTTTTCCCAATAACCCTTAATTCCCCTACTATGCAAAAATCTATCTAACCTTGTCTTAAATATATCTACTGATGTAGCCTCCACTACTTAAGAAGAGGGCATGCCCTGGGTGAGAGTGCTTTAATAATGGACATTGCCTTTCTGAGGCACTGCTCCTTGAAGGTGTTTTGGGTACAATAGAGGTTAGTACCCAAGACGGAGCTGTGGTGAACTACATATACCTGTCTGGACACGCCCCCCCCCCCCCCCCCCCCGCTGACTGCTCCTGTGGCTCCTCCCACGGACCCCGGTATAAAGGCGATTGGAGGCACTGCCCCGGCCTCAGTCTCCAGGATGTTGTGTGGTGGTCACTTGCTGCTTATTCTTTCTTCCAGCCAATAAAAGCCTATATCTCGCCTCACGTCTCCGAGAGTTATTGATGGTGCATCAGGAGCTGACTAATTTCACAACTTTCTGTAGCTTCTTTAGGTCCTGTGCAGTATCCATCCCCACTCCCCTGAACCAGACAGTGATGCAGCCTGTCAGAATGCTCTCCATGGTACATCTAGAGAAGTTTATGAGTGTTTAGGTGACAAAACAAATCTCTTCAAACTTCTAATGAAATACAGCTGCCGTCTTTCCTTCTCTATAACTGCATCAATATGTTGGGACCAGGATAGGTCCTCAGAGATCTTGACACCCAGGAACTTGAAACAGCTCACTCTCTCCACTTCTGATCTCTCTATGAGATTGGTATGTGTTCCTTCGTTTTACCCTTCCTGAAGTCCCCAATCAGCTCTTCCATCTTACTGACATTGAGTGCAAGATTATTGCTGTTACACCACTCCACTAGTTGGTATATCTTGTTTCTGTACACCCTCTCATCTCTATCTGAGATTCTACCAACAATGGTTATATCATCAACAAATTTATAGATGGTATTTGAGCTATGCCTAGCTATACAGTCATGGATATAGAGAAAGTAGATCAGTGGGCTAAACACACACCCCTGAGGTGCACCAGTGTTGATCGTCAGCGAGAAAGAGATGTTATCACCAATCCGCACAGATTGTGGTCTTCTGTTTAGGAAGTCGAGGATCCAATTGCAGAGGGAGGTACTGAGGCCCAGGTTCTGCAACTTCACAATCTGGATTGTGGGAATGGTGGTGCTAAATGCTGAGCTATAGTCGATGATCAGCATCTTGACGGTTGTCCAGGTGGTCTAAAGCCGTGTGGAGAGCCATTGAGATTGCATCTGCTGTTGACCTATTGAGGCGATAGGCAAATTGCAAATGGGTCTAGCTCCTTGCTATTGCAGGACTTCAGCCTAGTCATAACCAACCTCTCAAAGTATTTCATCACTGTAGATGTGAGTGCTACCGGACAATAGTCATTAAGGCAGCTCACATTATTCTTCTTAGGCACTGCTATAATTGTTGCCTTTTTGACGCAAGTGGGAATTTCCACCTGTTGCAGTGAGAGATTGAAAATTACCTTGAATACTCCCGCCAATTGGCTGACACAGGTTTTCAGAGTCTTACCGGGTACTCCATCGGGACATTCCGCCTTGCGAGGGTTCACCCTCTTTAAAGACAGCCTAGCATCGGCCTCTGAGACGGAGATCACAAGGTTATTAGGTGCAGTAGGAATCTTCACAGCTGTAGTTGTGTTCTCCCTTTCAAAGTGGGCATAGAAGGCATTGAGTTCATCTGGTAGTGAAGCATCGCTGCCATTCATGCTGCAAACACGAGGAAATCTGCTGATGCTGGAAATTCAAACAACACACACAAAATGCTGGTGGAACACAGCAGGCCAGGCCGCATCTATAGGGAGAAGCACTGTCGACGTTTCCGACTGAGACCCTGCCATTCATGCTATTGGGTTTCACTTTGTAAGAAGTAATTTCTTGCAAACCCTGCCAGAGTTGATGTCCAGGCCCAGGTCAATGGTACAAGGCTAATTAATAGTTTGTTACAGACTAGATGGGCTGAAGGGCCTGTTTCTGTGCTGTAGTGTTCTTTGACTAGGATTCTAATTCCCTGGAGCCAAAAGTTACCAGCATTAATTGCTGCGCAACTGTGCTTCCTCATCGCAATTCTGCAACACCTCCTCCATCCTTACAGACTGAGTATTTCAATTTGGTATGAAAAAGGTTCTCTTATCTCCCTTTTGCTTCCTTTTGTTATATTTCTGTCAGTGGAAAAAGTTTCTCCCTATTCTGTCAAAAGAATAATCTTCTTTGCTTTGTGGTAAACAGGTTTAGATTTGTTGAACCTTATCCCGTGTGTGCTTAGTTTTTAATCACCACAGGAAGAGCAGGGTGGATCACAGACAGATCTGCCAGTTAATACAGGAACAGGAAGGAAATGATGTTCACGCAATGGGAAAAGTTATAGCAAGTTTTGTTCTAATGCGCGTTGTGGCTTCCTCTGCTGGTTTCTATAAGTATATCAGGCAAAAAAAAACCCCGGATATCGCTGAAAACTTAGGCTGTTTCATTTCAGAATCAGAATCAGGTTTATTATCACTGGCATGTGTCGTGAAATTTGTTAACTCAGCAGCAGCAGTTCAATGCAATACGTAATATATAATAATAATAATAATAATAATAATAAATAAGTAAATCAATTGCAGTATGCGTATGTTGAATAGATTAAAATCGTGCAAAAAGCCAGAAATAATATATATTAAAAAGTGAGGTAGTGTTCAAGGGTTCAATGTCCATTTAGGAATCGGATGGCAGAGGGGAAGAAGCTGTTCCTGAATCGCTGAGTGTGTGCCTTCAGGCTTCTGTACCTCCTGCCTGCTAGTAACAGTGAGAAAACCTCATGCCCTGGGTGCTGGAGGTCCTTAATAATGGATGCTGCCTTTCCGAGGCACTGCTCCTTGAAGATGTCTTGGGCCCAACAAAGGCTAGTACCCAAGGTAGAGCTGACTAATTTTACAACTTTTGGTAGTTTTCGGTCCGGTGCAATAGCCATCACCACCCACCATACCCGACAGTGATGCAGCCTGTCAGAGCGCTCCAGGGTACATCTATAGAAGATTTTGAGAGTATCTGTTGACATACCAAATCTCTTCAAACTCCTAATGAAGTAAAGTCGCTGCCTCGCTTTCTTTATAGCTGCATCGATATGTTGGGACCAGGTTTGGTCCTCAGAGATTTTGACACCCAGGAACTGCTCACTCTCTCCACTCTGTGAGGACTGGTACGTGTTCCTTCATCTTACCCTTCCTGAAATCCACAATCAGCTCTTCATCTTACTGACATTGAGTGCCAGGTTTTTGCTGCAACACCATTCCACTAAATGGCATATCTCACTCCTGTACACCCCCTCATCACCATCTGAGATTCGACCAATAATGGTTGTATCATCAGTAAATTTATAGATGGTATTTGAGCTATGCCTAGCCACACAGTCATGGGTATAACATAGAAACATAGAAAACCTACAGCACAATACAGGCCCTTCGGCCCACAAAGTTGTGCCAAACATATCCCTACCTTAGAAATTACTAGGTTTACCCATAGTCCTCTATTTTTCTAAGCTCTAAGACTTTTAGAGAGTAGAGCAGTGGGCTAAGCACACACCCCTGAGGTGCACCAGTGTTGATCGTCAGTGAGGGGGAGATGTTATCACCAATCCGCACAGATTGTGGTCTTCCGGTTAGGAAGTCGAGGATCCAATTGCAGTGAGAGGTACAGAGGCCCAGGTTCTGTAACTTCACAATCTGGATAGTGGGAATGATGGTATTAAATGCTGAGCTATAGTCGATGAACAACATCCTGACATTGGTGTTCGTGTTGTCCAGGTGGTCTAAAGCCATGTAAAGAACCATTGAGATTGTGTTGGTCATTGACCAATTGTGGCGAGAGGCAAACTGCAATGGGTCCAGGTCCTTGCTGAGGCAGGAGTTCAGTCTAGTCATGACCAACCTCTCAAAGCATTTCATCACTGTAAATGTGAGTACTACAGGGCGATAGTCATTAAGGCAGTTCACATTATTCTTCATAGGCACTGGTATAATTGTTGCCTTTCTGAAGCAAGTGGGAATTTCCGCCCATAGCGGTGAAAGGTTGAAAATATTCTTGAATACTCCCACCATTTGTTTTCGGGAGTTATCTAGATTTACAGTAGTTAATGTCCATAACCTCCAATGAGTATTTGAAATTGTATAAAAATGAAGTTTTTTTAGTTAATGTGTTATAAAAGCTACCACATTTAACTTCTGAGGCAAGACATGACAGATTAAAACAGTAAAAATAGGCACATTGCTTATTGTTGCGTGTACAGTGAAAAACATTTTTTGCATACTGTTCAAACAGGTCAATTCATTACAATGGAGCATTGAGCTCAAACAACGGTAAAACAATAACAGAATGCAGAATAAAGTGTAAAAGCTACAGAGAATCAGAATCAGGTTTATTAGCACTGGAAAGTGACATGAAATTTGTTAACTTAGCAGCAGCAGTTCAATGTAATACATAATATGGCAGGGAGAGAGAAAAAATAATAAATAAAATAAAACAATAATAAACAAGTAAATCAATTATGTATATTGAATGGATTATTTTAAAATGTGCAAAAACGGAAATACTGTGTATTGAAAAAAGTGAGGCAGTGTCCACAGCTTCAAAGTCCATTTAGGAATCGGATGGCAGAGGGGAAAAATTGTTCCTGAATTGCTGAGTGTGCGCCTTCAGGCTTCTGTATCTCCTACCTGATAGTAACAGTGAGAAAAGTGCATGCCCTGGGTGTGGGGTCCTTAATAATGGACGCTGCCTTTCTGAGACACTGCTTCCTAAAGGTGTCCTGGGTACTTTGTAGGCTAGTGCACAAGATGGAGCTGACTAGATTTACAACCTTCTGCAGCTTCTTACAGTCCAGTACAGTAGCCCCTCCATATCAGACAGTGATACAGCCTGTCAGAATGCTCTCCACTGTACAACAATAGAAGTTTTTGAGCATATTTGTTGACATGCCAAATCGCTTCAAACTACTAATAAAGTATGGCCGCTGTCTTGCCTTCTTTATAACTACATCAATATGTTGGGACCAGGTTAGATCCTCAGAGATCTTGACACGCAGGAACTTGAAGCTGCTCACTCTCTCCACTTCTGATCCCTCTATGAGGATTGGTATGTGTTCCTTCATCTTACCCTTCCTGAAGTCCACAATCGGCTCTTTCATCTTACTGATGTTGAATGCCAGGTTGTTGCTACAGCACCACTGCACTAGTTGGCATATCTCACCCCTGTACGCCCTCTCATCACCACCTGAGATTCTACCAACAATGGTTGTATCGTCAGCAAATTTATAGATGGTATTTGAGCTATGCTTAGCCACAGAGTCATGTGTATATAGAGAGTAGGGCAGTGGGCTAAGTACACTCCCCTGAGGTGCGCCAGTGTTGATCGTCAGCGAAGAGGATATGATATCATCAAACTGCACAGATTGTGGACTTCCAGATGAGGATCCAATGACAGAGGGAGGTACAGAGGCCCAGGTTCTGCAACTTCTCAAACAGGATCGTGGGGACGTGCAGTGCAGGTGGACAATAAGGTGCAAAGTCATAAAGAGTAGATTATGAGGTCAAGAATCCATTTTAATGTACTAAAGATCCATTTAATAGTTTTCTAAGAGTGGGGCAGAAACTGTCTTTGAGCTTGGTAGTACATGCATTCAGGTTTCTGTATCTTCTTCCCAATGGGACGGGCAGAGAAGGGAGGATGTCTGGGGACGGTGGGGTCTGTGGTTAAGTTGGCTCCTTCACTGAGGAAGCGAGAAATGTAGATAGAGTCCATGGAGGGGAGGCTGGATATGCTGAGCTGTGTCTGCAACCTAGCAGTTACTCACGGTCACATGTAGAGCAGTTGCCATACCAAGCTGAGATGCTTCTGGATAGAACGGTTTCTATGGTGCACCTGTAACAATTGGCGAGGGTCAAAGGTGACCTTCCAAATTCCTTTAGTCCCTTGAGGAAGTAGTGCTCATTGGTGAGCTTCCTTGGCCGTGGCATCCACATGGATGAATCAGGACAGGCTATTGGTGAAGTTCACTCCTAGGAACTTGAAGCTCTCAATCACAACACTGCTGACAGGAGCGTGTGCACTAACCCCTTCCTGAAGTCAATGACCAACTCAAGATTGTTGTCATGACACCACGTTACTAAGCTTTCTACCTGCTTCCTGTACTCCAGCTCATCATTACTTGAGGTATGATCTGCTATGCAAACGTGTAGATGGAGTTAGAGCAGAATTTGCCACACATTGGTGAGTATACCAGGAGCAGATTAGGGGGCTGAGAATGCAGCCCTCTGGGGCACCCATGTTGGGAGTGATCATGGCAGAGTCATTGCTGCCTATCCTGCTGATTGCAGTCTGTTGGTTAGGAAGTCAAAGATGCATTTGCAGAGGGGGGCTTCGACTTCTGGAGCCTAGAGATTGGTGATGAGTTTGCTTGGAATTATTGCATTAAAAGTGGAGCCTGTGGTGTTACGTCCGTGGCCCCCCTCCTTTTTGAGAATCGCAAGATCACTATTAAGTCAGTTCAGGAGACCCAGGAAATGAGAGAAAGACATGCAGAATCCACAAAGAGTTTGGAATGTGTCCTGGCCTCCGAAAGGCGGAACCATTGATAACGGCTGTTGTCTCTTGGAGACGGAATTGTGTATTGAATCCTGTACGATGCATCAAAGCCCCCAGGCAATGAACCGAGGGGGGGTTGGTGGAGGGATTGCATCATCCCAACCTGATTGACACCTGAGACCCTGTGAGTCAGGATAAAAGAGGGTTTGGGGAACTGCCCCTTTAGATGCACCAGAAGAAATGCTAGAACTCCTGTAACAGCGTAATAGCGAAAGCCGGTGGAACCAGCCCACGTGCGTCCCTTTCCATTTGCCTCGGAATCAGTGGGCCTTTACCACGGAAGCACGGTTTTAGCTAACCACAAAGGGGAAACCAGTCCCCAGCGACTCTCGAAGGATTGACATCATAAAAGGAATGGGCAAGTTAAACCTCCGTCTTTCTCTCCAACCAAAAAGCTGCAGCCTGAATGAACTTGAGTGACTTTTATATTTCCATCGGACAATACATTATCCCCTAGACAACGATAGAGCTATTTCTTATTGATTATTATTATACCCGCGCTTTTAGATTTAGTATTGACGACGTATATTATCTGTATGTTTGCATTGATATTATTTTTGTGTATTTTTATCAATAAATACTGTTAAAAATAGTACCATCAGACTTCAACGGACCTCTCTATCTTTGCTGGTAAGTGACCCAGTTACGGGGTACGTAACAGTGGTCAATAAACAGCAGTCTAACATAGATGCCTTTACTGTTCCACATGCTCCAGAGATGAGTGTGGAGCAGGGAGGTGGCATCTACCACAGATATGTTTTGGCGGAGGGCGAATTGTGGTGGGTAGAGGTGATCAGGAAGGCTGGAGTTAATATGTGACATGACCAATCACGTGTGTGTGTGTGTGTGTGTGCGCGCGCGTGTGTGTCTGTGTGTGCACGTGTGTGTGCATGTCTGCATGTGTGTGTGTGTGTCTGTGTGTGCACGTGTGTGTGCATGTGTGTGTGTGTGTCTCTGTGTGTTTGTGTGTGTGCGCGCATGCGCATGTGTGTGTATGTGTGCATGTGCGCGTGTGCATGTGTGTGTGTGTGTGTGTGTGTGTGTCTGTGTGTGTCCGTGTGTGTGTGTGTGTGTGTGTGTGTGTCCATGTGTGTGTGTGTCTGTGTATGTCTGTCTGTGTGTGCACGTGTGTGTGCATGTCTGCATATGTGTGTGTGTGTGTGTGTGTGTGTGTGTGTGTGTGTGTGTGTGTGTGTGTGTGTGTGCAGTTTATCTTTTTCCTGTGAGTACATCATTTTGCATGCTGCTCTGGTTTTCTCCCATACCCAAAGGCATGCAGATTGGCAGGTTTATTGATTAAATTGTTCTCAGTGTGTAGCTGACTGAGAGAATCATGAGACACAGGAGCAGAATTAGGCCAATCAGCCCATCGAGTCTGCTCTGCCATTCCATCATGGCTGATTTATTATCTCTCTGATGCACCATCAATAACTCTCGGAGACTGGAAGTGAACGATAGGCTTTTATTAACAGCGAAAAAGGGACCACGACCATGTCGAGTCTGAGGGAGGAGCAGTGCCCCCAATCGCCTTTATACAGGGGTCTGTGGGAGGAGCCACAGGAGCAGTCAGCGGGGGGGGGGGGGGGGCGGCACGTGTCCAGACAGGTATACATAGTTTACCACATTCACCCCTCCTTTGTTTTAAAAGAGAGTCCCCACAGGGCAAAGTTTCTGACAAGTATATTTACCGAAGTTTCTGACAAGTATTTTCACAGGTCGAGTCTATCAGGCGGTCGAGTATGTCGCTGCGATCTACGTAGCACCAGTGGTGATTGCACTGGTGACAGTGGTTGTGCTGGCCTCAGCCTGACTGGAGGTGCCAGCCCGTTAGGCATCAGTAACCCCTCATGTGTGTGCGTGGCGCCCGGTATGGGAGTGTCGGGAGGAGTCGGTGTAGGGCTTGGTGTGCACAGTGTCTCGTGGGTATATACATCGGAGGGTACGGGGTTCATAATCACCATGGAGCGTTCAGGGTAGGGGTCTTGTTCAGGGTAGGGGTCTCATTCAGGGTAGGGGTCTCGTTCAGGGTAGGGGTCTCGTTCAGGGTAGGGGTCTGGTGCTCCTGCGGGTGCCAGGTCACGGATGGAGACTGTGTCCTCCCGCCCATCAGGTAAGACCACCTAGGCATACCGGGGGTTCGCATGAAGTAGGTGAACCCTCTCGACCATCGGGGAGTATTTATTGCTCCTCGCATGTTTCCAGAGCAGCACTGGCCCTGGGGACGTCAGCCAAGCCGGTAGGGTGGTCCCAGTGGCAGACTTCCTGGGAAAAGAAAAGAGTCACTCATGAGGGGTGGCATTGGTGGACGTGCATAACAGGGAGCGGATGGAGTGGAGTGCCTCGGGGAGGACCTCCTGCCATCGAGAGACAGGCAACCCCTTTGACTTAAGGGCTAAAAGTGTGGCCTTCCACACTGTGGCATTCTCCCTCTCCACCTGTCCATTTCCCCGGGGATTATAGCTCGTGGTCCTACTAGTAGCAATACCCCTAGCCAGCAGGTACTGGCGCAGCTCGTCACTCATAAACGAGGACCCTCTATCACTGTGGATATAGCAGGGATATCCGAACAGAGTGAAGAGCTGGCGCAGGGCTTTTATGACGGACGTGGCAGTGGTATCGGGGCAGGGGAATGGCAAAGGGGAACCGCGAGTACTCGTCAATTATGTTAAGAAAGTAGACATTGCGGTTGGTGGAGGGAAGGGGGCCCTTAAAGTCGACACTCAGTCGCTCAAAGGGGCGGGTGGCCTTGATAAGTTGTGCCTTTGCTGGATGGTAGAAGTGCGGTTTGCACTCAGTGCAGACTTGGTAATCCCTGGTCATCGTCCTGATGTCCTCAAGGGAGTACGGCAGGTTCCGGGCTTTCATGAAGTGGAAAAGCCAGGTGACCCCTAGGTGGTAAAGATCCGCATGGAGGGCGTATAGCCGGTTGAGCTGCGCGCTGGCACATGTTCCCCGGGATAGGGCATCGGGGGGCTCATTGAGCCTTCCAGGCTGGTACAGGATGTCATATAGAGTTATTGATGGTGATTCAATTTTATTAACAGCGAAAAAGGGACCACGACCATGTCGAGACTGAGGGAGGCGTGTCCAGACAGGTATACATAGTTTACCATACCCTCTCAACCCCATTCACCTGCCTTCTCATACTCTTTGATACCTTTATTAATCAAGAACCATCAACTTCTGCTTTAAATATACCTAATCTGTTAGTCTCGACAGCCATCTGTGGAAATGAATTCCACATATTCACCACCATCTGGCTAAAGAATTTTTCCTCATCTCTGTTCTAAAGAGATGTCCTTCCATTCTGAAACTGTGCCCTCTGATCCTAGACTCCCTTACTATTGGAAACGTCCTCTTAATGTCCACTCTATCTAGACCTTTCAATATTTGATAGGTTTCAATGGGAATTGAATAATTCTTCTAATTAGAATTCTGATTAGATTGTGAATAGTGGAAGTTCTGCTGTAAACAAATCGATCTAGTCACCTGTCACGTGTTTTAGCATGTAATCTGTTTAGAAGTACTTCATGTTGTCAAAGCATGTTTTTTTTTAATGGGCAATTTCTTTCTTTCTGCTTTTGGGACAGATGTCACAATGAGGTACTTGATACCATGATTCATCTCTTAAGGGCTTCCCAGTAAAATCCTGCTGCTTCTCTGCATCCACAATCAACAGAAAGAAAGTCGAAGTTCATTTAGGTGAAATTAAAAATGAGCAAAGGTTGTACAAACAAGTAAACATGAAGGAATAGCGATTTATGAACGATGATGCATAATGGTTCGCTCATCCATGCAGTGCCTGGGAGTTAATGCAATCCATATCATTTGGAAGTTTATTTTGCATAAGTCACTAGTCCCTAATGTGTTTACTCTTTTAGAATCCATTCAGCATCTCACAATTTACGACCTTCTCAATTAGATTAGTTCCCTGTACAACTCCCAATATCCATTATTCATTATTTGCTAGTCTTTACTCTTTGCATAATTCCCATTTTTGTTATCATGTATTGCTGCTCAAATGCTAACAATGATACTGTGGATGGTGTTAAAGGCACTAAATATGAGTTACTGTTTGGAGGAGAATTAGTGCACAGAAGAGGTTTAAAATGAATTGTATCACAAGCCAATGGTGACACTGTTAATTTCTAGGCTGAAGAGCTCCACAACAAGTTCCTGTTTTTTACTGCCAGTTTGCTAGTACAATGCTAACAATGGAAGTTTAAATGACATACAATTATTAGAAAATTGTATAATGACTCCAAAATATGTCAATAAAATAATTTCGGATCTTGGCCCAAAATGCCGACTGTTTATTCCTCTCCGTAGATGCTGCCTGACTGATCTGCTGAGTTTTGTCAATGTTGCTCAGGATTTCCAGAATCTGCAGAATTTTATGTGCTTATGTTCTCAACAAATCACTCATTTTGTATCAGCTGGTGCTATAAACTGTTAAGCTAACCACTATGTTACCGTCCCTCTGCCCAGGCCTTTCATTATTATGTATATTTCTATAACCTCCCTTTCTCTAAAGACTTAGTCCCAGCCTCACCAAGCTATTGTTGTAAATGTAGGCCCTCATCCAGCAAGCTATTCGCATAAATAGGTGGCATGGTAGTGTAGTGGTTAGCACAACGCTTCACAATACCAGTGACCTGGGTTCAATTCCCTCTGCTGCCTCTAAGGAGTTTGTACATTCTCCCCGTGACCAGGTGGGTTTCCTCTAGGTGCTCCAGTTTCCTCCCACATTCCAGAGTCATACCAGTCAGTAGGTTAATTGGTTGTTGTAAATTGTCCTGTGATTAGGCTAGGATTAAATTGAGGAATTGCTGAGTGGCGTGGCTCGGAAGGGCAGGTAGGATCTATTCTGCATTGTATCTCAATAAGTACATCAGTAAGTCCTTTCTGGATCATTTGCCATGCCCTCACACCCTTTCTATATTGTGCCGACCAGAATCTGATGCAATGCTCCAGCTGAGGCCAAACCAGAGTGGAGAAGAATGTTGGTGAACTGTCTTCTTGAATAAGTGCTGGTTTTCTATTGAAAGTACTCCCACAGTGCCATTGGATAGGGAGTCCCAGGATTTAGACTAAGTGAAAACAAAGAAAGGATGATACTTCCAAGTCAGGATGATGTGCAAATCAGATCAACCAACAAATGGTGATGTTGCTATTTGCCTGCTACACTTGTCCTTCTTGTTGGAAATGGCTGTAAACTTTGGAGATGCGGTCAGCAACACCAAGCTAAGTAATGGCATCAGTGCATACTTCTGCCACCTTGAGCCACGTGCAGGGTATGAATGTTTAGCATGGTGGAAGGGGAACCAATCAAATCTGCTTTATCGCGCATAGAATGAGTGTTGTAGGAGCTGTAATCATCCACCAGTTGACAAGCCATTGACTTCTGGCTGCCCAAGGAGATTGCAGCTTTATGTAAGATGCCTTGATTAAAACGGTGAATCCTGCTCAGGACTGCAGAGAAAACCCACGTAGTCTCAGCTCAAAACATCGACTGTTTATTCGTTTCCATCGGTGCTGCCTGACCTGCTGAGTTCCTCCACAATTTTGTATGTGTTACTCTGGATTTTCAGTGTCAGTCACGTGTATTTATGTGGACCATAGATGCTACACTGCGCTTAGAGCAAACAGTTTTTAGATAGCATCAGCTGCCACACACATCAATGGGAAAAAGTACAGTCGATGTTTTGGGCCAAGCCCCTTCAGCTGGAGAAAAAAAGGTGAGGAGTAGATTTAGAAGGTAGGGGAGGGGAGAGAGAAACACAAGGTGATAGGTAAAACTGGGAGGGGGAGGATGAAGTAAAGAGCTGGGATGTTGTTTGGTGAAAGAGATACAGGGCTGGAGAAGGGGGAATCTAATAGGCGAGGACAGAAGGCCATGGAAGGAAGAAAGGGGGTGAGGAGCACCAGAGCGAGCTGATGGGCAAGCAAGGAGATAAGGTGAGAGAGGAAAAAGGTGATGGGGAACAGTGAGGGAGGCATTACCAGAGGTTCAAGAAATTGATGTTCATACCACCAGGTTGGAGGCATTCACATTCCAATATGTCTATCCATGGCCTCCTCTGTTGTTGCAATGAGGACACACTCAGGCTGGAGGCACCTTGTGTTTCTTCTAACCTGCCCCACCTTTTAAATCTACTCTTCGTCTTTTGTTCTCTGGTCCTGTCGAAGGGTCTCGGCCCAAAATGGCAACTGTACTCTTTTCCACAGATGCTGCCTGGCCTGCTGAGATCCTCCAGCATTTTGTGTGTGTTGCTGGGATTTTCAGCATCTTCAGACTTTCTCTTGTTTGTGATCAGTTGCATGTGCTGTGATCACACTGAGCTTTCACCTGAGGTTCCAAGTAGCTGCTTTCGTGTGACAGCGGCCACTCTTCAGTACACCACTTCCACAGCTGGCCAAACCAGGTGAGGGTAGTCAGCAGGCCTCATACCCCGGTGAGATCGGGACTTGCCTGTCCTAGCGTGTGAAGTCAGCTCCAGCAGTCTGGGCGGGTGAGATCCAACAGCCAGGAAGGCAGTTCAACAATGATCCATGGAGACCGAAGGGCATGACGAGAAGAAGTCATGTTCGTCCACCGCAAGCAGGGAAGATCCCAGTTGTGACATCTACTTGTATCACTGGATCCGGGTGTGGTGAACTACATATACCTGTCTGGACTGCTCCTGTGGCTCCTCCCACAGACCCCTGTATAAAGGTGATTGAGGCCTGAGCCCGGCCTCATTCTCCAGGATGTAGTGTTGTTCATTCTTCCAGTCAATAAAAGCCGATATCTCGCTTCTTACGTCTCAGAGTGAGTTATTGATGGTGCATCACCGGGCTTCTGAGGTCAATAGAGTGGAAATGCTGCAGTGCAATGGCTTTCCACTTTAAAAACTCTCCCGTACAGGTTTCCTGTCATTGTCGGACAACCCCCAGCAGTATTAGTAGTGTTCTGATTTGTTCTGCATTTCATTTAAATACATAATTTGTTACTCAGTTAAATGGTAGTTTGTCTTTTTTTTTATACCTTTTTGACTAATTCCGTGAAACTTCAACTAAGTAAGGCTGTCACTTAATTAGGCCAAAATGTTCTTGCCGTTTAGAACAGAGATGAGGAGGAATTTCTTTAGCCAGAGGGTGGCAAATCTGTGCAATTCCATGGCGTAAATAGCTGTGGAGACCACGCTACTATGGGGAGAAGGCAGGAGAATGGGGTTGTGGGGTAATAAATCAGGCATGATGGAATGGCAGAGTAGACTCAATGGGCAAATGGACTGATTCTGATGGTCTAGTAGTCTAGTCACACCATTGAAATATTTGGATTTGTGTGAAGTTGATGAAGATCACTAGCACCATTACCTGAAGGGTAATTCAGCAGAAATAGTTATTTGTTTACTTTAGTACAAGTAAAATGTTAACGGTGTTGTGAGGAACATGGTAAATTGTATAGATGACAAATTGTGAGATGATCCACTTTGGATGGTAGGGTTCTTTGTGATTGGCTGCTTGTGGCAACCGTCAAGGATCAGGGTCAGGACCCTTGCTATTTGTATACACACAGGGCACATGGAGGACAGAAGAATGGAAGGTTGTGTAGGAGGGAAGGATTAGATTGAAAGGTTAAAAGGTCTGTAGTGTGCTGTAATGTTTTATGTTCCATAGACGTGAGTGACTTGGTTGTGGAGGTGGGAGGCACAATCAGTAAGTTCACCGGTGACATGAAGATTGGTGGATTTGTAGACAGTCTCATGCTGAATAGGGATACTAATGCTTTGGTGAAATGGACTTTAAAATGGAAATGGTTTAAGCTAAATGTGAGGTGATGTTTGTATTTTGGGAGCAACAAGGAGGGTGGATCACACACTATGAAGGAGAGGTTCTTAGAGAGTATTGAAGAACAGAGGGAGTACAAGCCTATAAAATCATTGAAGGTGGTGACACTGGTAGACACGATTAGGAAGGCTGACGGTATACTGGCCTTCCTTAGTCAGTACATTGAATAGAGAAGTGGGGAGGTTATGCTCCAAGTTATTAAACCCTTGTCACATCTCAGCTGGAGAACTGCAAGGTGTTCTGGTCATCAAGGTAGAGAAAGGATGTAATAGCACTGGAGTCCGTAGAGAGGAGATTCAACAGAGCCTTGCCTGGGATAGAGCATTGCAATTATGAGGAGAAACTGGAGTAGCCAGATCTGTTCTTGCTGGTGCAGAAGAGTTTAAAAAGGGTCATAATTATGGAACATTAAACTATGAGTATAGATGGGTTAAGCTCCAGGGAATCTTTCCCCATATTAGAGGTGGATGTAACCAGAGGACGTAGGTTTAGGGTAAGAAGAAGTTCAGAGGGAATATGAGAGGGGCCTTCTTCACCTGGACAGTGGTAAGAACCTGCAATGAAGTGGTAGAAGATGGGTTACAGACAACTTTTAAGGAGTGCTCAGAAGACTACATGAATCACTTAGGCAGAAAGGCCTATGGACCAAGTGCTGAGAGATGGGATTAATACAGAAGGGAGCCCACTGGCCCACATGGACGAGATGGGCTGAATGGCGTATTTCCGTGCAGTAAAATTCCACGTACAATTCTCTGTCTGTCTGAAAGCCAGGTGCTTCCACAGCTTTGTTAGCAGAGTGTCAACTGGAAAAAAAAGACATTTATTTGTTTTGGCAAAAGAGGAATTTTGGACCAGTGAGTTTTACTCTCCTCAGAGAAAGCTTTACATGATGTGTGTTTCTAGATTATGCTGTTGATCAGATCTATATTTTCTTGGCTTTAAATCATTAATATTTCATGAGAACTTTAAGAATACATTTTATTGACTTAAAATGTGTGAAAGGTTTTGTTTTGCATAAATCTTGCATGATAACAATTGCTTTGTAGCATCATTTCACTGAGTTGAATATATAAATACAACCTCTGCATTTTAACAAAATCACTGCATTTGGCATTTAAAAAACAAGGATTTGATCAAATGGCTTATAAAATAAATTTTTTACATGACTTTATATAGTGTGACAACAAGTGAAAATCTGTGGTTCATGTGCGTAGATTTCAAATAATTGTTGTTTTGTCAAAATATCTGCATTAAGTAATGCAAAATGCAGTTCCACAATGACATTTCCAAATCAAAAGCATTAAAGTCAGAGAGTTATGACAAACTGTGCAAAATAAATATTTTGTTTTAATACATGACTGGAGTCCATATGCAATTTTTAAAAAAATCACCAGGCAAGTATAAAACCAACCGGTGGTTGTTATGTAATCTGCAATGTGTTAGATAACTGAATCTTAAAATAATAGGCAGTGCTGATGAGAATATGTTATTAAGGATACAATGAACTTTCTACCACCTTATAAACAAAAACGAAATTGTATCTCACAAACATAGCAAGATTTTCAGTAGCAGATCAACGCCTATATTTCCCCAATTTGGAAAATTATAACAGGAGAGGGAAAAACCTGGTAAATCTGTTCATGGAGAGAGAGAAGGAACAAAGAAAGCAATAGGTACATAATGGTAGTGTTATATAAATGTGAGCAATTCCCTGATAACCTTTTCTTAGTAAGCAATGAGAAAGCAGTCAACTGGGAAGCAAGGAGCAACGGGGTGCCTCACAGTTATCAACCAAATGTGGTCACTGTTAAAGAATCAAGGCTATCAGGAAATTAAATGATAAAAGAAGAAACTGCATCACTTAAATAATAATGTCCCTGTCCTGTCCTGAAGCTGTCCGATGCCGGCACTGCCCACTGGTCAGGGAAGGCCTATATTGTGCCACCATAAGCCTTGGGCTTAAACCAGAGCACCCCCACCCAACCTCGCCCTCCCGTGTGGGCCAGACAATCAGAGACAGGAAAGCAAGCAGAGGTGGGAGCATTGGTCCTTTGCATCTGTCCACCTCCAGCAGGCTCATGATGTTACACAGCTCGCACTGATGAGCACATTTATCACTTAGTCACAAAATCTTGTCACTTTACTGTTTGCCTTCCCAAATGCTTATTGAACCACTCTGTTAAGTTTCAGTGATTTACGCACAATGGATATCCTCTTAACACCAACACTTTTCAATCATGAGTCCTAATGAAGGGTCTCCCCCTGAAACGTCAGCTGTCTATTCCTCTCCATAAGTGCTGCCTGACCTGCTGAGTTCCTCCAACATTTTGTGTGCTTTAATTTTCAATCATTTACCATTTAAAAATGCTCTGTCATTCTGTTTCGAATACCAAAGTGGATCATCTCGCAATTTGTCATCTATACAACTTACCATGTTCCTCACAACACTATTGACACTTTATTTGTACTAAAGTAAACAAATAACTATTTCTGATGAATTCATCACATGCCTTTCATGTATGCTTTTAGTTAGTCATTTTTAGAATACGGGCATTGCTGAAAAGGTTATTGTTTAGTACCCATGCCAAATTGCCCTTCAGGTAATGGTGCTGGTGACCTTCATCAACTTCACACAGATCCATGTATTTCAATGGTATGACTAGTCCACCTTATCCATTGAGTCTGCTCTGCTATTCCATCGTGGCTGATTTATTACCCCTCACAATCCCATTCTCCTGCCTTCTCCCCATAATCTTTGATGCCCTTACTAATCAAGAACCTATCAACCTCCGCTTTGTGGAGGCCAACCCAATGGCTTGACCTCCACAGCCATCTACAGCATGGAATTCTACTGATTTGCCACCCTCTGGCTAAAGAAATTCCTCCTCATCTCTGTTCCAAATGGACATCCTTTTATTCTGATGCTGTGCCCTCTGGTCCTGGACTCCCCCGCTGTAGGAAATGCTTGGAAACTCTCAATTAACCACAATTATCACTCAACTTGCTTAACAGAAGAATACTGCAGCCAGCAATCCTTAATTTTATACTTAATTTTCTGTGTATCTTACTGAGGACCAGCCATCCAATTCATACATTCACAGTAAGCAGAGCTACTCTCTAGGTCATTCTGAGAGCTAGTTCTGGACCTGAGTATGCAAATCAATTATCCTCATTGATGGTTGGTTTTGCATTTTGAAAGGAGATCTATTAATAGTGGATAAACTGGGAAATTTATAGAGCAACATGGTTTTAATATCCTGAAAAAAATAACTTGTAGTGCCTTAACCTAAAAGAACACGTACCATCGACAGTGGCACAGTAGCATAGCTGGTGGCATAATGTTATTACAGTGCCAGCAATATAATAGTTCAAATCCCACTGCTGTTGTAAAGAGTTTGTACATCCTCCCCGTGACTGCCTGGGTTTCCTCCAAGTGCTCCAGTTTCCTCCTGCATTCCAAAGATGTACGAGTTGGTAGGTTAATTGGATACATTGATATAATTGGGAGGTATGGGTTTATTGGGCCGGAGGGTCCTGTTACTGTGCTGTATCCCTAAATGAAAAAAAAAACATGGAGGATAGGGTTAGAAAGACTAGAGCTTTTTTGCCCGCATAGACATAATTTCATGGATCACATTAATGGTTATGGATTGTATAGAATGAAGTGTAAATAACTGAAAGGACAAAGAACAAGGTATGAGGCAATAATTTACAAGTAATGTTATTTCAGCTAGCCACTCAAAATCCCCATCATGGAAGGTGGAAACGGGTAAGCCCGGCCAACAGGACTCTGGTGCTGCCGATCCCCTGTACAGTGAATACAATGGATTACAGAAACAATGATGAACTCCAACCATATCATTGACTTTGGACAATGGAGACAGGATGTCAACAATGGGAGTTAAGGGCCCAATAAGTTTTTTCAGGCAAAAAAAAATATAAGTAACCCGTAGCTAATTGAAAAACAATCTTACCTTGATTATTTTAGAGCAGCAATCTGTATTTCATTAGTCTGAAATGCAATCTGGTCTAGCTGAACTATACTTAACTCCCTGACTCTCTCTGCCCAGTTAATAGTAAATTTATAAATGTATAAATCTAGGAAATCCAGTGCTATCTAAAACTGGTTTAGTATCTCCTGCTGTTAAACCATGTGGTTGTGGTGGGGGTGGAGGGGGATGTTGAGTTCACCTTCATATGTGTGCTTGTGTGTGTGAGCACTGAGAGCTGTTAGAAAGCACAAATTGCATAACCCGTCTATTGCAAAATTTCAATCTCAATTGATTAATCCAGGTTCAACGAGGTGATGTTGCTCTCCCTTTATCATCCTTCCTAGCTCAGTACTATCACTTTGCAGCAACACAAAATGAACAGTCAAACAACCCCCATAACCCCCATAATCTAATTAAAATCATTTAATATTTGCTCTTCCTTGGTAAGGAATTCATTCATCAGGTGTTTTTTAGTTTTAGAAAGGAGTTTGTTATACCCCAGGGGTCACAGACCCTCCTGGCATGAAACTTAAGGAATGTACTAAATAACAACAGGCTTCCGGAGAATGTCGGTTGTCAAAACGAGAATTCACATGGTGGATGGAATTTAATGTGATACATTTTGATGGAAGCATGGGGAAAGCATTCTGAACATTTTAAAGGGCACTCAAAAAAAAGGAAGCAACTACTGCTGGAAGAACTCAGTGGGTCAAGCAGCATCAGTGGGAGGAAAGGAATTGGCAACATTTTGGACCTGATGTACAAACTGGACCTGAAAGTTCTGAGTTCTTCCAGCAGGTTGTTTGTTGCTCAAGATTCCAGCAGCCACATTTCTTTTGCATCTCCAAAACAGAACCGACATTCACACAGGCCACTAGAGGTGACAGGACAGACTGAGAGTCTGTTTAAGAGAAACAAGCATGATATTTGGTCTTATTAACAGTAGCGTTGTGCACAGACTTATGAGAGCAGGACAGAGCCTTTATAAAACTCCACTGAACCTTAGCTGCGTACTGGACAGGATCATCCTCAAGTCAGCCCCTGTTTGGGCTTACCATCTCTGCCCAGGCAACCTCCCGAGTCTTGGAGGCTTCACTACTATAGCTGACCTGCAAGGCAGAGCAATCCCTGGCCAGTGACTGGGCCTCAGAGGTCCAGCTGAGGTCCTCCCTGGCAGCTGATGGGAGTGGTAGGAGTAACTCCACCAAAGGCAGTAGCCCAAACACAGACATTCTGCATCACACTGTCCTATAAGCTAATCTTTTTTCTTTGAAAAGATCTTACACAATAGCCCAAATGCATTATCTTCTGCATCATACTGTCCTTCTAAAGTTATCCCCCCACTCTACGCTATAATTACAAATGACCACAAACCCAGTGTAAGCCTTTCCACACACACAATACGTCAACATCCATCCTTAGCCAGACAGTAAACTGGTCACGTTGTTAATATTCAATTGCCTTTGACTGGTTAATTTGCTTTTTTTAAAACCCTACCAAACGTCAAACTATATCTCCACGTCTTGAAAATGCGTAGTTTTTCTCTGTTTCAAGCGTTTGCAGAAGGGATCGAACACCTCTTTTACGTTCCTGTGCCCGAAAACCAGGACGTACGAGCTGGCCGAGTAGTAGAGTGAAGAGAGGAAACTGGAGGTGTATTTCAGAGTCTGGCTCCGAGCTTGGTCGGGAGTTATCCTCGCTATCAGCATGATCCAGACGATATCGTTGGAGATCCAGCAGGCCACGTAGATGCAGAGCAGGGAAACAAGGATGCGGGTCGCCTGGAGCGGGGTCTTGTTGGCCGAATTCAAGCCCTGACCCGCCGCCGCCACTCGCCGTTGATGCTTGCAGAGAAGTTGGATGATCAGAG
This sequence comes from Hemitrygon akajei, assembly GCF_048418815.1. NCBI lineage: Eukaryota > Metazoa > Chordata > Chondrichthyes > Myliobatiformes > Dasyatidae > Hemitrygon > Hemitrygon akajei. Next base: position 28,389,038 of record NC_133127.1, read on the forward strand.
CGTTCAGAACTACCACCCAGAGGATGGCGATGAGGTCCAGGCTGACCGAGATGTAGGTCACGATGTCAGAGGCGGGGCTGGTGGACAAGCCATTGCAGTTGGAACTGGGTATGTACTTCACCGGGCTGGACTCGTTCTCCTGCGACAGGTGAATGACCTTGTCCAGCGTGTAGGGGATGTAGAAGACGAAGCTGGTGAGCCACAAGGCGCTGATGGTCACGTTGACATATCCGCTCTGGTGGCTGCTGATGTAACTGGCCAGAGCGCAGCGGGGTCTGTTAATTTTGATCAAGTGGAGGAAACTGAGGTTGGAGACCGTCCAGATGCTGATGGACCTGAGCGAGGAGCTCAGATAGACCAGGATGATACAGCTCGTCTCCTCGAATAGCTCGACGCCGTAGAACATCAGCACTCGCGGGACGCCCTGGTAGAAGCAGAGCAGCAAGTTAACGAAGGTCTTGTTCACGATCACCCTGTCCAGCGGCGGGAAACGCCTGTGTTTCACCGCGTTGCTGATGAACGCGAAAAGCACGATGACATTCCCCGTAGTGCCCAATAAAATGGTAGCCACGAACACCACCATAAATGGAATGTCTTCTCTTTCTAACATCTTTGTCTTCCCCCCTCCCCCCTTGAGGGCTGGACACAAAAAAAACTTCTCCTTTCCAGTCCGTGTTTCCAGGTTATTTATATTCTGCGGCTAAATGACGGAGCAACAATCACTCGACCACATCGCCATAGAAACAGTAAACCAGGTGTGTGTGTGTGTGTGTGTGTGTGTGTGTGTGTGTGTGTGTGTGTGTGTGTGTGTGTGTGTGTGTGTGTGTGTGTGTGTGTGTGTGTGTGTGTGTGTGTGTGTGTGTGTGTATGTTTGTTTGTTTGTTTTGATTTTATAGGAACGGGATCCGGCAGAGGTTGAGTGACCGGTGAGGTTAAGCAGGAGCTATGAAGTTCACTCCGAAGCAGCGACGCGTGGAGCGGCGGCGTCACCTGAGGAAGAATCCCTGCCCGAACCTGGATGTTCGCAGCCGGCACAATCTCACCACCCGGAGTCCTTCCAGCCTCCTGTTTCCGATCCAGCATCCGCGGGATTTTCCCACTGCTCCAAGTGAAGTTCACCCTTGTTCAGGACTTTACCAACGATAGGGTTTCAGATGTTTAAAACATTTTAAAAACCGTTTTTATATATCACTGTCCTTAGTTTCGGAGCTCTCCTGTTGGTTGTACAGTTTATCCGACGTTATCGACTTGTTTGTGCACAGCTAAGTCCCAGCAACAGCAACGAGATTATCTCCGAATAATGTCACAGGGATCAGGAATCATTGATCTATTGCTCACTGGAAACAAGAAATGGCAAATTAAATCCCCACCACCACCCGCCCAACTTCCTCAATGTACTTCTGTATGGCATGGCGTGCAAACAGAAGTTTTTCACTGTATTTTGGTAGTGTGATAATAATAAACCAATACCAATATGTGCAGGCGTGGGGCCATTTTTCGTAAAAGTTATTCAATTATCCTCCAATACTGACTGCACTGTTTCATCATAGATAATCTCGGATTTCCGAAGGCATTCTTCCTATCTCATGGTATTTTCGAAAGGGGGAAGCAGTTACAGTCATCTTCTTATCTTTTTATCCTCTATAAATGTTCATATTTTGAACTGGGTGCCTATCTACCCTCAATCCCATTTCAGAATGAATTGAAATGCAACCTTCACACAGAATTTCGATGTAAAAAGAAAATAGCCTGCAGTGACCGGTGAGTACCAGCAGGTGGTGGTGCTTTGATCGGCATGAATATTGACGTCACACCGAAGCAGTAACGAGTTACTGTAAAAATTACTGAATTTGTAAACCCACATGTTCTGCTCACCCGTTTACTGCTGGGTAGCTTTTCTTTCAACTAATATTGTTTTCGTTATTAGCCTAGGTTTAACTAAGTAAAGAATGTTAGTATTTGTGTTAATTTTTAAAAAGCTTATCAAGAAAGATGATTTTGCCCTAGCCTAAACTACCTAATGACTAACGTTATCATATTAATGCTAACAATGCCTGTAATATTTCATGTTTTCCCACACCAGTCTGCTAATCCTTCCAGTAATCCCTCCATTACTTGTATGTAATTAGTTCTGCTACAACAAGTGTATGGGACATTGGAAAAAAAAGTTGAATTTCCCCATGGGGATGAATAAAGTATCTATCTATCTATCTATCTATCATTCACTGGAGTGAATGGCCGACTAACATCTCACAATCTGTATTTGTCTGACCACCGGTCAGATAGGTCCTTAATTATCGCAGGACATTACAACATGCTAACTCATGAGTATCTCACAACAGCATGATGCTGCTTTGTTGGGACAGGTCTCTATTGAACACACTCAGTAGATTTACTTTCTTCTTGCGTCTGGGAATTGGCAGTGATGTTGAACACCCCACCTTTCCCCCAACCGTGGCTAAAGTTGTTTTGCAGTTCCCCTTCTTTTGCCACATCCTCACTAACCTCCCAATTTTCCAAATTCACATCCTGTCCCACTTCATCAAGGAGCAGAATTCCACCCATTTCTTCCCCAGATCTCTCCCACTACTCAAATGGGGATCTCTGATTTCCATGTATCAGCTTGCTGACTAATACCGATGCTGGGATAGTGGTCATCCACGTGTGGACATTGCTTATTGTCAGTCACTCAGTATGACATGATTTACTGGATAGGGTTATTTGTATTTTGATGATTCTCTGCATTTTTATTATTTTAAAATTTGATTTGATCTCTTTACATTATGGCAGCCAGGATGAGATGGCAGAGCAGACTCGAGGGACCAAATGGCCCAATTCTTCTCAAATGTCGTATGAATTTTTTTCTCTGAGATCACAACGAGAATCAACATGAGTAGGCTATTAGGTTCTTCATCGCCCAGCCACCATTCAATAGGATCATAGTTCATCGAATAATCCTCAGGTTCACTTTCTTGCCCTTTCCCCACATCCTTTGATTTCCTTACTAACAGATATCTATCGGGTTCAGTCTTCAGAAAAAAAAACAAGGATGATGCACCATTTACTCTCTTTGGTAAGGCGTTCCAAAGACTTTCAACTTTCTGAAAGAAGAAATTCTTCCTCATCTTAGTTTTAAATGGGCACTGCTTCTGAGAGCTCGTCCCCGGCGCTGGATTCCTCTTGAGAGGAAAAAACTTCCTAGCGTTCATCCCATTTTGTCCTTAGTATGTTTCAGTAAGATAGCATACATGCCTCTACCTCTACAAGCCGGCAAGGGATAAATGAAACCAGGTGAGGAGGAAGATGAGTGGTTGGGGGAATGGAAATGAAGTGAGAATTTGGAAGGTGATAGGTGACAAAGGTAAAGGGCTGAAGAAGATGGAATCTGATAGGTGATAAGAGCAGACCATGGGAGAAAGGAAAGAAGGAGGGGCATCAGAGAGAGGTGATGGACAGGCAAGAAGAAAGGATAAGAAAATGGAATAGGGAATGAAAACGAAGAGGAGGGGAAGGGGGGTGTTAGAAGTACTGGAAGTTGCAAAATACAATAGGACGGATAAGTCCCAGGGGCCTGACAGAATATTCTCCAGGCTGCTCCATGAGGCAAGGGAAGAGATTGCTGAACCTTTGGCTAGGATCTTTATGTCCTCGTGTCCACGGGAATGGTACCAGAGGATCGGAGGGAGGCGAATGTTGTCCCCTTGATCAAAAAAGGTAGTAGGGACAGTCCAGGTAATTATAGACCAGTGAGCCTTACATCTGTGGTGGGAAAGCTGTTGGAAAAGATTCTTAGAGATAGGATCTATATGGGCATTTAGAGAAACATGGTCTGATTAGGGACAGTCAGCATGGCTTTGTGAAGGGCAGATCGTGCCTATAAGCCTGATAGAGTTCTTTGAGGAGGTGAGCAGGCATATAGATGAGGGTAGTGCAGTGGATGTGATCTACATGGATTTTAGTAAGGCATTTGACAAGGTTCCAGACGGTAGGCTTATTCAGAAAGTCAGAAGGCATGGGATCCAGGGAAGTTTGGCCAGGTGGATTCAGAATTGGCTTGCCTGCAGAAGGCAGAGGGTGGTGGTGGAGGGAGTACATTCAGATTGGAGGGTTGTGACTAGTGGTGTCCCACAAGGATCTGTTCTGGGACCTCTACTTTTTGTGAATTTTATTAATGACCTGGATGAGGGGGTAGAAGGGTGGGTTGGCAAGTTTGCAGAGGACACAAAGGTTGGTGGTGTTGTAGATAGTGTAGAGGATTGCAGAGAGACATTGATAGGATGCAGAAGTGGGCTGAGAAGTGGCAGATAGAGTTCAACCCAGAGAAGTGTGAGGTGGTACACTTTGGAAGGACAAACTCCAAGGCAGAGTACAAAGTAAATGGCAGGATATTTGGTAGTGTGGAGGAGCAGAGGGATCTGGGGGTACATGTCCACAGATCCCTGTAAGTTGCCTCACAGGTTGATAGGGTAGTTAAGAAAGCTTATGGGATGTTAGCTTTCATAAGTCGAGGGATAGAGTTTAAGAGATGCGATGTAATGATGCAGCTCTATAAAACTTTAGTTAGGCCACACTTGGAGTACTGTGTCCAGTTCTGGTCGCCTCACTATAGGAAGGATGTGGAAGCATTGGAAAGGGTACAAAGGAGATTTACCAGGATGCTGCCTGGTTTAAAGAGTATGGATTATCATCAGAGATTATGGGAGCTAGGGCTTTACTCTTTGAAGAGAAGGAGGATGAGAGAAGACATGATAGTGGTGTACAAGGTATTAAGAGGAATAGACAGAGTGGACAGCCAGCGCCTCTTCCCCAGGGTACCACTGCTCAGTACAAGAGGACATGGCTTTAAGGTAAGGGGAGGGAAGTTCAAGAGGGATATTAGAGGAAGGTTTTTCACTCAGAGAGTGGTTGGTGCGTGGAATGCACTGCCTGAGTCAGTGGTGGAGGCAGATACACTAGTGAAATTCAAGAGACTACTAGACAGGTATATGGAGGAGTTTAAGGATGGGGGTTATATGGGAGGCAGGGTTTGAGGATCGGCGCAACATTGTGGGTCGAAGGGCCTGTAATGTGCTGTACTATTCTATCTATGTAAAATCAATGTTCTTAATTGGTCAGATACGAATATGGGGAGAAGGCTGAAGATTGGGGCTGAGAGGAAAACTGGATCAACCATGATAAAAAGGTGGGGCAGACTTGATGGGCCAAATGACCTAATTCTGCTCCCATATTTTATGGTCTGCCACTTTGGTCAGGTGTCCAATTTTATGCATCTAGGCAGATGATGTTAACTACCTATACTGAATGTTAAGAAAGAGGGATTGAGGTGAATGTCCCCATATTTTATAATGTCCTCCCCTGAAGGACTCATGTTCTGGTTCCAATAATTAGGAATAGAAAATCTGGTTGATTTTTTTTTTCAATCTACCTGTAGGTTGATGTGGTATGTTCTCATCAGACATTTGCACTTATATTAGGTAGGAGGAAGGAATGGGGTGCAATGAGCAGTGGGATAGCTGGATAATATTCCTCCTCTTAATTATAGCTGATATCAGCTATGATATAGTTAATTTGAGATGTTCAGTATAATAAGTTCAAAAGCAAAGCCAATAGATAAAGTTAGCTAAAAAGGAAAATCATCAAAAGAAGGACTCAGCTACAGAAGACTACCAAAACAAGTAAGTGTAATTAATGGCTACAAAGATATTTAAATGCAATTCTGAAACTCTGAAAACAAACATAACTAGGGCTGCATTATAGCTTTCATTATTTTTTAAATTTCCCTCACTGTTGTTTTGTTTAATTCCCACATCACTTTTACTGAATGGCAGTTGTGGTGTCAGTATTAATTTTGTTCCATTATTTAAAAGATGTATTTCCAAACAACTAAGACTAATGATAAATTCAACAGGTGAGGCAGAATCTGTGGAGAGAGAAGCAGTCAATGTTTCTGATCTGTAGCTCTCTCAGAACTGGGGAAAAGAAAGATGTAAGTTAGTTCACTCTGTCAACCACAACAGGCAGATTATTACTGGTGGCCTCCCATTTTAATTTCACTTCCCATTCCCATTCTGACATGCCAGTTCATGGCCTCCTCTACTGCCACAATAAGGCCACAATCAGTTTGGAGGATCAACATCTCATACTCCATCTGGGTAGCTTCAAACTACATGAAGGAAGAGGAAATATGAAATGTTGCTCCTCCATCTCCATGTTCAATGGCATCAACATCGATTTCTGTAACTTCCAGTACTTTACCGACCCCCCCCCCCCCCTTCTCTTTGTTTCCCTTCCGCAATCCATTTCTTCACCTCACCCTTTGGTGCCCCTCCTTCTTCCCTTTCTCCCATGGTCGACTCTTATCTCCTACTTTTTCCACTTATCACCTTCCAATTTCTCACTTCATTTCCACTCCCCTACCCCTCACCTGGTTTCACTTATCACCTGCCAGCTTGTACTCCTCCTCCCTCCACTTTCTCGATGAAGGCCTCAGCCCAAAATGTCAACTATTTATTCCCCTCCATAGATGTTGCTTGACCGTTGAGTTTCTATAGCATTTTGTGTGGCTTGCACTTGAAACTGTTCACCCTTTTCACTTCTAACCCCTCAGTGAGGAATGGTGTGTATTGTCCTGATTTCCATTTCCTTAAGTCCACAATCAATTCCTTGGTCTTGCTGATGTTCAGTTCAAGGAATCTGAGATTCTGACAACAGTAGTTGTGTCGTTGGTGAATTGACAGATGCCGTTTGAGCTGTGCCTAGCCTTAATGTCCAATGAGGTAGTGTCCTTGGACTATTCATAAATGTGACGGAGTAGGGGAGAATTGCTGAATGTTGGTCTTCAAGCTCCTGTACTTCTTCCATGATGGCAGTAAAAAAAAGATGCCATTGTTATGAGTGATGAACAGACCTGATGGAATTGGGGTGCAGAGTTAACCATTCCCCCCCCCCCCCCCGAGAACTATGAACTATTGCTGTTGCTATGCTGCTAATGAGAGAGAGAGAGATGAAGCACAGAGGCAGGAACATCTGCTACAGTTAAGAGGGAGAGAGAGACTGTTGTTTTATTGTATTTTGACTCTTCCTGGATTGTTTACCTTTCACTACAAGGACTTTACTTTGCTCGTTAACACTCCTGAGGAGACAGCAGGAGTGGCCTGATTTGATGGACACGGTCATTCAGAGTCGATGGATAGCTGAGACCCCGTTAGTAGGGATAAAAGACAGGTCTGGGAGACACCCCTCAGACACACCAGTGGACACTGACTTAGTGTTGTGAACCCACAGGAAGGTGGGGGCTTCGAGGACCGAATCAGGAGATCGGTCAACAAAGCTCACAGTGTGATGACAGGGCCGGTGGGGCCTTGTGTGTGTGTCCACTCACGCCAGAGTGACGAGTCCACCACAGAAGAATGGTCTAGCTGAAGAACAGAGGGGTCAAGCTGAATGACCACAACGGTACGATGGAATCAGAAAGCAACAGAAGGTTTGCCTGCTGCAGCTGTTACATCTCGCTCGCTCTCTCTTTCCCTCTCTCTCCAACGATTACAACACAACCATAACTACCTCAGTACGCATGAACTGAACTGAACTTTATACTCTTCTATGACAATTCATTTACCCCTAGACATTGATAGTTTGTTTATTATTGCTTATTATTATTTCTACACTTCTATGTTTATTACTGCTAACCTGTTTTATATGTATATTTTGCATTTTTGATACTGTATTGTGTAGTCTACTAATAAACACTTTTAGTTTTGCTGCCACCAGACTCCAGGCTATCTTTGCTGGTCTGTAAACCCAGTTACAGGGTACGTAACACCATGTCCAGATGGCAGGGGTCCTTCATATTGCATGCTGCCTTCTCAAGGCACCCCTTCTTGAAGATATCCTCGATCACGGGGAGGGTTGTGTCCGTGATGGATCTGGCTGAGTTTACAATCCCCTGTCTCCTCTTGTGAACCTGTGCATTGGGCCTCTATACCAGTGATACAACCAGTCGGAATGCACCCCGCCGTACATCTATAGGAATCTAGTGTCTTTGGTGACATACCACATCTCCTCAAACTCCTATCAAAGTAGAGCACTGGTGTGTCTTCTTCGTGTGTTGGGGCCAAAATAGACCCGCTGAGATGTTCATACCCAAGACCTTAAAGCTGCTTATCCTTCCACCACTAACTGCTTAATGAGAACGGAGGGAATTTTCTTTGAAAGATCTATTCTACTATTGTGTAGCATTGTTTTTAAAATGCACTAAAATGTGTTGTTATAAATTAGAATAGCATCCAATATTCCAGAAAATGTGCCTGTCCAGAGCCATCATAGCTTCCTATGTGTGTGCTAGACTTTTTGTTAACTGGGCACTGGTTACATCACTTTCAAGACATCACACACAAATTGCTGGAGGAACTCAGCAGGTTAGGCAGCATCTATAGAAATGAATAAACAGCCAACATTTTGGGCTGAGACCCTTCTTCAGTACAGAAAAGGAAGGGGGGGAGGAGGCTAGCTGAAAGGTGATAGGTGAAGCCACGTGGGTAGGAAAAGTAAAGGGCTAGAGAGAAAGGAATCAGATAGGAGAGGAGAGTGGACCATATGAAAAAGTGAAGGAGGAGGGGACCCAGGGAGAGGCAATAGACAGGTGAGAAGAGGTAAGTGGCCAGAGTGGGAAATAGAGGAGGGGAAGAGTTGTTGGTGTATTAAATGCTTTTAATGTACTGTATATCCACTATTGTAAAACATGTAATATTGTTAGTGTGCAGTGGCTTATACAAACAACAACTATGGTCAGATCATATGTTTGGTAATGTTGAACAAGTTATAAATATTGACAAGACACCAAGAACAGTACAGCAACATTGATTCTTTAGTGTCCACCTCGGAGAGACTGAGCTTTGTTTCAGCATCCCATCCAGTGGCCAACCCCTCGAACACAGATTTACTTCTCCATTCAGGATCACCTGTTGAAGCTCTGGTGCTCAATGCAGCATGGTGAGTCTGGAGCACACAATCTTTTGACTGAAAGGAAAATGTGCTATCCGTGACCCACAGATCAATCTGCTCCAGTTCTTTGTATAACAGCATTAACTACACTTCCAAGCAAGTCAATGAGAAAACTTAGAATTGTCACAAAATGCTGTACTGTTACAAGTTCTTCCAGTATTTTGTATAGTGATGCATGTTGTCTACAAAATGGTATAGTGGTATTCTAAAATAATATCACAGTTATACAACATGGAAACAATCCCTTTGGTCCAACTCATCTGTGCTGACCAAAATGTCTATCCCAGCTAGTCCAGTTTGCCTGTGTTTGGCCCATCTCACTACAGGCCTTTTTTATGCATGTACCTGTCTAAATGTCTTTCAGACATAATAATAATTGTACAGCCTCTATAGCTCCTCTGGCAACTCGTTCAACATACCCACCAATCTCTATGTAAAAACATACCCCCTCAGGTCCTTTTTATATCTCTCTCCCCTCCCACCTTAAATATCCTTTAGTAATAGACCTGCCTATCCTGGGAAAAAGACTGCCCCCATCTATGCTGCTCACAATTTTATATACCTCTGTAAAGTCACCACTCAGCCCCCTACGCTCTAGGGGGTAAAAAAAACAGATAAGAAGCATGACTGTCAGGAGTTTTAGGACCTGCCTTTGCTCATTTTCCCCATAAACCCTCCCCTAACCATCATAATACTAAAAGGCCCCTCAAATAACTCTACATTCTCTACCTCTCCTATATCACATGGAACCTATAAAGCTAGAGGGAGACACAGGAGACTACAGACTCTGTAATCTGGAGCAACACACAAAATGCAGTCGGAATTCAGCGGTTGGACAGCATCTATGGAGGGAAATGGACAGGTGTGGTTTGAGACCCTTCATCTGGATTGGAATGTCAAATATCTATTTCCCTCCCTATTGCTGCCTGACCCGTTAAGGTCCTACAGCATTTTGTGTGTTAATCTATAAAGCTATTCTGTCTGCACAGTTGCTCAGCAGTCAGAACTGCTGCCTTGGAGCTGCAGGAAGTCAGGTTCAGAATCAGAACCAGATTTATTTTCACTGAGATACGACATGAAATCTGTTTGTTTTGCAGCATCAGTACAATGCACGACATAAAACTCTATAAATAGTGCAAAAAAAATGGATCAACGGACCATTCAGAAATCTGATAGTGGAAGGGAAGAAACTGATAAATCTCGGCGTCATCTGTGTGAACTTTGCATGTTTTTCACTGAGAATTGAATGGGATTCTGCTGTGGACTCTGGGATGTCTCTCCCTCACACCACCCCCCAGCATCCCGGATGGTGAGGACGTCACTTTCCTGAGGCACCATCTTTAGAAGATGTCCTCCATGGTGGGGAGGCTTCTGCGATGGAGCTGGCTGAGTCCATATCATTGTGGTCTTTTGTGATTCTGTGCATTGGAGCCTCCATGTCATGCTGTCATGCAACCAGTCAGAATGCTCTCTACTGTACATATAGAGAGTTTTATGAGGGTCTTTCGTGATATAGCAAAACTCATAACAAAGTAGAGCCACTAGTGTGCCTTCTTCTTGACTGCATCAATGTGTTGGGCCCAGGATGGATCCTCTGAGTTTTCATGCTCAGGAACTTGAAGCTGTTCACCCTTTACGCTGCTGACTTCTCCGTGAGGACTGCTGCATGTTAGGAGGTGAGGACCTTGATGCAGGCATTGTTACTAAAGAGATAGTGATGAGCAAATTAGTGGGACTAAACATAGACAAGTCCCCTGGTCCTGAAGGGATGTATTCCAGGGTACTGAAAGAAATGGTGAAAGTTATAGCAGATGTGCTTGTGATAATTCACCAAAATCTCTGGCAGGTCCCAGTGAAGTGGAAGACAGTGAATGGCGTGCCACTGCTTAAAAACAAAAGGATGTAGGGAAGAGTCAGGTAACTACTGGCCATTTAGCTTTACACCTGTAGTTGGGAAAATGCTTGAACATATTATTATGGAAAATGTAGAGAGACATCTGGATAGAAGTGGTTTCATTGGACAAACCTAGCATGGGTTCAGGAAGAGCAAGTCCTGTTTGACAAACTTATTGGAGTTCTGTGATGATATAATGAGTGCAGTGGATAGAGGGGAACAGGTGGATGTTGTATACTTGGACTTCCAGAAAGCATTCCATAGGTGCCATACAAAAGACACATAAGGATGCATTTAGTTGTGGGTGATGTATTAACACGGATAGAATATTGGTTCACCAATAGAAGAGTTGGGATAAATAGGTGTTTTTCTGGTTGGCAATCACCGCAGAGAGGAGTGCTGCAGAGGTCAGTGCTGGGCCCACAACTGTTCATGATATGGCAATACACACAAAATGCTGGGGAATTCAGCAGGCCAGGCAGCATTGATGGACAAGAATAAACAGTCGATGTTTTGAGCTGAGACCCTTCATCAATCCTGTACATATTAGTTACAGTGAATTATGATCTTTATTGAATAATTATAAATTTATGAATAAAGCATACTTTTTGAAAAATACAGAAGAATCAAAAAGCAAATGGCAAGAAGACTCATCACTCAAGCAATATCTGCAACGGTGAGGGGAGAAGGATTTGCTGATGATTCAGGTTAGAGCGTGCATTAGTTCTGATGATGGGTGTCAGTTCAGGACATTGACACTGGTCTCAACTCTCCAACAAATGCTGCTTGTCCTGCTGAATTCCTCCAGCATTTTGTTTTTTTTAAACCCCAGATTTCAGCAAATGCAGTCTTTTGCATCTCCAAAGATGAAGAGTTCTCTGGTTTTGGATAGAAATTAAGGAAGATTATTCATCCATTGTGAATATATGGCACTTGAGAGCAGAAAATTGTAACTCTTAAAAGTGGCAGAAGGCAGAAGTGACGCAAGTTTCCATATGACAGTAATATAGGTGGTATAATGGACAGTGATATAGAAGTCCTCAGTAGTCCTCATTTACTACCCCACTAGCCTTCCCATCCAGCACATAATTCTTCGTAACTTTCACCATCTCCGACGGGATCCCACCAGCAAGCACATCTTTCCCTCCCCTCTCAATTACTGCTTTCCGCAGGAACTGCTTCCCATGCAACTCTCTTGTCCATTCATCCTTCCCCACTGATCTCCCTCCTGGCTCATATCCTTGCAAGCGGAACAAGTGTTACACCTCCTCCTACACTTCCTTCCTCACTCCCATTCAGGGTCCCAAACAGTCCTTCCAGGTGAAGGAACACTTCACCTCTGAGTGTGTTGGAGTCATATACTGTATCTGGTGCTCCCAGTGTGGCTTCCTGTATATCGGTGAGACCCAGCATAGTTTAGGAGACCACTTCGCTGAGTACCTAGACTCCATCCGCCAGAAAAAGCAGGATCTCCCTGTGGCCGCACATTTCAATTCTATTTATATTTTGTCTGGATAGCCTCCAACCTGATGGCATGAACATCGATTTCTTGAACTTCTGGTAATTGCCTCACCCCCTTCACCATTCCTGTTTCCCTCTCTCACCTTATCTCCTTACCTGCTCGTCACCTCCTTCTGGTACTCCTCCCCTTTCCCTTTCTTCCATGGTTATCTATCCTCAACTATCAGATTCCCACTTCTCCAACCCATTATCTCTTTCACCAATAGACTTCCCAGCTCTTTACTTCACCTCTCCGCTTTTCCTGTTTTCACCTACCAACTTGCACTTCTTCCTCCCCTACCTACACCTTCTTACTCCGACTTCTCATCGTTTATTCCAGTCCCGTTGAAGGGTCTCAGCCCAAAACATCAACTATTTACAGTTTTCCATAAATGGTGCTGGTCCTGCTGAGTCCCTCCAGCATTTTGTGTGTGTTGCTAGTTGACAGTGAAGAAGGTTATCAAAAATTAAGAGGTATCTAAGTCAACAGAATATAAATGGGCCAAGGAATAGTAAATGGAGTTTAATTTAGATGGGTGTAGTGCAAGTTCAAGTTCAAGTGTATCATTCAACCATACACATGCACAGTATACAGGTAAATGAAACAGTGTTCCTCCAGAGTCAAGGTGCAAAACACAATACTGTCACACACTGCACAAAAGTTTCGATAGCACATAGTCACACAATAATACAGTACTGTGTAAATGCCTTAGGCACACATATATAGCTGGGGTGTCCAAGACTTTTGCACATCACTGTATTTGTCAACATGGAGTAGAGATCCAGTTTGTAAATCTGCAAGAGCAAAGGATATTGGGAATGGTGAGGGTGGAACAACTCATGAGGAGTGTGGGACAGGTGGCAGAGGAGGAGTGCCAGGGATAGGGAGGGGTAGCGTGAGTGCAGACACACCCAGCCCTGAGACACCAAACAGGTCATTTGATTCCTAACAATTGGTTTATTGATCATTATAGAATGTCTCTCAGGTGCTTGCTGCACCCTTCTCTCTCCCTTCCCCTTTTCCCAACCATGATTCCCCTCTCCCAGTCCACAATAGAGACCCATATCAGAATCACGTTTATGACCACTCGCAGCAGCAGCACTCTTTACTTTCTTCACTATCTTCACTTTTCTTTAGCAGCAGCAGCTCAGTGCAATACATAAAATTGTTACAGTACTGGGTAAAAGTCTCATGTATCCTAGCTATATATCAGTGCCTAAAACTTTTGCACAGTCAAAGTCCCTGAGTGGCATGGCCTGAAGATTGATGGTGCATGGGATGTTGTCCTGGAGCCACGTTTCTGTAAGAACACGCATGCAGCAGTTCCTCATCTCGTGCTGGGTTGCAGATGAAAGCAATCCATCTTGCTGCATTTTGGAAATTCAAATCACAGTAAGGCTCTGGATTAGGCACATGATTCCCCTAACACGGTAGACAGTGTGGTGGAAAAAGACTTTTGATACACTAGCCTTCATCAGAGGTGGCTCAAATCATGACGGACAAAGATAGAGAAAGACGTAAACAGGTTTATGATTGTTACCAGTACCAAGGTACATTGAAAAACTTTGTTTACATGCCCATCATACTGATCATTTCATCATATCAGAACATCAAGGTAGTGCATGCAAAAGCAATAAAATGCAGAATATAGTATTACAATTTCAGAGAAAGGGCAGTGCAGGTAGACAATAACATGCAAGGCCAAGATGAGACCGTTTGTAAGGCTGAGTCCACCTTATCGTACTAGAGGTCCTATCAACGGTCTTAGGAGATAGAAGCTATCCTTGAGACTGTGGTACACTCTATTCTGCCCAATTGGATATGGAGGTGGGGGGGGGGGTGTAGAAAGAATATCTGAAGTGGGAGGAATCTTTGGTTATACTGGCTGCTTTACCAAGACAGCAAAAAGTATAGATGGGCTGGTTTCCATGATGTGCTGAGCTGCATCCATAACTCTCTGGTTTATCTTAGTCTTGGGCAAAGCAGCTGCCATTGCAAGCCAGGAGGTATCCGGATTGTATGCTTTTTATGGTGCACTCAGTCTTTTTCTGAGGGCAGGGTAATCAAGAACTAGATGGTATATGTTTTAGGCGAACAATTTAATAAGGACTTGAAAGGTAACTTGTTTTTTAAAGAGGTTGGCGTGTATGTGGGAGTTTTTCAGGCAGATATGGCAACTTTTAAAATACAGTTGGGCAGGTACATGGGCAGAAAAGGGTGGCCAAGCCCAGGTTAATAGGACTACATTGTATGAAGCATCTTGGTCAGTACGCACCTGTGCGGCCATAGTGACCGTTTCCGTCTGGTATGACTGGTGTTACAGTGTATACTATATGGTATGTACGTGAGAAAAATCTGGATGGACAAGTTTGACATTGTCATACTTACGCAAATGGTTAGGTACGGAACAAATATTCAGAAAGCATTTTACTCGAGTAGAACTCACTCGATGAAATCCTTTATCTGCCATTTCCATCTCCTGTAACAGAGAGGGCAGACCGGGCACAATACGGATCATGGTCAGGTGTTCCCTCCTCCCCCACCCCCTTTTCATTGCATCGCATCATCCAGCCGCTCCGCGGGGGCTTTCTGTCTCAAAGACGGGTCTTTACCACATCAGCGATGAAAAGACCCGTCGCGCCGCTACCATTAAGTCTTCTCTCACCTTCGTGATACTGTTGAGGCACGATAATGTCACTGTGGACTTGTTCACGACATGGGGCTAATGGCGCAGGAGCAAATGGGGTGGGGTTGCTGGTCATGTGCTGCCATGGGTACCGGGTGTTTGTCGGTACCAGGCGTTTGTTCCTCTCGGCTGTGAGGGGGAGGAGTTATCTATCTCCAGCGCTTTTCTAATTAATGAGGCTTTTTATTAACTTAGGAAAATGGATCATTACACAAAGTTTGCTTCTTCCGCATGATCAGGAACCAAAGACGCCATATTGGCTCAGCGGCGCAAGCGTAGTAGCGACAACGGGGCCCTGTCGTCAAGGAAACGGGTCATCCCGCCCTTGTTCGCCGGCCTGTAGCGCAGGCGCAGTGGAGTTGCTGGTCACTTGGCACCATGGAGATGAGCGGCCCCATCCCGCAGCTAGTGGAGAGTTTTAGAAAGCAAAAGGCCGACTTTTCATGTAACAGACTGGCAGGGGGTGACAGTAGTAATAACAGGGAGATTAATAGATCCGTGCAAACGAACCGAGAAGGTGAGTTCAGCTCCAGCAGTTAGCGCAACCACAATAACCACCACACCAACCACCAAACAAGAAAATAAAATATTAATTTAGAGGAGAGAAAAAAAAGCCCCGATCAAAGAAGCGGCGTGGCTGTGGCCTAGTGGCGTTCTTCGCCTGAGGCGAGCCCCGAGATGAGTGTGTCCGTGTGCTAATGATTCCCCATTTCCTAACCCTTTTTTTCGCGTGGTGCAAACGCCATTACCGAAAGATTGGCCCTCGGCCTCCGCCGATTCCAATAACGTAGCCATGCAGTATTTTTTGAGACTTAAGAAATATGGGTTGGCATTTTTCAAATATTACTAGGACCGGAATTTTTTTTTTACAAACAGCTGATAACGGAAGATTGGATTTTTTTTTCAAATTTTTAGCTATTATTGTGAAAATTCATGATTATAAACAGTCTTTAAAGTTTTAAGTATTTTACAGTGGTGGCATTTAATCTGTGGGGTTAAAATAATTGCATTTTCAAAATTTCTAGCTTTGCAAGAGAATTTACAAAAGCGTATTAATACTTAAACAGAATTTTGAATCTTGAACCGTTTTCTTACCGTGGTTATAGAAAAATGTCTATAGGACGGTAAAAATATTATTCAAGATTAAAAGTTCAGCCTGTTATAAAAAGTGACGATTTATTAATAGCACAACTTTATGCAGTATCCGTATGCCTTATTTCATAGCACAATGTTGTTATAGCATGTAATATAAATACAAGTGATCTGATAGTTCTATTGCATTGATTAAAAGCCTCAGCAATATTCATAGAAAATGTGTTTTCAAATACCGCTTTTATCCTGCAACAGGTGTAAATTTGATGAGGCCGAATAGCAATGTTACACGTTAGTATTCCATTCTAATTCATTGTAGGGATAGTGCAATATTTTTAACCTGTGGCCATCACCTTAACATTATTTTGCATTTCATGATTTCTCCCTATATATCTTTCATTAGGGTGGTTACATCTTACATGAAATTATTCTATCAAATAGTTATGTATTCATTCAGCTATTTTAATGGAAGTGTTTGCCCAAGTAAAATTTAAATAACTTCACTTGCATTTAAAATGAATATATTAACATATTTGTTGCTAACTGCATAGTTTCTGCACCAATAAAGTTAACCAGACCAGTCACGTCATGGCCATCAGGTGGAATGAGTTCTACATGGTGAAACTGCTGCATAAATATTTAGAAATTTAGAAATCTGCTAATGCTCTTCGTTGTTATTTTGGGTTGGGATTAAATGTGCTACACTTCAGCATTTCTGATTGATGTTTTGTTGTAGTCAATAAATAAATTAATATTGACTTTTGTTTAGAAAATAGTTAACCCCCATCACCCCTACTGGGGCAAAGGCCACTGAAAGCCGCTCGCTAAAGTCTTCTGTCCTGGGTCAATCTTTTCAAATTTTTATTTCTTTATTTCTAACATTTTCATGTTCACTCAGGGTCTTTCTGTTACATTTAACTTTATGCTGAATTAAACAAGTATCAGCTTTCCTAGCCTTCATGAAATAATTTGGAAGTCTCATTACAAAATTACTGAGGATGATGGGAACCTGTAGTGAAAGCAGAAAATGCTGGAAATTCTCATCCAGTCTGACAGCATCTGTGGGGAGAGAAACAGAGTTAACATTTCAGGTCAAAGATTTTTCTTCAGAAGTTAATCTTCAAAATCAAATCAAAATATTAACTGCTCTCTCTATCGCTGCTCCCTGACAAATTTTGTTATTTTCAGCCAAAATTTTAAATTCAGATCATTTATAGTTATCCAGCCAGATGTGTGCAACTTCTAAAGGGTTCTGTGCAAAGTATCTGCAACATCATGATTCAGATTTGAAAGTATGTAGTCCAGGATATTTTATTATTGATATACAATGTTTGTGCACTCAAATGAAAAGTAGAATGCAAGAGACATATTGCTATTTGTGATAGGAAAGAATGATGCAGTGAGGATAGCAAAAATGAGGTGAAATTAATCAAGGGACAGGAAGGCTTAGAATGCACAATATTTTAAAAAATGGCATAATGGGATGCTACTTGGACGTGATCTGGTAGGGTGGCCTAACCTTTTTTAATACCATGGACCAATACCAATAAGCAAGGGGTCTATAGACTCCAGGTTGGGAACCCCTGGTAACACAAAGAATGTAACTACAGTAAGCACCAAGATGTTTTTAGAATTTGAATTTTAAAACAACTGAGTCTACTGGTGATGGCAAAAGCAAAGTTGTCATACAAGAAAGAACACAGCACAGTACAGATCTTTTGTCCATTGATGTTGTGCCAACCTCTTAACCTTTTATCAAATATCATTCTAACTCTTCCTTTCTTCATAACGCTCCTTTCATCATGTACTTATTTAAGATTTTCTGAAATGCCCCAAATGTATCAGCCTCTACCACCGTTCCTGGCAGTGTGTTTCATGCACCTACCACACACATTCTGTAACAAAAAAAAAGCATACTTCTATCATCCCTCTTTACCTCTGTTCACCTTAAAATTATACCCTCTCGCATTTGCTCTTTGCGCCCTGGGAAAAAAAAATCTGTCTGTCCACTCAATCTATGCCTATATCATCTTGTACACCTTTATCAAGTCACCCTTCATCCTCCCTTGCTTGAAAGAGTAAGCCCCAGCTTGCTCAGTCTATCCTCAAAAGAAATGCTCTCTAATCCAGGCAGCATCCTGGTAAATCTCTGCAACCACTCTAAAGCTTCCATATTTTTTCTATAATGAGGTGACCAGAACTGAACACAATATTCCAAACAACACACACAAAATGCTGGTGGAACACAGCAGGCCAAGCAGCATCTATAAGGAGAAGCACTGTTGATGTTTCGGGCCGAGACCCTTTGTCTCGGCCCGAAACGTCGTCAGTGCTTCTCCTTATAGATGCTGCCTGGCCTGCTGTGTTCCACCAGCATTTTGTGTGTGTTGTTTGAATTTCCAGCATCTGCAGATTTCCTCATGTTTGCACAATATTCCAAATATGGTCTAACTAGAGTTTTACAAAGCTGCAATATTACCTAGCAGCTCTTGAACTCAATCCCTTGACTAATGAAGACCAGCACACTATACGCCTTCTTAACAATCCTATTAACTTGATTGTTAACTTTGAGGATCTATAGATGTGGACTCCAAGGTTTTTCTGTTTCTCCACACTGCGAAGAATCCTGAAATTAACTCTGTATTCTGCCTTCAGGTTCACCTTCACACTTTGTTTTGAATTCCATCTGCCAGTTCTCATCCCAGTTCTGTGTCTTGTCAATCCTACTGTAACCCACGACAACTTTCTATGCTGTCTACACCACCAATCACTGTGTTAGCTGAAAACTTTCTAACTCGCCCTTCCACTTCCTCATCCAAGTCATTTACAAAAACCACAAAGAGCAAGGGTCCCAGAACAAATCCTGGTGGACCAACCTCTAGGAAGAATATGCAGCATCTACAACCACCCTCTGCCTTCTATGGGCAAGCCAATTCTGAATCACACGGCCAGGTTTTGCTGGATCTCATCCCTCCTGAATTACTGAGTGAGCCTATTATAGGGAACTGTATTAAAAGCCTTACTATAATCCATATACACCACATCCACTGCTCTGCCTTCATTACTGTGCTTTGTCATATCCTTAAAGAATTCAATCAGGTTCATGGGGCATGATCTGGTCCTAACAAAGCCATGCTGACTATCCCTAATCAAACTATGCTTCTGTAAAAGCTCTTAAATCTTGTCTCTAAGAATCTTCTCCAATATATAATTTTGCCCAAATACTGAAATAAGGCTCACTAGTCTAAATCCCAGGGTTATCTCTACTCCCATTCTTCGAGAAAAGAAGATCATTTTCCACCCTCCAATCATTTGCTACTCCTGTGGCCATTGAGGACACAACCTTACTTCCTGTAGTAACCTGAGGTATATCCCATCCTGCCTCTGGGACTTGCCTATCCTAATATTTTATAGACGTTCCAGCACATTCTCTTAATGTTGAATTAGATTATCAGATTCCCCTTAGGCCCCAGCCAGATTATTGGTCTCAATACTTATTTATTTATTGAGCTATACTGTGGAGTACGGCCTTCCAGCCTTTTGAGCCACACTGCACAGCAACCCATGATTTAACACTAGCCTAATCAAGGGACAATTTACAGTAACCAATGAGCATACCAACCGGTACATCTTTTGACTGTGGAAGGAAACCTGGTTGGAGGAAGCCCACGGGATCACAAGGAGAACGTACAAATATCCTTACAGGTAGTGCGGGGATTGAGCCCAGGTTGCTGATACTGTGAAGGTTGTGCTATCTACTACACTACTGTGCCATCCTAGTTTAGTCCCACTTCACAAGGGTTTAAGAAAGCCCATTAAGATTTGAGCAGGGAAATAAATGTTTGAAATTCTCCACCTCCTAAAAAGTCATATTTAAGTGACAAGGCAGCAGCAACTGGGTGGACTCGGTCAACATATAAGCATGTGAATTAGGGATAGGAATATGCCATTTGACCTCTTGCCTGCCATTCCATAAGAATTGTAATCTCAATTTTGCAATCCTGCCTACTCATAGTAACCACTCTTGCTTATTAGCATTATTCTGCCTCTGACTTAAAAATATTTCAAGGACTTGGCTTTCACCTTTCTGACACAAAGTTCCAAAAAATCAGTCTTAAATGGGTTACGCCTTATTTTTAAACAGTAAATTCTAGTTCCAAGTTCTTACACAAGAAACATCATCTCCACATCCACCCTGCCAAGATCCCTGAGATCATCTTTGTTACAGCCTTCTGAACTCCAGCAGATACAAGCATAGCCTGTCTCACATTTCCTTAAAGAGTTTAACCATTTCAAGTAAATCTTCATAACTGCTCCAATCTATTTACACCTTCCTTAAGTATATCAATTCTATATGTTGTTCTTCAAATGTGGTCTTATCAATGTGTTATATTACTGAAAAATAGCCTTTCTTTTTTCAGTCATTTATTGTATGCAATAAACAATATTTCTCCATCACCTTTTGTAATTGGCAACTTTACCTGTACAAATCATGCACTAGAATGCATCAGAAAACTTTTTTTTGAATTTTCACATCCCTGTTTTCAAGGATTGAGCTGACTTGAAATTTAACTTAATGGACACAATTGATTGTCTTAGTCATAAATATCAAAAGACTGCAGTGGCCTAGAATCTTAAAGGCCAGATCAGTTAAGGAATGAAACATCTTGGTGGGATATCTGCTAACCCTTGTGTTCTTGCTGCTTCCTGCAGTTTTGAAGGGTAGCTTTCCTGATATTATTTATCTATTTTTTTAATTCATTGATTTACTATTTCCTGTGGTGGATTTGAACTTGTATATGCAAGTTTATTTTGTCCAGCCCTTTGCATTATTATTCTAATTATATAACCGTTATGCTACTATATCAAACAATGTCTGTAAAGAATGTAAAAAAGGATATTACACCTATTGGATATATATAGAGATATGACTTCTTGGGAAAGTTAAGAAAAATTGATATGTGAACAGAATCTTTTGAGTTGTAGACTGATAAACTGAAATCAGTAACAAAGGATCTTGTCAGTTCTGAGTTTTATTTTTCTGGTAGTTCTATTGAAAATTAAATATTTATCTTTCCATACCTGGAAGTTATATACAGGCAGATATACTGAACACTTTCATTCATTTATAACTTAACAAAAGTACAGAATTTTATTGTGGCTGGTAATTGGAAGCAATTTTAATTTAACTTCCAGAATAAGCTGGACAACATCTTGCATTTTAGTAGTTGATTCAGATTGACTGTTGTGACGTATTGTGTGATTCAGTGAGAAGCAATAAATGAATACAGTATAGGTTTGTAAAATATGAAGTTTAAGTCTTGACTGTTAAGTTGAAAACAGTGGTGCAGAGGACCTGTTAGATCCTTTATCTAGCAGCATATGTAAATGAATACTTTCACAAAAGCTTGTGTTGCATTGATGCAGATAGATACCTGAAAATCTACTTAAAACTAAACAGTATTTCAACATCAAAGGTACAGGATGATTGCTGATCATAATTCCTTAACAGAATTTTTTTAAAGATTCACAGTACATTTATTGTCAAAATATGTATGCAGTGTACAACCCTGAGATTCGTCTTCCCCAGACAGCCACAAAACAGAAAAAAACACAGAACCTATGCACAGAAAAACATCGTGCAAATAAATTAAAAAATGAACGAAAAACACAATATAAGACACAAAATCGGAGGAGTCCAGGCATATTCAGTTAAGCTCGGTATTTGTTATCTGCAGGCCACCCTTATTCAAAGTCACCCAAAATAACAACTAAAAAAGGAGTGACCAGAAACACATCATAAAATGAACTAGGGTCCAATCTACAAACCGCATTAATTAAACCTTGCCAAAGACTCAGGACTCTAGAACCATCTTCTTACAGCATCAAGGGGAAGAGAGAGAGAGTGAGAGACTGTTCAAATGCCAGGACCTTCCTTCGGAGCAGCAAATGAGAGAGAGAGAGTCCATCACATGCAGATACCTTTCTCCAGCAGCAGTAATGAGAGGTTTGCAAATGGTGCTGAACACTCGCTTGCCATCCACACACGCCTTGATGATTTCAACCTTCCTTGGAAAATTAATCGACGAAATCGGCAAGAAAAAGAACTGATCTTGGGTTCGTGCTCCATCTCCAGGTTCCTTGGCCTTGAGGCCGCATGCTTCACTTGAAACACCCTCGGAGACAGCAAAGTGCCAGACCGTTCAATTGGCCCAATTAACACACCACCAAAATGTCGATCACAGGTTCCAACGACAGAACCACACTTGAAGGAAACAGAAGTCAGTAAAGCAATGAACTGTTCAGAGGATGTCTCCCATGGTCCATTGTTCAGTGGTGCCATCTTCTTGGTGTATTTTTCAGAATGTGGGTATTGCTGACAAGTAAGCGTTTATTGCCTTTTCCCAATTTCCTCTTGAGAAGATGGTGACAGGAGTGGCCTGTTGGACTACTTAAGAGAACATTTTTTTAGTAATTGGCCTCAATGTTCATGATCATTTTATTCTTCTTCAGTATTTGGTTCCATTGACCTCTACAGAGAGTGCAATGGGAGGCAGTTGGCCTAACAACAGTTAGCATCCTGTGATCAAAAACAGGCTTCTACCCCAGAATCTCCTAAGATAAGTGACTTGTTTCAACCACATCAGAGGGGGTAAGTATAATGATATTTTGCTACAGCATTCAAAGATTAATGAGATGAAGGTACATATCTCTATGTAGTTCGATTTTAAATAACTAAGTACAAGACCAAAACCCAGAACTCTTTTGTGTACTAATTACAAACTCAAAAGTTTTTTGGAGTTGATACTCCTTTCACCATAACGTAGATGTTACTAATTAATCTAAAATCTCTTTTCTACAATATATAAATTACTCACAATTAGTGTGTGTGAGGTAACTACTTAAGAGCAGTTAGATTTGTCAGAGGTATTGCAGTGTATATGGCCTACAATGTGCTGTATCATTGGATAGGTGATAAGATTCAGCAGGAAAATGTTCCATTTGTCTAACATTACAAGGTTTACTGAATGTAAAATCAGGCCTTTCTATAATTTTTGGGTGTTCATTAAATGGATTAATATCCTATTGTAACTTAGTGTCATCGACAAGTGTATTGAGTCTATATTGTTTTGAAAGGTAAATAACCATTTATTTATACTTCTCCATTGGTCATTTTTTTTTGTTTAAAATAGCAAACAGCCTAATTGAGTGAACTGACTTGGATGAATTTCAGAGCATAATGTTGCGTAGGAGTTGAATTTGTACCAAAAGATGATTACTAACTTGATGCTTTCTGCATATTTTGTCCTTTTCCTGCAACTAAATTTTGATTTCACCAAGTCAGAGCAGTGGCCACTTCGTTAGGTATCTCCCATACCTAATAAAGTGCCATTGAGAACATTTTCATGGTCTTCTGCTGCTTTAGCCCATCCACTTTGAGGTTCAATTTGTTGTGCATTCAGTGATGCTCTTCTGTAGTCCACTGTTGTAATGCACGGTTGTTTGAATTACTGTCACCTTTCTGTCAGCTAGAGCCGGTATGGCCATTCTCCTCCGACCTCTCTCGTTAACAAGGCAAACAGAACTGCTGCTCACTGGATTTTTTTTTTTGTTTTTAGCATCATTCCCTGTAAATTCTAGAGACAGTTGTGTGTGAAAATACTACTGTTAATAGTTCATGAGATACTCAAACAACACATTCTGGCACTAACTCATTCCACGGTTAAAGTCACTTAGATCACAACACATTTCTACCTCATTTTGATGTTTGGGTCCGAACAACAACTGAACCTCTTGACCATGTTTTCATGCTTTTATGCATTGAGTTGCTGCCGTGTGATTGGCTGATTAGTTGTTTGCAGTAGCGAGCAGGTGTTCCTAATAAATTGGCCTCTGAGTCTGTGTGTACATGTGGGAGAAAGCTAGTTAATGATGTACTGTTAGAAAAGAACACTGGAATTTCACGACTTTCTTTGATATGGGTAGGTTTGTGCATTGGAAAGACAGACAGCAGAGTCCAGGAAACTGAGAAATGTTGGAGAGTGTGTATGGGACTGGATGTGTTAATGGAACACACCTTTTAAAGTTTTCCTATACACTTTTAACTTAAACTGCTACTTACTGTGACCATATAGATTTACACTCGAGATAATTTATTGTAGTGTAATGCAAATTAAAACAAAAACTCATTTGTCCATAACTGACTCAATGTCTGAAGCAATTAATAATTTAGATATAATTTCTATAGAACATGACATAACTTAGATGTTAGCCATCATAGAGAGAACATTGTATATAGAACTTTAGTTGCACCGAGGTTACTTTATCCTGATGTTTAGCAACCCTATGGACTGTACAGGGGAATGGAGCACATTTAAACTCTGTCTCAGTATAAAATATTTACTGGTTAAGCATATCACAGTTGGTGCAGATAAAATTTCTCTTGTAAATGCAATTTACTTCTTGCACCTAGAACCTCTCCAGGATTGAGTTGGAAATGTACTCAATCCTTCAGAGTATCAATTGTGAAAATATATGTATTTCAGCAGGTACTTCCAAGCTGGATCTTAAATAGTACCATATCCTCCTTATGTATAATTAACATCTCACATGACTGTTCTTACTGAGATTGCCAATAATCCAATATTGTAAAACTATTTTGTACTGAAATATCAGTTTTAAATTTACTCACAACCCCTGCAGATTGTTTTGGGAAATTACCAACTGTTTGTGCTATTTTAATTTTAAAGGGAAAATATGTAACCTTACACCAAATCACTGACATTTTGGGAAAGCTGTTTTGTGTGAAGGCTATTGTGAAGAGTAAGTAATAGGTAACAAGGAATGTATTTTTATCAGAGAATGATTCTGTATTAAAGGCATGTTTTGTAAGTAGTGTCTAAACTACACAGTTATAATAAATGCAATCAATTTTCCTTTGCCAAATGTGGGAAGTTGAAAGGAAGTGTTGGGATAAGTAACACAGGAGTATTCTTGGGGCATGTACACAAAAAACAATTAGAAATCTGAAGAAAAGGCATAGTGATGAACAATAGGTTCACCAGCATCTATAAAGACAATGTACAAGAGCACAAGACGTGGGAGCAGAATTAGGCCATTCAGCCCATTGAGTTTGCTGCCATTCCATCGTGGCTGATTTATTATCCTCTCTACCCCATTCTTCTACATTCTTCCTGTATCTTTTGATGCCCTTACTAATCAAAAACTTACCAATCTCTTCTTTAAATATACCCAATGACTTGGCCTCCACAGGCACCTGTGACAATGAATTCCATAAATTCACCAACCTCTGGTTATAGAAATTCCTCCCCATCTCTGTTTTAAATGAACCTCATTCTATTCTAAGGTTGTGCCCTCTGGTCATAGACTCCCCCTCCAGAAGAAACATCCTCTCGATTTTCACTCTATCTAGGCCTTTCAGTATTTGATAGGTTTCAGTGAGATCCCCCCCCCCCCCCCCCATCATTCTTCAAAACTGCAACAAGTACAGGCCCAGAGCCATCAAACACTCCTCATACAATAACCCTTTCATTCCCAGGATCATTGTCATGAACCTCCTCTGAACCCTCTCCAGTGTCAGCGCAGTGTTTCTCAGATAATGGGCCCAAAACTGCTCACAATGCTCCAAGCGTGGTCTGACTAATGCCTCAGCATTACATCTTTGCTTTTGTATTCTAATCCTCTAAGGCTATCTGTTTCAGATATTGTGAACTTGATGACCTTGGATGCGAAACATAAAGTGGTTGTCTTGCAAAATTTATGACGGCCATTTCTGAAAAATAATTATTGTGAGCGACATAGTTATGTCAAGGTAATCAATACTTGATTATCTAATATTAACAGTTTAAGTTATGGTTAAACATTAACCAATAAGTTCATAGTTTTTGAACGAAAAGCAATATGCTACAAACGTTGGAAAACTAAGAGAAATGATCTCCCCAGCAATACCAATTGGATTAGTGATAGTTTTTCATTTTATTACTGTGAAAGACCTTTAAAAACAAATAGGTTTAATCTGATGAAGTTTTTATTTGTTGGGATGAAGATTAGTGTGGATTAGGTTTTGTTCACCACTGTGCTTGATATTTTTTCATATTTTCTTATGCCACAGAAGGAAGCTATTTAGCCCATCAAGTTTATGCTGGCTGTCAAAATGTTCTCCTGAGTCACAGTCAGAAAAGTACAGCAAGGAAACCGGCCCTTTGGCAATCTTGTCCATGCCAAGCCATTTAAACTGCCTACTCCCATCCACCTGCATTGGGACCAGAGCAATCCATACCCCTACCATTCACGGACCTATCCAAACTTCTCTTAAATATTGAAATTGAGCTTGCATGTACTACATGTGCAGGCAGCTTGTTCCACACTCTAACAACCCTCCTGAGTGAAGAAGTTCCTCCCATGTCCAAAACTGCACACAATACTCCAAATCACATATTTCTTATATAACTTTGACATAACATCCCATCTCCTATAGTGAATACTTTTGATTTATGAACTCAAATGTGCCAAAAGCTTTCTTTACTACCCTAATTATGGATCTGTATTCCAGATCCCTTTGTCCTGCTGCACTCCTCAGTGCCCTACTGTTCAGTGTAAAAGATCTACCTTTGTTGGTCCTACCAAAGTGCAATACCTACCATTTTTGAATTCCACCTGCCATTTTTCAGCCCATTTTTCCAGTTGGTCCAGATCCTGCTATTGGTATGAGACAGAATTACATCTTTAGAAGGATAGGGTCAGAGAATGTTGAATCTTTGAGTTAAGAAACTGCAAGGGTTAAAAAAATGCTTCCAAATAATAGCCAAGATGTGAGGTTGATATTGCAAAGGGAGCTGGAAAAGGCATATAATAAGGGTATGACACAATTGTAATGGGGATCTTCAATATGCAAAAGGATTGGGAAAATCAGGTTGGTGTCAGATCACAAGAGAGGAAATTTATTGAATGCCTACGAGATGGCTTTTTGGAGCAGCTTGTATTTGAGCCTACTGGGGTAGAGGCTATCTTAGATTGGGTGTTGTGTAACAACCCAGATCTTACTAGGGAGCTGAATGTAAAGGAACTCTTCGGAGGCAGTGATTATAATATTGAATTCATACTGCAATTTGAGAGGGAGAGCATAAGTCACATGTATCAGTATTGCAATGGAATAAAGAACTACAGAGGCATGAGAGAGGAGCTTGCCCAGGTGGATTTGAAGAGGATACTGGCAGGGATGACAGCAGAACAGTGATGGCTGTAGTTTCTGGGAATAGTTCACAAAGCCCCACAGAAGAAGTTGTTCTCAAATGACAGGGCTAGGCAACCATGGCTGACAAGGAAAGTTAAAGACTGCATAAACACCAAGGAAAAGGCATATAACGTAGCAAAAGTGAGTTGGATGATTAGGAAGCTTAAAAAATCCAACAAAAAGCAACTAAAAAAGCTATAAGAAGGGAAAAGGTGAACTATGAGGGCAAACTAGCCAATAATATAAAGCAGGATACCAAAAGTTATTTTCAGTTATATAAAGAGTAAAAGGGAGGTGAAAGCTGATATTGGACCACTGGAAAATGATGCTGGTGAGGTAGTAATGGGGGACAAAAAATGGCAGATGAACTTAATGGGTACTGCATCTGTCTTCACTGTGGAAGACAATAGCAGTGTGCCAGAGGTCTATGAGTGTCAGGGAGGAGCAGCCATTGCTATTACAAAGGAAAAAGTGCTTTGCAAACTCAAAGGTGGATAAATCACCTGGACCAGATGGACTACATCAGAGTCCTGAAAGAGATTGCTGAAGAGATAACGGATGCATTGATCATGATTTTTCAAGAATCACTTGATTCTGACATGCTGTCGGAGGACTGGAAGATTGCAAATGCCATTCCCACTCTTTAAGAAGGGCGGAAGGCAAAAGAAATTATAGGCCAGTTAGCCTAACTTCAGTGGTTGGTAAAGTGTTGGAGTCTATTATTAAGGATGCGGTTTTGAGGTACTTGAAGACTAATGATAAAATAAGTCAAAGTCAGCATGGTTTCTGTAAAGGGAAGCATTGCCTGACAAATCTGTTAAAGTTCTTTGAGGAAGTAATAAGCAGGTTGGACAAAGGAGAGGCAATGAATGTTATTTACTTGGATTTTCAGAAGGCGTTTGATAAGGTGCTACACATGAGGCTGCTTAATAGGATAAAATCCTATGGCATTACAGGAAAGACACTGGCATGGGTAGAGAAATGGCTGATAGGCAGGAGACAGCGAGTGGGTAAAAAGGGAGCCTTTTCTAGTTGGCTGCCAGTGATTAGTGGTTTTCCTCAAGGGTCAGTACTAGGACCACTACTTTTCACATTGTTTGTCAGTGATTTGGATAATGGAATTGATAGTTTTGTGGTAAAGTTTGTGGATGATACGAAGATAGGTGGAGAGCTAGGTAGTGCTGAGAAAACAATGTGCTTGTAGTAGGACTTAGACATATTGGAAATATAGGCAAAAAAGTGGCAGATGGAATACAGTTTGGGAAATGTATGATAATGCATTTTGCTAAAAAGAACAATAGTGTGGGCTATTGTCTAAATGGGGAGAAGGTTCAAACATCAGAGGTGAAAAGGATCTTAGGAGTCCTCGTGCAAGACTCCCAGAAGGTTAACTTACAAGTTGTGTCTGGTAAAGAAGGCAAATGCAATGTTAGCTTTTATTTCAAGGGGAATAGAATATAAATGCAGGGGGATAATGTTGAGCCTTTATAAGACACTAGTCAAGCCACACTTGGGAGTATTGTCAACAGTTTTGGGCTCCATATCTCAGAAATGATATATTGTTGTTGGAAAGAGTCCAGAGGAGGTTCACGAGGATGATTCTGGGAATGAGGTGGTTACAAATATGAGGAGCATTTGGCAGCTTTGGGCCTGTACTCACTGGAACTTAGAAGAATGTGTGGGGATCTCATTTAAACCTATCAACTGTTGAAAGGACTAGGTTGGGTTAATACAGAGAGGATGCAGAACTAGAGGGCTCAGCCTCAAAATTGAGGGGTAACCCTCTGGAATAGAGGTAAGGAGGATTTTTTTTTAACCACAGAGTAGTGAAACTGTGGAATGCTGTGCACAGACTGCGATGGAGGCCAAGTCCGAGGGTATACTTAAGGTGGAAGTGATATTACTACTATCCAAAGTGATATACCTGTTATTGGGGGGGATGGCCACAGGGGTACTCTGCACTAGCTGTTTAACCCCTTTCTTCTTCCTGACTGTCACCCAATGTTCTGTGTCCTGCACCTTGGGTATAACTATCTTTCTATATGTCCTATCTATCACCCCTCAGCCTCCCAAATGATCCAGAATTCATCCAGTTCCAGATCCAATTCCTTAACACAGAGTGTTAGAAGTTGCAGCTGGATGTACTTCTTACAGGTGTAGTCATCAGGGACATTGGAGGTCTTCCTGCTTTCCCACATCGCACAAGAGGAGCATTTCACTTGCCTGCCGGACATCTTTACTGTTCCTATCTGAGCAACTATAAAGAAGGAAAAACAATAAACTTTGGGGGAGAAAAAAAAAACTACTTTCAGCTTCTTTTTGCCTTCTGTAACTGAAGCCTTGAAAAGCTAATTCTTCAAAATCTCCACTCTAACTCTGACCACTCCAAAAATGCTGTTCTGCCTACCCCTGCCTTACATTAATTTGTTCTTGTCAATCTGTCCCGAACGCTGATTGGCCACTGCTCAAAGCTCCAAACTATCGTGAGTTGCTGCCTTTTCTACTCATCCACGAATCTGAGTGAACTATGTCTTCTCAGGCTTCCAAACTCCAATTTGGTGCTGTTCAAAACTCCAAACTGCCGCAAGTTGCTGCCTCTTCTACTCAGTCAGCGAATTTCAGACTTGCAGTCTCTTATTAGGTGATGCTATACCACCACATGCTTACCTGTGACTTATTCTCTTGCGCGTGACCCCAACTCCCCAGGTCTTCAGCCATTCTCACAGTCATTTTCACCTTTACTAGGGGAAATTTACTGTAGCTTTCTTAATTTACCTGAACATCCTTGGGATCTAGGAGGAAAGTCTAGTACTTGAGTTAAGTAAACATAATATAGAGAATGTACAAGCTTTACATACGCACAGGACCTGATGTCGTGATCAAACCCATGTCACTACAGCTGATTGGTAACACTATCTGCTGTGCCACTGTGACACCTAGTGAAAGCAAATGACTAGTAAGTAGAGTGTATCTAATCAAGAGCAAGAAAAGATGTATAAGAAATTATCTAGACACGAGTTAACAACAGGACAAATTTATTGCTGGTTGCAAGGCAGTTTTTAAGTCATGTTTACAATTTACACTTGCCCTTTTCAAAGAGATGCAAGATCTAAATAGGAAAAGGTGAAAATGTCACAGCTAATAGGGAAAATTTGTTGACAAAAATGCATGTTGGTTTATTTCCATCAATGTTTACAATAGAAGACGTAGAACCATACTTTGAAGATACATATATAAGTCTATTTTAAATATTGCAGACAGGGAATTTATCTTTGAAAACAAATCCAAACATTTGCACACATACAAAATACTGAAGGAACACAGCAGGTCAGGTGACATCTATGGAGAGGAATAAACAGTTGGCATTTTGTACCAAGACCCTTCATCAGGACTCATTTCCAAACATATGTAGTAATTGGAATATGACTGGTGAAATTAAATGGAATGATTTTGTAGCACTATTTCTTTATTAACAAAGTTCTATATTCTAATTTGTTTGTACATCACTGTAGATATATAATTTTAGATGGATAATTAATATGTTTTAGCCCTCATCAACTAGGTAATAGTTCAAATATTTTCTCTAGTTATGGGAACATTGCTTTAGGCTAGATGCCAAAATCATGGAGACAATGGTGGAAAAAATTTAATATGGGAATCAGTGAGGACTTTAGTGATGAAGAAACCTGTAAAAGCTAGGAGACTTTTTCACTAGTGCCAGAATAAAATAAATGAACTCTGATAGAAAAGTATATTGATAACTTTGAGGACTATTTTCACAAAGTGCAAAATTTGAAATAATTTTTAACCTTCTTTTAATCTTGTCGTGGGCTTCCTACCAGACATTTGCAGAAGAATCAATAATAGATGTTACATGAGAAATGGGCTTGGGAACATGGAGCCAAGGCACTAGCTGACACTGCACCGTAACATTCTGTAATGTAAAATTAGCTTATGATACAGTCCCAGAATTCTCTAGCATTTGATATAATTTGTATGCTTGAGCCAGGAGTTTCAGGTCTAGTTTACAGACTCAGCCAGAAGAAAGGTAAGCTTCTCTAGTCACTGATAAGTGAAAAAACTGTACATACAATACCACTTTTCTTAAAAGATAGGATTTTTGGCTGTATTACAACATCAGTCACTTCCATTTCAAAGACGAGGTTATGGAGAAGTCAAGTCCAAATTTTGTTACCCTAATCCTCAGCACTTTGATTCAGTTACTCCTAGGTTCCCCAGCAAGTAACACAGTCTTTAATTTATTTTAACTTGGCAAAATGCAGGAAGAACCATTTATATACCAAACCTATTCATAGACTGGTAGTGGTATTCTATTTTAATCATTGATGACTTTAGAAAGCAAATTATTACTGTCTATTGCTTTTTATTACTGGTAGTTTATTTTTGAGGCTTCATTGACCACTCTTGCCCATGAATCAGAAGATTGAGGATTTAGGGCTTGAGCACAAAAATATGCATGTATTACAAGAGAGTGTTGCATAGCCATTGTTCAGGAGCTGTTGAAGACAGCCATTCAGTCCCTTGCACCTATAGGTTTCTATTTGCACAATCTTCCTGCCTGAATTCCAAAGTCTAGTAAAAATCAATCAATCTAATCACGTAATTAAGCTAACATCACGCTTTTTAAGGAAAACGTCCTTTGCCTCTGCAGGTATGCCAGGGTCAGGACTTCATGGAGAGAAAGAGAGGTCTGCTTCAGAGGATAGGATTAGAACTTAAGTATCGGACAGATAGCTAATAATAATGGTGAATGAAGTCTCCATAATGGGTCTTAGGGATCTGTACATCAATGTTCTAAACCAATTGAATCGATTATTGGGAAGAAGTTTGGGGTGCTGCTTCCTGCACTTGGAGAATTAAAGGTGAAAACGTTGATGTGAGGATAGGATCCAAACAATAATGGTAAACCTTGTAGTTAACTTGAGTGGTATTCCCACCTTGGTTGCACCATAAAATGTTTTTGTGTTCCATGATATTGCTCCTCGGTGAAATTGATTCAATTTCCATCATGGCAGCCCATAAGGGTTAATATGACTTGATGCCTGAAATACTGAATGATGCTGGACACTGCCCAGTTGAACTTTCAGAGTCAAGCAAAAAGGGAGAAATGTTCTTTGTTTCATTTCTCCTTAATACATTTTTAATTGCACAATTCTGAAATGCATTGCACTAATTTCTCTGCATCTTTGTATAATTTATTAAGTTCAGTACAACAAAATGCATGATGTAAAATTACATTTTGTTTACTATTCA
This sequence comes from Hemitrygon akajei, assembly GCF_048418815.1. NCBI lineage: Eukaryota > Metazoa > Chordata > Chondrichthyes > Myliobatiformes > Dasyatidae > Hemitrygon > Hemitrygon akajei. The sequence continues at coordinate 28,421,742 of NC_133127.1, forward strand.
TTATAATAAGCTTTTCTGGAGCAGCAACCTCATACAGGTTATCATTGTATGATAGCCTTTTAAAAAATCAATGTAGTGTAATGGTTAGCATATCGCTATTACAGCACCAGTGATCTGGGTTCAATTCCTGCCGTTGTCTGTAAGAAGTTTGGATAATCTCCCTGTGACTGTGTGGGTTTCCTCCAGGTGTTCTGGTTTCCTTCCACATTCTAAACATGGATGGGTTATTCATTAATTGATCACAGGGGTGTAATTGGGCGGCACTGGCTTGTTAGGCTGGAAAGACTTGGTATCATGTTGTATCACTAAATAAAGAAATTAAACTGGCAAGCTGATGGAACTACTAACAAGATAGTACAGTTTGTAAAATAGTGGTGAAATTGTCTGCAGAACATTCCTTTTGGGTAATGATTGTAATCAAGTCAAATAGTTTAATCTTAATAGCGTATTCTTTGCACAGTATTCAGATATGCACAGTTAAAACACTGATGTAATAATAAAAGGAATCAAATTCAAAAATATTATCAAGCACAATAGCAAAAATGATTCTCTTTTGGATGCATATTGCTGGCCGGTGGTGTAGTAGCAGCTGCATCTGACTTCAAGTTGAGTGGTCCCAGGTTCGAATACGGCCAGCTCCTTGCACGCCTTCCATCCATGCTGGGTTGAGGGTCGAGCTAGCAACTCAGTCTCGTAAAAAAACAGCAAAATGCTATAGAAATGGCAAAAGGTTGCTGCCCAATGTGCCACAAGGTGTGGAGATTAATAACAGTAACAAGATGCATATAAATATGACCAGAAATAAAAATCCAACTGAAACAATTGCTGTATTGGCCCATAAAAACACAAATGTATACACAGCAAAAATATAATGTAATATAAAATATAAAAATAATGAAGAAATTAATAAATATTTACAATAACTTTGCCCAGTTGAAGTCCAGTCCATTGATTGTCTGTTGATGGTGGAGGGCGGGGGGAGTGGAGAGTGGTAGACACTTAGGATCAGTTCTTAGACTTTTGGAAGGAAATTGTAGGTCTGTGGTGTCTAGCTTCCAAGCTTTATGTTTGCTAAAATCATTTCACTAATATATGAGCCTAGGAAAATGGCTCTTTAAGCCTCATACTTCAGCCATTTAGATTAAAGCAAGTGTCACAACTACAGGCAGGTTCAGGAAAATAATCCGACAAAATCATAACTCAGGAATTTGCGCTGGTATTCCCAGTATCAGGTAACTTTAGTTTGATTATCACAGTGGCTCAAATTCATTTCTGAGAAACAGTGTTCTGTGTGTGTGGAGCACCCAAGTGATCATATGTATGTCCCGCTTTATTCATTGCTGTGAGTGAGTGCTATTGTGAGGCATGGGCTGGTTATTAAGGCAAAAATTTCATCGTGTGACTGATGTACGTTGTATAAAGAAGCTGCTGTCAGTGATGGAGCAACTAATGATGAGGATTAAAAACATTTGAGCTTTGAAAACTAGATTGGCAAATGTTGAATCCAACACATTGATGACAAAATGAAAACAGTTTACTTGGTGGCATACTGGCAATGTGTCATAGAGTTATACAGCACACTGTGACTGTGTCAACCATCAAACACTAATTCCATCTTCCCTTATTTGGCCCAGAGCCTTCTCTGCAATGGTGTTGCATGTTCTCAATTAAGTACCGAAAGTAATGAGTGTATCTGCTGCATTACCCATAAGCCATTGGTGCAGAATTAAGCCATTTGGCCAGAGTCTGCTACGGCATCCATTTCCCTCTGAACCTCTTTTTCCTGCTTTCTCCCCGTAACCTTTCATGCCGTGACTTACCAAGAACCTATCAACCTCCACATTAAAAACACTCAATAACCTGGCCTCCACAGTCACCTATGCCAACAAGTTCCACAGATTCACCACCCTCTAGCTAAAGAAATTCCTTCTCATATCTGTTCTAAATGGACGTCCCTCTATTCTGAGGTTGTGTTCTCTGGTCCTAGACTCCTGCACTATCCATTCTGTCTAAGCCTTTCAACCATCAATAGGTTTCAATGAGAATCCCTGTCATTCTTCTAAATTTCTGCAACTACAGGCCCAGAGCACTCATTGCTCCTCATATGATAAGCCTTTCAATTCTGGAATCATTTTCATGAACTTTCTATGAACCTTCTCCAATGCCAGCATATCCTTTCTCAGATAAGGGGCCCAAAACTGTTCACAGTACCTCAACTGAGCCCTTACCAGTGAAGCCTCAGCAATATATCCTTTTTTTTATATTCTAGTCCTTTCAAAATGAATGCTAACGCTGCATTTGCTTTCCTCACCACCGACTCAACCTGTAAGGGGCTCCCAAGACCCTTTGCATCTCAGATTTTGGAATTTTTCTCCCCTTTTAGAAAATAGTCTATGCTTTTATTCCTTCTACCAAAGTGTATGACCATACGCTTCCCAACATTGGATTCCATCTGCCACATCTTTTCCTATCCTCCTAATTTGTCTTAAGTCCTTCTGCAGCATCCCTGCTTCCTCAACAATACTTGCTCCTCCACCTATGTATCTTCATATGACTGCAAACTTTGCAACAAATCCATCAATTCCATCATCCAAATCATTGACATATAATGTATAAAAAATGGGTACCAACATCAACCCCTATGGAACACCACTCGTCACTGGCAGCCAGTCAGAAAAATTCTGTTTATTTCGACTCTTTGCCTCCTGCCAATTGGCCAATCTTTCATGTTATATAATGGGCTCTTCTCTTCCTAAGCAGCATCATGTGTGGCACCTTGCCAAAGACTTTTTAAAAATCCAAGTGCACAACATCCACCAATTCTCCTTTGTCTATCCTGTTTGTTATTTCCTCAAAGAATTCCAGCACATTTGCCAAGCAAACTTTTCCCTTAAGGAAACCATGCTGACTTTTACCCATTTTATCATGTGCCTCCACATACCCTGAATTCTCATCCTTAACCTCAACGCCAACATCTTCCCAACCACTGAGATTAGGCTAAGATAATGCCTGAGAGGTTTCAACACCCTCTGGGTGAAATAAAAGATCTTCCACAAAAACTCCTTACCTTAAAATAGGTCCTCTTGTCATGGAAGACTGTAACAGGAAGTTTTTCACCAAAGTGATCTTACAGAGATTGTAAGTACCAAACAGTATGGTTTATTGGTCAGAAATATGATTATTCAGATTTATCACTTTTTCCCTTGTAAAATGAACTAAAATCAGAATATTCATATTCTTTTATTTAAATGGCTTCCATTTTTGGAAGCCATTTCAGTGATCCAGTTTTGTGAATATAGTGCATTTCCTTTCTCTAAGCCTATCTACACCCTTTACTACCACCGTCCACCGTTTTCATATAAATGTGGAACACAATAGGAAATTTGTTTTTCATGTAAACATCTGGAAGTTTCAAGTGATGAAACTGCACAATGAGATGCACTTATCAGGACAAAAGTACTCCCTTCAGCCCAACTGATATGTGCTGACCATAATGCCCATCCAAGTTGCCCCATATCCTAAACCATTTCTATCCATGTACCTGTCTAAATGTCTGTTGAAAGTTGTTATTGTACCTGCCTCAACTATTTCTTTTGGCAGTTCATTCATACTCCTATCATCCTTTGTACCAAAAAAATTTGCCCCTTGAGTTTCTACTAAATCTTTCCCCTCTCATCCCTCTTGTTTCAAGCTCCCTTACTCTTGGCAAAGACTGTGACTATTCATCTTATCTATTCCCTTCATGATCTTATAAGCCTCTATAAGATAACCTGTCAGACTCCTAATATCTAAGGAAAATCATCCTAACCTGCTCAACCTCTCCCTATAAACTCAACCCCTCAAGTCCTGGCAACACCCTTGTAAGTCTTTTCTGCACTCTTTTCTAGTTTAATAATTTTTTTCTTCTTTAGTAGGTTAACCAATATTGAGCATAATATTCCAGGTGCAGCCTCAACAATATTTGTACAACTGCAATAGAAACTTCCCAGCTTCTATACGCAGTGCTCTGAATGATGAAAACCCGTATGTCAAGAAGCGTTTTTCACCATCCTGTCAACCTGTAACTTTACTTCTGGGAAACCATGTGCTTGAACTTTAAGGTACCTGAATTCTACAAAACTCCCCAGAGCCTGCAGTTCACTGTGAAAGCCCTACCTTGATTTGATATTTGAAAGTGTAAAACTTTGTTCTTATCTGAATTAAATTCCATTTAGCCATTCCTTGTCCCATTTATCAAGCCGATCAAGATTCCTTCATAAATCCTGAAAACCTTCACTGTTTTCAGTACCACCTACCTTAATGTCTTCTGAAAACTTAAATATTAAACAGCATGGTCTGGTTTATAGGTCAGCAACATGATTACTCAGATTTATAATTTTTCCGTTATAAAGTGAGCTAAGAACAGAACATTTGTATTTTTTATTTAAATAGTTTCCATGAAGCATTTCCTCTCTCATCCCATCTACAGAGTTTACAACCACCATTTTCATACAGCTATAATGGGGAAACTTGTTCTTCATTTAAACAACTGGAATTTTCAAGTGATAAAACTGCACAATGAGATGGACTCAGTACTGGATGGAAGAAGGCCCTTCAGCCCAACTGGGAATAGTCTCCAAATAGGAGTTTGACAAATCATCTTTTAGATGTTTATAAAATCACAAGAGGCATAGATAAGATGAATGGTCACAGTCTTTGTCCAATGGTAAGAGAGTCTAAAACAAAGGAGTGTAAGTTTAACATGAGAGGGAAAAGGTTTAGAAGGAACTTGAGGGACAACTTTTTACACCAAGAGTGATGGGTGTATGGAATGAACTGCCAGAAGAAATAGTTGGGGCAGGTGCAAAAGCAGCTTTTAAAAGACAGTTAGACAGGTACATGGATCCGAAAGGTTTAGAAGGATACTGGGCATAATAGGGACAGTTGAGACAAACTTGGATGGGCATCATGGTTGGCAAGGTAGAGTAGCATTTGGCATAACGCTTTACTATGTCAGCGAGTGCGGTTTAGTTTCTGCTGCCATCTGTTAGGAGTTTGTACTGTATGTTCTGCTGGTGACCACGTGGGTTTTCTTTGGGTGCTCCAGTTTCCTCCCACGTTCTAAAAAGCATGCAAGCTGCAGTTAGTAAATTGTGGGCATGTTATGTTGTTGCCAGAAGAATGACATGACTTGTGGGCTACTCCCAGCACATTCTTAGACTGTGTTGGATGTTGACGCAAATGACATATTTCACTGTGTCGATGTACATGTGACAAATAAGGCTGATCTTTAAACTTACTAACCATGCCTTACACATTTTCATCCAAATCATTGATATAAATAACAACCAACAAAGGGGTTGCCATCATTATTTGGGGAACACCACTAGTCACAAGCCTGTAGTAAAAAAAAGCAACTGTCCACCATCACCCTCTGTTTCCTACCATCAAGCCAATCAGCCAATCATGTAAGCAGTGAACTATTGTCCCCTGTATTCCAGAGCACCCTACCTGTGAAACTTTATTGAATATAAACAACATCTACTGCCCTGCCCTCAATGAATATTGTGGGCATTGCAATATTAGCATTCATTTCAAGAGGACTGGAATAATACAGCAAGAGTGTAGTGTTGAGACTTTATAAAGCACTGGTGAGGCCTCCCGTGGAGTTTTGTGAGCAGTTTTGAGCCCCTTAGAAGGGATGTACTGAAACTGGAGAGGGTTCAAAGGAGGTTCACAAAAATTATTCCAGGATTGAATGGCTTGTCACATGAAGAGCATTTGATGGCTCTGGGCTTGCATTCACTGGAATTCAGAAGAATGAAGGGTGACCTCATTGAAACCTAATAAATGGTAAAAAGCCTTATTGAGTGGATGTTTCCTATGGTGGGAGAGTCTAAGACCAGAGGACACAGCCTCAGAATAGAGGGATGCCCATTTAAAACAGAGATGAGAAGTAATTTATTTAGCCCAAGAGTGGTAAATTTGTGGAATTCTTTGCCACAGACGCCTGTAGAGGCCAAATCTTGTGTATATGTAATGCAGAGGTTGATAGTTTATTGATTGGTCAGGGTATGAAGGGATGTGGGGAGAAAGCAGGAGATTGGGGCTGAGAGGAAAATTTATCAGCCATGAGTTATTGCACTTTGGAATGAAAAACCAAGGTAGAACATACAAGGTAAATGGTAGGGCACTGAGGAGTGCAGTAGGACAGAGGGATCTGGGAATACAATACAAAATTCCCTAAATGTGGCATCACAGGTAGATAGGGTAGTAAAGAGAGCTTTTGGTACATTGGTCTTTATAAATCAAACTATTGAGTATAAGAGTTGGAATGTTATGATGAGGTTGTATAAGGCATTGGTAAGGCCGAATTTGGAGTATTGTGTGCAGTTTTGGTCACTGAATTACAGGAAGGATATTAATAAGGTTGAAAGAGTGCAGAGAAGGTTTACAAGGATGTTGCCCGGACTTGAGAAACTGAGTTACAGAGAAAGGTTGAATAGGTTAGGACTTTATTCCCTGGAGTGTAGAAGAATGAGGGGAGATTTGATAGAGGTGTATAAAATTATGATGGGTATAGATAGAGTGAATGCAAGCAGGCTTTTTCCACTGAGATTAGGGGAGAAAAAAAAGGACATGAGTTAAGGGTGAAAAGGGAAAAGTTTAAAGGGAACATTGGGGGGGGGGCTTCTTCAAACAGAGAGTGGTGGGAGTGTGGAATAAACTGCCAGATGAAGCGGTAAATGCGGGCTCACTTTTAACATTTAAGAAAAACTTGGACAGGTATATGGATGAGAGGTGTATGGAGGGATATGATCCGGGTGCAGGTCAGTGGGACTAGGCAGAAAAATGGTTCGGCACAGCCAAGAAGGGCCAAAAGGCCTGTTTCTGTGCTGTAATGTTCTATGGTTCTATGATGAAATGGTGGAGCAGGCTCAATGGGCCAAATGGCCTAATTCTGCTCCTGTGTCTTATGGTCTCATAGACATTTCAACAAGAAAAACAATCAAGTTTGTAAGACATGATCTCTCATGCACAAACCTATGCTGACTATCCCTAATCAATTTCTGTTTTTCTAGATGCATTTATATTTTACCCATCAGAATCTATGTAACTTACCTACAATCAATATTAGGCTTATTGATCTATAGCTTCCAGGTTTTTCTTTATGGCTCTTTTTAAATAAAGGCACAACATTTGCAACCCTCCAGTCTCTAATTATAATTCAAGCTTTCTAGTTCCAGGAGAACCTTTGTGAATATTTTCTACTTCCTTTTCAGCTCAATAGCATCCTTCCTCTGGTATTAATCTCTCTCCCTGTCTTGGAAAATGAGAACTTTGAAAAATAGAACTGATGTCTAAGTTGTATAATCTTCCAGGAATTAGGCAGTTACAGTTAATAGTGCAGTTCAACCCATTTTATCTCATTCATTCACTTACAATTCAAGCACTTACCTTTTCACATAGGGACAACACAAAACATTTGACATATTTACTAAGATGTGTAAGGAGGCCATTCAGTACATCAGGTTCAGATCATCACCAAACAGGATAATGCCTTCAATTCCATTCCCACTTTTATTTCTCTATAACCCCACAGTTTATTCTTTCATACTTATTTCCAACTCCTTTTTAATTATTTTGCCATGCCTACATTAAAGGTTAATTTAAAGCGGCCCAGCCCTTCTTCAGGATGAGGGAAAAATGTGTGGCCACAGGGAGAATATACAAACCCCAAGAACAGACTGGAGGGTCATGATCAAACTAGGTCTCTGAAGCTGTGAGACAACAAACTGTTGTGCTAATGTGCAAGACAGAAAAACATACTAGTAGAAAAGCACTATTAAAATGGAAATACTGCATAATGAGCCTAGAAGTAGGAGAAGAGTCTTTAGACTAAATGAGTAAAGATGAAATTAGTGCTTGATGATTGGCACAGACACAGTGACTTGAAGGGATGGTTTCCATGCTGCACAACACTATGGCACGTCGCTATATTCTTCTTCTCTCCCTATCCCTGATGCTTTTTTATGTCTAAAAGGCTGTCTAGCTCCTCGGTATGTTCAGCTGTTTTGTTTTCTGTGATAGAGCATTTCATGGATTCATCATCTGAATATTGATATTGCTCCTCATTTCATTCCTAAATGTCTTATCTTGTAAGCTGAGACTGATCAATTCAGTCTCAAATGAGAATAATTTTTTTTTGCAGAATCTTTGGAATTTACTACCTTAGATTATTGAGCCATTTGAGTATATTCTGAACTGAGATTTTATAGATTTTTGGATTCTGATGAAATAAGACTCTAGGGGGATTGAGGAGAAAATTGAACAAGTTAACACAAGTTAAGCCATATTATTGAATTGCAGTGCAAGCTGGAAGGGTTATTTAACATCCTAATAGGTATGTGTTTCTATGCAAATGAGTGGATAATATTTTCTGCATTTAACTGGTCTGGCATTTGTGCGTGTTGACTAATGTGAAGAGGAGAACTCTGCTCTTGGAATAGAGCAATATGTGCAACCGAAAGAAGCTTTGATTTAATGCTTCCTTGAAAGATAGAACCTTCAGATGTACAGCAGCCCACATACTACTTTGCACTGTCAGCCAAAGACAAGCTTAATTGTGTGTCTAGTGTGACACCATGTGATACTGGCAAGAGAATTTAGTCCTTGATCTTTGCTGATTTAATTAAGCCAGGCAGTATTACAATTAGCCTCAAAATTATAAATAATGGGTGGAGGAGAAATAAAATTCAGCAGGTTTTGCAATCTCAAATATCATTTAGTGCTTGTGGATGATGGCCTCTCGCAAACTACTAAGTACTGTTCTCATTACCACACTGCAGGGAAGTGTAGAGGGGGTCTACAAGGATCTTGCCATGGTTGGGGAGGAAGAACAGTCAGTAGCAGTATCAGCATAAGGGCCTTTTGGCCTACTTCTGCTGATTCTTATTTTCTTATCAAGATTTGCTGTTAGACAATAAACGTCTATCAGTATTGTAACAGAACAAACACAGTTTTTACATCTTTACGTTAGTGTTGTCTTTTCAATAGCTTCTACTGATATGAGTATGGTCTAGTGTATTACTGAAGGTAATCTATGAGCTTTGCACTGCACAGTTCCATCTTTAGTTGTCCAACAATAGTAAAATGGAAGTAATACAAATTTCATACCAGAATCAAACTATAATATATACAGAGTTTTTCCAAGCACTCAAAGTTTCCAGTGAAGGGTTTGTAGGTATATTTCACTGCCAATGAAATATATTTGGCATCTGTCCACAGTTATAACATAGAGAAACAGCAAACAAGTTGCACATATACCATTCATTTGTGTTATCGATATGAAGTAATTAATGAATATTGGCTGTGACACCAGGAATATTCCCCTACCTTTCTTCAAGTACCAAAGGTTCATTCGGCATGAAACAGTTCTCCAAGATTGCGCCAACAATCAAGCACACATCTACACTAATCCTATTTTATAATCTGCATATTACACTCAAATATTACTACTAACTTGCACACAAGGGACAATTTACATTGGGAAGTCAAATAGGGTTAGGACTTACATAGCAAATAGTTGGGTGCTAAGGAATTTTGATGAACAGATTGAAATTTAAGTTCACAGTTTCTTGAAAGTGGCAGCACAAGTATATTGGTTGTGGAAAAAAGCATGTGGCATATTTGCCATCATGTTTAAGGGCATAGAATCTAAAATTGGGACATTATGTAACAACTTTATAAAACAATGGTTCAAACACACATGGACAATTGTATGCAGATATAGCTGCCATAATATATGAAAAGGATGTGGTTGCACTGGAGAAAGTACAGAGAATATTCACTACGATGTTGCCTGGATTAGAAGGCTTTAGTTGTGGGTAGAGACTGCACAGACTCAGTTTACTTAACTTGGGATGAAGAAGGCTAAGGGGTTACCTGATAGAGCTTTAGGCTAAATAGTCTGAATCTCCTTCCCATGATAAGGGCATCAAAAGCAATACAGTATATGTTTAAGGTGAGAGAAAGGAGTTTTTGAGAGCATTGAAGGGGAAGGTTTTTTTTACACAGATAGTGATTGATATCTGGAATGGTGCCAGAGGGGCTGATGCAGTTGGATATACTCACTATGATTAAGAGACAACTAGACAGGCACTGGGGAAGGTTTTGGGAGTAAACCCCGAGGAAAAATACAGAGTTGGAGTCCCTAAGGTAGTCATACTTTGAGTTCAATGCTGACTGGCAACTCTGCAATTCCAGGTGCCAAACTGTATTAATTCTGCCGTTCCTTTGGATTCATCAGCTGCATGGATAGGGGGAGCCTGCTACATGGGCAACAGCTTGCCCTCCATTTTGTACTGCCCTGGCTTGCGTATCACATAGATAGCTGCAATAGAAAAACCATTGTCAACTCCAGCCAACAGAGGGCCTCAAGACAGCAATGGACCAAATAAGATCAATGTAGAGGGACAAAAAAGTGGACTAAAGATTCTATTTCTGTGCTTTACAAGTCTGTGACTTTAATTAGCCAAAAAACTTGCATGCCTTTGGGATGCAGGAGGAAACTGAAGCATCCAGGGAGAGTCTACATGCAGTAGTTATATTGAAAGCATGTAAACTCCACACAGATAGCATAGAAGGTCAGGGCTGAGCCTCGGTCGCTAGTGCCGTGAGGCAGCAGCTCTACTTGCTGTGCCATTCGTTATGCTGTGGAGTCCTATGCATCCTAGTGAGAGGACAACGATAGTTTGATTTAACGTCACATCCTAAAGACCTTACCTCCATTGTTTCTCAATATCCCACTGCAATGTGAACCCAAATTATAACTTAAATAAAAGAAAATGTACCTGCTAAACTTTAAGCCACTATAACTTTAGAGCAGAATTCAGTGTTTAAAAACAGAGATTGTGTCTACCTTAGCACTTAAAATCATGTTTTTAGTAGGTTTCATCAGTCTATACAATGTCTTTATGACAGCCAGGCATGCACCCTACGAAGCAGCTTAGGTGTTATTCCCGTAAGCATAAATACTCAAAGCACCCAGATGTTAAGAGAGGTCTTGATAAGATAACTGATCTCTGTGGCTTTTGATAATGATGTAATAATCAGTGCAGTTTGTGGCAGCAGTATCAGAATCTAATTTCCAGAAATAATGTGTAGCAGGTAGCTTGCTTTGTTTCAGTAATCAAATTGAATGACAAGAATTGCAAGTATATTGTTGCAGAGAAGCTATCTAGTTGTAATAATACAAAAAAAACTATTGAAAGCCAAAAAGGCATTTTGCAAATCATAGTGGATAATTAGCTTAACAGTACCTTCTCCATCAGTGGGTTATAAATTTAAATCCCATTCCAGAAAAAGCTGCATAAACCTCAGAACTGAAATTCCAGAGCAGTGTTAAGGACTGCTGTGTTGTTGAAAGTGGCATATATACAGTAGAATGAATTGTTAAGGAAGACCCCACTAATGTTGTCAGTAATGAAAAACTACAGGATCATTATCAGAGTACTAATTTTGGGAGCATGTTCTGTGGATTTCAGTTGCTACATTTCCTACTTCACTGCAGTGATCATACTTAAGAAAATTATTTTCTGCAGAATGTTTTGGTATTTTTTAGGGTTATAAGTCCATAAGACACAGGAGCAGAATTAGGCCATTCGGCCCATTGTGTCTGCTCTGCCATTCATCATGGCTGATCCATTTCCCTCTCAACCCCATTCTCCTGCCTTCTCCCTGTAACTTTTCATGCCCTGACTAATCAAGAACTTAACAATGTCCACTGTAAATACATCCAATGACAGACCTCCACATCCACTTGTGTTAATGAATTCCACAGATTCACTACCCTCTGACTAAAGAAATTACTTCTCATCTCCATTCCAAATAAACATCCCTTTATTCTTAGGTTGTGTCTTCTGGTCCCAGAATCCCCCACCATAGGTAACATTCTCTTCAAATCCACTCTATCTAGCCCTTTCAACATTCAATAGGTTTCAGTGAGAATCCCCGCCCCCCACTATTCTTCTAAATTCCAATAAGTAAAGGCCTAGAGCCATTAATTGCTCCTTATACAATAAGCCATCCATTCCCATGATCATTCTCACGAACTTTGTCCGAACCCTCTCCAATGTCAGCATGTCCTTTCTTAAATAAGGGGCCCAAAACTCCTCACAATACTCCAAGTGAAGCCTCACCAGTGCCTTATAAAACCTCAGCATTACATCCTCACTTTTATAATCTAGTCCTCTCAAAATGAATGCTAACATTACATTTGCCATCCTCACCACCGATTCAACCCTGCAAATGAACCTTTTGGGAACACTGCATAAGGATTTCCAATTCCTTATGCACCTTGGATTTTTGAATTTTCTCTCCATTTAGAAAATAGCCTGTGCTTTTATTGTGCATGATCATTTACTCCCCGGCGCAGATTTCCATTTGCCACTTCTTTGCCCATTTTCCTAATATGTCTAAGTTCTTCTGCAGCCTTCCTGCTTTCTCAGTTCTACCTATCTTTGTATCAGCTGCAAGTGTGGCCAGAAAGCCATCAATTCCATCATCCAAATCATTGACAAACAACACAAAAAGAAGTGGTCCCAACACTGACCCCTGTGATCACAACTAGTCACTGGCAGCCAATCAGAAAAGGCTCCCTTTATTCCCACTCATTACTTCCTGCCCATCTGCTTTATCGATGCTAGTATCTTTCCTGTAGTACCAATGGCTCTTGTTAAGCAGCCTCATGTGTGCCATCTTGTCAAAGGTCTCCTGAAAATCCAAGGACACAGCATCCACTGATTCTCCTTTGTCTATCCTGCTTGTTATTTCCTCAAAGAATTCTAACAGATTTGTCAGACAAGATTTTCTCTTAAGGAAACCATGTTGACTTTGGCCTATTTTATCACGTGCCTCCGAGTACCCTGAAACCACATCCTTAACAATCGACTCCAACATCTTCCCAACCACTGAAGTCAAGCTACCTGAGCTGTAATTTCCTTTCTTCTGCCCCCCTCCCTTCTTGAATAGTGGAGTGACACTTGCAATTTTCCAGTCCTCCGGAACCATGCCAGAATCTAGTAATTCTTCAAAAATAATTACTAATGCCAGCACGATCTCTTAGAATCATAGAAATATACAGCACATTACAGGCCCTTTGGCCCACAATGTCGTGCTGACCATGTAACCTACTCTAGCAGCTGCTGAGAATTACCCTACCACATAGCCTTCTATTTTTCTAAGCTCCATGTACCTATCTAAGAGTCTGTTATTGTATCTGCCTCTACCACTGTCACTGGCAGTACATTCCACACACCCACCACTCACTGTGCAAAAAAGACGTTCCCCTCGTACTACTTCCAAGCATCTTAAAACTGTGCCCCCTCATGCTAGCCATTTCAGACCTGGGGAAAAGCCTCTGGCTATCCACAGGATCAATGCCTCTCATCATCTTATACACCTCTATCAGGTCATGGGCCTTAGTCCATCTGGTCCAGGTGACTTCTCTACCTTCAGACCCTTTCAGTTTTCCAAGCACCTTCTCCCTAGTAATAGTAACTGCACTCACTTCTGTCCCCTGACACTCTCGAACTTTCAGCATACTGCTGGTGTCTTCCAGAAGGCAGAGGGTCGTGGTGGAGGGAGTACATTCAGATTGGAGGGTTGTGACTAGTGGTGTCCCACAAGGATCTGTTCTGGGACCTCTACTTTCCCACGATTTTTATTAACGACCTGGATGTGGGGTAGAAGGGTGGGTTGGCAAGTTTGCAGATGACGCAAAGGTTGGTGGTGTTGTAGATAGTGTAGAGGATTGTTGAAGATTGCAGAGAGACATTGATAGGATGCAGAAGTGAGCTGAGAAGTGGCAGATGGAGTTCAACCCGGAGAAGTGTGAGGTGGTACACTTTGGAAGGACAAACTCCAAGGCAGAGTACAAAGTAAATGGCAGGATACTTGGTAGTGTGGAGGAGCAGAGGGATCTGGGGGTACATGTCTATGGATACCTGAAAAGTGCCTCATAGGTAGATAGGGTAGTTAAGAACGCTTATGGGGTGTTAGCTTTCATAAGTCGAGGGATAAAGTTTAAGAGTCGCGATGTAATTATGCAGCTCTATAAAACTCTGGTTAGACCACACTTGGAGTACTGTGTCCAGTTCTAGTCGCCTCACTATAGGAAGGATGTGGAAGCATTGGAAAGGGTACAGAGGAGATTTACCAGGATGCTGCCTGGATTACAGAGTATGGATTATGATCAGAGATTAAGGGAACTAGGGCTTTACTCTTTGGAGAGAAGAAGGATGAGAGGAGACATGATAGAGGTGTACAAGTTATTAAGAGGAATAGATAGAGTGGATAGCCAGCACCTCTTCCCCAGGGCACCACTGCTCAGTACAAGAGGACATGGCTTTAAGGTAAGGGGAGAGAAGTTCAAGGGGGATATTAGAGGAAGGTTTTTTACTCAGAGAGTGGTTGGTGCGTGGAATGCACTGCCTGAGTCAGTGGTGGAGGCAGATACACTAGTGAAGTTTAAGAGACTAATAGACAGGTATATGGAGGAATTTAAGGTGGGGGAGCATTATATGGGAGGCAGGGTTTGAGGGTCAGCACAACATTGTGGGCCGAAGGGCCTGTAATGTGCTGTACTATTCTATGTTCTATGTTCTACAGTAATGTCTGCAATTTCCTTGCCTGACGTTACTAACTCTACAGCGTTATTTTCCAGTGGTCCAATATATCACTTCTCTTTTACTCTTTATATAATCTAATTTGATATCCTCTGATATTGTTAGCTAGCTTGCCTTCATATTTCATCTCCCCCTCCCCACCCATGGCTGTGTCAGTTGCATCTGGTGGTTTTTAAAAGTTTCCCGATCTTCTAACTTACCAATAATTTTTGCTTTATTATGAGTCTTCTCTTATCCTTTTATATTGGGTTTGACTTCCCTTGTCAGCCACGGTTGCATTATCCTGCCTTTAGAATACTACTTCTTTGAGATTTACCTATCCTGCACCTTCCGAGTTGCTCCCTGAAACTCCAACCATTGCTGCTCTGCTGTCATCCTTACTAGTGTCCCCTTT
Source organism: Hemitrygon akajei (assembly GCF_048418815.1). NCBI lineage: Eukaryota > Metazoa > Chordata > Chondrichthyes > Myliobatiformes > Dasyatidae > Hemitrygon > Hemitrygon akajei. Next base: position 28,436,802 of record NC_133127.1, read on the forward strand.
AAATCATCTTTGGCCAGCCCCTCTCTCATGCCTCTAATTTCCTTTACTACACTGATACATCTGACTTTTGCTTCCCCCTCTCAAATTGCAGGGAGAATTCCACCAGATTATGATCACTGTCTCCTCAAGGTTCCTTTACCTTAAGCTCCCTAATCAAATTCGGTTCATTACACAGCACTCGATCCCGAATTGCTCACCCTCTAGCTGCTCCTAAAAAGTCATCTTGTAGGAATTCTGGCAGTCTTTATTTATGAAGACCTGTGAAGAATATCTCTATTGCCCATTCCGCCACTGGTATTTAGGACAGTAATAAAGGTCCTCCCTCTCTGCAAGTGTTGAAGGCTTCTGTCATAACATCAGTAGCTCAGTTTTCACTACTGTCAGATATGCAAGTTCTGGGTGGAGACTCAGGAATACCATCACACTCATATGTAGAGGGTTTCTTCATTGCTGCTTCCATAGCAGTTTTGTTTGACCAGTCAGGGTTATTAGCCCTGAGCTGAACCCCCCCCCCAACCAACCTGGAGGACTGGTGGACCGCTCTGTGTCTGGCCTTTACCCTTTGACCTGTTTGGCATGGCTGACCCTGACTCCAGCCAAGATAGCTTTCTAGGTCATTGAGGCACACAAACATCCAAACAACAACAAGGTTGTGGTCCTCTTGGAGGATGAAGAATATACATCTTAGAAACAAAATGTTGCAACTGGTCCACACTGGAATTTATATTCTACATAAGCCTGCTTCATTGAAGCAGAACAGTAAAACTCTGTAGCGCTGGAATCTAAAATAAAAAAACACAAATTGCTGGAGATACTTAATAGTTGTCATAGAGTACTTGCAAGGAGGCAAGCAGTTAATGTATCCGGACCTGTTTCTGATGAAATGTCGTTTATATTTACCTGAAACATTAACTCTCTCTCTCTCTCTCTCTAAATAGATGCTTTCTGATTTGCTGATTTCCAGCATTTTCTGCTTTTATATCTATGTAATGCTCATTGTATAAACATCATTACAAAGCCAAATGGTCCTGTATTTTTGCATCTCAAGGACAAACCATTTTAGGAAAGACAGTTTAATCAAAGGCCTGGAATAATTATTAGGTAGCAGAGTCATCGATGGGTAAAATGATGTCACAAACAACAAAGGTCAGTCTGTTTATAAGTCAACCCAGTGCCAAGCTGAAATTCCTGCTAGCAAGAATTTTATGTAAACATTTATTTTTACTGGTGATATTTTGGACTTGTTAGGTTAGTTCTGTTCTTGGTGACATAGGTGGATACTGAGCAGAACACTCCATATAATTGATGTACGCTGACATCCTCAGTGAAGTTGTAAAACAAATGTATTCGCTGTACACATACCAGAATTTGCCCTGTAGGTAATTACAGAAAATTATCACAGGTAGTGTATGTTGCTTCAAAAGGGAAGACACTAGTGCAATTAAAAATACTCTTTTCGTAAATAAGATATTTAAATGACTGAAAGCCCACAAAGCAACTTGGACTAAAAAATTACAAAAAAAAATTTCAGTAAATGGCTTTTTATTTCGTGCTGCCTCTGAGTACAAAATTACAGAATCAAACAGCACAGAAAGAGTCCATCTGCCTACCTGTGTCTGTGTCTGCATTTTGGAACAGTCAGCCAACCTACACTGTCCTCCTGGTCTTCCAAATCATTCTTAAAAGTAAAGATCCAGTTTGCTAAAGGAGGCTACCATTAAATTTACTCCAGTGCGTTCCAAAGTAAAACATTCTTTTACCCTCTCTTAAAATCTATGTTTTCTAACCACCAATAATGCTGCCAGTAAAAGTAATAATCAGGTAAATCTACTTAACAAGTTGTATCACAACATCAAATTCAGATAGAATTTTAACTTTGTGGTGTAAAAGCCAAATTTTACTTGCACTAATGCTTCTTAGAACAACCATGGTAAATGAATGTTCATTTAAAATTTACAATGTGTTACACTGTGTGAGGATCAATGAAAATTTTGGCTATGAATTCAATCAAAGCAATTAAATTAGTGAGTATGTTGCTGTCTATACTGTGTATCTTCATTAAAGAACAGCTAATAAAGCTAGCTTAGAGACAGTTTTTTGTTTCATAGTTTTGTAAGGATCTAGTTTAAGATACATTCTCTTTTTCAGAATTAGAGTACTTAGGAAATTATTTTCTAAATCAGGAAAAGTAGTTAATACAGCCTTATGATGCAGGAGTATTTTTGTGGAAATGCTCAGAAATTAAAGTGCTTTTCTCCAGCAATGTATGATTGAAAATCATTTTCTTTTCAGATGAAACAGGTTAACAGTTAGATCTGAGTCATTTCCTTTCACTCCCTTCTGGTCCTGCAGCATTCTGATACCCAGGCCATGACCCAGAATCTTTTGCCTCCTGTGATCTATCAAAATCCTCTGCAAACCAAAGAGGATACCTTGTCCTCAGAGTGAATCCTCTTCTTTCCCTACCCTCAGTATTAACTCACTAATGAATATCATAGCAATGGCAATGTCTTTCCTTCCCAACAAGGCCTTCATAACAAATCTCCTGCCCTCCCTGTGTTCTGATCATCATATTCATCTCTCCCAACAACCCACCGAACATCATGTCAGAGGTTCTCAGTTTCTCAAAACATCACAACAGCAGCCCCGAAGTCCTTCCTGATCCATGTGTTCCTCGTATGGACAACACAGCAAAAAGGTCCAATATTATATCCACGTCCCTTTGCCGTACTTATTGGGAACCCACCAATGGCCATCAGCCACCCAGAACCCTCAAACCAGCTGTTGGAATGGCATATTTTAACTCCTGTAAGTGGGCAGCACAGCTTCAGACATGAGGCCTGGAGTGTAGCTGGTGGGTGCTGTTGAAGCTACGATAAACAGGTTTAATTAGTGACATGTCTAGTGGTTTCTAGTCCCTAGTTCAGGTACCATATAGAAGTATTCATTGCTATTGTGTGGAAGAAAATCCACTTTTGATGGAGTAATTTTAATACATTTACACTATAGTTAAAGGAAATTTCTACAAGCCATTTTATTGGTCCCTGTTGAAAATCACATGTCAGCTTGAAAGCTTTTTATTTTGTTAGGTACTTTTACATTCCTCCAGCAACAACAGATCATATTTTCATCACATTGTGCTTCACACAAAGAAGAGTTTGAATAAATGACTTCTTTTCATCATTGGTAGGGAGCTTTTCCCTATTTATTTATAGGGTTGTACCTAATTTCCCTACAATACATGGTTGGATTCATTTAGCCAATATATCTTTTTCATAAATTCATTCCATTTCAAAATCTTGGTGAAATTGCTTGTCCTCCAGCAATCAAATTCTGTTCTTGCATCATCACTTGTGAAATATGCTCCAAGGCCAACAAGATCTGAGCATGATTCCAAGACTTTCCTCATTACAAAGATTTTGTGACCTGTTTTTCTTACAGTTCTGGCTCAACACAAAATGTCACATAGTTTCTGAATGTAAACAGAATATGAATTAGAATGAAAGGATTTCTAAGAGTAGCCCTTCCTCCTCCTCCTGTTTAAAATGTCAAATTGTATGTCTGTTATGACGCTGGGGATTTTACAAATATCTTCAGTGGCAAGCACAAGTAAATTCAGCTTTTGGAATGGCATAGTAGTGTAGTAGTTAGCATAATGCTTTACAGTGCCAGTGACTTGGGTTCAGTTCTGCTGCAGTCTGTAAGGAGTTTGTACATTCTGTCCATAACTACATGGGTTTCCACTGGGTGCTCTGGTATCTTCCCACATTCTAAAATACATATAGGTTAGGGTTAGTGCATTGTGCTACAATATACTATATTGGCAGGAGAGCATGACAACATCATCCAGGCCATGCTCTCTCACTATTCCCATCAGTATACAGGAGTCGTAGGTCCCACACCACCAGGTTCAGGAATAGTTATTACCCTTCAACTATCAGGCTCCTGAACCTGCGTGGATATCTTCACTCATCTCAATGCTGAACTGATTCCACAAGCTATGAACTTACTTTCAAGGAGGCCACAATTCATATTCTCTGCATTTTTATATTTGCACAGTTAGTCTTCATTTGCACATTGGTTGTTTATCATAAGTAAATTCTATTGTATTTTTTTATTTTCCTGTAAATGCTTGCAAGAAAATGAATCTCAAGGTAGTATATGGTAGCATATCCATAATTTGATAATAAATATACTTTAAGCTTTGATCTTGCAGCTGCCCCCAGCACTTTCTTGGACTGTGTTGGTTGTTAATGCAAACGGTGCATTTCACTCTATGTTTTAATGTTTTGATGTACATTGGACAAAGCTAACCTATTATATGTTTAACATCAGAGGGTATACTTTGTATCAAAAGGACAGGCAGGAAGGCATGGGCGGTGGTGTGGCTCTATTGGTAAGAGATGGAATTACACCCTTAGAAGGAGGTGACATGGGTTCAGAGAATGTCAGATCTTTGTGGGTGGAGTTAAATAACTGCAAGAGTAAAAAACCCATTATGGGAATCAAATATAGGCCTCCAAATAGTAGCCAAGATGTGGAGTTGAGATTGCAAAGGGAGCTGGAAAGGGCATGTAAGAAGAGTAATGTTGCAATTGTATTGGGGAATTCAATATGCAAGGGGATTGGGAAAATCAGGTTGGTGTTGGTTCGCAAGAGAGGAAATTTATTGAATGCCTACGAGATGGCTTTTTAGAGCAGTGTGTGCTTGAGCCTACTAGAGGAAAGACTAAGATTGCGTGTTGTGTAATAACCCAGTTTTTATTAGTCAGCTTAACATAAAGGAACACTTAGGAGGCAGTGATCATAATATAATTGAATTCATAATGCAATTTGAGAAGGAGAAGCATAAGTCACATGTATTTGTATCTCAATGGAATAAAGGGAATTACAGAGGCATGATAGAGGAGCTTGCCCAGGTGGAGTGGAGAAGGGATACTGGCGAGGGTGACGGCGCAGAACAGAGGTGGCTAACATTTCTGGAAGTAGTTCACAAGGTGCAGGATAGATGTGTGCCACAGATGAGGTTGTTCTCATATAGCAGGGCTAAGCAACCATGGCTGACAAGGGAAGTTGAGGACTGCATAAAAGCCAAGGAAAGGGCATATGTGGTAGCAAAAGTGAGTGGGAAGTTGGATGATTGGGAAGCTTTTAAAATCCAACAAAAGGCAACAAAAAAAAGCTGTAAGAAGGGAGAAGATGAAATATGAGGGCAAACTAGCCAATAATATAAAGCAGGATACCAAAAGTTTTTTCATTTATATGAAGAGTAACAGGAAGGTGAGAGATGATGTTGGACCACTGGAAAAGGACGCTGGTGAGGTAGTAATGGGGACAAAGAAAAAGCAGATGAACTTAATAAATTTTTTGCATCACTCTTTACTATGGAAGATACTGGCTGTATGGCAGAGGTCTGTGAGTGTCAAGGAGCAGGAGTGAGGACCGTTGCTGTTTCAAAGGAAAAAGTGCCAGGCAAGCTGAAAGTAAGGTGGATAAGTCACCTGGACCTAGATGGACTACATCCTAGAGTCCTGAAAGAGGGTGCTGAAGAGATAATAGGTGCATTGGTCATGATCTTTCAAGAATTACTTGATTCTGGCATGGTCCCGGAGGACTGATCCTTTGACTATTGTGAACAGTTTTGGGCACCACATCTAAGAAAAGAAATGCTGGCATTGGAGGGGGTTCATAGGAGGTTCACAAGGATTATTCCAGGAATGAAAGGGTTAACATACGGGGACCGTTTGATAGCTCTGAGTCTGTACTCACTGGAATTTAGAAGGATGAGGGGGGGATCTCATTGAAACCCTTCCAATGTTGAAAGGCCTAGACAGAGTAGATATGGAAGGGATATTTTCCATGGTGGAGGAGTCTAGGACAAGCGAGCGTAGCCTCAGGATAAAGGGGCATCGGTTTAAAACAAATATGCAAAGAAATTTCTTTAGCTAGAAGATTGTGAATTTGTGAAATTTATTACCATAAGCCCCTGTGGTGACCGGGTCATTGGGTGTATTTAAGGCAGAGCTTGATAGGTTCTTAATTGGACAAGGTATCAAAGGTTATGGGGAGAAGACTGGGGAGTGGGGCTGAGTAGGGGAAAAAAGGATCAGCCATGATTGAATGGTGGAATAGACTCAATAGGCCAAATGGTCTAATTCTGCTCCTATGTCTTATTGGCTGGAAAATTGCAAATGTCACTCCACTTTTTAAGAAAGGAGGAAGACAAAAGAGAGGAAATTATAGGCCAGTTAGCCTAATCTCAGTGGTTGGGAAAGTGTTGCAGTCCATTGTTAAGAATGAGGTTTCGGTATACTTGGAGACTAATGATAAAATAAGTCAAAATCAGCATGGTTTCTAAAGGAAAACCTTGCCTGACAAATCTGTTAAGAAATTTTTGAGGAAGTAATAAGCATGGTGGACAAAGAGAGGCAGTGGATGTCAGTAATTGGATTTTCAGAAGGCATTTGATTAGGTGCCTCACGTGATGGTGTTACAGGAAATATATTGGCATGGATAGAGGAATGGCTGACAGGCAGGAGGCAGCAAGTGGGAATAAAGGGGGCCTTTTCTGGTTGACTGCCAGTGACTAGTGGCGTTCCTCATGGGACATTATTGGGACCGCTACTTTTCACATTGTTTGTCAGTGATTTGGGTAATGGAATTGATGGCTTTGTGGTAAAGTTTGCAGATGATATGAAGATAGGTAGAGGGGTAGGTAGTGCTGAGGAAGCAATGCGATTGTAGCAGCACTTAAGACAAATTGGAAGAATGGTCAAAAAAGTGGCAGATGGAATATAGTGTTGGGAAGAGTATGATATTGCATTTTGGTAAGAGAAACAATAGTGCAGACTATTATCTAAATGGGGAGAGGTTTCAAATATCAGAGGTGCAGAGGGACATAGGAGTCCATGTGCAAGACTCCCAGAAGGTTAATTCACAAGTTGAGTCTGTGGTAAAGAAAGCAAATTCAATGTTGGCATTTATTTCAAGGGGAATATAATATAAAAACAAGGAGATAATTCTGAATAAAAACACAAAATGCTGGCAGAACTCAGCAGGCCAGACAGCATCTATGGGAGGAGGTAGTGACAACATTTCGGGCCGAAACCCTTCATCAGGAGATAATTCTGAAGCTTTGTAAGACACTAGTCAGGCTGCACTTGGAGTATTATCAGCAGTTTTGGTCCCCTTATCTCAGGAAGGCTGTACTGTCATTGGAGAGAGTCCACAGGAGGCTAACGATGATGATTCCAAGAATGAAGGGGTTAACATGAGGAGCGTTTGGCAGCTTTGGGCCTGTACTCACTGGAATTTAGAAGAATCGTGGGAATCTCATTGAAACTACCGAATGCTGAAAGGACTAGATAAAGTGGATGTGGAGAGGATGTTTCCTCTGGGGGCACCTGGAACTAGAGGGCCGAGCCACAAAATTGAGGACCGACCATTTAGAACAGAAGAGGATTTTTTTTAAAGCTAAAGAGTAGTGAATCTGTGAAATGTTTTGCCAGAGACTGCGGTGGAGGCCAAGTTCGTGGGTATATTCAAAGCAGAAGTTGATAGTTTCCTGATTGGTCGGGGCATCAAGCAATATGTTGATAGGGTAGGTGTATGGGGTTGAATGGAGTCCGGGATCAGCCATGATGAAATGGCGGAGTTGAATCGATAGGCTGAATGCCTAATTCTGCTCCTATGTCTTATGGTCATCTTAGAAATGATTCTGTGACCAGTGTCATGTGCTTCCCATGCGTGACTACAAAATTCAAGTTTGACTGATGTGCTGGCATCTAACCTCAAGCAGAGAAGGCTTGATAAGCCAAGTCATGAATAAGTGACAGCTGGTAGTTCCCTACAGAGCCACTGACTGTCAATCACTTCTGTTCAACTCAATGTTCCTGAGAAAGCCTACCCATCTGGCCTGCCTTAGAAATGCAAGGCATGTATTCAGTTCAGGAAGGATTAAAAACAAAATAACAGATATGCACAATTTTAAAGCTATAAGGAGACTTTTTTTCCCCACTCTGAAAATACACTCCAGAATATTCTTCAAAATGTGGAGAGATAACTGCAAAGTGGCTGTTGAGTTTAGGATGTCCTCATGCTAACAGTTAGTAGAACAGGAAAGGCTGGCAGGGGAGTCTTAGAACGGGCAAGAATGTGCTTTTCATCAGAAAGGGTTAAGGTTAGTAACACACAAAATGCTGGTGGAACGCAGCAGGCCAGGCAGCATCTATAGGGAGAAGCACTGTCGACGTTTCGGGCCGAGACCCTTCATCAGGACTAACTGAAAGGAAAGATAGTAAGAGATTTGAAAGTAGGAGGGAGAGGGGAAAATGCAAAATGATAGGAGAAGACCGGAGGGGGTGGGGTGAAGCTGAGAGCCAGACAGGTGATTGGCAAAAGGGATGCAGAGCTAGAGAAGGGAAAGGATCATGGGACGGGAGGCCTACGGAGAAAGAAAGGGGGAGGGGAGCACCAGAGGGAGATGGAGAACAGGCAGAGTGATGGGCAGAGAGAGAAAAAGAACTAAATATATCAGGGATGGGGTAAGAAGGGGAGGGTATTAACGGAAGTTAGAGAAATCAATGTTCATACCATCAGGTTGGAGGCTACCCAGCCGGTATATAAGGTGTTGGTCCTCCAACCTGAGTGTGGCTTCATCTTGACAGCAGAGGAGGCCATGGATAGACATATCAGAATGGGAATGGGACGTGAAATTAAAATGTGTGGCCACTGGGAGGTCCTGCTTTCTCTGGCGGACAGAGCGTAGGTGTTCAGGGAAACGGTCTCCCAGTCTGCGTCGGGTCTCACCAATATATAAAAGGCCACACCGGGAGCACCGGACGCAGTATACCACACCAGCCAACTTACAGGTGAAGTGTCACCTCACCTGGAAGGACTGTCTGGGGCCCTGAATGGTGGTAAGGGAGGAAGTATAAGGGCAGGTGTAGCACTTGTTCCGCTTGTGAGGCTAAGTGCCAGGAGGGAGATCGGTGGGAAGGGATGGGGGGGATGAATGGACAAGGGAGTCGCTTAGGGAGCAATCCCTGTGGAAAGCAGAAAGGGGGGGAGGGAAAGATGTGCTTGGTAGTGGGATCCCGTTGGAGGTGGCGGAAGTTACGGAGAATTATATGTTGGATCCGGAGGCTGGTGGGGTGGTAGGTGAGGAAAAGGGGAACCCTATCCTGAGTGGAGTGGTGGGCGGATGGGGTGAGAGCAGATGTGCGGGAAATGGGAGAGATGCGTTTGAGAGCAGAGTTGATGGTGGAAGAAGGGAAGAATTTCCCTTTGTTTAGAAAAGGAAGACATTTCCTTCGTCCTGGAATGAAAAGCCTCATCGTGAGAGCAGATGCGGCGGAGACGGAGGAATTGTGAGAAGGAGATAGCATTTTTGCAAGAGACAGGGTGGGAAGAGGAATAGTCCAGGTAGCTGTGAGAGTCTGTAGGCTTATAGTAGATATCAGTAGACAGGCTGTCTCCAGAGATGGAGACAGAAAGATCAAGAAAGGGGAGGGAGGTGTCAGAAATAGACCAGGTAAACTTGAGGGCAGAGTAAAAGTTGGAGGCAAAGTTAATGAAGTCAACGAGCTCAGCATGTGTGCAGGAGGCAGCACCAATGCAGTCGTCGATGTAGCGAAGGAAAAGAGGGGGACGGATACCCGTATAGGCTTGGAATATGGACTGTTCCACAAAGCCAACAAAAAGGCAGGCATAACTGGGACCCATGCGGGTACCCATGGCTACACCTTTTGTTTGGAGGAAGTGGGAGGAGCCAAAGGAGAACTTATTGAGAGTAAGAACTAATTCGGCTAGACGGAGGAGAGTGGTGGTAGAGGGGAATTGGTTAGGTCCGGAATCCAAAAAGAAGCGGCACACACACCCATCCCTAACTGTCTTTGGAAAAGTTAGTAGCTGTGTCTCTTGAACTTGTTCTCTCTGTGAAGGTACCGCTATAGCATGGGAAGTTAGACATTCTGAGATTGAGACTCCATGATGAAGAAGGAATTGCAATTTGTTTGCAAGTATTCCAAGATGATGTACTGTATGACTTCAAGGTGAACCTGCAGACAGTGGTGTTCCAATTCACATGCTAGCCATGTCCTTCTAAATGTGTGAGACTTGTAGATTTGGCTTTCAAAGTAGCCCAAGCAAGAAACAACATTTTGTAGATTGGTACATTAGCCATGGTGTACCAAGTAAAGCAAATGTGTAGGTTTTTATTAAATAGAAGTTTATAGTTATGTATATAATGCATCTTCATACTCAGTGTTGGCCTCTTGAAGAATAAGTTTCATTTGTAAGTCTCATGCAAAATACAGTGGAAGGATTTACACAAGTAAAAATATTTTTGAACAAGGTTTAGATGTTGGCTGGTCTGGGGATTGCAATGAGATAGTAGGAAAAAAGTTAAGAATTAAAGAGCTCTGGATTACATGATTGAACATGAGTGATTAAACAAATGCAGTGAGGTTTTCAAAAGAGTTAGGCATATGACACCAACTGTTGACTTACTCATATTGGAATGGAGAGGGATAGTACGGTACCGTGATACGCAAAACAAGATAAGCCCAGTGAATCTTCTAAACAGAGAAGGTCATGACAGAAAGGATGGAAGAAATCGTTTCATGATCAGATGAACCAGATTTAAGATATTTAGCAATAAGTCCAAAGGAGAACAATGCAGTTTTTAATGATTGAGTTGTTTGGAATGTGTGGCTTTGAAGGACCTATTCAATGACAGATATTCAATCACAGTCTATTCTGTAGAATCCCGAAGGCATGGAAAATCTAAGGTTGAGGTGGGAAAATCTATCAAAAGTGGTGTCAGTCTGTGAGCAGTAATTTGTCATCTTGTATGATTCACCAAAGCCCTTTAATAGGTTTTAAATAGACATTGTTAATACCATTCTGTGACCAAACACTGATGTATTCAGAAGAATCTATAAACTACCATGTGGTCTTTTCTTGTTTTTATGGACGCAAACATTGACAAGTCATATTGAGCATTAATTTTAGTTTTATCAGCTACTCAGAGCATTACATCAATAACTTGACTTCCTGTCATCAGGCTTTTGAGATCTTTTCAAAAAGTCATTAACCATTGTTGCATGATTCTGAATGTGCATTTGTAACCACAACTGTTCTTCGGCACTAATTTATCTCCTCAGCAACCTCGAAAAATACACAGCACTCATAGAGAGGAAGACTGAAGCTAATCAGTCTGCAGGGAAAGGCCAAATATTGGTGCAGATAGTTTCCGTTGTTCCTTCTAAGGGGATTGGGAAGATAAATCACTTCCTAACTTGTGTAATTGATGTCTCAATCAGCAGCAGGTTTTGTGTCAGGAGATAACACAGGAATTATAGAAAACCATTTGAAAATCAGACCTATGGATTCAAGCCAGTACCCCAATGGTTTAGATTACATTTGTAATCAATAATAGACACTAAATCTCATAAATGACTGGCACTGTGATCTACTTGCTAAAAATAAACCAGTCTGATTCTTATTGGAATTAACTGTTCATTGTGATTGAACTTTGTTCAAAGTAACGGAAGGGGATGTTGAACAGTTGAATATTGTTCTTTTATGGATGAAGTGCTGCTATAATTCCGGGTCAAAAAAACAGGTACATAGTTTCTCAGTTTTATGTATTTCATTTCTTTGCCACCCAATGAAGCACAGTCAGGCATTTCCTGGCATGCCACCCTGTGGCCCTAAGATGATAATCAGTATCAGAGGTACATTTCCATGCAGAAATTATGTTGTAGCATTGCAGATGAAATTGGAGTAGGTTGCTCCATTAGGGTCATTATTGTTCATCACTACCAAGTGGTGTTCAGTGCTACCAAGGTCTCACTAGTACTTCATTGGTTTGGAACCCTCTCATGAAGATCTTAGATTTATAATCTCACAGCACTATCCAACAATTTCACAATCAGTCCGCCAAGGCCCAGGCCTTGTAATCCAACAACACTGAGGGTTTGACCTTTTGACTCCTAGCTCAGCCACACCAATTTCTCAAGCTCACAATCTATTAAAATCCTGATGGAAGATTTGTTCTCAAGTAGCAAGCAATCTGTTGGAAGAACATAGCAGGTTAAGCGGCATTTGCAGGAGGAAATTAATTATTGATGTTTTGGGTTGATTTCTTTCTCCAGTCCACTTACCAACTTACCAGTGATTAATAGCTAGCTGGGTCCTTGAACCTTAACCTTGGAATTAGGTGAATCACCTTCATTACTGAACTGTGCAAAGCCAATACCATGGTGTCCAAAGCCTTGATTCAGTGGCTTTGGATGCATTTGAATTTCAAGGCTATATTACAAGTAGGATGACATATTGTTAATTATTTTACCTTATTCTATCTCAATGCACTGTGTAATAAGACCATAAGACATTGAAGCAGAATTAGGCCACCTGAAGCTTGTCTTGCATACTGTTCATATAGATCAAATCAAGCCACCAGTCAACTCATGTGGGTGAGCACAAGCTTAAATTAGTACATGCTGTAGCCAGGACAGAAACTTAGTTGAGAGATGGACAAGACTGGCAGCTTAACATTCCAAAGTTCAGGTGTTTCAGACATGATAGAAGGATTTATAAAAGAAGCTGAAGTGTTGTTGATTAGGGAAAATGTCACTACTGCACTAAGAGAAGATATCTTGGAATGTGCATCCTGTGTGGGTAGAGCTCAGGAATATGGTGCAATCATTGTGTTGGAGTTAGACTATAGCCTTCCTAATAGCCAGTGGGAAATAGCAGACTAATTATGTAGGCAAACTTTGGAAAGCTGTAAAAACTTTTGCTTTAGTGGGTGATTTTAACCTCTAATATTGATAAGGGATTTCTGAGTACCAGGGGCTTAGATGGAGCAGAATTTTTAGGTGCATCGAGGAAGGTTTCTTGAAACACTAGATAGTCCAGCCAGAAGAAGGGCACTATCATAGTTGAGTTTATTGTCATATACATAAATACATGTATGCATAGGTGCAATGAAAAACTTACTTGCAGCAACATAGGCACATTACATATAAGCAGCATTACCAAGAAAAACCAAATCATACATAAACTATGCACACTCTTTACAAGAAACAACACAATTAAAACCAAATAAATTTCATTTTAATTCAAAATGTTCAAAGTGATGTAGTATATTGGTCAAACAGTAGAGATTAAGGTTTTCTGGTTCAAGACCTAAATTCTGTAACCAGCCAGTTCAAGAACCAGGTGGGCGCTACAGTAATGTAAAGGTTCACACGATGCTATTACAGCTCAGGGAGTTGGAGTTTGGAGTTCAGTTCTAGTGCCATTTGTAAGGAGTTTGTACAATCGCACCATGAATGTGTGGGTTTCCTCCAGGTGCTCCATTTCCTCCCATTTTCAAAGATGCACCGGTTTGTAGGTTAATTGGTCATTGTAAATTGACATCTGATTAGGTTAGGGTTAAATAAATGGGTTGCTGAGTGGTGCAGATCATTGGGCCAGAAGGGCCTGATCCATGTTGTATCTCTGAATTAAAAATAAGTAAGTAAATAAATGATTGGAAGAAGTAGCTGTTCGTTCTTCTGCTGATGGTACCTGCAAAAAGATGGCATGGCCAGGATCATGGGTGTCTTTGATGGATGTTGCCTACTTGAGGCATTACCTCATATAAATATTCCAAATGATGAGAAGAGTTGTACCTTTGATGTACTGGGCAGAGTCAACTGCTCTTTGTAGCTTCCTATGCGTTTGAATTTCCCTTACAAGACCATGATGTAACCAGACAGGATACTTTCAGCAGTACCTATGTAGAAATTAAAGTGTTTGGTGACAAGCTGCACCTCCTTAACCTCCTAAGAAAGTAAAAATGTTGGCATGCTTTCCTTATGATTGCATCTATGTGCTGGCCCAGGATAGGTAATCTGATATGTGAATGCCCAAGAATTTAAAGCTGCCTACTTTCTCTACACCAATTCCCAACTGTAGACTATTTGCCACTTCCCTTTCCTGAAGTTAACAATCAGCTGCTTGATTTTACTGACATTGAGCAAGAGGTTGTTGCTGAAGCACCAGTCAACCAAGAGTCCTGTCTCGCTCCAGTAGCTGACTCATCATCCCAACAATAGTGTCGTTAGCTAATTTGAAGATGGCATTGGAACTGTGCTTAGCCACACAGTCATGTATGTATACACAGCTGAGCAGGAGGCTAAGCACACAGCCTTGAAGTGCACCTGTGTTGATGCTCAGGAGGGAGATATTGTTACCAGTCCTCACTGATTGAGGTCCACCAGTGAGGAAGTTGAGCATTCATTGGAGGTGCTGAGGCCCAGGTCTTGAAGCTTGGATGCGATTGTTGTGTTGAATGTGGTGCTGTAGTCAATGAACAGCATTCTGGTGTATGAGTTCCTGTTGCCCAGATGGACCAGAGCAATGTTCACTCTAAAGTGTGCGCACACACACATTGTTTGCTACTAGCACACAAGGGAATTTAAACTGCGCAAAAGGTGCCATCCTCTACCGCATTGGCATGTTAAGTATATTTCACAATAGTATATAATCATATTTCCTTTTCTGGTTTCTGATACAGACAGGGTTGACAATGTGGAATTTGTGATAACTTGTCTGCAGATTTTAGAACTGGCTTCTTTATACTGTTTTTATTGAAAAAATTATTGACTCACTATGTCGAATTCCAAAGAAGCAAAGGGCATGAAGTGCAAAAGAAGTATTAGTTCATTTAAAGTGGAATGGCTTAATGACACAGTAGAAACTCCTATACTGAAAGCTCATGAGGTCAGCAACACATAACTAGGAGAAATGTTTACGCACAATACAGAAACTGATGTTACCTGTGCGTACTGTTGCGATGCAAAAGTTGCTGGAGAATTTGCAAGTGGGAAGAAGTGGAATGATATTTGGAAACTTGACTTTTTAAAGCCCCATTTACCAAGTAAATCACATATGGGCAGTGTGCAAAAGCTCTGGCAAGGAAATCCTTCATTACCCACTACAGGCCTGCTGCATGTGTTTTGTGAAAGTGTAGATGAATGAGAGTGAAAATGATTAAACCCAGAGGAGATCAAAGTTCTTATTGACAATGCTTTACTAGTTGTTAAAATGAATCCCTCCATATATATCAAATTCATTGCGGACCAAGAAACATAAAAAACCTACAGCACAATACAGGCCCTTCGGCCCACAAAGTTATGCTGAACATGTCCCTACCTTAGAAATTATTAGGCTATAAGTTCCATGTACCTATCTAAAAGCCTGTTAAAAGACCCTATAGAATCTGCCTCCACCACTGTTGCCGGCAGCCCATTCCATGCACTCACCACTCTCTGAGTAAAAAACTTACCCCTGACATCTCCTCTGTACCTACTCTCCAGCACCTTAAACCTGCGTCCTCTTGTGGCAACCATTTCAGCCCTGGGAAAAAGCCTCCGACTATCCACACGATCAATGCCTCTCATCATCTTGTACACCTCTATCAGGTCACCTCTCATCCTTCGCTCCAAGGAGAAAAACATTCTCATAAGGCATGCTCCCCAATCCAGGCAACATCCTTGTAAATCTCCTCTGCACCCTTTCTATGGCTTTCACATCCTTCCTGTAGTGAGGTGACTAGAACTGAGCACAGTACTCCAAGTGGGGTCTGAGCAGGGTCCTATATAGCTGCAACATTACCTCTCAGCTTCTAAATTCAGTTCCACAATTGCTGAAGGCCAATACACCATACGCCTTCTTAACCACAGAGTCAACCTGCGCAGCTGCTTTGAGCGTCCTATGGACTCGGACCTCAAGATCCCTCTGATCCTCCACACTGCCAAGAGTCTTACCATTAATACTATGGCCCAGTGACATAGGGCAAAAAAAATTCACAGCACAAGATTTTTACACATTAGAGAGAACATTGGTCCAGAGTAGAGTGAGGAACCTGAGCGTCTGCTGTTGACCTGTTGTGGCAGGAGGCAAATCGTGGTAGATCCAGGTCCTCTCTGAGCACCACAACCAACTTTCAAAGCACTTCATTGCGATTGACTTAAGTGCTACAGAATGGTAGTTATTAGGCAGGTTGTTATTCTTTATTGAGTACCAGTACAAAAGTACTATGAACTAGACTTTGTAGACTAGAATGAGCCTGGCCAAGTGATCAAAGTTTCAGTGGAGAAACATTTTGGGAAAAGCAATAATAATTAATTCCAAAAGATCTTAAAATAGTTCTGGATCAGGATAAGACTGGTCCTCAGGTGGAAGTGATAAATTGGGGGAAGACTAAACACAACAGTGATAGGCAGGAACTGGAGAAAATCGATTAGGACTAAATCCACATCTGACCATCCTCAGAGAGGAGGTACAGGAGCAAGCAAATAAATACTCAATAGTTTAGGAACATCATCTTCCCCTCTGCCATCTGATTTCTAAATTGTCCATGGTTTCTATCTCACAATTTGCTCTCTTTTTGGGCATGTTTATTTGTTTATTTAGAGATAAATCATGGTAACATGCCTTACCGCCTCAACTAGCCCATATTGGCATCTATTTTTATATATTTGCAATTGTAACTTACAGTAATTTTTATGTATTCCACTGTACTACTATCACAAAACAACAAATTTCACAACATTTGTCATTGATTATAAAGCTGATTCTGATTGTGACATGTTGGAGTCTTTTCAAAGGCTAGCTGGTTGGAGTTCAGAACCAGCATGTTCCTGTATATAGTAAATGGCAGGCCCTTCAGATTATGATTTACAGCAGGATCTTGGAGTGCAAGTCCATAGCTCCCTGAAAGTAATAACATAGGGTCATAGGTTGTAAAGGACACATTTGACATGTTTGCCTTCATCTTTCATTGTAAAAGTAGGAAAATCATGTTTGCAGCTGTGTAAAACTTTGGTTACGCATATTTGGTATTTTATGTGCAGTTCTGCTCACAGCATTACAGGAAGGATGTGGAGGATTTGGAGAGGGCGCAAAAGAGATTTCCAGGACATTGACTAGATAGATTGGAGAGTATTAGCTAAAAGGAGTGATTGGACAAAATTTGGATTGTTTTCTCTGGAGCGTCGA
Source organism: Hemitrygon akajei (assembly GCF_048418815.1). Classification (NCBI taxonomy): domain Eukaryota; kingdom Metazoa; phylum Chordata; class Chondrichthyes; order Myliobatiformes; family Dasyatidae; genus Hemitrygon; species Hemitrygon akajei. The sequence continues at coordinate 28,453,857 of NC_133127.1, forward strand.
AACTTAGAGGTGACCTGATAGAAATAAATAAATTGTGAGAGATATAAATAAAGTAAATAATCAACTTTTTCCTCAGTGTGAAAATGTCAAATACTAGGGCTTGTAGTTTGAAAATAAGAGGCAAATTCTTTTTCACAGAGAATGTAAGTCCCTGGAATCTGCTGCCAGGGGAGGTGGGGGAAACAGATACTGTACACAGTAACATATAATTAGCATTTAGATAGGTATATGAGTATGAAGAGTATAGAGGGATATAAACCACGGGCAAGCAGATGTGTAATCTAAATTGACATCATGGGCTGAAGGGCTTGTTCCTGAGATACACTGTTCTACGCTAAGGAGTGCTGCTGTAACCCATCCACTTCAAGGTTCGACAAATTTTTGCATTCAGAGATGCTCTTCTGCACTCCACTATTGTAACAAGTAAATATTTGAGTTACTCTTGCCTTCCTGTCAGCTTGAACCAGCCTGATCTGTCATGAGCAAGGCATTTTTGCCCATTGGACTGCCACTCACTGGATGTTTTTCACACCATTCTCTGTAAACTCTAGAGATTGGTGTGAATGAAAATCCCAGGAGATCAGCAGTTTCTGGGATACTCAAACCACCCTGTCTGGCACCAACAGTCATTCCACGGTCAAAGTGACTTAGATCATATTTCTTCCCCATTCTGATGTTTGGTTTGAATGACAACAGAAGCCCTTGACCATGTTTGCATGCTTTTATGCATTGAGTAGCTTCCAGATGATTGGCTTATTAGATACTTTCATTAATGAGCAGGTGCACCTAATAAAATGGCCACTGAATGTATGTTCTACATACAAGTCCAGAGTTCTTTGAAGGTGGCAATGCAAGAAGATAACATAGCAAAGAAGGCATATAGGATATTGGCTAGTTGGGTCACTGAATGCAAAAGCAAGGAGATTATGCTGTGATGTTACAAAAGAATGGAAAGCTTCAGCTAAAGGGCTGCATGGAGTTCTGGACATCACACTCTAAAGAGGATCTGATCAGGCTAAAAAGGGTGCAGAGAGGATTGTTGTATTAAAAATGTCATCAGAGGATTGAGGATTGAATTTAAAGCAGATTTCAAACTGTTGGGTTTTCAGTAAATGCCCTACTGTTTGTTCTCATTTTTTCTTGTTTGATCATTGACCTTTAAGATGCTACTCACCTGACAGATGGCCGTTCCTGTTGGAAAAGAGGAACTCAGGGAAGCAAACAGTAGTTAAAAAGTAATTGTATGTTCATACCTAAACTTGAGGGTTGGAAAATGTTCATCCATACTAATTAACAATAGCATAAACACAAGGATTTCTGAATTTGCTGGAAATCCAGAGTAACACACACACAAAATGTTGGAGGAACTCAGCAGGTCAGGCAGCATCTATGGAGAGGAATAAAGAGATGACATTTCAGGCTGAAACCCTTCTCAGCCCAAAATATTGGCTTTTTATTCCTCTCCATAGATGATGCCTGATCTGCTAAGTTCCTCTAGCATTTTTTTGTGTGTAACTAACAACATTGCACCTATTAGTTTCCTTATCAGTTCATTGGGCTAATGCTCTGCTGCCATCTGATGGGCAGAGGATGCGCCCACCTTCTTGTTCTCTCATGAGATATGAAGTCTCCAGCAAGGTTCACCCCTAGCTGCCAGTGTAATGAAGAATTCCTTTCTTGAACCACTGCTGCACTGCTATCCACGTGGTGCAGCTATCTCCACAGACCCTTAGGGTAACAAGACCTAGGATGATCAGACAGTGACAATAAAGGAAAAGTGATTGATTTCTGAATGAGAGTGGAGCCTGACATGGAAGAAATCTTGGATGTGGTGCCTTTTCCATATGCTCCTGGTGTTTACCATTGCAGGTTTTGAACTTGACGTTAAAAAACTCCTTGTCATTTTGCTGCGGTTCATTTTTACCGATTTTCTCAATTTGTTTTAAGGATATGGAATATTGCTGACAAAACCAGTATTAAATGCTCATCCCTAATTACCTTTGAGAAGGTAGTAATGAATCAGAATCAGGTTTAATATCACTGGCATACGTTGTGAAATTTATTGTCTTTGTAGTAGCAGTACAATGCAATACATATTAGATCAGGATAAAGTCATGAATTACAGTAAGTGTGTGTGTGTGTGTGTGTGTATGTATAAATAGTTAAATAAGTAGTACAAAAATAGAAATTAAAAATGTAGTGAGGTAGTGTTCATGGGTTCAATCTTCATTCAGAAATCAGATGGCAAAGGGGAAGAGGCTGTTCCTGAATCACTGAGTGTGAGCCTTCAGGCTCCTCTCCCTCCTCCCTGATGGTAGCAATGAGAAGAGGGCACATCCTGGGTGATGAGGGTCCTTAATGATGGATGCTGCCTTTTTGAGGCATCACTCCTTGAAGCTAGTGCCCATGATGGAGCTAACTCAGTTTACAACTCTCTGCAGCTTGTTTTGGTCCTATGCAGTAGCTCTCCCAACCCAGATGGTAACGCAGCCAGTTAAGATGATCTCCACGGCACATCTGTCTTGAACCAAATGTAGTCCTTCTTTTGATGATGTTTCCACAGGGAGCTATGAAGTGAAGAAATGCAGTGAAAAGGAACAGCACAGAGGAAATGGCATCATATTTCCATATCTGGATGGTGTGTAACCTGAAGAACAATATGCAGGTTTCTATGAACCTGCTGGTTTGGTTGGTGGTAAAGAAAACAGCTTTAGGAGATCCTGTCAGACATGGTAAAGAAAAAGATTAAAGATGACAATTTGCTTTATTTGTCATATATACATCAAAATCTGCAGTGAAACGCATCGCTTGCATCGGGGATATGCTGGGACAGCCTGCAAGTGCCGCCGGCTTCCTCCGCCAACATAACATGCTCACAATTTACTAACCCTAACTCATACATCTTTGAAATGTGGGAAGACACTGGATTTCCTGGAGGAAACCTACAGAGTCACTAGGAGAATGTACAGACAGCGGCAGGAATTGAACTCTGATCTTAGAGCTGGTACTGCACTGTGTTGCGTTAAGCAACATGGTGAAATCACAGAAGTGAGAATGGATCATCTGGCTGCTTTATCCTGCTTTGTCCTTTGTGGTGTTGGCAGAGCGTCACTTATTCAAGCAAGTGATGAGTGTTCCACCACCATGCTTACCTGAAAAGCAAACAAACTGTAATTGCTCGATATCTGAAATAAAGGCAGAAGATGCTGGAAACACTCAGCGGACCAGGCAGCGGTTATATCAAAAGAAACAACGAATGTTTCAGGCCTGGATCCCTCCAGCAAAACTGGAAAGAAAGTTTTAATGAAGGATTCCAGATGTGAAAAGATTCTAGATGGTCGCACATCGCTAGTTATTGCGCACAACGTTTCTTTCTGGTGGGCCACACTTAACAGAAATCTTTGTGTCTAAAATCTACTGAGAAATTATTATACATCATAGTAGACGTCACTAATTTGGAACAGGTAGTGCTTCAAACGTTCTGTTTGTTTTTTGATAGTTTATCGAAGAATTTATTTTGTCCAAAAGCAAAGTACTGAAGATATTAGAAATATAAAGTCCAACAGAAAATCCAGGAAATACCCAGCAAGTCAGGCAACATCAAGGATAGGTTGATGATATTGTCATTTTGGACAGAAGGTCGTCCAACCAAAATATTAATTCTTCCTCTCTTCACAGAGGTTGACTGACCTGCTGAGTGTTTATAGAATTAATTTTGTGTCAATTTCATAAGGTTGGTCCTAGAAGCCAAAAGTAGAACAAATGGTTTCTCCCCAGAACTTTGCTGTTTTTGGACACTGCATGCAGACTATAATTTACTATTTGTGTAAGATAAATGAAAGATGTTCCACTATTGCTATGGTTCTGAGCTAAATGCCTTAAGAAAAATATTTTCCATGTGTTTTCTTTTTGTCCATAAGAGGACAATGTCAGGAGTGAAGAAACTGCAGTTGTGCACAAGATCCTTTGAATATGGAACATAGAACAAAACAGCTCTGTATAGGCCATTCAGCCCATAATGTTTTTATTTTATTTAGAAATACAGCATGGTAACAGGCCCTTCCAGACAACAAGCCCGCACTGTGCATTTACACCCATCTGACCAATTAACCTACTAGCCTGTACATCTCAGTAATGTGGGGACAAACAGGAGCACCTGGAGGAAACCATATGAGGTCACAGGGAGAACGTACAAACCCTTTACAGATAGCATCGAGAATTCCACCCGGGTTGCTGGCGCTGTAATAGTGTTACGCTAACTGCTAAGCTGCCGTGCCACCCCTGGGTGGCAGTTTATACTAAATGTTCTTCGCCAGAGTATCATCCATATCCCTCCATTCCCTTCATATTCATGTGAAAAGCCTCTTAAACTCTTCCTCTACTACCCTTGGTAACCTGTTCCAGGCATTAACTACACTGCGTAAAAAGATTTGCCCCTCACATCACCTTTCAACTTCCCTCCACTTACCTTTGAGGATGTTTGAGTTTCGGGGGAAGGTTGTTAACTGGCATATAAAATTATTATAGAGGAGCAGCTGAAAATAGGAAGTTATTAACTGCACAAATGGCTGTCAGGCCTTATTTGTCATCCTTACATAATTTGACCTTTTGGTTATGTTGCTCATATAATAAGTGTTATCACTTTACCATCTGTAGTAATTACCTGTTCTTTGTATCGTACTGTATGTGTCCTCTTTTTCTTTGTACCACACATCAATAAACTAGTCTTAGCAACACCAGATGTTCAGATGCACATTGCTAGCAAATATAAGAAGTGTATCTAAAACAGAAAGTCCTTTGATACAGCTATGTAACCTACATTTATGCTTTAAAGTCAACAGCAGCTAGAAGCTGAGCAGATGTATGTTTCAGGAGGGCAGGGTAATGCATCTGATAGGTGTAAGTATTGCTACATTCTGTTGAAACAGATGACGTATTGTAAGTATGAGCGCAAAGGTCTGACATCCAGTAACAGCAATCATTTAGTAGCAAACAGTTTTAGCAGAAATCTCACAGTCAAAACTAGGAGCAGTGGCAGTTAAATTACCAGAAAGGTAATCTCAAGAAGAGGCATGGGTTCAAATCCCACTGTGGCAGTTGTGGACTTAAATTAGGTCAATTAAATAATGTGGAACTTTTAAGATACAGTATTTCAGCTATTTCAGCAAATTTCAGCTATTGCGAAATGTCATTCAAAAAAACCCATCTGATTCACCAATGAGGTCACCCTCAGGGTAGAGGAGCAACACCTTGTATTCTGCCTGGGTAGCTCCAACCTGATGGCACGAATACGATTCCTACTTCCATTTTAAAAAAATTCCCTCCCCCTCTCCTCTTCTTCTATCCCCCACTCTGGCCTCTTACCTCTTCACAACTGCTTATCACTCCCCCTGGGTCCGCTCCTCCTGTTCTTTCTCCTATCATCCACTCTCCTCTCCTATCAGATTCTTTATCCAGCCCTTTACCTTTCCCACCCACCTAGCTTCACCTATCACCTTCTAGCTACCCTGTTTCTCCTCCCCCACCTCTTTATTCTGGTATCTTCCCCCTTCCTTTACAGTCCTGAAGCAGAGTCTCGGCCCACAACATCAACTATTTATTCCTTTCCATAGATGTTGCCTGACCTGCTGAGTTCCTCCAGCATTTTGTTTGTGTTCCTTAAGTTTCTTGTCATCTGACCAAATCGAACAACATTCCTCTGGACGACGGTGCACCCACACAACATATATCACACACAGCACCTTAACTAACATACTCTACTATAAATAAGCTAATAAAATATAATTCAAAGTGCACGTAGTAAAGCGCAGCACAGGTAAACAGTAAGCAGCTTGCTGTCTGACTGACAGAACCTCAATGGTGGCAGGGTATTCATTAGTCTGAGCCCAAGGGAAGAAGCAGTTACCCAGTATGGCAGGCCTAGTCCTGATGCTTCTGAACCTCCTTCCTGACAGTCGTGGGTCAAAGAGATTGTGGAATGGGTAGTAGGGATCCCCAACAATGCTTTGGCCCCTTCACCTGAAACACTCCTGGTAAATGTCACAAATAGGGTTTCAGGGGTTTCAAAGGTACACTTAATGTCAAAGAAATGTATACAATATACATCCAGAAATGCTTTTCCTTCACAACTATCCACAAAAACAGAGGAGTGCCCCCAAAGAATGAATGACAGTTAAATGTTAGAATCCCAAAGTCCCCCCCAGCTCCCTTCCCTCCGACGCGTAAGCAGCAGCAAAGCAATGAACCCTTCTGCCCCCACCAGCAAAATAAAAGCATTGGCACCCACCACTGAGCACTCAAGCATGCAGCAAAGACACAGGCTTGCAGTACCCCAAAGACTACTCGTTCACCAGGTATTTGACATACCACAGGCTCTCTGTCTCCCTAATAAGGGAGAAAGAGATATCTCCGTTTCACAGCAAGAGGGGAGACATAACAAACAAGTTGCTGGTTTACAATGTTAAAAGTCCTTTGCGTCGCTTTTTCAAAGCCCTGTGCCCAAAGGTCTCGGGTCTCTGGGCACACAGCTGTAGATCTTCCAACTCCCATCATACACCGATCTCCTGCCAGGACACTGACCTTCGATCTGCCCATCTCCAGAGTCACGAGATTCCAGGTCTCCAAAGGTGAGCTGAGCTCTTAGGCCGCATCCTTGGCATGTTGGATAATGGCCAGTCATGAAACCCCGAGAATGGGTCCCATTCCCACAAAGAACCACAGTCAGCATGTAACTCCAGGTCAGGGTCTTCAAAAGAACCCTGAAAGGGAAAAATAGAGTTATTAAAGATAGAAATAGAGCTTCTTCCAAAGATGCAAGCAAAGGAGTCGCTATTTAGCGCTATCATAACTAATGGGGAAGGGGGAGGGAGACTCAAGTGATCTTTTCAGTGGTTTTTACTATTCCCTGTAGGGTCCTGCAGTTTGATGTCTTGCAGCTTCCTTACTACACACTGATATAGCCAGACACAACACTCTCAATGGCGCTCCTGTAGAAAGTTGTTAGAATATGGGGACACACACACACACACACCCCCCCCCCCCACCATGCTGACAATCCCCATCAACCCCTGCCTTTCCAAATGCACAAAAATCCTGTCCCTTAGGATTGTATCTAATGATTTGCTACCACTGACATAAGAAGGAAATCAGAGTTAGGCCAGCTAACTACAGGCGTGGAGTCTTAAATAAACGAACAACATTGGTTATCCTCCAATCTTGTGGCGGCATCTTATCTGTGGCTAAGAAATGAATAACATTCTTTGTCAGGACTTTAGCTCTCTCATCCCTTCCTTCTAATAGTTACCTGGGCTAAATTTCACTCAGCCCTGGGTATTTATTATTCCTCATATCATGATATCTAAAACCTCCTTCTTGATACTGACCTGCTGCAGGTTATCCCCATACTCACTTTCTTCCATGTCCTTCTTGGCAAATACAGATGAGAAGTATCTGTTTAGAATCTTGTCCACATTGCCTCGCTCTTCATGTACTGTAAGTTACTCCTTAGATCCCCAGAGGGACCCAGTTGTTTGCTGGCTATCCAATTGCTCCTGATATATAAATAAAATGTCTTGAGAATCTCCTTAATCTTTGTGGCTCATTTTTGCCCTCCTAATTTCAGTCTTAAGTTGTCTCCTACACACTCTGTAATCCTCGAGATTCCCTCAATCCTAATTGCCTGTACCTGCCATGTTCCTTTTTGTTCTGTTTTTGCCTTCGACCCGTACAAGAACATACTAGCCTCGAACTGTTACTATTCCTCTTTTAAAATACTTCAACTTGTCCCTTGTTGTTTTACCCACAAGCATCTGCTCCCAATCTAATTACACCTTTGAAATCAGTTCTCTCCCAATTCAAAACCTTAACTTATGGACTAATCTTAACATTTTCCAGAATTACTTTGAAATGTACAGAATTATGGTCACCCCACACTGACATTGTATTTCCTAAAATTTGTCCTGTCCCTAGTAGAATTCTCTACATACTGTCTCAAAAAACTTTCTTCAGCACACTTAAATTTCACTCCATTTACACCCCTTGCCCATACACAAGGCTAGTTAATATTGGGAAAGGTGAAATCACCTTCTACTATAACCCAATTGCTCTTAGGAGTGTTGCAATTTGCTGATATATCTGTTCCTCTAATTCCTGCTGGCTATTGCGAGGTCCTATAGATAATGTCAGCCAAGTGATCACCCCTCTCTTCTAAGTTCTATCCATATGGCCTCATTGGACAATCTATCCAGGATATATTATCTACATACTGCCTTTATGTGGTATAACATCATGGGCCTAAGGCCATGTCCTGTGCTGTACTATGTTCCACCTAATCAGCAGTGCAATAGAACTTCTGTGGCCTGGAATATTAAACAGCCACAGAGGTAGCTCCCCCATCACTACTTCAAGTCTAGTCTTTTCCTTTCCTTGCTGTGCATCTTAACCAACCATGGTGCCGCAAACTCTGTAGCTATTGCTGCTGTACTCTAAGAGGCCATGTGCTGTGTGAAGTTTTGGTCACCGCGCTGTAGGAAAGAATGTGATTGCACACATGAGAGAATGCACAGGGTATGGCAACGAGATATTGCCTGGATTGGAGAACTTATGTTACAGGGAGTGGTAAATTTCATAGCATATGCCATTGATACTAAACCTGATTCTGATCCTGATGCTGGATAAACTTGGCTTGCTTTCCCTGGAGCAAAGGAACCTGATGTGTGACCATATAGAGGTAAATAAAATTAAGTGAGGCACAGACAGGGTAGGTAGTCAGAACATTTTTTGCTTAGGACAAGTATCAATAAGAGGGCATGGTTCTAAGGTGAGAAGAAGAGATTTAAAGGGGATCGTAGGGGGTTGTTTTCTCACACCTAGAATGCTTGATATCTGGAACAGGCTGCCAAAGGAGCTGGTGGAAGAAGGTACAATCATAACATTCAAGAGGCATTTAGACAAGTACTAAAATATACTGGCCATAGAGGGATTTAGTCTGAATGCAGAGAAATGAGACTGATGTAGGCGGACAAAAAGGTAGGCAAGGACATGGTGGGCCAAGAGTCTCATTTCTGTGCTGTACCCAGGACTTATTTTGACTTCAAAGTTCTTAATTGTAATCGGGTTATTCCAAATCTTTTTGCATATAAACTCTACTCTTAATGAAATCCTGTGAGGAAACCTGTTCTTTATTTGATTTGGTCTGTATCTGACTCCTAACTCACAGCAATGTGATTCACTCTTAACTACCAGAAATAGTCCAACAAGCCATTTGGTTGTAACCTGAGTTCTATATTACTGTAGATCAAGAAGATGATTCACCACAATTTCTCAAGTGGTATGTGCTCACCTTACCAAAAGTAACCGCTCCTACAAGTTGAATGTGTTGAATATAAAAATGACCATTATCACATTAAAGCACAAAATCAATCTTTAAAAGTTGACATTATTGTGCTTGTATAGAGCAGGTGATCATCTCAAATATGTTAAAAATATTCTAAAACATTATAGAACTATGAAACGTATTTCTCCCTTCAGAGATAATACCTGCATACAACATCGGATTTTGTTTTAAATTGCCAGTGTTTGGAGTATTTTATGAACAAATATTGTTGCTGATTGCACCCTGACTTCTGAAGCAGAAGGACAAAAGCTAATTTCTACCCGCAGATTAAACATTAAGATGCTGAAGTGAAGTTTTTTGTAGTTGTCATCCTTTAAATTGGACATTGTGTGGTTCAAATTCAAGATTTTCCTTGGGTTATGGTCAAGACCTATATAAATGCAAATACAGTTTTCAACCTCAAATTATTGCCTCATCATTATTTAGTACCTCGAAGCAGGGTGGCAAATCAGGAGCTGGAAGTCTGTTATGAAGAGAGTTCAAAACATCAAGATACATATAGCCAGTTGTTAATTCCCTGGATGCATAGAATGCGCAGCTTTCAACTCTATTAATAAGTTGCTTCCTGAGTTGTATCCTATCACACAGCATGAAGAGAGGATATTTGATCCTCTGACCCCTTAAAGAACTAATACTTAGGCCAACTCTGCTCTTTCCTATATAAGTTATTTTCCCTTAGACATACATATCTCATCCATGCTAAAGAGAGTTCAAAGTATATTCACAAGGGTGTTACTAGAACTGGACAATTGGAAAGACAGAATAAGCTCGGGCTCTTTGCTTTGGGACAAAGGATGCTGTAGGGAATTTTAATTGAGGTGCACAAAATTATAAGGAGCTTAGAAATTCAAGGGTAAAAGTTGACGAGGGTAAAGCAGTGGATGTTGTCTATATGGACTTCAGTAAGGCCTTTGACAAGGTTCCACACTGAAGGTTAGTTAGGAAGGTTCAATCGTTAGGTATTAATATTGAAGTAGTAAAATGGATTCAACGGTGGCTGGATGGGAGATGCCAGAGAGTAGTGGTGGATAACTGTTTGTCAGGTTGGAGGCTGGTGACTAGTGTGTGCCTCTGGGATCTGTACTGGGCCCAATGTTGTTTGTCATATACATTAATGATCTGGATGATGGGGTGGTAAATTGGATTAGTAAGTATGCAGATGATACTAAGATAGGTGGCGTTGTGGATAATGAAGTAGGTTTTCAAAGCTTGCAGAGATATTTAGGCCAGTTAGAAGAGTGGGCTGAAAGATGGCAGATGGAGTTTAATGCTGATAAGTGTGAGGAGCTACATTTTGGTAGGAATAATCAAAATAGAACATACATGGTAAATGATAGGGCATTGAGGAATGCAGTAGAACAGAGTGATCTAGGAATAATGGTGCATAGTTCCCTGAAGGTGGAATCTCATGTGGATAGGGTGATGAAGAAAGCTTTTGGTATGCTGGCCTTTATAAATCAGAGCATTGAGTATAGGAGTTGGGATGTAATGTTAAAATTGTACAAGGCATTGGTGAAGCCAAATTTGGAGTATTGTGTACAGTTCTGGTCACTGAATTATAGGAAAGATGTCAACAAAATAGAGAAAGTACAGAGGAGATGTTCTAGAATGTTACCTGGGTTTCAGCACCTAAGTTACAGAGAAAGGTTAAACAAGTTAGGTCTTCATTCTTTGGCGCGTAGGAGGTTGAGGGGGGACTTGATAGAGGTATTTAAAATTATGAGGGGGATAGATAGAGTTGACATTGATAGTGTTTTTCCATTGAGAGTAGGGGAGATTCAAACAAAGAGGACATGAGTTGAGAGTTAGGGGGCAAAAGTTTAGGGGTAACACGAGGGGGAACTTCTTTATTCAGAGAGTGGTAGCTGTGTGGAATGAGCTTCCAGTAGAAGTGGTAGAGGCAGGTTTGATATTGTCACTTAAAAAAAATTGGATAGGTATATGGACAGGAAAGGAATGGAGGGTTATGGGCTGAGTGCAAGTCGGTGGGACTAGGTGAGAGTGAGTGTTTGGCACGGACTTGAAGGGCTGAGATGGCCTGTTTCCGTGCTGTAATTGTTATATGTTTATATAAATTCAACTATAATTACTTTTTTGCCTTAACAAAGGACTGTAAAACCATGCAGATTGATTTAGGGTTGAATAATAAGAGGATTTTCACCCTAAAGCTTGTGAGGGATCTAGAATTCAGTGGCCAAAAGATGAGTGAATGCAAAATCACTCCTCATACTTAAACAATAATTGCATGTGTACCTCCAGTGCTTATGTTATGTAGCCTTTTACAGTCAGCATTGATATACATAAGTGAACGACTTCTGTGACAAATTTTATAAGTTCCCATGAATCCCTTTTGTGAGCTTATAGTTCTCTCCCATCAATTTTAAACATTAATAGCTTCATTATTTTCGCCGCTGTACTGCTGCTGAGGCTGGTGCTTCAATGAATTAAAATGCTGAGGGGATAACAGAAGTTGACCTAGTTTACTAACTCCTTTGAGTGTGAGTTTGAATTGGAGCCAACATAAAAACCAAATCTAATTGAATCTTTTTATGCTGATTTCAATGCAGCACCTGTGCCAGCAGCACGTGATTGGCTTGCAGACAAGTTTATGATCAACGTAAATGTAGTGCAATGTAGGATACAATTCATATTCACCTGAGCGTTAAAAAAGTGATCATCTTTATCTGCACCTTAGCATCACAGACATATTTCGTCTTAATTAACAGTAAATGAAAAGTTTTAAAAACTGCAGATGCTGGGAATATAAAATAAAAATAGAAACTGCTAGAAAAACTCAGCAGGTCAGTAGGCATCAGTTGTAAGAGAAACAGTTAAAGTTTTTTTAGCCCAAAAATAACTCTTTCCACAGTTGTTTACTGACCCAATGTGTTTTCAGTATTTTCCAATTTTACTTCCGTATCTGTAGGTTTTTTTTTCAATTCATTTCAGAGGCAATGTGATAAAAGATCACCATTTTACTGGATGAGGAATCCAGAGACATGAGTTGAAATCCAATATGCCAGCTAAGAAATTTAGTAAAACAAACCAGCAGTATTAGTTATAAGACAACAAAGGAATTGGTATCTTCTAAAAAGGATGCTGTCCTCACCAGGCCTGGTTTATGCTATACCACGGAAATGCAGTGGATTTTGAACTGTTAAGCAGGTCAGACAGCTTGAAGGGCAACTGGTGTTAATCCAAAATGTTGGATCAATGTTTCAATGCCTACAATTTTTCTTACCATCCTAAATATTTCCAGCATTTCAATGGTTCAATTTAATATCAGAGAATGTGTACAGTATACAACCTGAAATTCTTACTCTTCGCTGACTCTTAGCAAAGCAGAAACAAGTGTTAGAACCCAAGGCCCCCCACTCCCATGCACAAGCAGCAGCAAAAGCTTAAGCTTTAAATGATTTTATTTCAGAATCTCCATCAAAAACAGTAGTAACAGTGGCTTTGTCATATAGATTTCATTGCGTACAAGATGATAACAAGCATTGAGTGGATAGCCAGAGACTTTTCCCAAGGTGGGAATGGCTAATTTGAGGGGGCAAATCTTAAGGTGACTGGAGGAAAATATTAGGGGATGTCGGAGGTAAGATTTTTATACAAAGAGTGGTGGGTGCATGGAACACTCTGCTAGGGTGGTGATAGAAGCTGATACATTAGGTAATTTAAGAGGCTCTTAGATAGGCACATGGATGAAAGAAAAATAGAGAGCTGTGTAGGAGGGAAGGGTTACATTGACATTAGCATTAGTTAAAACATTGGCAAAACATTGTGGGCTGAGGGGCATATACTATTCTATTCTTTGTGTTGATTGTCCATTTTAATGCAGCATAATGTGTTGTTTTTCTGGGAAAAACATATATAGCAATGAAATGGAAATTCCAAATGTATGATACTGAGTTGTGAGGTAAAGCTAGCCAGAGAATAAATTCTAACTCCTAGTATGTCAGTTAAATATATTTTAAAATGATCATTTCTGCTGTCATCTTTCCTCGTCATTTTTTGTGAGCTTGCACATGTTAACTCACTGGAGTTTATTATTAATCTGAGATGATTTTGCAGGCAACCTCGTACTGCCTCCTCCTGTCAGTAGGGGGCACTATTAGGGCAGTGTTGCACCTGGGATAAGGTTAGTTCTTCCCTTTGACTCAGGGCTGGATATTTGTCTTTCTTGAATTGTTATTGATGAGAATGTATTCACCACAAAGATTTTAAGGTCAGGGGATCCAGACCTGAAACAGTAGCTGTTTGTTGGTAGAAGATGCTCATGTCACATTTTCTCAAAGCAATTCCCTTAAGAATTATCTTAATCTGATTCAAATAAATGGCCCATTTTCTCCCTAAAAGATACAGTAGTACAGGTGAACACTATATTCTATTCAATGCCTACTATGCTGTGATAGGACTTTCAATTAGCAAATGTTATATAACACTTGGTTTAAAAAAAAAAACTTCTTTCACTATTCTTGCAATTCTAATGTTTGGTTTTGCTGAGCGCTTCTCAAATATTCTATTTACCTCTTGTTATAACATGCCCTTTTTTAGTTATTTTCATTTTTATTTATTTTTTACATCCTCCCAAACAAACTTCACCATGATGCTGACCAATAGATAGGTGCATCTAATACTAAAGTACTGTGCTCCAGGTATTACCTGGAACTTGCCCTCCCAGTCTTGCCCTGTCCATCCCTGGTAGAGTTCCCTACTTCTCCCTGCTCAACTTCATTCAGTCACACTCACCACTCCCTCTGCAGCACAATTCTTCCCATTTTACTCCAGTAGTTTTTGGCTTTTAATTTTCAAACATACGATTTCTTGTTTCTTTTAAAATGCAGGATTCTTTTCCTGAATAAGAGCCAGATTAATTCCACCTTAGAACACTTCATCCATAATCCTGCTAGTCGGATTTCTTTAAATACAAATTCAGTGAATTTTTAAATGTGCTGAGGTTTTCTGCCTCTACTATGCTTTAAATCAGTGAGTTACAGACCTTTACTCTCTCTGTGGCAGAGGGAAAATATGGTTCCTCACCCCCTCCCCAATCCATTCATTAAGTACTTTAAAGCTTTGTCCATAATTAATGCATAATGCCTTTTCTGAATTGATAGGAATGGACAACATACATATAGAACTGCATCAGTTTTACAAAGCTAATATTTTGAATGTTTTTCAGACAAAATGGGTGGCCACGAAAGTGAACTATTCATGGATAACTACTGCAAAGTTTGCTGTGCCATGCTAATCTCTGAAGTCCAACGGACAACACACTATGAGGTAACTTGCAGGTTTTTTTAATTAACAAATGTTAATTAAACAACATATTTCTCTTACATATAGATTTTTATTTGGATATAACTTTTGAAGACCCAATTATGGCCGTCCTCTCATTTACTAAAGCAAGTTCTGAAGCAGCACATACAAAATGCTGGAGGAACTCATCAGTCAGGCAGCTTCTATAGAAAAGAATGAACAATCGATGTTTCAGGCTGAGACCCTTCATCGGGACCTTTCTGCAGCTCTTGGTTTAAAAGGCAGCACCATGTGTTCAGACTTTGATTTGAAATACGCTGTTCTTCAAATACCATTTCTATATCAAATACTACCATTAACTATTTTCTATTGTCATATTTCAGGTGCCATCTCATTAAAAAAAGGTTTCTCTTTCATTGTGGTCTTGTGGCAGGCACCTCTGCCTTATTGTAATATTGGCACTTCCTGTTAGTGTTCTTGAAGAGCTAACTGAATATAATGCAGCAGTTAGTGTGTGGAGTCTTAACCCGAAGCATTGACTGTTTATTCCTCTCCATAGCTGCTGCCTGACTTGCTGAGTTTCTCCAGCAATTAGTGTGTGACACTCGAGATTTCCATCATCTGTAGAATGACTATGCTGTTTCTGTTTGGGGCCATCACTCTCAACCTAATTCCACTTGAAGAGCACTTGGTTTACAATCCTGCAGGTCAAAGGTCATCACATACATACATGCAGTATATAAGTATCCAAAATGAGAAACTGTGTACAAAATGTATTTGGTGTTGCACTTGTTTGTTACAATTGAATTTCCTAGTAAACTAATTTCCTTAGTCATAAATGTAATTTTATTTCCTAATGAAGGAAGGACTCATTTCCCTCCTCCCACTTTCTTATTCAGGTTTCTTTCCCCTTCCTTTCCAGACCTGATGAAAACTCTCAGCCTGGAACGCCAACTGCTTATTCATTTCTGTAGATGCTGCCTGATCAACATTTTGTTGTTTACTTGGATTTTCTGAAAGCCTTTCAAAAATTGCCATACATGAGGCTGCTAAACAAGATAAGAGCCCATGGTATTAGAGGAAAAATAATAGCATGGCTAGATTGGCTGACTGGCAGGAGGCAAAGAGTGAAAATAAAAGGGGCCTTTTCTGGTTGGTTACCAGTGGCAACTAGTGTTTCGCAGGGGACCATTTCTTTTCACATTATATGCCAATGATTTGGATTTTGGAATTGATGGCTTTGTGGCAAAGTTTGCAAATGATATGAAGATAGATGGAGGGAAAAGTGGTGTTGAGGAAGCAGGGAGTCTGTAGAAGGACTTAATGGATTAAGAGAATGGACAAAGAACTGGCAAATGTAATCAAATGTAGGAAAGTGGCTGGGCATGTACTTTGGTAAAAGGAATAAAGGCCTTTTTCTAAATGGGGAGAAATTCAGAAATCACAGGTGCAAAGGGACTTGGGAGTCTTCATGCAGGATTCCCTAGAGATTAGAGGTTGAGTCAGTGGTAAGGAAGTGAAATGCAATGTTAGTATTCATTTCGTGAGGACTAGAATATAAAAACAAGGATGTGATGCTGAGGTTTTACAAAACATTGGTCAGATCACACTTGGAGTATTGTGAGCAGTTTTGGGCACCTTATCTAAGAAAGAATTTGCTGACATTGGAGAGGTTCCAGAGGAGGTTCATAAGAATGACAGAGATACAGTATCATATGAGAAGCACATGAAGTCTCTGGGCCTATACTCACTAGGACCAGAGGACACAGCCTCAGAATAGGAGGATATCCCTTTAGAACAGAGATGAGGATGAATTTCTTTAAACAGATGCTGGTGAATCTGTGGAATTCATTGCCACAGAAGGCTGTGAGACCAAGTCATCACGTATATTTAAAGAGGGGTTGATAAGTTTTTTATTAGTAAGAGCATCAAAACTTACAGAGAGAAGGCAGGAGAATGAGTTGAGAGAGATAATAAATCAGCCATGATGGAATAGTGGAATGGTCTCAGTGAGTTGAATTGCCTAATTGTACTCCTATGTCTTATAACACATTTATTTATACAGTGGATTCCATTTAATTGGGCCATCAGTTAATTGGGGCAGCTGCTTATTTGGGATAACTCTGAAAGAACAAAAACTAATCGAAACAACAGCCAGGATTCTCTTCATTTAGGACACTATGCTGCTTAACTGGGACAGGGGAAGAGTTTCTAACTCATGTCAGTCATGTGCACTTGTGTGGCCATTGGATACTACACCCTGCATAAAGTGAACAGTTTTAAATAGTGTCAATTGCACGTTTGTGTTAAAAAAGCAATGATTCTTGCCACTGATAGTTGGCGAAAAATATTCCATAAGAGGCTTCAGAACTGTTTTTCTCACTGCTGTTTCAAGCATTCAGGCTTGGAGATACAAGAAACAGCCAGGAGTGAAAATGAAATGATTTTACTACTTCAGCAAGTTAGGAACTGCAAAGAATTTCAATGTATCGACAATCATCTTGATTGTTACAATGAAAATAAAGATTTGGAGAATGCAATTGTTGAAGGTATTGTATGAAGAGAAAGAGAGAAATTGCCTTTCAACTCACGAGAGAGAGCATAGGCCATCAACTTTTTGCTGTTAATGTTTCTTTTTTACGAGGTTGAGTTGCTAGCTTGGTGCTCAACCCAGTATAATGGAAAGCGTGCATGGGAGCCAGCTGGATTTGAACTCGGGACCTTCTGCCCCCAAAGTCCAGCACTGATGCTACTATGCCACCAGCCAGTGAATTGTATGAATGCAGCCCATTATCTGCTCTAGGTGGTCTGCACTGATTTAGGTCATTTACAGTCATTCAAAAGAGCATGGCAGCATACATTGGATGAATTCCTCCATCAATAACTATTAAAAACTAATACAGAGGTTTAAATTACTGTTGTGATGTTGGTAGTGTTCTAATTTGTATTTCATTTAAATGCATAACTTGTTCCTCATGGTAGTTTTATCTTTTTTTATGCCTTTTTAACTATTTTCATGAAAACTTCGGCCATTTGCGGCAGCTGCTTAATTGGGCAAAGTTCTGGACCCCATATGCCCCAATTAAATATAATCTAATGTATATGCTAGTCATCTTAATAACAAATTGGAAATATTCTGATGTGAGAAAGCTGCCAACTTGCAATAAGAAAGTGAGCATATCTTTAGGAGCTTGCTGAATTACACAAAAGCAGAATCTTGCCTGATCCAGAAAACAGAATTTAAATCAGCAAAGCAAAATGAAAATGTGGAAGTTGTTGCTTTTGCTAAAATCAGCCGCAGTTAAAATCTTCTAATTTTTTTTCTGATTCAACAGATCTTGTGAAATGAGGGTTCAAACATTGTGAAAATAAGCAGAAACTCCATTCAGTCTTCCTCCCTCCACTTCCCTCTTCGTCATTCTGTGCAGGTGTTCCTTGCTTGTGTGAATGCTTGTTTGTTGTTCAAGGTAAATGATAGAAGTTTTAATTCACTTCCTGCCCTTTTTGTTTTAAAGAGCAAAAAACATGCTAACAAGGTGCGGTTTTACTTCCAAACACACAAAGAAGAAGCAACACCATCAAAAAGAATCAAAACAGAAGATACTACTGTTGGATTCCAGGTATACAGTTCTACATTGATAAGGATGCTTATATAAACTAAAGTTACAGTTGAGCTGCTCAAGTGTTTGTATCAAAGTTCGAAGTGAATTTATTATTAAAATACGTATATGTCACCATATACTACCCTGAGATTCATTTTCTTGTAGGTATTCACAGTCGAACAAAGAAATACAATAGAATCAATTAAAAACTACACACAGAGGCTGACAACCAATGAATATGCAAAAGAAAACAATCTGTGCAAATACAATAAAAACAAATAATAATAAATAAATAATTACAGCACTGTGGAAAAAGTCTTAGGCACATTTATTTATAGTTATGGAGCCTAAGACCTTTGCATAGTAATGCAGTAATTTTATTTATTGCACTGTACTGCTATCGCAAAAAAAATCAATTTTTATGACATGTGAGTGATGATAAACCTGATTCTGATATGGGTCTCCATTGTGGGCTGAGAGTAGGAAGGGGGCAGGGAGAAGGGAATTGTGGTTGGGTAAAGGGGAAGAGAGAGGGGAGGGAGCAGGAAGCACCAGAGAGACATTCTGCAATGATAAATAAATCAATAGTTTAGAATCAAATTACCGTGTCTGTTGTCTCAGGGCTGGATGTGTCTGCACCTGTGCAACCTCCTGACCCTGATACTCCTTCTCTGCCACCTGGCCCAAACCCCTCACACTGTGCTCCACCCTCACCTTTTCCCAACATCCTTTGCTGCTCCACCTTGACAAATACAACACTGTGCAAAAGTGTTAGGCACCCTAGCTATATATATCTAAGACCTTTGTGCAGTACTGCATAATATTAAACTTTTAAATAAAGCATTTGTAAGACCCATCAGCAGGGTCTCGCATTTAATTCTGACATCTCATTTTAGAGAGGACATCACCTAGCAAAGACACAAGGGTATTTACTAAATGGTACCAAGGGATGAGAACAGTCCATTGCTTGGAAACATCAATGACAGTAAAAAAAATGCTGCAAACACTCTAGATGGAGTTATCCCTCCTTCCCAGTCCTCATCCTCTTCTGAGGAGAGGATGTTTCCTATAGTGGGGGAGCCTAGGACCAGAGAGCACAGCCTCAGAATAGATGGAAATCCATTTAAAACAGAAATGAGGAGGAATTTCTTTATCCAGAGGGTGGTGAATCTGTGGAATTCATTGTCACAGGCAACTGTGGAGGTCAGGTCATTGGATATGTTTAATGTGGAGGTTGAAGGGTTCTTGATTAGTCAGGGCATGAATAGTTGTGGGGAGAAGTCAAGAGAATGGGGTTGAGAGCTATGATTAAATGGTGGAGCTGACTCGGTGGGCCAAATAGTCTTAATTCTGCTCCAATGTCTTATGGTCTTATGACTTTTGTTTCTCTGCTATCTGGCTTGCTGAGTGCTTCCAATATTTTCTTTTATTTATTTTGATTTCTGGCATCTGCATTGTTTCTTCTGATTTTTATTTAATAATCCAAGACTCAATATCCCATTATGGCAGCTGTCAGTTTAAATTTAGTTAATAATCTGTAATTTGGAAATAAGTATATGCTGACCACAGTAACTACCAGACTCTTGTAAAAAACCTATTTGGTTCTGTTATGTCCTTCGTGGAGGAAATCTGCCATCTTTACCATACCTGTCCTTTGTGTGATCTAGCCCCATGACAGACTTTTAAATGCTTCCTGAAGTGCCCAAGCAAGTCACTCAGTTGTACCTTGACTGCTGCAATGAAACAGGGGAGAGATGAAACTGGACAGATCACCAGGCATTAAATTAAACATCAAATTTAAGCAAAGGAAAGGCACTCCCAGTCCAGCCAACTTTGCCAAGTCCTCCCTACGATGATGCTGACTTTGTAGTAATGCAATCTTGATGCAGGGATTTGACCTCCAATGTCAACCTTTCCTTCTCTGCACCACAGATGCTACTTAACCCACTGAGTTTGTTGCTCCAGATTCCAGAACATGTGCTCTCCTCCTCATGAACTTCTAAGACCTAGCATCCAAACTGGGAAAATGTCCCACAGGCAAGTCAAGCAGAGGCCTGACACAGTTGCTCCTACACAATATGCCAGACTTCTCTGTCATAATCATTGGGTACCTCTTGTCCCTCTGGCTCGACAGGCCCAGCAGAGGGGGTGGAAAAGTTATGTACAAGTGGGGAACTTCCTCCTGATAACAATTTGTTGTCCAACTTTGGCTAAAGAATTACTGTTTCCCCATGTTGTACAACATTTAGAAGAAGCACTGAAAATAGAACAGAATGTCCTCTGGGTGGAGGACTTCCCAAGAGTGCCTTGGTAGTACCACCACAGACTTTAGTTGCCCAACTCCTGAAGAATATAAATATCAGAATGGGCAAATAGTGAATGAAGCAACACAAGGGATAAATTTATTTAATATTGTTCTCACCGATCTATTTGTGGCATCAATCCTTGACAATCACGAGGAAATCTGCAGATGCTGGAAATTCAAACAACAACACAAACAAGATCTATAGGGAGAAGCGCTGTCGACGTTTCGGGCCAAGACACTTCCTGACGAAAGGGTCTCAGCCCGAAACGTCGACAGTGCTTCTCCCTATAGATGCTGCCTGGCCTGCTGTGTTCCACCAGCATTTTGTGTGTGAATCCTTGACAATGTTGCTAGAAGGGGCAGTGTCTCAACCCGTAACATAGATAACTCCTTTTACCTGTACAGGTGTTTTTTTAAAACCACCGAGTATCTCCAGCTAATTGTTGAAAATAAAAAGTTTGATTGAACATTTCTTAGGTTTCCTCCCTTCACACTCACCAACTCACGATTTCCTTTGTAGCTTTATCTCCATAAATACGTATATTTACACACCTTGGCTCTCTTGGAATTAACTAAATCTATGTTTTAAAGTCAGTGTATAAAATCAAGTGACATTTCATTCATGCATTTTGTCAGCTTGACATCCATTCTTAGTTAGAACATAGAACGTTGAAGCACAGTACTGGTCCTATGTTGTGCCAACCTACTTTAAGCTACTTTAAGATCATTCTAACCTTACCTCCTCTATAGCCCTCCATTTTTCTGACATCCATGTGCCTATCAAAGCATTTATTAAATGCCTCTAATGTATCTGCCTCTACCACCACCTCTGGCAGGGCATTGCATACATCCACCACTCTCTGTGTGAAGCAGCTACCTTTGAAATCGCCCCTGCCATATACTTTCCTCTAATTACCTTAAAATTTTGCCCCCTTTGACCAAGAATAGGTTTGCAGTGATTGGAAAAGCCAGTCAATTGGGCCAAGCAGATTTTTGAGTGTCTTTCTAAATGACAGGCACTAAAGTCATTCATAATAAATTAACATTGCACCTCATGGTTGTTTACAGGGTGCTGCAACGGAAGGAATGGACAAGAATAAATTTTGTCTTCTGTGTAATATGGTTTTCACATCTCCCACGGCTGCTCAGTTCCACTATCAAGGCAAAGTTCACACAAAGAAGCTCAAACAATTGACTGGGAAGCAGCCCTCTGTAGCCCAGCCTCAGACTGGTAGGTGTAAATCCCTGCTGCTATTCTGAAAATTGTGCTCGTCTACTTTTCTAAGAGTATTAATTGAGTTGATACCTTGCATAATAAGAATTTCATATCATGATTTCAAGTACCTGAGACAAGATTCAATTTGATTCATTGTGCTTTTTCTAAATGTTCAGATTGATGTTTGCAAAACACAGACAGACATATTAACTGTTCCTTTTCCTCGTGTATTTATGTAGCTACTTCTTCCCCAAAACAATCAAAGTTCAAAGTAAATTTATTATCAAAGTACATATACGTCGCCATATACAGTACATACTATCTTGAGTTTAGTTTTCTTGTGGGCATTCACAGTAAATTCAATAGAATCAATGAAAACCCATATGCAACAAGACAGGCAAACAACCAATGTGCAAAAGATAATGAACTGCAAATACAAAAAAAATAAGCAATAAATCAATAGTTCTATTTAATATCAGGGAATATATACAATAAACAACCTGAAATTCTTGTTCTTTTCAAGACATCCACGAAAACTGGAGAGTGGCCAAAAGCATGTGACGGTAAAATTATTAGAACACTAAAGCCCCCCATTACTCCCTCCCACACACAAGCAGCTGCAGTGGAACGACTTCAGCAAAAAAGCCATCAGCACCCTCCACCCACCAAACAAGCAGTAGCAAAACCCCCAAGAAAGACCATGATCTGCAGTGTAACAAAAGCTAATCATTCACCTGACAATTTGACATGCCACAGGCTCTCCGTCCGTCTCCCCCAATAATGGGACAGAGAGGGGTCACACAACGAGAGAGGAGATAAAAAAAACACTCGCTGACTTAACGGTGTTAAAGTCTGCTGCATCACTCCTCCCACCCCCCGAGTTCTCTGCCTCGAGAATCAGCAACAGACTCCCCCACCAACGAGAGAAGAGAACGAGCAATCTTAATACAGTGCCCTTTGATAGCTGATCCGGTCTAACTGACAGTCGGTTTTCTCCTGTGACACTTCATTCAGCAGCACCGGCTTAGAATGGGCTCGTCCCCAGGGCCTCTGAGCCTTGGAACCCTGAAGGTACACTCATCTTCTAGGCTGCATCCTTGCGATATTGAAACACAGCCTGGGGGTGAGCCCCAGGAACAGGAACTAACATTGTAAAGACTGAAGTTTGAGCACAGCTATAGGTCAGGGTCTTTAACAGAACCCCATCCACCTGGAAAAGGAAAAGGAGAGATGTTAAAGGTAGAAATTCAGCTGTTTCGGCAGATGAGCTCGATGAAGTCACTATCTAGTGTCATCATAGCTCCATCCCTACCATTAAGAACCATGAAAATATCAAGAGCATGAGATGACGAGGCCTTGAAAGTGAGTCCAACAGTTCAGTGTTGGGATGAGTGTAGTAACCCCCTCTGGTTCGAGAGCCTGATGTTTAAGGGGTAGTAACTGTCCTGAACCAGATTGTGGAGGTCCTTGATGATGGATGCCACTTTCCTGCGACAGCATTCCTCGTAGATGTGCTCAATCGTGGGGAGAGCTTTACCCGTGATGGACTACATATAAAAAGGAAAATGTGTAATTGGAACATTCAAAAGATACCTCTAACCCATATAAAACATAACGGACAATATTTTTAGTATATTCAGGTTAGAAAACCAACAATGCTAAAAAGAACACAAATTAATTTTAAACTGAAAATTTGTGTGTTTAGAAGTTGAACTGCAATAAGTTTGAGATGGAGTTGTTTCTTTATTTCTGTTAGTGATTTGTGTACATAGCATTCTTTTAGAACAGAGATGAGGAAGAATTTCTTTAGCCAGAGACTGGTGAATCTGTGGAATTCGTTGCCACGGGTGATGTGGAGGCCAAGTCATTGGGTATATTGAAGGCAGATGTTGATAGATTCTTGATTAGCCAGGGCATGAAAGGATACAGGAAGAAGGCAGGAGATTGAGGCTGAGAGGGAAAATGGATCAGCCACAGTCAAATGATGGAGCAAACTCAATTGGACAATTGGCCTAATTCTGCTCCTATATCTTATGGTCTTATAAAGAGAGCATATGGTATCCATCCATAATTGACCTTGGGAGGTTTGTGGTGTGGCATCTTATTAAAAACCACAGAAACATCACGTAGGAAATTCTGGGATTTAGACACAGTGATAATGAAGGAATGCAAGTAAATGGTCAGATTTGAGCATAGTGTAACCTGGAAGTGAATTTCCAGCTTGTAGTGATCCTATGTTCCAGCTGGCCTTAATCTCAATGGTAGCACCATGTTGCTGAAGAAGGTTTGGTACAGTATATTGGAGCAAAACAATTTGTACTTCTATGTACTGGGTCTGATAGGCTGATGTTTAAGATGGTGGATGTCCAAGTGGAACTCTCTCCCTGGTTGAATAACTCAATGTTGGTGAGTTATTCAAATTGAGCTCATGACGGCAAGAGGGCATTCCTAATTTGAACTTTGTAAAAATGGTAGAAAAGCTTGGGAGTTCAGGAAGTGAGTCAGCCAACTATTTGATTTCTGTCATGGATCTCGATACTTTTCAGAACAAGAATGTTTCCCCTTCCTCACCTTCAACTCAAATTATTGATAATGGGTGTTCAGCAATATTATTTCTATTGATTGTTAAGGATTAGATTGTCCTTTTGGAACTGGTCATTACATGACACTTGCTTGAGACAAATGATATAACCTACTTATTAATCCATTCCTACAGATGAGCACAAATCAATTCAGTGTTTAGGGTGTAAAGGAACTTGTTGATTGGCATTTCCATATTGAAGTCTCAGACTCATTACTGCATTTTTGAAGTGCGTTTGTCATTGTTCTGTGCCAACTTTAGACTGAAAATCTGAAATGTGCACAAATGGTGTCCACATTCTATTTCTCATGACTCCAAAATTTAAGCAAGAACTAGGCCCTGATACAAATATAATTCGCTGATCAGTCTTCTGTATTAAGGTTGCAACTATGACTTCACCTCTATTAGAATCTGTTTTGTAAGAGTTTTTATAAGAACAACAGTGTGAAATGCAAAATCTGAATAATTGTGGTCATTCCTTTGAATTTCAGCGCAGTGTTCTATCACAGTGTCCACAGATGTGGCTAATACACCTTCAGTGCAGATAACCTCTGTAGAGAATGAACAAGGCATGCAGGAAATAACTCCGGAAGCCTCTACAGCTCTGGATCAGGAGGATCCTGACAAGTTCTGCAAACTTTGTAATGCCTCCTTTAACAATCCGCTAATGGCCCAACAACATTACATTGGGAAGAAGCACAAAAAAAATGACACGAAGAGACAGTTAATGGAAGAAATGGGGAAGGAGGCCGACTCCTCTGAAAACAATGGTGAGTAAATACAAGCATCACTGAATTTGAAGCAAAACGCAGTGTACAAGTGTAATAGCCTATACTTACCTGAAGAATACCTCTTCTGGCTTCATTAAATTTCATTCAAAACATTTTATGACCATAAGACATTGGAGAATTAGGCCATTTGGCTTATTGTATCTGCTCCACCATTCAATCATGACTAATTTATTTTCCCTCTCAACTCCATTCTCCTGCCTTGTCTCCTTATCTTTGATGTCCTTAATAATCCAGAGCCTATCTACCTCACTTTAAAAATACTCAATAATTTGGCCTTCACAGCCAAACTGTGGCAATGAATTCCACAGATTCATTACCCTCTGGTTAAAGAAATTCCTCCTTGTCTCTATTCTAAGTGGATGTCCCTCCATTCTGAGGCTATGCTCTATGGTTCTTGACTCTCCTACTATCAGAAGGAGCCTCTCCACATCCTCACTATCCAGCCTTTCAGTATTTGATAGGTTTCAGTTGAGATTACCCTACATTCTTCTAGATTCCAGTGGGTACAGGCATGCATATACACCTCTCTCCTCCCTCCCTCCCTCTCTCCTCCACACCACACACACACACACACACACACACACACACACACACACACACACACACACACACACACACACACACACACACACACACACACACACACACACACACACACACACACACACACACACACACACACACACACCATCCTGTCTCTCTTAAACACACACCTCCCTATCTCACACACACGTGCATCTTCTCTCACACACACACACGTACCTTTAAGGATCTGAAAAGTACAGGGGGAAAAGTTGAACGAATATACTATCAACACACACAAAACTATTATAGTTTTTAGATAAATCCGTACATCACACATCTACATTTGAGCATCATCGTGTAACTAACAAAAGAGTATAAATCTCTGAATAAGCTGTAAGTAGTTTCAAGTTTGAAGAAATTTACAGATTAAATTTCACATCTGATTACAACATTTTTAAAAATGCTTGCAGCTTTTTTGTCCTTTTTAATTCCCTTTTTTTCTCCACCCTGACCTTTCTCTGCAACTTAATATTTTTCTGTTTCTGTCCCTATTTCTGACCAAAGGTCATCAATGGGAAAAGTAAATTCTTTTTCCCTACCTTGAGATGCTTTCTGAACCACTGAGTATTTCTAGTAATGGCTGCTTATGTTTTAGATTAGAGTGCTTTTCAATTAATTTGTGATATATGTAAATATTCATTTAATAGAGGAACTGTATAGATTGTATATATTGGCAATATATTTTAACCTTTAATATTTGAAAATATTTATTGAAACTGTAACATTTTTGCAGACTTAATGGTAGTTGAATGGCAAACTAATTTAGTTTCTGTTTTTATAATCGAAACAGGTAATTTTACTTGCGCTATCTGCAACGTTACACTTAATTCCATTAAGCAGTACCAGAGTCATGTGCAAGGATACAAGCATCAATTTAAGTAAGAACTTATATTTTATCCAGATAATTCCTATTGATTTAACACACATCATCATCAATAGAATTAAATGAAAATGTCATGTAGTTTAAAAGCTTGGTGGTAATTAGCTAGAAAACAAGTCTTCATGGAATAAAACTAACAATTGTTTGGTCTGTCCTTTATGGATAATTAACTCCTTTCTAAATAAAATTGATTTTCATGGCAGTGTTTACCATTAAAAAATTCTTTTTGGTTTACATCACTTCTTCAAGACATACTTAACAAAATACGTATGTTGAAATGCATGGCTTGAATTTCATTTGGAGAAGGTAATTGAAGATTCAAAGTTCATTTTTTTGCAGGCATACTTAATAAATCCATAATGGAATAATGACCATAACAGAATCAATGAAAGACCTTACCAAGTTGCGTGTATAACCACTGTGAAAAATACAACAACCTGTGCAAATACAATAATTACTAAACAGTAATAAATAAGCAAGCAAACAAGCAGTAAGTATTGCGAATGAAGAGTCCTTAAAAGTGAGTCCATAGATTGTGGCAGCATTTCAATGATGGGGCAAGTGAAGTTGAGTGCAGTTATCCCCTTTGGTTTAGGAATCTGATGGCTGAGGGGTAATAACAGTTCCTGAACCTGGTGATGTGAGTCCTGTGGCTCCTGTGCTTCTTCCTAATGGCAGCAGCAAGAAGAGAGCATGACCTGGTCCCTGATGACCTAAGTTTAATTTTCACTCAACCATTGAAACATACAGTGAAATGGGTGGTTTATGTTAACAACCATAACAGAATCAATGGAAGTCTGCCCAACTTGGGTGTTCAACCAGAGTGCAGAAGACAACGAACTGTGCGATTACAAAACGAAGAAATAATAATAATAAATAAATAAGCAATAAATATCGTCAACATGAGGTGAAGAATTCTTGAAAGTGAGTCCTTGGTTGTGGGAACATTTCAATGATGGGAACATTTCAATGATGGGACAAGTGAAGTTGAGTGAAGTTATCCCCTTTGGTTCAATACCCTCCTGGTTGAGGGGTAGTTACTGTTCGTGAAACTGCTCTTGTACCTTTTTCCTGATAGCAACGAGAAGAAAGCATGTCTTTGGTATGCTTGATGCCCTCCTTGATGCATGCTGCTTCCTGTGGCAGCATTTCGTGTAGATGTGCTCGATAGTTAGGAGGGCTTAATCTGAGATGGACTGGGCCATATCCACTACTTTTTGTAGGATTTTCCATTCAAGGGCATTGGTGTTTCCATAGCAGGCTGTGATGCAGCCAGTCATTAGTCAATAGCAGTGATGTCCTAGTGCTAAAATGATTGACCCCACCCCCCACAGCCACAGCTATCTCCCTTTGTACAAAGTGTGACTGCGACCATTGGCGTGTTTCGCACCCCCCGCCCCACCCTATTTCCCAGTGGCTTCCATTTCAGCAAAGCTCTTTGGTCACTACACATTTTAGTCCGTGAGCCAGGACCCCAAATTTGGGCCACTGGTACAGAGTACAGAGCAAAGCTACAGGAGAAGATTCTGTATGTAAATATTACAGAATCACATCTCAAGACAGTGAGGTGTCAGCTCTCCAGTGTCAACAAGAACAAGGGAGGGATACCAATCTGTAGTGATCTGCTCAGAAGACACAGATGCCTTTATCATGTCTTTAGCATTTTGTGACAAGATTGAGGCCCCATTGTTCCAGAAGTGTGGCACTAGAACCCGTACAAGGCTTGTAGACATCAGGAAGATTGTTGCCACTGTTGGCATAGAGGTTTGTAGGGCTCTCATCGGGTTGCACGCATATACAGGATGTGACACTTTAAGTCCAAGGAGATGAGTTATACAGCTTTCTTTACATGCACATGTAGTTCAGCATGTGCAGAAAGTTTAAAGTTAATAGCTCATTGGGGTGATTGATAAGTTTGTGGCCTAAGGTAAAAGGAGATGAGTTATTAACTTCAAACTTTCTGCATAATCACTCAAAGAGTTGACCTGTATGTGCATGTAATGAGAGTTGTATAACTCATCTTCTCCTCCTTAGGCCACAAACGTATCAATCACCCATCTGTGGACACTTTCTTGAGATGCAAGATCTGTATGCTCCACGACCATGTGTAAATGTAGGAGGGGACTATGTTGAAAAATAAATGTGCTAGGTTTTCTAAAATTGACTCCTTCTACCTTGGGCCATGAACATATCAATCACCCCTCGTATTTTCTAACTCTAGAGATTATACTTTGCCAAAAATCGCTATGAGCATTATTCCCCTCAGATGGTACCAACCAACCCTACTGGCTCGTGAACTACTTATAGAAGTTTGTCAAAGTTTTAGATTCATGTCAAATCTCTGCAAACTGCTAAGGAAGTAGAGGTGCTGCCGTGCTTTCTTCTTAATTGCCCAGGACAAGTCTTCTGAAATAATAATACTTAGAAATTTAGAGCTGCTAACCCTCTCCACCTCTGATCCTCCAGTGAGGACTGGCTCATGGACCTCTGACTTTAGTTCCTGAAATGTATAATCAGCCCTTTGGTCTTGCTGTCATTGCTTGAGAGGTCGTTGTTATGATCCATTCTGCCAGATTTTCAATTTCCCTCCTATATGTTGATTCATCACTACCTTTGATTCGGCCTCTGACAATGAACTTGAATATAGCATTGAAGCTGTGCTTAGCCACACTTTTCACATAAGTGAAAAGTAAGCAGAGCAGGGGGTTAAGCACACAGCTTTATGGAGACTATGGAGGAGATGTTGTTGCCAATCTGAACTGACTGGGGTCTGCAAGTGAGGAAATCCAGGATCCAATTGCACAAGGAGGTATTGAGGCCACAGTCTTTGAGCTTATTTATTTGTTTTGAGGGGATGAAAGTATTGAATTCTGGCATTAACATAGCATGTCTGCCATGCTCAACAGAACAACAAGCAGCGAACAGACAGCTGCAAAAACAAGCCCCTCCCACCTACACACATATGCAGTCCTTTAAACCCAGGAAATCAACTGAGAAAACCTATACAGATCTGTACCTTCCTTTCAAAGTAATGCCTTACTCACACATGGGAATATAGGATGGTAACTTAGAATTCTAGACTTGCTATGGTACTGAAAGATGCCATGAAGTCTATGCTAGTTCTTCCATAGAGTAATTCAGTTATTGCAGTATTCTCTCCCCGTTGCCCTTCAAAATATTGAACTTGGGTACAAATTGGTCCTACGTCTTACACATGCTTATATATCTTCCAAACTGGTAATGTACTAAAAATCTTAATTGCAATTCCATTGCCAATTTTACCAATCATCTCCATGAAACCAAACAAAAAGCACTTTGTTTTTACTTATTTATTTCTTGAAAGGATGTAGCCATCACTTGCAAGGCCAGTATTTATTGCCCTCAAGAAAGGGGTTTGTGAGTTGAAACTTTGACTGCCACAGTCTATTTAATGAAGGTACCTCTGATAGGCAGGAAGTTCCAGAATTTAGACCCAGTGATGACAGAGGACTGCCAATATATTTCCAGGTCAAGATAGTTTATGTCTTTCCTGCAGTGATGTCCTAGTACTAAAATGATTGACCCCCCCCCCCCCCGCCCCCAACAGCCACAACCATCTCCCTTTGTGGAAGATGTGACTACGACCATTGGAGTGTTCTCCCCTGTTACCCAGTGGCTTCAGTTTTAGCAGAGCTCTTTGGTCAAATACAGCATTGATGTCAGAGACTATGATGATCACTCTTTTGACCATGTTTAAACAAGGCTGCAAAGTAGTCTGGAGTTGAGTGGTCCTGGCAGAATGTGTTGGAAGAAACGTGTTTGTATAAATGGTTGGAGGAAAGTACTAAATTCCAAATCAATTTCTGATAATCACTTCCCTCTGATTTCCCCCAATCTTCTCACTTTTTTCATTCCCTGTTCTTGTTCTCATTTTATCCCTTCTTCTCCACCACTCTCCTGACCTGTCCATCACCTCCCTATGGCTTCCCATCTCCTTCCCTTTATTCCATGGACCACTGTGCTTTCCTATTACATTCTTTCTTCTTCAGCCCTGTACCTTTTCCACCTATCCCCTCCCAGCACCTTACATCATCCACCCTCCCCAATCCACCCACCTTCGCCCTCACCTGGCTTTACCTACCACCTGCCAGCTTATAGTTCTTTCACTCCCCCCACCTTACTCTGACTTCTGCCCCCTTCCTTTCCAGTCCCGATGAAGGGTCTTGGCCAGAAGTGCTAACTGTTTATTCTCTTCCTTAAATGCTAAGTTCCTCTAACACTTTATATGTGTTGCTCAAGATTTACAGCATCTGTTACATTTCTTGTGTCTAAATCAGTTTTTCTAACTCCTTGTGCAGAATTTCAACTCAAAACATCAATACTACCTTTCCCCCACAGAATATGCTTAATATAGAGTTCCTCCAGCAGATTAGACAACAGACAATAGGTGCAGGAGTAGGCCATTCAGCCCTTTGAGCCAGCACCGCCATTCACTGTGATCTTGGCTGATCATCCATAATCAGTACCCTGTTCCTGCCTTCTCCCCATATCCCTTGACTTCACTATCTTTAAGAGCTCTATCTAACTCTTTCTTGAAAGCATCCGGAGAATTGGTCTCCACTGCCTTCTGAGGCAGAGCATTCCATAGATCCACAACTTTCTGGGTGAAAAAGTTTTTCCTGAACTCTGTTCTAAATGGCCTACTCATTTCCTTGTGTTTACCCATTTAGATTCTTTGTTGCTCTAATTTTTCTCTAACTGAATATTTTTAAAATATAATTGATCGTGTTCCAAAAGAGCCATAGAACATTACAACACAGTAATGTTATTTTGACTAGTCCTGTCAACCCATATAGCCTCCATATCCATGTACTTATACAAATTTCTCTCAAATGTTGCTATTGAACCCGCTTCCACGATTTACGCTGGAAGTGAGTGAAGAAGTTCCCCTTCATGTTCCCTTTAAATATTCCACCTTTCATTCTCAACAAATGACTTCTATTTCTAGTCTCACCCAACCTTACTGGAAAAAGCCCTGCTTGCATTTACCCTAACTATACCCTTCATAATTTTGCACACCTCTCATTCTCCTGCACTCCAGGAAATGAAGTTCTAAACTACTCAAACTTTCCCTTCAATTTAGGTCCTCAAGTCCTGGCAACATCCTTGTAAAGTATCTCTATGCTCTTACAATCTTCTTGACATCTTTCCTGTAGATAAGCGACGAGAACTACACACAATACTCCAAATTTGGCCTGACCATCATCTATAGAACTTCAATATTCCAACTCCTGTACTCAATACTCTGATTTATGAAGGCCTGAAAGTGAATGGGTGATGTCAAATGAGGCAAGGGTGTCCAAGTTTGAAATTTAAAGCTGTTATACCCATGTGGAAGAGGTGTAATGATCAGATGCTCATTTCATGTTTGCTTCTTTGGATTTTGTGCAATGAGGAAGAACTGTGGGAAGCTGAGGTTATAGTCTGGGAGCACTGTGTAAGCAGTGAGATCATGATTTATTTAATGCTAGCCGAACCATTCCCAGGAAAACACTTGGCTTCATTATTTAGCAAAATAATCAAAAGGAGGATTTTCCAGAAGTGATCTGATCTGATCATTCTTTCTTTTCCTTGCAGAGAAAATGAAGTGGCTACCCTGGTAAAGAATACAAAATCAAAGAGGTATGATTCATTCCAGGATGAACTTGATGACTTCATTAAAGTTCAGAAAGCACGAGGCCTTGTGCCAAAGGTGTGCTTTAGAAGATTTGAGGACTATCCAGAGGAGGAGGAGGCAGAGGAAGAGGAGAGTAGTGGCTTGCATCTGAATATTCCACTCCAATCTTTTCAGTGTTCATTTGAAGTAAAACAAAGCATACCAACCCTCAATTCAAGTGGATTCCAGAATGAACAACCGCTCCCAGTGAATGTGGAGACCAAAGTATCACAATGGTCCCCCTTGCAAGGTGACCATGCAAGGGCCCAAACATTGCAAAAGTGTGACTTGCATATGAAGTATTGTGCAAAAAAGTTGCCATATCTGAAGCTAACCTGTTCAGAAAGTCCCCAGAATCTACACGGGGTGGAGTCAGCTGAAGAAAGTAAACCAGTGAGCTCTGATGATAGCACTGGTTCACATAAAAAAGAGAAAAGGGGAAGGAAGAAGAAACACAGAAAGGACAAGAGAAACAAGGACACAGAATCTAATAGAGATAGTGATTATGAGGACTGCACTGAAACACAGGGACTGAAACCAGGTACAAATCAAACCGCTCAAAAACCCAATGAAAGGGATAGAAGAGAGCTTACACTGAGCAAAGAAGAAAAGATTAAACACAAAAAGGATAGAAAAGACCAATGCCTAGAAAAAGAGGACACAAAACAAAGACATAAAAAGCAGAGAAAAAAGAAGGAAGTTGACATGAGAACAGAAGAGGAAAAGCTTTGGGATGAATCTATTTTAGGGATTTGAATCAAAAGTAGGAACTGCAAGAAATTTGATACATAATCATCATCTTAATTTGCTCAGGCGCTCTAAGAATAAAATTATATTGTTAAAAGACATGTTCAAAAATTTAACTATGCTTGTCCTCCCAAGTAAATATTGGTTTGTTTGTTATTCAAATACTTTTTAAAAAATTATCAGTACCTTTAGTTATGGAGTATGTGTGTTATCCTAATAGTTTTTTTTGTTTGCGCATCAAAACTCTGGTTATAACAGATAATTTACAGTAAATTGTAAAATACTGGGCCATTCAAAATTCAAGATTTAATAAACAATGTGACAATAATTTTAAATGTTTAAGTAATATTGCACTAGTTATTGTAATACCTGGTGAAGGCATTCCCATGATGTTGTTGGACAAGGAGCTTCAGGATTGAGTTCCCTCGTTGTTGGTGAGTTTACTTCTTTGTCACCCTCTCAACTAAACTCTGGAAGCATTTTCAACAGAAGGGCTTCAGAAGTTCGGGAAGGTGAGCTCACCACCACTACCTCATGGGCAATTAGGGATCGGAAGTAAATACAGGCCTTGTTGGTGTTGCTTTCATTCCATCAGGGAATAAACTAAATAATTTACTGTATGAAAATTTAAGTGTGTAATATATTAAACATCAATCACATGACTATATATTATAGCATCTTTTGGTCAGCACACTGAAGTTTTTGACTAATGAACATTTTGGGGACAGAGGCTAGGGATGTGAGGAAGATGATATTTATTATGTTATGACAAGCTCCCATCTGCACAAATGCTTGTTTGATTGCTTTGATGTAATAATTTTAAAGGATCATACATAAGGCAGAATAATATTTTGTGTGATATAATTGCTTTTGTTCGTAGGCACTAGTACATTTTGTGACTTGCTGTGAACAGTGTAGACATTCATGCAAACTCTCTGTTGCACAGGCTGGCAATTAAAATCTAGTACAAATTGTAAACTCCAAAATAAAAGCTATAAAGAAGCAAAAGTGGTGATCTTTGGTGCACAGAAACATTCTCTTGGAACAAAATAAGACCATAACATAGTATTATCACCCCTCCTAATTAATCTTTGCATGCAACCAAAGTTCCAATCTCCAGTCGGAACACCAATCTTGACCTCCAGTTCTACGTTTGTGGAATTTGCACTCTCTCTCTCTGAAACCTCATAGGTTTCCTACAAACACTTCAGTTTCCTCCCACATCCTAAGGATGTGCAGGTTGATAAATTAATCTACCATTATGCTTCTCCCTAATGTCTAGGTGACTGGTAGAATCTGGGGGGAGCTGATGGAATTGTGGGGAGAAGAAAGTAAGATTGCTATAGCCTTAGTGTCAATAGATGCCCAATGGTTAGTGCAGAGATTGGTGAGCTGTAAGGCTTGCCTCTCTGCCATCTGATTCCATGACTCTGGACTGAATGAGAACTTCTGAAATAAAAGCAGAAATGCTGGAAATAGTCAACAGTCAGGTAGCATCTTTGTAAATAGAAATAATGTTTAAAGTTCATAATATGATCTTTCATCAGCACTCAAGATTCAATGTAGATTTCAATAAATTCAGTTCTTTCTCTTCATTGGGCAGAAGATACTAAAGCCTGAAATCATGTACCACCAAGGTTCAAGGACAGCTTCAACCCTACTGTTATAAGACTATTGAACAATCTCCTAGGTATACTCTTACCTCAAAATCTTCCTTGTTACAGCCTTGCACCTTATTGTCTTCCTGCACTGCACTATCTCTGTAACAGAAACACTATATTCTGCAGTCTGTTTTTGTTTATCCTTGTGCTACCTCAATGCACTGATGTAATATCATGATCAGTGTAAGTGACATATAAAAACAATGTTCACTGTACATGTGACAACAAGAAACCAATTTATCAACTTACCCAACCTTTTCTGGTTAGTTCTGATGCAAGGCCATACACTTAAACCATTAATTCTGTTTTTCTCTCCCCACATGCTCCCTGATCTGCTGAGTATTTCCAACTTTCTCTTTTATTCATGAGTTACAAATGTTCTGTATTTCATATCTCACAGTTCCAGCACTTTTTTTTAAACTGTCTACTGTTTTCATTCATGTCCCTCTATTTACACTCCTCTAGACAGGTCACCTACAATTAACAAACATTCTCTTAGACAGCACTTCTTTCCCTTCAGACATCCAGTGAACTCCACCCTTTTGCAATCATTCCTTCTGTTCAACCCAAAATATCAACCATTCCTCTTCCTCCACAGATGCTGCCTAACCCACTGTGTGCCTTCAACATTTGGTTTTGTTTGCTCCACATTCCAGCACCTGCAATCTCTTACCAATTCAAAACACCTGTTTTTCTTTAATCTCTTTTCTAGTTTTGATAATAAGCCATAGGAGCCGTTTGGTCATTGGGCAATTTGGTCAATCAAGTCTGCTTCATCATTCCATCATGGCTGATTTATTATCCCTCTGAGGCCTATTCTCTTGCCTCTCCCCATAAGTTTTGATGTCCTTTAAATCAAGAACCTATCCACCTCCAATTTCAATATACCCAATGATATCATGTCAATCAAACATTATCCTCTTCATTCATATGTTAACCCTCTCATTCCCAGTACCATTCTCATGAACCTTCTCTGGACCCTCTCCAATGCTAGCATCCTTTCTTAGACAGGTGCACCTAGAACTGCTCACAATACTCCCAAGTACAGTCTGACCAATGCCTTATGAAGCTTCAGCATTATATCCTCGCTCTTATATTCTAGTCCTCTTGAAATCACATTTGCCTTCCTTACCACCAACTCAACCTGCAAATTAACCTCCAGGGAATCCTGCACAAGTGGTCTCCATCCTATAGCAATCATTCCTTATGTTCAACCCAAAACATCAATCATCTCTGCCTTCACAGATGCTGCCTGACTCACTGACTTCCTCCAGCAGTTTGACTTTTGCTCTACATTCCAACATTTATCACCTCTTCTCTTTCCAACTTAAAACATTTGTCCTTTTCTCTTTGCCAGTTTTGATGTAGAGTCACTAAATTGTTGACTGTATTTCTCTCTCCCCAGATGCTGTCTGCCCTGCTGAGAATCTCCAGCATTTTCTGTTTTCACCTTGTAAATCAAGACTCCGGCTCAGGGGTTCCCAACCTTTTTTTATGCCATGGACCCCTACCATTAACCGAGGGGTCCATGGAGCTCAGGTTGGGAACCCCTGCTAGATCCCTAGAAACACTAATCTGACAATGTCCATCTGTTTTTTTATTCTGTCCATTATCTTACTAAAATATATGTATTTGTATGTAGTCAGTAAGCTTCTTATTCATCTTCAGATTATTCAACCATTTTTTTCTTGCTATCTCCACCCCCAATGCTTGTCTGTGCTTGCCACCCTTTTGTTTTCAGTGTTGAGTATAAAGTAGCTTGATGCAATCGCAACGTGGGTTGGAATATCAACCACTCATGCTAACCACCCTCGTGTTGGTTTGAAAACAAACGTTGCCTTCTAACCAGCTGGTGATGTGGTAAAACTATTATGTAGGCCAAGTTATGCGAAGGCACATTATAGACTTCTCTCTATGTAACATCAACATTAACCCTTGCTAGACTTGGAACGAGAAGGGGATGGAGTGGATCTTTTATAATAAGTTCCCAGAGAGAAACACTTTCCTCTAAGTCACTTTTGAAGATGATGATAACCTGTGAACTCATCTATGTTGGGTTTCCTCAATAATATTTCATAATGGAGAAAGAAATGCTGATGTGCTGTGCACTGTATTTGTCTACCTTCACTGTATTGACTCTGTATCAAAGTACAAAGCAAGTTTATTGTCACCATGTACTACCCTGAGATCCATTTGCTTGTGAGCATTCACATAGAACTAAGAAATACAATGGAATCAATGAAAAGCTATGAACAGAGACTGACAAACAGCTAATGTGCAAAAGGTAAACTGTACAAATCAATACAAAACAAATAATATACTGATAATAAGTCACATAATTAATACTGAGAACATAAGTTGGAGAGTTCTTCAAAGTGAGTGCATTCTGCTTCTCTGTTATACTACATATGGAATGCTATCCTGGATTACCTGGAAACAAAAGCTTTACATTGTATTTGCTACATATGAAAGTAATGAACCAATTGCATGTATGTTCATGAGATATGTAAGATCAGAATAGAGACGAGCTGATCATTGTGCACTGGGACCAGTTGCTGACTGACAGCTGGAGGCTTCCACAGCAGCCACTGAGACCAGCAGCTGAGTATTGAAGTGCTAACACTAGACACCAGGTGAACCTCACATCCACCTCCATCTGAGAGTTTTAAAAACTGCTCATAAGCCTTTGCACAATGGAGAATATCCTGACTGATTACATCACAGCCTGTCATGAAAACACCAATGCCCAAGACTACCAAAGCCTCCATAAAGTGGTGGATATAGCCCTGTCCATCACAGGAAAAGCTCTCGTCCTCATTAAGCACATAGAGCCTCAAGAAAGCAGCATCCATCATCAAGGACCCCCACCATCCAGGCCATTCTCTCTTCTTGCTGCTGCCATTGGGAATGATATTGGTTCTCAGCTTCTCCATCTCCGTCACATCTGTTCTCAGGATGGGGCTTTCTATTCTAGAACATCTGAGATGCTTACATTTTTCAAAGAACAGGGTTGCCCTTCCACCACCATCAATGCTGCCCTCAACCACCTCTCCTCCATTTCCCAGACATCCACCCTCACCCCATCATCCTGCTGCCTTAAACAGGGAGAGGGTTCCCCTTGACCTTACCTGCTACCTCACAAGCCTCCATATCCAGCATGTCATTCTCTGTAACTTCCACCATTTACAACGGGACCTTACAAAAAGCACTCCCAACTCTCCACTTTCTCCATGTCCCCCTGTCTGCATGTCCTTCCCCACCAATCTCCCTCCTGGCAAGCATGGTAAGTGCTACGCCTGCCCTACATCTCCTGCCTCACCACCATTTAGAGCCCAAGATACTCCTTCCAGATGAGGTGACACTTCACCTGCAAGTCTGTTGGGGTCACCTCTCTATTCAGTGTTCCTGGTGCAACCTCCTCTACGTCGGTGAAGGAAGTGGGCCAAGGTGTGGCAAATGGTTAGAGTTGATGTAGACTGGGGAAACACTTCATGAAGAACCATTATATTTTCCTGCAGTGGGGTGTCTAGGACAAGCGAGCACAAATTTAAAATGAGAGGTAGAAGATTTAGATCTGCTGAGTGTGTCCAACATCTCTCTTTTTTTCAGTTCTGACATTCACTTTGGATCTGATAAAGGGAAGAGCAGAACTCAGAAATCAATAGTTAAATGAAGTAAGTTCAAGAAGACTTAAGAGTTCCTGAATACAGATCACTAAAAGGTGAGATATAAAGATAGAAGTTATGACAAACTTCAACTTACCGCTGATGTCAGACTCACTTGTCTCATCTATAGTTTCTAGGATTATTCATATTTCCTTCCTTGAATAACAGAGCAACATTAACTACTCACCAGTGCTTTGGCACCTCACCTGCATCTAGAGAGGACATGAAGATCATGGTCAAGGCTCATCTCTTGCATCTCTCAATAATCTGGGGTATATCCCACCAGGCCCTGGGGATTTATCTATCTTAATATTTTTAAGATACCCAACACTACTTCTTTATTTATCTCAAAATGTCCTAGCGTGTTAACATGCTCTACACTGATCTCATTATCCTCCATGTCCTTCTCCTTGGTAAATATGGATCCAAAGTACTCATTTGATACCTCATCCCATCCTCTGCCTCTAAGCACATGTTCCTCCTTCACTCC
This sequence comes from Hemitrygon akajei, assembly GCF_048418815.1. Taxonomy (NCBI): domain Eukaryota; kingdom Metazoa; phylum Chordata; class Chondrichthyes; order Myliobatiformes; family Dasyatidae; genus Hemitrygon; species Hemitrygon akajei. Next base: position 28,492,731 of record NC_133127.1, read on the forward strand.
TTCGTCCTTGAGTGGGTCCTTCTCTCTCCTTATTTATCCTCTTGCCCTTGATGTATGTATTTAGGGTCCTACTTGCTAAGGATTTTACATGGCTCCCCCATTTTTCCTAATTCCCATCTTGAGTTCTTTTCTAGCTTTATAATCCCCAAGGTCTCCATTTAATTTTAGTTTCCTTTCCTTTCCCTTCTTGGCTAAATTCACCACCTCTCTCAATATACAAGGCTCCCTTACTTTGCCATCCTTGTCCTTCCTTCTTACTGGAGCATTCATAATATAAAGTCTTCAACTTCCTCCTGAGAATCCACCCAGAGGCTGCATTAAAAATCAGACCACATATTATTGTGGGCCGAAGGGCCTGGAATGTGCTGTACTATTCTATGCTCTATGTTAACTTTCTCATGTTCTTTGCCTCAAGAGGAGATAAAATATGAAGTCCACTTGAACTCAGACAAAAACTTGTCACAACTGGTAAATATGTACAAATATTGCTTTTTCCCTGCAAGTGCCTTTGCAGTTATGGTCTTTGTTATAATCGATAGTGCTATTCTTTTCTTCACCCCACTGCACTTCACTGCAACTTTAAAAGTGCTTCTCTTCTAACTTTGCCTAGTTTTATGAAAGGTCATTGGTCTGAAATGTTGATTCTGTTCCTGGCTCTGCAGGTGCTGTCTGACCTGCTGAGCATTTCCAGCAGTCTGTGTTCTTACTTCCAGTTTCTGCAGGTTCTTTTTCTTTTCAACTACAATTGCAAGATGCTTCCTCTTGTGCATCTGAAGGTGTGCATGTTCTTTAGTGTGAACAAATGTAACCACACTACAGCTATCTGATGAATTCTAACCACAGACTCTTCTGAGGCCTCATCTTTCTCCCTTGTCCTTCAGGCTGCTGTTGGTTATATTCCAAGTTATTATAAAAAGACATTAGATATCAGAATGAATAGGAATCAGAATCAGGTTTATTTTGCATGTGTTGCAAAACTTGTTAACTTAGCAGCAGAAGTTCAATGCAATATATAATATAGAAGAAAAATGTAAACAAACAAATAAGTAAATAAATTACAGTATATGTATATTCAATACATTAAAAATCATGCAAAAATGGAAATAATATATATTTTAAAAGTGAGGTAGTGTTCACAGGTTCAATGTCCATTTAGGAATCGAATGGCAGAGGGGAAGAAACTGTTCCTGAATCGCTGAGTGTGTGCCTTCAGGCTTCTGTACCTCCTACCTGATGGTAACAGTGAGAAAAGGGTATGCCCTGGGTGCTGGGGGTTCTTAATAAAGGACTCTGCCTTTCTGAGACACTTCTCATTGAAGATGTCCTGGGTACTTTGTAGGCTAGTACCCTAGATGGAGCTGACTAAATTTATAACCCTCTGCAGCTTCTTTTGGCCCTGTGCAGTAGCCCCACCCACTCCTGCCCGCCCCCCCCCCCCCCCCCCCAACCAGACAGTGATGCAGTCTGTCAGAATACTCTCCACGGAACATATACAGAAGTTTTTGAGTGTTTTTATTAACATGCCAAATCTCTTCAAGCTCCAAATAAAGCATAGTCACTGTCTTGCCTTCTTTATAACTACATCAATATGTTGGGACCAGGTTAGGTCCTCAGAGATCTTGACACCCAGGAACTTGAAACTGCTCACTCTTTCCACCTCTGATCCCTCTATGAGGATTGGTATGTGTTCCTTCATCTTACCCTTCCTGAAGTCCACAGTCAGCTCCTTCATTTTACTGACATTGAGTGCAAGGTTGTTGCTGCGGCACCACTCCACTAGTTGGCATATCTCACTCCTGTACACCCTCTCATCTCCATCTAAGATTATACCAACAATAATTGTATCATCAGCAAATTTATTTGGGCTATGCCTAGCCACACAGTCATGGGTATAGAGAGAGTAGAGCAGTAGGCTAAACACACACCAGTGTTGATTGTCAGCGAGGAGGAGATATTATCACCAGTCTGCACAGATTGCGATCTTCTGTTTAGGAAGTCAAGGATCCAATTGCAGAGAGAGGGACCAAAACCCAGGTTCTCCAACTTATCAATCAGGATTGTGAGAATGAAGGTATTAAACACCAAGCTATAGTCGATGAACAGCATCCTGACATGCTTTTGTGTTGTCTAGGTGGTGTAAGGCCATTTGAAGAGCTATTGAGATTATGTCTGCCATTGACCGATTGTGGCAATAGACAAATTGCAGTGTGTCCAGGTCCTTGCTGAGGAAGGAGTTCAGTCTAGTCATAACCAACCTCTCAAAGTATTTCACCACTGTAGATGTGAGTGCTACTGGGCAATAGTCATTAAGGCATTAAGATATAAGACTATAAGATATAGGAGCAGAAGTAAGCCATTTGGCCCATCGAGTCTGCTCCGCCATTCAATCATGGGCTGATCCATTTCTTCCAAGACCCTCTCTAAATACACCCAATGGCTTGGCCTGCACAACCATTCATGGCAACAAATTCCATAGATATACCAACCACTGACTGAAGTAATTTCTCCGCATCTCTGTTCTAAATGGATATCCTTCAATCCTGAAGTCGTGCCTCTTCTCCTAGACTCCCCTACCATGGGAAATAACTTTGCCATATCTAATCTGTTCAGGCCTTTTAACATTCAGAATGTTTCTATGAGATCCCCCATCATTCTCCTGAACTCCAGGGAATACAGCCCAAGAGCTGCCAGACATTCCTCATACGGTAATAATTCTCGTGAATCTTCTCTGAACCCTCTCCAATGTCAATATATCCTTTCTAAAATAAGGAGCCCAAACTTCACACAATACTCCAAGTATGGTCTCATGAGTGCCTTATGGAGCCTCAACATCATATCCCTACTCGTATATGCTATACCTCTAGAAATGAATGCCAACATTGCATTCGTCTTCTTCACCACCAACTCAACCTGGAGGTTAATCTTTAGGGCATATATGTCAAACTCAAGGCCTGCGGGCCAAATCCGGCCCGCGGTGGAATTATCTTTGGCCCGCGAGATAATATCTAATTACTATTAAAGCTGGCCCCAGTAATTGAAGCGCCTATGGCGTATGATATGGCTAATGCTGAGTTTATTCAGGTACCAGGTTTTCAGGGTTTTTAGTGTTTATTCGGCAGTCTTCTTCATAAGAAATGAAATTTGTAAAGTGAAACACTTTGTTGTTATAGCAGAGACTGAGACACATGAGAGCAGGCTGAAAAAACGGAGGCAACGAAAGCTGCGTTCGTACGCGTCCGACTGATCCGGCCCGCATGAAGCTGCATTTTGTTCAATCTGGCCCGTGACCTAAAATGAGTTTGACACCCCTGCTTTAGGGTATCCTGCACAAGGACTCCCAAGTCCCTTTGCATCCCTGCATTTTGAATTCTGTCTCCAGATAATGGTCTGCCCGTTTATTTCTTCCACCAAAATACATGACCATACACTTTCCAACATGTGGAACTCCACTGGTAACCAAAACCCAGCCAGAATAAGAGCCCTTTATTTCCACTCTGTTTTCTGATGATTAGCCAATGCTGCACCTACGCTAGTAACTTCCCTGTAATTGCATGGGCTGTTATCTTGCTAAGCAGCTTCATGTGTGGCACCTTGTCAAAGGCCTTCTGAAAATCCAAGTACACCACATCTACTGCATCTCCTTTGTCTACACTGCTTGTAATTTCCTCATAAGATTGCAGTTTGTTTGTCAGGCAAAATTTTCCTTTCAGGAAACCAAAGGATATCAAAGTTCAAATGTTCAAAGTAAACTAAAATCAAAGTACATATATGTCACCACTTATAACCCTGTGATTCATTTTCTTGCGGGCATACTCGATAAACCCATAATAGCATAATAACCACAAGAGAATCAGTGAAAGACCACACCATCTTAGCATTCAAAAAACAACAAACTGTGAGTATTCAATAAGGAAATAATAATAATAAATAGATAAATTAGCAATAAAGTGAGTCCATAGGTTATGGGATCACCAGTGATAGGGCACATGAAGTTAAGTGAAGCTATTCCCTTTGATTCAAGAGCCTGATAATTAAGGAGTAATTACTGTTCCTGAACTTAGTGGCATAAGTCCTGAGGCTACTGTACTTTCTTCCTGATGGCAGCAGCAAGAAGAGAGCATGACTGGGTGGTGGGGGTCCCTGATGATGGAAGCTGCTTTCCTGTGATAACATTCAGTGTAGATCAAGGGTTCCCAACCTGACGTCCACGGACCCCTCCATTAATGGTAAAGGTCCATGGCATAAAAAAAGATTGGGTTAATGTACTGAATGGTGGTGAGGTCTTTACCCGTGATGGACTGGGCTGTATCCACTACATTTTGTAAGATTTTCTGTTCAAGGGCATTGGTGTTTTCATACCAGACCACTATGTTCTCCACCACACATCTACAGAAGTTTGTCAAAGTTTCAGATGTCATGCCTAACTGCTACTAGTATTAACCTAACAGCAAGCAGGAAAATACTGAGAAAATGTTTATTAGAGTAAGAGCCAATAATTCTAAACATCTTTGTATAAGATACTTTAACGGGACATTTCTAGAGAGATTCTGGGCCTTCTCCTGCTGGGAAATGTCCTCTAACTCAGTTTTGTAAATGAAAATTGTAAGGAACCTATCAAAAGCAGATAATGAAGATCCTATTTCATTCGTCTTTACTCAAGGCAGTTGGGCGGTTTGAGGATGGCAGGAGGAGCAAATGTATTGATAAAAACAGTGCAGGAGATGTCACTATGTAAGCCTTTGATAAAGTCCCACTTGGAAGATTGGTCCAAAAGGCAAGGCCTCTTCGGTCTGGAGCAAGTTGGCAAATTAGATCCAAAGTTAGCTAGGCAATAGGAGACAGACAGAGATGGTGGATCATAAACACAAGAGATTCTGTAGATGCTGGAAATCTTGAACAACACACACACATACATACTCACACAAAATGCTGGAGGAATTCAGCATGTCAAGCAGCATCTATGGAGGGGAATAGTAGTGGCACTATTATAGTAACACTAACAGTAATTACTATTATAGTGACAACACAATGATAGTATGGGTAGTTATTTTGTAATTGGATGCCTGTGACTAGTGGTGTTCCACAAGGATTATGGAACTGGTTGTTTGTTTTATCAATGAATGAACGAGATTCATTTCCTTGCAGTCATATTCAATATTTCCTTAATAGAATGACAACAATTGATTCTCTTATGGTTGTTAGTCTATTATGGATTTATTAAGTATGCCCACAAGAAAATGAATCTCAGGGTTATATGTAGTGATGATTATGTACTTTGGTAATAAAATTACTTTGAACTTTGACTTGAATGTCATATGAGGGAATAGTGAACTATTCCCAGAAATATCAGCCACCTCTGTTCTGCCATCATCCCTGCCAATATCCTCCTCCAGTCCACCTGGGCAAGCTTCTCTCTCATGCCTCTGTGACTCCCTTTATTCCATTGCAATACATGACTTATCCGAATCCTCCTCAAACTGCAGTATGAATTCAATCATATTATGATCACTTCCTCCTAAGGGTTCCTATAGATTAAGCTCCCTAATGTGGGAGGAAACCAGAGCATCTGGGGGAAACCTACATGGTCAAGAGGAGAATATTTCAGCACCTTACAGACAGTGACAAATTGAACCTGGGTCACTAGTGTTGTAATACTGCTACAGTAACCTTTATGTGTGCGACACTTGCAGGCTCCCACAAGCACAGTCTTCGGTTGTATTGGTTGTTAATGCAAATGATACATTTGACCATATGTTTCAATGTACACAAGACAAATAAACCTGAATCCGAACCTGCATGATCAGTAAATTCATAATGACACAAAGGTCAATGGAATTGTTGTTAGTGTGGAGGATAGTCTTAGGCTGGAGGGTATGAATGTTTTAGTTGTGGAGAAATGGGCTGAGGAATAGCAGATAGATTTTAATGATAAATGAGAGGTGATGCATTTTGGGAATGCCAGTGTGGCCAGGACACCATGAATGATAATGTCCTGGGGAGTATTGAGGAACAGTGGGACCTTATGTATAAGTCCGAAGACCATTGAAGGAGGTAGTGCTGGTACAGTAGATAAAGGCATTAGTCAAGGCAATGAATACAAGAACAGAGAGATCATGCTCCACCTTCATAAATCAGTGCTCAGACCCCAGCTAAAGCACTGCATGTCATTCCAGTCACCCCACTATAGGCAGGATGTGATTGTGCTGGAGAGAGTGCAGCGGAGATTCACTAGCATGGACCATTCCATTTATGAGGAGAGAATGGTGAGCCTAGACCTGTCATATCAGTTTGCCAGAAACTAGCCAGAACTTCAGAACCTGAGTTATAGGAAAAGGTTGAATAGGTTAGGACTTCATTCAATGGAGTGTAGGAAAATGAGGGGAGATTTGATCGAGATATATAAAATTATAAGTGTTACAGACAGGGTGAATACAAGTAGGCTATTTTCCCTGCGATTGGGTAAGACTGGAACGAGAGGTCATGGGTTAAGAGTGAAAGGTGAAGTAAACACAAGGGAGAACATTTTCACTCAGAGGGTGACGAGAGTTGTCAGTAGAATGGTGGATGCGGATTCAATTTCAACATTTAAGAGAAGTTTGGATAAGTACATGGATGGGAGGGGTATGGAGCACTATGGTCCTAGTGCAGGTCAGTGGAAGCAGGGAGAATAATAGTTAGGCATGGACTTGATGGGCTAAAGGGCCTGTGCTGTGATGCTCTGCAATTCTATGAGTCTAAACATCTCAGTTAGGTCAGTAGTTAATATTCCAAAGTTAAAGAATTAAGGCTTAATTTAATCCTATCAGGTACAGAGTGAGGTCAAGAGTCCATCTTATTTCATAGGTGCCCACTTAATAGATTTATAACAGCAGGAGAGTCATGGTCCATAAGTACACTGTAAAATGGTAACATGTAAAGTCATCCAGTCTTATAGAAAATAACGGTAGATGAGGTCACTTTTAACTGAAGAGAGATTGAAAGGTATGGGTGCTGTTTTGTGACAGCAGTTCAGTGCAATACAGAGGAAAATATAAATTACAATATATTTAAAAATATATAATTAGTGCAAAACAGCAGAAGTAGTGAGGCAGTGTACATGGATTGGTTCATTGTCCATTCAGAAATCTGATGGCAGAGAGGAAGAAGCTGTTCCTAAAAGTTGAGTGCATGCCTTCAGGCTCCTGTAACTCCTCTATGATGATAGCAATGAGAAGGGGGCATGTTCTGGGTGGTGAGGGTCCTTAATGATGGATGCTGCCTTTTTCAGACATCACCTTTTGAAGATGTCATCCATGTTAGGGAGGCTGGTGCCCATGATGGTGCTGGCTGAATTTATAAATCTCTGCAGCTTTTTCCGATCCTGTGCAGAGGCCCCTCCATACCAGACAGTGACGCAATCAGGTTGAATGTTCTCCACAGTAGAAATTTTCAAGTGTCTCCTCAAATTCTTAATAAAATGTAGCCACTACCATGGTAGCATGGATAAAATATTATCTGGTGAACAGAAAATAGAGAGTAGGCAAATATGGATCCCTTTCTCATTTCCGAGATGCAGTAAACATTGTGCCATAGGGCATAGGGGTTGGCGCCTGGACCTCAACTTTATACAATTTACATCAAAAGCCTGAATGAAGCCAACCTAAGGATGGTCACTAGGTTGCTGGTAACACAAAGACAGATAGGAAAGTCAGTTGTGAAGAGACATAAGGAATCTACAAAGGGATATGGACAGGTGAAGTGAGTGGGCAAGGAGTTAGCAAATTTACTGCAATTGGAGGGGTGGGGTGGAATATGAAAATGTCCATTTTGTTGGAAATATTAAAAAAGAAACAAGTTCTAACAGCGAGTGACTGCAGAGTTCTGAGTTACAGAGGGATCTGCATTTTCTTTTCTTTTCCAATATTTTTATTAATTTACATATAAGAATACAATGTACAAGAAAATCTATATCTCAATACATTATACTAAATTGTCTATAGACTCCTTACCCTATATTCACACAGATTGATTAATTCCTAACATTGAAATATAGTAATATTATTATATAAAAAAATCTAACCCACTACCAAGACTGAAGCTGATTAGTAAAGATAAAAAAGAAAAATAATTATTAGTCATCATCTGTGTTTTAAAAGCAAATCAAAGGTTTTGAAAATAATTCAGAAAAAGGTCCCCACAATGTTTGAAAGTCTTGATCAGATTCAGAGATTGAACATCGAAACTTCTCTAAATTTAAACATGACATCACATCGCATAACCATTGCGCATGAGTAGGAGGGGCAGCATCTTTCCATTTAAGCCAGAGCGTCTTTCTGGCCATAAGAGAAATAAAAGCCAAAATGTGCAAATCAGATGACTCCAAAATAATATCCTTTCCTCCAACAATACCAAATAAAGTGGTCAAAGGATTGGGCTTAAGGTTTACTTTGAAAAGTATCGAGAAAGTTTGAAACCCTTCTTTCCAATATTTTCCAAGACTCGGACATGTCCAAAACTTATGAATGAGTGAAGCTTCTCCATTATTACATTTATTACAATACGGAGAGATATCTAAATAAAAATGAGACAACTTATCCTTGGTCTTATGGGCCCTATGGACCACTTTAAATTGTAGGAGAGAGTGGTGGGCACATAATGATGAAGTGTTAACCAATTTAAAAATTTGATTCCAAGTTTCCTCAGAAATTTAAGTCTGTAAATCTTGTTCCCAAAGATTTTTAATTTTATCTAGAGGAACACTTCTCATTCCCAACAGCATATTATAAATATTAGATATAGATCCATTATAAAAAGGTTTCAAATTTAAAATGACATTAAGTAGATCCCTATCAGGACTTTTAGGAAATGTACTTATTTGAAACCGTAAAAAATCTCTTATTTGTAGGTATCGAAAAAATGAGCTTTGGGTAAACTATATTTAGTTGACAGTTGTTCAAATGAAAAGAGACTTCCCTCTATAAACAAGTCCTGAAATCATTTAATACCTAATCTATCCCATTCTTTAAAAGCCACATCAATCATAGAGGGTTTTAAAAAATTAGAAAAAATGGGACTCGAAAGAGAAAATCTCAATAAGCCAAATTATTTTCGGAATTGTATCCAAATTCTCATAGTGTGTTTAACTACCAGATTATCAGTTAACTTACTCAGAGACAGAGGAAGTGAGGATCCAAGAAGAGAAATTTTATTAACAGAGTTAGCTTCTAAAAAACCCACATTGGGCAATCCTCACGATTAATGTAATATAACTAAAATGTAAGATTTCTAATATTAACTGCCCAATAATAAAATCTAAAGTTTGGTAAGGCTAATCCTCCATTATTTTTATCTTTTTGAAGATGAATTTTATTTAATCTAGAACGCTTAATCTTCCATATATAAGAAGATATAATAGAGTCAAGAGAATCAAAAAATGATTTAGGAATAAAAACAGGCAATGCCTGAAAAAGATATATAAGTTTAGGTAATATATTCATTTTGATAGAATTAATTCAGCCAATCAGCAATAACGAAAGAGGTGACCAATTTGATAGTATCCTTTTTACATGATTCAATAGGGTAAGAAATTTTTCTTTAAATAGACACTAATAGTTTTTAGTGATTGTTACACCTAAGTAGACAAATCAGTTTCTTACAATTTTAAAAGGAAGGTTAGAATTTGTTGGTATCAAATTATTCAAAGAGAAAAGTTCACTTTTGTGTAGGTTTAATTTATAACCTGAGATCTGGCTAAAACAGGAGAGTAAAGAAAGTGAATGGGGTAACGAAGTCTCAACATTAGAAATAAATAGCAGCAGATCATCAGCGTACAGCGAGACTTTGTGAATAGTGGCTCTCCTAAAAATACCGGTGATATCATTAGGTTCTTGAAAGGCAATGGCTAAGGGTTCTAAGGCCAGATCAAAATGCAAAGGGCTCAATGGACAGCCTTGTCTAGTGCCACGTTGAAGCTTAAATGGTTTGGAATTTTGAATATTAGTGATAACTCTAGCAGAAGGAGCTAAATAAAGTAATTTAATCCATTGAATGAAAACAGGTCTAAAATTGAATTTTTCTAAAGTTTTAAATAAATAATTCCATTCAACTCTGTTGAAAGCTTTCTCAGCATTTAGGGATACCACACATTCCAATAACATGTTAGAAGGAGAATAAATAACATTTAATAACCGACAAATATTAAAGTGAGAATATCGATTTTTGATAAATCCAGTTTGGTTATCGGAAATGACAGATGGTAAAATATTTTCAATCCTATGGGCCAAAACTTTAATCGGATCTTAGTATCAACATTAAGTAAAGAAATTGGTCTATAAGAAGAGCATTCAGTTGGATCCTTATTCTTTTTAAGAATAAGTGAAATGGAGACCTCATAAAAAGATTGAAGGAGTCTGCCTGACTTGAATTAATCCAAAAAAACTGAACATAAATGAGGTATAAGCAGTGAGGAAGAGATCTTGTAAAACAATCCAGAAAATCCATCTGAACCCAGAACTTTCCACAAATGTAATGAGCACACAACCTCAACAATTTCCTCAAAAGAAATATGTTGTTCCAACAACTTTCTATTGTCAGCAGAAATTGTAGGAATGTTTAGTTGGTCTAAAAAATTGTTCATTACAGTGTTATCCTTAGAAGATTCAGAACTATAGAGTTTAGAATAAAATTCTCTATAAGTATCATTTATTTCTAAATAATCTGTTGTCCTATCACCATTAGCTTTGCATATTTCTTTAATCTGCTGTTTAGCTATAAATGTTTTAATTTGATCAGCCAATTATTTACCTGTTTTATCTCCATGAATATAACATTGACTTTTATCTTTTAGGAGTTGGGTTTCAATTGGATAAGTTAAAAGATCACATTTAGTTTTAGTTTCAACACGTCTTTTATATAAGGCAGGTCTGGAGCCAAGGCATATTCTCGGTCTAATTGTTTCAGCTGATTAGCTAAATCACTTCTCTCTTTATTAGTGTTTTTCTTAATACTTGCTGTATAAGAAATAATTTGTCCTCTAAGATATGCCTTAAAGGCATCCCATCTGACAAGACTAGAAGTCTCCTCTAACGTATTCTCTTCAAAATAAAAGTAATTTGTCTCTCCATAAACTTTAAAAAAATATTTATCAGATAACAACATTAGATTAAATTGCCAAAACCTATTTGTTTGAAGAAGACCAGGGAGATTTAAAGATAGGAGTACAGGAGCATGATCTGAGACAACAATCTCTTTATATTCACAGGATCGAACTGATGGAATCATTTGGCTATCAATAAAAAAAGTAATCAATCCTGGAATATGTATGATGGACATGAGAGAAAAATGAATATTCCTTGTCTACTGGATGAAAAAATGCCAAGCATCAACAATACCACATTTCATTAAAAAAAATTTAATAAACACAGCTGATTTATTAAGTATCATTGGTTTGGAAGATGAACGATCTAAAACTGGATCTGAGCAACAATTAAAGTCTCCACCCATCACCAGTGACTACAGACTTAGATCTAGCAAAAATGGGAAAAAAACGCTCAAAGAAACCTAGGTCATCTATATTTGGAGCATACACATTGGCATATACCATTAGTTTGTTATTTAATTTCCCTGATACTATAACAAAACACTAATTAGTATCAGAAATTACTTTATATTGAACAAAGGGAACTTTATTATCTATAAGGATTGAAACCCCTCTGGCTTTGGCCTGAAACGAGGAGTGGAAAAGAGACCCTCTCCATCGATTAAAAAGGCGTACATTGTCACACTTACGTACATGGGTTTCTTGAAGAGAAACAATTGGTACCTTAAGTTTTCTAATATAGGCAAAAATCTTATTTCTTTTCACAGGGTGATTTAGCCCTTTCATGTTAAAACCAAGAAAATTAATACATTGATCCATTTTAAAACTATTTATAAGAAAGTTTAAAGTAACAATCAGAGAACTGTATATTAAACCCAAATAATAAACCTTGAGATATATTAGCTAAATGTCAAAATTGACCAGATTTCCAAATCAGCTTCAAGAAAAAAACTCCCCATCCCCCTCCCTCCTCCCAAAGAGAGAAAATCAGTCAAAGAACAACTGCTATCTCTACCCCCACTGAAAACATCCCCCTAGAAAGCCTGTTGGAACCGTTCCAAAGAATTCAAGGTTATTTACTGTTCCAACCAAGACTAAATAACATACAGTGAAAAACAAGCTTAGACAGGCTTATCAGACAGAAAGTGCAATTATTCATTCTGAAAAATATTATACAGTCATTTTTTAATACATAGTATTTCTGTTTTTGCAAGATTTTTAATCTATTCAATATATGTATACAGCCATTTTTTGAGTCTAAAAATTCTTGCGCCTGCTCCTTCATATAAAACCATTTAAATGATCCACCTTCCATTGTGATTCTCAGTCGAGCCGGAGAACGAAGAGAAGGCTTAAAATTTTGGCTGTATAGCTCCGCCATAACTTTTTAAAATTTAACACGTTCTGCCATAACTTCTGATGAAAAATCTTTAACAATACGAATCTTCTGATCTTGATAATCAATCATACCTTTTCCACGGGCAACACAAATCAGACAATCCTTTATTTGAAATTCATGGAAACATATAATGACTGATCATGGTTTTGATTTTAAAGTCGATCCATAGATAGGCGAACTGTGAGCACAATCAATCAAAGGCAGAAACTTTATAATATCCGGGAATAATTCCATCAAATGGTTTGCAAAGAATTCTTTAGGATTATCTCCTTCCACTTGCTCTTTAAGTCCCAAGATTCGTAAGTTGTTTCTCCTACTTCTGTTTTCCAAATCAATAATCTTCCATCTCAGTATTTTGTTGGACTTGGATTGTTTTTCATACAGCTTTTGCAAATCATCCATTCTCTCATCTAGTATAGTAATAACCTCTTCATGTTCCTTTATCTTCTTATCATGCTAATTTAGAATTGCTTGAATATCTTCTAATTTCGTACCTATTCGTTTAATTTTAGCGCTGATTTGTTGCGAATCAGCCGACGCTTCCTTTCTGAACTGTTGAAACTCCTCAGTAAGCTTTTGAATTGAGCCCGTATTAGCTCACCAATGCCTCCACTCTCTGAAGAGAGCTGGACTATACTCGTCTATACTCACAGCCTTCTACAGATGCACAGTAGAGAGCGTCCTAACAAACTACATCACTGCATGGTATGGAAACTGCCCTGCAGCAGACAGGAAGGCTCTATGATGGGTAGTCAAAATTGTCCAATGCATCACCAGCTCCAGCCTACCTGCTATCAAGGACACTTATACAGAAAGGTGCCAGTAAAAGGCCACCAATATCATGTAGGACCACACCCACTCTGCTCATGGACTGTCCTGCTCCCATCAGGTGTCACATCCTCACCAGGACCACCAGACTCAAAAACAGTTTCTTTCCCCAAGCAGTAAGATCAACACCTCCACCCAATAACCCACCCCTCCACACTCCTCACCACCACTACATTATTATTTCCAGTCAGAGTCACCTCATGTACAGACACTCCTGTACCTAGTGTCACTTTATATACTAACAATCTATGTATATAAGCTATCTTATGTATTTATATTTATTGTGTGTTTTAAAATTACTATTATTGTGCTCTTTATCTTATTGTGTTTCCTTTTGTGCTGCATGGGATCCAGAGTAACAATTATTTTGTTCTCCTTTACCCTTGTGTACTGGAAGTGACATTAAACAATCTTGAAGAGAGGCATCATAATTGGTGAGTCTGCATCTGGAGGGTTATGTTTACTATTGGTCACTGTATTAAAGAATGGGTATTAATACATTGCAAGAAGTTCGAAGAAGGCACACAAGACCATTGCCTAGACTGGGTTGTTTGTCTCCTGAGGAAAGGCTGGTCAGGCTGGGCTTGAAATCCTGGAGCTCAGAAGAGTGAGCAAGAACTCAAAAGAAACACACAAGATCCTGAGGTGACTTCAAAGGGTAGAATGCAGGAAGGATATTTCTTTTTATGGGAGAATCTGGAATTTGGAATCAATAATTAAAAATAGAGCTGTGATGACTTTTTTCACTCTCAGATGATCACTTCAATTCAACCGGTGCCTAAAAAGAGCATGGTAACCTGCCTCAATGATTATCGTTCAGTAGCACTTACATCCACAGTAATGAAGTGGTTTGAGGGGTTGGTGATGAAACGTATCAACTCCTGCCTGAGAAGTGACTTGGATCCACCCCAATTTGCCTACCAGAGCAACAGGCTCACAGCAGATGCAATTTCATTGCCCCTTCACTCAACCCTAGAGTACCTGGCCAGCAAAGATGCATACATCAGGATGCTCTTTATTGACTACAGCCCAGCATTCAATCCCATCATCCCTCAAAACTAATCAATTAGCTCCAAGACCTTGGCCTTAATACCTCCTTGTGCAATTGGATCCTTGATTTCCTCACTTGCAGGCCCCAGTCAGTTCAGATTGGCAACCACATCTCCATGATCTTCATCAGGGCAGGTGCACCACAAGCCTGTGTGCTTAGCTCCCTGCTCTACTCAAAGTTCAAAGTGGAATTTATTATCAGAGTACATACAACACTGAGATTCTTTTTACTGTGGGCATACTCACTATCGAATCTATAGAATAGTAACTATAAACAGGATCAATGAAAGAGCAAGAGCATAGAAGACAACAAACTGTTAAAATGTAACTATTGATTAATAGCAATAGCATGAAATAACAAGATAAAGAGTCCTTAAAGTAAGATCAATGGTTGTGGGAACATCTCAATAGATGAGTGTAATTATCCCCTTTTGTTCAAGAGCGTGATGGCTGAGGTGTAGTAACTGTTCTCAAACCTGGTGGTGCAAGTCCTGAGGCTCTTGTACCTTTTGCCTGATGGCAGCAGTGAGAAAAGAGCATGGCCTGGGTGGTGAGTGTCTTTGATGATCAATGCTGCATTTCTATCGCAACATTTCATGTAGATGTGCTCAATGGTTGGGATGGCTTTACTTGTTATGTACTAGGCCGAATCCACTAACTTTTGTAAGATTTTCCATTCAAAAGCTTTGACGTTCCCATACCAGGCCATAACGCAGCCAGTCAATATACTTTATAATACACATCTATGGAAGTTTGTCAAGGTTTTTGATGTCATGCTGAATCTCTGCAGACTTCTAAAGAAGTCGAGGTGTTGTCATGCTTTCTTCACAATAATATTTATATGATGGGTCCACGACTGGTCCTTTGAGATGGTGACACCCAGGAATTTAAAGTTACTGACCCTCTCCACCTCTGATCCTCTGATGAGGACTGGCTCATGCACCACTGGCTTTACACTTATGACTGTGTGGCTAAGCATAGCTCCAATGCCACATTCAAGTTTGATGATAGCATCACTGTCGTGGGCTGAATCAAAGGTAGTGACAAATCAGCATATAAGAAAAAGATTGAAAATCTGCCCAAGTGATGCCATTACAAGAACTTTTTACTCGATATCAGCAAGATCAAGGAGCTAATTATTTATTTCAGGAGAAGGAAACCAGAGGTCCATGAGTCAGTCCTCTTTGAAAATCAGGGGTGGAAAGGGTCAGCAACTTTAAATTCCTCAGTGTTATAATTTTGGAGGTCCTGTCCTGGGCCCAGCCTGTAAGAGCAATTATGAAGAAGGTCTCTACTTTCTTAGGAGTTTTTGAAGATTTGACATGACATTTAAAAGTTTAACAAACTTCTGTTGTTGTGTAGTGGAGAGTATATTGACTGGCTGCATCACAGCCTGGTATGGAAACACCAATGTCCTTGAATGGAAAATCCTACAAAAAGTGGATATGGCCATGTCCATCATGGGTAAAGCATCATTGAGATGTGCATCATTGAGCACATCTACACAAAGTGTTGTCACAGGAAAGCAGCATCCATCATCAAGGGCCCACATCACCCTGGACATGCTCTCTCCTCACTGCTCCTATCTGGAATAAGGTACAGGAACTTCAGGTTCAAGAACAGTTATTATCCTTCAACCATCAGGTTCTTGATCCAAAGGGGATGACTTCACTCAGCAGCACTTGCCCCGTCATTGAAATGTTGCCACATCCTATAGATTTACTTTCAAGAACTCTTTATCTCATATTCTCAATATTCATTGCTTATTTATTTAGTAATATTATTTACTTCTCTTTCTATTTGCAGTTTGTTGTCTTTTGCACACTGGTTGAATGCTCAAACTGGTGGGGTCTTTCATGGAATCTGTTATGATTATTACTCTATTATGGATTTATTGAGTATGCCCACAAGAAAATTAATCTCAGAGTTGTATATGGTGACATATATGCAACTTGGTAATGAAGTTACCTTGAACTTTAAGTCTCTTTCCCAAGGGCAGTTCCTTCCCAAGGGAACTTCGAAAATATTTAAGACAAAGGTAGCTCTCTCGTGTTAGCCACTTCAGCCCTGGGAAAAAGCCTTTGACTTCTCCTAAATGTTGCCATCAAGCCTGCATCCACCATTTCCACTGGCAATTCATTCCACACTCTTAGCACCCTCCGAGTGAAGAAGTTCCACCTCAGCATGCCCTTCATATAGTTAGGGCTCCAGTCTATTCTGGAGTTGGCCAGCAGGGGCAGACATAGTACCCTGCTGGTTTCTTTAGAACTGATTGGACTCTTGTTATTGATCACTGATTGCACATGTTCCCAATTAATGTCTGTATACTTAAACCCTGCTTCCTGAACATCATTTTCCTCAGTCTTAAAGTATAAGTCTTGTAAGTAGCAGGAACCGGCGGTATTTTTCTTTGAGTCTTTCCTCTGTGTGTTTTTAGGTCTGCTGACTGTCTGCATTGGATCTTATCTGTGCACCAAGATCTTGGATTAATGAATGTGTGTTTGGATTACTGCATTTTTTAGTTGGACTGGTTGCCTGTTTTTGGCCCATCTTGGCTAAAGGAAAGTAAAACATGCTTTTGAATATGCACATCAACTCCTGTCTGCATTGTGGTTTCTGCAACTCAGTTCACTCACAGTCCTCAGTGGTACAGTGGCAGAGGGCTGGACTATCAACCAGTGACCTGAACTCCATCCCCAATCGGGCCATTTCCCTTACAGCAAGGCTGTGCCATTTCATGGACCCAGTGGAGACAAACCCACCTCATTGTGTCCCTTCTGACTTTGCCAATCTTCTTGCTGTTATGGCTAGTCAAGAAACTACTATAGGCATGAGCAAGCTTTGGCCAGACAGGAAACTGAAGGCATGAACAGCTGCTCACCCAGGTTCTACATTCATCGACTCTCCAGCAGCACAATCCATCACCTGGGTCATCTCAGCCCGTCGAGGTCTCTCAGTTCTGCCCAGTCCACCAGTTTCTGGATCTGAGCCATGCCTGCCAGCTCCCCAGAGGTACGATGGGAGCCCAGGGGAGTGTCGAGGGCTCCTCACTCAATACTCCCTCACATTTCAGCTCCAACCAACTACCTTCCTTACAGACCAGTCTAAAATATGCCATGTCATCACCTTGCTTACTGGAAAGCACTATCTTGGGTTACCACCATCTGGGAACAGCAGGGACCTCTCTGCTTCTACTGCGGGAGACAGGATCACTTTAGATAAACTTGTCCAGAGCTATCGGGAAGCCTAAGCCCATCCAGAGGAGGATGCTCTGTGACAGAATCTTCCTTCACTCCCAAGACCTCAGTCACCGGTGTCCTGCTTCGCATCTCGAAATCCTGGGAGAACCAACTGCACACCCTCGAGGACCTGGTGCACTCTGGTGCAGAAGGTAGCTTCATGGACATTTCCATTGTGAAGAACCTTCTCGACCCTCTCACTAGTCTATAGCCCTCACCAGGTGTAAGTGCCTCGGATGGGAGAACTCTGGGTGGTTACAGTGTTCGCCACCTCATTGCCCCCTTGACCTTGTCCATTAACAATCATCACAATGAAATCCAGTTACATCTTATCCACTTCCCCCAAATTCCCTGTTGTCCTAGAATTCCCACGATTAACTTGCCACAACCCACACATTGACTGGACTGCTGGAACTGTAATTGAGTGGGGCCCTATGTGTTATGCTATCTGCCTCTTCTTCATGCCACCTTCTACACCTCCTGAGTCTTCTGATCCCCCTGAACCGCGCTGAGTCCCTCCCGAGGACCATGACCCGAAGGAGGTGTTCAGTAAGAGAAGAGCCACAACCCTCTCTCCTCATTGCCCATATGACTGCTCCTTTGACCAGCAAATACCAGCAAATTTTGGAAGCAAACATCACACCGTCTGTAAAAAAAGCTGAAGATGAAAAGATAATGATCCTAAACACACCTCAAAATCCACAATGGACTACCTCAAGAGGCACAAGCTGAAGGTTTTGCCATTGCCTTCACAGTCCCCCGACCTAAACATCATTGAAAATCTGTGGATAGACCTCAAAAGAGCAGTGCATGCAAGACGGCCCAAGAATCTCACAGAACTAGAAGCCTTTTGCAAGGAAGAGACCCTGAGCCCATTCTCTCGAGCTGCAGGATGATGGTTGCATTTCGCTGGGAAATAGAGGCTGTGGTCTGGCAGGTACCACAGGAAGGTACCAGTTTCAGGTAATGACCCTTCTGGTTGGCTTTTTGTTCCAGTTGCAGTCCAATCCCAGGTGCTACAATAGAGGCATTGCTCTCACTTCACTAGCCACCCTGGGTCCTCCCGGTCACTGGACTTCCTCACGAGATGATTTTGGCAGCCCAGCAAGGAGGCAGATGTTTATGCTTTTGTTGCTGACTGCTCTACTTGTGAACAGAGTAGGAACTCCTGACAACGTCCTCAGGGCCTAATTTTCTCACTACCCATCCAGCAGTTGGGGAGGAAGCATTAAGAAGAAGGACGCCTCACGTCTTAATAAGCTGATAAGGAAGGCGGGCTCTGTCGTGGGCAAAGTACTGGAGAGTTTAACATCGGTAGCTGAGCGAAGGGCGCTGAGTAGGCTACGGTCAATTATGGAAAACCCTGAACATCCTCTACATAGCACCATCCAGAGACAGAGAAGCAGTTTCAGCGACAGGTTACTGTCGATGCAATGCTCCTCAGACAGGATGAAGAGGTCAATACTCCCCAATGCCATTAGGCTTTACAATTCAACTGCCAGGACTTAAGAACTTTTTTTTTAAAGCTATTATTAATGCTTTTTGAATTAGTGATTTAGATGCATATCATATTATTACTGAGTTAAGTATTGTATGTAATGAGTTTTTGCTACAACAAGTGTATGGGACATTGGAAAAAATGTTGAATTTCCCCATGGGGATGAATAAAGTATCTATCTATCTATCTATCTATCAGATGACCCTGGTCCCATATGTCCATGGACTTCTTTACAGGACTCCCATCCACACAAGGTAATACAGTTATTCTTGTGATTGTTGATTGATTTTTCCAAAGCCTGTCATTTAACTTCCCTGCCCAAACTTCCCTCAGCCCATAAGACTACGGAACTAATCTGTCAATATCTTTTCTGAGTTTTTGGCTTTCCACAGGACATTGTTTCAAACCGTGGACCACAGTTCACTTCTCCATTTTCTACCGACTGATTGGGACATCAGCCAGCCTCTGCTCTGTCTTTCACCCTGAGTGCAATGGGCAGGTGGAGAGGGTTAACCAGGACTTCAAGACAACCCGATGGTGCTTTACTTCCACCAAGACCAGAAGACATAAGAGCAGAATTGGGCCATTTGGCCCATTGAGTCTGCTCTGTCATTCATTCATGGCTGACCCATTTTTACCCTCCTCAGCCCCACACCCCGCCCTTGTCCCCATAACCTTTAATGCCCTGTCCAATCAAGAAACAATCAAGCTCTGCCTTAAATACACCCAATGACCTGGCCTCCACAGCTGCCTGTGGTAACAAATTCCACAAATTCACCACCCTTTGGCTAAAGAAATTTCTCTGTATCTCTGTTTTAAATGGATGCCCCTCTACCCTGAGGCTGTGCCCTTTTTTCCTAGACTCCCTCACCATGGGAAGCATCCTTTCCACATCTACCCTGCCTAGGACTTTCAACATTCGAAAGGTTTCAATGAGATCCCCCCTCATCCCACCTAGATCAGTGACGTTCTGTGGGCAGAGGACGGTCCCAACACTGCACTTCTCCTCTGGTGTTTTTCGAGTCTTTTCTTTGTTCTTTTTTGAAGGTTTGTTTAATTTCTGGAGTGCTGGACTTTCAACCTAGCGACATGAGTTTGATCCCCACTTGGGCCATTTCCCTTACAGATGTTACGTTTCCCCTCAACCTATGACTTCTACTTCTAATTTCACCCAACCTCAGTGGAAAAACCCTGCTTACATTTACCCCTCATCATTTAGTACAGCTCAATCAAATTCCCCCTTAACGCATTCTTTTGTTCTAATGAGCAAGGAGGAAGTGAAGAAGTCACCCACTCACTCATTTAGATCCGGGCACTTTGGCTTTGATGAGTGCAATGGACATGGAGTCTGCACACGTTGAATCACTGACCTTGAGTACACACCAGAGGGGGCTGAGGGAGACTATAACAAAATATTACAGATGTTGCAAATCTGCATTGTAGTAGAAAAGAGTTGAAATTCTCAGCAGATCAGGCATTATCTGTGGAAATGAAAAAAAAACATGAAAGCTTCATTTGATGGGTTTTCATCAAGAAAAAACTGCTGCCTGGCCTAATTTCATAGCTTCTATGCTCCCCTCACCACGTCCTTTTCCACTTCTCTTTGTATCGGGAACACACTAATGGACAATATACACTCAGGCCCCTGGCCTAAGCTAATATCTGAGCAAACTTCTTAAATCCCACAAACTTCAAAATTGTAATCAAGAATTTAAACTAATTATTCTCAAAGTGGAGCTCATCATTCCTTTTCCTCAATTCAAAGCCATTTCATAACGTTAATATCTTATCGTTAAAGTAATCACTTTCATCATTAAAACAAAACATTATTGACAAAAGCTATAGAAACTGACTGAAATAACTCACTAAATTAAGGAATTCTTCCAAACCTATGGACTGTTCTGGTCTCTGTGGTTTCTGAGGTAAGTGATGCGGCCAATATGGGATCACATCTCAGCAGGTCTACCCTGGACCATTGAAGAAGGCATTTAAGCAGCTATATTTCATATTGAGTTTGAGGAGATTCGGTATGTCATTAAAGAGCCCAGTAAAATTTCTACAGATGTACTGTGGGGAGCATTCTGATTGGTTGTTTCACCAACATGGAGACTCCAATGTGCAAGATTGAAAAAGGCTGCAGTGGGTCACAGCTCAGCCAGCTTCATCACAGGCACAAGCGTCTCACCATCAAGGACATTTTCAAAAGGCAGTTCCTCAAAAAGGTGACATCCATCCGGAATGTACCCTTCTCTCATTACTAGCTCTGGGGGGGGGGGGGGGGGCAAGGAACTTGACAACCCACACTCAACATTTTAAGAACAGCTCCTTCCCCTTCACTGTCAGACTCCTGACCACTCCCTCACAATTCTTCTTCTGCACTATCTATAGTAACTTACAGAAACTTCTCTGTCTTGTCCTGTATTGCTGCCTCGAAACAACAAACTTTGTGACATGTCAGGGACCATAAACCTGAATCTGATTCACAGGTTCTACAGGAGACACTTAATGAAGCGGGGACATGGGTAGTTTACGAAGTGGCGTGTTCCTTCTGCCGTCACACAGGGCCGCTCTGCATTGCCATACAGATGGGGAGAGTCATAGACGCATTCAGCATGGGGTCAGGCACTTTGACCCAGCCAGTCCACAGGGACCGTACAGGGACTGCAGGTTCCCAGCACCACCCGAACGCTCCTGTAGTACAGAAACTAAAAGATTAGCGGTATCTGTCACGTGCAATAATAACTTGATATGTATAGCTCATTTCATACATTAAGATACAGTGTCATGCTTTGCGTAAATTGTAAAGATAAATCAATATAGTCATAAAAATACAAGACAATTAAAGACAAACATTATATAGAGTAAAATGTGATTGAATATACCAGATAAACAGGCATTAAATAATCTGATAAGGAGGCCAAATTTAAAAAGTAGGTTTTTAGAAATGTACACTGAAATGCGTCATTTTGCGTCAACAAGCAACAGAGATTGAGAATTGTGCTGGTGGCAGCCCGCAAATGTCGCCATGCTTCCACACCACAACATAGGATGCCCCACACCTCACTAACCCCAACCGTGTGTCTTTGGAATGTGAAAGGAGACTGGAGGGCCCAGAGAAAACCCACACAGTCACAGGGAGAACATGCAGACTCCTTACAGACAGTGGCAGGAATTGAACCCGAGTCAGTAATCACTGGCATTGTAAAGCGATGCTATAACCACTACACTACTGTGCCACCCGAATATCAGAACCCATCAACAAAGGCTGACCCTGACATTTTTCTGCCTCAAAAAAAGAAAGATGAGGGAGCTCTTTGAAATTTTGCAAGTGGTGTATAAGATGATGAGAGGCATTGATCGCATGGTTAGTTAGAGGCTTTTTCCCGGGGCTGAAATGGCTAACATGAAGGGGCATAGTTTTAAAGTGCTTGGAAGTAAGTACAGAGGGGATGTCAGGGGTACGTTTTTCACACAGAGAGTGGTGGGTGCGTGGAATGCACTGCCGGCGACGGTGGTGGAGGAGGACACAATAGGGTCTTTTATGAGACTCTTAGATAGGTACATGGAGCTTAGAAAAATGGAGGGCTGTGTGGTAGGGAAATCCTAGGCATTTTCTAGAGTAGGTTACATGTTCGGCGCAATATAGTGGGCCAAAAGGCCTGTAATGTGCTGTAGGTTTCTGTGAATCTATGGTTTAGCTGGTAGCTCTATGACTCTATGTTAGAAAAGGAATGCTCACTTGTGAAGATCAAACTAGAAGCTACAGTTTTATGGTAGTCTCCAATAAACCCGTTAAAGAACTCAGAATACGTCTCTAGTAAATCTCTAATAAAATCAGGGAGTATGAATGCACTAAAAGGAAGGTACATTTGTACATGTTAAGATAAACATTGGGATATCATAGTAATGTAGTGGTCAGCACAATGCTTTACGGTGCCAGCAACTCAGGTTCAATTCCCGAAACTGTCTGCAAGTAGTCTGAATGTTCTCCCACCGCGTGGGTTTCCTCCAGGTGCTCCAGTTCCCTCCCACAGTCCAAAGGCATACGGGTTGGTAGGATAATTGGTCATTATTAATCATCCCGTGATTAAGCTGGGGTTAATCAGGGGTTTCTGGGTGGTGCAGTAGGCAGGGCCTCTTCTGCACTATATCTCAGTAAATAGATAAGTAAAGAGGCATGGCGTGTTAACAGCGGTAATAGGGTGGAAGGACAGTGCAGTTACATAGCGATTAGTGTGACACTATTACAGAGCTAATAACCTGGGTTGAATTCCCACCACTGTCTGTGAGGAGTTTGTGTGTTCGCCCTGTGACTGTGTGAGTTTTCTCCAAGTCTCCATTTTCTTCCCAAATTCCAAAGACTTACGGGTTAACAGATTACTTGGTCAAATGGGTGTAATTAGGTGGCATGGGCTCATTACTGTGCAGTATCTCTAAATAATTAAAAATAAAAAAGTTCCTGAGGAACACAGACACTGGCATATAGGAGTAGGGCTTTTATGGTTAAATTCTGTGTGATTCTATGAAATAACTTACCAAGAAAGACATTGTCTAGTTAAACCGCATCATTATCTGCAGAGAATCTGGGTTATGAAGCATTAAAACCAACATGTAAAGCTTCAAAACGAGTTCAGTTTTGGCGCCTAAAGAGATAGATTCAGGAAGAGTGATAAAAAGAAGAAAACATTGAGATAAAGTTGCTGCTGTAAAATGTGTTGTATTTTATCAAACCCCACCATAGACCAGTGCAGCCTCTTAAAGGGATTTCATGCAAATCTCTCCCACCTCAAAGCAACCCTAAGTCAGCTCCGCAATGTCACTGGAGCTTAGAAAGTTTTTGGTGAACATTGCAAAGGAGCATTTCCACCTGGAAAGAGGATGGATACAATTGCAAAAGAACAGAAATGGGAATAAAACATTTGGACCCTTGTTCATCTGAGCTCCACATCTAAAAAGATCAATTGATCTCATCCTTGAACTCAGTGGAGCCCGTGGGCATCTGGAATAATCCAAAGATGTCACAAGCTTCTGTGCAAGGATGCAGTGGCATGCAAAAGTTTGGGCACCCCTGGTCAAAATTTCTGTTACTGTGAATAGCTAAGCGAGTAAAAGATGACCTGATTTCCAAAAGGCATAAAGTTAAAAATGACATATTTCTTTAATATTTTAAGCAAGATTACTTTTTTATTTTCATCTTTTACAGTTTCAAAATAACGAAAAAGGAAAAGGGCCCGAAGCAAAAAGTTTGGGCATCCTGCATGGTCAGTACTTAGTAACACCCCCTTTGGCAAGTATCACAGCTTGTAAACGCTTTCTGTAGCCAGCTAAGCATCTTTCAATTCTTGTTTGAGTATTTTCGTCCATTCTTCCTTGCAAAATGCTTCTAGTTCTGTGAGATTCCTGGGCCGTCTTGCATGCACTGCTCTTTTGAGGTCTATCCACAGATTTTCGATGATGTTTAGGTCGGAGGACTGTGAGGACCATGGCAAAACCTTCAGCTTGCGCCTCTTGAGGTAGTCCATTGTGGATTTTGAGGTGTGTTCAGGATCATTATCTTTTCATCTTCAGCTTTTTTTACAGATGGTGTGATGTTTGCTTCCAGAATTTGCTGGTATTTAATTGAATTCATTCTTCCCTCTACCAGTGAAATGTTCCCCGTGCCACTGGCTACAACACAAGCCCAAAGCATGATCTATCCACCTTCATGCTTAACAGTTGGAGAGGTGCTCTTTTCATGAAATTCTGTACCCTTTTTCTCCAAACATACCTTTGCTCATTGTGGCCAAAATGTTCTATTTTAACTTCATCAGTCCACAGGACATGTTTCCAAAATGCACCTGGCTTGTTTAGATGTTCCTTTGCTAACTTCTGACACTGAATTTTGTGGTGAGGACACAGAAAAGGTTTTCTTCTGATGACTCTTTCATGAAGGTCATATTTGTACACGTGTCGCTGCACAGTAGAACAGTGCACCACCACTCTAGAATCTGCTATATCTTCCAGAAGGTCTTTTGCAGTCAAACAGGAGTTTTGATTTGCTTTTCTAGCAATCCTACGAGCAGTTCTCTCAGCAAGTTTTCTTGGTCTTCCAGACCTCAACTTGACCTCCACTGTTCCTGTTCACTGCCATTTCTTAATTACATTATGAACTGAGGAAATGGCTACCTGAAAATGCTTTGCTATCTTCTTATAGTCTTCTGCTTTGTGGGCATCATTAATTTTAATTTTTTAGAGTGCTAGGCAGCTGCTTAGAGGAGCCCATGGCTGCTGATTGTTGGGACAAGGTTTCTCTCTCTCTCTCTCCGTCTTGTTTTACAGCGGTTGGCACCCAGCTTAATGTTGCATTACCGCTTCCTTCTGTTCTGGAGTATGCAATGGACTCACATTCTAAATCCCTTCACCCAATCACACACATACACATACTCTAACCTACACTTTATCCTCCCCATCCTAGTACCCTATTTCTGTTTATCCATCATATCCTATAAAAAAACCCTGTACCCCTTAAGAAAGCTAAAAATACCCTGACCTGTGTTCTCTCACCCATGCCCAGCAACCCTTTTAATGTGAATTCCTGCACCCACAATTCCCTTAGATTAATTCTCATCATCTCTCTCTGTATCCCATACTTCCTGCAACTCAGAACTACATGTTCTACTGACTCCTCTTCCTGACATTCCACACACAATCCTGTCTGGTGTTTCCCTATCAATTTCAATGTTTGGTTTAGTGCACAGTGCCCCAGCCTTAACCTAGTCCACACAATTTCCTCTCTTCTGTATCTACTTCCTACCCTAGTACCTGCAACACTTTTTTGTATTTGATATAAATGCCTCCCTTTCACCTCCCTGTCCCATCTTTCTTGCCACATTTGGTTAATTTTTTCCCAGATTACACACTTAACCTCCGCTTTACTGATACTAATGTGCATTTCTATATTTTCTTTCTTTATTGCCCTCTTTGCCAACTCATCCACCCTTTCATTGCCCTTCACCCCTACATGAGCTGGAACCCATAGAAATTTAACCTGACCTCCCTGATTTGCAACTCTTGTGACTGACTGAAGGACTTCATGAAGTACATCTTGCCAGCTGTTTGAGTGAAAAGACCTTAAACTTGCTAGTACTGAAGATGAATCTGAGCATATCAATGCTTTGACTAGTTTAGTTTTCTCCATCCAATGCAACACAACCAACACTGCCATCATCTCCACTGTATACACCGCTAACTTATCAGATGCTCTTCTGCTGATTGCAATTGCTTTTGCTGGTATAGCCGCCCCAAACCCTGTCACTCCTGTCTCAGGTTCCTTAGCACCATCTGTATAGACCTGAGTATAATCACTATACTTTTCCATCACATGACAGTTAAATGCACTTACCAAATCAGTTTTATACTTTCCTTTCCTTTTTACCTCTAACAAATGCCAGTCTACATCAGGCCATACCAGCTTCCATGGAACTACAACCGGATAAACTACTGAAGGACTTACCCTTAGATCAAACACTCCACATGATCTAGCAATATCATTCCCTACCCGACTAAAGTTTTCCCTCTGAAACCTCCCATTTTCCCAGGACTCCTGCAACACTCCTTTAGCAGGGTGAGAATCATTGCGTCCCTGCAAATTAACCCAGTAGTTTGCCATCAATTGCATCCTTCTTAATTCCAAAGGCATTATTCCCATTTCTACCTGCAGGGCTGATACTGGTGATGTTTTAAAAGCCCCACTGCACACTCTCAAAACCTGAGCCTGAATCACATCCAGTTTCCTTGTAAGAGACCTAGCTGCTGATCCATATACTACACTTCCATAATCCAACATAGATCTTACTAAAGCCACATACATTCTCTTTAATGCTGAACAACTTGCTCCCCATTCCCTCCCAGTCAAACATCTCATCAGGTTTATTACTTTTTTTATATTTCTCCTCAACTTTCCTGATATGGTCTGCCCATGTTAATCGTGAATCAAATATAACTCCCAGACATTTAAATGATCCAACCCTTTCTAATTCAATCCCATACATCCTTAACTTCTTCCCTACTTCAATTCTTTTCCTAGTGAAAAATACAGTTTGAGTTTTTTCCACTGAAAATCTACATCCCCAATCATAACCCCACTCTACCACTTCATCAATTGCTCCTTGTAGTTTCCCGATTATATGCTCCGTGTTCCTGCCTCTTTTCCACAAGGCCCCATCATCCGCAAACAGTGACCTACCTATATCCACTAGTACCTTTGTGAAGACATCATTGATCATAATGATGAAAAGTAACAGGCTAATCACACAACCCTGAGGTGTGCCATTTCCCACTACGTACTGTTTTGATAATTCTGATCCAATCCGAACTTGAATTTTTCTACCAAACAAAAAATCTTTAATCCAATTAAAAACTCTCCCCCCAACCCCCATCTTGTGCAGTTTAATTAATAATCCTTCCTTCCACATCATATCATAGGCTTTTTCAATGTCAAAAAACACTGCAGCTACTGATTCTTTATTTGCCTGGGCCTTTCTTATTTCAGTCTCTAACCTTATCACTGAGTCTATGGATGGGACAAGGTTTGAGGAGTCAGGATATTTATAAAGCTTTGAAATTTGCATCACCTGGCCTTTCCTAATGATGACTGTGAACGAGCCATAGCCCTAACAAGCTAATTAAGGTCTGAGACCTTGGTAAAAGTCCCTTGTGTTTGTCAACGAGGAGCAGAGAGTGAGTTTGTAAATCTTGAGGGAACAAAAGATGTTGGGAATGGCGAGGGTGGAGTGCTGTGGGAGGGGTGTGGGACAGGTGGCAGTGAAGGAATGCCGGGGTGGGAAAGGAGGGGTTCAGGTGCAGAAACACCCAGCCCTGAGACACCAGGCAAGGTCATTTGATTCCAAACAATTGGTTTATTGATCATTATAGGTGTTGGCTGCTCCCTCACCTCTCCCTTCCCATTTTCTCAACTATGATTCCCCTCTCCCTGCCCCCTTCCCACTCTCAGTCCACAATACAGACCCATATCAGAATCAGGTTTATCATCACTCAAATATATCATGAATTTTGAGTTTTTTTGCAGTGCAATACACAAAATTATTACTGTACTGAGCAAGTCTTAGGCATCTATATATACACGCGCGTAGTCCCCGAGTTACGAACGTCCGACTGACGTACAACTCGTACTTACGAACCGAGGAAGGAGAACGCGGTCCGCCATTTTAAGTCGTTGTTGTTGACACTGTGTTGAGTGTTTAACTTTGTATTTGGCTTTAAATTTTCTTAGTAAGATTCACCCTGACCCCGCCCCTCCGTTCCGGTCGGCTGGTGGCGCAGTGAGATCAGCGCCGGGCTGGAGAACGGAGGTTTCCGAGTTCGATCCAGTGACAGACCGCTCCAGTGTCGGGTTGATGTCGATCTAGTGATTTCCGTACCATCCGTGCCAGGTTGATATCGAGCTCGCAACTCGACCTCATAAAAAAAACACTGCCACCTCCAGTTTAAATTCCCACGCGGAATATTGTGGATGATCAAATACCCAAACCCAGCACAGCCCCCACTTGTCCCATTCAGCCTGTCTCAGTGCGGTTTTCGTTAGGACCCAGCGGAGCTCGGGACCCCCTGTTCGCAGTGTTTCTGTTCCGTCGACGGTGTGCGGTGGTACTTAAGACCCAGCTGACCTCGAGAGCCGGCGGATGTCGGGACCCGACGCCCGCAGTGTTTCTGTTCCATTGACGGGAAGCGATCGCGATTGAAAATAAAGTGGAAATAATAAAGCGTTTGGAAAGAAGTGAAACGCCATCGGTCATTAGAAAAGCGTTAGGCTACAGTCGGTCAACGATCGGAACAATTTTAAACGATAACAGATAAAGTGAGAATAATGGAGCATGTGAAAAGCCCTGCCCCGATGAAAGCTACAATTATTACTAAGCAACGCAGTGGTTTAATTATTGGAATACATACGTTTCCTAAGTGTTTTATATGCATAGAAAGGTAAAATATATACTATATACTAAGACAAACGTTTGACTGACTGACGCTAAATAATACCGGATGTACTTGTTCCGACTTACGTACAAATCCGACTTAAATACGGACTCAGAAACAGAACTCTTATGTAACCCGGGGACTGCCTGTGTGTGCTCAAGACCATAGCACAGTACTGTACATATCGGTCACCATATAAAACCTTGAGATTCATTTTCTTGTGGGCATTCACAGTAAATGCAAGGAACACAATAGAATCAATGAAAGACCGCTTCCAGCAGGACAAACAACCTGTGTGCAAAATAGAACAAACTGCAAATACAAAAAAAAGCAAATAAAATAATCATAATTAATTAATAAATACGCAATAAATATTAAGAAGGTGAGATGAAGAGTCCTTGAAAGTGAGTCCATAGGTTGTGTGAACAGTTCAGTATTGGGGCAAGTGAAGTTGAGTGAATTTATCCCTTCTGGTTCAAGATTATGATAGATGAGGGGTAATACTGTTCCTGAACCTGGTGGTATGGGCCCTAAGGCTGATGTACCTTCTTCCTGATGGCAGCAGTGAGAAAAGAGCATGTCTGGTGGGAGTCCCTTATCATGGATGCTGCTTTCCCATGGCAAGGCTCTGTGTAGGTGGGGAAGGCTTTACCCATGATGGACTGGGCTGCATCCACTACTTTTTGTAGGCTTTTACATTCAAGGGCATTTGTATTTCTATCCCAAGCTGTAATACAACCATTCAATATAATATCCACCAGACATCTATAGAAGTTTGTCAAAGTTTTAAATGACATGCCAAATCTTCACAAACTTTTAAAAAAGTGAAGGTGTTGATATGCTTGGCACTTTAGCCATATCCAGGATAGATCCTCTGAAATTATAATATTCTGGAATTTAAAGTTGCTGGCCCTCTCCATCTCTGATTCCCTGATGGGAACTAGCTCTTAGCCCAATATAGGCTTGACTTTCCAACTGGAGGAAATAACCTCCCAAAATGTTATATGCCAATGACTTAGATGACAGAATTGATTGTTTTGTTGCAAATTTGGAGACAATACAAAGATAGGTGGAGGGGCAGTTAGTTTTGAAGAAGTAGAGAGGCTACAAAAGGACTTAGATTAGGAGAATGGGCAAAGAAATGGAAAATGGAATGCAGTGTCAGGAAGTTTATGGTCATGCACTTGGTAGAAGAAATAGAAGGATAGACTATTTTCTAAACGGAGAGAAAATTCAAAAATCTGAGGTGCAAAGTGACTTGGGAGTCCTTGGGTAAGATTTCCTAAAGGTTAATTTGTAGAGTGAGTCAGTGGTGAGGAAGGCAAATGTGATATTTGCATTAATTTCGAGAGAATCAGGATTTAAAAACAAGGATGTAAAGCACTGGTGAGACCTCATTTGGAGTTTTTGAGCAGTTTTGGACCTCTTATCTTCAAAAGGATGAGCTGATATTGGAGAGGGTTCAAAGGAGATTCACAAAAACAATTCCAGGATTGAAAGGCTTATTATGTTTGATGTTTGATGCCCCAGGCCCTGTACTCACTGGAATTCAGAAGAATAAGGGTTGACTTCATTGAAACCTATCGAATGTCAAAAGGCCTTGATAGAGTGGATATGAAGAGGATGCTTCCTATCATGAGGGATTCTAAGACTAAAGGGCACAACCTCAGAATAGAGGGGCATCCAAATAGAACTGAGATGAGGAGGAACTTCCTTAGCCAGAGGATGGTGAATCTGTGGAATTCATTGCCACAATTGGCTGTGGAGGCCAACTCATTGGATATATTTAAAGCAGAGGTTCATAGATTCTTGATTAGTCAGGGCATGAAGTGATACAGGGAGAAGGTAGGAGAATGGGGCTGGGAGGGAAAATGGATCAGCTATGATAAAATGACAGAATGGACTCAATGGACCAAATGGCCTAGTTCAACTCCTATATCTATGGTCTTACATCTTTAATGAGAGTGAGCCTTAGGTCTAACACCAAGTTCAGGAACAATTATTACCCATCAGGCTCCTGAACCAAGATATGTAACCTCAGTCCCCTCAATACTGAACTGACTCCACAACATATAGCCTCACTTTTAAGGACTCTACAACTTATGTCCTCAGTATTATTTATTTACTTTTTATATTACTTGCATGATTTCTCTTCTTTTGCACATTTGTCAGTCTTTGGTAATGTATATTTATACATAAATTCTATTATATTTCTCTATTTTCATTTAAATGCCTGCAAGAAGATGAATCCCAAGGTAGTATATGGTGACAGTGTACTTTAATGATAAATATAATATACTCTGATTTTGATATCAACAACATGAAACTTCTTCAGAATACCTCTATGATCACTTATTCCAAACCTTACTGTAATCACTCCTCTTTCTTCTGAACTCTTGGGAGAAAGGCTCAAACTATTCAATGTCTTTGCAAACGGTAATGGACCCATTTCAAGGAATAAACCAACAAATTTATCCAGTACCACTTGCAAGGTAATTTCTGTATATCTTTTCATGAACAGAAGTACCAATACTCTGGGTCCTGTACAAGATATTGCCACACTTACCTTTGCTGTAAAGGACAACATATCATCTGTCTTAAATAAAAACAGAAAATGCTAGGAACACCCAACAGATCAGCCAGCATCAGTGGTACAAGCCTTAGATTGTTGGGTCCATGGATAGTGGGGAGAGAGGAGGTGAAAGGCCCTTCACCACCCTTCCTTACTGTGGTTGGCCAAATCAAAGGAAATGACGAATCAGCATTTAGGAGACAGATTGAAATGGTGCTACAACAACAATGCCAGCAAAATCAAAGAGCTAATTATGTGAAAGAAACTGGAAGTCCATAAGGCAGTCCTCTTTTGAGGATCAGAAGTGGAGAGGGTTAGTAGCTTTAAATTCCTTGGCATTATCATTTCAAAGGATCTGTCCTGGGTTCAGCATGTAATTGCCATCGCAAAGAAGGCACAGCAGCACCTCTACTTTCTTAAAAGTTTGCACAGATTTGGCATGTCATCTAAAACTTTGACTAACTCGTATAGGTGCACAGTGGAGAGTATCCTGATTGACTGCATCGTGGCCTGGTATGGAAACACCAAGAATGGAAAAGTCTTCAAAAAGTGGTAGATACAGCTCAATCTATCACAGGAACAACCTTTCACACCACTGAGCACATCTACAAGGAGTGCTGCCACAAGAAAGCAGCATCCATATCAAGTACCACCACCATCCTTTTCTCACTGCTGCCATCAGGAAGGAGGTACAAGAGGCTTAGGTCCCACACCGCCAGGTTCAGGAGCAGTTATAACCCTTCAACCAACAGTACCTGAACCAGTGTGGATAGCTTCACTCATCTCAACACTGAACTGAATTCAAAACCTATGGGCTCATTCTCAAGGACTCTACAAATCAAGTTCTCCATGTTATTTATGTATGTGTTTATATATTATTATTAAAATTATATATTCTTTTTTTTCTCAGCTTAAGCTGTTAAAACCTGAGTTGCGGGCATAGCCAAACACACTCATTTCTCAATTGGTAGAAACTTTCGGACTATTCTAGTGGTGTTTAGTATTGTGGCTTTCTAAAGATTTACACATGGTGCGTATAAAAACTATTCACCCCCTTGAAAGTTTTCATGTTTTATTGTTTTACAACATTGAATTACAGTGGCTTTTATTGACACTGATCAACAGAAAAAACTTTTTTGTGTCAAAGTGAAAACAGAGCCTTACAAAGTGATCTAAATTAATTACAAGTATAAAACACAAAATAATTGTTTGCATGTATTCACCCCCTTTAATATGATACACTAAATCATCACTTGTGCAGCCAATTGGTTTTAGAAGTCACATAATTAGTTAAATGAAGATCTCCGTGTACAGTTAATGTGTTTCAATTAATAGTAGTAAAATTACACCCATATCTGGAAAGTCCAACTGCTGGTGAGTCTGTATTCTGGCAAAAACCACACCATGAAGACAAAAGAGCATTCCAAGCAATTCTGTGAAAAAGGTATTGGCAAACACAAGTCAGGAGACGGATACAAGAAAATTTCCAAGTCACTGAATATCCATTGGAGTACAGTTAAGTCAATCATCAAGAAATGGAAAGAATACAGCATAGCCGTAAATCTCAGCACAAACAAGAGAAAATCTTCAGATGCTGGAAATCCCAGCAACAGACACAAAATATTGCCTTGCCTGCTGAGTTCCTCTGGCATTTTGTGTGCAAAGCAGTAAATCTGCCTAGAGCAGGCTGTCCTCAAAAACTGAGTGACCATGCAAGAAGGGGACTCGTAAGGGAGGCCACCAAGAGACCAATGACAACTCCAGAGGAGTTACAAGCTTCAATGGCTGAGATGGGAAAGATTGCGCATACAACAACTGCTCCCCAGGTACTTCACCAATCGCAGATTTATGGCAGAGTGGCATGGAGAAAGCCACTGTTGAAAAACTCCCATGAAACCTTGGCTAGAGTTTGCTAGAAGACAATGGAGTCAGCTGGAAAATTGACCTTTTTGGCCATCAAATTAAACCCTATATTTGGCATAAGCCAAGCACCCCACATCATCAGAAACACTCTATGAAGCATGGTGGTGGCTGCATCATGCTGAGGGGATGCTTCACTGCAGCAGGCCCTGGAAGGCTTGTGAAGGTAGAGAGTAAAATGAATGCAGCAACATACAGGGAAATCCTAGAGGAAACCCTGAAGCAGTCTGCAAGAGAACTGTGACTTGGAAGAAAATTTGTTTTCCAGCAAGACAATGACCCAAGCATAAAGCCAAGCTACATAGGAATGGCTTAAAAACAACAAAGTTAATGTCCTGGAGTGGCCAAGTCAGAGTCCAGACCACAATCCGATTGAGAATTTGTTGCTGGACTTGAAAAGAGTTGTTCACTCACAGTCCCCATTCAATCTGACAGAGTTTGAGCATTTTTGTAAAGAAGAATGGGGAAAAATGGCAGTGTCCAGATGTGCAAAGCTGATAGAGACCTATCCACACAGACACAAGGCTGTAACTGCTGCCAAGGTGCATCTTCTAAGTACTAACTTGAAGGGGGTGAGTAATATTGCGATCAATTATTTTGTGTTTAATAATTGTAATAAATTTAAACCAATTTGTAGAGATCTGTTTTCACTTCAGCACAAAAGTGTCAAAAAAAAAGCCAAATTAAATCCACTGCGATTCAATTTTGTAAAACAATAAAGCATGAAAATTTCCAAGAGGGGTGAATATTTTGTATAGGCACTGTAGATATTGCTGTGTAGCCCTAAGTGTTTAATGCCATTGTGTAGTGCCTTTAGGATGATACTAGTTGTAGATATTACAATCAGGACAATGTATACCCTGTTCATGTTCCAAAGTCTTTTGTAATTCAGCATATTTCTGGTGTTTGTCACATTGCTTTCTGTTAGTTATATGTGTTTGGAATGGCTATATCTATTAAATGTTGTTCATGCTTGTTTATCCTGTATTATTATATCTGTTTGGTTATTATGGATTGCCAATTCATAATATTGAAACAGTATTATAATTTGTGGGATTCTGACTCTAAAACTGGATCAGGCTTGTATTTATAGTAATATATGGTTTCTTTTATGAGTTTGTATCTTAAAGCAAGATTGTGGTGAATGATAAACAAGAGAAAGTCTGCAGATGTTGGAAATCCAACTAACACGCACAGAATGCTGGAGGAGCTCAGCAGACCGTCAGCATCTTGGCCCAAAACATCGACTGTACTCTTTTCCTAGATGCTGCCTGACCTTCTGAGTTCCTCCAGGGTTTTGTGTGTGCATTGTGGTGAATGATGTTTGTCACTTGATTGTGCCACAGATTGAGTTAA
The DNA here is from genome assembly GCF_048418815.1 of Hemitrygon akajei. Taxonomy (NCBI): domain Eukaryota; kingdom Metazoa; phylum Chordata; class Chondrichthyes; order Myliobatiformes; family Dasyatidae; genus Hemitrygon; species Hemitrygon akajei. The sequence continues at coordinate 28,527,642 of NC_133127.1, forward strand.
ACTGCTGAAGGATCCAGTAATGTGTTAGATTGTTTCTGATTTCTCTTCATATTTTCTGCATTTATCATCTTGAATATATTGGTCTTTTATTTTGTATTTTTGATGATTTTTTTTGTGTGTGTGTTAAGCACCTGGTCCTGCACTGCCACAAGGAACACTTCTGTTTCTGGGAAGGGTTATCCAACTCTGAGCCAGGCATTCAATGCTTCCTTGTTGACATCTAGTCTGCCCAGATCGTTGGGGTGACTTCCATGGAGGTTATATACTGCTAATTTCTTCATTTTTTTCTGGGTTCATTTAGGTGCTCTCATCTGTTTAGTGGTGTATACTACTTATTAGAATTGCATATGCTCACATGGAATGCTGAGTCCTGTTTTTGTTGATGAAGATATATCCCTAGAAGTTTTATCTGACTGTTGTGTAGATTTTTAATGTCTGTTATTCCTCTTCCTCTTTTGGCCCTAGGTAGTGTTAATCGCAGCATGTTTAAGTGTACATAGTGTTTTCTGAAATCTGTCACTTCAGTTCTTTGTGAGTTTTTCCAGATCAGTTTCAGACCAAGATGCTATGCCAAATGAATATGTTAATATAGGTATAGTGGAAGTGTTGCATTGCAAAACGATGCACTAACCATTATGCTACTGTCAACATGCTCTTTAACTTATCTGACCAGCTTGCAGAAATTCGCTTTCTATCTATCCCTCCTGCCAGTTTATGTGCAATTTAAAATTATCTTTCCTAGTTTTTCCCTGTTTTGACAAGGGGGTCTCGGACCTGAAACATTTAACTCCATTTCTCTCTCCACAGATGCTAACTTACTGACTGATTCCCATGTGTTCTATGTTTTACTTCAGATCTCCAGCATCTGCATTCTTTTTTCTCCATTTTCATTTACTTTTTGTCTTACTAATTGCCATCTTTATATATACATTAACTAGACATGTTTCATTAAGCAGGCTACCCCATTCCTTTGTTCATCTGTGTTTAGTGTTTCATTTAAAAAAGCTCTCTTCCTACCAAAAGTTGCCACAAGTTTTACTTGTGAAACTCCGCTTTATGACACTATGGAGATGTGCTGGTGATTTAGAATTCCTTGACCTTTGTTGGTTGACTTTCTACCCAGACAATGCATTTCATTTAGAAATGTGGAATAAAATACTTGAGTAACTCTGAAACAACACAAATATCAAATTTGTGTTTTCTTTCTTTTTGAACGGGCTCTTCATCTTCAGCAAAGCCACAAGCAGCGTGGGCGAGAGGGAACAACGCATCAAGCAGGTACACAAAGAGTGTGTGTGGAGGTGTGGAAACGCCACCAACCTCTGAAACGCACACACGGCTTGCAACCGTAGTGAGCTCGCAGTGTGGTACTGCAGCCAACATGGTAAACATGGCAATACAACACTGTGAGAAAACACGCCACCACTGACATTGTGAATTAAGAGAGCATTCTAGCTCAAACACTTCACCCTATTTTGTCTTTGCAGGTGACCTGGATTTTATGATTTTAATCTTTTATTTTAAATGATAAAATTTGCAGAGGATTTTAAACTCAGCCAGCACAATAATGGACATTAGCCTCCACACATCGAGGACACATTCAAAAGGTGATGCCTCAAAAAGGTGGCATCCATCATTAAGGACCTCCATCACCCAGGACATGCCCTCTTCTCATTGCTACCATCAGGGAGGAGGTACAGCAGCCCGAAGACACACACTCAATTTCAGTGCTTTAGGAACAGCTTCTTCCCCTTCTCCATCAGATTTCGGAATAGTCCATGTATCCATGAGCACTACCTCGATATTTTTGCTCCCTTTCTGCAGTGTGTGTGTGTCTGTATATAATTATATAATATAATGTATTCATTTATAATTTATATTTTATATACTATATATTTATTAAAATTAACACATAAATTTATATATATTGTATAAAGTGCAAAAGCCCTAAGTGCATATATATATATATATATATCTAAGGATCTAAGGTGCCTAAGGCTTCTGCAGAGTACTGTAGTAATTATATGTATCGCGTTGTACTGCTACAAAAAAAATGACATATGTGAGTGACAATAAACCTGATTCTGATATGAGTCTCTACTGAGAGTGGGTAGGGAGGGGGGAGAGGGGAATCATGGTTGGGAAAATGAGAAGAGAGCGGGGTGGGAGCAAGAAGCACAAGAGAGACGTTCTGTAATGATCAATAAACTAAATTACCTTGCCTAGCGTCTCAGGGCTGGGTGTGTTTGCAGCTGCACCATCACCCCTCTGCCTTTAGCACTCCATCTCTGCCACCTGTCCCACACTCCACCCTCACTACTCCCAAACTCCTTTGCTCCAGCCAGATTTACAAACACTCTCTCCACTCCATGTTGACAAATACAGTACTGTGCAAAGGTCTTATGCAGCCTAGCTGTATATATTAGATAAGTCTGCCCTCCTTATCCGTGGGGGTTTGGTTCCGGGACCCCCCACAGATACCAAAAATCGTGGATGCTCAAGTCCCTTATTTAATCTGTCTCAGTGCGGTGGACTTTAGGTCCCGGGGGAGCTCAGGACCTGGCACCTGCAGCTGCTGCTGAATCTGCAGTGTTTCTGTTCCGTTGACAGAAAACAATCACAATTGTAAATAAAATGGAAATAATAAAGTGATAGGAAAGAGGTGAAATGCCATCAGTCATTAGAAAAACATTAGGCTACAGTCGGTCAATGATCAGAACAATTTTAAAGGATAAAGTGAGAATAATGGAGCATGTGAAAGGCCCTGTCCCGATGAAAGCTACAATTATTCCTAAGCAACGCAATGGTTTACTTATTGAAATATATACCTTTCTTAAGTGTTTTATATGCATAGAAAGGTAAAATATATACTATACATTAAGACAAACGTTTGACTAACTGACAGTAAATAATACTGGATGTACCTGTTCCAACTTACGTACAAGTCCGACTTAAAGACAGACTCAGGAACAGAACTCGTTCGTATCCCGGGCATGGCCTGGTACTTTAAATCATCTCTAGATTACGTATAATACTTAATACTATGTGAATGCTATGTAAATAGTTGTTATACTGTATCGTTTAGGGAATAATGACAAGAAAAAAAAGTCGGTACATGCTCAAACGGTGAGTGCTGGAGAGAGAACTTTCAGGTTTTCCTGATCCGCAGTTCGTTGAATCCGCACCTGCAGAACCTGCAGATAAGGAGGGCCGACTGTATTAGAAAGTTTTTGTCAAGGGCTGGCCATTCGGCCCATCAAATCTTGCCAAATTCCTATTCACATACTGTGTTGAAATTACTAACAAGTTTAGCTTTGAAAGTCTCTAAGGTACTACTCTCAATTACACATCTAGTTAGTTTGTCCCTCTTTAGCCAGAGAGTGGTGAATCTGTGGAATTCTTTGCCACAGGCAGCTGTGGAGGCCGGGTCTTTATGTATATTTAAGGCAGAGAGTGATAGATTCCTGATTGGTCAGGAGATGAAGGGATATAGAAAAAGGACAGGCGATTGAGGCTGAGAGGAAAATTGGATAAGCCATGATGAAATGGGGTAGCAGACTCGATGGGACAAATGGCCTAATTGTACTCCTATATCTTATGGTCTTATGTGTCCACAACTTGCTGTGCATAGAAATGTGTCCTGATGTTAGTCTGAAATCTCCCCTTAACCAGTTTTCTCCTATGGTCCTGTGTCCTTGATGATAGATTAACTTTGAAGTAGCACTTTACTTGTACCCTTAATAATTTTGTACACTTCTATCATGTCTCCTCTCATTCTCTGTCTACTGAGGCTGAAAACATTTAATTATTTCAATCTTTCTTCATAGTTCATGCCCTGCAGGCCTGGAATGAGTCTAGTCACCCTTCTCTGAACTCTCTCCATTGCCTTCACATCCCTCACACAATATGGAGACCAAAATTGTACATACTATTCAAGGTGTGGCCTCATAAATGCATTATACAGCTTAAGGAGGACGTCCCTTGTCTTGAACTCCACTAAAGGCATTATATAGCCCAACATTCTATTAGCCTTCCTAATCACTTCTGTGCATGGTTTAGTTGTTGTCAGAGATGAGTGTACCAAGATGTCCTAACCCTTCTCATACAGTGCACTTTCTAACTCGAGCCCCCCCCCCACTGTATATTTATATTTAAAATGTCTACTTCCTAATGTAATACTTCACATTTACTTACATTAAAATTAAATCTGTCATTTATCTGCCCACATCTAGATTTTGTTTAGATCTAACTGTATTGATTTAGCTGCCTGATTGTTATCAGCTTGTCCCCCTAATTGTGTGTCATCAACAAACTTTACTAGTTTATTTGTTAGGTGCTTATCCAAATCAACAGCAGCAGCGCCAGAACTGATCCCTGCAGAACCCAACTTTTAACATCGTCTAGGTGTGAAAATGATCTTCTCACCATCTCTCAACACACACAAAATGCTGGTGGAACACAGCAGGCCAGGCAGCATATAGGGAGAAGCACTGTCAACGTTTCGGGCTGAGACCCTTTGTCAGGACTGACGAAGTGTCTCGACCCGAAACGTCGACAGTGCTTCTCCCTATATGCTGCCTGGCCTGCTGTGTTCCACCAGCATTTTGTGTGTGTTGTTTGAATTTCCAGCATCTGCAGATTTCCTCGTGTTTGTTCTCACCATCACTCATTGGTTTGTTTTTGAGCAAAATCTGTACCCATTCATACACTTTATCCTGAATTCTTACCTCATGTAGTTTGATTATTAACCTCTCAAGAGAAACCTTGTCAAAAGCCTTCTGAAAGTCCAAGTAAATGATATCAACTGCTCTATTGTTATCATAAATTTTATTTGCCTCTTCATAGAACTCGAGCATGTTAATAAAATATGATTTCCCCTTTCTGAACCCATGCTGGCTTTCTGCTAACATGCCTGTTCTTATCAGCTTCTTTTCCATCTCATTCTTTATTATTGTTTGCATTATCTTATCTGCAATGCACGTTAAGCTTACAGGTTTATAGTTACCTGGGTCAGTACGGTCACCCTTCTTATATACCAGGATAATGTTAGCCTATTCCTAGTCCTTAGGGATTTCACCAGTCTTCAGTGACTTTTGAAAATTACATGTTAGGGGTTTGTATATATAATCACAGACCTCTTTAAATACCCTTGGATAAATGTTCTCTGGCCCTGGAGATTTATTAACTTTCAGCCTTTTCAACTGAAGCACAACCTCACTTTCTAAGATCTCCAGGTAACCTAAAATAATCTTATTTTTCTCTACACTTACTGGCATATTGCTAACATCTTTGCAGGTGAATATTTTAGCAAAATATGAGTTAAGAGTATCTGCTACATCCTTCTCTGCATAATTTAATACCCCACTATTATTCCTAATGCACTTAAATTCCTCCTTGATTTTTCTTTTGCTACTAAAGTATTCAAAAAATTCTCTTGGGGAAAATCTTAGCATTATGAGCAATACCCTACTCAACCTGCCTTTTGGTAATCCAAACTTCCCTCTTGACTATAGCTCTCATATTTTTATTTTCCCTAGGTTAACATCATTACTATTTTTTCTGTATTCTTTATATAGCTGTCTTTTCTTCAATTATTTTTATGTATATCTTTATTTATCCATGTAGTAAATCTATTTTTGATTGCTTTTCCCAAATTTGAGTATGAACATTTCCTGCACTGCTTGTATTACCTCTTTAAATTGACCCTACTTTTACTCAACTGTGACTCAACATCAAGCAGTTCTTTCCATTTTAACTTCTGAAGTCTTTGCCGCATCTGCACAAACTTTGTCTTTCACAAATCCCATTCAATGTTTTTGGTTTTTACTGATATACTCTCCCAAAAAAACTTTGAGACTAACAAGGTTATGATCATCTGTTCCTAAAGGCTCAACAACTTCTGTACTCAAAATTCTATCCTGATTGTTACAGAATATCAAATCCAGACAGGCCTCTCCTCTTGTTGGTACATTAACATACTTGGTCAAAAAACAATCATTCAATAATTCGATTAATTCACTTTCCCGTAATCCGTTAGTCACTGGGTTCTCCCACTTAATATTTGGAAAATTAAAGTAATCCATAACTATTATCAACCTCAGAATTTGCTGTTTAAACATTCTGATAGAGTTGTTTATTAAAATCACTATCAGCATGAGTGGGTCTCAAACACACACCCAATGTTTATTACTTTATCCTTATAGGTTTTAATTCTCACCCAGATATCTTCACCCAGTCTTGATTCATCTCCTATCATAAGCAGCCTCACATTTAAATTCTCTCTCTTGTATATCACTACCTTTACAATCTTGCCTATCTTTCCTAAGTATATCTTCAATACTATATTCATCAGCATCCTATGAGGTCAGCCAAGTTTCAGTTATTGCTGTTATATCATACTTTTGTATAGACTTGCATATAATTCCAGCTTGTTTATTTTATTCCTAATACGTCTTCCTCCACTAACGTGTTTGAACTGTGGAGCCGGGCTTTCAAAGTTCCGTGACCACCCCCCTCCTCCATTCCCTAGTTTAAACAGTCCTCAACTAACTGAAGCATCCGCCTGCCCAGTACATTAGTGCCCCTCCGGTTCAAATGCAACCCATCCCAGCGGTACAGGCTCCATCTGCCCCAAAAGATGCCCCAATGTCCCATAAACCTATGCCCCTTTAGCCTACACCATGATCTGAGCCAGGCGTTAAATCTTCTGATCTCTTTCATCTTACCTGGACTGGCGCGTGGCACAGGCACAAGTTCCGAGAAGACCACCTTGTCAGTTCTGTCTCTGAGTTTCTCGCCTAACTCTTTAAATTTGTCTTGCAGAACTGATAGCCTTACCTATATCATTTGTTCCAATGTGGGCAATGACTACTGGATCCACCCCATCTCTGGCCAGGAGCTTATCTACTCGTCCAGGGAGGTCTCCTACCTGTGCTCCTGTTAGGCAACACACCGTACAGGACTCCTTGTCAGTGCAGACCTGATTCTCAACATCCCCCCCCCCCTCACCCCCCCCCCCCCATAACTGAGTCCCCTGCTGTCACTGCTTCCTTTTTACGGGATTTAGGTTTGGGGGTAGTGAGGATGCTGTGATCCCTGTGGAAATCACGCTAAGCGCCTATTTTACCGCTGGAGAACTGCTTATGCAAAGGCGAAAAAACCGGCCGCCCAAAACAAGGGTTGGGCCGGGGGAAATAAACCACACGAGTTATATAAGCAGCCGCGTCCAAAATTTAAAACAACAAATGAACACTACAAATCAAACCTTTTTCTTACACTCTCGCACTCTCTCAAACAGCGCACACAGTAGGGCTGGTGTCCGGGGCACCAGACTAAGACCTGCGCACAGTTCTGCATATTATTATAATTTGTAGTATATTTTATGTAGTGCTGCTGAAAAACTTACATTTTCATGACATGTCAGTGACAATAACTCTGATTCTGGGGTGGGGAACCTCAAAAATGGTGCCTCCCTACCTCTGGTGAGTTCAGACTTATTCCTGATCTTCAATGCAGTAAGGTTCGAGTCCACGACCCGCATCAGCTTCGTACATTCCCGTGTATTTGAATTATCCTTCCAGACCATGATGCGACCAGTCAGGATACCTTCAACACTACACCTGTACAGTTTATTAAACTGACAAGGTGGACCTCATTAATCTTCGGCTCACCTTCCAGCTATGTCTAGAACCCAGAGCATGCCTTTCGTGTTAGGATGACCCTCTGAGCCCAGGGATTAGCCTGGTGACATAGCCTGCTAGAAGGCAATTGACTCGAGTCAGGAGAAATCTGTGCAGTTTGCCACCTCATGTTATGAACAATGATGGCCAACAAACAGGAAATGCCAAGAGTGGACTTATCCTCAATAAAGACAGGATTTAACATAATTAAGTTTAAAACTTCTGAAACATATTGCAACAGCTTCAGCGGATTCAATTTCCTCTTGATATCCCCATGATCACAAAAAGCGTTCTTTAGCCAATCCATCTCACTTCATGGGTTCATGCTCTTTGCCATTTTTCCAAATGACTTGGATGAGGAAGCAGAAGGGTGAGTTAGCAAGTTTGCAGATGATATGCAGGTTGGTGGTGCTGAGGATAGTGTGGAAGCTATTGATAGGATTCAGAGACAGGATGAGAAGTGAGAGCACCAGAATTCGGGATCTGATCCAGGTCCCTGGGGGCTGTGAAACAATGACAGTAACTGTTTAGCCAGTTTCTGTTTAGCGATCCAGATCTTGTTTTGCAAACTCAAAATTGTACTTTATCATTTGTCTGGGATACTTCCCAAGTTAAAGCTAGTGTCCATGATAAGTTTCCAGAATCACTGATGTTCAAAGTTTAAAGTAAATTAATTTACAAAGAACGTATACTATATATCAACATTTACTACTGAGATTAATTTTCTTGCAGGCATTCACATTAGATCAAAGAACATTCAACATATAACAGTATAGCACATGAACAGGCTCTTCAACCCATCATGTTGTGCCAAACCAATTAAATTAGTAATCAAATGGCCAAGTTATCCAATCCCTTCTGTCAACACAATGTCCAATCCGTCCACTTGGACACTGTGCAGGTAGCAGGGATTAGTTTATAAATAGTTTAGAAATTCAAGAAATGTAATAGAATCAATAAAATAACATAGTCATATAAAGACTGACAAATAACCAATGTGCAAAGACTCACTGTGCAAATACACTAATAATAATATTAATAATTTTACAGAAGGTAAAATATATCTCTTACCTAAAGGGGTGATTACCAAAGATCCATCAAAATATTGTCCCATTAATTGTTTAGAAACTATACAGTGCATATAAGAAGTATTCTGCCCCCTTGGAAAAGACAAAAGGGTCTGTTTCTGTTGATCAGTGTCCAAAAAAAAGCTAAATTAAATCTACTCTTATTCAATGTTGTGAAACAATAAAATATGAAAACTTCCAAAGAGGGTGAATACGTTTTATAGGCACTGTATACAAAATTGTAACATCACACATAGAAACATAGAAAACCTAGAGCACAATACAGACCCTTCGGCCCACAATGCTGTGCCGAACATGTACTTACTTTAGAAATTACCTAGGGTTACCCATAGCCCTCTATTTTTCTAAGCTCCATGTACCTATCCAGGAGTCTCTTAAAAGACCCACCACACATCTTGCAACTAATCACCACTCATTTAGATAACCATAATATACTTACAGAAGACAGAAAGGATGCTGTAAGGATATGAAAGGACGTAAAGAACAACCGATAATAGATTCCATAATTCTAAATCAAGGCCAAAGGGAAAGCAGAAATGTTTCATGTTGTTATATTGTCTACCAAAAAGCATTAGATTCTGTCCCACACTCGTGGTTAATAGAAGTTCTTAATACATATAAACTATACCCTATACTTGTGAAATTCCTACAATATCTGATGAAGCATCGGAGTACTGTAATCACCCTATATATTAACAACAAAAAAAGAACAACCATCATTATCAAAATAAACGGAGGCATTATTTCAGGGCGACTCTCAAAGCCCACTATGGTTTCGTCTAGCTTTAAACTCGCTCTCTAATGTACTAAATCGGACGAAAATAGGGTATCAAATCAGAAGCAACCAAACGGATTACACCTTGACGCACCTTCTATACATGCACGGTTTGAAATTCTACGCTCCTTCATCAGTAAAGTTAAAGTAATTCATTCAAATAGTAGAACTATTTTCGAAAGATATAAACATGAACTTTGGACTGGATAAATGTAGAACATTAAACATAAGGAAAGGAGCTAGCAGAATACAAAACAGAGCAGTACGATTCAGAACAACTGGTGGATGAATGTGAAGCATATAATTATCTGGGATATTAACGATCAAAGAAAATAGATCATAGTGTGAAAAAGGAAAAAGTTTTGACAGAACTTACTTCAAGGCTTCAGCAAATCTGCCAACCAGAGCTCAATAGTAAAAATATAACAGAGGCAATCAGTACTTTTCGCTATACCCGATATTAGCGTTTTCATTTGGCATAATGTAACCGATCTGGAAAATTTGTAAAGAAAAATAAGAAATGAAGTGACAAATTTTAGAAAACACCATGTGGGGACAGACGGAGGGCAAATGCAGTAAATCTAGAGAGACAGACAACGCAACTGGAAGAATCGCGGGTCAGGCAGCATTCATGGAGGGAGATAGACAAGTTGACGTTTCAGATAGAAACCCTTCGCCAGAAGCGGAATGTAAAACTGGCTTGCGCAATAAAGTACCAATAATTGGGACTAAGTACCTGGATCAGGTCTATAAGCGTCTGAAAAGAGCATTGGTGCCACGCAGTGCAAATGGGGTAGATAACACAAGAGATCTTACGGATGCTGGGAATCCAGAGTAACGCACACACACAAAATGCTGGAGGAATTCAGCAGGTCAGGCAGTATCTATGAAAAGTCGGTGTTTGGGCCCGAAACCCTTCATCAGGACAGTGTCTCGGCCGGTCCGAAACGTTGACTCTTAACTTTTCTCTCTATAAATGTGGTCGTTATGTGTATTTAACCGAAAACGACAAGTACACCTGAGAAATATCTGTGTGCTTTTTAATGAAACATTACGTTAGTATTTAGATTCCTTTTAAGTACCTGCAGATGTTTAAGATGCTAAACGGTTAAAATATCCAATATTGCAGAGTAAGAGGACACTTTTTTGCATTGCCGCGCGGTGAAGTTCTGCAGCGTGATGCTAAGCCTTCTCCTTAACCAGGACTCGCACCCGATTTCGTTTAAACAAAAAAAATCTAGTTGCTTGTTGTTTTATGAATTTCCTAAACCCTATGGGCACGACCACATTCCAACTCACTGAACACGTCTTCCCAAATTTCGGCTTTTTTCGTTTAAGGGTGGGTTTTCTAAGGGGTGGATAGTAACAGAGAGACGAGTTTCCACCGGAATTTATTCGCCTGGGAATGCAACGTACAATCTTTGGAAGGTAAATCCTTATTTATTTAATTAAAGGGTCGCGCATTGTCATGACGTGACAAAAAGATCCGTGCAGAAGAAATTGATATTAAATGCATCCAATTTATAAAGTACGTTATAAAGGGCATCTGAGAATCGGAATCAGCTTTATTTTCACTTAATCGTGTTTTATTTTGCTGCAGCGGTCAGTATAATAGGAAGTTTATATAAAATGACTTGTAATGGAATATAGATATGAGAATTAGTGCAAAAACAGAGCAAATAATAGTGAGGTAACTTTCTTGGGTTCCTTGTCTACTCAGAAATTTCAAACGAAGCTTTTCACAAAACAGCTGTCAACTCTGATGGTAGTAATGAGAAGAGGCCATGTTCTGGATGGTCAGGGTCCTGTATCTCCTCTCTGATGGTATAATGAGAAGAGACCATGTTCTGGGTGATCAAGGTCTGTATCTTCTCTCTAATGGTATAATGAGAAGAGACCATGGTCTGGATGGTCAGGGTCCTGTATCTCCTCTCTGATGGTATAATGAGAAGAGGCCTTGTTCTGGGTGATCAAGGTCTGTATCTTCTCTCTAATGGTATAATGAGAAGAGGCCATGTTCTGGATGGTCGGGGTCCTGTATCTCCTCTCTGATGGTATAATGAGAAGAGGCCTTGTTCTGGGCGGTGGAACTCCTTACTGATGGATACCAACTTTTTGAGGCATTGCCTTTTGAAGATGTTGTCGAAACTGGGGCAACTAGTGCCCTTGAAGAAGTTGGTTGAGCTTACAACCCTCTGCAGATTTTTTTTTTCTGATCCTGTGCAGTGGCCTCTCCATGCCAGGCAGTGATGCGGCCAGTTAGAATGTGTTACATATAGTCACAAAATCTAGTCATAATATTTAAATATCTTAAGTGAGTAAGTCACATTACTCCCGGAGAATCTAACTTAGTGTTCAGCGCCTACAAGTCTACCAGGACACGAGATTATGCCGGTGTCAGTTGCGCCAATTTACCATTTTACAGTTTAGTAGACCTGTGAATTGACGCTGAACGTGTGCTCCATGGAAGCATGATACAAGCACAGACTTGATTAGAGGATGAAGTGGCGACAAAGATGACGATGGTAAAGTGAAATGTCAGGTACTGTGGGATCGTGTTGAATTCAGATTGGGTACGGAAATCTTTGAATGACGAGGAACATCAAGGACGTTCCCATGGATTGTATATTATTCTACACGGCGTCTGTCATGGATCCTATTCTGCACAAATAATTTCACTAAAAGACTCCTAGTCTTACCCCAAAGACGGATCTCTAAAATATCTACCCAGCCACAATCCACAATGAACTGTTATGTCAGAATGATCTTCCGGACGCTGCATGCAGTCACCTAACCAGAAATTGTTCCGGAAATGGATTGGCACAAGTGTCCACTTGTAATTTTTTTATATGTCCTTGTTTTCACAGGAACGTCCTTTGCCCATCTTTGATTAATTGATTATATTTAGGATATGGGAAACAACCCACGGGAATGTGAGTAGTCAAGTTTATCGGGCGCCTCTGCAGCAGAAACTAAAAATAAACCGTATGATTCTTTGTAACACACACAAAATGCTGAAGGAACTCAGCAGGCCAGGCAGCATGTCTGGAAAAGAGTAAACAGTCGACGTTCCGGGCCGAAACCAGTCGAAGACTGTTTACTTTTTTCCATAGATGCCTGATGAAGGGTCTCAGCCCGAAACATCGATTGTTTACTCTTTTCCCTAAAGTCCTGATGAAACATCACGGCCCGACCGTGCGGACACCATCCAATCACGGCCCAAAGTTCCTGAGATTGTAACAAGCAGGAGACCGGAGATGCTGGAAACACGCGGAAAGCGGGGAAACATAGAACGAAGAACACAGTACCGCAACTTGACCACTAATTTAATTGGTTTGGGCCCACATTGTTGTGCCAAACCAATCAAATTACTGATCAAATGGCCAACTAAACAAACTCCTCTGCCTACACAACGCTCCTATCTTTCCAGTTCCCTCACATTCATGTACCTATCTAAATGTCTCTTAAAAGTCCCTAATGTATCTGCCTCTACCGTATGGGAGATATTTAAAGTTCCTTAATATTTTGCTTTTGTGTCAAAACGGGCAACAAACCATCCTAACCGGTTCTGCTCCTGTCTTATGGTCTTATAAAGGTAACGGCGCGAAGGCCAATGAATGGGGTTGAGGAGGGTGGAAGGGGTCAGTCATGATTGAGTGGTGGAGCACACTCGATGGGCCAAATGGCTTCTGCTCCTATGCCTTAGGGTTTTATGGTCTTATTTTGTGATGGTAGACCTGCCAGGGTTAGTTTGCAGGGCACTTTATCGCGCCCGAAACAGATCTGGGTTTGAAAGGACGGATCATGCAAACCCTTGTGTCTCTTTCAACAACCTGCTGGAGGAATTCAACAGGTCAGGCAGCATCTGTGGAGGAAAATGGACAGTCAACAGTTTGTTGACAGAAATGGATAGTTAACATTTCCTGTTGAGACCCTTAGTCTGCACTGAAGAGGAGGAAAGCTTCTTCAAAGTGGGCATACCTTGGCAGTGGAGAAGCGAAATGGACGCGCAAGTGGCAGCAGACGCCGGGACTGATGAAGAAAACATCGAAAGTGCAACGTTCCTCCAGCATCTTGTTTGCTTGTCCGCGGTCCCAATGCAGGGTCTCGGCCCAAAACTGCCCATCACTCTCCACTGGTAGCATCTGACCCGCTGAGTTCCAGGATTTTTGCTCTAGACTGCAGCTTCTCAAGTCGCTGGTGTCTATTTCAAACAGTCATTCAGTTCCTCATTGTTCCCACACCCTCCCTGACTTGATTTTGACACCTATTGAGTACCTACAGTGGCAAACGGAACGGCTCATTTAATTAACATGTATTTTTAATTAGGGATATTGGCATCACTGGCCAGCGCATACCATTCCTTGTTCAGTCTAGGTTCCCTTGAGCAGATAGTGGTGAGACCCGCCTTGGACTAACCCGGTAGCCTGTGCCATTGGGGAGTTCCAGGATTAAGACCCAGCGGGGATGAAGGACGGACGGTATGTTTCCAAGTCTGGACGACGTGCGATTTGGAGAGAAGCCTGCAGATGGTGGTGTTACAGTTCGCCGACTGCCTTCGTCCTTCTTTCTGGGTGTTAGGGGGTGTTATTGATGTGCCGAAAACAACATTTTACAATTTTTTAAAAAATACTGTCCTTCAAGAACTTTTTTAATATTATCAACAGCAGTAAACCGAGGAGGACTAATGCATTAATCAGTTTGACGGAATGCTGATTTTGGAGCGCATAGTTCTCTGAGCAGGAGTTCTTCAGACCGATTTGCATAAAAATTAGGTGTGTTGATCACGTGGGCCAGGTCTGGCAGCTGAATGGTGCCGAGGCTTAAAGATCTGCGTGGCTACTCAGATGTGTGTGTGTTTTCCCTTCATAGCAAAACCCCCTCTGATTTTCAGTCAGAAACATCCCGTCGGCTGGACAAAATGGTATTCCTCCGATGTATGTGCATTCTGATCTGTTGGATACGTAGTAAGTAGAAACTTTTTTACATTTCCATTGACCAGTTCTTCTGTTTGTGCCACGGGGTGCTGGGGATGAAAGCCATGTATAATCGTGTAGTCAGGCCATTCGGTCCGTCGTCCTGTGAAGGCTCTTCGAAAGAGTTACTGATTAACGACAACGCTTGCCTCAGTCGCTTCCCGAGAGTTAATACTGAATCGGTATTTGCTAATCTGTAGAGAAAGAATCAAGCTAAAGGGCGGGAAAACTTGTGAATAAACTGCAGTTTTGGAATTAAATCGAAAGTGTTCGTTTTCTGACCAGGGGCGCAGTTAGAGCCGATCCTGGACCAGAATCCCGCTGAAATACTTGTGACCAAAGGAGAAAAGCTGGAATTGACCTGCGCTGCGAATGAGCGTCTCGGTCGGTTGGCTTGGTACAGGATAGACGAGGACGGTACATCACATTTTGTGATCTCAATGAATGTCATGGATAAAATAGAGCGGGGAGCCGGGATAGATGAACGTTTCACGTCCGTCAAAACCACCTTTCGTTCAAAATTCAGCTTAGTAATTAAAAACGCTCAACTCACGGACAACGGCACCTATCACTGTATGATGAAGCATCAGGCGAAAGTCCACCTCGGAGGTGGAAGTATGGTGACTGTAGGTAAGGAGATCTTCATCTGGATGCCATAACATATTTATAACATAATTACAGAGGCCGATTGCGTGCCTTAGTAATATTACCTCTGGCATTTTTAAGCATTTGTCCTAGTAATTGCAAAACAAAACATGTGATTATTAATCTATTAAACGCCAGGAAGCCCAAAATGTATTCTAATTGCATGGGATTTCCTTAAGCGCTTCTAACCGGGTTTGAAGTGATAATTGTTTGTTAAAGTGGTTCTGTTTACCGGATACGGATTATAACAGAAGTTGGTATCTTCACTTGTAAGCATTCTCAAAGTCCAACAAAAGCGGGCGCTGAGCTCAGGTGTTGTTGGGCTTCTGCAGTAGACATTACAGAGGAAAACTCACAAGATGGTGTTTCTTTCAGTTCCAGAGAAAGCGATAGTAACTACACCGCCCACAACTACAACAACTCGCGAAATCATTCGGTACAAACACCCACTGGGTAACAAGAAGAAACGGGGAAAAAATGGTAAGACTGTTGGCTAACTGCAGACCTTGAAACGATCAAGGAGACGGTTTCATAAACACAAAGGCATTCTACAGAGTAATACAGGTAAAATGCTGGAGGAACTTTGTCGACGTTTCGGGCCGAGACTATTTATCAGAAACGTTGACTGTTTATTCCTCTCCGTAGATGCTGCCTGACCTGCTGAGTTCCTCCAGCATTTTATGTGCGTTACTCTGGATTTCCAACATCTTCAGAATCTCTCATGTTCGGAGATGCCGAAAATCCAGAGAAACAAACTCAAAATGCTGGAGACACTCAGCAGGTCAGACAGCGTCAACACAGGGTAATAGAGAGTCGGCGTTTCCGGTCAAGGCCTTTCATTTCTCCCCATAGTTGCTGCATGATCTGCTGAGTCCCTCGAGCATTTTAAGGGAGATGGCTCCGCTAAGGTTATCTTCTTATTAGAAATACACGTGTTGGGTTTGATTTAAATTCGTGTAGTCCAATTGATTTGGTGCCCGATCATATTGTCAGCGAACGTGGCTTTGATCCCCCTCGGCGAAACAACGTTGGCGCAGAACCCTCAACTTGACAGCAACTCAGCGCCAGGTGTTCAGGTTAATTCAATCGCCTATACCAACGGGGACATTTCAAGTGTATAACTTTGATTTAGAGTGAGTGAATCCTAGGGTGTCTCGTATATCTGTATTGCCTGAGTGTACTTATTCAAGGTGAGGTTCGCCAGAAAATGAAGGCATTTTGAAAATAAATGTTAAAGGCGCAGGTCAGACAGCTTCTGTGGAGGGAGAAACTGGTTTTCGTTTTAGATCTTTGAACTTCGAACAGAACCCTTAGGGGCAATCCTTTCGCAATGTATCCCGCCTTTTCGCGTTTGTTTGGAGGTTTCGTTTGTAATTCCACTATTTGAGAAAGTTGAATTTGTTTCACGGGCATGTCCTTAAAGGACAGTGGGGACGATTGTAACCTGTTACCCCCAGAGCCTTCTGTCTCTAATCTCCTTGCTGATGATTTATAAAATAATGAAAAAACTATTTCGCGCCACCACATAGCTCCCACTCCATTCAGATTTATGGAGCTATCCACCCTTCATAGAAACGGCAGAGAGCCGCTCAATGGTTAAGCCTAGGCATCATTGATCATCCCGGATTTTCTTCTGAGCCTCTCCAGTTTTATGCTGAAAAGCATTTATTGAATAATAAATGCCTCCCTGCCCTGTCGTCATCATAAAATACCTTACAGATTAGAGCACGAAACGATATTTGGATATAGCGATAATAGAACAAAGATCACTACTGCAGAGTACAAGCCTTTCCTTTATGTTATACTGACCTTTTATCCTACTCTAAGGTCAATCTAATCCTTCCCCTTATATAACCTTCCATTTTCTATTATCCATCTGTCTATCTAAGAGTTTCTTAAATGCCTCTAATGTATCTCCCTCTACCACCACCCTTGGCGGGTCGTTCCACGCATCCACCATTCTCTGGCATCACCCTATACTTTCCTCCAATCATTATAAATTTATGCCCCCTGGTATTAGCCATGTCCACCCTGGGAAAAGTCTCTCGCTGTCCATTCTCTCGATGCCTCTTGTCATCTTGTACACCTCTATCTAATCACCTCTCATCCTCCTTCGCTCCGAAAAGAAAAACCTTAGTTCACTCAGCCGAACCTCATAAGACATGACCTCTAGTCCAGGCTTCTGCCTTCTTCCTATAATGAGGCGATCAGAATAAACATTACATTCCAAGTGTTTTAGAGAGCTGCAACATTGCCTGCCGGCCTCTGAACTCAATCGCCCGACTAATGAATGCCAGCACACCACACTCCTTCTTAACAATTATAGAGCAAACCCGAGGTACAATCAGATCAGGCCGGATCTGTAAAGAGAGGCAGGAGCGGCGACCTTTCCAATGCAATAAACCATCGCCTGAACCCAGTTTGAAGTTGTGTAGGATAAAAACATCACGAGGGGAATTCCTAAAACCTTATTACAACGTAATAACAAGGCAGTACGCAACAAGCATGTGAGAATGATGGCAGTCAAGAGCAAGGTACCTTTGAAAATTAGTGTTTTAATAAGATAATTTAATGTACAAAGCTAAATTTTTTTTGAAGAGGTGTTTTAATCTTGATCGAAAGAAGGGTGAACCCGGATTGAATAATCCATTTCAAATGGGAACTTGATACAAACGAAGATAGGGGAAGCAACAAATGCCGGCAAGAATACAAATCTCTAACCAGGGTTTTAAAGAGCTGCAATATTACCTCGTGGCTCTTGATTGAGTTCAAGAGTCGAGAGATAATGTTGCAGCTGCTTAAAACCCTGGTTAGGTCACACTTGCAATATTGTGTTTAGTTCTGGTCACCTCATTAGAAGAAAGATGTAGAAGCTTTAGAGAGGCTGCAGAGGACATAGTATGTGGTGACATGTACTTGCTTTGATAATACATTTACTTTGAACTTAGAACGCGTGTTAGTAGAGAAACGCAGAATATTATAATTAGACAGCCCATCTAATCATCCATATCTATATCATCTTTCTCTGCTGGCCCATTGACCCTGGATGAAGGGCAGGTGGCAACCAATAGGCATCCATTGGCAATGTATTCTATTTGGGTCCTTTACACAACATTGTGACAGAAACAGCATGGAAACTTTCTCTTCCAAGCATATTCCTGTGGCCCCAAGGCTAAAGATTAGTTTACAGAAGTTACTAATTTGGAATTAAAGTAAAACTGGTTATTAGTGATGATGACTACAAAAATATAGGGTTGTTTATCAGTATATTATCAGATTGTCAATCTGGGGATCACATACTGGGATATTATGATGGGTTCCCTTAGTGAAGAACGCTTGTGTGTGTTCTGTTTAACATGGGAAATCATGTTCTGTTTAACATGTCCTTGACATATCAGGGTCAGTAGCATGGAATGCAAGACGAGTGGGGTTCCTTTACTGCTGCTGCACGTTCACAACCTTTGTGATGTGTAATCATCTTCTGCCAGCTCCACAGTTGAGATCTTGATTGGATTGGCCTTTGTCTGGAACCTCTCCATTGACCTTCCTGCCTTGGGTGATTCTGCTATGACCTAAGCGCCAGATGGCAGAACTCCAGGTGCCATTGCTCCTGGGATCCCAGGAACTCACAAACCTTTCCACCACAATAAAGTCACAAAACTTGGATATCCTAAGAAATATGCTGACCTAACCCAGCCTGTACTAAAGGCAGCGCTTTTGACTCTTAAATGCCAACTGAAATGGTCTAACAAGCCATCTAATTCAATAGCAAGTGGGCAATAAATTCTGGCTTTTCCAATAACACGTAGATGAATGAATAATTAACCAAATTTAACCAATACACAATCAATAGTTGTTCAATATATCCAGATTCTCTGCGAGTTGCTGTGACTTGTACAATGAATGCCCAATGAACCTTCACTAGTGCAAGCTGCTGGGTATATCTAAGATTTCTATTTCAAACTGTGCTTGAAAGTACAAATAACTTACTGTAAAATATTTTGTTGGACAATACTTATCATCCACCAACACCTAAACAGTGCATTTTAAACAATTCCACATTTAGGCTGTGAATTTGATACACTTGGATTGAACATTTAAAAAAATTCATTGTAAAGCATGGTTCGATATCCTGAGGTCCTAGAGGTTTTCTGTCAATAAAAAAAGTACTTTCTTTATTGACTCCTAGTTAACCTCAGTTGAAAGGCCAGATATTATTGGCATCATCAGTGTCCAGACAAAAGTGTACACACACTATAACCAGGGATTTGTGGCGGACAGAGAAAATGTAAAAGAATGAAGGAGTGAGACAAAATTTTGTTTGATTAACTAAGTTAAATGTTTGTGTGTGGATTGTCTTGCTACCACATAGCAGAGCTGTCAAAGCATCTTTTAAGCATCTCTTTAGAACAGAGATGAGGTGGAATTTCTTTAGCTGGGTTAATTGTCATTTTCAACCCCATTCTTCTGCCTTCCCCCCATAACATTTGATACCCTTACTAATCAAGAACCTATCAATTTCCGTTTTATTTATACCCAACGACTTGTCCATCCACAGCTATCTGAGGAAATTAATTCCACAGATTCACCAGCTTCTGGCTAAAGAAATTCCTCCTCATCTCTGTTTTAAAGGGATGTCAATGTATTTTGTACACCTGCCTCAACCATTTCCCATGGCAGTTTGTTCCATATACTGACCACCCACTGGATGAAAAGGTTGCCCTTCAGGTTTCTATTAAATTTCTACCCTCTCACTTTAACCTGCAGTAGGCTAAAGTTCTTGATTCCCCAAATCTAGGGAAAAAGACTGTGCACATTGAGCCTTCTATGGTCTTAATGATTTTATACACCACATTCTCCAACACCCCATGAATAACATCCCTAACTGTTCAACCTTTCTGCATAACTCAGTCCCTCAAGTCCCAGCAACATCCTGGTAAATCTCTGCTGCACTAATTCCAAATTAATTGCATCTTCCCTTTGGCAGGACGACCAAAACTGAACAAAATTTGTTTGCATAGATACTGCCCGACCTGTTGAGTGTAATCACTAGGTTCTATTGCTCAGTCATCTGGTCCAGTGTCAAGAAAATTGCATTCCTGACTAGGTTTACTAATAACTTGAGTATTACCTGCCACAGTCAAAGAGTTAACGGAGCTTTAAATGGGCAACCCCCCATTTCTGTAAAGACCCGAAAGTTCTTTATATTTGAAGTGCTCTGCTGTAAATTGCTTCATTTCATCACATTGTTCCAATGCATTCTTCTGAGGGAAAGAATCAGCCTTGTGGTTCAACTGCTTATCCACAGTCATTTGCCGGGCATCTCACTGTACTGCGCACTGTTAACGTAACTCTTCCTGTTTCTCCAGAGTACGTTTGCGACTGGCCTATCTGGGCATCACTGGCTGCCTTCAACATTCTGCTCCTCACTTCCATCCTTTTTGTCTTCATCCATCATAAGAATAAGCGTAAGTCTTGATATTAGTCTCTGACCTTAAGGGCATTGTTATACAGTATTTAATTGGACACTTACACTCAGTGTACCTAATGAAGTGGCCAATGAGCAACATTCTCTCTAATTTTTTATATAGCTGCTCGGACCAACCATTGTTTTGAGCAGGAAATTTTTATACTGCCTGAAAATTGTGCGGCACTTTAAATGTAATAGGCATACTATGAATATTTAGAATGAAAATTGAAAAATCGCATACTTTTGATTTTATTTATCTATTGAAGAGAATAGTGAAATACAGTACAACAAAGAAAATCTTTCACAGTTTGTAAACTTTTTCAAGTTGAGTCCAGTTCCAGCTGCGTGGCAACAGAGGCTATGTGCGCGGAAACATTTCAGTTACTGCGCGGCCACCGACTCACGCAGCTGAGAGGGAGCAGTGGCAATGGGTGAATGTTCGTGGTCCTCTGCCGCTGTAGCCCATCCACTTCAAGGTAGTGCGTTCAGAGGTGCTCTTCTGTACACTACTGTTGTAACGCAGAGCCATTTGAGTTACTATCGCCTTCTTAGCAGTTTGAACTAGCCTGACCATTCTCCTCTGACCTCTCTATTTACAAAGAACTGTCGCTCATTGGATGTTTCTTTAGTTTGTTCTTCGGACAATTATCTGTAAACTCTGGGTTGTTCTGCATGAAAGTCTCAGGAGATCAGCATTTTCTGAGATACTTAAATAACACTGTCTGCCACCAAGAATGATTCCACGGTCAAAGTCACTTAGATCTAATTTCTTCCCCATTCTGACGTTTGGACTGAACAACAACTGAACCTCTTGACCGTGCGCTTATTTGTGCATTGAGTTTCTGCCACATGACTGGCTGGCTAGATATTTGCATGAAGGAGCAGGTGTACAGATGTACTTAACAAGGTGGCCAGTTTACTCAAGAGATCTCCGTTTCTCTTTCCTCCGTAGGTCACCGAAGGCGATGTCCCCACCAGTTTCGCAAGAGATAAGGAAGGAAAATGCGGCGGGACTCTCAGTGAATTGCCGGGCGGGAGGGAGGGTTGGTGCATCTGCCCATGGACTCTGCGTTGTATCACTTTTACTGCAATTTTACCAGAAGCCTGCCCACGCCCCGGGCAGGTTCTCCTGATGTACTGTCTCTCACATTCTGCATTAGACTTTGTTCGATTAAACTTAAGAAATCTACGGATACCCTAGGAAGTTAAAAGGAAGCTGCCGCGCTGTGTTGTTTAAATCCCGATCTTCGTAGTTTAGAACTGACGGCAAAGTCCGGCAAAATGCAACTGTACATTAAAACTAATAGAAAATTGTTTTAAAATAGAACATTCCACTACAAAAGTGATGTGCATTTGATTGGTGTGTACACGAAGGGATCTAACACCCTGCTACTTAATATCCCACGCCAAAGGACACAATGCTAGGTCCCGAGGTCGAGACAGAGTTTGCCTTAACAAACTGAGAGATAGAACGCAAAACGGCACATGTCAGGACAGGCCCTTCCAACCGCCATGTCTGTGCAAACTATGGTGCCAATTCAAATTAATCCCATCTGCCCGCACGTAGTCTATATCCCTCCATTCCTTCTTCGTGTCCCTGTCTAATGTCTCTTTAACATTGCTATTCCATAAGACATAGGAGCAGAACCAGGCCATCCAGCACATCGATTCTACTCCGCCATTCCATCATGGCTGTTTTATTACCCCTCTCAACCCCATTCTCTTCCCATCTCCCCATCACCTTTGACAGCCTGACTAATCAAGAAACTATCAGCCTCCGCTTTAAATATACCCAAAGGCTTGCCATCCACAGCTGTCTGTGGCAATTTTTCACAGGTTCACCACCCTCTGCCTAAAGAAATTCCTCCTCTTTGCTGTTCTAAATGGATGTCGGTCTATTCTGAGGCTGTGTGCTCTGGTCCTAGACTCTCCCACAATGGGAAACATCCTCTCTACATCCACTCTATCTAAGCCTTTCAATATTTGATAGGTTTCAATGAGATCCCCCGCCCCCCCCAACAACCACAGCACTTATTCTTCTAAACTCTAGTGAGTACAGGTCCAGAGCTCTGCATACGTTAACCCTTTCATTCCTGGGATTATTCTTGTGAACCTCCTCTGGACCCTCTCCAATGCCAACACATCTTTTCTGTGATAAAGGCTCCAAAACTGTTCACAATACTCCGTGTAGTCTGACCAATGCCTTATAAAGCCTCAGCTTTATATCCTTGCTTTTATGTTCTAGTCCTCTCAAAAGGAATACTAACATTGTATTTGCCTAACCCAACCTGCAAATTAACCTGTTGGGAATCCTGCATGAGGACTCTGAAATCCTTTTGCACCTCCAATTTTTGAATTTTCTCCCCATTTAGAAACTAGACTACATCTTTATTCCTTCCTCTAAATTGCATGAAAATACACTTCCATACACAATATTCCATCTGCCACTTCCTTGCCCACCCCCCAATCTGTCTAAACTCTTCTGTAGACTTCCTGCTTCTTCAACACTAATTGCCCCTTCACCAATCTTTGAATCATCTTCAAACTTCGCCACAAAGCCATCAATTCTGTCATCTAAATTATTGACATATAACATGAAAAGAAGTGATCCCAATACTGACCCATGCAGAGAAACTAGAAAGGCCCTCTTTATTCCCACTCTTTGCCTCTTGCCAGTCAGCCAATCTTCTATCCATGCTAATATCTTTCCTGTAATACCATAGACTCTTACCAAGTTAAGCAGCCTCAAATACCCTCTGAAAATCCAAGCATAAAACACCCATTGACTCTCCTTTGTCTATCCTGCCTGTTATATCCTCAAAGAACTCCAGCAGATTTATCAGGCAAGATTTCCCCTTCGGAAACCACATTGACTTTGGCCTATTTTATCAGGTGGCTCCAAGCACCCCGAAATCTCATTCCATCTGCTTCTTCCTCTCTGTTGGTTGTGCGTTCAAGGTATTGACCACATTCTCTGTAAAATCTCCACTCCTATATCTTCTTTAAACTTACCCTCTTCCCCCTCCCCTTAAAACTTTACGCTCTGCTATTTAACATTTCCACCCAGGGAAATGGTCATGCCACAACTCGTCCTAAGACTATAAGGGTTTGCTATTAGAGCTCTATTACAGTCCATAGTGTACTTCTGCAGTGGATAACTAATGCTTTGTTAAAAATGTAGTTCCCCTGAAAAAATAATGAATTTTTGGTTTTTTTAAATTATGGTGACTGAGATAAAATAAATTTACCAACAACACTAGCTGAGACAACTGGTGTCCCAAGATCTAAATGCCTACATCAGGGAATAGACAGACACAGTCCACCAATGAGAGAATTGACCATTTTTAATTGGACTGGAAGCTAAACTCAGCCGAAGAGAAGTTTAATTTAGAGATACAGCACGGTAACAGCTCCTTCCAACCCAGTGAGCCTGCACTGTATCTCTAAATTATGACAACTGCTGTGTTGCCATGCCTCCCCAAGATTGCCCCCCACCAGCCAAAATAAGTTCTGAAATTTAAAACCAAAGAAAGAGCAAAGGTGGGGGGGGGGGGGGGGAGAGCTGAAATAAAAACAGAAAATGCCAGAAATGAAGTTAATGTTTCAAGTCAATGATCTGAAATTACTGGATGTTCAGTTTCTTTAGTGTTGATGAAAGTACCTGGTAGGTTTTTCTACACATTGATGGTGGTTGCTCTTTAACAATAATTCATGAGATGTGAGGAACAAACAAACTTCCTACCCTTCTTTATAATTGTCAGCTTTTTTGCCTCCTTCTGTTTCCCAGTCCTTTCTCTGTTGTTCTTTCTTTCTCACCTTTGGGCAGAATGGTTTGAATCTCTGGAATTCTCTACCGCAGAAGGTTATGGAGCCAGATTCATTGGGTGGGGGACAATGTTACTTGAAGAAGTAATAGATCATCTTTTATTTGAAAGATCAGGGAATTGAGAGCTTTGGGGGAACTGGCATAGATAGGAGGTGGAACATTGGACAGAACAGCCATGATCATATTGAATGCCAGGACAGACTTGAGGGGCTGAATGGCCTACAACTGCTCCTATTTTCTTTTATTTTCTTATGTTTTCCCTTTCCTAGTGTTTGCAGTATTGTACAATAACAAATTATAGAATCATACAGCATGGAAACAGGCTTCTCGGTCCAACTCATCCCTGCCAAACTAGACCCACTGTCTCCCACTAAACTAAACTGGTCCTATTTGCCTGTTCTTGACACGTATCCACCATACCTTTTGTCTCCGTGTACCTGTCCAAGTGACATTTGAATGTTATTATTGTACATGCTTCCTCCAATTCTCCTGGCAGCCCACTCCACGTATGCACTAGCCTCTGTGTGAAAGGGTTTCCCACCCACCCCACCACCCCTCTTCCAGCTCCTGACAAATTTTTACCCTTTGATCCTTGACTCCACAATCCTGCAGTGATGGGGTGTGGTTACACCAACTCTGCCCACTTCCTCTGTACCAAAAAACTTAATTACATTCATTGTCAATGTATGCCAAACTACCCTTACACCAAAAGGGCTTTAGCTTGAGAGACTGGAAAACAGAGGTTTGGATGCCATATTTCAGTTCTACAGACCCATGGTTAGAAGCAAGCTGGATATAGACACTCAGTAGCCTCTTTATTAGATGCAGGAGTGGAACCCGGTTTGATCCTCCACTGATGTAGCCCATCCATGTCAAGGTACGACTTGTTGTCCATTCAGAGATGCTCTTCTGCACACCACCGATGTCACGTGTGGTTATTTGAGTTCCTGTCACTCTCCTGTCAGCTCAGATCACTCTGGCCATTCTGCACTGATGTCTCTCATTCACAAGGCATTTTCACCCACAATTCTGCTGCTCACCAGATGTTTTCTTGTTTATCATAAACTCTAGAGACTGTTATGCGTGAAATCCCCAGGAGATCAGCAGTTTCTGAGATACTCACACCACCCCGTCTGGCACCAACAATCATTCCACAGTCAAAGTCACTTAGATCACATTTCATGCTCATTCTGGTGCTTGGCCTGAACATCTTGACATTATCTGCATGCTTCAGCATTGAGTTGTTGCCACAACTCGATGGTTAGATATTTGCTTTAAGATTCAGGTGTACCTAATAAAGTGATGACTGAGATATAATACTAGATAACAATGGGATCACAAAGCCTTACTTTATGAGAACAGTTGTGTAAGCTTTGTTTCTATTAGCTTGCATTCAGTAAGGAATTAATTCAGTGGGTAACAAAAACAATATTTATTTTTATGGAATAGAAATCAAGCCGACATGTTATGTGTCTTTGGGGTAAAACAAGTTAAAACCTCCCAGAAATCATGGATAAGAACAAGTGTAGAGGTTGAGAAGGTAAAGGAAATTAGCTATAGCATATGCCAAAATTGATTCAGCATCAGTAAAACTGAATTGAAATATGTTGAGACACACGGAACCTTGCAGCTGCTGGAAATCTTGAGCAACACACGCAAATTTCTGGAGGGAGTCCGCAGATCAGGCAGCACTCATGGTGAGCCCAAAATAGCAACTGTTTATTTTCCTCTACCTGCTGCCTGACCTGCTGAGTTCCTCCAGCAATGTCTGTGTGTTGTTGAAAAACTAGCGGGACTGAACGGTGAGAAATCCCTGAATCCCAAGTATTTGAAGGAGCTGAAATTTTGAAAGATGATGACTATCGTCTTCCAAAATTTCATAGATTGCAAAATTTCCACTGATTGACAGGTAGCAAGTACAACATCACTATTTAACAAGGGAGGGAGAGAGAAAAGTGGGAACTACATTTGTATGTATAGGAGAGTAAAGAAAATTAGGGGATAAGAATTGATAGAGTGGACACACAGTGCCTCTTTCCTAGGGCAGAAATGGCTAACAGGAGAGGGCATAACTTTAAGGTGATTGTGGAAAGTATGGTTGTTGGGGGGGGGGGGGTGTCAGAGGTATGATTTTTACACACTTAATAGCAAATGCATTGAACACACTGCTGGAGACAGATACAAGAGGAACATTTAAGAGACATTAGACGGGCACAAGGATGAAAGAAAATATTGAGGGCTCTGTGGGAGAGAAGCATTAGATTAATCTTGGAGGCTTGCACAACAATGTTGGCCGAAGGGCCTGTATTATGCTGTAATGTTCTATGTACAGATCTGTTTGTACTGGATCCATGGTAAAGGAAATTCTGTAAAGAATACTTTCTATCTGAAAAAATAGAATAACTCAGCAGGTTAGACAGCTTCTGTGGAAAGAGAAATAGTTAATGTTTTAGGCCAAAAACCCTTTAAAAGAACTAAGAGAAAGAGAAAGAGAGTCAAAGGGAACTCCTCTGATATCGTGAAATAGAGTAGCCATTAAAGTCAGTTAAATTCACATGATAAGGCCACACTCTAGATGGAGGAACAACACTTCATATTCCAACCTTGTGGTATGAGCATCGATTTCTCTAACTTCCAGTAATTTGTCTCCCTCCCCTTCCCTCTTTTCCATTCCTCATTAGGCTCCCCTATTACCCCTTCTCCTCTTCTCACCTGCTCATGGCCAACCCCATCCCTTTCTTCCATGAGATTCACTGTCCTCTTCTGTCAAATCCCTTCTTTTTCAACCCTTCATCTTTTTCACCTAACACCTCCCAGCTTCTTACTTATCCCCACCACTCCTCCCCAACCCCCTGTTGCCAGCCTTCCCCCCTCACCTGGTTTCACGTGTACTTCTTCACCCTCCCCCACCCCCACATTCTTATTCTTGGCCTGAAACATTGACTGTTTATTCCCCTGCCTGACTCGCTGAGTTTCTCCAGCGTTTTGTTTAGGCTCCTTTGTCTCTGTAATGTGTTAATAATGTCATGGTATTCAGGCAACCTGGTTGTGTAGTGGTTAGCACAACGCTTTACAGTACCTGCGCCCCTAGGTTCAATTCCCGCCCATCGCTGCCTGTGACTGCGTGGGTTTCCTCTGGGTGCTCCGGTTTCCTCCCACAGTCCGAAGACCTACTGGTTGGTAAGTTAATTGATCATTGCAAATAGTCCCGTGATTAGTCTAGGGTTAAATTGGAGGTTGCTGGGTGGCTGGGCTTGAAGAGCCGGAAAGGCCTATTCTGCTCTGTATCTCAATAAATGTCAGAAATGAAGAAGGGAGATAGGAGGAATGACCAGCAAAAACAACTGGTTGGTGCACTGTGCATCTTACTTGTGGTGGAGTTTTCTATTACTAA
The DNA here is from genome assembly GCF_048418815.1 of Hemitrygon akajei. Lineage (NCBI taxonomy): Eukaryota > Metazoa > Chordata > Chondrichthyes > Myliobatiformes > Dasyatidae > Hemitrygon > Hemitrygon akajei. Next base: position 28,555,495 of record NC_133127.1, read on the forward strand.
GGTAATTCTGACCCTATCAGCACAAATTTTATTAAGTACAATTAACATTGCTCCAATGAATGTAGAAAGCAAACATTCTCTTCAGTTTTGATGCTACTTAGACCTTTTTTTTATTGTTGTAAAAGTTCATCTTTTATCATAGCTTTGCTTTCAGACCCTTTGACATAAATTTAAAAGACCACACTTCATACAGATTGAACCATCAGATTACTCTCAACAGCAGTAGCTACTGCGGAAAAAAAAACAATCGCGTTCTTTCACCCACCAGTTATATGATTCAAGATTCAAGTTTATTTATCACGAGTACATTGAAACGTTTACATTTGTGATAACACTTGAGGGTTTGCTGGGGCCAGCCTGCGTGTCATAATCTGGCATCAACACAGTATGCCCAATGCAAGGCCTGTTATCTACTTCTAATGCCAGTGATCCAATACCAGAGGAAATCTTATGAATATTGAGACCCACCAATACCATGTGTAGCTTTCTGAGGTATGGAGGAACAGATACTCTTGAAATCAGGCACATCACATTCCATAAAGGCATGAAGGGTAAACATGGAGCAGGATTATAATAGAAATGACCCTGTATGATGTTTTCCTGCACATGTAGATATTATTATTGCAATAGTTTGTTATTGTTTCAGGATTGAATATCAGCCGGAGAACATTGCACTCATGTCCTCTTTCGGCTCTGAAAAGTCTCTGATTCTGTTGCACTCTGAATATATTTCCAACCACCCTGACTGTACTGAAAGCCCAGATCAGTAAAGCTAAAATCCCCTGAAGGAAATAATCATGATATGATTTCTTCCATTTTCCAAGACAAAGGCTGTTTCTTTTCATTTATGTATTATTCAGAGAAAATGCACTTATCAAGTTAGATTCGGATGAAAAGGGCACTGGAAAATTATTAGTTCTTCAGATTCAATGATAATATGTTTACTTAATTGCTATTAAATTACCTTTGGTTTATAAAGTTGAAGATAAAACAAATAGAATTCTTAAAACTCACTAGGCTGGCTAATGAGAAGCTTGTTTCTCCAGAAAGAGGATGTAAAGTCGAACTTTGAGATATCCTGTTCCAGAAGAAAATTAGGAAATATTTATTCAAGCAAAAGACGATGGGAATCTAAGAATACAACTTTCAAAAGTCAAATTTACTGAATCAGTGACATATTTAAAGGTATTTGTTAGTTAGTGATGGATAATTAGAGATGTGTAATAGGAGCTAATTTAAATAGCACAAATAATCAATTTAATTGCCTGTGAGCAGGTCTGAGAAGCTGAACATGTCAAAGAGTTACAGAGTCGGAAAATAACACAGTACAGAGGCAGGTCTTTCAGCCCATTCTATGCTGAGCGTGGTATGTACCAGGCTGGTCAGTTTCTCTCTAAACCCCTCCTTATACAAATGTGTTCTTGTACCTAGCTCAACCACTTCCTCTGGCAGCTGGGTCCATATACTGTACACAGCACCCTCTGCATGAAGTTGTATCGTAGATCCCTTTTAAATCTCTCATCTTAAACCTATGCCCTGTAGTTTTTAGTTCCACTTGCCTCGGAAAAAGACTGTGTGTGTTCACCCTATCTATACGCTCATAATTTTGTACACCTCTCAGTCTAAGGTATTAAATCCCAGCCTACCCAAGATCTTTCTGAAAGTCAAGTGCTCATAAATCTGCTTTCAAGTTTAATTATGTATTTCCAGAACTGTACACAATACTTCAAGTTTGATCTCACCAGTATCTTGTACAACTGCAACATAATGGGGCAACGCCTGTAGTCAGTGTCCTGACTGATGAAGACCAGTGTGCCGAATGTCTCCTTCATCACTCTGCCTACTTCTGATGATGCTTTCAGCATACTTTTCTTCCCAGCTTTCTAAAACTTTATATTATTAAATTCAGTTGTGGCTGGTAGCACATGGGGCAATTTAACATTTCTTTTACTTCTCAGACTGAAGACTCATGCTAAAGCGGCATTGAGATTACACACCACCAAAACAAACATGTGAACATAAAATTCTAATATAACAATATTTCTGTTCTTACATTTTTATATCATTGTTTTGAATCTCATTTTCCTGCAGAACATTCACCTATATTAGGTTTAATTGTATGATCACACTGGGATGAATGTAAGTGTGGAATGATACTCAAAATGAAGTGGTGGTAGCCACTTTGATCATTTACTGTCTGATGTTAAACCTATTATGGCATATTTTTAAAAATGTTATCATAAATGTATTGATATTGACATTAGCATTTGACAATGACTTACTGCAGTAGATTTATAAGAAGTTTTACTTGGTGGATTGTCTGAACCATGGGAAAAGCGACTTGCATTTTTAGACTGCCTTTTTTAGTTTGCGAAAAACTAAACAAACGTTTCAGCAACTGTAGTTCTCTAGTCCCCAAAATAAAGAACTTTTAAATCACTTTGAAGGCTAGTCATGTATCTTGCAATTTTTGATTGACTGTTAATTTCACACATAGATTCTGATATTAAATAGATTTAATTATGATTTGTTGAATTTCAGATTGACTTGATGAACTCAATCCAGTAATATACCCAGTTAAATTGAATGTTGAGATTTCACAACAATTGCAATAACCAACTACAGAACAATGGAATTTAGCATTTTAATTGTGTTCATGCTTTATATTTCAGGTAACAATAGGATTTCAAAGCACTGTCAACCTCCGCTCCACATTCTACATTAAACTGTGTAGATTAGAAAGAAAGATTACATCGAAACATAAAGTGCCATGTGTTGTTTGCATCAATGACCAACACAGTACAAGGGTTGCAGACCGTAATGCCTCCAGTGCCAACAAAGCACGCCCACAACTTACTAACCTTAACTCATACAACTTTGGAATGTGGGAGGAAACCCATGTGGTCATGGGGAGAACATACAAATTCCTTACAAAATGGCTCATAATCTATTTTATTCATATTTACCGACCCTGGGGATTACTGGCAAGGCTGGGATTTATTACCCATTAATAGTTGTCCTTGGAAAGGTAAGGGTGAGCTGCCATCTTAAACTACTGTAGTTCTTGGGTTAACAGTATTTCCCTATTGCAGACAGGTAAGACATTCCATGATTAAACCCAGTTATAACAAATTAATGGTGAAGTATTTCCAAGTAATAAGTAATCTAAGATCTGGCGGTGGTCATGTTCTCATTCATTTGCTGCCCTTGGCCTTTTGGGAGGTAGAAGTTGTAGTTTTGGAAGGTCCTGTTGAAGAAGCCACGGTGAGTTGCTGCAGTGTATCTGGTGCCAGTGGGCAGAGCTAGAAGCTGCACAGCTTGGGTGGCATCAGGTTTCACAAATATTCTTGAGGCTGGTATAATGTTTTCCATCATACTCCTGGCATTGCATTGTGAATAGTGAAGGATTTGGGAAGTCAGGTGAGACACTCACCATAGAATCATAGTCTTGATCTTGATAGCATGGGACTTGGCGGTGAAAATACCATCAAGGGATAAAGACGTCGCTCCCTGTTCTGTGATGACTGTCTTGCTTAATGCCCATCAGTTCTTGCCTAAATGTTATCTAGATCTTGCTGTCTATATTTATTACATTACCATGCTGTATGACCATTGGAAAACATTCTCATTTCTGATCTTGGTACAGTATTATTATACATTTTTGATTATTTTCTTTAAGGATGGTTTCTGTTAAAGAGATAGTTGGTTCAATAACAAACAAAACTTGATAAGCAACTCACTGAACATTACTAGATTACTGGATCGTCCCAATATGGCACTGGTGATATACAGTGGTGTTTTGCAGGCAACCCATGGATTCTAATAGATATATTTCTTCTGAAATATGATCGCTGCAACTCACAGCCTGTAATTTCCCTTTAAGAAACATACTTTTGAACCACCTACTCGAGGCAGTGATTTTATGAGAAGTTATGTGACTTCTGGAGGATTTGGTGAACTTGACTCTCAGGAACTCATGTACAGCATCTTGAAGCAGATTACGGTCGGGGCACACTTCAAGCCAGATTAAAGTATTGAAACCCTAGAATGGAAAACATAGTGGTGTCCAGCCCTGTTACTGTGTGCCAGCCAAGAACCCCCCACCTTAACCCATCTTGTCTGCCTGCATTTGACCCATCTCCCTATTGCTACTACCTTCGGGTGGAAGGTGCAGGGGTCTTAGGTCCCACACCAGCACATTCATAAACAGTTGTTTCCCTACAGCTATTGGGCTCCTGAGCCGACATGGAGAATTCACTCATCTCTGTGCTGAACTGACTACACAGCCTGCAGACTCATCTTCAGAGACTCTGCCTTTGTTATGTATGTCTTTTCATGGATTCTATTGTACTTCTTATTTTTCTGAGGGTCCTGTAAGAAAATTAAACACAAGCTTGTATATGTATACATACTTTGATAATAAATTCTCTTTAAGCTTTGAAATTATTATGAATTTTTATTTCCTTTCTTTCTGTTTAGTTAGCATAATACCTTTATACTTGATTATTGAAGCTTTTTTAGCTGTCAATTGAATAAAATTATATTATCTTGCTTTACCAATGATACATTTATATGAAAGGATTTCTCTAAAATATGAATGAGCAGATGTTACAATAAAATACTCGAAGTGAAAAATACTCTGACTAATAGAGAAACTGGAAAACATTACACTCTTCACAAAGCATGGGTAAATAATCACTCATATTGAAAGCAATAGGATCATATTACTTATCACGTGGTCTAATTCTCAGTTTACAAACTCAGTGTGGATATTGGAAATAAAATTTCTTCTCAGTACTGGAAAGAACATTACCGTGTCTGCAATCCTGATTTAATAAAGAACAGCAGATGAATGGTGCAGTGAAGATTTGGCATTATATGAAATTATTGGAAGTTAATGACACAGGTCCAATGTGAGTAATGAGAGACATTGCAGGGTTTTCACATTTTTCATCTTTCAAACTGTAGCACGGCTCACCATAGTCCTTCTGGGATCTTCTGATCACTAAGCAAACATTGAGGGACCACGTATCGAGGAATATTGTATTGGGAAATAAGCCTAGCCAGATAACTGGCCTTTCAGTGGGCATTTGGGAACTGGAGATCACAACTGATGGATAAGGATAAGATACACCTTGCAGGGATGTATTAAAGTGGGGGAGGGCAAATCATTAGAGTTTTAAGCAGAGGTTTGGGAGAGTTGATTGGGATCAACTGTTTTGGGGCAAATCCATATCTGATGTGAGGGGTGCTTTAAGACCAGCTGAATGTACAGGTCTGGTATGTTGCAGCATGAAAGAAGGACGAGGACGGCAAGGTAAGAGAACCTTGAATAACATTAGAGATTCTGAATGAAGTCAAGAAGAAAATAAATAGGATTAGGAAGCTGAAAGCAAGCACAGTCGTTAAGGACTATAAAAAGGCCAGTTAAGAACACAATAAGGGAATTAGGGGAGCCAAGGGGGCCATGGACAGTCCTTAGCAAGTTAAATTAAAGATGCAGTCTATGCATTCATCAAGAGCATGAGGGTAACCAGAGTGAGGGTAGGACCACTCAAGGATAAAGGTAGGAACATGTTTTTGGAGGTAGAAGATGTGGGCAAGGTCCTAAATGAGTTCTTTGCATCAGTATTTACCAAAGTAAAGAAGATGGGCTGTTGGGTCTCGTAAAAAATATTCAGGTAGATAACTCCCCAGCAATATACTCCAGGCCATTGAGAGAAGCTAGAGATGAGATTGCTGTAGCCTTGACCAAAATCAACATGTCCTCCCTAGCAACAGGCAAGGTCCCAGATAACTGGTGAGTAACTACTCATCTTATTTTCACCAGTCCTGATGAAGGGGCTTGGCCCAAAACGTCAACTAAACTCTCTTCCGTGGCAAGAACTCTTTTCTTTGGCATGAACATCGAATCCTCCAACCTCCAGTAATTCCCTCCCTCTCCCTTCCCCCATCCCAATTTCACTCTGCCTCCTCTTCCAGCTGCCCAAAACCTCTCTCATGATTCTGCCACCTTCTACTACACAGTGCTTTCCCCTTACATTCCTTCTTCACCTTTCCTGCCTATCCCCTCCCTGCTTCCCCTCCCCCACCCCTTGATTGGCTTTTCACCTGGCATCTACCAGTCTTCTCCTTCCCACCCTCCTGCCACCTTCTTTATAGGGCCCCTGCCCCCTCCCTCTTCAGTCCTGACAAAGGGTCTTGGCCCGAAACGTTGACTGCTCGTTTCCACGGATGCTTCCCTACCTGCTGAGTTCCTCCAGCTTGTTGTATGTGTTGATTTGACCAGAGTACCTGCAGTGTACTTTGTGTATATCTTTTCCATAGTTACTACTGGCCTGCTGAGCTCCTCCAGCATTTTGTGAGTGTTGCTTGGATTTCCAGCATCTGCAGATTTTCTCTTGTTTGTTCTTGCTGGTGAGTAACTAATGTTTTTCACTTGCTCAAGAAAGGAAATGTGGATAATTGAAGAAGAAGATTACAGATAAACTTTATTTGTCACATGAACTTCGAAACACTAAAAATTACAGTCAAATGCATTGTTTGTGTCAAATGAAATCAGCAAGGATTGTGCTGGGCAGTCTGCAGGTGTTGCCACACTTCCGGCACCAACATAGCAAGCCCACAACTCACTAACTCTAACCATACATCATTGAAATGGGCGGGGAACAGAAGCGCCTGGAGGAGGCACACGCAGTCATGGGAAGAAGGTGCAGATTCCTTACAGATAGCTATGGGAATTGAGTCCTGATCGTGGATCACTGACACTGTAACAGCATTATGCTAACTACAACACTTCCACACACCCACAGATAATTAGAGAATTATAGTCTGCTGAGTCTCATCTATTGACTGATTTACTTATCTATTTATTTATCTACCTAATATCTATCTACCTATCTATCTTTTTATTTATTTGGGGATACAGTATGGAACAGGCCCTTCAAGTTCAAGTTGAAGAATCATTATCATTCAAACATACATGAATACCCAAATGAAACAACATTCTTCTGGGGCCAAAGTACAAAACACAGTACCAAAAGTCATACATAGCACAAGGCACACATAGGACATATAAGATAGCAGTAAACATACAGTCACACAAGATGTACAATATAGCCCAAGTCCATAAGTCCCATAGATTGATAGAGCATGTACGTTGTCAGCAGGAGCAAACCCTCAGTAGTCCGCAGATGAACCCATGCACAAACGCAGGCACGCAATCCAGTCTGTCTTCCATCAAGTGGACACCGGAGGGCAGCACTGGTGGGAGGAACCTGCCCCCAATCCAACAAGGACACTGCACCACACCTTTTGGTTGGTTTCGGTGGGACTACAACCAGATGTCAAAGATTAAGGGTGAAAGGTGAGAAGTTTAAGGGGAACATGAGGGGAAACTTAACTCAGAGGGTAGTGAAAGTGTGGTATGATCTGCAAGCACAAGTGGTGCATGTGAGCTCGATTTCAACACATAAGAGAAGTCTGGATAGGTACATGGATGGTAGGGGTATGGGGCCTATGATCCCTGTGCAGGTAGGCAATTTCAATGACTTGGCATGGATTAGATGGGCCGAAAGACCTGTTTCTGAGCTGTACTTCTCTATGACTCTATGACAACTCACGTTCTCGGTGTTATTTATTTATCTATTTTTCTAATAATAATAATAATAATAATAATAATACTTTGAGCTTTGAAGTTTGTAAAAGTAGGTTAGACGTGGGGTCCTGCTCTGTCCGAATGCAGCCTCTTCGGCTTCATTACGCTTCTGCCGACGCCTTCGAATCATTCTATTGGACGTCCTGGACTCCCTTCTAATTCGGCCGTGAGCGCGCTTGAAATGGAAAGCGGCGCTCAGCTGGAGAAGCCACTGCCCCAACTTTTACTGCGGGCACTAGGTGGAACTAACGCACCCTTCAACAGATCTCCAGGACCAAACCGAAAAGTCACTGATTGTTCTGCATCCGGTCCGTGAAAGGTTGAGTGATAAAGAAGTTGCTGCTTTCTCGGTAGTGTTTCCCTTAGCCCGTTTTCGGTCTGCATCATCGCCTGTGATCCCGAGGGTTTCCATTGCACAGTCGTGGTCAGAACGAAACTTGAGACGCTTCTTCGCTCTGCGACACTGTGCGCCCAACGGATCAGTGAGTACAAAAATGGGTGCTACCAGGGCAAACTAACACAGCCTATTAAGCAGGGCTGTAAAACACACTGTCATTTGAAATAACAACGGATCTTTTGGTCCCTCGCTATAAGTAATCAGTTTACGCCCGTCCCACCGCTCCACTCTCGCTTGTCCTCCTTTCTTAATAAATGCTATTGGACAAGTATTTAATCTCAGTCCAGAATATGTAATTAGTCCAGTAGGAGTCAATCCCGTAGAAACAATTACAGTATTATTTCATTCCTTACTTACAATGGGACAGCCCAAACAGAATTAATATTTTCTTTGCAGATACTGCATCTTTCACAGATTTTCAAAACCTTCCGGTTTTATTATGGTAGACAAAAGGATCTGGAATTAAGACTTCCTTTCGGGACTAGTCCATAAGGCCATAAATCATAGGATCAGAATTAGGCCACTCTCCAGCCTTCTCCCCGTATCCTTTGACGCCTTTACTAATAAATAACCTATCAACCTCCGTTTTAAATATACCTAATGACTTGGTCTTCACAGCCGTCCGTGGCAATGAATTCCACAGATTCACCACACTCTGGCTAAAGAAATTCATTTTCACCTCTGTTCTCCAAGGATGAGTTCTACTCTGAGGCCGTGCCTTCTGAACCTAGACTCCCCCACTACAGGAAACATCTAGGCCTTTCAGTAAGACCGCCCCCACCCCATTCTTCTAAACTCCAGCAAGTACAAGCCCAGAGTCATCAAACGCTTCTCATACGATAACCCTTTCATTCCCAGTTTGCTCCTCCTCCTCTGAACCCTCTCCAAAGCCAACACAGCGTTTCTTAGATAATGGTCACCATATTCTGCTCACTGCTCACTGCTCACCATATTCCAAGTGCGGCCTGGACAACTTCTTATAGAGCCTTAGCTTCAAAAGCGAAAGTAATTGTGTAACTGCTGAAGAATCCTTAAAAAACACTTGCTTTACCGCCCTTCTCTGCTCTGGCCCGGGATGACTCTAATCGACTTCCCAGCCAGTCTGGTTGGAAGTTAACCAGGCCGACACCGTAGCCGCTGACTCTTCATCTACCTGTGCAAGGTTCTCAGTTCAGGGAACGCCGGGATGGACAATAAAAACAGGCCAGCGATATCCACATCCTGAGAATAAATCTTTAAAAATGCAACCTTTTTTTCCTCCTTGAATCCAGTGTGGTTTGATCATTCAAAGAGAACAGTTTCCCGGTTAAGATCTGAGCTGCGCCTCTGATAGGCTGGTCGAAACAAAATTCTGTAAATAGTACCTAGCAATTTGATCTGCAGTTGAAGAAGGAGGTACTTCCTAGGCTGTGGCTGGACAACAGATATGTGGGTGCAACTTCAACACTGGGTCCGCGCAGGTCCAATCACCAATCTCCTGTCAGCTTGAAATATTCCCTCTCTCTCCCTTCCCCACCTTCTCATCCTGGCTTCTGCGCTGTTCTTTCCAATTCCGATAAAGGGTCTCGGCCTGAAATGTCGACTGTTTATTCCTCTCGGCCAGACTTGCCGAGTTCCTCCAGCATTTTGCGCGTGTTACTCGAGATTTCCAGCACCTGCAGAATCTCCTGTGTTTATTGACATCCTGTTAATCAATCCCCTTTTTATCTTTGCCTGAAATTGCAGGGGTTAAACCTGTCGTGATTTTGATTGGGATTGGAAATGCTTCCACGTGAACTCAAGAGTTAAAGAAAACAAGAGAAAATCTGCAGATGCTGGAAATCAAAGCAACACATACACACACAAACAACTCGGCAGGCCAGGCAGCATCAATGGGAAAGAAAACAGACCTCGTTTCGGGCCCAGACCCTTTATCAAGACTGGTGAAAGGTCTCGGCCCGAAACATCAACTGTTTACTCTTTTCCATAGATGCTACCTGGCTGAGTTCCTCCTGCATTTTGTGACAAGAAATGAGAGCTGGTTTAGTGATGTTAACGAACCATGAGAAAACCAGTGGAGATAAATTGAAACTGCAGTGAGATAAGTCTATGAGATCGAGACTGTGGAAAATATCACCAGAGATGGTGGTTGAAGCAGAGGCGAGATTGAAGCAGATAAGAAAAGTCGCAAGAAGTATGAGAAGGAAGGGAAACTGGAATCTATAGATAAACTCCAGCGCGAGGACGGGCCGAATAGTCTCCATCTGCCTATGTGACTCTGGGACTGCAATATAGAATTAAGGTGACTCGCAAGGGACGGGAATTACTCAATCCCGTTGCTCCGAATGGAACGTTTTCCCGGCGTAAATCCTGTGTAACTTAACGGTAACCCAGGCGCTGAAGGGCGACAGGATTCCAGTGGTTATCGCAAGAGATTTTGCAGATGCTGGAAATCAGAGCCAAGCAACGATTAACGGGAGGAATACAACTAGCTCAAAGAGGTCCAAACTCAATGTGGAAAATAGCCTCCATTAAGCCAGCAGGGACAGAACAAGCCATGGAATACGCAATATTGGGAGTAACGTACATAAAATGCAGGAGGAACACATCTACGGCAAGGAATAAAGAACGTCAGGTTTTTTTTAATCATAGATGCTGCATGACCTGCTGAGTTCCTCCAGCATTTTTTTTTTGATGTTATTCAGGATTTAAGTGGGTATCTCCTCCTTCCGTGCGGACGGTTGTTGATCTGATAACTCAAACATTTTATCGCATCATCAGTCGGCTCGTTTCCTGCAAATAGCGATTAATGTTTTGCAGATTAGCTGCAATCTACAAATGTTCTATATTAGCTTTGTTACGGTTTTAGATAATTCATGGGCTCTATCTTAGTATGATTATTAAATTCCGTCATTTGTTCTGGTTCCTTAAGGTTATTATAGCGGGGGGCGTAGTAGCGATAAGACTTCCCAGTGGCGTGCGTCTCCATCCGCCTCTGACAACCAAGTTCAGCTCCTGGCGCTTCACACGTGGCTTAGCTAATACGCCTGGTGGAACCGTTTCTACTGACAGCAGAAGGAGCCGAAGCGGGTTACTGGCGCCTTAAACCCATTTGCTTCAGGCCGTTGGGGCTCGTCAGCCATGGTTGACAGCTCATTTAGGAGAAGCAAACCTGATCTCAAACCTCGGCTGCTTTGTGGCTATACCCACTCATGGGGAACACTTTGGGAGTAATCCTGAGGAAAATTCCAGAACTGGAGCCCCTAAAGCAGTCTTACGTTGAATTCAACATTGACTAGCAACAACGTTCATTTGGATCCATTAGTTGCGTGGAGACGGGAAGCCTGCTGCATGGGCAACAGCTTACTGTCCGCTTGGCACTGTCCTGGCCTACGCACAAGCTAGCGTAGACAGCTAGCACACAACATAAAACCATAAAATATAGGAACAGAATTAGGCGGTAGATGATTCAGCCCAAAAAAATAACCTTTCAACCCAATCTCTTTCCTTCTTCCCGTATCCCTTCATGTCCTGACTCATCAATAATATATCAATTCTAATATCCATGGTCAACCCTGATCAACGGGGAGGAGCTACTCTAATTTATCTTCTTTTTCTGAACTATAGTGCAGTGGCCAAGTGGTTAAGACGTTGATCTAGTGATCTGAAGCTCGCTAGTTAGAGCCTAAGCTAAGCGTGTTGTGTCCTTGAGCAAGGCACTTAACTACACATTGCTCTGCGACGACGCTGTATCAGCCCTTACCCTTCCCTTGGACAACATCGCTGGCGTGGATGAGAGGGGAGACTTGCAGCATGGCCAACTGCCGGTCTCCCACACAACCCTGCCCGGGCCTGCGTCCTTGAAATTTTCCATGGTGTCTCGAGACTAACGGATTTTAATAAATAATAAAGTGCAGTATTCATTGGATAACTAGCTCGGCTGGAAGAAATAATCATTTTTTTTCGAGAGCAACTCAAAAAAACTGCAGGCAACACCTATGGAGAGGAGTAAACAACGACGGCTGGAGCCGTCAGGGCTGGAAAGGAAGGGGGAAGAAGCCAGAATAAGAAGGTGGGGGAGTGGAAGGAGTAGAAGCTGGCAGGCGATAGGTGAAACTGGGTGGGTGGAGAGGGAATGAAGGGTGACGCTGGGAAGTGATAGGTAGAAGGGGTAAAGCAGTGAAGAGGGAATCTGATAGAGTACTGTGACCTGTGGAAGAAAGATAAGGAGGAAGGGAGGTGATGAGCAGGTGACCAGAAGAAAAAGGGTAAGTGGGAGCCGAATAGAGAATGGAAAAAGTGAGGAGGAGGAGGAGGAGGAGGAGGGAGAGAGAATTACGGGTTAGGGAAATCGATGTTCATGCCGTCAGGTTGGGGGCTACCCAGAAGGAATATGAGGTGTTGCTCCTTCAACCTGAGAGTGACGAAGAGACTATGGATCGATATGTCAGAATGGAAATAGGTTTAAAATAGGTGGCCCCCGGGAAAGCCCGCTTTTTGAGACGGGCACCTCGACGAGCACCTTCATTTATTTTTGCTCTCTATCCAAACATAGCATCGGGACAGATACCGTCACGATGAACCCAGTATTTCATCGGTGGTGTGCTGAGGTAATTCACTGAGCCACCAATCACCTTCCAACCTCACACTTTCCAACATTACCTCGCCCCCAACATTCCTCCTCACCCAGCTTCACCTATCACCTGCTAGCTTGTACTTCTTTCCGTCTCCCACTTTCTTATTTTGACTTCCTGCCCCTTCCTTTGCAGTCCTGATGAAAGGTCTCGGTCCGAAATGTTTAATTCCTTTCCATAGATGCTGCCTGATCTGCTGAGTTCTATCGGGGGGGGGGTGTGTGTGTGTGTGTGTGTGTGTGTGTGTGTGTGTGTGTGTGTGTGTGTGTGTGTGTGTGTGTGTGTGTGTGTGTGTGTGTGTGTGTGTGTGTGTGTGTGTGTGTGTGTGTGTGTGTGTGTGTGTGTGTGTGTGTGTGACTCTGGATTTCCAGCATCTGCAGAATCTCGTGTTCTGAGTTGCTAGAGTTCTCGTTGCTATGTGATGTTACACCACAATTGTCTTCCATCTTTTTATTTTATCACAGTGAACGTGCTGTAGTCACTATTTGCACCTAATCAAACCAAATAGCCTTGTATTAAACTTGCCGCTACTGGAATTTCTATTGATTTAAATAGAAGTGTGAAGACGCTGTTGCAGAGGGTGACTTGGATAGATCTGCCAATTTAGGATGCACCTACTATGCTTACCTTTCCTTGGAATACATCTCCAAGCAAAATATCTGCTCCAGAGGTGAGACTCCCAGTTATAAAACATTGTGAGTTTACCAAAAAAAAACCTGTCATAGGTTGTTTGCGGGGTCAGAATGGGAGTCGCTGAATTGGTTTGCTATGGTCACATGTACGGAGGTAGAGTGAAAAGCTTACTTTGCATACCTTCCATACAGATGGATTCATTACAACAGTGCACTGGGGCAGTACAAGGAAAACAGTAACAGAGCGCGGAATAAAGCGTTACAATACAGAGGCAGTGCGGCGCGGGTAGACAGTACTCAACGTAACGCTTCTGCAGCGCCAGCGTTCCGGGTTCATTTCCCGTCGTCTGTAATGAGTTTGTTTTTTCTCTCTCTTTTCCTCCGGGTGATCCGCTTTCCTCTGTTAGTAGGTTAATTGGTCACATTTGTGAAACTGACGGCCGTTGGAAGTGAATTGAAATTGAAAATTCTTGTTACCGTGCTGAATCTCTAAATAAAAATAGTCACAACGATGTAGATGAGGTTAAGAGTCCATCTTATTCCATTCAATAATCTTAAGGTTCCTATTTAATCTCTGCCCTCTCTCTTTAAACCTGTTCCCTCCAGCTCTGCAATCAGAATCAGGTTTAATACCACCGGCATACGTCACCGAGCAGACTCGATGGGCCAAATGGCCTAATTCTGCTTCTATGTGTTGTGGTCCTATCACAGCTGTCCTTGAGCTTTGGGGTACGTATTTTCAGGCTTCCGTAGCTTCCGTCTGATAGGAAGGGAGAGAAGAGAGAACGCGTGGGGTGGTGGGATGTTTAAGTCTGCTGGCTTCTTTGCCGGGGCGACCACAAGTGTAGACAGAGACTATGGAGAGCAGGCTGAGATGTGGTGTGATGTGCTGAGCCGTGTTCGCAGCTGATGTTTCCTGCTGTCATGGGCGGAGTAGCCTTCATATCGAGCCCTGATGCATCCGGATAGATTGCTCTTTTTGATGCACCGTGAAAGAAACATGCCAAATTTATTTAGCCTCCTGAGGAAGTAGAGGCACTGGTGAGCTGTCTTGACCATGGCGTTCAATGTGGTTCTGCCAGTTGTGTTTTCCCTTCTGTTACTGCCTCTGACCGAAGTATTACTGCAGCTCACGCATGCATATTGATATAAACCGTTTTATATTTCCCATATGTTTGCATTCACACTTTTATATCATATACTTTGACGAAAAATGTTTACAATGTGATCTGTAATGTCCACCATCTGTTTATCTGGTACCTTAATATAACCGAACTTTTTCAGATTTACTGTTCAGCAATCTGCTATCCAGTGCTCGATGCAACCCCACTTCCCGATTGCTCCATTTAAAGTAACGGCTGGCTTTCAACGAAAAAATATATTTTCTAGGCTTTTGTATTTAAATATTTCAACCTCTTAAAAGAAGGAACTGCAGCACATTGTATTTGGGGCTATCTGCATTGTTCACATTCCAGCCTTCCAATACAGGTGTTTGGGAATCTCAACACTCCGATTTAGATGGTTGGGGAACAGATTCAAAAATTACATTCTAGAGACTCAACCTTTATATTCCGCATGCTGTGGGCGTGCTATGTTGGTGCCAGAATGTGTGGTGACACTTGCGGGCTACCCCCAGCACGTACTCGGGTGTGTCGATTGTCAACGCAGACGACGCATTTAACTGTAGGCCTCGATGTACACGTGATAAATAAACGCATCGTCCACACTAACCCAGTTCATATCTTCATAATGCATGGAGGATAAGCTTTGAGTCTAAAGCAGAAACAGTCCTGATTGTACCTAAATGCACCGTGTTGAATTGGTGCTGTCTCGTCTCAAATCGATCTCATTTCCCCTTACAGCTAAAGGGATCTTATCTCAACACTTACCATTTCTGTTCTCTTTCCGCAGATGCTGTCTCGCCTGCCATTTTATTATTTTACTTTTCCGGAAGGTGTCGATTTAAAACATTTTTCAATTTATCTCTTAAGTCTGGCTAAGATTTAAACTTACGTGCTTACCAGGTAAATTAATATGTCCAGATAAATGCAAAACCTAAGCGTGTATAGACGTTTAAGCGTGCACTCTAACGCTGGGTTTCTCAACCGGGGTTCCGCGTTTGAAATAAATAAACATCGTTTTTGGACCTTCGCGCACCGCGTGATGCTAGCCCTCGCAGCGTGGACAGTGACCGAGCAGTTCTTCTAGCGATCTCCTTAGTGGTCTCTCAGTATGGCCCTGCGCAGTAGGACCATGTTCATTCGGTTGAGTCCTCTCGGTCGCGAAGTACCTTCCCTAACCTCCTAAATCAATTTACAATCTTTATTTAAATAAAGTCTACCGAACCTAGTTTAAAAAATTAAATCCCATTTTAGCTTAAGCCAATCATTTAACAGAAAGTTATTATGTTTGCCTCTTGAGTTTTTAAAATTTATAAAAGGGAAAGAAAGAGAATAAATTCAAGAAAGGTAAGCTAATCTTAACCACTTTTTTTCAAGAAAGTTTGGCTAAAAATTCCATCTCTACTCAAAAGAGCGTTGACAATTACTTTTGAATTATTATATCTACAACTTAACCAACCGTAAATTGTAGCTGCAATATTTTTTACGCAGGGTTTCACTGAGACCTGAAAAGTATTTTAAGGTGTCTACCAGGGCAAAGGGGTTGACAAAGGCTGCTCTAACGTAACAAAACTAACGCGAAACAATCTTTGGACGCATCATTATAACTGATTATTGCTTATTCAGGTTTCATGTATTTATTTAGAGGTGCAACACGGTAACTCCCATTACACCCACTTGACCAATTAACCTACCAACCGGTAGGTCTTTGGAAAGTCAGAGGAAACACGCGCTGGTCACAAGTAGAACATACAAGTTCCTTACAGAGATCGGCGCGAATTGAACCACTGTCGCTTGTTCTGTAACGCGATTGCACTGACCGCTACACTCCCGTGCCGTAGCTTTCCGATGAAGCTGATTTAACTATTGTTATAATTCTCGTGTTCCTTGCGCCTAATTTGTCGGCCTGCACTGCACTTTCTCTGTAACTGCACCATTCTCCTATTTTTACTACCTCGATGTAGTTATGTATGGCATGATTTGTCTGCAATTCACTGCGGCTCGGTACATGTGGCAAGAGTGAAACAACTCCAATAGATGGATCCACCATGTAGGGTGCGCATTACAGCGGTGTTCCTCCAGTGTTCCTGAGCGCTATTGCCTGACATAATAGGTGTGTGGCGGCTGAGAATATGCGGGTGACTCGTGGAATAGAGGGCAAAAGTTTAGAATAGAATTTTTAACAAATACAAAACGATAGGTTGGATTGGGATTAGGTTGGAGATGTATTAACATAGAACATAAATACTACAGCACAGTACAGAGCCTTCGGCTCACACTATCGTGTGGCCTTTTAACTTACTCTAAGATCAATGCAACCCTTCCCTCCTACATAACACTAACTTTCTATCGTCCATAGAAAGAGTTTCCTAAATGCACTAACGCATCTGCCTCTGCAACCACCTCTATCAGGGCGTTCCATGAACCCACACTCTCTATCTTAACAGCGTACCTCTAACATCCCTCTATGCTTTCCTTAAATCACCTTAAAATTATGCCTCTTGGTATTAGCCATGTCCGCCCTCGAAAAAATGTCCAGCTACCCGCTCAATCCATGCCTCTTATTATCTT
This sequence comes from Hemitrygon akajei, assembly GCF_048418815.1. NCBI lineage: Eukaryota > Metazoa > Chordata > Chondrichthyes > Myliobatiformes > Dasyatidae > Hemitrygon > Hemitrygon akajei. Next base: position 28,572,486 of record NC_133127.1, read on the forward strand.
GTACCCCTCTGCCAAGTCGCCTCTCATCCTCCCCTTAACTCCAAAGTGTAAAGGACTAGCTCGCTCAACCTATCCTCACAAGACACGCTCTCTAACCCAGGCAGCATCCTGGTAAATCTCCTCTGCACTGTCTGGAAAGCCTCAACATTCTACCTCCTATGAGGCAACTTCGGCTCTTGAACTCAATACCCCGAAATAAAGTACCTGCATTTGCTCTTTGTTCTCTGGTATTTAATACATCTCCAACTTAATTGTCCAAATATTTCTCAATCCAATTCACTGCTTCAAAGTTCAAAGTAATTTATTATCAATGTAGGTATATGTCACCTTGTGATTCATTTTCTTACGGGCGTTCACAGTAAATAGAAAGAAACACAATAGAATCAATTAAAAACTACACACAAAGATGGACAAACAACCAATGTTCAAAAGACAACAAATTGCGCAAACATTAAAAGAAAACGTAATAATATAAACAAATAATAATATTGAGAAATTGAGTTATAAAGTCCTTGAAAGTGAGTCCATAGCTTGTGGAATTAGCTCAGTGTGAGGTTATCCAGCCAGGGTAGATAACTTCTCTCACCCTATGTTCATGCTTGTTTAAAAACACTGGTGTACTTCAGTGAACAGACAAAAGTTTTCGCCGTAGCATCATTATCGGGTGAGATTAGAACTGTTTCAGCACCATAATTATCCAATCATCGATGGATAAGTAAAATTTGTTAATGAAGCCCCATTGGAAATTGGCAAATAAGGGGCGGCACGGCGGTGGAATGGGCGTTAGCACAACGCTTCACAGTACCAGCGACCAGGGTTCATATTCCTCAGCGGTCTGTACTTTCTCCCGGTGACCACGTGTGTTTCCTCCGTGTGCTCCGGTTTCCTCCCACAGCCCAAAGACCTACTGGTTGGTAGGTTAATTAGTCATTGTAAATTGTCCAGGCGAGGGTTAAATCCGGGGTTGTGGGAGGCGCGGCTGGAAGGACTGGTTCCGCTGTATCTCAATAAATTCAAAAAATAAATAAAATCTTCGGTGCAGCTCAACCATTAATTTATCAGCAATTTCTCTACGGGGGCTACTAAGAACATCTATCTACACTCAGACTCTAACTGAGCAGGAAACAATGCGTGGAGGAAATTAAGCCACCAGAAGGCTTCGTATGCTCGCTGGCTCTTTGATTCCGGTTATAAAGCCAGCAGGTCGGTTTCCGCTGCGAAGGGGCTTACCAGAAGGCTAAAAGAATGCGAATGTTAATAGACACCATCCTGAGGGCTGGTAGGCCTCGACCTAGTGCTTTCCTGGATCACGCGCCCTTTTAAAATATTTGTTCAGGAGGGAAATCACAATCTTAGCGTCGTAAATAAATGGAATTTATACATTAGATTTTCAGTGTCTCGCAACAATGAACAGGAGAATTGTGGTTGTCCCAAAGTGGTCCAAACTCAATGTACAGAATAACCACAGGGACCAACAGGGACTGAGCAAGCCATGGAATGCGAAATATTGGGAGTAAAGCATAGAAAATACAGAAGGAACTTAGTATGTCAGGCAGTATCTATGGAGAGGAATGATGAAGGGTTTCTGACTGATGAAATGACTCGGCCCGAATTGTCGTCTGTTTATTCCTTTCCATAGATGCTGTCTGGCCTGCTGAGTTCTTCCACAGCATTTTGTGCGTGTTAATCTGGATTTCCAGTATCTACAGAATCTCTTGTGCTTGTGAAATATTGGGAGCTTTCCTTCAAAGACCTATGGACCTGTTGCTTCGTTTAGCTATCTAAAAATTACATCTAATTTTTAGGGTGTTTGCAGCCGCGGAGGATGCGGTTGAGAAGGGGTGGGGAATGGTGGGTTGGTTTATCTCAAAGTAGGCTGCATGAGTCCAAGAGGAGGGGCCTCTGTGTCACACCCGCAAACTACAACCATGGCAACGGGATGTTTAACAAGTTTATTGGGGGGGAAAAGTGCCAAAGACTAATTAGATGGCTCTTTGAAAGACTGTACAGATCCACTAAGTGGGATCTTTTATGTGAGCTCAAGTTTTTCGAATTTCAAAGCCAATCCTCTGGTAACCCCATATTGTTAGTGCATTTCTCGTGTAAAGTGTGGGATTCGAGGTGTGGCTCCTCTGGGCTCCATCGAAATTTACAGATTCAAAAGGAGATAAACGCAACTCCTACTGCATACTCCGGCAGGGCGGAACATACAATTAATGGATCATCACTGAGCAACCGTGTGGTTAACGCAAGACTATCGCATGACTAATACAGTATAATGGCCGCTTATTTCGTGCCGCTTATGTCATCGGTGACGCATTATTTATTTATTATTTGTGGCTGAGTAGTATATGGAGATATACACTTTGATAATAAATTTGTTTTGAGCTTTGAACATATGTAAATAAGAGGTCTTTTTTAAATTGCGCGTAGTAACGTGATGCAACCTGTTGATCCAAGTTGCGATAAATTGTGATCTGTAATGGATAACAACCAATAAATATTCAGGGGCATTAGTCGCGTTCGAATTGCTACTTATTTACTTACTTAAGGCCATCACCTCTACTGGGACATAGGCTGTCTATAGAATCTCATCAGAGTCCTCTGTCCTGGAGCTTCTGTTGGCGTTCCAGCAGCTCGGGGTTTTTATGGGATGGTATTGCGAGCCCCATGTCCAACCCTCCTCCTTTCCCAGCCGGGCTTGGGGCTGTCCATGGCAAGTTGCGCTGGGATTACAGTTTATAACTAAAACATGGCAAGTGTAGTAGGAAATACAATGGAAAAGTGGACGTTGAGGATGTGAAGAAGAACAATGGAATTTAATCTGAAGATTAAAAGGAAAAATTAAATGAACGTGAAAGGTATGAGTGGAAAAACACGTTTTGATTTTGGACCTTTTTAGCCGCTACATGAGACGAGAGGGAGAAGAAACAAGACAGGAGTAAAACTGTAAAAGCGCCTGTGAATCATTGAATGGTTTTCAAAATTTAGAACCATAGAACCACAGAACATTACAGCACAGAAACAGGCCTTTTGGCCCTTCCTGGCTGTGCCGAACCATTTTTCTGCCTAGTCCCACTGACCTGCACCTGGACCATATCCCTCCAAACCCCTCTCATCCATATACCTGTCCAAGTTTTTCTTAAATGTCAAAAGTAAGCCCGCATTCACCACTTCATCTGGCAGCTCATTCCACACTCCCACCACTCTCTGCGTGAAGAAGCCCCCCCATGTTCCCTTTAAACTTTCCCCCTTCACCCTTAACCCATGACCTCTGGTTTTTTTCTCCCTTGGCCTCAGTGGAAAAAGCCTGCTTGCATTCACTCTATCTATACCCATCATAATTTTATGCACCTCTATCAAATCACCCCTCATTCTCCTACACTCCAAGGAATAAAGTCCTAACCTATTCAACCTTTCTCTGTAACTCAGTTTCTCAAGTCCCAGTAACATCCTTGTAAACCTTCTCTGCACTCTTTCGACCTTATTAATATCCTTCCTGTAATTAGGTGACCAAAACTGCACACAATACTCCAAATTCGGTCTCACCAATGTCTTATACAACCTCACCATTACATTCCAACTCTTATACTCAATACTTTGATTTATAAAGGCCAATGTACCAAAAGCTTTCTTTACAACCCTATCTACTTGTGAAGATGCTTTTAGGGAATTATGTATCTGTACTCCCAGATCCCTCTGTTCTACTGCACTCCTCAGTGTCCTACCATTTACCTTGTATGTTCTACCTTGGTTCGACCTTCCGAAGTGCAATACCTCACACTTGTCCGCATTAAACTGCATCTGCCATTTTTCAGCCCATTCCTCCAACTGGTCCAAATCCCTCTGCAAGCTTTGAAAACCTTCCTCACTGTCCACTACACCTCCAATCTTTGTATCATCAGCAAGTTTGCTGATCCAGCTTGCAACATTATCATCCAGATTCCTGATATAGATGACAAATAACAATGGACCCAGCATTGATCCCAGTGGCACACCACTAGTCACAGGTCTCCACTCAGAATAGCAATCCTACACTACCACTCTCTGGCTTCTTCCATTGAGCCAATGTCTAATCCAATTTACTACCTCTCCATTTACTACCTAGCGACTGAATCTTCCTAACTAACCTCCCATGCAGGACCTTGTCAAAGGCCTTACTGAAATCCATATATAGAACACCCGCTGCCTTCCCTTCATCCACTTTCCTGGTAACTTCCTCGAAAAACTCTAATAGATTGGTTAAACATGACCTACCACGCACAAAGCCATGCTGACTTTTTCTAATAAGTCCCTGTCTATCCAAATACTTGTAGATCCTATCTTTTAGTATTCCTTCCAATAATTTACCTACTACCGAAGTCAAACTTACCAGCCTATAATTTCCCCGCTTATTTTTGAGCCTTTTTTAAACAACAGAACTATATGAGATATCCTCCAATCCTCCGGCACCTGACTCGTAGATATCGACATTTTAAATATTTCTGCCAGGGCCCCTGCAATTTCAACACTAGTCTCCTGCAAGGTCTGAGGGAATACCCTGTCAGGTCCTGAGGATTTATCTACTTTGATTTGCCTCAAGACATCAAGCACCTCCTCCTCTTTAATCTGTATATGTTCCATGACCTCCCTACTTGTTTGCCTTAGACTCCATTCCAGTTTCCTTAGTCAATACAGATGCAAAAAATAACCATTTAATATCTCTCCCAACAACATACACAAAATGCTGGTGGAACACAGCAGGTCAGGCAGCATCTATAAGGAGAAGCACTGTCGACATTTCAGGTCGAGACCCTTCGTCAGGACTAACTGAAAGGAGAGATACTAAGAGATTTGAAAGTAGTGGGGGGAGGGGGAAATGCAAAATGATAGGAGAAGACCGGAGGGGGTGGGATGAAGCTAAGAGCTGGAAAGGTGATTGGCGAAAGTGATACAGAGCTGGAGAAGGGAAAGGATCATGGGATGGGAGGCCTCAGGAGAAAGAAAGGGTGGGGGGAAGCATCAGAGGGAGATGGCGAACAGGCAGAGTGATGGGCAGAGAGAGAGAGAGAAAAAAAAACAACTAAATATGTCAGGGATGGGGTAAGAAGGGGAGGAGGGGCATTATCAGAAGTTAGAGAAGTCAATATTCATGCCATCAGGTTGGAGGCTACCCAGCCGGTATATAAGGTGTTGTTCCTCCAACCTGAGTTTGGATTCATTTTGACTCTCTCCCATTTCTTTTGGTTCCATACATAGCCCACCACTCTGATCTTCAAGAGGACAAATTTTATCCCTTACTATCCTTTTGCTTTTAACATACCTGTAGAAGCTCTTAGGATTGTCCTTCACCCTGACTGCCAAAGTAACCTCATGTCTTCTTTTAGCCCTCCTGATTTCTTTCTTAAGTATTTTCTTACTCTTTTTATACTCCTCAAGCATCTTATTTCCTCCCTGTTGCCTATACATATTATACATTTCTCTCTTCTTCTTTATCAGAGTTCCAATATCCCTCGAGAACCAAGGTTCCTTATTCTTATTCATTTTGCCTTTAACCCTGACCAGAACATACAAACTCTGCAATGCTCAAAATTTCTCCTTTGAAGGCCTCCCACTTACCAATCACATCCTTGCCAGAGAACAACCTGTCCCAATCCATGCTTTTTAGATCCTTTCTCATTTCTTCAAATTTGGCCTTTTTCCAGTTTAGAACTTCAACCCGAGGACCAGATCTATCTTTATCCATGATCAAGTTGAAACTAATGACGTTATGATCACTGGAACCAAAGTGTTCCCCTACACACACTTCCATCACCTGCTCTAACTCATTTCCTAATAGGAGATCTAATATTGCATCCTCCCTAGTTGGTACATCTATGTATTGATTTAGAAAACTTTCCTAAACACATTTCACAAACTCTAACCCATCTAGACCTTTAAAAGTATGGGAGTCCCAATCAATGTGTGGAAAATTAAAATCCCCTACAATCACAACTTACTGTCTCCAGCAGTTGTCTGTTATCTCTCTGCAGATTTGCTCCTCCAATTCTCGCTGACTATTGGGTGGTCTATAATACAGCCCTATTAATGTGGTCATACCCTTCCTGTTTCTCGGCTCCACCCATATGGCCTCAGTAGACAAGCCCTCTAATCTGTCCTGCTGAAGCACTGCTGTAATATTTTCCCTGACTAGCAAAGCCACCCCCCTACCCTTCATCCCTCTGCCTCTATCATGTCTGAAACATTGGAACCCTGGAACATTAAGCTGCTAGCCCTGCCCCTTTTGTAGCCAAGTTTCAGTAATGGCTATGATGCCATCATTCCATGTGTCAATCCAGGCCCTCAGCTCTTCTGCCTTTCCCACACTATTCCTCTCATTGAAGTATACACACCTCAGAAGATTATTACCACCACACACAACCTTACTATTTGTGACTTTGCATGAACTACTAACATCATTTATTTTTACCCCCATTCCACTATCTACTCTGGCACTGTGGTTCCCAACCCCCTGCAAATCTAGTTTAAACCCTCCCCAATAACACATGCAAACCTCCCTACAAGTATATGGGTCCCCTTGTAGTTCAGGTGTAACCTGTCTCTCATGTATAGGTCCCATCTGCCCCAGAAGAGGTCCCAATGATCTAGAAATCTGAAACCCTGCCCCCTACACCAGTTTCTCAGCTACGTATTCATCTGCCAGAGCATCCTACTCTTACCCTCACTAGCACGTGGCACAGGCAGCAATCAGGAGATTACTACCCTCGAGGTCCTGTTTTTCAACTTCCTACCAAGCTCTCTGTACTCACTCTTCAGGACCTCCTGACTCTTTCTACCTATGTCATTGGTACCGATGTGTACCACAACATCTGGCTGATCACCCTCCCACCTCAGAATGCTGTGCAAGCGATCAGAGACATCCCTGACCCTGGCACCCACATCAGAAAAAATTCTTCCGTTTTATACAGTCGAATTCAAGACAATGTTTAAAAATAGCAGGTCTCGGCGAGAATTCAAAAAAATTAGGACAACAGCCACTTCCCAATTGTGAGGCTTCTCTGTCTAAGAGGTAACATCTATAAAAACATTACAATTATTGGAAACTTCTCTGTCAAACATGAAAACAGCGCCCCTGTTACACCTGAACCTGGTGATTTCAAATGTGATGTCGGTAACATGTTGTGAAGGCTGGAAATGTGGCAGCTACAGTACTGTGCAAAAGTCTTAGGCACACATAAACAAATCAATAACGTGAAGATGCTTTCAAAAATAATGAAATGAAAAGTTTCTAAATATCAAAAATACTATAAAAAGCAGTGAACAGTAAAAAAAAACACTAAATCAGCTCAATAAAGGCTCCTTGCCTTTAAAACTGCTTTGATTCTCTTAGGTACACTATCAGAAAAATAGCTGGTAAGTTGTTCCAAGCATCTAGAGAACTTGCTACTGTTCCTCTGCAGATTTTGGCTGTCTCGGTTGCTTCTGTCTCTCCAGGTACTCCCAGCCGGCCTCGATGATGTTGAGATCAGGGCTCTGTGGAGGTCATACCATCTGAAACCACATAAAAATCTAGGGTGCCTGAGACCTAGGCACAGTACCGTAGCTGAGCAGTAACTACAATTATCAAAGAGCATCGCTTTAAGGATAGATTGACACACAAAGAGACTCATTTCATGCTGGGGGCTTAACCCTAATAAAAGGGGTCTTTTCCCTAGGCAAATGGCGGCCATTTGATGGTTTGTCAGTCAAGCACAAAGATTTTGGTTAGCAAATAATTCTTTCACTTTATTCACAATTGTGTTAATTACTATTTCGTTTGGGAGCCGTAGCTTTCCAAATGCCGACAAAAGGATGCAAATGCATCAGACAGGAAAGGTGGGACAACATTTCGCAGCTCTATGTGGTTCATACCCGGCCCTGACCTCCGTTTCTGACTCTGTGCGTGTGCGCGCGCGCACCTTCGCTCTGTGACCACGTGGGTTACCACTGGGCGCTATGCTTCCCCTCCCCCGTCTGTGCTGATAGGTTAACTGGTGACTATGAGTGACAATTTTCGGAGTTGATGGGTGTGAGAGAGAGGATAAGTTGTAGTGGGAAGAAGGGCAAGGCTGATTGGCCAGGGTGCACCCGATAGGCTGTGTCTAAGAAGGAAGGTGAGTTTTAGGGATAGGTATGAGATCAAAATAAAGGAAGAAGCGTAATGCTACTAGGTTGGAGGGCATAGTGTCTGCAGGAGCTACTGAGAATGGGATGAAGGACCAGGTCAGAATGGAAGTAACAAACTAAAGGGCAAGGATTCAAATGTGGTCAGAAACGTAGAGTACACTCTGCTGGCCATCAAAGAGAATTTGGATATTAAGTTAAAGCAGTGGTCTATAATTTCTGAGCTCCAAGGAACGGAACATTCAGCAGAAAACGTAGTGATTGGTGTTGCATAAGACCATAAGATATAGGAGCAGAATTAGGCCATTTGACCCATCGAGTCTGCTCCGCCATTTCATCCTGGCCGATCCATCTTCTATGAGGATTACAGCAGCAGGTGAAGAATATTCGGGATTGATAGTAAACACTTCATTGATGGGGGACGCATTTCTAGAGTCACAGCGCACTACACCAGAGAGACAGGCCCTTCGGCCCATCTAGTCCACGCCATACTATTATTCTGCCGAGTCCCATCGACCTACACCTGGAACATAACCCTCTCATCCATCTACTTATCCATACTCCTCTTAAGCGTTGAAATCGGACCCGCGTCTACCACTTCCGCTGGCAGCTCCTTCCACTCTCTCATCCCCTCTGAGTGAAGCCGTCTCCCCTCAATTAATCATTGCACCTTTAACCCATGATCTCTGGTCTCACCCAGCCTCCGTGGAAAAAGCTTGTTCACGTTTACCATATCTATTCCCTTCATAATTTTGTATACTCCTATCAACTCTCCCCTCATTTCCCTACCCTCTAGGAAATAAAGTTCTTTTCAATCTTTACCTATAACTCAGGTCTGGCACGTTGAGCAAGTGGAAGAAAATGCGGCTACTTCGTGACTGAAGGTAATGCTTTTCCGGGTATTTAGACGGGATTGGGACTTTATACGGGCTACTTACACCATTATAAATCAATATACCCTTCACTCAGTCATGAGTAACATAATGATAGACCAACTGTATGAACATAATTAACAGACAATAACACTTAAGTTGATCTTCACTAGAAATCATTTAGCTAGGGCACAACATTTTTAGTGAAGGGATCAGCTTTAAGAACTCTTGAAGGCTAAGGAACAAACTTTTGTAAATAATACAACCCTGAGGTAGGCATTGGAATAAGGGAATGTGTTTTAAGTTATGAAAATATCACAATAAAAAAATCCCTCAACACAAAAGTAACACATACAAAATGCTGGAGGAACTCAGCAGGCCAGGCTGCATCTATGGAAAGGAATAAGCAGTCGACCTTTCCGGCGGAGACCCTTCATCGAGATCAGATCAGAATCGTCCTTCCATACATGCCTGACCTGCTGAGTTCTTCCAGCATTTTGTATGTGTTACATAAAACAATGCGGCTGGGGTACAGTAAAGGAAAAGCAGAATAGAGTAAAACATTTTAGAAATTTGTGGTAACTTCACTTACTTCTTAACTATGTTTAAATCTACGGGTTAAACGGGATTAGAAATGGGATTAGAGAATACTTTGAATAACTTTTTTTAAAAGATCAAGAACCTACAGTAATTTGCACACGGGCAGTGGTCTGGAGGTCCAATCATTGATTCCTGTTCTCAGGGGCATTCCTTTTGTAAGTGGTCAAACAAGGAGATTTTGTAGGAATCTATAGTCACAGCTAGTTAGTTGATGGGTAAGGAGTTGTTCTTCCTAATTGCATTTTATTTATTTGTTTGTTTGTTTGTTTTGTTGGGTAACAAGTACCAACACCGAAGTACATAACCTTAGCTCTGATAGCATCTCGGAGTCGTGAAGACATCCCGAAAACTCTGAAGACATCTGGCAACTCTTAACAAATTCCAAGTCTGGATACATGTAAGAACATTCTTCTAATAATCAGTTACGAAGTGGCTGCAAGCCATCCTCGTAACCTACAGAGTGGTGATGCCGAGTCTTGGCGCGGGGTTTCGACTGGAAACGTCAACAATTCCTTTTCTAACATAGATGCTATTCAGCCCGCTGACTTCTTCCAGTAGATGGTTTATTGCCTCAGATTGCAGCAGTCTCTTGTGCCTCCGATTTACAGAGTTCGGTTGCTTTTCTGTTTGTGGAATGAGCACAGGATAGTTGCCAAGTAAAATACGTATTAAAACGCTGGACACTGCATCAGAAACACTTGGACCATTTGCTTCAACTCAATTTTACATTTGAGGCATTTATATGTATAATAAATAACCGTGAAGCACGAACAGCCTGTTAAGAAAAGAGAAAACATGATCAGCCCTTGAAATTCAATCATACATATATGGAAAGACCAAGATTTCCAATTTTCTATAACTTGGCAGATCTTAGCTTTATGGCCTTGGGGTGATGATTCCCCTGAGTTCTCTTTGGAGCTGTTGTATCAACTTGTTTTCAAGAAGCTACCAATGAAAGTCTTAGTCGAATCTTGCAACTGATAAAGCTATTTAAATCCACGGACATTTATCAACCCTGTATGAATTTAATTTAGTTTTTGTAAAGCATTTCCATAAACTCCCCAAATGTTGCCAGTAAATTTCCATTTGGATACTACCAAACTGACTATATTCTGTTACATAAGTCAATTTCACCTGGCCGGCATGTATGCTTTTGACTGCAAACTTCCACCTCAAAGAAATACCAAGAAAAATATTATTCAGACCGCTTCCTGTTCACATAATACGGGTCCATTTGAGTTTCCGTTAGGTGTTATGGTTCACGGGTATGTTGTCAATCAATATGTGATCATCCAAAAAAGGAAGATTTTACTTGTCATTTTTTCACCATCTCAGTATGTCCCAAAGTGCTTTGCAACCCATGAAGAGCAACGCAACAATAGTTATGTAGAGAATTAAGGTTTTGTGTCTGTTTTAAGTTAGTCATGTAAACGAATTTTAATGTGTCTGTGATATTTTTATATCGTGAAGTGTGCTTATTAAAACACCGCCCAATCCATTGCCTGCTTCATATGTTTTCTTCTTCTTCTTCTTTAGTTATTGTGTCAGTACAGAGGCAGATTCTTTGTCCCACCATATCCTTGCCAACTCTTGACCCATTCACATTAACTCCATTTTCCATAGTATTCTATACCATGGCAATTCACGTGCTGGTCCGGATACTTTTAAGATGTCATGAGAGTCTTCTGTCTCCATCACCCACTCAGGCAGCGGCCCTCTCAGTGAAGCAGCTTTCCTCAGATCCCCTCTAACCTTCTTACTCCTCGCCACAAACTGTATCCTTTGATTTGCTTTATTGTTTAAAGGCTTCCAGAGCGGTAATAGGCCCTTCCAGCCCAACTGGCCCAATTAACCTACTAACCAGTACGTCTTTGGAACGTGGGAGAAAACCAGGGCACCGGGGTGGGGGAGAAACCCACGCGGTCAGGGGGAGAGCGTACAAACTCCTTATAGGCAGCGGCGGAAATTGTACCCCGATCGCTGGTGCTGTAACAGTGTTACGCTAACCACTACGCTAATATGACACCCCTAATACAATATCACTATTATGGGAGAGATATCTCACTATCCATACGATCTTTGCCTCCAACGATTTTGTATATCTCTGGCAGGTCCTCCAGCAGCGTCATCCACTCCAAGGGAAACAAACCCAGTCTGTCCAGCCTCCCTTTATAACTAAGACATTCGTTCCCAGTTAATATCACCATATATCTCCTCTGCGCCCTCGCCAATGCAATAACATCCTTCCTAGACTATAGTGGACGGAAGTGCACGAGATACTCGCCGTGTTACCCAACGAATGGTTTATGGTAATGAAAACTAACATCCTGTATGCTGGTTTCACCACCCTATCTACCTACGCTGATATTGTTAGGGTCTTGATGATCTATACGCCAAGGTCCCTCTATTCCTCAACCCTCCCTAGGTCGCTATCGTTCATTAAATATGCCCCAGTCTTACCGCATTATCTGGCACTTATCGAGATTAACTTCCACGTGCCTTTGCTCCGTCCTGTTTGTTCTATTGTGACTGTGTGACAAAGGTATTTAAATTTTATTGTCAGTGCTTTCCGACATCTAAACCAAAAATGCTTCATGATTTGTGCAGGTGGTAAAATCGTTTGGAATATATGTTCAGCGGAGGATAGGCGCAGTGCTGGTAAATATGTAGACGCCTACTGAGGCCGTGACCTCACGTCCTGAGGTGGTGAAGACACGTTTGCAGAGAGGGGTCTTTTTTCTCTGCCTTCACAACGCCGCCTGTCGCAGGGTGCAAGCCTCCACTGTAGCGCGATGAAAATTATCGGATTCTTTCTCGTGGTCCATTTGACAAGTAAGTGATCATTTTGAACCAAAAACCATAAACAGCCGAGCAGTCAGGCAGCATCTGTGGGAAGTGAATCTGAGCTCAATGTTTAAGGTCCAAGTCCTTAAAGCACCTTGAACCTAAAACGTTAATCCTAACGCTATTTTCTCTCTCCACAGATACTTTCTGAGCGTTGAGCCTTTCCAGCGCACAGTTCTTATTTCAGATTTCCATCATATGACGTTTAAGTTGCCATATACCCTTGCCATATTATGCATTCTATTTGCAAATATTCTAAAGAGGGTTTTGCGGGGTGAGTTTATGTTCAGAAACGACATTTAAAAATTTGGCAAGGGTGCGTTGTAAACCGAACCTCTGGGTAGGAACAGACTTTGGATCGAATCTTCTATTTAATCCAGTTCGACCTTTCGATTCGGTATTTTTGAATGAGTTGAATTTTCTGCAGCTTATTCAGGAGTATTTTGAATGCTCGGATTGTTTAGAAGCATTTTTATTATATACAAAGGAAAACGCGAGAAGGCTGTAGGCAAAGAGGGGCGGTTGCAGGATCATTCGATAACCTTTTAAAAATCCGAAATGTGTCGACGGATTCACCATTCGTGTGTGCTTTAGGGTGCGTTAGCGTTTTCCCCAACAACACGCCCCTCCTTTCATACTTTGTGGATCTTGGTACTAAATCGCGCGTTAAGAGGCTTTTGCTGTCTCCCGGTTCTTTGGCATTACGGAGCTTTCATCCATAAAGGAACGCTGAGTTTTTACGTTAATCTCTTGTTCTGTTGCACAGGCACCACACAAAGCGGTCTTCCGTCAGGAATAATGGTGAAGAAAGGAGAAAAGGCTGTTATAGACTGCTCACTTAAGGCAAACGAGGGGGTCTATTGGTTCTTCCAGCCCGAAAACTCCAAGCTAAAATTCCTGCTGTATTTGTCTGGCGCAAACAAAATAATTTCTAACGGGGACAACAGGCTCGACAGCACGAGATCCTTCTCCAAGGTTTCTCTGACCGTGAATAGTTTCACAAAGGAAGACTCGGGGAAGTATTATTGCGTTATGGTGAGGAACATGAAAATGGAATTCGGTGACATGGTCGCTCGGTATCTGGAAGGTCAGCATTAGTTGAGAAACAATAAATTTGAATTTGATGGATATATGCTAATTTAACTCATTATGCAGTATTAAAACAGCTATTCGTTAAATATTTTGTGTGATCTTCTAAGTTTTATTGCCTGACTAGCCCACTGCTTTATTGTCTCTATTTTATTTAACTGTCTTCATTATTTTAATAAATTTCCTTATTATAATAAACGCAGAGATTAAAACCACTCCAAAGGCAACAACGGTCGTTACTTCGACGAAAGTGACGACAACCACACCAAGTGCAAAGACCTCGTGTGCACCAACCGAATCACGTACGTAGCTAAATTATTTACATTGAATTCTCCCGTCGTCGAAATATCGATTCGGTCCTCTCAGGGAATTTGCTTCGAGCTGAGATACAGTGATTGTGATATAATGAGATTTCCGATTGCTACCAGACCAGAGTAAATAAAAGCATTATTTTCATGAAGGATGGTTTGCGATTTAACCTGCAGCATGATAATGCAACGGCCAGCGGATTAGGGCCAACGGGGCAGAAGGGCTCCCAGAGAAATTCAAAATTAATTCATTATGCAACACGCACAAAATGCCGGAGGAAGTCAGCAGATCGGGACGCATCCATGGAAAAGGGGCCTCGGTTCGGAACGTCGTTTCCGTAGATGCTGTCTGACCTGCTGAGTTCCTCCGGCATTTTGTGCGTGTTGCTGTGGATTTCCAGCATCTGCAGACTTTCTCGTGCTTCTAACTCCATAGGCCCTACATTCCCTGTCCCTTTGGGTCCCGTGACTGTTTCTGCTTCGCCGTTTACCTTCCAACTATGAAATGAGCACCGACCTACTACGTTCTGGAAAACCCCCCAACCCTTACATTGAGTCATCCAGGACCCTCCACCACCCATGCATGCTCTCATCTCGCTGCCGCCATCGGGTAGGAGGTATGGGAGCTCCAGGTTCCACACTAGGTTCAGGACCAGTTCACCCTACAACCATCAGACTCCTAAATCAGCGTGGATAACTTCACTCACCACAACACTGAACACAACCTGTGGACTACAACTCATGTTCTCAGTATTAGCTCTCTATTTATTTATCACTATTATTTGCATTTACAGTTTGCCTTCTCTTGGGTATTGTTTGCTTGCCAGTCTTCGTAGCTTTTCATCGATTTTCTTGTATTTCTGTATTCCACTGTGAATGCACGCAAGTAAATGAATCTCAGGATAGTACTAGGTGATAAACACCTACTTTGATGATGAATTTACTTTGAACTTAGAAGGTCTCTGACGCTTTCGTCCAGTTCTTCGCCAGTCACACTATCAAAATATTTTTAAGTCCCTTTACCTACTGCCTTCGCCACCCTCAACCCCTGCTCCCACTTCAGCGCTTCAGATATTTACCGCTCCTCTAGTTTTCCACGTCTGTCTACTCTGCAGTTGTGGTCTCGGGAAGTAATCGCCATAAACCACTTCATCACGTTGCCGTCAGAGAGACCGGCACCTTTTCGAGCCGCACGCTAAACAAGTAATTGGAAGACTGTAGGCGGCGGAGGGGGTGTGGTCTTCTCTGTGACGCAATGGTTTTCCTTACAGATGGGATAGAAGCAAGGCGAAATGAGAAGTCATCCCAGCAAAACGCTGCGGACATAATTGTTGTCCAAAATGGATTTCATTTACTGCATTTTCAGATCTGATGAGTTCACATTACTGTTAGTATATACCGGTGTGCAACGAAATTCTCTGCTCACGAGAAATTCACAGAGTGAATACTGCGCATGGTAATACGATCCAAAAACACAGCAACGAACACAAGACAATCAATTTGTAATCAATTTGGATAAAGGCTAGTGTGTAGAAGCGATATGAAGCAAAGAGTTAAATTAATTGTACAATTCCTGGCAACTCCCGTTTGGACCTGCTTCGTCGCCCTATACACAAAATCTGCTGGAAATTAGTTTTTTTTTCAAAACACACTGCTGTCCCGACCATTAGTGTTCATAGAACCTAATTCTTAAACTACAATTTAATCGTCCGGTACGCTAAATGTAACGTTGATTGTACTCTGTTCAACGGGAAGGCTGCCCTATGCTTTAACTCGCTGGATTTAACACGACCGAGCGGCGCACCCCATAGAGCGAAGTAAAACGGCTTGCTGGAGAACATCCAGCCCCGATGGCTGACTGGTACTGGGAACTCGCCCTGCTGTGAGTCTCCAAACTTGTGACTGGGGTTCTGGTGTAGCAGCGGCGCGCCGGCACGGAAACGAGGAAGTGAATTAGAGAGAGGTGAATGTACACATCACAGTCGAAATCGACAGGAATTTGGGGAGGATCGCATTTTCCAATATTGTGGTGTCACAAAAGGCGCACGCTGTTTGAAACTCTGCAGATCTCCCAGCCAACATTGCTGGACACCATCGCTCAGCTGGAAGATTGAAGTGAGCAGTTTAAAATGTGGACTCACTGACCACTTTATCAAGTACACCCGTACCGAATAAAGCCGTTAATGCAAATATCTAATCAGCCAATCATGTAGAAGCAACTCGATGCATAAAAGCATGCAGACGTGGTCATGAGGTTCAGTTGTTTTTTCAGACCAAACATCAGAATGGGGAATAAATGTGATCTACGTGACCTTGACGGCGGAATGGTTGATTGTTGGTGGGTCTCTGGCGTTTACAGAGAATTGTTGGCGAGACTCTAGAGTTTACAGAGAATGGAGCGGGTGTCGGGGGGTGGGGGGGGGGGGGGTAATCGTCCCATCCCGTGAGCAGCAGTCCTGTGGACGAAAGCGTCTTGTTAGTGAGAGGTCAGAGGAGGATAGACAGGCAGGTTCAAGCTGCCAGGAAGGCGACAGTAACTCAAATAAACACACGTTTATGGTATGCAGAAGAGCTACTCTGAACATATCGAACCTTGAAGTGGGTGGGCTGCAGCCACACAAGGTCACAAAGATAGTTAGCGATCACTTTATAAGGTTCGGGAGGTGGCCAATAAAGTAGCCACTGCGTGTATATAATTAAGTTTTTAGGGCAAGATGTTAAAATTTGAATGGGGTGGTGGGAGATAACATAATGGCTTCCCGTCCCGCTCCTGTTTCCTCAAGACAATAGGGGAAAACATGCGAACTCCCGGTTAGTTTCCAAACTGACTTCCAATAATTCCACTACGCCAGGTTCGGTGAAAAGCGAACTTGTTTATGCTTGAAGGTACACATTTCCTTGCTAATTTGTATACGTATTTGATTTTGTCCTGCCTGTATCAGGCATTTCGTATTAATGTTGCATATTGACAATTAAGAATCAAATGTGATCTTTCATTTTGACGCTCAACATAAGTTATTTAAATTGGCTAGATGGAGAAATTTTGGACACATTTGCTTTATATGAATACATTTAATTCTGTTTATCATGAAACTTTTTCTAGGGTTCGCGAAGAAAGAGGATAAAATGTCCTGCCATTTATTCATCTGGGCTCCACTGGTGTGCGCCGCCTCGCTGTTGCTTCTCGTACTGATCTTCGTCTCCGTCCTTGACTGTAAAAGTAAGAGGTTCACACTCGGTTTCTCAGAAACTCACCCCATGAAGTAATTTAGCGTGACTGTAGTGCACGTGGATTAATCTGCTTGTGTTTTCTAGGGCCCCGCCGGAGACGCTGTCAGCATCAATTCAGAAAGAGGTCAGTATGAATACGGTTAATAAATCCGCTGAGTTCCTCCATCAGATCGTTTGCTGCTCCGGTCTTAATTCTTTTTTGGTCAGGGACTGCTTTCCTATTTGTAAAGACACGGGGGGTGGGGGGGGGGTCCTTGACGCAGCACCTTATAACATCTAAATATCGTTTTTGGAACTTGAATCACTTTGGGGTGACTGAAGTACGCACGCCATGAACTAGACATGGGTCACTTAGGTCGTCTGACGCAAAATTTAATTTACCATCTAGATTCTTTAGTTGAAGATAAATTTGCATTTTAATTGATTTCGAAGAGAAAGACAGACGCTGATGCTGCCAGAGTAAAACAATCAGGAGAAAGAGGGCAAATGAACTACGGGATAGAGATTAAAGAGGGCGGCCATTACGAGTTGAGGCCATTTTTTCCCCAGAGGAAGTTGGAATCGTTCCAGTATTTATCTGATACTTTTCTGAATGCTTCTACTGAATTTGTGGACACCTCCCTTTGGTAGCCATTCTTCATTAAAAGAAGAGTTTTATCTCTGGTTTGATTGTTAATCATTTTAAATCGATTTACTTTATTAGGCAAAGGAGGATTCTAATAAAGTGACCACTGGGTGTACGTTCATGGTCTTCTGTTGTTGCAGCCCATCCACTTCAACGTCAGTAATGTGCGCTCAGAGAAACTCTTTTGCCCACCATTGTTGTAGCCATGATTATTTAAGTTACTATCGCCTTCCTGTCAGCTTGAACTAGTCTGACCATTCTCCTTTGATCCTTCTCATTAACAAGTCGTTTTCACCCACAAAACTGCCACACTGAATGTGTTTTTATTCGGGGGGAGGGGTTACACCATTCTGTATGAACTAATTGCCTGAAATCCCAGGAGATCAGCAGTGTCTGAGATGTTCAAACCAACCCACCACCTCTCCCCCCCCCCATCAACAATTATTCCCCCATCAAAGTCACTTAGATCACATTTCTTCCCCATTCTAATGTTTGAGTTGAACAACAACCAAACCTTTTTACCCGTGTCAGCATGCTTTTAACCATATATAACCATATAACAATTACAGCACAGAAACAGGCCATCTCAGCCCTTCTAGTCCGTGCCGACACTTACACTCACCTAGTCCCAGTGGCCGGCACTCAGCCCATAACCCTCCATTCCTTTCCTGTCCATACACCTATCCAATTTTACTTTAAATGACAATACCGAACCTGCTTCTACCACTTCTACTGGAAGCTCATTCCACACAGCTACCACTCTCTGAGTAAAGAAATTCCCCATTGTGCTACCCTTAAACTTTTGCCCCCTAACTCTCAAATCATGTCCTCTTGTTTGAATCTCCCCTACTCTCAATGGAAAAGCCTATCCACGTCAACTTGATCTATCCCTCTCATTATTTTAAATACCTCTATCAAGTCCCCCCTCAATCTTCTATGCTCCAAAGAATAAAGACCTAACTTGTTCAGCCTTTCCCTGTAACTTAGGTGCTGAAACCCAGGTAACATTCTGGTAAATCTTCTCTGTACTCTCTCTATTTTGTTGATATCTTTCCTATAATTCGGTGACCAGAACTGTACACAATACTCCAAATTCGGCCTTACCAATGCCTTGTACAATTTTAACATTACATCCCAACTCCTATACTCAATGCTCTGATTTATAAAGGCCAGCATACCAAAAGCTTTCTTCACCATCTTATCCACATGAGATTCCACCTTCAGGGAACTATGCACCATTATTCCTAGATCACTCTGTTCTACTGCATTCTTCAATGCCCGACCATTTACGATGTATGTCCTATTTGGATCATTCCTACCAAAATGTAGCGCCTCACATTTATCAGCATTAAACTCCATCTGCCATCATTCAGCCCACTCTTCTAACTGGCCTAAATTTTTCTGCAAGCTTTGAAAACCTACTTCATTATCCACAATGCCACCTACCTTAGTATCATCTGCATACTTACTAATCCAATTTAGCACCCCATCATCCAGATGATTAATGTATATGACAAACAACATTGGACCCAATACAGATCCCTGAGGCACACCACTAGTCACCAGCCTCCAACCTGACAAACAATTATCCACCACTACTCTCTGGCATCTCCCATCCAGCCACTGTTGAATCCATTTTACTACTTCAATATTAATTCCTAATGATTGAACCTTCCTAACTAACGTTCCATGCGGAACCTTGTCAAAGGCCTTACTTGAAGTCCATATAGACAACATCCACTGCCTTACCCTCATCAACTTTCCTCATAACCTCTTCAAAAAATTCAATAAGATTTGTCAAACATGACCTTCCACGCACAAATCCATGCTGACTATTCCTAATCAGACCCTGTCTATCCAGATAATTTTGTGCATTGAGTTGCCGCCACTTGATTGGCTGATTATATACTTGCATTAATTAGCTGGTGTAAAGTCGCTTGAGGAGGAAGACCATTAGGAGTTGAGGCCATTTTTTTATATAAAGGAGAGGTTCGAAACCTTCCAGTATGCACGCCATACCTTTCTGAAAGCTTCTATTGAATTTGTGAAAGTCTCCCTCTGATAGCCACAGAAATAGTTTTTTAAAAAAGAGGTTCTAGTTTATCTCTGGCTGGATTGGTAATCTATGCCACTGATCACTTAGTTTTTGAACTAAGTGCAATTTTAAAAAGAGTAATAAGGATTACGATAGTGCAACAATCCATTCCAATAAGCCATTCTATATCCTTTCCAGGCTCCCATTTCTTTTCTAAACTTTAAAACCCAGAATGCATACAGTAGGAGGCAAGACAATTTATTGTATGGATTTGGTATAACTTCCAGGCTTTTGTAGGAATTTCTCACAATATAAATCTCAAAATCTTATTGCTATATTAACTTCCATATGTGTGACACTATCTTCAGAAATTTGTACCCCCTCTCACCTGGTGTCTCTCCTTTACCTCCCTTAAAATGATACCATCAAGCCTGCAATGTTCTTCTCTGTCCTGCCTCTCAAATTGTTTCAGCTAATATTTTCCCATTTCATCTGACAGATCTCTCATCATTCCACCATTTTTTTTTCTCTTGGAAGTTTATTACTAACTTTATTCTTCTGACAAGTTTTCTGTCAACTGAACATTTTGAAATCAAAGTCATTGTCAAAGAAATATGTTACTAGTCTTGAACTCTGGGGAACACAATTGCATAACTTTGATTTGTCTGGAAACCACTGTGCACTGTTAGCCAATTGATTCCATTCTGCTACTGTCCCCTTCATCTCTTAGGCTTCATTTTTGTAGCAAAGCCAATGCATAGGACATTGTCATTTTCAAACAAAGCGATTGGCTGAACCATAGATTCATTGAGTTGGACAGTATGGAAACAAACCCTTCAGCTTAACTCTTCCATGCCTCCCAAGGTGCCCACCTAAGCTGGTCCTAGTGAAGAGATAAGAAATGATTCTTTAGCATTGATCTCAATCCTGGAACACTCTCATTGATAACACCATAGAGGTCCTTAAGGATGGAAGTGATTTAGGAAGGTACTCTCTTTCTCAAAGGCAAATGCAAATGAACAACAATCATTGGCTTTGTTAACAATGTCCATATTAGTAAATGAATATTTTTTTAAAACAGTAATCTTTAAAACTGGAGCTGCAAGAGGGTCATTGATCTTGGACATTGATTGTATCAAAAATAAATGAAAATGCCTTTTTAAGCTAGAGTTTTGAATATTATACAGAGCAATCTGTTAGTGAGGAATATTGGAAGCTGGAGTGAAACTTTACTGGTCCATTTATAAACAGAGGATTAAAACGTTTTTCATATGATTAAGATGAGGTGATTGTAAAACTAACAGTGCTCCAAAACTCTTTGTGCTCCAAAAATGTACCAACCAATTGCTCTCACTATTTGCTGAATTAATTTACAGACTCAGATTTAACACGGTTATTGAGATTGAAGGAAATGCTACACAGTAAATTATAACATTGACTATATTTATTATAGCCTTACCTATATTGGCTGCTAGGACGGGTTAAAGCATTACTTAACTGATATGTATCATGAAAGGAAAAATAAAAATATATATATACAAAGAGAAAGAATGGAACATGTGAGAAGTTAGATCCAAAGTTGTGTACCTTCTGTCTCTTTTTTAGCAACAAACCTTTGGACAGGACAAGAAAAGCATTCCTTAAGCACCACTAATTCAATTTATTGCAAATCTACTCCATTTACTTTTTGGAGTAGACAGTCTGCAGACTACTGCCTAATGCTTAAATCCAAAGATAAGCAATTTAAACTTCACAATTTCTATCTATTCTCTCAATTCCACATTTTAATCCCAGCTAATAGTTTCCCATAAAAAAACACTGTATTGTCTTCATATGACCCATGCCAGTGAGTGCATTATAGAAGTAAATGAAGTACATTTAGCTTCATTCCTCTCAATCCCATTTGTAATCATGAATTTATTTAGTTCTTTCCTTGTGCTCCAAAAAATGTTGATGAAAGAATATCAGTTTTATTACTGGTCTGTCTTGGGCGCTTTGTGGTTCAGTATGGGATATAATATACCACAGAGATTTAAAGCAGAGAAGGTGCTTATTCCAGATGATGGCTGAACAACACAGTTATACATGGAAAAAGGCCCTTCAGCCCAACTCATCCATGCCAACCAAAGTGCCCAACTAAACGAGTCCCATCTGTCTATACTTTGCTATATTCATCTAAACTTTTCCTATTCATATACTTGCCCAAATGTCTTTTGAAATTTGTTAATCTGCCTGCCTCAACTCCTTACACTGGCATCTCTAGCATAAAGATGTTAAAATAGATAATATTTTAATAAAGTTAATAAGTTCTATGATTAATATAAATGTAAATTTAATCATCAGACATAATCTACTATAATGCCCTGTGAGCCTGTATTAATCTTACCCTGATGCTATCTACCCTTTAGTGCATTCACTCTCATTGCATCATTATTTAATAATTTTATATATAATAACTAAAGAACATAGCTTTGGGGTAAGTATTTTAAGATGATACAATAGATTTAAATATGTTTCATTATGTCTCATCAAAAATATTTGTTTAACTAAGATATACGTTCTGTGTTCTAAATATTTAGTAAATATTTACTAACACAGCATAAAGCAAGTCAATCCTATTAAAGTATTCTAAGGATATTCAATGTATATATAGGATCATGTTTCCAAATATTGCTCGCTAAAATGTGGTTTCAGTTTTTGAAAATTTTCAACTTTATCCTATGTTTTTACAGGATAAAGATAATTTTTGAGTAGAACCATTCATTTTCAGTTTTTGTTCTTGCAATCATTACATGTCACTTGCAAAACAATTGCACATTCAAGGAAAATATTAACATTATTCTGAATTCATTTATTTATCTAGACCAATACCTGAAGATATTCGAAGACAAGTAAATAGCTACCATTAACAAGTAAGTATGGGACTTCAGTGAAATGAGATAACATCTTAATTGGCATTGCTCAAATTGTTATTTCCGTTGCATGGAATAGCGATGAATGCAACAATATAAAAGTTACCTCCACTCCATCCGCAAAACTTCCCGGTGGCCAAACATTTTAATTCCCTTTCCCATTTCCATTCCGTCATGTTGATCCTTGGCCTCTTTTTTGTGCCATGAAGCCTATCCACCTGGCTTCATTTTTCACTTCTAGCTATCCTCCTTCCCCTCCTCCCACCTTTTTTTCCTGTCATCTTCCGTTTCCTTTCCAGTCCTGAAGAAGGGTCCTCAGTTGCCCAAAACATCAACTGTTTATTCATTTCCATTGATGCTGCCTGACCTGTTGAGTTCCTCCAAATTTTTGTGCTTTGCTTTGGATTTCCAGCATCTGCAGAATCTCTCATGTTTGGTGGAGTCGTGTACAGCAGAATGAAGCCCCTCAAGTTTCATTGCAAACTTGTAGTAAATTTATTTGGAAAAGTAGTATATCCTTAGTCAAAAATACAGTTTTTGTGGAAGCAAGTAATGACTTAAGCAAGGCAAAACTGATGCATTATGAAGTGAATAATGTGGGGTAAGGAAAATACCAATATCAAAGGGCCATTGACTTTAGGTTTGAAGGCACTGTAGAAGTTCTGCTGAAGGCTTGTAAATGAGAAGATGAATCAACTGGTTGTATTGTGAAACAGGGACATAGTAAAAGCCAACAAAGACTGATATATGTTGTGACTGGTAGTGCATAGATCAAACTACAGTTCAGCATAGTCATTTTGAAGAGTTCATTTCTGCAGCTTACTCTTGAAATTGTGGAAACATTTCCAAAGACATCAATGATGGAACCCATAGGATATGGATAAAGTTGAAGTCATAGCCATAAGTTCTCTTGGTGGTGGATGAGATTTGGGGTTTGGAACTCACCTAAGGTTTAGGCAGAAAAATAAGGTTACTCAATATTTGATATTTGATATTAGGTCTTTATTCTTTGGAGCATAGAAGGTTGAGGGGGGACTTGATAGAGGTATTTAAAATTATGAAGGGGATAGATAGAGTGGATAGGCTTTTTCCATTGAGAGTAGGGGAGATTCAAACAAGAGAACATGAGTTGAGAGTTAAGGGGCAAAAGTTTAGGGGTAACACGAGGGGGAATTTCTTTACTCAGAGAGTGGTGGCTGTGTGGAATGAGCTTCCAGTAGAAGTGGTAGAGGCAGGTTCGATATTGACATTTTTAAAAAATTGGATAGGTATATGGACAGGAAAGGAATGGACTGAGTACAGGTCAGTGGGATAAGGTGAGAGTAAGCGTTCGGCAAGGACTAGAAGGGCCGAGGTGGCCTGTTTCCATGCTGTAATTGTTATATGGTTATATATAGTAAGTAAATAGCCAGATATGACAATGTGGTAAGGAGTTTCAGACAGGACTCTATGAAACTTCAGTTAAAACTTAAAACATGCAACAGTGCAGCACTGGAACAGACCCTTCAGCCTCCGATGTTGTCCTGAACTAAGCAAATTAGTAACCAAATGCCCGGCCAGTTTCTCCAATTTAACCCATTCCATGGAGAGAACTCCACTTCTCTTTCATCAACTGCTTCTTCTCCTCCAACCAACTCAAGAGTTCAGTTTACCTCCTCTATATGTCCTATCCTTCTCAAATGGTTTTCAGTTTGGATATTTGTGAAAAACCCTTTTGAAAGTCCGTTTTGACCACATCCACTGGATTTCCCCCAATCGTCATTGTCTGTCAGCTCACGGAGATTTCGCGCTGCAGCCTACCCTTCTGAGATATGCATCGTACATTTGTAATTATGTACTCTTTGTTCTCTTATTTAATTGCTGTTAATCTTTAATTAAGTATTTGAATATTTTTCCTACCACAAGATGTTAAAATAGCCTGATTGTGACCACCCATGCTTTCTTTTGATGCGACTGTTGTCCTCAGTTTCTGGAGTGGAAGGTAGCAAAGTAGTAGTTTCCTCTAGCTGTATTGAATTTCCCATTTTTTCTTATGATGTAGAAGGTGTTCAGCTTTGAGAAATTCCTTTAATCCCGTTCCCACACTTATTTCCCTGTCATGTACTTTTGCTTGAAACTTTTCCTGATTCTTCTATATCAGGGAAATTTAAAATAACTACCAACCACACACCTTTGAGGTGTGGCAGAAATAAAAAACTACAGCATCCAGGCAAACCAATGTTAACATTCATTTCAAGAGGACTGGAATACAAAAGTGAGGATGTAATGCTGAAGCTTTATAAGGCTTTGGTCAAACTGCATTTCAAGTATTGCGACAAGTTTTGGACCCCTTCCTAAGAAGAATGTGTTGGCTTTGGAGAAGGTCCAGAGGAACTTTATGAGAGTGATTCCGGTTATCCTATGAGGAGCATTTGATGGCTCTGGGCCTATACTCTCTGGAGTTTAGAAGAATGAAGGGGGATTTAATTGAAAACTATTGAATATTGAAAGACCAATATAGAGTTAAGGTGCAGAGGATGTTTCCCATAGTGGGTCAGCCTAGGACCAGATGGCACAGCCTCAGAATAGAAGGATATTCAGTTAGGATTGAGATGAGGGGGAATTTCATCAGAAGGTAGTGAATCTGTGAAATTCAGTGACACAAACAGCTGTGGAGTTCGAGCCATTGGGTATATTTGAAGTGGAGGTTCTTAGGTTTTTGATTAGTAAGGGCATCAAAGGTTATGGAGGTAAGGCAGGAGAATGGGGTTGAGAGGGATAATGAATAAACTATGATTGAGTTACGGAGAAGACTCAATCAGAATGGCCTAATTCTACCCCTATGTCTTATGGTCCTATGATCACCGGGAGAAAAAGCAAAGCCCACACAGAGTAAACCAGCAGTAAAACCATGGTCACTGGAGATTGAGACAGTGGCACCACCTGTCACACCACTGTTCCAGCCATCAGCTGATTCTTTCAGAGCAGAGCAAGTTAACTTCAGAAGTGATCACCCCAATGGCCTGACTATCAGGGTTTAGAGAAGAAAGGGTCTCCAAAATAGCAAAGTAGATTTCCTTTCATCAGTGGAATTCTAAAACAGTAGAAATGCTGGAAATGTGAAATAAAAAGAGAAAATGTTGGAAATTCTCAGCTAGTGGAATAGTACCTGTGGAGAGAGAATAAGGATAAATCTTTCGGAAACAGGACCCACAGATGCCGCCTGGAATGTCAATTGTTTCCAGTCTTTATTCCAGCAGATCTTAGTACTTCCAAGAGGTGGTCAGGGGATGGGAGTGAATTCCATGGGAAATATTGGTTCTAAAGTTTAAAAACTTTTAACTGTCATATTATGATAACGCTAAGACTTGTATTATTATGTAAGACTTATTGTTATTATTATAACGCTGGTAAACGTCCAAAAATTGACAATTTGGGCCAATTTTAGCAGAACTTTCGTAGTATAGAACATAGAACAGCACTGGAACAGGGTCTTCGGCAGATGATATCTGTACTTATCACGACACCAATTTAAACTAATCCCGTCTACCAGTACGGTATACCTTCATCCATGGCCTGTCTGTGCCGCCATTCGGCGGGGAACTAATCGGACTGGATACATAAAGGCTCCTTACGCCTGTCTGATTTTAGGCTCCGCGCAAATCAGTGTTACTTATAATGTTTACTGTTTAATAATTCTAGGAGCATTCACCTCGGACGTGGTTACTTAACCGAGGGTATTAGTGGATGACGCTGGTGCACTGATAAAGTGTCTGTCCCAGATTTTTGTTTGAGGGAATTTTAGTGTTATCTCTTCTCTTGTCGTGGCATTTGTGGAATAGCAGTGAAACTTACGATTGTGTAAGTTGGAGTGTGAACCCAGCCTTCGTTTTTGCACATGTAAATTACTGGTAAGAATGTATGTTCGTTCCGGCAGTGTGTGTTGCGATGGCTCTTACAAGTAGGACAAGTCTGCGCCTGCTGATCATTATTTTCCGCTGTTTCTGAAAATAGTATTTTAGAATACAGTAACGTAACTAATTTTAATTACGAGGCTTAGCGGAGATAGTTGACTATGAGCCTAAGGTTTCCTTAGCCCTCTATCACTGATTACGACGGTGATTCAACCTGGATATCTTTTGCTTCTTGGGCGACCAAAATTATCAAATTCCTTTAGATGAGAACCATTTTCTAGGACATTAAAGAGACTTAATTTAGGATCAGTCAACCTTTAGTGCGGCGCACTCAATGTTTCTGGACGACAGTACAAATTTGCAATATTTTAAAGATGTTATTCTCCTCGTTGAAGGTTAATTCCGGGAAATATGCGCAGCGTGGATGGAATCATCTCTCCAATTTAGTAAACGGGACTGTGTTGGACTGAGCGTGCAACCGATGGAAATCTCCTCAGCCGGGCTTCGCGTATGCACATCATTCATTGGTTTCTCTTTTTGTTCTGTTTAAGATTCCTCCAGCTAAAGGACACTAACGCTTGTTCCATGAATATGCCAATAAGTGGACCAATGGTCAGTACTATTGGATTCCCTGAGAAGTGTTTAAGAAGGAATTGTTTTAGAATATGAAGCTGTATTTCCTTTTAGAATAGTTTTGTTTTTATAATTGTGAGAAATCCCTGGCCAAAATGCAAATGCATCATTTCAGCTATTGGCGCTGAACAAAGCGGACCCCTTAGCATTATATGTATATTCTGGGACCGGGTGGGGGGCTGGGCATTTCATACCCGATGGACCGCGTCTTAAGCTTTGAGGTGGGTCCGCCATTGAGTCGTCAAGTAACAAAACCCTTATTTTAAAAATGAAGTTGTCCTAACACGTGGCCGAAATAATTGCTCTGCGGGGCTTTTTTGTCTCGGCACTTTAGAGAGCGGGGTCTGTGAATTGGCTCGGGGAGCGGAGGGGCTGAGCGCAGAGATCTGGAACCTACAACTTCCCCTCTGGCCCCGAAGTTGCCTCTTGACAGTGAAGAAGTCAGTCCTGGGGAGGGTTAATGGGGGTCGGGATATCAGAACTTGTGACTTTCTGTAAATAGATTTCCATTTCGTTCACATCTTTGTAACAAACTGGATTGAATCAGCTTCGCGCGAGGGGCACGGGCGCGCGGAAGAGGCTTGGATCAACCAAGGTCCGGGAGAATTCAGACCGAGAGATAGCACCCGGTTGCGTCTCTATATTGTTATTGTGTGATTATTTCAATACAGCATAACGCCGCATTTTAGAAACCGCTCTTTTTGCCTGGGCTTGCGCGTTGTTTAATTATCGTTTTGATGATTCGTTGGCATGTGACCTGTAACCTGTCCTATTATTTCGCCGCATCCCGAGCTGCTCGTTCCGGTGCTCGCCGATTCTTGTCTTCTGGCTAATTTGAAATGAGTTAGGATGTAGCTGTTGAGATAATAAACCGTTCAGTAAACCGCACCCTGTGTCGTCATGGTTTTTTGGCGCCTGCAAACCGCACCAGGTGACTGGCGGGGTGCAGGTTGCAGCAGCTCTCGCCAGCCCTGCAAACCTTTCTTTTGTTTTTGTACACCATCAGAGATATATAAATCAGCTAGAAACGAAAACAACCGGCTCCACTGCCATTTACAATAAACGCGTGGGGCAGACAAGGTTTTTAATTGCCCACGTCCTTCGAGGAGCGTTTGATGGCTCCGGGCCTGTACTCGCTAGAAGAATGACGGAGGATCATGTTGACACTTATATTGAAAGGTCCAGATAGAATGGACGTGGAGAGGATGTTTCTTATAGTGGGGGAGTTTAGGACTAGAGGGCAGAGCCTCAGAGCGGAAGGAAGTCCCTTTAGGACAGGGATGAGGAGGAATTTCTTTAGCCAGAGGATGGTGAATCTGTGGAATTCATTGGCACAGGTGGTTGGGTAGTTGTAGAGGGCAAGTCAATATTTAAAGCAGAGGTTGATGAGTTCTTGATTAGTAAAGGTGCCATGGGTTACTGAGAGAAGGCAGGAGAGTGGGGTTGAGAGGGATAATAAATCAGCCAGGATGAAACAGCAGAGCAGAGAGTAGCTTAATTCTGCTCCTATGTCTTATGGTCTTCATGCACGTCCAAAAGCAGCACAAAACCAGTTCTCCTTCCATATGTTGCACTCTTGTTCCCTCAACCATTGGTCAGTGAGAGGAGCTTGGTACACTCACTGACCACTGATGCCCAGCGCTACTGGGGCTCCAGACTTCAGCACAGCCATGGCTCCACACGGTGGACCAAAGAACTGAATTCCAGAGACAAGTGACAGTGACTGCCCTTGACATTAAGGGGACTAACTGTGGATTCGAGTAGTTCATTTCTTCCAAAAACAGAACATTTGAGAGGAGAAGTTCAGATCAGTCAGTCTTTGGGTGGTGGTGGAAAAGCAATTGGAAAAAAATTCTGAGGGAGATCAAAAGCACCTGAACCTGGTGGTGTGGGACCTAAGGTTCAGGAACTGTTGTTATCCTACAACCATCAGGGTCCTGAACCAGCATGGATAATTTCATTCACTTCAAATATGAACTGACTCCACAACCCATGGACTCACTTTCAAGGATTCTACACAACTCACGTTCTCAACATTATTTATTTACTTCTTTATTATTTGCCCCTTTTTTTGCACATTGGTATTTATGATAGGAAATTGGTATTCACTCCTGTATTCCACAAACTATCCCACCAGATGGTTTCCTGGAACTTGGCAATGTCTCATTGCACCTTCTCATCCCTTTGCTGTAGAAGGTAGTAAAGTTTATGCACAGATCCAATCCTCAGAAATCAAGCAGAGGTTATCATAATTCCTTGGTGTATTATCCCAGTTTGTAGCATTGGGAATCACTGCCTCCCATTGAAAAAAAAACAGCTTTATTTGTCACATATACATCTAAATGTTGAAACATACATTGAAATTCATCATTTGTGTCAGCGACCAACACAGTCCGAGGACGTGCTGGGGGCCGCCTGCAAGTGTTGCTATTCTTCTGGTGTCCAACATTGCATGCCTGCAACTTACTAGCCCGAACTCATACATCAGAATGTGGGAGCAAGCCCACACGGTCACGGGATGAACATACAAACTCCTTCCCGACAGCGGTGGAATTGAATAGGGATCTCGGGTGCCGTGAAGCATCACACTAACCCAACATGCTACCATGCATCCTATTGCTATCTGTCCACGAACTCCAGATTCAGAATCAGGTTTATCATCGTCTTGCGTACCCTTGAAGGAAGCATTGAGCTAAAGCACAGACTTCCAAAGGGCACTGCATCCTCACCATGCAAGAAAGGTTCAGAAGGTTATTGCACAATATCTTCCTTTCCTCGCTATGCTTGTCATACTAAATCTACATAATGCTACAAGGAATAAGTGAGATAGCCACCTTCCCTAGACTTCACCTGCTTAATGGCATCCATAGCATTATACCGCATGTATAAAGATGAATGGATAACATGGTGTTCTTCCCTCACTATCCCAGTATTCCCTCACACTGCTCGGTCCATTCTGCTTCTGGGGCAGGTGAGCTGGAGTGGCCTCAGAACCCTAAAAGCATGTCTGAACCATCCAGTAAGGACCAATCTGATTCCTGACCAGTTGTTGGCTTCTTTTATATCCCTGTATTTCCCTCTATTTCCCTTCCTGCATCATCCTTTCAAAAAGGCACAGGGTTTTACCAGGTGTAAACAAGTCCTTCAGTCCAAATCGTCTATGCTGACCAAGTTGCCAACCTGAGTTAGTCCCACTTGGCCCATCTCCATCTAAATCAGGGGTTCCCAACTTGGGGTCCACAGACCCCTTGGTTAATGGTAGGAGTCCATGACATAAAAAAGGTTCAGAACCCCTTTCTAAATCTTTCCTCTCCATCTACCTGTCTAAATGTTGCTTAAACGTTCTGATTGTACCCACCTCTACCACTTCCTCTGGCAGTTCCTTCAAAATACCTGCCATCCTCTTTGTGATAAAATTGCCCCTCAGGTCCCTTTTAAACCTTTCCCCTCTCAACCTTAAACCGTGCCCTCTTATCTTAGACACCCCGGGTTGGAGAGCAGTCCCAGAAATGAAACTTTGTTCTGCCCAGGCTGAGCTTGCCCAGAATTCCTCATCAGCAACAGGGACAGGAGTTCCCCCAGCAGATCCAAAAGTAATCCCTAGGTACCTGAGAACAATGGGAGAAAGAGACCCCTTCAGACCCTGCTCTTCATTGCTGAAACATGCAGAGAATTTTAGGGCAGACGCATCCACAAGTATTGCTGGCTTTTAAGGCAGAATGTGGAATGGGAGCATAAAGGCCCAGTTGGATATGTCTAATATTTTTGCTTCATTGAATATTGTTGGTTCAAACTTCCTGAGTCACCCTTGCAGAGGTGCTGGTAGAGGCAAATACATTAGGGTTCTTAGTTAGACACATGGATGTATGAAAAATGGAGATCTACATAAGAATGAAGGGTTAGATTGATCTTGGAGTAGGTTAAATGGTCAGCACAAAATCATGGGTCAAAGGGCCTGTACTGTACAGTACTGTTCTATGTTCTATATTCTATGAAAACCGCAGAGCTGTGGACCATGTCAGGCAGGTCAGGTTGTGCTAATGCAAAGAGGGAAACTTTGCCTATTGCACAGATGGACTGGCCAGTTCTGATACTGGCAGAGCAAGTGGGTTAGCTGAAATTGATATTGAATCCAGAAGACTGAAGAATGCCCAGACGGGTGATGAAGTGTTCCTCAAGCCTACATTTGACTTTGTTGTAACAGGAAACTCAGGGTCACTCCTGCACACCAAACGTAAGTGCTCTGGAAAATGGTCACCTAATATGGGTTTTATTTCTCCAGTGTAGAGGAGACCACTTTGTGAACACCAAATGCAATACACTAGACTTGGGAGAAATGCAAGTAAATCTCCTTGTCACCTATTGTTTAATATGCTCTTGCACTCTTGAACTTATTTCTTCCTGACTTGACTCCATTCATTCTCCACCCCACCCCCCCACCCCAGTCCAGAGTCTAAAACAGATAAACTGGGTCGTAAGGTGACTGCAGTCTGCTCCCATGAGATTAGTTCATCTTCTGACACCCCAAACCCTTTCCAGCATCTACAAGGAACTTGCCACCACCCAGAGCAATCAGACTTTCACCTCTACTAAACACTCACTCTTCCCACTATCTGCATGCATTTGCTGTGCAGTTACTGTCAACAAAATGGGGGGAAAAACGCAGAAGTTCATCAAGGTTTCTTTAAGTAACACCTCCCAAGTGCAGGAATGACAGGGATAGCAAGTATAGTGGAACACCTCAACTGTGAGCTCCACTCAAGGTACATTCTATCCCAATATAGAAGCATATCATTCTGTCTCCATCATCTCTGGATCTGGTCCAGAAACTATTGATTTATCAGGGGTGTGCTGGTGCTAGAGTTGTGGTAATTCAGGAAGACAGCTTATCCGCAAAGTCCATAAAATAAACAAAAACTTTACATTTATTTCCTTGAAGAATTACTTATAAAACTACAGGTAAGAGCATCTGTTTCTTGAAACCATAATGGTGAACCCCAAGAACTGTTTTTTTTAAATAGAACTGCTGTTAGTCAACAGAAGGCAAGGGTGTAATGCCACCTTGTCTGTGGGAAGACTAGCACTTTGATGTGCAAAACATTTCATTCTATAAAGCCAAGATTAGGCTAGAAATGAGTTTCTTGATCTTTAGGTACAACTCTATAGATTGTGGTTGTGCAGCAGTGCACAATGTGTTTGCATGGAACTGAAGAGAGACCTGCAGAAAGTGTGTATTGTTCAGTCAAAGTTAGGCATTGACTGCAAAAGTTTTGAGTTATGAATTCATTTTCAGAGTTTTAAGGGATTGTATGTCGCTAACCTGATATATTTTGTTTTTGTGAGTTCAGCGTGAAAAGAATTAAGTGTTAAGACTTTGTATGATTTTTCACTTCGAGCTCTCAGAAGCATCCTACATCAATAATTTGGCACTTCTCTAGGCCAGCAATGCGACTTCCACCATATTTAGAGAAGAATTCTCTGCTAAACAAATGAATGCTTTTTGCATTTCCATTCCCACCTGTCAAGGGCTGTTTACTTCTTAAATGTCTTCAAAATGTGACCTACACAGCCTTCTGTGATAGAGAATTCCGAACATTCACTGCTCTCTCTGAATGAAGAAATTGCTCCTCACTTCAGCCCTAAACATCTTACCCAGTATCATGTACTGTTAACACTCCAGCCATGGGAAAAACCTTCATCAATTCTCGTCCATCTATGCCTGTCGGAATTTTGAAATTTTCAATGAAGTGCCTTCTTGTTCTTCTAAACTCGAGTGACTACAGGTCATCAATTTAATCTCTCCTTGTACAACATTCCTGCTATCCCAGAATCTGTCCAAGATATTATTGCTGTATTCCTTATGAGAAATGCACTCATTACTCATTGGTCACTTTATTAGATAGACCTGCTGGTTAATGCAAATATCTGATTAGCCAACCATATGGCAGCAACTCAATGCATAAAAGCATGCGGACATGGTCAAGAGGTTCAGTTGTTGTTCAAACCAAACATCAGAATGGGAAAGAAATGTGACTTAAGTGATGCACAGTGGAATGATTGTTGGTCCCAGAATATCTCAGAACTGCTGAGCTCCTGGGATTTTCATGCACAACAGTCTCTAGAGGTTACAGCAAATGGTATGAAAAAAATCTATTGAGTGGCAGTCCTGTTTGCAAAAATGCCTTGTTAATGAGAGATCACAGGAGTATGGCCAGACTGGTTCAAGCTGACAGGAAGGTTACAGTAACTCAAATAACCTTCTGTAACAACAGTGGAGTGCAGAATAGCATCTCTGAATGGACCACACATTGAAGTTTGAAGTGGATGGGCTGCAGTAGCAGAAGAGGAAGTGTGTGCTCCTCTCCTCCTTTTATTTTTCCTCTTTATCCTCCTCTCTGCACAATTTCCTCCTCTTCTTCAAATATACAACATAGAACAGTACAGCACAAGAACTGGCCCTGTGGGCACGGTGTCTGCACTAATAAGACCATAAAATATAGGAGCAGAATTAGGCCATTTGGCCCATCAAGTCAGCTCTGCCATTCAATAATAGCTGATCCTTTTTTGTCTCCTCCTCAATCCCATTTGCCAGCCTTCTCCCCATAACTTTTGATGCCATGTTCAATCAAGAACCTATCAATCTCTGCCTCAAATACACCCAACAGCCTGGCCTTCACAGCTGCATGTGGCAACAAATTCTACAAATTCACCACCCTCTGGCATTTGCCTTCCTCACCACTGACTCAACCTTTAGGGTGTTCTGCACAAGGACTCCCAAGTCCCTTTGCACCTCAAACTTTTGGATTTTGATGCCAATTTACACTAATCACATCTGCCTGCAGAAGGTCCATATCCTTCAATTCCTTACTTTTCATGTGATATGATGTGATTACTTCTTAAATGGAGCTAACATATCTGTTTCTATCCCTTTGCCCAGTAGTTTGTTCCAGGCACTTACCACTTTCTGTGTAAAAACAACTTGCGTTGTAAATCTCCAGTAAGCTTCCCCACTCTCTTGGGCGGTGGGGTGGAGCTACATCTCTGCCAAAGGAGGTGTAAGATGCTCCTTCCCTCCGCTCGCCTGCAGGTCACCCTTGGGCAAGCTGTAACATCTACTTAGATCATCTCCGATCAGGGTCATAGGAAACCATGGGAGCAGGAGGTGAATGGTTGCATGAGCAGCTGGTACATATCACAAGTCCTGGTTACACAACCACTGATGCCAGGCAGACATCTCTGAAGGGTATTGATAATGGCTGGGGTCACCCAAATTGCAAAGACACTGCCCAGAAGAAGGAAAAGGCAATTTTTTCTGCAGAAAAAATTTGCCAGGAACTATCATGGTCATGGAAAGACAATGATCAACCAAGTCATATGACATGGCACATGACGAATGAACTTTCATCTTAAACCTATGCCTTTTGGTTTTTGATATTTCCAACAACAGAAAAAAAACTGACTTTCTACCCTATCAATGCCTGTCATAATTTGATAACTTTCTATCAGGCTACCTATCTGTTCTGATGCTCTAATGAAAACAGTTCAAAATTTTCCAATCTCTCCTTGTAGCTGGTACTCTCCAATCCAGCCAACATCCTGGTGGACTTTCTGCACATTTTCCAAAGTCTTCCTGTAATCCGTCCTGTAATGTGACAACCAAAACTGCACAAAACATTCCAAATGCGGTGTAACGAAAATGTTATGCAGCCGCAAATTGATTTGCCAACTTTTATACTCAATGCCCCTACCAAAGAAGGCAAAGCTTCTTTACACTTCTTGTGCTGTCGTTTTCAGGAAGCTCTAGACATGTACCCAAGACCTATCTGTAAATCAATGCTCCTATGCATCCTACCATTTACTTTCTTCTTGTATTTGACCTACCAAAGTGAATCACCTCGCACTTGTTCAAATTAAACTCTATCTGCTACTTCTCCACCCATATCTGCAGCTTATCTTTGTCCTACTGTATTCCTGGACAATCTCCCATATCATCTGCAATTCAACCAATTACTGTGTCCTCTGCAAATTTGCAATCAGACCACCTTTTTATCCAAGTCATTAGAGAGTTACAGAGATCCCAGCATCAACCCTTGTGAAATACCACTGGTCACAGACCTCTAGTTAGAATAACACTAGTCAAGCACCTTCTCTCCATCCACAAAAACAGGATCTCCTGGTGGCTAACCATTTTAAGGCCAATCACCATTCCCATTCTGACAGGTCAGTCCATGATCACAGTGAGGCCATTGTCAGGTTGGAGAAGCAACACAGATTATTTTGGCTGAGTAACCTCCAACCAGATGGCATGAACAGTGACGTCCCTAATTTACGGTAACTTCCCCACCCCTTCTGTCTTCTTTCATTCCTCATTCTTGCTCCCCTCTCATCTCTTCACTGTGCCTGGCCATCACCTCCCTCTGCCACCCCTCATCATTCCCTCCTCCCATGGTCCACTGTCATCCATTATCAGATTCCTTCTCCAACTCTTTACATTTTCCACCCATCACCTCCCAGCTTCTCACTTCACTTCCTTCTACATCCACCTAGCTTCACCTCTCACCTTTTGCTTTTACTCCTTCCCCTCCTCACACCTTCTTATACTGGCTACTTTCCTCTTTCGTTCTAGTCCTGAGGAATGATCTCAGCCTGAAATGCTCACTCTTTAATACAATCCATAGATGCTGCCTGACCTGCAGTTCTCCTCCAGCATTTTGTGTGTTATCCCTCCACTATTCCTGCTGTCTTTTTTAGAGCACA
This sequence comes from Hemitrygon akajei, assembly GCF_048418815.1. Taxonomy (NCBI): domain Eukaryota; kingdom Metazoa; phylum Chordata; class Chondrichthyes; order Myliobatiformes; family Dasyatidae; genus Hemitrygon; species Hemitrygon akajei. The sequence continues at coordinate 28,608,427 of NC_133127.1, forward strand.
ACTATTTTGAGCCCAATATAGTAAAGACACTAGATTCCAAGTGATTTGACCTTCTGGATCATCTTACCATGAGAGATATTGCTAAAATCTTTACTGAAGACCATGTAGACAACACCCTCTATACTACCCTCAACAATTGTTTCTGTTAGCTCCTCAAAAAAAAAAATCAAGATTCAAGATTATTTAATGTCATTGCTTACAAGTGTAAAAAAGAAAGAAATAATTGTTACTCTGGATTGATGCAGCATCAAAAAACCCACAAAAGATACAGAACACAATAATAATAAAATTAATAAAAACACAATAAATAGAAACACAGAAGGTATCTTATATACATAGATTGATTGTATGTCCACAAAGTGGTAACAGGCATAGGAGTATATGTATTGTCCCACCATTTAGAAAATAGTCAACCCTTTCATTACTTCTACCAAGTGAGGACAATATGAGTGAGGTTGATGTTCTGGAGCATGTTGATATTAAGGGAGAGGAGGTGTTGGAGTTGTTAAAATACATTAGGACGGATAAGTCCCCGGGGCCTGATGGAATATTCCCCAGGCTGCTCCATGAGGCAAGGGAAGATATTGCTGAACCTCTGGCTAGGATCTTTATGTACTTGTTGTCCACGGGAATGGTACTGGAGGATTGGAGGGAGGCAAATGTTGTCCCCTTGTTCAAAAAAGGTAGTAGGGATAGTCCAGGTAATTATAGACCAGTGAGCCTTACGTCTGTGGTGGGAAAGCTGTTGGAAAAGATTCTTAGAGACAGGATCTATGGGCATTTAGAGAATCATGGTCTGATCAAGGACAGTCAGCATGGGTTTGTGAAGAGCAGATCGTGTCTAACCAGCCTGATAGAGTTATATGAGGAGGTGACCAGGCATATAGATGAGGGTAGTGCAGTGGATGTGATCTACATGGATTTTAGTAAGGCATTTGACAAGGTTCCACATGGTAGGCTTATTCAGAAAGTCAGAAGGCATGGGATCCAGGGAAGTTTGGCCAGATGGATTCAGAATTGGCTTGCCTGCAGAATGCAGAGGGTCATGGTGGAGGGAGTACATTCAGATTGGAGGGTTGTGACGAGTGGTCTCCCGCAAGGATCTGTTCTGGGACCTCTACTTTTTGTGATTTTTATTAACGACCTGGATGTGGGGGTAGAAGGGTGGGTTGGCAAGTTTGCAGATGACACAAAGGTTGGTGGTGTTGTAGATAGTGTAGAGGATTGTCGAATATTGCAGAGAGACATTGATAGGATGCAGAAGTGGGCTGAGAAGTGGCAGATGGAGTTCAACCGGGAGAAGTGTGAGGTGGTACACTTTGGAAGGACAAACTCCAAGGCAGAGTACAAAGTAATGGCAGGATACTTGGCAGTGTGGAGAAGCAGAAGGATCTGGGGGTACATGTCCACAGATCCCTGAAAGTTGCCTCACAGGTAGATAGGGTAGTTAAGAAAGCTTATAGGATGTTAGCTTTCATAAGTCGAGGGATAGAGTTTAAGAGACGCAATGTAATGATGCAGCTCTATAAAACTCTGGTTAGGCCACACTTGGAGTACTGTGTCCAGTTCTGGTCACTTCACTATAGGAAGGATGTGGAAGCATTGGAAAGGGTACAGAGGAGCAGAGGAGATTTACTAGGATGCTGCCTGGTTTAGAGAGTATGGATTATGATCAGAGATTAAGGGAGCTAGGGCTTTACTCTTTGGAGAGAAGGAGGATGAGAGGAGACATGATAGAGGTGTACAAGATATTAAGAGGAATAGACAGAGTGGACAGCCAGTGCCTCTTCCCCAGGGCACCACTTCTCAGTACAAGAGGACATGGCTTTAAGGTAAGGGGAGGGAAGTTCAAGGGGGATATTAGAGCAAGGTTTTTTACTCAGAGAGTGGTTGGTGCGTGAAATGCATTGCCTGATTCAGTGGTGGAGGCAGATACACTAGTGAAGTTTAAGAATCTACTAGATAGGTATATGGAGGAATTTAAGGTGGGGGGTTATATGGGAGGCAGGGTTTTAGGGTCAGCACAACATTGTGGGCCAAAGGGCCTGTAATGTGCTGTACTATTCTACGTTCTATGTTCTACATTCTATGAAACCTACTGAATGTTAAAAGGACTAGATAGGGTGGATGTGGAGAGCACTTTTCCGATGATGGGTGTATCCAGAACGAGAGGGCATAGTTTCAAAATTGCGAGGCAATCCTTTAGAACAGAGAATGATAAATCTGTGGAATGCTCTGCCACAGACTGCAGTGGAGGCCATGTCCATGCATGTATTTAAGGCAGAAGTTGATTGTTTACTGATCAGACAGGGCATCAAAGGCTCTGGTGAGAAGACAAGTGTATGGGTTTGGTTGGGAGCCAGAATCAGCCATGATGGAATGGTGGAGCAGACTCAATGGAATGAACAGCCTAATTCTGCTCCTATGTCTCACGGTCTTATCATATTCCATCTGCCACTTCTTTGCCCGTTCTCCTAATCTGTCTAAGACCTTCTGTAGCCTCTCTAAGCCCTCAAATCTACCTGCCCCTCCACCCATCTTCATATCATCTGCAAAACTTAGCAACAAAGCCATCAATTCTGTCATCTAAATTATTGACATATAAAGTAAAAAGAACAGGTCCCAACACAAACTCTGTGCAACACCACTAGTTACGAGCAGCCAACCAGAAAAGGCTCCCTTTATCCTCACTCTTTGCCTCCTGCCGATCGGCCACTGCTTTAGCCATACTAGAATGCTATAATATCATGGTCTCATAACTTGTTAAGCACCTTATCAAGGACCCTCTGAAAGTCCAAGTACAAAACAACAACTGATTCTCCTTTGTCTATCCTGCTTGTTATTTCTTCAAAGAATTCCAACAGATTTATCAGGCTGGATTTTCCATTGAGGAAACCATGCTGACTACAGCCTATTTTATCCTGTGCCTCCAAGTACCCGAAACCACATCCTTAACAATCAACTCCAATATCTTCCCAACCACTGAGGTCAGACTAACTGGCCTATAGTTTCCTTTCTTCTGCCTCTCTCCCTTCTTGAAAAGTCAAGAGGCATTTGCAATTTTCCAGTCTTCCAGAACCATTCCAGAATCTAATGATCCTTAAAAGATCACTATTAATATCTCCACAATCTCTTCAGCCACCTCTTTCAGAACCCTGGGGTGTAGTCCATCTGATCCAAGTGACTTACCTACCTTCAGACCTTTCAGTTTCCGAAGAAACGTCTCCTAGCAATGGCAGCTTCACACACTTCTGTCCACTGACAGTCTCAAACTTTGGGGATACTGCTAGAGTCTTCCACAGTGAAGGTTAATGCAAAATATTTATTCAGTTCATCCACCAATTCCTTGTCTCCAATTATTACCTCTCCAGCATCCTTTTCCCACTCTCCAATATCCGCTCTTGTTATGTTGCTTCTGTTTAAACGTACCGTGGGTTAACAATGAAGAATCTTATTCTGGAAGAATTAGAGAACTTTTCCCTAATAAACAATCACATCTTAACCCAGCCACGAGCTGGAACTTTTTAGCAATCCTGCGCACGCTCAGTGCTCTGCCCAATCATGTACTGGCACATCATTGCACGTGATATCACCACATCTTCCTTTACTTAAAAGAAAAACAATTAACAACATTACTCAAAGAAAATACATAATTCAAAAAGTCTCTATCAGTCTCTCTGGGGGTTACAAACATGAATAGACCTTCTAAATGGTACACAGAGTTCTTGTGTTTTCTTATTATTATTTACATGTTTTGTCTTGTCTTCATCAGATAACTGAATCTCTGAAGTTGGCTCTTTCTTGAGGTCTTTGTGATTTCTTCTTAACACTGCTCCCTCCTCTGTTTGGACCATGTATGATCTGGGTTGTACTTCTTCAAGTACTATAGCTTTCTGTGCCCATGTTTTCATTTTGTCTTCTATTCTTACCTCATCTCCTTGAAGTAGTTCAGGTAATGGATGAGAACGTCTATCAAAGTATATTTTCTGCTTTGCTTTGTGTTCATCTTTACATCTTTTCATTTGTTCACCCCCCCTCTGTTCTCAGAAGGCTCTCATCTACTGGCAGATTAGATCTCAAACGTTGTCCCATCAAGAGCTGAGCAGGCGAAAATCCACATTCAAGTGGAGTACTTTGGTAGGCTAACAAGGATTTATAAAAATCACTTCCACTGTCTTTTGCTTTGTGCATCAGTTTCTTGACAATTCCTACTGATTTCTCAACTAGTCCATTAGACTGAGGGAAAAATGGACTAGACGTTGTATGAACAAAGCCCCATTCATGAGCAAAATGTTTCATGCATTCACTACTGAATTGTAGACCATTGTCTGTGAAAACTTCATCAGGTACACCATGCCTTGAAAAAAAAACACGTTTCAGGATACAGTGAGTAGTAATCTGAAATTAATAGATAGTCTTTGTTGTCAGTTACAAAAAAGATCAACGCCTACCTCTGAGGAATCGGATGTGGATGTAGTGGCTCCTTAGGGTTGCTAGGTTGGTATTTAAAGCATATTTGACAAGAAGACACCAATTCTGCAATTTCTTGATTCATCCTGGGCCAAAACATCACTTCCCATGCCCTTCTCTTACACTTTTCAATACCTAGGTGGCATTCATGAATTTTATCAAGCATTTCTTTACGGAGACTTTTAGAAATTACAATTCTGTTACCTTTGTCCAGTATCCCGTCCACAACAGAAAGTTCTGATCTGTGGCTCCAATATTCTTGTACTTCTGAGGTACAGTCATGTTTATTATCTGGCCATCCATCCATCACTCCTTGTATTACCTGACGAATAATTTTGTCCTTCTCTGTCTCAAGACGCAGCAGTTCCAACTTTTTGGGAGCAACAGGTACAGTTTCTGTGACCATATCAATAAATACCTAAACATCAATAACGTCCCTGTCACTGCCTTTTGTTGTTGGATCCACAGCTCTGGAAAGTGTGTCAGCTGTGTACATGAATTTTCCAGGCATGTATGACACATTTAACGCATATATTTGCAATTTGATCATCATTCGCTGAATTCGCAAAGGACAGTTGCTTAAAGGTTTGTTAAACAATGCAATCAAAGGCTTATGATCGGTTTCAATATCAATAGATTGCCCTGACACAAACTGATGAAATCTCTGGCAAGCAAACAGAACACTGAGCAATTCTTTTTCAACTTGGGTATACCTTGTTTCTGGATCAGCTAAAGAACGAGATGCATATGCCATTGGTAGCCATTCCTGATCGTGTTTTTGGAGCAATACTGCCCCTAAGCCTGCTTCAGATGCATCACATGAGATTTTGATGGGTCTGTCAGTATCATAAAATTTCAATACAGGCTCTTTTGTGAGTACTTTCTTGAGATTTTGCCATGCCTTCTGTTCATGATTCCAGCTCCATTCATTTCTCTTTTCTGTTAGCTGCCTCAGTGGAGCAAGCTGTTCCGAGAGATTGGGTATAAATTTTCCCATATAGTTAACCATTCCCATAAACCTCTGAACATCCTTTTTACATTGCGGTCATGGCATGTTCTCAATAGCAGAAATCTTCAATGTATCAGGACGCACACCCTCTTTGCTGAGGATATCACACACAAAGATAAGTTCAGTCACTCCTAGCCGACATTTGTCCTTATTCAATTTCAGATTTGCCTTGCATGTTGCCTCAAAGACTTGTCTGAGTCTGCCGTCATGCTCTTGTTTAGATTATCCCCAAACAATAATATCATCCATGGATGTATCTACACTCTCAATGTATTCATATAACATGTGAGTAGTTTCATGGTACACTTAAGGAGCTGATGCAATTCCAGAAGGAAGCCTAAGCAAACAGTATCTGGCAGAAGGAGTGTTAAAGATACACAATTTTGAACTCAGTTCATCTAATTTAAGTTGTCAAAATCCAGAAGATGCATCTAATTCACTAAAACACTTTGCATTAGCGAACTGTGACATAATTTCTTCACGAGTGGGCAATTTGAAATGCTTTCTTTTAATGGCCCAATTCAAGTCTCTTAGATCTAAACAAATCCTCAGTTTTCCATTTTTCTTATCAACAATGACAAGTGAATTGATCCATTCAGTTGGTTCATCAATTTATTTTATGACTCCTAGCCTTTCCATTCTGTCTAGCTCTGTTTTCAGTTGTTGACGTAATGCAAAAGGGACTTTTCTGCATGGATGTATTACGGGTTGTACTGTGTTGTCAATTTTAATCGAGTGCTCTCCTAGAAGACAACCAAGCTCTTTAAACAAGTCTTCATACTCTTTCATCAAGTCACTGTACTCTGACTCTGTGTGCTATCCAGAACTAAAATTCTTTTCACCAAATTAAGTCTTTCACAGACAGATAAACCCAGAATTGACTGTACATTTTTTGGCACGACCACAAATGAAAGCGTGTGCACAATATTATTGTGTGATACTTTTGCCACACATGTTCCTTTAACTGGAATGTCTGCACCTGAATACCCAGTCACTTTTATAATTGTCTGATGTAACTTCGGTCTTGGCTTTAATGCATTAAACTCAGATTCTGCAAGAACATTTACTTGCGCTCCAGTATCAAGTTTAAACAGAATATTGTTTTGATTCACTTGCAACGGAATAGTCCAGTCATTCTTACTTTGTTTATTTTCACAAAGCACATCTATATAAGATTCCTCATGTTCATCTTCAAGCGCAGCATTTACTTGTTTGATTTTATTTTCCTGCTTTCTACTTTTACAACAGCGTGAAAAATGATTAAACTTACCGCAGCCATTGCAGATTTTGCCATATGCAGGGCACTGATTTGGATGATGTTCCCATGCACAGTGATCACATGACTTTTTTCTTTCAAATGCCGTCTTACTCTCTGTCGGTTTTGTCGACGTATTATTAGATTTTGCATTTACATTGCAGTTTTCAACAAAAAGCTCTTCAGCCTGCAATGTCACGGTCTTAGAAGCTTTGCAAAGTGCCAAAGCTTTTTCAAAATTAAAATCTTGCTCTCTCAACAGCCTTTCTCTCAGATCATTATCTCGAATGCCACCAACAATTCTATCTTTAATGAGAGACTCTGTCAGCAATCCAAACTCGCATGTTCTACTACGCTTTCTTAACTCAGTAACATACTGATCAAGTGTTTCAATGGCTCTCTGTGTACATGTGAAGAATTTATATCGCTCATACATTAAATTTTGCTTAGGTATACAAAATACTTCAAATCTGTCCATTATCGACTTCAAATTGAAATTATCTCCACCTTCAAAGACAAAATTATTATATACCTCTACTGCATCATTCCCGATTACATGGACCAGAAGTGCAGCTTTGTTTTTTTCCAATTTTTCTTCATAATCGATCACCGATAAGTAAAGTTCAAACTGTTGCTTGAATATCCTCCAATTCTCAGCTACATTGCCAGTCAGCTGAAGTTTTGATGGGGGTTGTAAACCTTCCATTTTACCGTTTACAGTTTGAACTTTTTTCTTCTTTTTTTCCGACTATAGAAACATAGAAAAGCTACAGCACACTACAGGCCCTTCGGCCCACAAAGTTGTGCTGAACCTTAGAAATTACTAGGCTTACTAGCCCTCTATTTTACTAAGCTCCATGTACCTATCCAAAAGTCTCTTCAAAGACACTATCATATACGCCTCTACCACCGTTGCTGGCAGCCCATTCCATGCACTCACCACTCTCTGAGTAAAAAACTTACCCCTGATGTCTCCTCTGTGCCTACTCCCCAGCACCTTAAACCTGTGTCCTCTTGTGACAACTATTTCAGCCTGGGAAAAAGCCTCTGACTATCCACACAATCAATGCCTCTCTTCATCTTATATATCTCTGTCAGGTCACCTCTCATCCTCCGTCACTCCAAGGAGAAAAGGCCGAGTTCACTCAACCTATACTCATAAGGCATGCTCCCCAATCCAGGCAATATCCTTGTAAATCTCCTCTGCACTCTTTCTATGGCTTCCACATCCTTCCTGTAGTGAGACGAACAAAACTGAGCACAGTACTCCAAGTGGGGTCTGACCAGGATCCTATATAGCTGCAGCATTACCTCTCAGCTCCTAAATTCAATTCCACGAGTGATGAAGGCCAATACACCGTACGCCTTCTTAACCATAGAGTCAACCTGCACAGCTGCTTTGAGCGTCCTATGGACTCAGACCCCAAGATCCCTCTGATCCTACACACTGCCAGGAGTCTTACCATTGATACTATATTCTGCCATCATATTTAACCTACCAAAATGAACCACCTCACACTTATCTGGGTTGAACTCCATCTGCCATTTCTCAGGCCAGTTTTGCATCCTATCAATGTCCAGCTGTAACCTCTGACAGCCCTCCACACTATCCACAACACCTCCAATCTTAGTGTCATCAGCAAATTTACTAACCCATCCCTTCACTTTCTCATCCAGGTCAGTTATAAAAATCACAAAGAGTATCTTTGATTCTGCCATATTATTCTTCCAGAACCACTTCTGACACCATTTTACTTCTGTTTAAACGTACTGTGGGCTAACAATGAAGAATCGTATTCTGGAAGAAATAGAGAACTTTTATTTACAGTAATAAACAAACACGTCTTAACCCAGCCACATGCTGGAACATTCTAGCAATCTTGTGCACGCTCAGTGTTCTACCTGTCAAAGGTGGATCAACCCGATGCAATAATGCAAGGTACCACAAATTCAATAAAACCATAAAACAAGCGATACTTCGTCAAACTTCACTTTTAATTCATAGGATGCTATGGGCGGGGGGGGGGGGGGGGTTACAGACTGATCTCCCAAAGAGACAGTCCAGACACTGCCCTGCCCCCGAACACAATTCCACACAATTTATAACAGCAATCATTACAGGAAATATTATAATTACGCGAGCTAATACAGTTTTAGAATAGTTTTGATCACATGCTAAGATACAATTAGATGTAAAATCATCATTGGTTAGTTATAATTATTTCTGCCAAGGCCAGCATGGATACAATCTCAGTTCTTATGTTGACACCTGCCCCTACTCTACAACGTTAAATCCCCCCTCCTCTTATGCCATCCTTTGCCTATTTAGTTATGTTATACCTCAAAATGCTTTGTGCGTCCAGATAATTCTTTATTTAGACCTATGTCTAACACTATTAGGTAACAATGTCTGGTACATCACTTGTTGCTGGGTAAGGTTCCCTTTTTGTCTGTACAGCAATCAACATAAGGTACCTATAAGGAAATTGATCATTAGCTAACATTGTCTTTTAATCCCTTCTAATCTATACCCCTATTTACCTATCCCTTTACTCCATCATTCCCCCCCCCCCCTTTATCATTCTATGATAACTAACCACATGGGGGTCGAAAAGGACATCATCATCAGCCTCTTCGTGAAAATTCTACAGCCAGTATTTAGGTAGGTCATTATCATACAACACACAACAATCATTACAATGAGAACAATCAACCCGTGCAGTAAATAAGCCGCCCAAGATCCTCCTAGCAACCACCCTATCCAGCCCTATCCTTCCTTAGAACCTTGCCTGAAGTCATCCAATTGTTTCGTAATAGACTGTATAAGCATAGGTTACATTGTTGGACTCATCAGTAACATGGGCAATGCATTTGTCTCCGACTATGGCGCAGACCCCTCCCTGCTGGGCCAGTTGATAATCCACAGCATACCTGGTTTGCTGTGTGTAGAGTCGTAACCCCACCAGCTTCCTGGCAGCAGCCTCCAGGTCTTCCACCTTACTGTTTCCCAATGCCGCTAGCCCACAAATGAGGTAGTTACAGTTCTTTGCAGCTATGACTCCTGCCAAACCCCTTAGAGAGAGAGCGCTCAGGAACCCATAGCCCAAAGTAACAGGATTCCTCCAGTCAGCACAGAATTCCTGACTCACGGCTCGAGCTATCAGTCGTCGTTGAACGTGAGCCTTCTGGGGACAGGGAACAGAGAGTGGTCCAATTGTTCCTTGAGGGTAGGTAGAGTGGTGGTGTCCGTAGTATAGGTGCCGTTAAACAGGAACACGTATCCGGGTTTGGTCCGATAGCAAGAATTCTTACAAATTACTATTGTATCATACCATGAGTACTCCTTGGGATACAGGGAGGAGTATTCAAAAGTCCCTGAACCGACTGATATACGGGTCCCATTACAAAATCTACATAAATACTGAACTCCTCTTAGAGAGGGGCACACATTGTTTTTGGATACATTTGCAAGAGAATATTCCCTTGCCTGTCCTACATCAGTGGTCCAAACACTGTTTCTCCAGGCAAGGTATTTCCCAGGGTACCCTGTCGAAAACATATCCCCATCCCTTTCCCGTGAAACAGAAGTGATAATCCCAGGTGCTTCGACAGTGTGTACTATGTACCCACTCTTCCCCGTCCCCCACAGCATGCCGTTCACGGGTCCCCAAACACTCAGGGTCCGCAGCATAGTTATCACCTATTCCCTCAATATATTTTCCCCTAGTCCCTCTACGAAACTTCCCTCTATCCCTTTACATTCTGCCCCTGAACTATCCTTCACTATTAGGTCATGTACTTTCCAGGCCAGCGCTAATGGGTTAGCTTCAAATAGTGCTTCCACAGATATTACCAAAGGATAACAAGCATTACAAATACCGTGCAGTCGTTCATGTACTTGATAGAACAAGTTGTCCTCCAAGTAATCAATTGCAACACACAATAAAGAAATGAGTCCACAAATGGTAAATTGCAGCCAGGAAGCCATCTTTTACAGTCACTGAGATGTATCCAACATTCCTGGCCTTGTTCTTTAACCGGGGTCCAAGTCTGGGACGCTCCCAATCCCTGATCAGTACCGAATCTCCAATTTCAGCTCCGGCCACTCTGCTCCTTGCTGTCCGGAATCCTTAAGGGTATTCTTTACCTGGGAGTGGAGAAACTTTAGAGAGGACGTTAATTGGCGAAAGTACTTCTGCAATTCATCCCCCATGACATTAAGGTCAATTTGGGCAGGAGGCTGCGTGTTGGCGTCCCATGGGGTCAGTCCAGTACGTCCATAAACAATTTCAGCTGCAGATACCCCTGTTGTGGAATGTCGGGTAATTCTTATATGGTATAAAGCTAACGGAAGGACCTTCAGCCAGCTCAGTCTGATTTTGGACATTAACATAGTCAGCTTATTTTTCAGGGTGCCATTAGCGCATTCCACTATTCCTGCAGCCTTCGGGTGGTAGCACAGTGAAACTGCTGTTCAAAGTGCAGCACCTCGCATAGCTCTTTGTTTATTTTCCCCACAAAATGAGGGCCATTGTCCAAAATTATCTGCCTAGGTATCCCAAATCTTGATATAATCTCTGTAAGCAAAACCCTTACCACCATGGAAGCTTTATTATTGGTGGCTTCAATCCATCTGCTGAACACATCTACAATCACTAAACAGTACTTACAACAGTGTACATGCAGTAATTCAATAAAATCAAGCTGAATGCATTCAAAAGGAGCACTTGGCAAGGGGGTTTTTCCTTGGGCACATTTTACTCCCTTTCCCCGCGTTTGTCTCTTGGCAAATCAAACGGGCTCGTTGCTTTGCCGTGGCAGCCTCCTCCAGCCTTGGATGCCACCATGTGCGGAGCAAAATATCACTCATTCCCTCCTTGCCAAGGTGGGAGTCCGTAGGCAGGCAATCAATAACAAAGCATCAGGAATACAAACTTGGCCAACTGGGGTCTGCTAGAATCCTGTGGACACCGAATGCGCACATCCGTGTGTCTTCCAGAGTTGCTTTTCTGAATCAGGGGCATCCCCCTGGAGCTTTTGAATTATAACCCTAGCTGCAGTGCCCGGCGCTGGTGGTGATTTAGTGGTGGTGAAAGCCAGTCACTCAGTAGCGGAAACTATGATAGTCGCCTCCTGTGCAGCCTGTTTAGCTGCCAAGTCATCCCTGTTGTTGCCTTTAGTCACCGCAGAGTCGTCTTGTAGGTGAGCCAAACATTTAGTAATGGCCAATTTTTTTTTCAGGGAGGAGTATAGCCTGGAGGAGATTCTTTACATACGTGGCATTCTGGATGGGGGTCCCGGAGGAGGTGAGAAATCCCCGCTGTGCCCAGAGTTGTCCAAAATCAAGGGCCACCCCAAATGCATAACGAGAGTCTGTACAAACATTGGCCCTTTTGGCCTTGGCTAAAATGCAGGTGCGAGTGAGAGCAAAAAGCTCTGCTTTTTGGGCAGAGACTGGGGGCTGGAGTGCGCCACTTTCGAGCGTGTGATCATTGTCGACAACAGCGTAACCGCAGAAGCGTTCCCTTGTCTCAGAAACTGTGGAACTGCCATCGACATAAAGGGTAAATTTTGCCCCTGGAACAGGTGCATCTGAGAGGTCGGGGCGCGGTGAGGTGAGAAAATGGTTCCGTAGCAGACAGTCATGAGGAGGCTCAGTCAACTCAACGGGGATTGGCTCCAAAAACATAGCGGGGTTGATGGCATTACAGTATGCAAAGGGGAGGAGTGGGTTATTTAGTAATGTTATTTGATAGTGACTCAGTCTGGCCTGTGTAAGATGCTGGGTCCGGTGGGAGGTCAGCAAGGCTACAATAGCATGAGACGAATACACTGTAAGCGGCTGCTGGGGAGTGGTGTTGGAAGCAGCTGTAACTAGGGAGTGAATGGCTGGGAGCATCTGTGAGCAAGGGGGTAATCCCTGTGCTACAGGGTCTAACTTAGTGGAGTAACAGGCAACAGGCCTGCGCCTATCCCCATGAGTCTGAGTGAGGACTGCAGTGGCACAGCCATCTGAAACGGGCAGTCATGAGCAGGCGCCCTTGAGTGGGATTTCTTCAATTCCTCAAAGACCTCTTTCTGTTGCTCAGCCAGATCTAGGGGCCCTTTAAGTGCGCTAGACGCCAGGGGGCTCAAATGCCGCGTATATAGGGCGACATTCGGAATCCACTGCCAACGAAAGTTTACCAGACTAAGGAGAGCACGCATGGCTTTTGGCATAGTGGGCGGGGGGGGGGGGGGGATCGCAAGAATTGGGGTTACCCTTTCAGGAGTGAGCTGCCTTTCGGTTGCAAAAGAGTTCCCAGAAATCTCACCTGCCGTTGGGTTCTTTTTACCTTTTGGGGTGGGATTACGTACCCCCACGAGTGCAGAGCATTCAAAAGTGTATTGGTATCGCGTACATTGGACGTCTCCGATGGGCCTGCCAATAGGAGGCCATGCACGTACTGTATTACTGTAGAGCCCCCGGGAAATTGTAAATCTCTAAGTTGCCTATGCAATATCTGCGAGAAAATAGTAGGAGAGTGCACGAACCCTTGGGGTAACCGAGTCCATGTGTACTGCTGATCTTGAAAGGTAGATGCAAAAAGGTATTGCGACTCAGGTCCCAGGGGGATCACAAAAAATGCATGCTGCAGATCTACTGTGGTAAAAATTCGGGAGTCTGCTGGAATACTGCTTAAAATCGTAGCAGGATTAGGGACTACCGGATGTATCGGCTGCACAATTTCATTAATCTTACGGAGGTCCTATACTAACAATCACTCTGGCCTTCCTGGCTTTGGAACCGGCAAGGTAGGAGTATTGCAAGGGGACTGGCACGGGACTAGAATGCCCTGCTTTTAGAAGGATTCTATGAGATGGGTGATGCTGTCAACCGCCTCCTACCAGAAAATTCCACCTACATCGTAGTTTCCTGGTCCCTGGCTGGTTATTACCCTTCCACTGCCTCAACTGCCCCCTCGTGCAGGTGGTCACTGGGCTTGGTGGGGGTGAGTTGGGATTACCTTGGGGCGACCGCTTAGGTGGAGCATACGGGGGTGGCAGTTCTGTGGGCTGGGATCGCCAGACTTCCTCCTCCTCCTCCTCAGTCTCATTATCATCAAACAGCATGGGCAGTCCAGACAGGTCAAGAGGTACCTCAGTTTTACCTTTGCCGGCTTCACCTTTACCTTGTCGCCTATCTTTCATTTCCCTGTTTTGTTTTCCCTTACTCATATCATAATCTTCACACAGTCTTTTTAGTGTCTCCCATGATTTCAAATTTCCTTCATTATCACATACACTAATCCCTCTTCGACGTGCATTATGCTCCCAACTATTTTGCTTAGATCTATTATTTAAACCTTTGGCCATTTTTCTCCAATTGAACATTAAAACCTTCCATTTTTGTCTGGCACTACGTTTCCAAATTGCTTCCTCTGCCTTTAGACATTTATCTAAGCCCCAGGTCCCACCCAAAGGATAAATTTCACTACCCAATATCTTATTTAGGCATGCTGATAACCTTTGGTAATCATTTTCTCTTTCAGGGTCATCTCTACATATTTTAAATAATGGCATGTTATTCCCGAACTTATCCAAAGTTTGCCCCATGCTTCCTAATCGAGTGGGTCAGCCGCCTCCTTTTCTCACATCCACTTCAGGGTCCTGACCTTCGCGTGGGGGATTTCCCCTCTTAACAACCAGTCTAAGGCTGGATGCTGAGACAGGCAATTATCATAAGCATACACCAAAGCATATTTACAACATCTGGATAGACTGCAGGAGAGAGCCACTTCCCCTGTGTTTGGCCAAATTTCCGTTCTGTCCTCTGCTAGTCAATTTATTGTGCTACGCACCCCGGTCCCTCCGCTCACCAGCTTCAAATGTAATAGGTTACTGCCACTAACCCACTGCCCAATTCGCGGTGACGCACCCAAGGAAAAATGTAATAGATCACTGTTAATGATCTGCTGCCCAATTCTACAGCACGCACAGACTTTAATTCTCACAATACCTCACAACCTTAAATACTCACAATATCTTGTCAGGTCCTCTGTTACCACAATACCTCATAAACTTTAATACTCACAATACCTCGTCGGGTCCTCTGTTACCCTGAATCTACTGACCTGTGGTACTTGGGCGATCCTCAACTCAGGTTTCAGAAGGAGTCCATCAGAGGTTACCCACCAGACCAATGGGCTGTCAAGGTGGACAGTTAATGAGAGAGATCAAGGTCAATCTTACCTTGTGGGCCTATCCATCTCAAGTCATGGCCACCGAGGCGACCACTAACACCGTCTCTCGGGAATACCTCGTCTTGGACTCCTGGCTGGCTCGCCAAATTGTCAAAGGCGGATCGACCCGATGCAATAACGTGAGGTACCAAAAATTCAATAAAACCATATAACAAGCGATACTTCGTCAAACTTCACTTTTTATTCATAGCATGCTATGGGGGAGGTTACAGACTGATCTCCCAAAGAGACAGCCTGGACACTGCCCTCCCCCAAAGTACAATTCCACACAATTTATAACAGCAATCGTTACAGGAAATATTATAATTACGCGAGCTAGTACAGTTTTAGAATAGTTTCGATCACATGCTAAGATACAATTAGATGTAAAATCATCATTGGTTAGTTATAATTATTTCTGCCAAGGCCAGCATGGATACAATCTCAGTTCTTATGTTGACACCTGCCCCTACTCTACAATGTTAAATCCCCCCTCCTCTTATGCCATCCTTTGCCTATTTAGTTATGTTATACCTCAAAATGCTTTGTGCGTCCAGATAATTCTTTATTTAAACCTATGTCTAACACTATTAGGGAACAACGTCTGGTACATCACTTGTTGCTGGGTAAGGTTCCCTTTTTGTCTGTACAGCAACCAACATGAGGTACCTATAAGGTAATTGATCATTAGCTAACATTGTCTTTTAATCCCTTCTAATCTATACCCCTATTTACCGATCCCTTTACTCCATTCACGTACTGGCACATCATTGCACGTGATATCACCACAACTCTCTTTTATACTTTATGATTCTGAAGAAACTTCTGGTATCCTGTTTAATGTTATTGGCTAGCTTACTTTTCTCTTCAATCTTTACTATATGAATAACTTTATAGTTGCCTTCTGTTGGTTTTAAAAGCTTCCCAATCCTCTAACTTCCCATTCATTTTTGCTGTATTATATGCCCTCTTGTTGGCTTTTATGTTGACTTTGACATCTTTTGTTAGCCATAGTCATGCCATCTTGCTTCTAGAATAATTCATCCTCTTTGAGATGCATGTATCCTGTGCCTTCCGAATTGCTTACAAAAATTTCAGCCATTGCTGCTCTGCCATCATCCTTGACAGTGTTCCCTTCCAATCAATTCCTGCCAACTCCTCTCTCATGCCTCTGTAATTCCCTGTACTCCACTGTATTACTGATATTATACATCTGAGTTTAGCTTCTCCTTCTCAATTTTCAGGATATGATCATATGATCACTGGCCCATAAGAGTTTCTTGACCTTATCAATTCCGGTTTATTGCACAACACTCAATCCAAAATAGGTGACCTCCTAGTGGGCTCAACTACAGGTTGCTCTAATAAGCCATCTCATTGGCATTCTAGAAATTTCCCCCTCTTGGGATCCAACGCCAACCCAATTTTTCCAATCTACTCGGCCTTTTTTCCTTGGAGCAATGGAGGATGAGAGGTGACCTGATAGAGGTCTACAAGATGATGAGAGGCATTGATCAGAACTCTACTGGCTGTCAATGGAGTAGCAGTGTTTTTATACCTGCTCCTACTCTGCTTAATTTACTGTTTCCAACTTGTTTTGGAAACTTACTTTTAAATGCAATATTGTTTTACGATGAGGGGTTCCAAAGCTACTAAAAAAGAAGAGGACCCCCCCCCCCCCCTATAACTTTGGAATCTAATATGGAGGCACATCGGAAGCATAAAAATGAACTTTTGGAGGAGTTCCAGCAGAAATTCAGGCAACAGCGCTGAATTTAAACAAATGGATGTAAAATTGGATTCTATTCAAAAAACTTTAAGTGAACACGATAACTGGATAAAAGAGAATGAAGACACTTTGACGACGTTGGATGCAAAAATTGATGACCTGAAAAAGATCTGTAATAAACAGTCAAAGGTTAATGAAAAATTAAGACAGAAGTTTATTGACTTAGAAAATAGAAGCAGAAGAAATAATATACAAATTCTGGTTTTTAAAGAGTTAATAGAAGGCAATCAGCCTTCAGAATTTTTTGCAAATCTTTTGGCTAACTTATTTCCGAAAATTTTTAAATCTCCACCTAAAATAGACCGAGTTCATAGATCGCCAGTACCGGGATCTCCTCCAGAAGAACAACCCCGTTCAGTGATCCTCTATGTTCATGACTTTCAAACAAAGGAACTTTTAAGTCGTGCATCTCGTCTGAAATGTATGATTGATTATGAAAGCCAGAAGATCAGAATTGTAGAGAATTTTTCACCTGAGGTGTTGAATGAATGCTTCAAGTTTAAAAAAGTTATGTCTGAATTGTATACTAATGGTTTTAAACCCTCTCTTTGTTACTCCGCTCATCTTAGAATCATTTTGAAAACTGGCTCTCAGAAATGGTTCCATTCGACTCAAGAGGTGCAGCATTTTTTAATTTCCAAATCAGTATCAGAAATTTAACTGTTCAATAATTCCTTACATAAATCTATGTTTTGTCTGCTTGATGGATCCTTTTCATAGAATCAGCAGTATAACTGTTCATTACTTTCTTTTATGAATAATAGTTTTTTTTAACTTTTGGTATACCTTCGTATCTAATTTCTTTGTACTTTTATTTCTTTGCTTAGAAAATTAAGGATTTAACATCAATAAGTTTTCATTGAGTTAATACTTTCCTAGTTAATATGTTCTGAATTTTCTTAGTTCTTTTTAATATTTTATACTATATTTTTTCATGAGATTTTTTAGTAAGTTTAATTTTGCTCTGTCTTTTGTTGTGTCTTGTTGGAATGCAGTTAGCCTTGAAAATTTTTTGGAGCTCATCCAGTAGATTGTTTTGGGAAGGTAAGGTGGGTAGATTTAGGGGTCGACTGCCCATTGATCAACTTTCTCTCTTTGGGTGGGGGTGTGGGTGGGTTTCTTCTTTTCCATCAGCTGTTTGGTTCTCTTAGCTTCATTTGTTGCTTGGCTACTGTATCTTAAAGCTCATTGTTTGGATTTAATATATATTCCAGTGGTTTTTATTCTAACATCTCTTTTAAGTAATATTTAAAATGGATTATGCTATTAATTTACTTAGTTTTAATGTGAAAGGATTAAACCATCCTGTGAAACATAATAAGATATTTAATAATATTAAGAAATTGAATGTCTCAATTTTTTTTACAAGGCACACGTGTTCGTAAATGTGATAATTTACATCTTTTTAGTCATTGGAAGGGTTTGTCTTTTCATTCTTCCTTTCAGGCTAAGGCCAGAGGAGTGTTGATTCTCATATACAATTCAGTTTCTTTCATTCAACAGAATGAAGTGTCTGACACCAATGGGTGTTTTGTTATAGTCTCAGGCAAATTAGATAATAAGTTAATGGTTTTTGTTAATTGTATGCCCCAAATATAGATGATCCAGGTTTTTTGAATTTTTTTTCCACTTTTACCATATTTAAGTCTGTATTCTCTGGTTTTCCGAGGAGACTTCAACTGTTGTTTAGATCCTGTTTTAGATCATTCATCTTTTAATATGGAATTTTTTGAAGATGTAGCTATGAAAATGGACAAGGGAGAGCCAGTGGATGTAGTGTACCTGGACTTTCAGAAAGCCTTTGATAAGGTCCCACATAGGAGATTAGTGGGCAAAATTAGAGCACATGGTATTGGGGGTAGGGTACTGACATGGATAGAAAATTTGTTGGCAGACAGGAAATAAAGAGTACAGATTAACAGGTCCCTTTCAGAATGGCAGGCAGTGACTAGTGGGGTACTACAAGGCTTGGTGCTGGGACTGCAGCTATTTACAGTATACATTAATGACTTAGATGAAGGGATTAAAAGTAACATTAGTAAATTTACAGATGACACAAAGCTGGATGAAATGTGAGGAGGATGTTATGAGAATGCAGGGTGACTTGGACAGGTTGGGTGAGTGGGCAGATGCATGGCAGATGCAGTTTAATGTGGATAAATGTGAGGTTATCCACTTTGGTGACAAGAACAGGAAGGCAGATTACTATCTGAATGGCGTCAAGTTAGGAAAAGGGGAAGAACAACGAGATCTAGGTGTCCTTGTTCATCAGTCACTGAAAGTAAGCATGCAGGTACAGAAGGCAGTGAAAAAAGCTAATGGCATATTGGCCTTCATAACAAGAGGAGTTGAGTATAGGAGCAAAGAGGTCCTTCTGCAGTTGTACAGAGCCCTAGTGAGACCACACCTGCAGTATTGTGTTCAGTTTTGGTCTCCAAATCTGAGGAAGGACATTCTTGCTACTGAGGGAGTGCAGCGTAGGTTCACGAGGTTGATTCCCAGAATGGCGGGACTGTTATATGTTGAAAGATTGGAGCGACTGGGCTTGTATACACTGGAATTTAGAAGGATGAGAGGGGATCTGATTGAAACATATAAGATTATTAAAGGATTGGACACGCTAGAGGCAGGAAACATGTTCCCGATGTTGGGGGCATCCAGAACCAGAGACCACAGTTTAAGAATAGGGGGTAGGCCATTTAGAACAGAGTTCCAGGAAGGCATTGTTGCTTCAGTGGAAGGATGCCACTCCGCCTACTCATGCTCATTGGTTACATGATGTTATGTCATGTTTAAATTTAGAGAAGATGCGCTGTTCAATTTCTGAACCTAGACAAGATTTTTTAACATTGTGGAGACCCTTTTTGAATTATTTTCAAAATCTTTGATTTGCTTTTAAGGACAGATGTTGGCTAATAATATGTTTTACTATATGTTAAGGATTTTTTCCTTTTTTTAAAAAAAGCAAACAGCTGTTTTTTTCTGATAGTGGGTTTAGATTTTTTTGTATAATAAATTTTTTTTTCAGTATTATGTTTAAATTTAATTTCTATGGATATGGAGTAATGAGACTATATTTGTGATTCCAATATATTGTAATCAATATATTTTATATATCCTACTGTACTCTGTATTCTTTTATGTAAGAAATAGATAAAAATATTGAAAAAGAGAGGCATTGATCGTGTGGATAGTCAGAGGCTTTTTCCCAGAGCTGAAGTGGCTAGCACAAGAGGACACAGTTTTAAGGTGTTTGGAAGTAGGTACAGAGGAGATGTCAGGGGTAAGTTTATTACGCAGAGTGGTGAGTGCGTGGAATGGGCTGCCAGCGACGGTGGTGGAGGTGGATACGATAGGGTCTGTTAAGAGACTCCTGGATAGGTACATGGAGCTTAGAAAAATAGAGGGCTATGAGTAACCCTAGGTAATTTCTAAGGTAAGGACATGTTCAGCACAGCTTTGTGGGCCGAAGGGCCTGTATTGTGCTGTAGGTTTTCTACGTTTCTGTATTGAAATCCCCCATGACTATTATAACACTACCCTTTTGGCATGCATTTTCTATCTGCCATTGTAATTTGTAAACCACATCCTTACTAGTTTTAGGAGGTTGGTTTACAACTCCCATCAGGGTTTTTCGACCCTTTCAGTTCCTTAGCTCTACCCACAATGATTCAACACTTTCCCAACCTATGTCACCTCTTTGTAATGATTTGATTTCACTTTTTACCAACAGAGCAATGCCACCCCCATCTGCCTTCCTGCCTGTCCTTTTGATACAATGTGTATCCTTGGACATTAAGAGGGCAGAGCCACAGTTTACAAAGCCCAGGTACGAACTATCATGGAGTAGACAATAGACAGTAGGTGCAGGAGTAGGCCATTCGGCCCTTCTAGCCAGCACCGCCATTCAATGTGATCATGGCTGATCATACACAATCAGTACCCCATTCCTGCCCTCTCCCCATATCCCTTGATCCCGCTATCTATAAGAGCTCTATCTAACTCTCTCTTGAATGCATCCAGAGACTTGGCCTCCACTGCCTTCTGGGGCAGAGCATTCCACATATCCACCACTCTCTGGGTGAAAAAGTTTTTCCGCATCTCTGTTCTAAATGGCCTACCCCTTATTCTTAAACTGTGGCCTCTAGTTCTGGACTCACCCATCAGTGGGAACATGCTTCCTGCCTCCAGTGTGTCCAATCCCTTAATAATCTTATATGTTTCAATCAGATCCCCTCTCATCTTTCTAAATTCCAGTGTATACCAGCCCAGTCGCTCCAATCTTTCAACGTATGACAGTCCCGCTATTCTGGGAATTAACCTTGTGAACCTACGCTGCACTCCCTCAATAGCAAGAATGCCCTTCCTCAAATCTGGAGACCAAAACTGCACACAATACTCCAGGTGGGGTCTTACCAGGGCCCTGTACAGCCGCAGAAGGACCTCTTTACTCCTATACTCAATTCCTCTTGTTATAAAAGCCAGCATGCCATTAGCTTTCTTCACTGCCTGCTGTACCTGCATGCTTACTTTCATTGACTGATGTACAAGAACACCTAGATCTCGTTGTACTTCCCCTTTTCCTAACTTGGCTCCATTTAGATAGTAATCTGCCTTCCTGTTCTTGCCACCAAAGTGGATAACCTCACATTTATCCACATTAAACTGCATCTGCCATACATTTGCCCACTCACCCAACATGTCCAAGTCACCCTGCATTCTCAGGGTGCCTGCTTAACATAGATGAATGCCTCACAGAGTGTCCTCAGCCAGCTTGATTCCATTCAAAGAAAGGCTCTCGGGATTATAGGCGTAGATGAAGCCACAGCTCGTGAGAAGCTAGCCATCAGTAGCTTACACCACAGACAACAGGTTGCTGCAGCTACTGTGCTATACAAAATGCACACCAGCCACAGCCCTGCAGACCTTTCGTGCCATGCAGCCTTCATCTTATGAGAGACAGCACACCACACCACACGATCAATTTTATCTATACCTGCTCATGCTGTTTCTATGCCTGATGTGAGAACCTACACACTGGATAGAAGCTTCCTCCACTGTGCTATCAGAATTTGGAACAGCCTTCCAGATGCTGTGGTTGGAAACATCTGCGACGGTGGGGTCCAAGCCTTCAAGAGTCGAGTGCACAAACACCTATCATCTCTGGGAGGGAGGTCACATGCTTCTTCATAAGCTATCATGAATGGGACGAGGATGGCAATGCTTGGTTGTTGGCAGGTAGGGTTAATACCTGACTTTCAAGAGCACTTGTGAGTTATGTTCCAGCTGGATTTAGTCCTTAAACTGCTGGAGAACAGTGCGGAAAGATGAGGTGCTGTTTTCTCCCGGTAGGGATTAGTTTTTAGTTCCAAGTGCTCCAGTCACATTTTGTCACCCTGCAACCTTATCCTTCAATCTCTCTGAATTTTGTCTCTCTCCAGCAGACTTCATCATTTCTACTCCAGTATTTCTACTATTTTAAAATATTTCTTAATTGTACATGTGATTTTTTTATGTCTATCACTGAGCAGCAGTGAACCATCTGACTGGCCTATCAGAGTTCTCTTTGGGAACTAGTTGACTTGATCAGCATTTCTGATCTGGCTATTGTTCACGATTGCACTTAATAAAAAAAAAAGCTACCAGCTATTATCTTCTTTCAGCCCTTATTCAGTGATGCCCACAACACCATACCTGCCAATCTGTAACTGTGCTACAAGTTCATCTACCTTATTCTGTATACTGTGCGCATTCAAATATAACACCTTCAGTCCTGTATTCACACTTTACAATTTTGTCTGTCTTTTACGATGCAATTCATCCTGTTTACTGTAATTTTGCCCTCTCATTAACCTCTCCTTGTTAGGAGTCTCACTACACATTGCCTCTGTTTGTAACCCACCCACCTCATCTTCAGCACTATCACTCTGGTTCTCATCCTCCTGCCAAATTAGTGTAAACCCACCTGAACATCTCTAGCTAACCTACCCACAAAACCCCCTCCAGTTCAGGTGTAACCCATCCCTTTTGTACAGGTCATACCTTCCCCAGAAGAGATCCCAATGATACATAAATCACCAGTTCCTCAGCCATACATTCACCTGCCAGATCATTGTACTGTTACCCTCACTGGCACGTGGCACAGGCAGCATTCCAGAGATTACTAGCCTGAAGGTCCTGTTTATCAGCTTTATTCCTAGCTCCATAAAATCTCTCTTCAGGACTTCCTCTCCTTGTCTACCTATCTCATTGGTACCAAGATGCACCAAGACTTCTGGTTGTTCTCCCTCGCTCTTGAGAAAGGCATGGACCCAGTCTGAAACATACCTGACCCTGCACCTGGGAGGCAACATACCAACCAGGTGCCCAAGAAGAATAACGTGGGCTGCCTTAATGACTATCGCCCGGTAGCACTCACATCGACAGTGATGAAATACTTTGAGAGGTTGGTCATGACTAGACTGAACTCTTGTGTCAGCAAGGACCTGGACCCATCACAATGTGCCTACTGCCACAATAGGTCAACAGCAGATGCAATCTCAATGGCTTTTCACACGGCTTTAGACCACCTGGACAACACAAACACCTCTGTCAGGATGCTGTTCATCAACTATAGCTCAGCATTTAACACCATCATTCCCACAATCTTGATTGAGAAGTTGCAGAACCTGGTCCTCTACCTCCCTCTGCAATTGGATCCTCAACTTCCTAACCAGAAGACCACAATCTGAGCAGGTTGGTGATAACATCTCCTCCTCACTGACGATCAACAGGAGTGTGTGCTTAGCCCACTGCTCTACTCTCTGTATACACATAACTGTGTGGCTGGACATGGCTCAAATACCATCTATAAGCTTGCTGATGATACAACCATTGTTGGTAGAACCTCAAATGGTGATGAGAGGGCATACAGGAGTGAGGTATGCCAACTGGTGGAGTGGTGCCACAACAACAACCTGGCACTCAACGTCAGTAAGGCAAAAGAACTGTTGTGGACTTCCAGACGGATAAGACGAAGGAACACATACCAATCGTCATAGAGGGATCAGAAGTGGAGAGAGTGAGCAGCTTCAAGTTCCTGGGTGTCAAGATCTCTGAAGTCCTAACTTGGTCCAGGCATATCGATGCAGTTATAAAGAAGGCAAGACAGCAACTATACTTCATTAGAATTTGAAGAGATTTGGTATGTCAACAAATACATGCAAAAACTTCTATAGCTGTACCATGGAGAGCATTCTGACAGGCTGCATCACTGTCTGGTATTGGGGGGCTACTGCACAGGACCGAAAGAAGCTGCAGAAGGTTGTAAATCTAGTCAACTCCGTCTTGGGTACTAGCCTACAAAGCACCCAGGACATCTTCAGGGAGCGGTGTCTCAGAAAGGCAGTGTCCATTATAAGGACTCCCAGCAGCCAGGGCATGGCCTTTTCTCATTGTTGCCATTAGGTAGGAGGTACAGAAACCTGAAGGCACACACTCAGCGATTCAGGAACAGCTTCTTCCCCTCTGCCATCCAATTCCTAAATGAACATTGAACCCATGAACACTACCTCAATGTTTAATATATATTATTTCTGTTTTTTGCACGATTGTTAATCTATTCAATATACGTATACTGTAATTGGTTGACTTATTTGTTTATTTATTTATTTTCTTCTTCTAGATTATGTATTGCATTGAACTGCTGCTGCTAAGTTAACAAATTCCACGTTGCATGCCGGTGATGATAAACCTGATTCTGATTCTGAGGTGTCTCTATCATGCCCACAGAATCTCATCTCTGTTCCTCTGACTATGGAACCTCCTATCAACACCGCAGTCCTCTTCACCTCTCTTCTGAGCCACAGCTCCAGACTCAGGTAACGCTCTGTTCTATAGGTCATCCGCCTCAATGTATTTAAGTTGTGTGCCTACTGTACTGGCTGCGCATTTCCTCTTCTTCTCCTGACAGTCAGCCAGTCACCTAGATAGATAGATAGATAGATAGATACTTTATTCATCCCCATGGGGAAATTCAACTTTTTTTTTCCAATGTCCCATACACTTGTTGTAGCAAAACTAATTACATACAATACTTAACTCAGTAAAAAATATGATATGCATCTAAATCACTATCTCAAAAAGCATTAATAATAGCTTTTAAAAAGTTCTTAAGTCCTGGCAGTTGAATTGTAAAGCCTAATGGCATTGGGGAGTATTGACCTCTTCATCCTGTCTGAGGAGCATTGCATCGATAGTAACCTGTCACTGAAACAGGGAGGATGACTACCTCCCTGTAGCTCCTGTCTATTACCTCCTCATTCTCCTCATGAGTCGAAGGTCATTGAGCTGCAGCTCTAGTTCCTTAATACATTCTCTCAGGAGCTGCAACTTGATGCACCTGGTGCAAATGTGTTTATCTGGGAAACTAGGGATCTCCCAGAATTCCCACATCCCACACACAGTACAAAACACTGCTCCTGGTCACAGACACAGATAAGCAAATAAGAACAGAAAGGAAGTTTACCAGATACTTTACCTCGCCCAAACCTGATGAGCCACAGCCTCTCTAAACACTGGCACACTCAAAGGAATGGCCACTCCACTTGCACCTGAGCTATTGTTATTGGCCCATTTCTAATGAACTGCTCTCATTGGTTGGTCACTCCTCAACTCAGAGAAACTGCCGTGAAGCTCTGTCCGTTTAAATCCTGACTGTGGACCTGGCTGAAAGGTAGCTCTTCAACTCAACTCAGAGAAACTGCCGTGAAGCTCTGTCCGTTTAAATCCTACACTATTGCTTAAACTGAGTCTACATTCCTTATAGTTTCAGGTATTGAATTCCACAGTTCAGGAACACATTTCAGAAAAGATTACCTTTATCTTTGGAGGGAGATTGTTTAAATTTAAGAGACCTGAGAGCTCAAGCAGGATTATAAAATAAAAATGGTTCTGCGATGTATTCTGATCCCAGACCATTAAGAGTTTTTAAAACTCTTTAATTGATTTAAAATCAATTCTAAAAGATACAAGAAGCCAATGCAGAGTAGCTATTATGGGAGTGAAATGTTCCCTCATCCTGGCTTTGGTTAAAAGTCTAGCATCAGCATTCTAAATGAGTTGAAGTTTGTCAAAGATCCTTTGGAAAGCCAGTAAAAAGTGCATTGCAGTAGTCTAGTCTATTTGATATAAAGGCGTGAATTAGTTTCTCAGCATCATTATGTGACAGAAACAGAAGTACCTTTGCAATACTTCTTAAGAGTAAAAATGGTGCTCTGGTCACTTTCTTTATGTGGGGTTTAAAATTCAAATCTAAATCAAGGAAAACACTCAGGTTTGTTACTTCTGACTTTATAAGGAGTGTCAAGTTCCAAAATTTATCAAGAAGTTTATCTATTTTGGATTTGGGACGAACAAAAAGTATTTCAGTTTTATCTTCATTTAGTTTTAGAAAATTCTCTGAAACTTCCACCCTGCCCTCAAATCTACCTGGTCCATTTCCGACACCTCCCTCCCCTTTCACAATCTCTCTGTCTCTATCTCTGGAGACAGTTTATCCACTGATGTCTATTATAAACCCTCAGACTCTCACAGCAAGCAGGGCTATACCTTTTCCCTCCCCATTACTTGTAAAAACTCCACTCGCTTCTTTCAATTCCTCTGTCTCTGCTGCATCTGTTCTCAGGATGTGACTTTTCATTCTAGAATGAAGGAAGTGTCCTCCTTTTTCAAAAAGAGGGGCTTCCCTTCTTCCACCACCAACGCTACCCTCAACCGCATCTCATCCATTTCATGCACGTCTGCTTTTACCCCATCCTCCCACCACACTCCCAGGGATAAGGTTCCTTTCATCCTCACCTACCACCCCACCAGCCTCTGTGTCCAGCACATAATTCACCGAAACCTCCGCCATCTCCAATGGAATCCCACTACATCTTTCCTCACCACCCCCCCCCCCCACTCCACTTCTGCTTTCCACAGGGATCGCTCCCTTTGTGACTCCTTTGTCCATTCGTCCCTCTTCATTGATCGCCCTCCTGGCACTTATCCTTGCAAGTGGAACAAGTGCTGCACTTGTCCTGACACCTCCTCCCTTACTACCCTTCAGTGCTCCAAACAGTCCTCTAGGTGAGGCGACATGTCACCTGTGAGTTTATTGGGTCCGGTGCACCCGAAGCAGCTTCTTGTACATCGGTGAGGTCCGACGTAGATTGGGAGACTGTGGGATCTCCCAGTTACCACCCATTTTATTTCCATTTCCCATTCCATTCTGATGTTTCAATCTATGGCTTCCTCTACTGTCACGATGAGGCCACACTCAGGTTGAAGGAGCAACACCTTATATTCTGGGTACATCTGGGTAGCCTCCAACCTAATGGCATGAACATCATTTCTCGAATTTCCTGTAATGCCGCTGTTGTGTTCTTTATATTTATACATACCATGGGTTAACAATAAAGAATCATTTTCTGGAAGAATTAGAACTTATATTTACAGCAACAAAAACAAACCACGTTTTTACAAAGCCATGTTCCAGATCATTCTATCATTTCTGCACATGCTCAGAACTCTTTCCAATCATGTTCTTACATGTCATTACATGTGATATCACCACATCTTCCTTTCCTTAAAATGAAAAACTATTAACAACATTAACCAGAACAAATGCATAATTTAACATGTTCCTGTCAGACTCTCTGGGGGTTTACGAATATGAGTAAACCTTCGAAGTGGTTCACACAGTTCTTGTGTTTCGTTGTTATTTCCATGTTTTGTCTGGTCTGCATCAGTTAACTGAATCTCTGAAGTTGGCTCTTTCTTAAGGTCTTTGCGATTTCTTCTTAACATTGCTCCTTCTTCTGTTTGGACCATGTATGATCTGGGTTGTACTTCTTCAAGTACTATAGCTTTCTGTGTCCATGTGTTCATTTTGTCTTGAATCCTTACTTCATCTCCCTGGTGCAGTTCAGGTAATGGACGAGAACATCTGTCAAAGTATGTTTTCTGCTTTGCTTTGTGTTCATCTTTCCATCTTTTCACTTGTTCACCTTCCTCTGTTCTCAGAAGTCTCTCATTTATTGGCAGATTGGATCTCAAACGGCATCCCATCAAGAGCTGAGCAGGTGAAAATCCACATTCAAGTGGAGTACTGTGATAGGCTAACAAGGATTTATAAAAATCACTTCCACTGTCTTTTGCTTTGTGCATCAGTTTCTTGACAATTCCTACCGATCTCTCAACTAATCTATTAGACTGAGGGGAAAATGGACTAGACGTTGTATGAACAAAGCCCCATTCATGAGCAAAATGTTTCATGCATTCACTACTGAATTATGGACCATTGTCTGTGAAAACTTCATCAGGTACACCATGCCTTGAAAAAACTAATTTCATACATGTAATTACATTTTCTGCAGTTGTTCTGCCCAGACAACACGTTTCAGGATACAGTGAGTAGTGATCTGAAATTAATAGATAGTCTTTGTTGTCAGTTACAAAAAAGATCAACGCCTACCTCTGAGGAATCGGATGTGGATGTAGTGGCTCCTTAGGGTTGCTAGGTTGGTATTTAAAGCATATTTGACAAGAAAACACCAATTCTGCAATTTCTTGATTCATCCTGGGCCAAAACATCACTTCCCATGCCCTTCTCTTACATTTTTCAATACCTAGGTGGCCTTCATGAATTTTCCCAAGCATTTCTTTTTGGAGGCTTTTAGGAATCACAGTTCTGCTACCTTTGTACAATATCCCATCCACAACAGACAGTTCTGATCTGTGGTTCCAATATTCTTGTACTTCAGAGGTACAGTCATGCTTATTATCTGGCCATCCATCCATCACTTCTTGTATTACCTGATGGAGAATTTTGCCCTTCTGTATCTCAAGTCGCAGCAGTTCCAACTTTCTTGGAGCAACAGGTGCAGTCTCTATGGTGGTGGTGGTGGCATCCATCGGTCTTGAGAGACCATGGATCTGCGCCTGGAGTTTCCAGGGCGCAGGCCTGGGCAGGGTTGTATGGGAAACCGGCAGTTGCCCAAGCTGCAGGCCTTCCCCTCTCCATGCCACCGATGTTGTCCAAGGGAAGGGCACTAGGACCCATGCAGCTTGGCACCGGTGACATCGCAGAGCAATGTGTTGTTAAGTGCCTTGCTCAAGGACACAAACACGCTGCCTCAGCTGAGGCTCGAACCAGTGACCTTCAGGTTACTAGTCTGATGCCTTGCCCACTAGGCCACGCGCCAACACAGTCTCTATGATCATACCAACACATGCCTGAACATCAACAGCGTCCCTGTGACTGTCTTTTGTTGTTGGATCCACAGCTCTGGAAAATGTGTCAGCCATGTACATGAATTTTCCAGGCATGTATGACACATTCAATGCATATCTTTGCAATTTGATCATCATTCGCTGAAATCGCAAAGGACAGTTACTTAAACGTTTGCAAAACAATGCAATCGGAGGCTTATGATCAGATTAGATTGCCCTGACACAAACTGATGAAATCTTTCACAAGCAAACATAATGCTGAGCAATTCGTTTTCAATTTGGGCAAACCTTGTTTCTGGA
The DNA here is from genome assembly GCF_048418815.1 of Hemitrygon akajei. Taxonomy (NCBI): domain Eukaryota; kingdom Metazoa; phylum Chordata; class Chondrichthyes; order Myliobatiformes; family Dasyatidae; genus Hemitrygon; species Hemitrygon akajei. The sequence continues at coordinate 28,637,724 of NC_133127.1, forward strand.
TCAGCTAAAGAACGAGATGCATATGCCTGGTAGCCACTCCTTATCATGTTTCAGGAGTAATACTGCCCCTAAGCCTGCATGAGATCCATCACATGAGATTTTGATGGGTCTCTCAGCATCAGAGAATTTCAAGACAGGTTCTTTAGTGAGAACTTTCTTGAGATTTTGTCATGCTTTCTCCTGTTCATGATTCCAGCTCAATTCGTTTTTCTTTTCTGTTAGCTGTCTCAATGGAGCAAGCTGTTCCGAGAGATTGGGTATAAATTTTCCCATATAGTCAACCATTCCCATAAACCTCTGAACATCCTTTTTACATTGTGGTCATGGCATGTTCTCGATAGCAGAAACCTTCAATGGATCAGGACGCACACCCTCTTTGCTGATGATATCACCCACAAAGGTAAGTTCAGTCACTCCTAGCTGACATTTGTCCTTATTCAGCTTCAGGTTTGCCTTGCGCGTTGCCTCAAAGACTTGTCTGAGTCTGCCGTCATGCTCTTGTTTAGATGATCCCCAAACAATAATATCGTCCATGGAAGTATCCACACCCTCAATGAGCTCATATAGCATGTGAATGGTTTTATGGTACACTTCAGGAGCTGATGCAATTCCAAACAGAAGCCGAAGAAAACAATATCTGGCAAAAGGAGTGTTAAAGGCACACAACTTTGAACTCGGTTCATCTAGTTTAAGTTGCCAGAATCCAGAGGATGCATCTAATTTACTAAAGTACTTTTCATGAGCAAACTGTGACATAATTTCTTCACGCGTAGACAATTTGAAATGCTCTTTTTTAATGGCTCAATTCAAGTCTCTTGGATCTAAACAAATCCTCAGTTTTCCATTTTTCTTATCAACAATGACAAGCGAATTGACCCATTCAGTTGGTTCATCAATTTTTTTTATGACTCCTAGCCATTCTATTTTATCAAGTTCTGTTTTCAGATGATGACATAATGCAAAAGGCACTTTTCTACATGGATGTACTACAGGTGGCACTGTGTTGTCAATTTTAATTGTGTGCTTTCCTGGAAGACAACAAAAACCTTTGAACAAATCCTCAAACTCTTTCATCAAGTCCCTGTATTCTGACTCTGTGTCATTGTCCAGGACTAAGACGCTTTTCACCAAATTTAGTCTCTCACAGGCAGATAAACACAATATTGACTGTACATTCTTTGGCACCACCACAAATGAAAGCATGTACACAATGTTATTGTGTGATACTTTTGCCACACATGTTCCTTTAACTGGAATGGCTGCACCTGAATACCCAGTCACTTTTATATTTGTCTTATGTAACTTTGGTCTTGGCTTTAATGCATCAAACTCAGATCTGCAAGAACATTTACTTGTGCTCCAGTATCCAGTTTAACCAGAATAATGTTTTGGTTCACTTGCAATGGAAAAGTCCAGTCATTCTTACTTTGTTTTCACAAAGCACATCGATATAAAACTCCTCAAGCTCATTTTCAAGCACTGCATTTACTTGTTTTATTTTCTTTCTACTTCTGCAAGTGTGTGAAAAATGATTACTCTTACCACAGTCGTTGCATGTTTTCCCATATGCTGGACACCGTTTTGGCCAATGCTGCCGCCCACAGCGATCACATAGCTTTTTCCTCTCAGATGACGTCTTGCTCTCTGCCGGTTTTGTTGTTGTATTATTATTTATTCTAATATGTTCACGCTTTCTCACAGCCTGTACATTGCAGCTTTCAAAGAAAAGCACTTTAACCTGTGACGCAATGGTTTCTGAAGCTTTGCAGAGCATCAAGGCTTTTCTCAATTCTAAGTCTTGTTCTCTTAACAGTCTTTTTCCCAGACCATTATCCTGAATGCCACAAACAATTCTGTCTTTAAGGAGAAAGTCTGTCAATTCTGCAAACTCAAACATGAGGAAATCTGCAGATGCTGGAAATTCAAACAACACACACAAAATGCTGGTGGAACACAGCAGGCCGGGCAGCATCTATAAGGAGAAGCACTGTCGACGTTTCGGGCCGAGACCCTTCATCAAGACTAACTGAAAGGAAAGATACCAAGAGATTTGAAAGTAGTGGGGTGGGGGGAGGGAGAAACGTGAAATGATAGGAGAAGACCAGAGGGGGTGGGATGAAGCTAAGAGCTGGAAAGGTGATTGGCAAAAGTGATACAGAGCTGGAGAAGGGAAAAGATTGGTGGTGTTGACAACAGCGAATAGAATAATCTCAGGCGACAGAAGTATTGATCATCTGGCAAAATGGGCAGAGCCGTGACAGATGTAAGATGTAAATAAATCCAATTCAATCCACTTCATTGTGGGAGATCAAATAAGGACATACACAATAAATAATCGACCTTTGGAGAACTTTCAGAGGTAACTTGCTGTGAGAGGTGTTTCCAGGTGCATAGGGTTAACATAAGCAGTAAGGTATTCAGGGACCTGCCCCTACACCTCCTCCCTCACTCCCATACAGGGCCCTAAACAACCCTTCCAGGTGAGGCAGCTCTTCACCTGTGAGTCTGTTGGGGTCATATAAGGTGTTCGGCACTCCTGATGTGGCCTCCTGTATATCAGTGAGACCTGATGTAGTTTGGGAGACTGCTTTGCCGAGCATCTACGCTCCATCTGCAAGAACAAGTGGGATCTCCCCAAGTCCACCCATTTTAATTCCACTTCCCATTCCCATTCCACTGTCATGATGAGGCCACATTTAGGTTGGAGGACCAACACCTTATATTCCATTTGGGTAGCCTCCAACCTGATGGCATGAACATTGATTTCTCAAACTTCCGGTAATGCCCCCCAACAACCCCCCTTCTCCTTTTCCCATCCCCTTTTCCCTCTCTCACTTCATCTCCTTGCCCACCCATTGCCACCTTCTGGTGCTTCTTCCCTTTTTTCTCTTCCATGGCCTTCTGTCTCTTTCGCCAATCAACTTCCCAGCTCTTTACTTCATCCCTCCCGCTCCAGGTCTCACCTCTCACTTGGTGTTTCTCTCTCCCCTCCCCCCACCTTTTAAATCTACTCCTCAGCTTTTTTTCTCCAGTCCTGCTGAAGGGTTTCGACCTGAAACGTCGACTGTACTTTTTTTCCATTGATGCTGCCTGGCCTGCTGAGTTCCTCCAGCATTTTGTGTGTGTCGCTGGGATTTCCAGCATCTGCAGAGTTTCTCTTGTTTGTGAGGAAGAATTCTGTCATTCAGAAGATTTGATTGCGCTGCTTAAGAAGGTAGTGTACACAGAGACTCCATTTCTAAAAAATAGCTAGATCAGCATTTGAATTGCCAACATGTAGAATACGGTGGACCAAATACTGGTAAATGGCATTAGTAGAAATGAGTACTGGATAGTCGGCATTGATGGGGTGGACAACAGGACTTGGTGTTCATGTTTGAGATGTTGTCTTTATATCTCAAATAGATGCACATGAACAATAAATCTTATATGTCCTCTAACATATTAATGCTACAGAATTATCCCACCATGTTTCTTCACAAGACTGTTAAACAAACACAAAATTAACACAGATGATCCAAACTGGCTCCAAATCATTGTGTCTGATTTTAACTCCAACTTTTAGCATCTGTCTTCCCCTTCTGCATTGCCATACTTGTAATCTCTTCCACCACATAGGAAGCAAAAATGATGATTGGGTTTCTTTCCCTTTTCATGGGAGTGCACCCATGTTGCACATCGGAGGGAAATGAAAGATTGTTGTGCTTATTCCCAGCATGCCAGATACAATGATCAGACCCTACGGTCTCAGATGGACCGCACTGCTGATTCAGAAAAGGCAATAGGTGGAGGTGTGTGTTTCATGAAAACCTCAGTGGCCCTCCAATGTGGTGGTTTTGTCGAACTTGTGTTCCCCTGACCTTGAATATCTAACGGTCGAATGCTGTCCATTCTAGTTAGTTAGGGAGTTCTCCTCCATAATCCTGACCACAGTTCACATATCACCAGTGGCAGACCATAATCAAGTGCTTGAAATACTGCATGACGCTGTCTCCAAACAAGGAACAGTCCATCCAGGTGCATTTCAAATCACAGTTGGGGTCTTCGGCCTGGCTTGTTTGAAGAAAATGCTGCCCAATTACCATCAGAGATTCCTCAGGCAACATCTTCCGGAAGGTCAATCATTTCAGTTTTTCTATGCCTTCTACTTATTCTTTTTTATCAGAATTTTGATTGTGGAACTGGTGGAGCCCGTGACTTGCAGTTTGCAGTTTGAGCGAGTGAGCTAGCACTCTGCTGTCCCTAAGAAAACTCCAGATGAGAAATGCAAGCACGGGCTTCCATGTAGAGAAGCTCAGAGATGAGACAAGGGGCAACATTCGGATACATTTTTTGCAGGTTAAAGCACTGAGGAAAATCGAAACATTGATGGAAATGCAGAGGAGGGCGAGCGGTTTTCGGAGGGGCCGCTGGGTTTGAGTCGTTGCCCTCAGAGGGGCCACTGGATCATGAATCACTGCCCTTGGATGGGCTGCTGGGTTCCGATGCTCTCAGGGATGTTATCGAAGTTCTGAGGTTAATGGATTAAACTGTAGATCATATTGGCCTCTTTCAGTTCTGTTTTTTTTTCTCGTCCATTCTTTCTTGTTGCCAACTGGTGGGCTGGGGATTTGGGGTTTGATGTTCTTGTTGTTTCTCCATGTGGGTGGTCTGTTAGTTTTTGCGTGTGAGGGGGGGGGTTGTTGGGGGTTTTTGGAGTTTGCAAGTTTTTGTTTATTTTTCTTTTCATACGGGGAAGGGAGGGATTGATGTCTTTTTGTGAACTATCTCTGTGGTTTTCTGTAATTTATGGCTATCTGGAGACGACAAACATCAGAGTTGTATTCTGCGTACTCCGCCATCATCATCATCTTCGGTGATCACTGGTAGTCAAGTTTGATTCTTCTCCTGGTGGTTGATCTGGTCACTTGTGGGTCTTGAGATGACTGGAGAGGCCGATTCGTGATCCACAAGTCCTGTTGCAGTACTGGCAGGTGTAGGCCAAGGTGCATGTAGCTGGTTGGGCCTTTCCCGGTCTTTTCTCATGTTGAAGCCACTCAGTCTCAGCGGCAGTGTGGAGGTATCCTTCGAGCTGTGTGGTCCCCTCAGAGACAGTCTCTCTCCAGCTTTCCCCGTCCTGTGCTAATTTCCCCCATTCACTCAGGTTGTTTCAGTGCTTCCTCCGGTGGGTCTTGATATTGTCCTTGAACCGCTTTTCCTGCCCTCCAGGAGTGCTCTTTGCATCCTTGAGTTGGCTAAGTAGGAGTTGATTAGGGAGGCGGGAATCAGGCATGTGGATGATGTGTCCAACCCATCAGAATTGGTGCTGAGTCACCATTGTGGCTATGGAGTTAATGATAGCTTCCTCCAGGATGCTGGAGTTAGTACGCCTGTTCTTCCAGCTAACTTTCAGAATCTTTCAGAGGCATCTTTGATGGGAAGTTTCTAGGATTTTATGTGCCTGCTGTATGTTCTCCATGACTCCGCTCCATATAGGAAGGATAGGGAGGACAATAGCTTCATAGAACAGAAGCTTAGTGTTGGTCTTCATATCCTGGTCTTCAAAATCCCCCTGTGCTAGCCTGGCAAAAGCTCCACTCGCACAGCCTGTTCTGCAATTTATTTCAAGGGCAATGTAAGCTTTTGAAGAACGAAGGCTGCCAAGATGTGGGAAATGATCAGTGTTCTCCAGAGGGATGTTGTCAACTTGAATGGTTGGAGCTTGATCTGGAGCAGGTTGGTGCAGGACTTGTTTACATCAAGTCCCAGGAGCTTGTATGCTCTGGGAAAAGTGTCTGTTGTGCACTGCTGATGCTCCTCAGAGTGAGCTATGATGGCATTGTCATCTGCATATTGGAGCTCCACGATGGAAGTAGTTGACACCTTTCTCTTTGCCTTGAACCTGTTAAACATAGAAACTTAGAAAATAGGTGCAGGAGTAGGCCATTCGGCCCTTCAAGCCTGCATAGCCATTCAGTATGATCATGGCTGATCATCCAACTCAGAACCCTGTACCTGCTTTCTCTCTATACCCCCTGATCCCTTTAGCCACAAGGGCCATATCTAACTTCCTCTTAAATATAGCCAATGAACCGGCCTCAACTGTTTCCTGTGGCAGAGAATTCCACAGATTCACCACTCTCTGTGTGAAGAAGTTTTTCCTCATCTCGGTCCTAAAAGGCTTCCCCATTATCCTTAAGCTGTGACCCCTTGTTCTGGACTTCCCCAACATCAGAAACAATCTTCCTGCATCTAGCCTGTCCAATCCCTTTAGAATTTTATACATTTCAATAAGATCCCCCCTCAATCTTCTAAATTCCAGTGAGTATAAGCCCAGTCGATCCAGTCTTTCTTCATATGAAAGTCCTGCCATCCCAGGAATCAATCAGGTGAACCTTCTCTGTACTCCCTCTATGGCAAGAATGTCTTTCCTCAGATTAGGGGATCAAAACTGCACACAATATTCTAGGTGCAGTCTCACCAAGGCCTTGTACAACTGAAGTAGAACCTCCCTGCTCCTGGACTCAAATTCTTTTTGCTATGAATGCCAACATACCATTTGCCTTTTTCACCGCCTGCTGTACCTGCATACCCACCTTCAATGACTGGTGTACAATGACACCCAGGTCTCGTTGCATCTCCCCTTTTCCTAATCGGCCACCGTTCAGATAATAATCTGTTTTCCTGTTCTTGCAACCAAAGTGGATAACCTCACATTTATCCACATTAAATTGCATCTGCCATGAATTTGCCCACTCACCTAACCTATCCAAGTCACCCTGCATCCTCTTAGCATCCTCCTCACAGCTAACACCGCCGCCCAGCTTCATGTCATCCGCAAACTTGGAGATGCTGCATTTAATTCCCTCATCTAAATCATTAATATATATTGTAAACAACTGGGGTCCCAGCACTGAGCCTTGCGGTACCCCACTAGTCACTGCCTGCCATTCTGAAAAGGTCCTGTTTACTCCCACTCTTTGCTTCCTGTCTGCCAACCAATTCTCTATCTACCTCAATACCATACCCCCAATACCGTGTGCTTTAAGTTTGCACACTAATCTCCTGTGTGGGACCTTGTCAAAAGCCTTTTGAAAATCTAAATATATCACATCTACTGGCTCTCCCCTATCCACTCTACTAGTTACATCTTCAAAAAATTCTATAAGATTCGTCAGACATGATTTTCCTTTCACAAATCCATGCTGACTTTGTCCAATGATTTCACCTCTTTCCAAATGTGCTGTTATCACATCTTTGATAACCGACTCTAGCATTTTCCCCACCACCGATGTCAGACTAACAGGTCTATAATTCCCCGGTTTCTCTCTCCCTCTTTTTTTAAAAAGTGGGGTTACATTAGCCACTCTCCAATCCTCAGGAACTAATCCAGAATCTAAGGAGTTTTGAAAAATTATCACTAATGCATCCACTATTTCTTGGACTACTTCCTTAAGCACTCTGGGATGCAGACCATCTGGCCCTGGGGATTTATCTGCCTTTAATCCCTTCAATTTACCTAACACCACTTCCCTACTAACATGCATTTCCCTCAGTTCCTCCATCTCACTAGACCCTCAGTCCCTTACTATTTCCGGAAGATTATTTATGTCCTCCTTAGTGAAGACAGAACCAAAGTAGTTATTCAATTGGTCTGCCATGTCTTTGTTCCCTATGATCAATTCACCTGTTTCTGACTGTAAAGGACCTACATTTGTCTTGACTAGTCTTTTTCTTTTCACGTATCTATAAAAGCTTTTACAGTCAGTTTTTATGTTCCCTGCCAGCTTTCTCTCATAATCTTTTCTCCCTTTCCTAATTAAGCTCTTTGTCCTCCTCTGCTGGTCTCTGAATTTCTCCCAGTCCTCAGGTGTGCCGCTTTTTTTTGCTAATTTATATGTTTCTTCTTTGGACTTGATACTATCCCTAATTTCCCTTGTCAGCCACGGGTGCACTACCTTCCCTGGTTTATTCTTTTGCCAAACTGGGATGAACAATTGTTGTAGTTCATCCATGCAATCTTTAAATACTTGCCATTGCATATCCACCGTCAACCCTTTAAGTATCACTTGCCAGTCTATCTTAGCTAATTCACGTCTCATACCTTCAAAGTTACCCTTCTTTAAGTTCAGAACCTTTGTTTCTGAATTAACTATGTCACTCTCCATCTTAATGAAGAATTCCACCATATTATGGTCACTCTTACCCAAGGGGCCTCGCACGACAAGATTGCTAACTAACCCTTCCTCATTGCTCAATACCCAATCTAGAATGGCCTGCTCTCTAGTTGGTTCCTCGACATGTTGGTTTAGAAAACCATCCCGCATACGTTCCAAGAAATCCTCTTCCTCAGCACCCTTACCAATTTGGTTCACCCAATCTATATGTAGCTTGAAGTCACCCATTATAACTACTGTTCCTTTATTTCACGCATTTCTAATTTCCTGCTTAATGCCATCCCCAACCTCACTACTACTGTTAGGTGGCCTGTACACAACTCCCACCAGCGTTTTCTGCCCCTTAGTGTTATGCAGCTCTACCCATATCGATTCCACATCCTCCAGGCTAATGTCCTTCCTTTCTATTGCATTAATCTCCTCTCTAACCAGCAATGCTACCCCACCTCCTTTTCTTTCCTGTCTATCCCTCCTGATTATTGAATATCCCTGGATGTTGAGCTCCCATCCTTGGTCACCCTGGAGCCATGTCTCTGTGATCCCAACTATATCATATTCATTAATAACTATCTGCACATTCAATTCATCCACCTTGTTACGAATGCTCCTCGCATTGACACACAAAGCCTTCAGGCTTGTTTTTACAACACTCTTAGCCCTTATACAATTATGTTGAAAAGTGGCTCTTTTTGCTTTTTGCCCCGGATTTGCCTGCCTGCCACTTTTACTTTTCACCTTACTACTTTTTACACCTTACTACTTACTAAGGTGAAAGACCCCCCACCATCCCCCACCCCAATCTGTCCTGTAGAGAAGCTGGACTCCTTGTGGGAGGTCTTGGCCTGTGAAGTGAAAAATGGTTGCAATGAAAATGGCAAACACAGTTGGGGCAATGATGCACCCCTGTTTGACCCTGGTCTCAACCTTAAAAGGTGCTGTGACAGAGCCACTGTTGCTGATGACTGTTGCACTCATATCATTGTCTAAGAACTGCAGGTTCTTGAGGTATTTCTCCGAGCTCCTGATTTTGGACAGTACCTGCCAAAGGGCAGGATGATTTACAGAGTCCATAGCTTTTGTAAGGTCTATGAAAGCCACATGAAGTGGGAGATTTTGTTCCCGGGCTTTCTCTTGCTGTAAAAGTCATGTCAGATGTTCCTTTGTCTGGACGGAAGCCATACTGAGATTCAGGCAGGAGATCTTCTGCTAAAGGTGAAAGCTGGTCACATAAAATTCAGGTGAGTACCTTTCCCGTTATAGAGAGGAGGGAGATGCCTCTATAATTTCCACAGTCAGCTTTATCATCCTTTTTGAAGAGTGTGACAATCAGGGAATCCCTAAGTTTATCTGGAATTTTCTCCTGGTCCCAGATATTGACAAGCAGGTCATGAATATGATCTAAGAGTTCTGTGCCACCGTCCTTGCTGGAATTCCATCAGGACCATTGGCCTTGTTGTTCCTCAATTTCTTGCAAGCCATCTGCACCTCTTTGATAATAAGAGGCTTAGTCATGTCCTCCTTCATGGGTCGTTGTGGGAGCTGATTGATGACTTCAATGTCAACAAGTGGTGTTACAATTAAGTAGCTCCTGAAAGTGTTCCTTCCATTGAGAATTAATGGCACCATTGTTCTTTAGCAGCCTTTGTCCATCTTTGGAGCGAAGGGGGTTTAGGCCACAATGGCTGGGCTATGCACTGCCTTGGTGGCAATAAAGATATCACCAGAGTCAGAAAGCTGCCCTATTTCCAGGGGTCTCTCAGTCCATCACTGATTCTTTATTTCCCTTACTCTACGCTGGACAACGGCCTTAGCTTTGGAGTGGGCTTCTCCTTTTGCCTTACAATTGATGTTCTTCTGCCAGGCACAGAAAGCTTTCCTTTTGTTGTTGATTAGCTCTTCTATTTCATTATCATTTTCATCAAACCAATCTTTGTTTTTCCTGGTCTTGTATCCAATGATGTTTTTACCGGTATCAAGGATGATGGTCTTCAGTTTGGTCCAGCTAGTGTCAGTGTCCTCCATATAGTGCATTGGAGTTGAGAGTCTTTCAGAAAGGGCAGCCTTGAGATGTTGTACCTTCACTGTGTCTTTCAGGCTCTTGATGTTGAACCTGGGACGTCTCAGCTTCTTATGCACTCTACTCTTCTACGTAATTTTGATGGTCATTTGTGAGTGAATAAGCCGATGGTCTGTCCAGCCATCACCAGCACTGATCACGGCTCTTGTATTCTTTATGTCTCTCCGATCCCTCCTCCGAACAATGACATAATCTCTTAGATGCCAAGTCTTTGAACAGGGATGCATCCATGAAGTTTTTGCCTTATGTTTCTGACAGAACGGGGTGTTGGGGATGGTCTGACCATGTTAAGCACACTTGGACAGTATGAGCACTCCACTGGAGTTGATGTTGACAACACCTTCCTTCCCAATTGTGCCTTTCCAGGAATCGCTGTCCCTGTTAACTCTAGCATTAAAGCCTCCAAGAAGAATGATCCTATCTTCCTTGGGAATATCTGATAGTATGCGGTCTAGGTCAGTGTAGAATCTTTCCTTAACATCGTCTGGTGAGTCTCGGGTTGCAACGTAGGTACTCACGGCTGTAGCCATTCAATTGTTAGCGAACTGAAGGCATATAGTCATGAGGTATTTATTGATGCCAAATGGCAATTTGGAGAGGTGACTGATGATACTGTTCTTTATGGTGAATTCAACTCCATGGATTCTGGATTCATCTGTTGATTTCCTTTCCAGAGAAAGGTGTATCCACCTCTCTCCTCCTTCAGTTGTCCTTCCTTGGCCAATCGCGTTTCAGAGAAGGTGGCAAGAGCAATTTGGAATCTCAGCTTTCTTGAGATGACAGCAGTATGTCTTTGTGACGATCACTGGTTTCAGTGTCCATAAGCGTCCACACATTGCAGGCTCCAAAATTCATATGCTTCTGTTTCAGACCACAGTTTAGTGATTCCATTGGATGCAGTAATCCAGTCAGGAGTGAGGAGGCAGTCTGTTTTTAGGACACCTTTTCTAGTCCCTTCCCCATGTGGGGTGAGCAGTGCGAGTCCTGAATAAGGCTGCACAGTCATGGGGGCAGCTGCCGAAAAACTCCATTTGCCTCAGTCAGGTTGTGGCTAGGAGCTCACGGACGTCACCGTCCTGCTACTGTCACTACTTCCCGACTGTCGCAGGGCTTTGTCCAAGTTGGTTGATTGCAGTAGCAAACCAGGAGAAATACCTGTGCATGAGGTCTATTAACATGGGGAGACTGATGCACGAGCAGCCACTACACGGTCCGTGACAGAGAAAAGAGATCAAGGTGACTGGGGGCCCTCTTCTGCTGCAGCCTTCCTCTGCCTTCGCAGCCACTGTTTGGTCCTCATAGTTCCCAGATTCCAGACACTCTAATTTACCACCCTCTTCCACTGCTCTGCCATTGAGTTCTTTGTTGGACTGACTTCGTCTGGAACCTCCCCCTTGACCTTACTGCCACGGGTGACCCTACCAGGAGCTAAGCACCAGACAGCATCGCGCTTGGAATCACACGAGCCTCTCCACCACCACAAGGTGGTGGTAGTACCTGGAGAGGTATGCATACTTTGAAAATAAAATAAACCTTTGAGTCACAAAACAAGAAGCCCAAAAGAACCCAACAAAAGGAGACCAACAAACACTCGGAGAAAGAGAGAGAGAGATAAAAACACAACTGACGCAAACAATAAAAGCAAGCAACTACATTCAGAACGGAAGTGAGTCTGTAGACACGAAGCCCAGAGCGGCTGGAGAAGGCCCGCAGCCTCAGCCTCAGTTTATCACTCAGCAGAGCAAAACATCACAGAGCTCGCAGTAATGAAGCCTGGAGCAGCCGGAGCGGGCCCACAGCGTCAGCCTTAGCGTAGTGAAGAGCAGAGCAAACATCACAGAGCAGCAGGCAGAACCGGCTCAACCCTCAGTTCCAGTCCCGACATTCCGCCTTTTCAATCTACCTGGCCTGGCACTTAAATCGTCCAAACATCAGGTCATCCCTATAGCATCAATATGCTCTGGGCCTGGTGCCCCATCATCACGTTCCAGCCCAGACCCAACCTTTCCAAATCGGCCCAGCCCTGCGCTTAGGTCAACCAGACCTTGCTCTCAGTGTAGGTGGATGGGCTCTGAAACTCCTGCACTCTCACTTTCCTCTGCTTTGCATGTCCCGACTCTGTCTCAGCCCAAGCCTCGACCTCACTCTGACTTTGCATGGCACCCGCAACCCCTCGACCCTCAAGTCAGCCTTGCCTTTGCCTACCTCTTTGCGGTGATTGTCTACCATAATTTTTATTTACAGAAAAAGTGTTATCAATAAAATACTTAGTTGTATTTCTTGCTTTGGGAACCACCGGTAAGCTTGCTTTGACATCAAAACATGGACTCCCATAGCCCCTGATGATCCTGCAATTTCACTTTCTGAGGTTAACATGTGAGCAGCCTTCAGAAGGGATAACCCAAGAAAAGCATTCAGCCCAGATGGGATACTTGGCCAAGTTTTAAAGACCTGTGCTGATCAACTGGCTGCAGTGTTCACTGAGATCTTTAACCTCTTGCTTCAGTAGTCTGAGGTATCCACCTGTTTTAAGCAGACTTCACTCACACTGCTGCCTAAGAAAAATGTAGTAACTTGCCTCAATGACTATCATCCAGTTGGACTTGTATCTACAGTACTGAAGTGTTTTCAGAGGTTGGTGATGAAACATGTTGACTTCTGCCTGAGAAATGACTTGGATCTACTCCAATTTGCCTACCAGAGCAAAAGGTCCACAGCAGATATCATTTCATTGCCTCTTCGCTCAATCCTGGAAGAGCTGGCCAGCAAAGATGCATACATCAGGATGCTCTTTATTGACTACAGCTCAGCATTCAATACCATCATCCCCTCAAAATTAATCAATAAGCTCCAAGACCTTGTGCAATTTGATCCTCGATTTCTTCATTTGCAGGCTCCAGTCTGTTCGGATTGGCAACAACATATCATCCACAATCTCCTTCAGCACAGTTATACCACAAGCTGTGTGCTAAGCCCCCAGCTCTACTCACTTTACACTTCTGATTGTGTGAGTAAGCACAGCTCCATTACCATCAAGTTTGCTGACAACAGCGTCATCATAGGCCAAATCAATGGTGATGACGTATCAGTATATAGAAGGGCGACTGAAAATCTGGCTGAGTGGTATCGTAACAACAACCTCTTACTCACTGTCAGCAAGTCCAAGGAGCTGATTATTGACTTCAGGAGGAGGAGGAAGCCAGTCCTCATCGGAGGATCAGAGCTGGAGATTTAAAATTCCTTGGTCTAATTATTTCAGAGGACCTTTCCTGGGCCCAACACGTAAGGGAATTAAGAAGAAAGCACAGCAGCTTTCTTAGAAGTTTCATAAGAATTTGCATGAGATCTAAACCTCGACAAACTTCTATAAATCTGTGGTGGAGAGTATATTGACTGGATGCATCACAGTCTAGTATGGAAACACCAACGCTCTTGAATGGAAAATCCTACAAAAATTGTGGATCTGGCCCCGTCCATCATGGGTAAGTCCCTCCCCACCATTGAGCGCATCTACATGAAACATTGCCGTAGGAAAGCTGCATCCATTATCAGTGACCCCCATCATCCAGGTCATGCTCTCTTCTCGCAGGACTCACACCACCGAGTTTTGGAACAATTATCACCCCTCAACCATCAGGCTCTTGAACCAAAGGAGATAACTACATTCAACTTCACTTGCCCATCATTGAAATGTTCCCACAACCCATGGACTCACTTTCAAGGACAGTTCTCTTCATCCCAGTTCTCGATATTTATTATTTATTTATTATTATTCTTCCTTTCTTTTTGTACTTACGCAGCTTGTTCTCATTTGCTCACTGGTTGAATGCCCAAGTTGGTGCAGTCTTCCATTGATTATAGACCATAAGGCCATGAGGCATAGGAGCAGAATTAGGCCATTCAGTCCATCGAGTCTGCTCTGCCATTCCACCATGGCTGATCCCAGATCCCACTCAACCCCATATACCTGCCTTCCCGCAATATCCTTTGATGTCCTATTCAATCAGGAAACTATCAACTTCCACTTTAAATATACTAATGGACTTGGCCTCCACCACAGTCTGTGGAATTTACAGAGAATGGTGCAAGAAAGAAACATCCTGTGAGTGGCTGTTCTGTGGACAAAATCACCTTGCTAATGAGAGAGGTCAGAGGAAAATGGCTACTGATTTGAACGACTAATATTTTCAAAATCTGCCTTTTTTATGTTATGGTTTATTTATTGTTTAACTTAGCCTGCCTAAGTTATTTATTTTGCTCTGAATTCTACTGTCTCAAAGCTAAAACCTAATCTTACCAATGCATTTTCTTGACACATTGCCTTCCTAAGAACTGGGTGTAGCAGTCATAAACACAAGAAATTCTGCAGATGCTGGAAATCCAGAGCAACCCACACATAATTCTGGAGGAGCTCAGCTGGTCAATAAGCATCTATGGAAATGAATAAACATATGAATATGAACACATGAATAAGCGTTTTAGGCCGAGACCCTTCTTCAGGAATGCTTACTTCATTGTACTTACCTACTGCCCATTATGCCTCTGGCTTTTAGGGCAGCAATGAAGGTCCTCCATCTTTGATGGTGTTCAGGGTTTCCTTCATCGTGCCAGTAACTTCCTCTCAGTTTTCACTACTGTCAGCAATGTAAGTCCCGGGTGGAGACTCAGGAACACCATCGCACTCAGATGTAGAAGGATTCTTCATTGCTGTTATCATAACAATTTTGATTTACCAATCAGAGTTGTTCCCCCCAACCTGGAGGACCGGTGGACCACTCTTAGTCTGGCCTCTACTCTTTAACCTGTTTGGCATGGGCAACCCTACCAAGGCATAAAGCCCTGACTCCCACAAACGCTGCTCTCTGGCTCTTTGAGGCCTGTAAGCCTGCAAACCAGGACAAGGTTATGATCCTCTAGTGGGTTGTTTCAATATACTGGGAGCACAATAACTTATAATAAGAAATAGGAGCAGGTGTAGGCCATCAGGCCTGCTTTGCTATTTAATAAGATCATGGCTGATCTGGACATGGACTCATCTCCACCTACCTGCCATTTCTTCCCCATAACCCTTAATTCCCCTTCTATGCAAAAATCTATCCAACCTTGTCTAAAATATATTTACTGAGGTAGCCTCCACTACTTCATCAGGCAGAGAATTCCACAGTTTCACCCCTCTCTGGGAAAAGCAGTTCCTCCTCATCTCTGTCCTAAATCTATTCCCCCAAATCTTCAGGCAATGTCCCTAGTTCTAGTTATTATTGGGGAGAGTGCTTAGCCAGTGATGGTTTAGAAGCAGAGTCACTGATAGCATTTGAGTGAGATGTGAAGAAGAGCACTTGAATCATTGAAGCATTAAAGGCTAAGGGCCCTCTGCTGAAAGGTGGATTGGTGTAGATATAGTGGATGGCCCGTGGCCAAGTGGTTAAGACGTTTGTCTAGTGATCTGAAGGTCGCTAGTTCGAGCCTTGGCTGAGGCTGCGTGTGTGTCCTTGAGCAAGCACTTAACCACACATTGGTCTGTGACAACACCAGTGCCAAGCTGTATGGGTCCTAATGCCCTTCCCTTGGACAACATCGGTGACGTGGAGTGGGGAGACTTGCAGCTTGGGCAACTGTCGGTCCTCCATAAAAAAACCTTGCCCAGGCTTGCGCCCTGGAAACTTTCCAAGGCACAAATTCATGGTCTATCGAGACTAACAGAGGCTTACACTGCAGTGGAACTAATGGCCTGTTTCCATATTGTGTGACTTGATGACTGAGAAGTAATCTGCTTTGTTCAGTTTGTCCAGGTAACTGGAGGTGTGTAACTAAATTGATGATTATAATAAAGGTCTCATTCTGCTTCAGCTTTGGTGAAATGTTTTTTGTTTGCTTACATTTAAACATTTATTGCTGAACATGCACAGCAGGCCAGGCAAGATCTATGACAGAGAATGATATTTAAAAACTTGCAGACGTTAGAGATTGAAAAGCAAATAATTGTGGTTACAAAGTATGAAGAGACACTCGACAGGCCAGGCAGCACCTGTGGAAAAGGAGAGTCAAATTCTTGTCAAATAATGTTTCAAATCAAGGACCATTTTTCAGAACTGGAAATGAGAGAAAATAAGTTTAGTTTTAATTTGCGGAGATGTGGAAGGAATGAAAAGGGAAGGGTTAATGAGGACCCACATCATACGGGTCCTCATTATCATCAAGAAGATACAGGAGTCCAAGCATCACACTCAGTGTTTTAGGACCACTGCCTTCCCCCCACCAGCAGGTTTCTAAATAGTCCATGAACTCAAACTCTATCATCCTATTTCGCTTTTGCACTATTTGCTTTTTTTTGTAACTTACTGTATTTTTTATTCATTCACTGTACTGCTGCGACCAAACAACAAACTTCATGACCTACGTCTGTGATGATAAGTCGTGACGAGTCGGCCTGAAATGTCGCCCGTTTATTCCTCGCCTGCCTGACCAGCTGAGATCCTCCAGCATTTTGTGTGTGTTGTTCTGATTATCTGGCATCGGCAGAGCTGCTTTTGCCTGTGATAATAAATTTGATTCTGGTTCTGACAAAAGGAATATCAGTGATAGGGTGAGACTCAGGTTACCATGGGGATAGAGGTCATCAACCCATGGACTAATGTGGACAGTTGGAGGGAAAATTGGAATAAAAACAATGAGATGAGGGTAGTTAGAGAGTGAACTATATAGACAAAGGAACATGAAGTGTAGGGTTATCAACATACCCAGCAGGTCTGACTGTGGAAGTGAAAGGAGATAAAAGGAGCCAACATTATAGATAGCTGACTTACAGCAGGAATGAGCAACTTTGGTACACACACAGAAAGTGTGTTACCTGAAGTAGGAGAATTTGATATTGAGTCTGGAAGGCTGCAATGTGTCCATATGAGGAGCTGTCCCTCTAGATTACACAGGACATATTATTAAAGTACAGGATGTATTAGCAGTTAATAGTCAGAAGGTAGACTGGGACTTTCCATCTTGGCCTGTTTTGTCGGCTCCCTGCAGCTGCAAGTGAAACATGTTGTCTGTGAAAGCTATTTGATTCCTTCTATTAAAAAAAATCTTTGAAAAGCCAATGACAGGAGTATAAATATTTCTTGCTGCTGGATTTTCTTTGCAGTCCTTCACCCCTAGATTATGTTACAGATCAGCTTTATCAAGGCTCAGATCTGACCGCAGAAGCTGATGTCTGGCCTTTTTTAGATGCAACATCTTTCAAGCTTGATCTTTCTGACTTGTCGGAAACCCACATACTGGCGTCCCCAACTTAGTTCATAAACAGGTTGCACTGTCCCTTATCATTCAGTGTGCTGCATTGAAACAAAGAAATTGGTTCAAACATGGTTATATAGTTCCTGTGCTCTGTGATCACACAAACAAAAGAATGTCAGCAGGAGTAGGTCACTAAATGAACGGTAAGAACATGGCAGAAGTAGTGTGAAAATGCAAAATTAATTATTTCTAAATGGTGAGAGATTAAGTCATGTTGAAGTTTAAAGGGTCCTTGGGTTTCTTGCAGACAAGGTCAGTGAAAGCTGAAAAACTTTCCTGGCAAAAACTACATCATGAAGACAAACAAGCACTCCAAGCAACTCTGCAGAAAGGTTATTGAAAAGCACAAATTCAAAAATGGATACAAGAAAGTTTCCAAATCACTGAATATCCCTTGGAGTACAGCTAAGTCAATCATCAAGAAATGGAAAGAATATGGCACATCTGTAAATCAGCCTAGAGCAGGCTGTCCTCAAGTACTGAGTAATTGCGCAAGAAGGGGATGTGTGAGGGAGGCCATCAAGAGACAGATGACAACTCTGAAGGAGTTACAAGCTTCAGTGACTGAGATGGGGAGACTGAGCATACAACAATTGTTGCCCGAGTGCTTCACCAGTTGTAGCTTTATGGGAGAGTGGCAAAGAGAAAGCCATTGTTGAAGAAAAAAAAACTCACATGAAATCTGGGCTAGAGTTTGCCAGAAGGCATGTGGGAGTCTCTGAAGTCAGCTGGAAGGTGGTTCTTGAGCTATTTGGCCATCAGTCTAAATGCTATGTTTGGCATAAGCCAAACATTGCACATCATCAAAAACACACCATCGCTACTGTGAAGCATGGTGTTATGGGGATGCTTCATTCCAGTAGGCCCTGAAATGTGAAGGTAGAGGGTAAAATGAATGCAGCAAAACACAGGGAAATCCTGAAAGAAAATGATGCAGTCCTCAAGAGAACTGCAATTTGGGAGATTTATTTTCCAGCAAGACAATAACCCCAAGCATGAAGCCAAAGCTACACAGGAATGGCTTAACTACAACAAAGTTAATGTCCTGGAGTGACCAAGTCAGAGTCCAGACCTCAATCCAATTGAGAATTTGTGGCTGGACTTGAAAAGAGCTGTTTGCTCATGATCCCCATGCATTCTGACAGAGCTTGAGCAGTTTTGTAAAGAAGAATGGGGGGGAAATTGCGGTATTCAGATGTGCAAAGCTGATAGAGACCTATCCACACAGACACAAGGCTGTAATTGCTGCCAAAGGTGCATCCACTTGGAAGGAGTGAGTAATTATGCAATCAATTATTGTGTTTAATAATTGTAATAAATTTAGAACAATTTGTAGAAATTTTTCACTTTGACGCAATGGAGTCAGTCTATTGATTAGTGTCAAAAAGCAAATTAAATCCACTGAGAAGAAATGTAAAACAATAAAACATGAAAACTTCCAAGGGGGTGAACACTTCTTTTTAAAAACAGGCATTGTACCTGTTCCTGAACCTGGGGGGTATAGGACCAAAGGCTTCAATATCTCTTTCCCAATGGCAGCCATGCAAAAAGAGCAAGGTGTGGATGGTGGGATTCTTTGATAATGGATGCTGCTTTCCTTTAAGAGTGCTCCTTGTAGGTGGGAAGAGCTTTCCCCATGATATCTCAGGCTGTATCTACTATTTTTTGTAGCCTTTTCCATTTTTATGCATTGTTGTTTCCATACCAAAGCAATTAGTTAGGATACTCTTCATTGTGCATTTATATACATTTCTCTAACTTTTAAATTGCTTGCTGAATCTGCATGAACTTCTAAGAAAGTAGAGGCATTGCTATGCCTTCTTTATAATGGCACTTACATGCTGGTCCCAGGAGAGATTCTCTGGAATCATAACACCAAAGAATTTAAAATTACTGACCCTCTCCACCTCAGATCCCCTGATGATCATTGATTCTGCACCTCATGTAGACTCATGGCATCAGAACTAACATGAGTAAATTCAGAACTAAATCTATTATTGGGGAATGAGACTCAGCTGGCAACAAAAAGGAACACTTTGAATCTAGTGATCATAATGCCATTAATCAATAAAATTATGGAGAATAATAGGTCTGGTCCTCAGGTTGGGATTCGAGATGAAGAAAGAGCAATTCTGATGGATCTGGCAAGTGTGAATTGGGACAGATTGGTTTCAGGAAAAGGTGTACTTGGTAAGTGAGACGTCTTCAAAATTGAAATTTTGAGAGTACAGGGTTTGTACTTTCCTAACAGAAGGCAAGGATAACAGGTTTAGGGAATTTTGGCTTTTAAGATATTGAGGCACAGGTTAAGAAGGAGGTACATATCAGGTGTAGACAGGAAGGAACAAATGGGGTATTTGTGGAGTACAAGAAATACAGGAGAACACTCAATAAGGAAATTAGGAGGGCTAAAGGAAGGCATGAAGTTGCTCTAGCAGACAAGGTGAAAGAATCTTAAGGGCTTCTACAGATATATTAAGAGGAAAGGACAAAATTGGTCATGAAGATTAGAGTGGTCATCTATGCATGGAGTTCAAGGAGATGGGAGAGATTTTAATGGACTTCTTGCATCTGTTTTACTTGGGAGATGGACACAGAGTCCATAGAAGTGAAGCAATACAGTAGAGAGGTCATGGATCATGTACAGATTACAGAGGTGTTGTTTGCTGTCTTGAAGGCAAATTAGGGTGAATAAATCTTCAGAGCCTGACAAAGTGTTCCCTTGGCCCTTGTGGGAAGCTAGTGCAGAAATTGCATGGGCCCTAGCAGGGATATTTAAAATGCCCTTAGCAATAGGTGAAGTGAAGGAAGATTGGAGGATACAGTAGCTAATGTTGATATGTTTTTTTAAGAAAGGGTCTAAAGATAAGCCAGAAAATTATAGATCAGTGAGCCTGACATCAGATATGAACAAGTTATTGGAAGGTATTTTAACGAACTGGATATGCAAGTATTTGGATAGACAGGGTCTCATTAGGAATAGTTAATATGGCCTTGTGCGTGATAGGTCATTTCTAACCAATATATAATTTTTCAAGGAGGATACCAGGAAAGTTGACGAAAGAAGGCAATAGATGTTGACTATATGGACTTTGTCAAGGTCCCACATGGAGCAAGGGGTAGGTTGGTCAAGAAGGTTCAATTGCTTAGTATCAGGTTGAGGTAGTAAATTGGATTAGGCATTGGCTTCACTGGAGAAGTCAAGAGAGTGGGAGTAGATAGTTACTTCTCTGACTGAAGCATTGGGCACAATGGTCTTCATAAATCAAAGGGATGTTATGTTGAAGTTCTATAAGACATTGGTGGGGCCTGATTTGGAGTATTGTGAGCAGTTCTGGTCACCTACCTACAGGAAAGATATCAATGAGATTGAAAAAGTACAATTTACAAGGATAATACCTGGACTTGAGGATGAGTTATAGGGAAAGGTGAATAGATTAGGACTTTATTCCCTGAAGTATAGGAGAATGAGGGGAGATTTGATAGAGGTATACAAAATTAAGTTGAGTATAGATAGGGTAATTACAAGCTGGCTACTACTAGAGGTCATGGGTTAATCATGAAAGATGAAAGTTTAAGAAGAACATGAGATGGAACTTCTTCACTCAGGGTGGTAAGAAGGTGGAACAAGCTGCCAGTGGAAATGGTGAATTTGGGTTTGATTTTCTTAATTTGATCTGCAAATGATATTTCATGGCCCCTCTTTAACCTCTTAATTTGCCTTCCCTCTACTACAAATGTTCCCATAGCAAGAGTAATAGTTTAAAGGTGATCCAAAGATATTTTTCACCCACAGGGCAGATGGAATCTGGAGCACATTGCCTGAAGGGGTAATGTAGGCAAGTATTCTCACAGAATTGAAGAAATATATGGATAAGTACCTTAATTGCCTTGGTATAGACTATGGACCAATGCAAGAAAAAGGGATTAACATTCGGTACTTGATAGTAAATATAGATATGGTGGCCTGATAAGACTGTTTTCGTGTTATATGACTGAATAGTAAGTGAATTTAAGTACTGCATCCGTCCTGATGAAATTTGAACTCTAATATCTGAACTGTTAATTGAAGTCCTCTGCATTTGATTCTGCTAATTTAACCACATCAATCTGAAAACAACTAGAATTAATACTAGAATCGTTAAGAAAAATATGCAAATCTATGACATGGAAGACCTGGCTAAGAAAAAGGGAAGTATATGGGAGGTATAGAGTATTATGTTCTTCTGGCATCATGTATACCTTTATCACGATTGCTCATTGTCCTCCACTTCAAGGAAAACAAATCCAGCCTATCAAGTCTCTCCTTATAAATTGTTTGTTCCTGGAAACATCATGGTGAATTTGCTCTGCACCTTCTCCAGTGCTATAACACCCTTATATGTGTCAATCGGAACTATACACACTACTTCAGATGTGACCTGGATCAATAATTTGTATACTTGTACCATAATCTCCTTGCTCTATGCTCCAGCTATAAGACAATGATTAATCAACTTATCTATCTGTGCTGCCACCTTCAGGAATAATTATATTTATACACCGAAGTATCTCCTTTCCACTGTGTTCCATCAAGCTGCAACATTCATTGTGTATGCCCTACCTTTAACCTAGTCCACTCAAAGTGCATTTTATCAGGAGTAAATTAGATCTTGCATTGATCTACCTTCACATATTTACAATAATTTCCTGTATTTTAAGACCAAACTATCAACACCAATTGTTATGTCATATGCAAACTTATTCATCATGCCTTCTATATTCACATCAAAATTGCTAGCTTAAGCAAAACAAACAGCAAAGGTCCCTACCACGAATTTCCAACTCCTGGGAACCGCTGGTCTCTGAAAGCTTAGAGTGGAAATGGTTTTGGGAATCAAGGCCACCATAAAAGTCCCATGTAACAGAGGAAGGAGCACCCCATTTTGAAAACTGTTCATCACCCGACCCTTCAGTTACTTCCTGTCCCATCTGTGAGAAGAGCCTGCTATTCCAATTAGGCTTTGTTAGCTACCTCAGAAGACACAAAACCAGAATAGGAAAAAGTCATCGTCAATGGCAAAGAACTAAGTTTGTCACTATCTAGTTGCACTCTAAGTGGAATGGTCACACCTTACTAAATATGCCCCTGGTTATAATTCTGCATCTTTAACGTTAATTACCAATTCTGCACCAAGATGATTAGTATACCACTGCTTGGATGAACTTGTCACATTTTCCTGTGGAGCTATCAATTTGCATATAGCTAATATAGATTGTGATCAATCTACAACTTAGAGTCGCATTAACTGTCCTTAATATTTTATAAGATCTGGCATCTCTTTGTGAATTCTTTTAGAAAAGCTGTTTGAATACAATTGAAGCAACACACACAAAATGCTGGTGGAACGCAGCAGGCCAGGCAGCATCTATAGAGAGAGCACTGTCAATGTTTCGGGCCGAGACCCTTCATCAGGACTCCTGTCGCCAGTCCTGACAAAGGGTCTTGGCCCAAAACGTCCACAGTGCTTCTCCCTATAGATGCTGCCTGGCCTGCTGCATTCCACCAGCATTTTGTGTGTGTTGCTTCAATTTCCAGCATCTGCAGATTTCCTCGTGTTTGCTGAATACAATTGAAGCACTGCAGTATGCAAAAGCAAAAATTAACAAGTTACAGTTATCCTGGTGACACCATTTATTGGAGTGACAAAATGAAAGATCTGCTTCATCTATGTACATACAAGCTCTGACATTGATACTGTGCCTGTTATTCAATTCATTCAACATGTGTAATCACATGGATAATAAATTTCCTGTTGATAAGTTAAGAGAATGACACGTTTTTGACCCTGTTGTTATTGCAAATGCAACCAGTTTTGAATTTGGAAAAGAGAATGGCATATGACCAAAAAAGTACTCAGCTACTATAATGAACTATGACAAAAGCGTTGCCTCAAATATTGCAGCAATACTGTGAATTCAAATTTGTCGTTTCTGAGAAAGTTAGGACTGGTTCAATTAAGACATTCACTGATATACTTAACTACATGCTCGGAAATTAAGAAATTGAAAAAACTGTCAATTCTGGTTGACAGCGTTGGAATGTTTCTAGTGCTGACTGTGAATGTGGATTCATTCTTATGAATTCAATAGATAGATAGATAGATAGATAGATAGATAGATACTTTATTCATCCCCATGGGGAAATTCAACTTTTTTCCAATGTCCCATACACTTGTTGTAGCAAAACTAATTACATACAATACTTAACTCAGTAAAAAAATATGATATACATCTAAATCACTATCTCAAAAAGCATTAATAATAGCTTTTAAAAAGTTCTTAAGTCCTGGCGGTAGAATTGTAAAGCCTAATGGCATTGGGGAGTATTGACCTCTTCATCCTGTCTGAGGAGCATTGCATCGATAGTAACCTGTCGCTGAAACTGCTTCTCTGTCTCTGGATGGTGCTATGTAGAGGATGTTCAGAGTTATCCATAATTGACCGTAGCCTACTCAGCGCCCTTCGCTCAGCTACCGATGTTAAACTCTCCAGTACTTTGCCCACGACAGAGCCCGCCTTCCTTACCAGCTTATTAAGACGTGAGGCGTCCCTCTTCTTAATGCTTCCTCCCCAACACGCCACCACAAAGAAGAGGGCGCTCTCCACAACTGACCTATAGAACATCTTCAGCATCTCACTACAGACATTGAATGACGCCAACCTTCTTAGGAAGTACAGTCGACTCTGTGCCTTCCTGCACAAGGCATCTGTGTTGGCAGTCCAGTCTAGCTTCTCGTCTAACTGTACTCCCAGATACTTGTAGGTCTTAACCTGCTCCACACATTCTCCATTAATGATCACTGGCTCCATATGAGGCCTAGATCTCCTAAAGTCCACCACCATCTCCTTGGTCTTGGTGATATTGAGACACAGGTAGTTTGAGTTGCACCATATCACAAAGTCCTGTATCAGTTTCCTATACTCCTCCTCCTGTCCATTCCTGACACACCCCACTATGGCCGTGTCATCAGCGAACTTCTGCACATGGCAGGACTCCAAGTTATATTGGAAGTCTGATGTGTACAGGGTGAACAGGACCGGAGAGAGTACGGTTCCCTGCGGCGCCCCTGTGCTGCTGACCACCGTGTCAGACCTACAGTCTCCCAACCGCACATACTGAGGTCTCTCTGTCAAGTAGTCCACTATCCAATCCACCACGTCAGAGTCTACTCCCATCTCCGTTAGTTTGTGGCTTAAGATCTTGGGCTGGATGGTGTTAAAGGCACTAGAGAAGTCAAGGAATGTAATCCTCACTGCACAACTTACCCCCTCTAGGTGAGAGAGTGATTTGTGCAGCAAATACGTGATAGCATCCTCCACTCCCACCTTCTCCTTATACGCAAACTGAAGAGGATCCTGGGCGTGCCTGGTTTGTGGCCTCAGATTCTGTATTATCAGCCGCTCCATGGTCTTCATCACGTGCGACGTCAAGGCAACAGGTCTGAAGTCATTCAACTCCTTTGGTTGTGGTTTCTTCGGTACCGGGACAATACAGGATGTTTTCCACTGTCTGGGTACTCTTCTCTGCTCCAGGCTCATGTTGAAGATGCACTGTAGTGGTTCTCCCAGCTCAGTCGCACAGGCCCTCAGTAATCGTGGGGAAACTCCATCCGGTCCAGCCGCCTTGCTAGTACAGATCTTCCTCAGTTGACCTTCCACCTGTGCAGCCGTAATCCTGGGCATGGGCAAGGTCTCCTGTGAGTGGCTATTTTCCTGTGAGGGAAGTAAGCCTGGTGTGGATTTCTGCGGTGAGGATGAGATTGAGCTGTCGAACCTGTTGAAGAAGTTGTTCAGCTGGTTCGCTTTCTCCACATCTCCACCTATGTTCGCCCCCCGCTTTGCACCGCATCCGGTGATGATCTTCATCCCATCCCACACCTCCTTCATGCAATAATATATAAATCCAAAATAGACTAGAAGTGGAACATTTGGATGATCTAACAAGGATTAAATCTTCATCTGGATGCAAAATTAATATGGACAGTGTTAAGACAATGGATTTGTAATAAAGACAGACGAGGAAAAAGTTTACAAAAGTGAAATATTTTCTTTGTACTGTATTTCATTACACCTTTCAATTAATATAATCAGAAGTGTGATTTTTCCAGTTTTCATTCTAAATATTCATAGTATGTGCATAACAAAAAAAACATTTGAAGTGCTACGCAGTTTTCAGGTACTGTATTTCCTGCTCAGAGAAATGGTTGGTCTGCGCAGCTGTGAAAAAAAATTAGAGAATGTTGCACACAAACCTCCTCAGCTTTATAGAAGCCAACAGAAAATGTGATCTTTTTAAGATACCTTTCTTGATAAATTGAAAACCAAACCCTTCTGATATTTATAAGCAGGTGAGATTTGGTACTCACTCACTGGATATTATTTCAACAGAAATGCTCACTTCTGCTAAGTGAGCATTTTAAATATGGTAAATGGTAAGGCATTGAGGAATGCAGTAGAACAGGGTGATCTAGGAATAATGGTGCATAGCTCCCTGAAGGTGGAATCTCATGTGGATAGGGTGGTGAAGAAAGCTTTTGGTATGCTGGCCTTTATAAATCAGAGCATTGAGTATAGGAGTTGGGATGTAATGTTAAAATTGTACAAGGCATTGGTGAGGCCAAATTTGGAGAATTGTGTACAGTTCTGGTCACCAAATTATAGGAAAGATGTCAACAAAATAGAGTACAGAGAAGATTTACTAGAATGTTACCTGGGTTTCAGCACCTAAGTTACAGAGAAAGGTTGAACAAGTTAGGTCTTTATTCTTTGGAGCGTAGAAGGTTGACGGGGGACTTGATAGAGGTATTTAAAATTATGAGGGGGATAGATAGAGTTGACGTGGATAGGCTTTTTCCATTGAGAGTAGGGGAAATTCAAACAAGAGGACATAAGTTGAGAGTTAGGTGGCAAAAGTTTAGGGGTAACATGAGGGGGAACTTGTTTACTCAGAGAGTGGTAGCTGTGTAGAACGAGCTTCCAGTAGGAGTGGTAGAGGCAGGTTCAATTTTATCATTTTTTAAAAAAAATTGGATAGGAAAAGAATGGAGGGTTATGGGCTGAGTGCAGGTCGGTGGGACTAGGTGAAAGAAAGTGTTCGGCACAGACCAGAAGGACTGAGATGGCCTGTTTCCATGCTGTAATTGTTGTATGGTTACATTGCTTCTTTGCATATCTTTGTTAAATTTCCACTTTCATTTTGCCTGGTACAGAAACTGTCTGCGAATACTCTATCAACAAGTAACATTATTTAAGCATTTCAAAGAAGTCAATGATGAACTTCAGAATACAAAACAAACTCAATAGTTTCTTCTGAGAATTTTGTCAGGAGGTTTTAGTTCGGCATAGTACAGTGCTTAAACAATAAGACACTGGGAAAATTAGGTCCACCAAAATTGAAAACTTACTAGTTTCAGCTGGCTGCATTATTAACACTGCATTTACATTGTAATTGTGGAGCTGTTATGAAAACAATTTGTACTGAGGAATTGAGGAACATAAGCGGAACACTTACTCCAAGTATTCAATAAGTTGACAGTTGATACATAACATCAACATGTAATTGCCTTTTCCTCCAGGTTCTTTAATAGCTTTGATCAATAAAAATCTGTAATTTCACACAGAATCTGAAATAAGTGTAAATGCATTGTAAAATCAGGTAAAAAGCAATGTGGTAAAATTGGAGACAATACCCCCTTAGCCCATTCAATCACCTGGGCATTTAGTAAGCCTAATGAACACCAACTTACTGCCCTCAACTGTGCCTATTGTTTTGTTTTGTGCACTTTATGCAGGCCTGGGTAGGTGTGTAGTCTAGTGTAGTTTCTTTTTTTCTGTGTTGTTTTCATGTAGTTCAGTGTAGTTTTTGTACTGTTTCATGTAGCACCATGGTCCTGAAAAACATTGTCTCGTTTTTACTGTGTACTGTACCAGCAGTTATGGTCGAAATGACAATAAAAAGTGACTTGACTTGACTAAGTGTAAATGTGGTAAAATGTCTTTTCCCCTCTTGAACTTTTAAATTACTGATCTTTTGGGGAGTGTATTACATAAATGTTTTTTTCAGCTTTGTGCAGCTATCCAAAAATAGTAAATGGAAACAGGAGCAAAGAACCACAAATTAGAACCATTGTTACAGTCAAACAAATGATGATCTTGACCTCTTGGAGCATCATAGTATTTACTGTATTCCATCCACAAAATAAACTGCAGTTATTCACCAAGGCTACTTCCAAATGTAAAACTACCACCAGATGCATGAAACCATCACCAGCATCTCATCACCCTTCAGATACACCATCCTGACTTGGAAACATATCATCATTCTTTCATCATGGCTGTGTCTAATACCCATAGTAGTTCAAAGGTTCATTTATCATCAAAGTATACAACTCTGAAATTCTTCTCCAGATAGCCATGAAACCACGAAAAAACAGTAACCCTATCATCAGCCCCTTAATCCCTCTTCCCTTCACAAAAACCAAAAATGTAACAGGCACGTATACTCCCAAATTCCCCCACCCCCACACACAAAAAAGCTGAGAAATATCAGGCGAAAAATGCAGAATATAAAAAAAACTATAAGACTGGAAAAAAAATCTATAGTTCAAGTCTATATCTGAAATGCAGAAAAGCTGGGTAACATTTTCCGGGCACAGCAGCAGGTCTTTCCCTCTCCACAGTGAGCGATCCCACCAGCAATCAAAAAGCAGTCTCCCCCTCTCTGGCAGCAGAGTGATATCCCTCCGTGATTAAAAAGGCAGGCAGTCAGTGCTGACCTTCCACATTCGCCTCAAAGTTTCAATCTCCCTTGTCGCTTTAATTGACAAAATGGAGTTGAACGTTGGTTTGCATCCCGCCCTGCAGCCTTCTCGCTATAAGACTGCTGCAAGCTGCCACTGCCTCTGCCTGCTGGAATCCTCTCAGAGACTGCAGAGCGCTAAAACACCTGAACAATCTCCAAACTGCAATTCACAGGCTCCAACAGTTCTACGATCACATTCAAAATGAAAATCAACATAAAATAAGTGAAATACATGTTTTCATGATCTATTCAGAAAATATAAACTAAAGGAGCATTATACACAGGTGCCATCTTGACTGAAAGTCACCAGTAGTTCAAGCTAGATCACCATCATCTTAAGGTCATCAAGAGAAAGGCTTGCTTTAATGAACCCATTTCCACCAAATTAAGTGCATTTTTAGCCCTTCAAAATTTATCTGGGAAGGATACAATAATCATTTCTTTTAAATCAAAGATTAGATTTGAGAATCTTGTACTAGTTATTTATCCTGAATGCTGGCAAGCTGATATTCTGGAAGTTCAAGGAACAGAAATGAAACAAAATTCTTGGAGTTAGATGAACTTTGCTCATAAGCTAATTCCTAGTTAACTTGAAATTTATCCAGGAAGACTGGACAAAAGTAGTTTTAATTAAAATTGCACCAGTATTATTAAGTTGTGTTCCCTTACTAATATTAAAATTACGTAAATTCTATTATTGAGAAAATTAGTGATCTAAACTCAAAATGCTATTTTTGCATCTGAGATATTTGGCATTTAATGCATAATGACAATATACAACTTGAATAACAGCAGTGATCTGCAACAAGGATGATGGATCAGGAAAAAATGTTAAATTTCACAAGTATCAGAATTATACAAGCATTTCAGAACTCCTTTCCAAAGTGCATTCTTTAGTATTACTTTATATAATGAAGCAGAATGAATATATTTAACAGGACCTGTAGTAATTAAAATTAAATTTCACTCTTCATATAATACAACACAAATTAGACAACTCTTCAACTCAGTGACAAAATAAATAAACATTTGGTATACAATTTGCGTTTAATAAGATTTTTCAATTTTATAATTATGTATTGGACATGGTACCATACATGTAACTAAATTATCTACATGAAGCAAAAATCATACACGCCTATCCTTCATGCACAGATTCTTCCCCCATGCCAATACTTTACTAATCCACATTCTATGCAAATGCTGTTTAAATTTACAAAAAAACCTTAAATAAACCCTGGGAGCTTAATATATGCTCAGTCAACATTTGAGCTGAGCTTTATGTCAAATTTTGACCAAAAAAAGTGAAAATATATCAAAGCTACCTAATCAAACCAACATAGAAAGGTATGCAAACGTTACCAGTAGTTATTGTCTACTCAGTCAGTTTTTCTATATTTTTAAAGAATAAAAGATCACATTGATAACTTTAAAAAAAAATCAAATTTAACTCATAATGACAATAATATTATGAAGAGTCATATCAAATGCATTGCTCATTTGTGATTATATTCTTTTAAGTTAAAAAAATGCTCTGCTAGTATTCTCAATATAAAATAATTGCATGAAATGGTGACTGCTGGTGTATCCACTTGATCAAATATCAAGACCAAGTTCAAAAGCCCTATTGCAACTAATTTATATCCAGTAGTTTTCCTTTTTTCTCCTTCTCAAAAACACACCGGCATGTAAACACCGCTCTACAATTTAGTAAGCATTAGTCCAACAGAACAATAAACTGCTGCAGTTTGCACTGCCCGAAATTCCGAAGCCACTTCTCAAATCACAGTATCTTTAAAAGAAAATCTGCTTGGCATCTGCTGGTGCTTGCTCCATCGGACAGTATGGGCATTTTAACCTATGAAGTAAACACATTGACAGTTCATTAGTAAAATCAGTTGAAGAAAATGTCAATCAAATTAACATGCAATAACCCAAAAAGCAAAAATTTGATCTCACAACCTCATTCATATTGTAACAAATTCACTCTGAAATGTAATATTGTTTATAGAGTAATATTTCATTTTCACACTAAACATTGAAAAATTTGGGGAACTGTGCACCATGGTTTATCATATGCATTGCCTTCCATCATATCTATGGCCCAAATTCAGTCAGGATCAAGGAATAGCAGTAAGCAATGCTCTCATCTATTGACTTAGTCAGTGCTCTACAAAATTTTGATCTTGCTGCAAAAGACTGATTGCTTCAATGTTATTCCATTTCCAGAATAATGCTGAAAAATAGGATGCAATTTTAGCCCTTAGTCTCTAGTTTAATCCTATTACATGCTTAACAAAGCATAATACTCGATCATCAGAGCACAAAGCTGTCACTTAACATGAAATGAAACAAAGATTAAAGCAATCAAAGATCCTTTTCATTATTCATTTTGAGATCTGGAATCACTAGTAAAAGAAGTGTTATTGTCCATCCCCAATTGTTGTTAAATCAGAATCAGGTTTATTATCATCGGCATGTGACGATTTGTTAACTTAGCAGCAGCAGTTCAACGCAATTCATAATATAGAAGAGGGAAAAAATAATAATAAATAAGTAAATCAATTACAGTATACGTATATTGAATAGATTAAAAAACATGTAAAAAACAGAAATACTGTATATTAAAAAAGTGAGGTAGTGTCCAAGGGTTCAATGTCCATTTAGGAATCGTATGGCAGAGGGGTAGAAGTCGAGGACCCAATTGCAGGGGGAGGTACAGAGGCCCAGGTTCTGCAACTTCTCAATCAGGATTGTGGGAATGATGGTATTAAATGCTGAGCTATAGTCAATTAACAGCATCCTGACATAGATGTTTGTGTTGTCCAGGTGGTCTAAAGCTGTGGGAAGAGGCATTGAGATTGCATCTGCCATTGACCTATTATGGTGATAGGCAAACTGCAGTGGGTCCAGGTCCTTGCTGAGCATTTCATCACTACAGATGTGAGTGCTACCGGGTGATAATCATTAAGGCAGCTCACATTATTCGTAAGCACTGGTATAATTGTTGCCTTTTTGAAGTGGGAACTTCTGCCTGTAGCAGCGAGAGGCTGAAATTGTCCTTGAATATTCCTGCTAGTTGGTTGGCACAGGTTTTCAGAGCGTTACCAGCTACTCCCATCAGGACATTCCATCTTGCGAGGGTTCACTCTCTTTAAAAACAGCCTAACATCGGCCTCTGAGAGAGATCACAGGGCAGTGAGATGCATTCTTGAACCATTGTAGCTCTTCTGAAGGTCATCTCTCAGTGCTTCTGGGTAGAGTTACAGGATTTAGACCCAATGGCATTTTCATTCCAATGTCCACATAATGGTGGAGGAACTTGCAGGTCAGACAGCCTCTAGCATTTTGTGTGTTCCCCAAAATTTTCAGCATATGCAAAATATTGTGTCTTCTTTTTGATGTCCCTTGATTTTACAAGAACACAAGAAAACAAGACAAGTAGACCAGTCCACCATTCAGAATGATCATGGTTGATTTATAAGTTGAAGAAGTCCTGACGAAGGACTTCTCCATGCTATCCATACTGATCATTTTATTACATCAGTGCATTGAGGTAGTACAAGGGAAAACAATAACAATGCAAAATAGAGTGTTATAGTTACAGAGAAAGTACATTGCAGGAAGATAATAAGGTGCAAGGCCATGATGAGATAGATTGTGAGGTCAAGAGTCCATGTTATCGTACTAGGGACCATTTAATAGCCTTATAACTGCGGAACAGAAGCTTCCTTGGAGCCTGTCAGTATATGTTTTTAGTTTTTGTATCTTCTGCCTGAAGGGAGGGAAGAAGAGGGAGAATGTATGGGTTGGGTTATTAGATCTTTGTTTCTGTTGGCTGCTTTACCAAGACAGCAAGAAACTCACAGAGGGGAGAACAGTTTCCATGATGCGCTGAGCTGCGTCTGCCTTTCTGGAGTCTTCTTTTGTTCATTTTCTATCTCTCTCACTAACAACTCCCATGAAACCATAGATTGTTACAATACATCATGGTGGCCTGTCCTAAGCTCAGACACAGACTTTTTGTCTCGTCTATTCCTTCCACATCCATACTTCAATTAGTTTTGTCACTTTCTCAGATCTGATGAAGGGTCTATGATCTAAAATATTACCTCATTCTCTTTTTGCATATATCTGCATCTTGGTTTATCCTGGTTTATTTTAAGAGTTTTTAAAGAGTTTTAAGAGTTATTTTCCTGGGAGCAGGATTTAAATATCACCTTATCCGAGGAGAGCTGGGACTCAGTTCTCAAGTCGGTTAACTCAACCTCTCTTGGTGCTCGCCATTGTCTCTTACAGTTTAAGATTGTTCATAGAGCCCATATGTCTAAATCTAAACTATCTCGATTCTACCCTGGCATTAGTCCGCTCTGTGATAAATGCAAGAGGGGCGTGGCCTCTCTCATCCATATGTACTGGCTCTGTCCTAGCTTGGAGAAATTCTGGAAAGATGTCTTCACTACACTATCGGGTATTCTGAATCAGCACCTAGAACCTAACCCCTTAATTGCTCTGTTTGGTTTTTGGGGCGAGACAGATTTATGTCTGGGTCCGACCAAATGCCGAATACTATCCTTTGCCTCTCTCCTGGCGAGACGCTTGATCCTCCTTAGATGGAGAGATGTTGCCCCGCCCACTCATGCGCAATGGCTTAACGACATTATGGCCTGCTTGGACCTCGAAAAAATTCATTATTCAGTTCTCAATTCGGATTTAAAGTTCCATAAGGTCTGGGGGCTTTTTATCGAGTACTTTCATAACCTTCCTCTTGACTAGGGTTTTTTTTCTTTTCGGTCCCTTGCTTTCAGCTCCCTTTTTTTTTTCTGGTAGTAGGCATTATTATCCTCTGTTGCTAAGTGTATTCACAGTCTGGGAGTTTGACTGTCCGGACTTATACTCTCTATATTGTGTGGTGGTTGGTCTGGAATTGTTGTTTTTTTTTCTTGTGTTGTGGGGTTTGGGGAGGACACTAAGCTCACTTGTCTTTAGTTTAGGTGCTTTTTTGTTAAATTCTCTTCCTTTGTAGCATATTGTTATTGTATGCTTAACCTTGCTCTGTATTAATGCTCCTCACTGGGATTTGGGGTTTTTAATTTTGTAAAATGTTTTGAAAAACTAATAAAAAAAAGTTATTTTAAGAGTTAACTCAAATTTTTATGAAAAATAATTTATCAACATGTATGGTCTACAATTTTCCCTTAATTTCTTCCTTTTCCTTCTTGACCACGCAGTCTAACACAGTTGACTATTACATCCCCTGCAACTTCTCTACACCATCATTCTTCTTAGATGCCTGCTGGTTCCATTTTTGTCTATATAGTCACAGCCAGAGTAATACCTACAATGACCTTTCCTCCTATTACATGCTGCCACCTATCTGATATCAATTGAAAACACAATATACATTTTCACAAAACAACATGGCATCAGACCTCAATCTCTAGACTGTGTGGTTAGGCAATAGATACAAACTCCTTTAAGAGAGCACTGGGACAAACTCCATCCCAATACCTTGATCCCTTGTATAAAAGTGAACAGTCTCTACATGACCTTGGTACCATATATCTGAATATGAGCCAAATGGTTGACCATGCAATCACTAAACTAGCCCATTTCTA
Organism: Hemitrygon akajei; assembly: GCF_048418815.1. NCBI lineage: Eukaryota > Metazoa > Chordata > Chondrichthyes > Myliobatiformes > Dasyatidae > Hemitrygon > Hemitrygon akajei. The sequence continues at coordinate 28,671,705 of NC_133127.1, forward strand.
TCTCTGTACCATCTAAGCCCTCATTCATGCTTTTGTTACCTCTAGCCTTTGATCATCTGAGCAAAAGAATTTACATAGAAACATAGAAAGCCTACTGCACAATACAGGCCCTTCAGCCCACAAAGTTGTGTCAAACATGTCCCTACCTTGGAAATTACTAGGCTTACCTATAGCCCTCTATTTTACAAAGCTCCATGTAGCTATCTAAAAGTCTCTTAAAAGACTCTGTGGTATCTTCTACGCACTCACCACCCTCTGAGTAAAAAACTTACCCCTGACATCTCTTCTATACCTAATCCCCAGTACCTTAAACCTGTGTCCTCGTGGCAACCATTTCAGCCCTGGGAAAAAGCCTGGGAAAATGTTGTGTGGGACTATCCACACGATCAATGCCTCTCAACATCTTATACATCTCTATCAGATCACCTCTCATCCTCCTTCACTCTAAGGAGAAAAGGCCGAGTTCACTCAATCTATTCTCATAAGGCATGCTCCCCAATCCAGACAACATCCTTGTAAATCTCCTCTGCACCCTTTCTATGGCTCCCACATCCTTACTGTAGTGAGGCGACCAGAACTGAGCACAGTACTCCAAGTGGGGTCTGACCAGGGTCCTATATAACTGCAACATTACCTCTCGGCTCCTAAATTCAATTCCATGATTTATGAAGATAAAGACCTAAACCGAACACAAAGCTCATTTCTTCTAGGCAGGAATACCTTCTATGCATTTCTAAAATGATCTACAGCAGCAAAAAAATTGGAGAGTTTCCACTAACCCTGGCTCATCAAAATTCTCCAACTCCACTCCAAGGCCAACATCTGCAGCAATGAAGCCCTAATTTCACTCAGTTGGCTCCAGAGCATAGGCTGCATTGCTTGTATCCCCATCATCAGACTTTAGAAAAGACACTATTTCAAGCTCCACAATATTACAAGATAGACCTGGAAACTATTCAAGGATACACAGAGAACCTCTTAGAGGCAGAAAAGTTGTTTCCACCGGTAAATGAAACTAGAACTAGGGGACATAGTACCAAGCTTCAGAGGAGTAGACATTGGCTGAAGATGAGCAGGAACATCTATTTTCAGAGTGCAGTGAATATATGGAATTCTTTGCCCAGGGAAGCAATAGAGTCCACCTCATTAAGTATATTTAAAATACAGTTGGGTAGATTTTTGCATAATAGGGATATTAAGGGTTACGGGAAAAAGGAAGGTAAAGCTGATTAGTCCCAATCTAATTGACTGGTAAAGCAGGCTTGATGGGTCAGATGGCCAAATCCTGCTCCTATTTCTTATAAGGTAAACCTCTCCAAATACTGCAACTTCAGATGCAGGGTCATCACCTGAAATATAGACTGCCAGTTCACCTTCATGGATGCTGCTCAACTAGCTGAGTTCCTCCAGCAATTTGCTTTTTGCACAACACTCTAGCATCTGCAGTCTCTTGTCACCAGTATAATAACTATGATAACATATGGAAAGCCTCAGACCATAAGCATACAAAACACAGGAGTAGAATTAGTGCATTTAGCCATCGAGTCTAATCTGCCACTCTATCATAGCTAATTTATTATCCATCTCAACCCCATACTCCTGCTTTCTCTCACACCCTGACTAATCATGAACTAATCAACCACCGCTCTAAATATACCCAATGACTTGGTCTCCACAGGCGTCTGTGGCAATGAATTCCATAGATCATTACCTTCTGGCTAAAGAAATTCCTTCTCATCTCTGGTCTAAATGGACATCTCTCTATTCTGAGGCTGTGCCCTCTAGTCCAAGACTCCCTCACTATAGGAAACGCCCTCTCCAGATCCACTCTAAGCCTTTCAATATTCAATAGGTTTCAATGAGATCCGCCCCATCCCGCTCAGTCTTCTAAACTCAATAATCAATATATACACAACCTTGAGATTTGTCTTTTTGCAGGCAGCCAAAACAAACAATAGAACCCATTTTTTTAAAAACTCACAACAAAGACAGTCAAACACCAAATGTGCGAAAAAAGAACAAATTGCTCAAACAATAAAGAAGGTAAACAAATAACATTAGTCACAAGAGTCCCCAAAAATTAGCTCACATCCACGGAGCCTGATAGTGATGAGATGAGTGAAGCCAGTCCAGAAGCCCAAAGGCTGCAGGCCACATCTGCAGAGTTAGTTCAGCACTGAAGCAAGTAAACCTCATGGAGTAGTGAGCTAAACACCAGTTCATCCCTCCCTCTCAGCCTTGATGCTTTTATCAAATCGGAAAATTATTACAAATAGTATACAAAATATGAACTGCAGAGTCCCTGAAAGTGAGTCCAGAGCTATAGAGCCCTTTCAGCGCTAAGGTGAGTGAAGCCTGTCCGGGAGCCCAATGGCTGCAGGGCAACAACTGTTCCCAAATCTAGTATTGTGGGATCCCAGACTCCTGTGTCTCCCATTGATGGTAGTAGTGAGCAGAGAGGGAGACCGATCAAACATAGGCAGACAGCACTGAACACCTGTTCTTTTTCCACTTTCATCCTCGATGATTTTAATCATGCCTGATGCTTTAATCGACACGAAGTAATAGAGCTGACCACTGGTTGTCTTCCACCAACAGGCCTCAACACAGCGTGTATCCCCAGCGTCCGTACCTACATCCTCGAAAGTCTAGTTTACCAAATTTCCCAGTTTCAATTAGATTACCCCCACCCATTCTTCTAAATTCCAGCAAGTGCAGGCTAGGAACCATCAAGAGCAACTCACACATTAACCCTTTCATTTCCAGAATTATTCTTGTGAACCTCCTTTAATGCCAGCACATCTCTTCTTAGATAAGAGGCCCAAAACAGCTCACAATACTCCAAGTGCAGTCTGACCAATCCCTTAAAAAGCATCAGTATTACATCTTTGTGTTTAATATTCTACTCCTCTCTTGCATTTACTTTCTTTTCCACCAATTCAACCTGCAATTTATCCTTTTAGAAATCCTGCGAGAGAACTCCCAAGTCCCTTTGCACTTCTGGGTTTTTTGAATTTTTTCCCCATTTAGAAAATAGTCTATGCCTTTATTCCTCTACCAAAGTGCATGATCATACACTCTCCTATATTCCCATCTGCTACTTCTTTGCACATTCTCCCAATCTGTACAAGTCATTCTGCTTCCTTAACACTATCTGCCCCTCCACCTATCTTTGCATCATCTGCAAACTTGGCCACAAAGCCATAAATTCCGTCACCAAAATCATTGACATACAACTTGAAAAGAAATGGTCCCAACACCGAACCCTGCGGAAAGGCGTCCTGTATTTCTACACTCTGCCTCCTGCTAGTCAGCCAATCTTCTGTCCATGCTAATATTTTTCCTGAATACAAGAAAATCTGTGGATGCTGGAAATGCAAAGCAACACACATACAAAATGCTGTAAGAACTAGCTGGTCAGGCAGCATCCATGGAAAAGAGTAAACAGTCAATATTTCAGGCTAAGACCCTTCTTCAGAACTCCTGAAAAAGGCCTGAAATGTCAACTGTTTACTCTTCCATCAAAGCTGCCTGATCTGCTGAGTTGTTCTAACATTTTTTCTATGTTGCTAGTATTTTTCCTGTAATACTGTGGGCTCTTATCTTGTTAAATAGCCTCATGTGTGGCACTTCGTTAAAGACCTTCTGCAAATGCACATAAACAATATCCACTGACTTTCCTTGTCTATCTGCCTGCTATTTCAAAGCATTCCAACAGATCTGTCATCCAAGATTTCCCCTTAAGGAAACCATGCCGACTTTGGCCTATTCTATTATGTGCCTTCAAGTACCCTGAAATCTCATACTTGAAAGTGACTTTTGCATTTTTTCACTCTTCTGGACCCATTCAAGAATCAAGTGATTCTTGAAGATCATTAGAAATGCCTCCGCGATCTCTTGAACTACCTCTTTCAGAACCCTAGGGTGTAGTCCATCTGGTCCAGGGTGACATCTACATTTGTATCTTCAGACCTTTCAGCTTCCCAAGCACCTTCTCATTAATAATAGCAACTACACTCACTACTGCACCCTGACACTCTTGAATTTCTGGTATACTGCTAATGTCTTCCACAGCTATGCAAAATACTAAAGTTCTTCCACCATTTCTCTGTCCCACATTACTAACACTCCTGTCATTTTCCAGCAGTCCGAAGCAACACATATAATGCACTACTTTCCAAAGGACCCACCCTCTCAATAGCTGAGATCCCATATTGGTGATAAAACTCACATCATTAATCCTGTAGAAATGGGTCAGAAGAAACAGAAAACCTACAGTACAATACAGGCCCTTCAGCCCACAAAGCTGTGCTGAACATGTCCTTACCTTAGAAATTACATAGGGTTACCCATAGCCCTCCGTTTTTCTGAGCTCCATATATCTGTCCAGGAGTCTCTTAAAAGGCCCTATCATATCCCGCCTCCACCACCGACGCCGGCAGCCCATTCCACACACTCACCACTCTGCGTTAAAAAAAACTTACCCCTGACATCTCCTTTGTAGATAGATAGATAGATAGATACTTTATTCATCCCCATGGGGAAATTCAACTTTTTTTTTCCAATGTCCCATACACTTGTTGTAGCAAAACTAATTACATACAATACTTAACTCAGTAAAAAATATGATATGCATCTAAATCACTATCTCAAAAAGCATTAATAATAGCTTTTAAAAAGTTCTTAAGTCCTGGCGGTTGAATTGTAAAGCCTAATGGCATTGGGGAGTATTGACTTCTTCATCCTGTCTGAGGAGCATTGCATCGATAGTAACCTGTCGCTGAAACTGCTTCTCTGTCTCTGGATGGTGCTATGTAGAGGATGTTCAGAGTTTTCCATAATTGACCGTAGCCTACTCAGCGCCCTTCGCTCAGCTACCGATGTTACCTACTTCCAAACACCTTAAAACTGTGCCCTCTTGTGCAGACCATTTCAGCCCTGACTATCCACACGATCAATGCCTCTCATCTTATACACCTCTGTCAGGTCACCTCTCATCTTCCGTCACTCCAAGGAAGAAAGGCTGTGTTCACTCAACCTATTCTCATAAGGCATGCTCCCCAATCCAGGCAACATCCTTGTAAATCTCCTCTGCACCCATTCTATGGTTTCCACATACTTCCTATAGTGAGGTGACCAGAACTGAGCACAGTACTCCAGTGGAGTCTGACCAGGGTCCTATATAGCTGCAACATTACCTCTTGGCTCCTCAATCCCATGGTCGATAAAGGCCAATGCACCATATGCTCTCTTAACCACAATATTAACATTCTTCTGGCACCCTTACACGTTTTTATATATTTAGCAATTCAGTGCAAAGTAGGCCCTTCAAGCCATGCCACCCCAGCAACCACTGACAAACCAATTAATCCTAACCTAAACAGTGACAATTTACAATGACCAGTTAACCTACCCAGTACATCTTTGGACTGTGGGAGGAAACCCGATGATCCGGAGAAAACCCACACATTTCATGTGGAGGCTACACAGAGACTCCTTATAGAACTGTGCCTGAATTGAACTCTGGAGCGCTGAGCTAAAATAGTGTGGCACTAACTAATAAGCTACTATGGTGTACATCTAACCTCAATAAAATTCTATCTAAAATGCTTCTTCCAGTATTGAAAACTGCATTTAAGTTACAGTCATTCATCAAATCTGAGCTTAATGGTCTTCCTAAGGTCCTGGTTAAATTTCAAGTTTTTAAAAACTTTTAAACATTTCTTTCAAATTATTCTATGGCCTTATCTTCTCCAGCTCTACAACCTCCGAAATTTCTGCACTCCAACTCTAGACTCAAGATCATTCCCAAATTTAATTACTCCATTGTTGGTGGAAGAACCTTTCGATGTTAAACTTTCCTTCCAAAATGTGTTGCTATCCATGTCCTTCTTTAAGAATACCCTTAAAATCAAGTTTGCAATCAATGCACTAATATCTTCAAGTGAGGTTCATTATTTAAAAAAACATCTTTGAAAGCTTTACCATTTTAAATGTTGTTACATTAATTAATGCAAGTTATTGCTAGAACACAATGTAAGTTTCCTCACAGAATTGCTATTCTTTCTGCTGTTCTTGAGATGACTATAAACAATTACCTGTCCAACGTCAGAACCAAAAAATAGTCAACTGATAAGATGGAGGAAGCCGCAACTAACATGCAAATATTCCAAAGTGGAGAAATATAAATTGCACATAAATGTTTAAAAAAATTAATAGGTATCAATAGCATGAATACAAATATTTCTCCAGTGTGGGATTCACATCTGATCTTAACTTTGCAGCTAGGCCATTTAGTAAAATCAGGATTTTCTATTTTCCAGAAAAATCAAACTTTCAACCAAATGTCTGAGAAGGCTTGATTACAGATTTTTTTAAAACTTGTGTTTAATATAGTTTTGTTCAATAAAATTATTAAACATTATAAATTAACCCAGATAAACAGAGATAATCAAAATAAGGGACTTTAAATGCTTCACTCCTTTACAGCAGAGATGCCTTGATAACAATTTGTTTTGGGTGTCCAGCGAATTGTCAGGATGGAGGTCCCAGGACTGGACTCATCTATTCCAGCAGACGCAGGAGGAAAGCAATCAGCATAACCAGAGACATCACACACCCCGGCCACTCCTTGTTTGACCCGCTGCCGTCCAGCAAAAGGTTCAAGACATTAAAAGCCAGAACAAATAGATTAAGGAACAGCTCCTACCCCAGAGCTGTGGCCTCCATCACACCACTCCCACAGAACAATGACTGAAACTGTGAGCATACACATGCACACACAAGGACTTAAATACTTGCACTAACGGACTTTGTGCATTACTGTGATATTCTGGTGCTACTGCAACTTATTTTCTGCTACTTATCTATTTAATACTGTTTTTCTATTACTGTGCAAACACGAGGAAATCTGCAGATGCTGGAAATACAAACAACACACACAAAATGCTGGTGGAACACAGCAGGCCAGGCAGCATCTATAGTCATTCGTCCAGGTCAGGACGAAGGGTCTCGGCCCAAAACGTCGACAGTGCTTCTCCTATAGATGCTGCCTGGCCTGCTGTGTTCCACCAGCATTTTGTGTGTGTTGTTTCTATTACTGTCTTGTTTTTATCTACCGCTTTATTTAATTGTCTGAGAGGAAGCCAAACAGAGTTTCATTGTATCTATGACAATAAAGATCATTTATTCATTCATTCATTTTACTTTAAAGGTTAAACAAAACAGTTTAATGGGATTTCTACCAGCACTCACTTGCTTCCATTGATCATTTTGTTTAGAGCATCTCGGGAGATTATGTGGCCACATACAAGTTTCATTGGTGGATTGGATTCTGTAGTCTGTTGTCGAAGAATTGGGCAGGCAAATATTGAGTGATACCAACATTTTTTACCAAGGTCGACTTCAATCTATAATCAGAAACAGAAAAACCATTAACTAATATGACACTACACAAAAGAAAAAAATGTCAGAATAATTTAGAGTGTTTGGTAGGATAAAATGTAAAGCCACACACTGGGCAAACGTTCGAAGCAACCTTCATGCTAAACTGAGTGAACGGCACCTGAACTCTACTGGGGCACCGTTGTAGTGGCAACCTGTGGGGAAGGAAAACTTATCTGTGCAAGGGGTAAGGTATCACTTCCTCCCACAAGAACTCACTTGTCTCCTGAACTCAAGCTGAACCCTGCTGGGGCATGATTGCAGTGGCAACCTGAGGGTAAGAACCACCCCAAGAAGTATAACTGGGGGCAAACTCAACCACTCCACAACTTAAGAGGGGCTTCACCACCAGATCATGTTGTAAGCAGTGTTAGGGACAGGAAGAGAAACTAAGGAGCTCTGTAGTAGATACAAGGCACGTGAGCGCCAGGTTAGATAAAGTATTGTATTACTTAGATTCCCTCGAGTACCGAATAAAATGACAAGTGCACCCTCTTATTTCTCTTATCGATGTTCTCTGAAATAGCCCAGCAAGCAACTCCATTCTAAGGAAAAAAGGGAATGGAAAATAGATCCAGACTTGCCAGTGACATACGCATCCCATGAATGGATAAATATAAGAAACAATAAAAGTAAATAAGAGAAAATCACCAGAGTAATTGGGAGCATGGAGGGGCGGAGGGGATGTGAGGAGTGGGCATGATCAAAGAAAATGTTAAGATAATATTTGAAAACAGGATTAAAAGGGGTCACATTATCAGGAAACTCTCCTTGTTTCTGGATATCATTTTGGCATTTGACACTAAAGTCAAAGACTTATGATGAAATGATTATTTGTTAAAAGCTTGTGTATATCATGGGTTTACACACAAAGTAAAAACAAATATTAGGTGTACTTACTGGCAACTCATCTTTCTGGTTCCATACTCCAGTACACTGTCTCTGCTCAATGACTGCCTTAATGTTTATGAGAGCTGGCAAAGCAATACACCCTGCTGAAAAACTAAATAAATGATTTTTAAAAGATAAGGATACAATTTAATACAAACATTTAAAATGTACAGTTTACCTTGTTCATTACCGCTGAAAAAAGCGCATATCATTGATAAATTCAATAGTGAATTCAGAAGCAACTTCTTTATATGAGAGTGGATAAAATATAATAATACTTCTCAGGACAAATTAGTTGTGAGAGAATCTGAATTAATGACACAACCCTCAAGTAAATAGAAGTATTTGGGGTCCAGGTTCTGAAAGTAGGTAGATAAAGTTTGCATTTCCAACATTACAAGCTTTACTAATCATAAGACATGGAACAACAAATATTGAAAATACATTTAAAACAAGTTTTATATGGATGTTACTGAAAATTTCACACATATGAACTAATTCATTTTTTGAGCATTAACATCAATCTGCATTTAGTGGATAATCCAGTCAGACTCAATCTAGGAGTCAAAAAGCCAAGAACTGCAGGTGCTGGAAATCTGAAATGAAAACAGAAAATGGTGGAAATACTCGATAGATCAGGTAGCATACATGGAGAAACAAACAGTATTTTTCAGCGGGCTGCAATAGGCGGTGCAAGGTTTAAAAAGAGCTGGGTTGCTTTTTATCTTGGCAGACTGCAAACAATACAAGGCCAATTTAAAAACAAGGAAGTGTAAGCAAAGTAGCCATTGTTGGTGTGGGGCAGTATTAGAGTATACGGCTTTGGCTCAAAAGTCTTAGGCAAGAGCAGGCTTGGAAAAGCACACGTGGAGGTTCTATGTAAGTTCTTACTAAGTTTTTTTTTCTGTTATTAGATACCAAGTTAGTGGAGAATGGGTTGGAGGTAATGGTATGCTCTTTGTGTGGTGTGTCGGAACTCCAGGAGACCACCAATCACCCTGAAATCCACATCTGCATAAAGTGCATCGAACTACACTTTGATGACCTTCACCTCATAAGGGAAAATAGGGAGGTGATAGATACAGAGAGGTGGTCACCCCTAAGTTGTAGGAGGCAGGTACCTGGATGACTGTCAGGAGAGGGAAAGGAAATTGGCAGCCAGTGCAGAGTACCCCTGTGGCCATTCCCCTCAATAGCAAGTATATCACTTTGGATATCAAACCATAACACATAGGAGCAGGATTAGGCCATTCAACCTATTGAGTCTGTTCCGCCATTCCATCATGGCTAATCTGGATCCCACTCAACCCCATATACCTGGCTTCTCGCCAAATCCTTTGATGCCCTGTCTGATCAGGAAACGATCAACTTCCACCTTAAATATACCCACAGACTTGGCTTCCACCGCAGTCTGTGGCAGAGCATTCCATAGATTCACTACTCTGAGTAAAAAAATTCCTCTTACTTCTGTTCTCAAACGTTGCCCCTCAATTTTGAGGCTGTGCCTTCAGGTTCCATAGGAAACATCCTCTCCATATCCACCATGTCTAGTCCTATCAATATTTGGGGTAGGTTTCAATGAGATCCCCTCGCATTCTTCTAAATTCCAGTGAGTAAAGCCCCCAAAGCATTATCTCCTTGCTTTTATAATCCCCTTGAATTCAATGCCAACATTGCATTTATCTACTTTACTGCATTCTCAACCTGTAAATTAATCTTCTGGGAGTCTTACACAAGGACTCACAAGTCTCTCTGCACCTCTGTTTGTATCTTCTCCCCATTTAGAGATAATAGTCCGCACTATTGTTCCTTTTACCAAAATGCATTATCGTACATTTCCCAACACTGCATTCCATCTGCCACTTTTTCGCCCTTTCTTCCAATTTGTCTAAAACCTGCTGCAATTGGATTGCTTCCTCAGCACCACCTATCTTTGTATCATCCACAAACTTTGCCACAAAGCCATCAATTCCATTATACAAATCACTGACAAACAACGTGAAAATTAGCAATCCCAATACTGACCACTAGTCACTTGCAGCCAAACAGAAAGGCCCCTTTTATTCCCACTCACTGTCTCCTGCCCGTCAGCCATTCCTCTAACCACGCCAGTATCTTTCCTGTAATGCCATAGGATTTTATCTTATTAAGCAGCCTCATGTGTGGCACCTTATCAAATGCCTTCTGAAAATCCAAGTAAATGACATCCACTGCCTCTCCTTTGTCTACCCTGCTTGTTACTTCCTTGAAGAACTCTTAACAGACTTGACAGGCAAGATTTCCCTTTACAGAAACCATGCTGACTTTGCCTTAATTTTTCATTAGTCTCCAAGTACCTCAAAACCTCATCCTTAATAATAGACTCCAACACTTTCCCAACCACTGAGGTTAGGCTAACTGCCTTATAATTTCCTTTCTTTTGCCTTCCTCCCTACTTAAAGAGTGAAGTGACATTTGCAATCTTCCAGTCTTCCAAGACCATACCAGAATCAAGACATTCTTGAAAGATCATGATCAATGCATCCATTATCTCTTCAGCAATGTCTCTCAGATCTCTGGGATGTTGTTCATCTGGTTCAGGAGACTTATCCGCTTAAGACCATACAGTTTGCCTAGCATTTTTTTCTCTGTAATAGCAATGGCACTGACTCCTGCTCCCTGACACTCACAGACCTCTCTCACACTGCTAGCGTCTTCCACAGTGAAGACTGATGCAAAGTACCCATTAAGTTCATCTGCCATTTCTTTGTCCCCATTACTGCCTCACCAGCATCAGCTTCCAGTGGTCCAACATCAACTCGCACTCCCCTTTTACTCTTCATATAACTGAAAAACTTTTAGTATCCTGCTTTATGCGATTGGCTAATTTGTCCTCATATTTCATCTTTTCCCTTCTTATAGCCTTTTGTTGGATTTTAAAAGCTTCCCAGCTTCCAACTTACTTTTGCTACCTTATGCGCCTTTTACTTGGCTTTTATGCAGTCTTTAACTTCCATTGTCAATCATGACTGCCGACTGTTGATATTGTTGGTTTCGGGTGGGGTGGTGGGGAGAAGACACCTACCAGAAGGAATCTGCAGCAACTGGGCGTCCAGCACTGCATCTGGCTCTGTGGTTCACAGGGGAAGGAGTGCAGTAGAGATAGGGGATTCCATAATTAAAGGAAGAACCATCTCTGCTGGGCTTTCCTAGTGATGAGCATAATGTGCTTGTTCACTTCAATAGTAGTCTCCAGAAATTTGAATGACTCAACCAGACAGCCTGAACATTAATTTCCAGGGAGGAGGGGGACAGGTAAGGGGTTGTCGGCAGCAGTCAATCCTCATTTCCACTGTCTTGATAACATTAATTACACATATACATGTAATGCCCTGGATCATATTTTTTACTGTTATGCTGTATGTATTTTATTTAGTGCTGTTCTATGCAAACTGCTAGTTTTCAGCTTATTTTTGGGTTATTGGTGAAGATAAGAGATGAGGAAACACGTCTGCCATCCAATTAGGATGGTCAAAGTGAAGGGGAGATTTCTCTGCTAAGAGACACCAAGGTTGGGCTTGGGTTTTTTTTTGGTTCGGGAGAGATGAAGGGAGAAGATGCTGAAGAGAAGAGGTTGTAGGATTCGACCCAGAGCGGGACCGTGATTCAAAGAATCCCAGGATGAGATCAATTAAGGATCAGTGATTTGGGGAAACCGTGAGCTCCAACTTGTGCACATTAGGCTGTTTCATTAAATTGGGCCCTTTTCTTTTTTTCATTCTTTTCTTTCCTAACCCTTTAGTCAAATTAAGAATTATAAAGTTAAATCTTTTAATTGTATGCAGTGTACTGTCTGATAGTTCATGGCACTCATTTGTAACAGGGTAATGAATTGCACAGCATCCACACAAACAGGGTTTTGGGGTGGGTTCGCCCTGCAACCACTGTTTGGTGGGGCCGGAGATTGTCTTCCCTAGACTTATGCAGCCAAGGAAACCTGAGTGTTTCATATACATTAATATATACACACATACATACATACATACATATATACATATACACATATAGACACACGTGCGCGCACACACACAAACACACACTTCTGAGGCTGACACTAGGAACCATCCAGGTCTCTGGGGTTCAGTTCCCGGTGGTGGTGGCCTGGTAGGGGTCTTGGGCTGGACCCCTCACGCTTACACTACAGCTGCCCACAGAAACCTTCAGATGAGAGTGACAAGAACAAGAAAAGTTATGCTGGCTCAGAGGTTGCTCAAATTAACAAGGTCCGTGCCAATGGCTGGGGAATCAGGAGCATCTGCTGAGAAACTGACTATCACAACAAACCATAAGGGTATGAGACAGGACAACATGGAATTAACGGAATGCTACTTTAACAGCAACCCAAGTGAAAGAGGATACATCAAGCACATTTAGGGACACTGGCAACAATGAAGACCATCGTCCACATGCACAGAAAAACAACTGGTTACCCAACAATCAAACGTTGTCAAGTCAAGTCGCTTTTTATTGTCATTACGACCATAAACTGCTGGTACAGTACACAGTAAAAATGAAACAACATTCCTCCAGGATCATGGTGCTACATGAAACAACACAAAACTACACAAGACTACGTGAGACAACTCAGGGCTACACTAGACAACGTAAAACAATACAAAACTACACTAGACTACAGACCTACACAGGACTACATAAAGTGCAGAAACCAGTGCACAATAATTAATAAACAAGACAATAGGCACAATTGAGGGCAAATTTCAATATAATAATAAATGATGTAGCTGTAAGTCTGGACTCTGGATATCGAGGAATCTGAAGGCTTGGGGGAAGAAATTGTTGCATAGTCTGGTCGTGAGAGCCTGAATGCTTCGGTACCTTTTGCCAGATGGTAGGAGGGAGAAGAATTTGTATGAGGGGTGTGTGGGTTCCTTCACAATGCTGTTAGCTTTGCGGGTGCAGCGTGTGGTGTAAATGTCTGTAATGGCAGGAACAGAGACCCCAATGATCTTCTCAGCTGACCTCACTATCCGCTGCAGGGTCTTGCGATCTGAGACGGTGCAATTCCCGAACCAGGCAGTGATGCAGCTGCTCGGGATGCTCTCGATACACCCTCTGTAGAATGTGGTGAGGATGGGGAGTGGGAGATGGACTTTTCTCAGCCTTCACAGAAAGCAGAGATGCTGCTGGGCTTTCTTGGCTATGGAGTTGGTGTTGAGGGACCCGGTGAGATTCTCCGCCAGGTGAACACCAAGCAATTTGGTGCTCTTAACGATCTCAACGGAGGAGCCGTCGATGTTCAGCGGAGAGTGGTCCCTCCATGCTCTCCTGAAGTCAACAATCGTCTCTTTTGTTTTGTTCACATTCAGAGACAAGTTGTTGGCTCTGCACCAGTCCGTTAGCCACTGCACCTCCTCTCTGTATGCTGACTCATCGTTCTTGCTGATGAGACCCACTACGGTCGTGTCATCGGCGAACTTGATGTGATTCAAGCTGTGTATTGCTGCACAGTCATGGGTCAGCAAAGTGAACAGCAGTGGACTGAGCACACAGCCTTGGGGGGGGGCCCCCAGTGTGATGGTGTTAGAGATGCTGTTCCCAATCTGGACTGACTGAGGTCTCCCAGTCAGGAAGTCTAGGATCCAGTTGCAGAGGGAGGTGTTCAGGCCCAGCAGTTTCAGCTTTCCAATCAGGTGCTGTGGAATGACTGTGTTGAATGATGAAATGAAGTCTATGAACAGCATTTGAACATATGTGTCTTTTTTTGTCCTGGTGGGTGAGGGCCAGGTGGAGGGTGGTGGCGATGGCGTCGTCTGTTGAGTGGTTGGGATGATACATGAATTGCAGGGGGTCCAGTGAAGGGGGTAGCGGGGTCTTGATGTGCCTCATGATGAGCCTCTTGAAACACTTCATGACAATGGATGTGAATGCAACGGGACAGTAGTCGTTGAGGCAGGACACTGAAGACTTCTTCGGCACAGGGACGATGGTGGCGGCCTTGAAGCATGTAAGAGGATTGCTATCACATCTTGAATTGGAAGACATACAATTACAATGCACCACATCAACATCACTGTAGAACCGAGCCGATCAGAAAAAATGATTTCAAACCCACCTCCACAACTCACAGATGGTGCAAAGATAATAGCATCATCTTGCACACGGGAAATGCAAGTTCAAACCTCATATCAGGACGTATCGATGCTGCCTGCTGCAATCAGAGAGACAATCATAGCTAAACTGGTGACCTTCAATCAAAGAACCAGGCTCCCCAGACATAGTGATAAAATTGCATCAAACAGCATGCTCGAAGCAGCCAATGAAGCACTACTCACAATTGTAATCTCCAACATAACTGTGACCGATGATCTGATATATGCGTCAGCAGCAGTCCTAGAAATGCTGGGCTACAAAATTAAAAACAGTGGAGAGTATTATTATAACCTCTGGAGATTGGAAGCCAAGATGAAAACCTCAAGGACAGAGGTCAGCAGACTAACTGAGCTGCAGAAAAATGGGAAGACCAAAGACTCATCTCGGCTACCGAGGAAGTACAGAGCCGGAGCCTTGGAAACTGCCAAGCAATGGCTAACACCTCTAGCTACAAAACAACAGAGGTACACTAAGGACACAGAGGCCAGGCGAATAAATGTACTCTTCTCCAAAGAACCAAGAAAAGTACTCACACAGTTCCAGAGTAACAACATGTCAGTACCTGAACCAGCCAAAACAGCAAATGAGGAGTACTGGAAGAGAATTATGGGGAAAAAAAAGCATCACATAACACCATTGTCCAATGGCTGAAAGACCTATAAGCCTCTGCAATCACCCGGAGGAAAAACCAGTCACAATCATAGCAGTAGATGTCCAGCATTGGGTAGCAAGTATAAAGAATTGACATGATCAACGCCTATTGGCTGAAGAAACTAACAGCATTACATAGACGGCTGGCAGTTCAAATGAGCCAGCTACTTGAAGCAGGCTCACACCTTGAATGGCTAACACAAATAAGGACAATATTCATAATGAAGGATTCTCACAAAGGAGCAACACCATCAAACTACTGGCCTGTAACCTGCCTGTCAATAACATGGAAGCTCCTATCAGGCATCATAGTCACCAAACTGAAACAACATGTGTATAAATTCCTGAGCCCTGCTCAGAGGGGGATTGGTAATGGAACCAGAGGCTCCAAGCACCAACTACTGGAGTCCATGCGAAACTCCAAGACCAGACAAACCAACCTGAGCTCAGACTGGATCAACAAACAGAAAGCACAAGACTTCATGCCCCACTCATGTATGCCTGTCTCGGTACAAGGTCTGCAAGAAGCCAAGGACCTTCATCAAGAATTCAATGGGCCATTGGAGGACAATGTTCAAAGTTAACTCAAAGCCAATAGCACAAGTGACCATCAGATGTGGAATATACCAGGGTGATGCTCTATCCCCACTGCTGTTCTGCATAGGCTTGAATTTCAAAGAGTGGATATGGGTACAGGTTCAAGAGTAGAGTGACCATCAGCCACCTCCTGCACATGGATGACATCAAGATGTATGCCAGAAATGAGAGAGACATTGACTCACTAATCCACCTGACAAGGGTGTACAGCAGAGACATTGGGATGTCATTTGCATGGGAAAAGTGCAACCGGATGGTAGTGAAAAGAGGCAAACTCATCAAAACTGAAGGAGTCAAGTTACCTGAAGGCCACATAGGACAGCTACAAATACCTGGGGATCCTGCAGGTGCATGGAAGCCACAATGATGACACAAGGAAGTTTGCAACATCTCCAAAGATTGAGACAGGTCCTAAAAAGCCAACTGAATGTGAGGAACAACATCAGAGCTATCAACATATTCGTCCTACCAGTCACAAGATACCCAGCCGCAATAGTGTATTGGCCAAGGAATGAACTGGAAGCTGCTGACATCAAGACCTGGAAACTACTAATACATGGAGGATTCCATCCAAAGTTCAACATATATAAACATATACATGTATAAATGGATGAAGGAGATTCTAAATTAGGGTTCTGTCTTTTTTTTTTTTAGGAATAATCAGTTTTTACAATGTTCATTCATACCTGACACTCAGAGGCGATTCTACTGAAAGACCAAGTAGAGAACAGGCATCCCTGGTGAAGATATCACAGATATCAGCCCACTGGTTAGAATCTAAGAGGTGCACATAGGGAGAGTTTGCTATTCCCTGCCTCAAGTAGACAAGGCTTCCCATTAACACTTGGATATCTGTAAAAAAAAAGAAAAATATCAAAATATATTTCTTAAATAAAAGGGCATAGATCAAAATCAAGAATACTTTTTCAACTTTGATTCTAATTAAACTTGAAATTAAATCATTTGATTGCAATTTTGTGAAGACTCTTTCCTCATTTCTTCTCACTACTCCAATCATTTTGATTGAGGTATACACCATGACTTGAATGTACATTGGCAATTAACTATATCCTCAGATTTCTAGCATTAACAAAAAAAAAATCAGGTGTCAGTTTTTCTTTTGATTTTTTTAAAGATGCATTATACTCATCTGCAGTTCAATTCTCAATTCTTGCTAAATTAATAGATTTTGTCAAGAACAGTGAAACACCATTGTTTCCTTTGTTTTAAGATGGGGAAGACAAAATTAACTACATTTCCTACTGCTTAGAAAAAATTGCATTGTGTGAAATAAAAACAGAAAATGCTGTAAGCATTGACTAAGGGGGTGAGGGAGTGAAAGAGATGCTGTATGAAGACAAATACATAATTGGAACTGAAAAGGTGAGAAAACACATTGATTAAGTGGAATTATGAGGGAGGGGATGGAGAAAAAGTCACGGCAGCCACTGCACAGCACTTGAGAGGATACAACAGTAAACTTGTGATAGAAAGTCAGAGCAATGACAGTGAAGATGGTAAAGCTTGGTAAGATTATCTGAAATTGTTGAATTGAATATTACGGTAAGTCTATTGAAATATGCACCAGCAGAATATGAAGTTCTGCTCCTTGACTTTCTATTGAGCATCGTAGTATATTGAACGTAAGAGGCATTGGAGTGGGAGTAGGGTGAAGGTTTAAAACAGGGGTGTCAAACTCATTTTAGGTCACGGGCCGGATTGAGCAAAATGCAGCTTCATGCGGGCCGGATCAGTCGGACGCGTGCGAACGCAGCTTTCGTTGCCTCCGTTTTTTCAGCCTGCTCTCATGTGTCTCAGTCTCTGCTATAACTACAAAGTGTTTCACTTTACAAATTCCGTTTCTTATGAAGAAGACTGCCGAGCAAGACTGCCGAATAAACACTAAAAACCCTGAAAACCTGGTACCTGAATAAACTCAGCATTAGCCATATCATACACCATAGGCGCTTCGATTACTGGGGCCAGCTTTAATAGTAATTAGATATTATCTCGCGGGCCAAAGATAATTCCACCGCGGGCCGGATTTGGCCCGCGGGCCTTGAGTTTGACATATATGGTTTAAAATAACAGATCAAGTTCAGGATCACTCTTGCAAACTGAACATAAAGTGACCGGCACAACAATCAATAATCTGTGTTTGGCTTCACCAATGTAGATGAGTCTGAATTGAGTCCTGAATGCGACACACAAATCTGAAAGAGATCCTGCCTGCTCTGCCTGTTAAGACTGCTTGGATTGATGGATTACCACCGGATCAGTGTATATATCTCTCTTTTTCTCTCTCTTTCTAGATATGCTTTATTCTTTCAATATGTCTTTGTCTCTAAACGTCCACTTTTATAAAGCAATTGTTCATTTGATAACTTTGGTGTGCATCCTGTCACAAATATCCCGTTTCCTCCAAACCTCCTCTTCTACAACTTAAAACACATCAATTTTGCAGTTTTGAAGGACTCTTGAGACCCAAAATGTCAAGACTGCTTCTCCTCTGCTGATAATAGTTAACTTGCTGGCTGCTCCCAGCATTTTGCTTTTCTTTCAGGTTTCCACATCAGCAGTTTTTTTTGCCCATTTCAAGTTAAAGAGCTTGCAGGAACATACTTAACACATATTTAAATGTTTCTATCTCAACTATAATCATTTAATAGTTCCAACGTTCTTTTGTCAATCTTAAATCTTCTAGACTTTAAGCTTCAAATTAATTAAGACTATGCTACTTTTATTTTAAGAGACACTAAGCCTATCTCCAAATCCTGATTTATTTACCTTGGCTCCGGTTCAGGCAATTGGTTGTTTTTTAAATAATTCCCATTTTGTTCAAACACCTCCATTTTCTAGCTCCTCCCTATTTCCAATCTTCCAGCCCACAAGTACCAACTTTTAATGCCTTGTTTCTTTGGCATCTGTGTTCTAATTCTGGCAATCACACCTTCTATGCCATGGTTCACTAGAATTCCCACCATACACTTTGACTCACTACCTCCCACCACCCCCCTTAAAACCATTTCTAAGTGTCTGGTATCTCTGCAAATGTACACTTAAATCATCCCTCAATGTAAATGATTATCTGTGAATACCTCAATAAAGTAACTTGGTTATAACAGGTTTTAAATAAATGCAAGCTATTGTTTCCAAATATTGTTACTTCGGGCAATTCGAGGCATAAAGAAAGCGTAAAAAACTGTATTCTCAATGCCAAACAGTAAAACAGGATTCCCGCAATAATATTTTCAGTCTAACTTGCTTACCTTTCTGGTGATTTAAAGCAAATGGCTGAAAGTTCTTTGCATATTGAAGTGCTTCTCTCTGATTTTCTGTACCGCCCATTAACAGACTTATAAAAAATAGTCTGTGCAGTTTGAACTCTAGAGAACTATTCTGTGCCATCAACATCTCACGGTTTGAAACTGCCCATCTTTAAAGCAAAATAAATTTATTATGTTCATTAAAAATCCTGTAGATAACCATAAAATTTTAGTATTGCGATAAATAAATGATAAGCTAACAAGTTGTTTTTAATTCAATAGTTTAGGAAAGATTTCCATTTTAATTCTAAAAAGAATCACATAAAACAAAATCAGAAGAGCTTTCCAGAAAAAAAACACTAAAAAGATCTCAAATATCCCCCAATTTGATTAAATTTGTATTTCCATTTTGAAGAACACATTCAGCTTTTATAATCTCTCAATTTGCTGTGTTTGACTCAGTTACCAAAGACACTTGACAATTTGAAATCATGGTCACAATCAAAACCTTACTGCATTCTAGGAATGCAGCCCTCCACTAAAAGGAGACAGCCAATTCTAAAGACTTGCTTGTGTTCACCATCTATTTAATAATTATGAAATAAAATGAAGCTTACTCTAGTGCAGGCCTTAGATCTCTTATTCTGAGTGCCTCCAGAATTCGATTTAATTCCACAAAAGGTTCCTTTTGGTTTCCTTCTATACACAAGCCAGCTTCCTAATGGGCAAATAAACAATGTTACTTAGGAGGTAGAATGACTACCCTGCCACCACTGAGGTCTTGTCACTAAGACAGAAAGCTGTTTACTGTACTGCTTACCTATGTTGCACACATCATGCATTTTGAATATTTCATTCACCTTCTTATGGTAATACTTCATTTTATGTGCTGTGTGTGATATATGCTTTGTGGGCATACTGTGGTCCAGAGAAATAATGTTTCATTTGATGCTATACATGCACAGTCAGATGACAATAAAGTTGAACTTGAACTTGCCAAAAAGTTCTGCACAAATTGCTTGATCAATAGTATTGAAAGCAATGAAATTGATGCTAAGTGAACAAAATCAACAAATAAAATCAAGCAATGAATTTGTTATGAAAAGATTTAAGAACACTAGAAATTCTACAAATGCTGGAAATCCAGAGTGGCACACACAGAATCAATGAGGAACTCAGCAAGTCAGACAGTGCTAATAGAGAGGAATAAAGAGTCAACATATCAGGCTGAGAACCTCCATCCCGATCTTAAAAAAAAGATAAATTTATCCTACATTTACCAACTACTTAGTAAAAAGATACAAGTAGAAACATAAAAACATAGAAACCCTACAGCACAATACAGGCCCTTCAACCCACAAGGTTCTGCCGAACATGTCCCTACCCTAGAAATTACTAGGCTTACCTATAGCCCTCTATTTTTCTAAGCTCCATGTACCTGTCCAAAAGTCTCTTAAAAGACCTTATCATAACCACCTCCACCACCTTTGCCGGCAGCCCATTCCACGCACTCACCACTCTCAGTAAAAAATCTTACCCCTAACATTTCCTCTGTACCTTCTCCCCAGCACCTTAAACCTGTGTCCTCTTGTGGCAACCATTTCAGCCTGGGGAACCTCTCAACATCTCATACAACTCTATCAGGTCACCTCTCATCCTCTGTCGCTCCAAGGAGAAAAGGCTGAGTTCACTCAACCTATTCTCATTAGGCATGCTCCCCAATCCAGGCAACATCCTTGTAAATCTCCTCTGCACTCTTTCTATGGCTTCCACATCCTTCCTATAGTGAGCCAGGTCATTTATAAAAATCACAAAGAGTAGGGGTCTCAGAACAGATCCCTGAGGCACTCCACTGGTGACCGACCTCCATCAGAATACGACCCATCTACAACCACTCTTTGCCTTCTGTGGACAAGCCAGTTCTGGATCCACAAAACAATGTCCCCTTGGATCCCATGCCTCCTTACTTTCTCAATAAGCCTTGCATGGGGTACCTTATCAAATGCCTTGCTGAAATCTATATACGCTAGATCTACTGCTCTTCCTTCATCAATATGTTTAGTCACATCCTCAAAAAAATTCAATCAGGCTCGTAAGGCATGACCTGCCCTTGATAAAGCCATGCTGACTATTCCTAATCATATTATACCTCTCCAAATGTTCATAAATCCTGCTTCTCAGGATCTTCTCCATCAACTTACTAACCACTGAAGTAAGACTCACTGGTCTATAATTTCCTGCTCTATCTCTACTCCCTTTCTTGAATAAAGGAACAACATTCGCAACCCTCCAATCCTCTGGAACCTCTCCTGTCCCTATTGATGATACAAAGCTCGCCAGAGACTTAGCAATCTGTTCCCTCACCTCCCACTGTACCCTGGGGTACATCTCATCTGGGACCAGCGACTTATCCAACTTAAAAGTAATAGTGTTAACGATAAGTGAAAGCAACAAAATCCATTGATGCTCATTATTTTAGCATCCTAAAGTATCCTTCACAGCATCTAATTTTATTTGAACAGCATGGCAACTTTTGTACCTTGAACTCCACACTATTATAAAAATGAATGTGTGAAAAATAAATATATAAACAATTATTAGTTAGTTTTCAGACTCTACTGCCCTATTGTACTCCGGAACAATATCTTGAAAGACAGGACCTGCATTGCTATTTTCTTAAAGACCACAAAGGTTGAGCTTTCATAATTACTTTTTGTTACCACATGCTAATTCCAATACCTTCAATAGTACTGTACTTTCAAAATTGTGATTTTTTTATTCTGGCTAGATAGGAACTGCATTTTTGACCCAATCTTCAACATCCCATGCCAGGAACATGAAAATATAGATGAAGACCATTTGGGCTATTTTAGATTTTAAAGCCAAGGTTGCCTTTCATCTCTTAAATGTATTCAAGAAAGCCTGTTGGAATTTTAAGCAGCAGAATAAATATTCCCAGTTTCCTGGTTTTCATCTCACTACTGCTTCAAGGAAAAAAGTGTTCAAACTGCAAGGGAATTCAAGACAGTACATTTGTAAAGCATTTAATTGGCTGCAGAGACTGATGGGATGTCCCAAAGGGGCACCACAGAAGCATAGTGGTTAGTGCAACACTATTACAGCTCAGGGTGTTCCTGAGTTCAATTCTGATGCTGTGCTGCAAGGAGTCCCTGTACATTTTCCCCTCGGGTGCTCCAGTTTTGTCCCACATACTGAGTAGGTTAACGGGCCATTGTAAATAGTCTCCTGATTAAGACAGAGTTAATCAGGCAGGTTTGTGGGATTGCCAGGGCGGAATAGCTTGAATGGCCAGAAGGACCTACTCTGTGTTGTATCACTAAATAAAAGTTTAGGTTATTTATACTTTATTTGATCTGAGAAGGTGTTGCTTAAAACAAATGTTCTTGAGAAAGATAAGCAAATAAATTTGTTTCCTGGTGTTTTTATTCCCTGAGAAAGAAATAATAAGAGAGCAATTAGTTTATTACACTGTGCTGAGTGAACAAATTGAAATTTCCATAATGACTACACGAAGTCGGTAAAACAATTTGAAACACAAGACCATAAAGCATAGGGACAAAATTAGGCCATTCAACCCAGAGACTGCCCTGCCATTCAATCTACAAATTTGCTGATGATACAACCATTGTTGGTAGAATCTCAGGTGGTGACGAGAGGGCGTACAGGAGTGAGATATGCCAACTAGTGGAATGGTGCCACAGGAACAACCTGGCACTCAACGTCAATAAGATGAAAGAGCTGATTGTGGACTTCAGGAAGGGCAAGATGAAGGAACACATACCAATCCTCATAGAGGGATCAGAAGTGGAGAGAGTGAGCAGCTTCAAGTTCCTGGGTGTCAAGATTTCTGAGGATCTAACCTGGTCCCAACATATTGATGTTGTCATAAAGACGGCAAGACAGTGGCTATACTTTATTAGGAGTTTGAAGCAATTTGGCATGTCAACAAATATGCTCAAAAACTTCCATAGTGGTACCGTGGAGAGCATTCTGACAGGCTGCATCACTGTCTGGTTTAGAGGGGCTACTGTACAGGATCGAAAGAAGCTGCAGAAGATTGTAAATCTAGTCAGCACCATCTTGGGCACTAGCCTACAGAGTACCCAGGACATCTTTAGGAAGTGGTTTCTCAGAAAGACAGCATCCATTATTAAAGACCTCCAGCACCCAGGGCATGCACTTTTCTCACTGTTACTATCAGGTAGGAGATACAGAAGCCCAAAGGCGCACTCAGCGATTCAGGAACAGCTTCTTCCTCTCTGCTATCCGATTTCCTAAATGGACTTTGAAGCTTTGAACACTACCTCACTTTTTTAATATACAGTATTTCTGTTTTTACACATTTTTTAATAATCTATTCAATATATGTAAATGATTTACTTGTTTATTTATTATGTTTTATTTTATTTATTATTTTTTACTCTCTGCTAGATTATGTATTGCATTGAACTGTTGATGCTGCTAAATTAACAAATTTCACATCACATGCTGGTGATAATAAACTTGATATTGATTCTTCTGATGGCTGATTTATTATCCTTCTTAACCACATTCTCCTGCCTTTAATACCCTTACTAATCAAGAACCTATCAATCTACACTTTAAATATAGAATAGAGTTAAATGTGATTCCTCCTTGGTATATGCCATAATAAAACGGAAGCCTGTAAGACAAAATGGTGTTAGCTTGGAGTGGGGCTGTTTTGAGAAGATACAACTGAACCAGTCCACAGCAATGTTTTGAGAAATTTAAGGGAGTATAAGCCTACAGCCATAATAGTGGAAAATGGTAAAAAAAAAACATGTTTGTTTGGGGAAGGTGAGATCATTGTGCAAGTAACAAATGTATGGGAATGCGTTAGTGAAAGGGGTTTGAAGGGTATAAAAAGGGACAATTCCTTTGTGTGAGAAGTGAGAGATAGTATACTGATTTGGATACTAATGAGAGTAGTTACAACCTACTGGGGGAAATGTAGCAACCAGGTCTCTGGTTCTGTGGCTGAGTAGGAAAGGGAAGGAAGATGAGTACATTAATGATAGGTGATTCCACAGTTAGAGGAGCAAACAGGAGATTCTGTGGATGTGAAAGAGACAATTGGATAGTATGCTGCCTCCCCAGGGACCAGAGTCATGGATGTCTCAAATAAGTTCCACAGCATTCTAAAGTGGAGCCAGAAATCATGGTTCATGTCAGTATCAATGACATGGGTAGAAAAAGGGAGAAGGTCCTGAAGAAAGAATATAGGGAGTTGGATAGAAAGCTGAAAAGCAGGACCTCCAGTTTAGTAATCGCTGGATTGCTGCCTGTGCTACACATCAGTGAGGGTGAGAATATGATGATTTGACAGAAGAATGTGTGGCTGAGGAACTGGTGCAGATGGCAACGTTTCAGATTACTGGATCATTGGGATCTATTCTGGAAAAGGTATGACCTGTACAAAAAGGACAAGTTACACAGGTTTGCTATACCTATTGGAAAGGGTTTAAACAAATTTGGCCGGGGGCGTGGGGATAATTTATATACAAGTTGACGCATTGTGTAGGGCGACTGTATGGAAGGGCAAGCAGATGATTGGGCAAAACTTCAGTCAGTGGAATAAGTTGAAATGAGGCAAAAATCAAAAAGGGTAATGAATACAGGACTGAAGGTGTTATATATGAATGCACACAGTATACAGAATAAAGTAAATGATCTTGCAGCGCAGGTATGACATTGTGGCATCAGTTGAGTCATGGCTGAAAGATGATCAGTTGGAAGCTTAACATCCAAGGATATATTTTGTATTGAAAGCACAGTTAGGCATGAAAGTTAAGACACTGCAAGGGTAAAAAGACCCTGATGGGAGTTATATACAGGTCTCCAAACAGCAGCCAGGGTGTGAGATACAAATTACAATGGGAAAGGCATGCAAAAAAGGTAATGTTATGATAGTCATAGGGGATTTCAACATGCAGATAAATTTGGAAAAATCAAGTTCATGCTGGATCCCCAGAGAGAGTATTTATAGAATGCCTATAAAATAGCTTTTTAGAGCAGCTTGTGGTTGAGCCCACTAGAGTATCAGCTATTCTGGATTGGCTGTTGTGTAATGAATCAGATTTGAATAGGGAGCTTAAGGTAAAGGAACCCTTAAGAGACAGTGATCATAATACGTTAGAATTCACCCTGCAGTTTGAGAGGGAAAAGATAAAAGTCAGATGTATCAGTATTACTGTGGAGTAAAATGAATGACAGAAGCATAAGAGAGGACTTGGCCAAAGTTGATTAGAAGGGGTCACTAGCAAGGATGATGGCAAAACAGCAATGGCTGGAGATTCTGGGAACAATTCAGAGGTCGCAGTACAGATAAATCACAAAGATGAAGAAGTATTTTAAATGGAGGATGATGTAACCATGGCTGACAAGGGAAGTCAAAGACAGCATAAAAGCAAAAGAGAGTGTATATAAAGAGCAAAAATTAGTGGGAAGGTAGAGGATTGGGAAGCTTTTAAAACAGAAGACAACTAATAAAACCATAAGAAAAGATGAAACATGAGGGCAAGTTAGCTACTAATATGAGGACACCAAAAATTTCAGATATATAAGGAGTAAAAGAGTAAATGGATATTGGACTGCTGGAAAATGACACTGGAGAGGCAGTAATGGGGGAACAAAGAAATGGTAGATGTACTTAATGAGTATTTTATGTCAGGATTTACAGTGGAAGACACCAGCAGTGTGTCAGAATTGAGAGTGTCAAGGGGCAGAAGTGAGTGTAATTGCTATTACTAAGGAGAAGGGCCTGGGAAGCTGAAAAGCCTGAAGGTAGACAAATTACCTGGGCCAGATGGACTACACCTCAGGGTTCTGAAAGAGGTAGTTGAAGAGATTGCACAGGCATTAGTAATGATCTTGTAAGAATTACTAGATTCTGGAATTGTTCTGGTAGACTGAAAAATTGTGAATGTCACTCGACTCTTAAAAAGGGAGGGCAGTAGAAGAAGGGAAATTAAAGGTCAGTTAGCCAGACTTCAACGGTTGGGAAGATGTTTGAAGTCCATTATTTAGGATGAGATTTTGGGGTACTTGGAGGCACATGATAAAATAAGCCAAAGTCAGCATGGCTTCCTTTAAGGGGATATCTAGCCTGACAAAGCTTTTGGAATTCTTTGAGGAAATAACAAGCAGGACAGACAAAGGACAATCGGCGGATGTTGCATACTTACATTTTCAAAAGGTCTTTGACAAGTCCTGCACATGAGGCTGCTTAACAAGAGCCCATGATATTACAGGGAAGATACTAGCATGGATAGAAGATTGGCAGTCAACCAAAAAAGGCCCTCTTTATTCCCACTTTGCCACCTGCCAGAGTGCAGTGGTGTTTTATAGGGTCAATGTTGGAACTACTTCTTTTTACTTAATCCATCAATGATTTGGATGATGAAATTAATTGTTTTGTGGCCTAATATGCAGATGATACAAAGATAGGTGAAGGATTAGGCAGCGTTGACGAAGCAGGGAATCTGCAGAAGGACTAAGACAGGTTGGGAGAATAGGTAAAGAAGTCGCAGGTGGGAGACAGTGTAGGAAACTACAGTTGACCTTCACTAATCCAACTACCTGTAATCCGGTTCCTTGTAATCCAATACCCAGTGGTGCCGGATTAGTGAAGGTCGACCTGTATATGGTAATGCACTTTGCTAGAAGAAATGAACTCTTTCAAGAAGACTAGAATATAAAAACAAGGATGTAATGCTGAGGCTTTAAGCATTGGTCAGACTGCACGTGCAGTATTGTGAGTAGTTTTAGGCTCTTTATAACAAGAAGAGATTTACTGACAATGGAGAGGGCCCAGAGGAGGTTCACAAGAATGATTCTGCAAAAGAACATTGAAAAATCTGGATAGAATGAATGTGCAGAGGATATTTCAAATAGTGGATGAGTCTAGGACCAAAGGGGGCACACCCTCAAATGAGAATGACAGAGATATGGAAGAACTTCTTTAGCCAGAGGGTAGCGAATCTGTGGAATTTATTGTCACAGATGGCTGTGGAGATCAAGCCACCTGGTATATTTAAACGAGAAGTTGATAGGTTCCTGATTAGTAAGGGCAAACGCGAGGAAATCTGCAGATGCTGGAAATTCAAACAACACACACAAAATGCTGGTGGAACACAACAGGCCAGGCAGCATCTATAGGGAGAAGCGCTGTCGACGTTTCGGGCCGAGACCCTGACGAGGGTGTCGGCCCGAAACGTCGACAGCGCTTCTCCCTGTAGATGCTGCCTGGCCTGCTGTGTTCCACCAGCATTTTGTGTGTGTTGTTGTTAGTGAGGGCAAAGTTACAGGGAGAAGGCAAGGGAATGCAGGTAAGAAGGAAAATAAATCAGCCAGGATGAAATGATGGAGCAGACTCAACAGACTGAATGGCCTAATTCTGCACATACATCTTATGTTCTTATGAAAATAACCATTTAAGTTTTACCTTTTCTTTTTATGAAGAGAGAAAAAGATAGAAGATTGGATGGGCAGGATTTTAAGTAGTAATGTTTTAGGTGGGAGCTGTGCTTTGCAAAGAAGACTTCTACTAATTTTAATTCAAATTATTTTGGAGGGAACGTGGACATCACTGAATTACTGTGCATCTTATCTGTGCGCTCTACTCCACTAACACTTACTATTTATTTGGGCATCTCAGCCACCTTGCCCATCATTTAAAATCCATATATTCCACCTCCCATTTAAACACAATGAGAATTCTCACCAAAATATTCTCAATGCTTTCCACCCTCTAGACCTGGCAACTCTAGGTCTTTGAATCTGATTTCCATTCTCAAAGCATTAATCTACCCACAACCCTGAACTCCTCTTTAAGCAAAGTCCAACCATCCTGCTGTTACCACCTCACTCTTAAACCTTTCTCAATGATCCCTACCTTTATTTTGTAGTTCACAGAAATTTACTTCCACCAATCTGCTGTGTCCTACAGTATATTTCTTTCACTCAGTGATTTGGGGCTTGTGTCCAATAGAATAGTATCGCCAGGAGGTCACAGAAAAAACTGGCGTAATACCCCACATCTTTTCACAGTGCATTTTTTATATGAGGCAGCTGAGGATCTAGAAGTGTGAACAGACTGAATTGATTGATGCAAATGTTTCTAGATTCAACATTGTATAATATCATTTCCAGTACACAAGTATAAAGGAGAAGAAATAATTGTTACTCTGGATCTGATGCAGCACATAAAAAACATATAAGAGGCATGGAACACAATATAAATATGTAATATATACATAAGCTATGTACATAATTCTATGTCCAGAAAGCACAGGAGCATCAGTACATAAGGTGACTGAGAGGAAATCATAAAGTAGCGGTGGACAGTGGGTGGAGCAGCTGGTTAGCCTTACTGCTTGGGGGAAGCACAGCACGATAGTATATTTAGCACGTAATGTGAAGGAACAAAGTGCATAGTTGTGCATTAGCTGATTTTCAGATGATTGTGGAGAAAAAGAAATTGGCAAGCATAAAGTTCAATCCATTTTGAAATAATTGAATTCAAAAGAGCCAATTTAGGAACAGACCCTAAATTACACACAAATGCAAATTACAACAGTACCAATTACCTTACCTGACAGAGTTCCTCTGCCACATCAAGCATCCCTTGTCTGAAGAAATGTTCCACCATCACTTCACTGAGAAGTCGCTGGCTATCAGTTTGCCAGCATCCATCTATTGCCACTCCACTGATATCAGCATCAAAATTCTGTTTAAAAAAGTGCAAGTGGGAAAATTAGCTTTCAAAGAGAAATTGTTACTTTAGTAATTTTGCAATTGTCAGTAAACATAAGTTCCAAAGGGCAAGTGGGCCAAAAGGCTAGTTTCTGTGCTGTGTGGCTCAATGGTAGCTGAAATTACAGTAAATAAATGTAGTTGTTTCACTTTTAAGACAAAACTCCAATATTCATTTCTACAGGACAGTGTAAGAAAGAACATTTTATGAACGTCTCCAAATCAAATTACAGTATTGTTATATTACAGGCAACAGCTATTCAACTATTGTGTATCCTTGTTTCTTTTTATATAAATATATACATAGACAACCCAACTCAGTGTCTTCACTTATACAATTTCCCTTTGAAATCCTTTCAGATGGTACTCAGTGCAAAATACATTTTTCTTCACAAAAACCCTTGATCTTTTGCCAATTTTATGTCTGTGTCCTCAGGTCTTTTATTACTCCATTAATAGGAACAATTCTCTTTCCATTTATCATATCTAAACCAATCAAGATTTTGCTGCTCCATTACATCTTCAATCACTTTTCTCTGCTCAACAACAGAATTTCTAGCATATGCTTGTAAATGAAATCATGACTAGAAATATTCTAATACATGTTCTCTACACACTTTAGGATAGTCACAACATGCTGGAGGAACTCAGCGGGTCGGGCAGCATCCGTGGAAACGAGCAGTCAACATTTCCACGGATGATGCCCGACCTGCTGAGTTCCTCCAGCATGTTGTATGTGTTGCTTTGACCACAGCATCTGCAGTGTACTTTGTGTTTAGGATAGCCACATCTCCCTGCAGCAGTGCAATCAAATATGAACACAATTCTCCAGTTATGGGCTAATAAAGACCTTCTGTTCTTCAATGCAATGTATTAGAGACTACTTTCTCATCATGCCTTCCACCTTTAAAGGATGATTTAATTGTGAGATATAGTGTGTTAGTCAATAAACAAACAGCTAACATGTTTGTACATGCTTCAAGCATATTATGTGTTATTTTGATTAGTGCCAAAAGCATTAAGTAATAAAGCTAAAATAAACAGCCTTGCTTTTTTTCGCAACTTCCAGCAGTCAACACTGAAGATGTCCAAAACGTAGGCTCCCCCAAAGCGATAATAAATACTAGAGAGAGTAGCAGAATATCTTGAAAGTCAAAATATTCTCAAAATCGCTACAACCAGACAATGTAGGAAAATCCAGCTTTCAAAATTGAATAAAACTAGCTCAATATATTTCTCTCCTAGTTGCCATTGTTCTGGAGAGAAATATTTTGGTTAATACTACTGTTAAATTTGAGAAAGATGGAACAAAAATCCTGATCAAATAAAAACAATTCCTACAAAACAATGCAGTCATATGTTGACAATTCAAAGATTAGTGTGAAAACAAGATATGAAGAGGTCTGCCAAAGGATGTAGATGGAACAGAAATCTTGTTCAAACAAAAACAATTCCTACAAGAAAACAATGCAGTCATATATTGACAATTCAAAGACTGGTGAGAAAACAAGATATGAAGAGGAAACAAAGTCTGCAAAAGGATATAGAATGAATTGGGTAAATGAAGTATAATGTGGGAAGCATGAAGCAATCCACTTTCATTAAAAGTAGAGAGACTTAGTAAATTATTAAACAGCAGCGTTCCGAGGCACCAGTGTATCCTCACCCACGGAAAAATGAAACAAGCCATTGAGTCGTTTACAGTCAGAAAGTAGAGAAATAGTTCCTTTGACCCATCACGTCCATGCCAACTAAGGTGTCTACCTGAGCTATTCCATTTACTGGACACCATTTAGCCCATATCCTTCAAAATCTGTCCTATACACAAACATATTTAATGTCTTTTAAATGCACCTGCTTCATCATGAGCTCATTCCACATACCCACCATCTACTAAAAAACATGCCCCCCAGGTTGTCTCTAAATTTTTGTCCTCCTACCTCCAGTTTTCCCTACCCTGAGATGAAGATTATAACCATCCACCTTATGCACACCACTCATGATTTTCTATACTTATACAAGGTCACTCACTGCTCACCGTATTTTGCACAAAGGAAAATAACCCCAGCCAATCTTGTTGCTTCCTACAACTCAATGCCTTCAGTCTTGGCAACATTCCTTTGAACCTCCTCTGCACCTTCTCCAGCCCAATCACATTGGTAATTAAAATTAATGAGTTATGTTTGAGGAGAAGCTATAATTGTATTTATTATAGCCATAACCGCAAACTACTTCCCAATATATAAAGTATTCTACAAGAGAAAGTTGAACTGTCTTCAAAATTCAAAGTAAATTATCAAAGTATATATATATCACCATATACAATACTAAGATAAGTTTTCTTACAGGCATACTCAATATATCCAATAGCCGTAATAGAATCAATGAGAGACCGCACGCAATAGGGCAGACAACCAGTGTGCAAGACAACCAACTGTGCAAATATAAAAGAATAAAAGAGATTAATAAATAATCAATAAAGATCAAGAACATAAGGTGAAGAGTCCCTGAAAGTGAGTCCATTGGTTGTGGGAACAATTAGTTGTGGGGCAAGTGAAGTCATCCCCATTGGTTCAAAACCCCGATGGTTGAGGGGTAATAACTGTCCTTGAACCTGGCTGTGAGAGTCCTGTGGCTCCTGTACCTTCTTCCTACAGGGCCCAGTGAGAAGAGAGCATCACTTATGTGGTGGAGATTCCTGATGATGGATGCTGCTTTCCTCTAACAATACTCCATGCAGATGTGCTCAATGGTGGGGAGGGCTTTACGCATGATGGACTCAGCTGTATCTGCTACTTTTTGTTGACTTTTCCATTCGAGGGCATTGGTGTTTCCATACCAGGCTGTGATGTAGCCAGTCAATAAACTCTCTACCACACACCTCCAGTTTATCAAAGTTTTAGGTATTGTGCCAAATCTTCACAAACTTCTAAGGAAGTAGAGGCGCTGCGGTGTTTCCTTTGTAATTGCACTTGTATGCTGGGCCCAGGGCAAGTCCTCTCTTATAACATTGAGAAATTTAAAGTTGCTGACCTTCACCTCTGATGAGGACTGGCTCATAGCCCTCCAGTTTCCTCCAAAATAAGTCAATAATCAGCTCCATGGTCAATAGGTCAACAACATACTTCAAACAAACGCAGTGACTAAATAAATTGGAATGCTGGAGGTCAACACAAAAAAAGCCACTTAGCAAAACAAAGATCATTAAGGGCAGATTTTTCCTAGTCATTCCTAAATGCTAGGAGGAAAATCTCTTTCAAAACCAGCTTTGCTACTCCAGCATTTTTACATTTTACATGTTAATATTTATCACTTAAAAACTTGCCTGAATTGCCTTCTTTAGCAGACAGCAATACCAGAAAGGATAAAGTTTAATTGATCAGACTATATCCAGAATGTACAGTTTTGTTTGTCAATGCAACATTGACAGCTTTGGCACCAGTCAAAATTACTTGTATCTTAATTGCTGCAAAATACAAACACTGTCAAAAGTGCTATTTTTTTCCAAATGAGATGAGTTGGCTTGCATTGCACTGGATGCAGTAAGAAATATATTTAGATCTCACACTTGTTCCGAGCATCTAACCCCCCAGAAACTTCACAGGGACATGTAAAGCAGTTCAGTACTGTAAAAAAAACCAACAAGATTCTGGACTGAAAAATATGTCAGCAATAAAGGATACATTATGTCTGCATCACCTACTAACCTAGTGTATTACAATCTATTAATATATAGTAATTGTACAGTTAAGCAGTTTGAACTGAAAGATAGTTAAATGAATTCATTGGGCTTTAGCAAAATGCCAAACAAACCAATGACAAAATAAGATTTTACAAACACTCCTACAGAAATAAAACATTTTGGATGGGCTGTGGATAACCAATTTACCTGATTAGTAGCAAAATTCTGTCCCATTCGTGGATAAAAGGAGCAGTATTTGGCATCAACTGTAAGTATAAAGAATGGAGAAACATGCCGAAAGACCTGGAATTAGACAAAAGTAAAAGAGACCAATAAAATGATTTAAGTAGGGTTCTTTGAGTGGGCAGAGCGTGGTAGTAGCAAAAAAAAATCAAAATAAACATTCATTTTGCATTTAGTTTTTCAAATTATGTACAAATTAAATTCTTCCTTGAAGATTGTATTAGCAGAACTCTATATAGCCTTGCACTATATAAACAACTATCCATTCTTTTTACCAAAATCCAGTTCCTCCGAGATGTTGGTAAAGTAAAGAGCCTAAATGGATAACCTACACAAAATACTGTTCTAAATTGGCTGATACTAGTTGCACAAGTAACAAATATCAGACAGATGTAAACGTAGATGGGATGCGGACATTACTGACAAAGCTGATGTTAACTGCCAGTCCCTAAAATTAAGACTGAATTAAGATCAAGGCCTATCAATATTTTAATATTGACTTTCCCACTGACAAGAAAGTAAGGGGACTGTATAAAAGGACAGTCAGCCCACCTTACTAACACAATAGCTATGGGGCAAATAAAATTCCAGTTATTTAAATAATCTGGGATTTAAATAAAAAGAGTCAAGGAGACATACAACACAAAAACAGGCCTTTTGGCCCACTGAACCAATGCTGAGCGTCAAATACCAAATAACACTAATGCCAGTTATTTTATTTTCTATAACAGTGACAGACTAACAATAGATCGTTGTTAAAAGATTCAATTCAAATACAGAAAATGCTGTAAACATGCAGCAGCTCAGAGAACATTTGTGGAATGAGAAACAGATATGACTCTTCATCAGAAATGGGAAAGAGAAAGTAAGCTGTTTTATGTTGCAGAGAGGGAAATGGACATTCCCGTTAGAGCAAGGCCAGGTTGCCAAGGTGTAAGCTTTGATTACTGAACACTAGACGGAAACAGAATCCATTGAGGATGAACAAGACAAAAAAAGCAACTTTGAAATCCCTCCAGAGGAAGGAGCAGAACTTCTTCAAAATTGGTATTCCTGACATTGAAATCAAATCCGCAGGTGCAGAAAATCTGAAATGGAAAATGATGAAAACACTTATCAGCTCAAACAGCATCTGTGGAAAGAGTAACAGAGTTAATACTTCCGGTCAAAGATTCGTCATCAGAATTGAAAGTGAGAAAATGAGTTTCAAAAGCTAATTCACTAATGTCCTACCTGATGAGAAAGCTGCCAAATTTACTTGGGCATAAAATGGAAGACCCACAATAATCCAGTTGACTTGCACTTCACTTCAGCAACATGCACAATCACGTGAAAATCATGGACACATCAACTGCTACTGACCTATTCACTAGATACAGCCATAGTAAAGTTACCACCAGAGCAATCAATCAAACAACTTTCTCATTAACATCTGGACATTTGGGTCAAGATTAGTAAAACTATCCCATGGATAGTCAAAGAAACAGCCAGACACAGAATCATAACTTACAGTCAAAATACAGAATCAGGTACATTCTGACCCACTTGCAGGAGACCATTCAGAGGTCATAACACAAAGATAGATACGAGCAAATTACACTTAGGACTCCTGAACACTGGCTCTCTAAACTCCATGTAGTAAATGGCATAAATTCAGAGTTACAAGACATGGAAATAGGCTCTTAGGCTAAGGTGCTCTTGTCGCTAATCCCATTTGCCTACATCCATCTAAACCATTCCTATCCATGTACCTGCCCAAGTGTCTTTTAAATGTTGTATATGTATCTATCTCTATCACCTCTATAGCAGCTCATTCTTTATAGCACCTCCATTTATATGGAAAACTCACCCCTCAGATCCTCTAATCTTTTCCCTATCACCTTACATTTATGCCTCATATTATTTCTAATACGGTCTCTATACTATACCTCATTTACACTCACACTAAACCTCATTTGCTCCAGAGAAAATAGTCTCAGTCTATCCAATCTCAAGCCCTCCAAGTAAGGAAAAAATACTGTGAACTTTTTTCAGCATAATAAGCCCCAGTAGTCTGCATACATCAACAATGCTGAGGTAGAGAACTTCAAGTTCCTAAAGTGAACATTAACTGCCTGCCCCAGTGCAACCCACGTAGATGTCATTGCCAGGAAAGCTCATCAGTGCCTCTACTTTCCTCGGGAAACTAAAGAAATGTACATGTCTCTGTTGATCCTTACCAATTTGTATAAATGCATCACAGAAAGCATCTCATCCAGATGCTTAATGGGTTGATATGACAAATACTCTACACAAGACCGCAAAAAAACTGCAGAGAGTTGTGCTGAGTTGTAACATGACAAAAACCAGCCTCCCCTTGATGGACTCTGTCCATACTTCTCATTGCCTCAAATTAGCCAGCATAATCAAAGACACTTCCCATCCCAGACATTCGCTCTTCTCCCCTCCCCCATCGGACAGAAGATACAGAAGTCTGATACCTAGGGAGAGTTTCTATCCCACTGTTATATAGTTCCCCAGTGTGACAAGTTAGATTCTCAACCTCATAATCTACACTACTATGATCTTTTATCTTATCATTTTCCTGCACTGCATTCTCTGTTGCTGTTATACTTTATTCTGCATCGCTACTGTTTTACCTTGTTGTACGTCGAAGCACTATGCAAAGATGTATGAACAGTATGCAAAACAAGCTTTTCACTGTAATTTGTACATGTGACAATAATAAACAGATTTCATAAGAACATAAGAAATAGCAGGAGTAGGCCATCCAGCCCATCGAGCCTGCCCCGTCATTCAATAAGATCATGGCTGATCTGTCCGTAAACTCAGCTCCATCTACCTGCCTTTTCGCCATAATTCTTAATTCCCTTACTATGTAAAAACGTATCTAACTGTTGCTTAAATATATTTAGTGAGGAAGCCTCAACTGCTTCCCTGGGGAGAGAATTCCAATGATTCACCACTCTCTGGGAAAAACAATTTCTCCTCATCTCCATCCTAAATCTTCTCCCCTGAATCTTGAGGCAATGTCCCCTACTCTAGTCTCATCTACCAATGGAAACAACTTTTCTACTTTTATCTTAACTATCCCTTTCAAAATTTTGTATGTTTCTATAAGATCCCTTCTCATTCTTCTGAACTCCAGAGAGTATAGTCCCAGGTGACTCAATCTCTCCTCATAGGTTAACCCCTTCATCCCTGGAATCAACCTGGTGAACCTCCTCTGCACTGCCTCCAAAGCCAGTATATCCTTCCTCTAGTATGGAGACCAGAACTGCACATAGTACTCCAGAGGTGGCCTCACCAGTACCCTTTATAGTTGCAGCATGACTTCCCTGCTCTTGAATTCAATCCCTCTAGCAATGAAGGCCAACATTCTGTAGCCTTCTTATTAACCTGTTGTACCTGCAAGCCAACTTTTTGCGATTCATAAACAAGCAGTCCCAAGTCCCTCTGCACAAAAGCATGCTGCAATCTTTCACCATTTAAATAATAATCTGCTCTTCTATTATTCCTTCCAAAGTGGATGATCTCCCATTTACCAACGTTGTATTCCATCTGCCAGACCTTAGCCCACTCACTTAACCTATCTATATCCCTCTTCAGACTCTCCACATCCTTTGTACAATTTGCTTTTCCACTCATTTTAGTGTCATCAGCAAATTTTGCTACATTACACTCAGTCCCCTCTTCCAAAACATCAATGTAAATGGTAAACAGCTGTGGGCCCAGCACCAACCTCTGCGGCACCCCACTCACCATTGACTGCCAACCAGAGGAACACCCATTTATACCAACTCTCTGCCTTCTATCAGTTAAGCAATCCACTATCCATGCCAATACACTTCCTCTGACTCCATGCATCCGTATCTTATTTATAAGTCTCTTGTCCAGCACCTTATCGAACGCCTTCTGGAAATCCACATATACGACATCCACCTGTTCCCCTCCATCCACTGCACTCATTATGTCCTCAAAGAACTCCAGTAAGTTTGTCAAACAAGACCTGCATTTTCTGAATCCATGCTGTGTCTATCTAATGGAACCACTCCTTTCTAAATTTTTTGCTATTTCTTCCTCAATGACAGCTTCAAGCATTTTCCCAACTACAAATGTTAGCCTATAGTTGCCCGTCTTTTGCCTACATCCTTTTTGAAAAAGTGGCATGACATTTGCTGTCTTCCAATCCGCCGGGATCTGTCCAGAGTATAGAGTTTAGATAAATGATTACCAATGTGTCTACAAGAACCTCTGCCAATTCCCTCAGCACCCTTGGATGCATCCCATCAGGACAAAGGGACTTACCTACCTTTGGGCCTTCCAGTTTGCTCAACACTATCTCTTTAGTGACAGTGATTTTATCAAGGTCCTCACCTCCCATTTCGTCCATAACATCCTCCTTTGGCATATTAGACGTGTCCTCCACCATGAAGACCGACACAAAATAGTTGTTCAATGCCTCAGCCATTTCCTTATCACCCAATATCAATTTCCCCTTCTTGTCTTCCAAGGGACCTACGTTGACTTTAGCCACCCTCTTCCGCTTTATATATTTATAAAATCTTTTGCTATCTGTTATTATATTTTGTGCTAATTTACTTTCATACTCTATTTTCCCTTTCCTTTATTTCTTGTTTAGTTGTTCTCTGTTGCTTTTTAAAGTTTTCCCAATCCTCCAGTCTCCCACTACTCTTTGCGACTTTGTACACATGTGCTTTTAATTTAATACTATCTTTTATTTCCTTAGTTATCCAAGACTGGCTCTCCCCACACTTACTGTCCTTACTTTTGACTGGGACATACTTTTGTTGAGCACTGTGAAAAATCTCTTTGAAAGTATTCCACTGTTCCTCAACTGTCCTACCAAATAGCTTGTGCTCCCAATCCACATTAGCCAACTCCTCCCTCATCCCGTTGTAGTCACCCTTGTTCAAGCATAATACACTAGTTTTAGATCTAACTATTTCATCCTCCATCTGAATGCGAAATTCAATCATACTATGATCACTCTTTCCAAGAGGATCCCTGACTACAAGATCGTTAATCTTACCTGTCTCATTGCACAGGACTAGAACTAAGATAGTATTTTCCCTTGTAGGTTCACTAACATGCTGCTCAAGAAAGCCATCACAGATGCATCCTATGAAGTCCTCCTCAAGACTTCCTTGACCAACCCGATTCACCCAATCTATGTGGAAGTTAAAATCCCCCATGACAACTGCCGTTCCGTTCTTACAAGCCTCAGTTATTTCTTGGTTAATCACCTCTGCCACTGCAACATTTTTATTAGGTGGCTTATAGACAACACCCACCAGTGATTTTTTTCCCTTTACTATTCTTAATCTCTACCAAGATGGACTCAACATCCTGCTCTGTAGATCTTATATTTTCTCTCACAATCGCCCTGATCTCATCCCTAATCAAGAGTGTCTCCCCACCTCCTCTGCCTTCCCGCCTATCTTTCCGTATTACCTGATACCCTTGGATATTTAATTCCCAGTCATCTCCACCTTGTAACCAGGTTTCTGTAATGGCCACTAAATCATATGCCTTGGTACTGATCTGTGCCATAAGTTCACTAACCTTGCTTCTAATACTATGGGCATTTAGATAAAGTGCCCTTATACTCATTGTCCTTATAGAATCTAATGACCTATGTGATTTTTCCTTTTTACTTTTATGCACTCTACTCTTACTTTTTTCTTCACTAACTCTAGCTTTGGTCTCTGCACCACTTCCCTCTTCTTTTCTGTGTGGGCTCCCATCCCCCTGCCATATTAGTTTAAAGCCTCCCAACAGCACTAGCAAACAATCTTCCTAGGACATTGATCCCGGCCCTGTCCAGATGTAGACCGTCCGTACGGTACTGGTCCCACCTCCCTCAGAAGCGGTTCCAATGCTCCAAGAATCTGAGACCCTCCCTCCTGCACCACCGCTCAAGCTGCATATTGATTCTAGCTATCCTATTACAACTCTGGCTATCACGTGGCGCCAGTAATAACCCTGAGATGATTACCTTTGAAGTCCTACTCTTTAAGTTATCTCCTAGCTCCCTAAATTCAGCTTGTAGGACCTCATCCCGCTTTCTTCCTATATCATTAATAACTACATGCACCATAACAGCCGGCTGCTCACCCTCCTCCTTCAGATTGCCCTGCAGCCTCTCCAAGACATCTCTGACCCAGGAGGCAACACACCATACAGGAGTCCTATTTGCGGCCACAGAAGCTCCTCTCTATTCCCCTTACCATGGAACCCGCTACCACAACAGCTCCGTCACTCTTTTTCTTGCCCTCATGCGCAGCACAGCCACCCATGGTGCCATGATCCTGGCTACTGCTGCCTTCACCTGATGAGCCATCTCCACCCAACAGACTCCAAAGTGGTATATCTGTTTTGGAGGGAGATGACCGCAGGGGACTCCTGTACTACCCTCCTGCTAACTACTCTTCCTGTTGGTCACCCATTTCCTATCTTTCCTTAGATCTTTAAACTGCAGTATAACCAACTCACTAAATGAGCTATCCACAATATTCTCAGCATCTTGGATGCTCCAAAGTAAGTCCATGCGCAGCTCCAGTGCTGCCATGCAGTCTATCATGCAGTATTCCATTTCCAACTACCTCCTGACTATCATTAGCGAACTGCAGAACGCACACCCTGATGGATTGTTTATTGTTGCCGGAGATTTTAACCACGCGAACCTTAAGTCAGTGTTCCCCAGATTCCATCAGAACGTGGACTTTGCAACGAGAGGGAAGAATACGTTGGACCTTGTTTACACAAACATCCCCAACACGTACCAGCTGAAGCCCTGCCCCCACATTGGTTACTCAGACCACATCTCTGTTATGCCAATCTGAGCATACAGACCACTCGTCAGACGCTCCAGACCAGTTCAGAAGCAGGTGAAAACCTGGCCAGCAGCAGCCATCTCTGCTCTTCAAGACTGCTTTGAGCACACTGACTGGCACATGTTCAGGGAGGCTGCAACCGATGGCAACTCTACCAACTTAGGCATCAGTGACTAGCTACATCAGCAAGTGCATCGATGACATCACTGTGTCCAAGACCAACACTACACACGCTAACCAGAAGCCATGGATGACAGCAGAGGTGCATGCGCTGCTGAGGACCCACGACTCCACCTTCAGAGCAGGCGACAAGGCAGCCCTAACAACATCAAGACCCTGCTGCCCCCCTCACTGGACCCCCTGCAGTTCGCATACCGTCCCAACTGTTCAACAGATGAAGCTATTGCCATCACCCTCCACCTGGCCCTAACCCACCTGGACAAAAAAGACACATACGTTCGGATGCTGTTCATAGACTTCAGCATTCAACACAATCATTCTTCAGAAACTGATTGGAAAACTGAGCCTACTGGGCCTGAGCACCTCCCTCTGCAACTGGATACTAGACTTCCTGACTGGGAGACCTCAGTCAGTCTGGATCAGAAGCAGCATCTCCAACACCATCACACTGAGCACGGGGGCCCCCCCAGAGCTGTGTGCTCAGTCCACTGCTGTTCACTCTGCCGACCCACGACTGTGCTGCAACCCAGCTCGAACCATTTCATCAAGTTCACCGATGACACGACCTTGGTGGGTCTCATCAGCAAGAACAACGAGTCAGCATACAGAGAGGAGGTGCAGCAGCTAATGGACTGATGCAGAGCCAACAACCTGTCTCTGAATGTGAACAAAGAGATGGTTGTTGACTTCAGGAGGGCACAGAGCGACCACTCTCCGCAAAACATCGATGGCTCCCCGGTAGAGATCGTTAAGCGCACCAAATTGCTTGGTGTTCACCTGGCGGAAAATCTCACCTAGTCCCTCAACACCAGCTCCATAGCAAAGAAAGCCCAGCAGTGTCTCTACTTTCTGCAAAGGCTGTGGAAAGTCCATCTCCCACTACCCATCCTCATCAAATTCTACAGGGGTTATATTGAGAGCATCCTGAGCAGCTGCATCACTGCCTGGTTCGGAAATTGCACCATCTTGTTCGCAAGACCCTGCAGCGGATAGTGAGGTCAGCTGAGAAGATCATCGGGGTCTCTCTTCCCACCATTACAGACAGTTACACTACACGCTACATCCGCAAAGCAAACAGAATTATGAAGGACCCCACGCACCCCTCATACAAACTCTTCTCCCTCCTGCCATCTGGGAAAAGGCACCGAGGCATTTGGGCTCTCACGACCAGACTATGTAACAGTTTCTTCCCCCAAGCCATCAGACTCCTCAATACCCAGAGTCTGGACTGACACCAACTTACTGCCCTCTACTGTGCCTATTGTCTTGTTTATTTATTGTACTGTCTGCACTGTTTTGTGTACTTTATGCAGTCCTGGGTAGGTCTGTAGTCTAGTGTCATTTTTTCTGTGTTGTTTTTACGTAGTTCAGTGTAGTTTTTTTTATTGTTTCATGTAGCACCATGGTCCTGAAGAAGTGTCTCATTTTTACTGTGTACTGTACCAGTAGTTATGGTCAAAATGACAATAAAAAGTGACTTGACTTACAGATATAAAATTGTGTCAGAATATTCTCAACCCATCAATTTGTTGCAACTATCATAATCCAATTAACAGCCCACATAATCCAGGATAAAACTGATGAACTCAGTGGCATTTCACCCAGTACCTGGAATATCGACTCCCTATACACAAGCACACAAGCTGCAGTGTGTACAGTTTATAGCCACTCACCAAGACCACTTTCAAACCTGTGAATGGGCAGCAGTGCATGGGAATATCACTACCTGATTGTTCTAATCCAAGTTACACACCATAATGACTTGGAAGTACATTGCCATTCTTTTAACTTTTCAGTCCAATTCTCCGATCTCCCTCTGACTACACTGAGAGTTCCTTCACCTGAATGCTTCCTTTACTAGTTTGGAACAGTGGCACATCCCACCTTTCTGGCAGGCATTTATAGATGGGAAATTCTTGTTGGATTTGTCAGCCACTCACACACTTCTTAAAATATTTTAAAATAAAATGAATCCAAAAAGAGAATGAAAGCTTGATGCTCATAAAACTTCAAAGCTTCCTTTTAGGGAAAGCACCAGAAAATAATTCAGTGCCTCTGGAATTGTACCTTAATAAAGAATGCCATCAGAAAGCAACAAAAAGGTCATTCAGTGTGGCCAATTATACATTAATATGGCATTCCTTTGCTTACGTAAAACAAGTTAGAAGCAGTTTAAAATTTGTTACAGCAGTGGGCAAAGGAATTTTGTGTTTATACATTAAAACTGTTAACATTCCTTAGATGTTCAATGTTCTAACATATTTTGGAAAACATTTCTGACAAAAATTATACCACAATCAGCAAGTTCTTTAAAATGAGTGTAAGGTCAGTAGTGAAGAGCTGCTTGTACAAGGAAAATGAAAGTAATCCAACAATTTATAAACATTTGGAACTCATGATACATTTCTTCCAATATTAACCTAATAGTCCAATTTTACTTTAATATCAAGTCAGGTCTTGAAAGCTATTATTTATCCAGAAAGATCCTGCCTAATATTTAAAACTAATAGCCCCAGTTTAGAACCATAGAATATTACAGCACAGAAACAGGCCTTTTGGCCCTTCTTGACTGTGCTGAATCATTTTTCTGCCTAGTCCCACTGACCTGAACCTGGACCATATCCCTCCATACACCTCTCATCCATGTGCCTGTCCAAGTGTTTCTTATATGTTAAAAGTGAGCCCACATTTACCACTTCATCTGGCAGCTCATTCCACACTCCCACCACTCTCTGTGTGAAGAAGCCCCCCTAATGTTCCCTTTAAACTTTTCCCCCTTCACCCATTTCCTCTGTTTTTTTTCCTCCCCTAGCCACAGTGGAAAAAGCCTGCTTGCATTCACTCTATCCATACCCATCACAATTTTATATACCTCTATCAAATGTCCCCTCATTCTTCTACGCTCCAGAGAATAAAGTCCTAACCTATTCAACCTTTCTCTGTAACTCAGTTTCTCAAGTCCCGGCAACATCCTTGTAAACCTTCTCTGCACTCTTTCAACCTTATTAATATTCTTCCTGTAATTGGGTGACCAAAACTGCACACAATATTGCAAATTCGGCCTCACCAATACCTTATACAACCTCACCATAACACTCCAATTCTTATACTCAATACTTTGATTTATAAAGGCCTGTAGCGATGTGCTACACACAGAACTAGAAATAACGACATGCAGTCTATAAGTTGCACTCCAGACTAGTTTATTCAAACTTCGCAGCACTGGCTTTTACGCAATTCCGTTCCCACCCTCTCCGGGCGGA
Organism: Hemitrygon akajei; assembly: GCF_048418815.1. Lineage (NCBI taxonomy): Eukaryota > Metazoa > Chordata > Chondrichthyes > Myliobatiformes > Dasyatidae > Hemitrygon > Hemitrygon akajei. Next base: position 28,714,723 of record NC_133127.1, read on the forward strand.
AATGACGTCAGAGGTGCATTACAAAAGTCTCTTTCAGCGCACGGGGTTTCTCCCTTTGATGGTGAAGGCGGCCCAGTGCCATTTTGGGGTTGGCCTCTCTGCCAACATGCACGCCATTTTATGAGCCAGTTCGCCTGCGTAGAAAGTGGGTCGCCACATAACTCCCCCCCCCCAGAACCTGCGATACACCCCCACAATGTCCACAGTCTGGATCAGTCTCTGTTTGGGCAGTCTGCCTCTGTGCCGCGGTGCCTGAACCTCGACCGGCTGCACCAAGTGCACATGGGCCGGTTTGAGTCGGTCCACCGTGAAAACCTCCTCTTACCCCCCCCAATGTCCAGAACGTACGTGGACCCATTGTTCCTGATCACCTTGAACGGTCGCTGTAGTGGTGCCCAGTGTGCGCCCCTTCATACAAATACAAACTTACAGTTCTGCAGGTCTTTGGGTACGCAGATTGGGATCTGTCCGTGCTGTGAAGTCGGTATGGGGGCCAGGTTGCCAATCCTTTCGCGTAGTCTGTCCAGGACTGCTGTGGGTTCTTCTTCTTGCCCCTTTTGGGCTGGCATGACCTCTCCTGGGATGATCAGGGGCCCGCCGTACACCAGCTTGGCTGACGAGGTGTGCAGATCCTCTTTGGGCACTGTGTGGATTCCAAGTAGGACTCAGGGAAGCTTGTCCACACAGTTAGGCCCTTTCAGGCAGGTCGTGAGAGCCGACTTCAAGTGACGGTGTAAGTGTTCCACTAGTCCATTCGACTGTGGGTGGTAGGCAGTTGTGTGGTGTAGCTGTGTTCCCAACAGGCTGGCCACAGCCGTCCACAGGCTGGAGGTGAACTGGGCGCCTCTGTCGGAGCTGAACTGGGCGTCTCTGTCGGAGGTAATGTGGGCCAGTATCCCAAAGTGTGCTACCCAGGTTGCAATCAGCATTCGGGCGAAGGAATCAGTGGTGGTGTCGGTGAGCGGGACCGCCTCTGGCCATCTTGTGAACCGGTCTACCATAGTTAGGAGGTACCATGCTCCTTGCGACACTGGCAGGGGTCCCACGATATCCACATGAATGTGGTCGAACCTCCGGTGGGTGGGTTCCAACTGCTGCGGCGGGGCTTTGGTGTGCCACTGCACCTTGGTTGTTTGGCACTGTGTGCATGTTTTGGCCCATTCGCTGACCTGTTTGCGAAGTCCGTGCCACACGAACTTGCTGGAGACCATCCAGACGGTTGTCCTGATAGATGGGTGCGCCAAGCTGTGTATGGAGTTGAAAACTCACCGCTGCCAGGCTGCCAGGACGATGGGGCGAGGTTGGCCGGTAGCCACGTCACACAGGAGAGTCCTCTCACCTGGGCCTACGAGGAAGTCTTGCAGCTGCAAACCCAAGACTGTGGTCCTGTAGCTGGGCATCTCGTCGTCTGCCTGCTGCACTTCCGCCAGTGCTGAATAGTCCACCCCCAGGGACAGGACCTGGATAGCTGGTCTGGAGAGTGTGTCCGCCATGACGTTGTCCTTTCCCGAGACATGCTGGATGTCCGTCATGTAGATGTAGGACAGATATTGCTGCTGGCGGGCCGACCAGGGATCAGACACCTTCGTGAATGTGAAGGTCAACAGTCTGTGGTCCATGAACTCAGTGAACAGCCTGCCTTCTAAGAAGTACCTGAAATGCCGGATTGCCAGATATAGTGCCAACAACTCCCGGTCAAAGTCACTGTACTTGGGTTCGGGTGGCTGTAGGTGCCTGCTGAAGAATGCCAGGGGTCGTCAGCGCCCCTCGATGAGTTGCTCCTACACCTCACCGACTGCTGTGTTGGATGCTTCCACTGTGAGGGTGGTTGGAACATTCGTTCTGGGGTGCACCAGCATCACGGCGTCTGCCAAGGCTTCCTTGGCTTTAACGAAAGCAGCTGCGGCCTCTTCGTCCCAAGTAATGTCCTTGCCTTTACCCGACATCAGGGTGAACAAAGGGCGCACGAAACGGGCTGCTGAGGGGAGGAAACGGTGGTAGAAGTTCACTATACCAACGAACTCCTGCAGGCGTTTGACTGTGTTGGGCCGGGCGAAGTGGCGGATCGCGTCTACCTTGGCGGGCAGAGGTGCTGCCCTGTCTTTGGTAATCCTGTGGCCCAGGAAGTCACTGGTGTCGAGTCTGAACTGGCATTTGGCCAGGTTGATTGTGAGGCCGAAATCACTCAGGCAGGAGTAGAGCTGGCGGAGGTGGGACGGATGCTCCTGATGACTACTGCTGGCTATGAGGATGTCATCCAAATAGATGAATGCAAAATCCAGGTCGCGTCGTCCCACCGCATGCATTAGCGGAACGTCTGTGCAGTATTCTTCAGGCAGATCGACATTCGGAGGAATTTGAACAGGCCGAAAGGGGTGATAAGTGCTATTTTGGGGATGTCTTCAGGGTGTACCGGGATTTGATGGTATCCCTGCACAAGGTCTACTTTGGAAAAGATGCTTGCCCTGTGCAGGTTTGCTGCAAAGTCCTGTATGTGTGGCACGGGGTAATGGTCTGGAGTTGTAGCCTTGTTCAGTTTGCGGTAGTCGCTGCATGGTCTCCAGCCCCCGGCTGCTTTGGGCATCATTTGCAGGGGGGAGGCCCATGGGCTGTTGGACTGCCGTACGATCCCCAATTCCTCCATCCTCTTGAACTCCTCCTTCGCCAGGCGCAGCTTGTCTGGGGGGAGCCTTCGTGTGCGGGCGTGGAGGGGGGGGTCCCTGGGTCAGAATGTGGTGCTGTACTCCTTGTCTGGGCATGGCTGCCGTGAACTGTGATGGGAAGAACGCCAGGATTCTGGTGAATTCATTGTCAGACAGCTTGATGGATTCCATGTGTGGGGTCAGGAACTTGGCTTCACCCAGGGAGAACGTCTGAAAAGTCTTGGCATGGACCAGTCTTTTCCCTTGAAAGTCAACCAGCAGGCTGTGAGCTCGCAAGAAGTCCGCCCCCAGGAGTGGTTGGGCCACGGCGGCCAGTGTGAAGTCCCACGTGAACCGGCTGACGCCAAACTGCAGCTGCACTGTGTGGGTGCCGTAGGTCCATATTGTGCTGTCATTTGCGGCCCTCAGGGTAGGTCCTGGCTTCCTGTTGCGAGTGTCCTACCTCATCAGGGGTAAGACACTGATTTCCGCTCCGGTGTCAACCAAGAAGCAGCGTCCTGACTGTTTGTCCCAGACATACAAGAGGCTGTCCTGGTGGCCAGCCACCGTAGCCATTAGCAGCGGCTGCCCCTGGCGTTTCCCAGGAACTTGCAGGGCGGGCGACAACGGCAGGCTTCTGTGCCCCATCGCTGATGGTAAAAACACCACTGTTCATTGGCCTCCTCACTCCTGCCTCTGGGTTGTGTGCGCTCTGCTGCCGGGCCTGGTCTGGCCTGCTGTTGGGCGCGTGGCCTGGTAATCCGTCCGATGGACGCCCCGCTCTCCCTCTTGGCTTTTCACAGCACGTCTGCCCGGGCCACCAACTTCTGGGGTCACTGAAATCTGCGTCGGCCAGTAGCAGATGTATGTTCTCGGGCAGTTGCTCTAGGAGCGCCTGCTCAAACATGAGGCAGGGCTTGTGCCCTTCAGCCAGGGTCAGCATCTCGTTCATTAATGCTGATGGCGGCCTGTCTCCCAAACCGTCCAGGAGCAGCAAGCGGGCACCTCACTCATGCCGTGAGAGGCCAAAAGCCCCTATGAGCAGCGCTTTGAATGCTGCATATTTGCCTTCTTCTGCGAGTGACTGTATGAAATCCTCAACCTGGGTGGCTGTCTCCTGGTCAAGGGAGCTCACCACGTAATACTAACGCGTGGAATCAGAAGATATTTGCCAAATCTGGAACTGGGCTTCTGCTTGGTCAAACCACACGTGGTCACAGCATCCAGAAAGTTGGCAGTTTTAGTGAAATTGCGTAAACAGATGAAGAGTAGATCATCTTTGGTCCAAATCCCGTTTGGACTGTCAGGGTCACCAATGTAGCGACGTGCTACACACAGAGCTAGAAATAATGACACACAGTCTGTAAATTGCACTCCAGACTAGTTTATTCAAACTTCGTGGCACTGGCTTTTACGCAGTTCCGTTCCCGCCCTCTCCAGGCAGAAATGACGTCAGAGGTGCATTACAAAAGTCTCTCCCCTTGCTGGTGAAGAAGGCGGCCCAGCGTCATTTTGGGGCTGGCCTCTCCACCGACGTGCGCGCCATTTTGTGAGCCAGTTCGCCTGCGTAGAAAGTGGGTTGCCACAGGCCAATGTACCACAAGCTCTCTTTACAACCCTATCTATCTGTGACACCACTTTTAGGGAATTTTGTATCTGTATTCCCAGATCCTTCTGTTCTACTGCACCCCTCAGTGCCCTACCATTTACCTTGTATGTTCTACCTTGGTTTTTCCTTCCAAAGTGCAATACCTCACTCACACTTGTCTATATTAAGCTCCAAGCAGGAATGCAGACAAATTTAAAAAATAATGAACAGTTCAAACTGAAGTGACCAAAGTCACCAAAGACACTCACAAATTTCCAAAGATGTGGAGAGTATTCTGATTGGCTGCATCACCGCCTGGTACAGGGGTGGTGGAGGGGAAAACCACTGCACAGGATCGAAATAAGCTGCAGAAAATTGTAAACTCATTCACATCATCATGGGCACTAGACTCCCCAGTGTTCAGGACATTGTAAAGGAATGATGTCTCAAAAAGGACCCCCATCACTGTTCTCATTGCTACCATCAGCAAGGAGGTACAAGAGCCTGAAGGCATACACTGAACAATTCAGAAATAGCTTCCTCCCTTCTGCGTTCAAATGACCGAATGGATATTGAAACCATGAATACTACCTCAACTTTTTTCTTTTTGCAGTACATGTGTAACTATTTTAAATATTTATTTCTTACTGTAATTTATAGTTTTTATGTATTGCAATGTACTGCTGCCACATAATGATAGCATAGCAACTAGCACGCTTTACAATATAGGTGAGCCAGGTTCAATTCCTGCTGCTGCCTGTAAGGAGATTGTATGTTCTCCCATTAACAGTGTGGGTTTTCTCTGGGTGCTATGGTTTCCTCCCACATTCCAAAGATGTATTAGTTGGTTGGTTAATTGGTCATTGTAAATTCTCCTGGGATTAGGCCAAGATTAAATTGGAGGATTGCTGGGAGGCACACCTCAAAGGGCTAGAAGGCATAAATCAGATGTATCAGTATCGCAATGGAATAAAGGGAATTATAGAGGCATGAGAGAGGAGCTTGCCTAGGTGGATTGGAGAGGGATACTGGCAGGGATGATGGCACAACAGAGATGGCTGAAGTTTCTGGAAATAGTTCACAAAGCGCATGATAGATATGTCCCACAGAGGAAAAAGTTCTCAAATGGCAGGGGTAGGCAACTGTGGTTGACAAAGGCAGTTAAGGACTGTATAATAGCCAAGGAAAGGGCATATAAGGTAGCAAAAGTGAGTGGGATTCTGGCATGGTCCCAGAGGAGTGGAAGATTGCAAATTTCACTCCACACTGTGTGGACCAGTGCACTCTGGCCCAATTAAGTAGCTGTCTCAGTTAGGCAAAGTTTCATGGAAATGGTTAAAATGGTACAAAAACACAAACTACCATTTAACTGAATAAGAAATTAAATATTTAAATGAAATGCAGAACAAATTAGAACACTATCAATACTATAAAGCTGTGTATTAATTACTAATACAGTGGTAGTTCCAACACCATATTCTTCAGTAAGATGCCACACAGACACACCACAATCAAGCTTCTGCAATAACTCCACTTTCTGTGTTGTTGATAATGATAGATGCTTCCTTCTCTTTTTCTCATTGTTACCCATGGGGTATCTGCAGCTCTTTTTGACATTTTCACAGTGAAATTAAACACAACGTCAACAGTGAACACAAAATATCAGCGAACAGCAAATGCACGTGTAACCAGTACAAGTGCTGAGCCACAACTGACGTCTGGCAGCCTCTGCTAGTGCTGCCACGTCACACCTGAGTGATGTCAGCTGTTGGTGAAAAAAAAACTGGTTTTTGGAGCTTTTTGGATTTCAGAATTTCAGATAAGGGATTATGGACCTGTAGTTATCAGCAGAGGAATTCATCCAGTGTATGCTAGCTCATTCTTTTGATTTATTGTAAATGAACAAAATCATTGCATACACCTAGTGTAAATAATGGACTGCCTTCAAACAGGGTTTTGATGATTCCATCCTTCAAATCTTCATTTTTACTGCAACATTTAAGATAATTGTTGATACTTTCAAATTCTTCGTAGTTCCTAAATGAAGTAGTGAAAGTTTCATTTTCACGTGAAGCATCTCCAAGCCTGAATGCTTGAAGCTGCAGTGAACAAAGCAGTTCTGAATTGTCTTACTGCATACTTCTCACCAACTGTCAATGACAAAAAGTAATTGCTTTTTGAACAGAAGCACACGCAACTGAAGCTACTTAAAAACTTTGTTCTATATACAGTGTAGTGTTTAATGGCAACACAAGTACGCATGATTGACGTTAGTTAGCAACTGTTTGGCAACAATCTCCTGTCTCAATTAAACAGCATTGTATTCCAACAAAGGAAATCCCAGCTATTTTCTCAATTAGTTTTTTGTTCTATAAGAGTTGTCCCAAATAAGCGGCTGCCCCAATTAACCAATGATGCAATTAAACAGAATCCACTGTATTATGCTCAAAAGTAGGGAATAGCAACCTATAATGGGGCCATGGTGAGCAGCACCGTGCTGGGAATCTTGAAATGCACTTCAAGCAATCATTATCAGCAGTCACACACATTCCCAAGAAAGGCCCTGCTCACCCCCAGTTCCAGATGTAGAAGCTAGATGGTGATGAAAACGAATTCAGCACATTTGTGTTTTATGAATACAATTTCTTCTAATTTTTTATTAAAATTATCTGCATGTAATACAGAATTCTGCATAAATATGATATCTGCTCAATAAAGCAATATAAGAGACTGAGCCAAGAAAGAAGTCTTATAGGAAAGAACATTGCCAGGAAGTAAATACCAAAAACATTAGAATAATGATGAGAATGTAAAAATCAGAACACAAACTCAGCTGTTCTTATAAACTATTCATACAGACAATTTCTGGTAGGTAAACTAAATTTTAACTGAAATTTCTATGACAAAACAGTGGACAATCCTCACAAACCATGAACTTACCCGGTCAATGGCTTTCCCGACACGTGAAACACTGCAGTGAATGTCCTTGTGGTCAGAGGCCAGTTTTTGAACTGTGTCCTTTATTCTTTTGCAACACTGTGACAAAACAAGCGACAAGGTCCCCGACAATTCAACATCTTGACCTATACCATAAGGAAAATAAAAAAGAAACAGGCATTTCATTTTTATAAACTGGTAAACTCATCCATTATTCCTATATTATTTGTAATTTAGCACTCATATACTTGCTCTACATAGAAACATAGAAAACAGGTACAGCAGTAGGCCATTCGGCCCTTCGAGCCTGCACTGCCATTCAGTATGATCATGGCTGATCATCCAACTCAGAACCCTGTACCTGCTTTCTCTCTATACCCCCTGATCCCTTTAGCCGCAAGGGCCATATCTAACTTCCTCTTAAATATAGCCAATGAACCGGCCTCAACTGTTTCCTGTGGCAGAGAATTCCACAGATTCACCATTCTCTGTGTGAAGACGTTTTTCCTCATCTGTCCTAAAAGGCTTCCCCCTTTATCCTTAAACTGTGACCCCTCATTCTGGACTTCCCCAACATCAGAAACAATCTTCCTGCATCTAGCCTGTCCAATCCCTTTAGAATTTTATACGCTTCAATAAGATCCCCCCTCAATCTTCTAAATTCCAGTGAGTATAAGCCTAGTCAATCCAGTCTTTCTTCATATGAAAGTCCTGCCATCCCGGGAATCAATCTGGTGAACCTTCTCTGTACTCCCTCTATGGCAAGAATGTCTTTCCTCAGATTAGGGGACCAAAACTGCACACAATATTCTAGGTGCGGTCTCACCAAGGCCTTGTACAACTGCAGTAGAACCACCCTGCTCCTGTACTCAAATCCTTTTTGCTATGAATGCCAACATACCATTTGCCTTTTTCACCGCCTGCTGTACCTGCATGCCCACCTTCAATGACTGGTGTACAATGACACCCAGGTCTCGTTGCATCTCCCCTTTTCCTAATCGGCCACCGTTCAGATAATAATCTGTTTTCCTGTTCTTGCAACCAAAGTGGATAACCTCACATTTATCCACATTAAATTGCATCTGCCATGAATTTGCCCACTCACCTAACCTATCCAAGTCACCCTGCATCCTCTTAGCATCCTCCTCACAGCTAACACCGCCGCCCAGCTTCGTGTCATCCGCAAACTTGGAGATGCTGCATTTAATTCCCTCATCTAAATCATTAATATATATTGTAAACAACTGGGGTCCCAGCACTGAGCCTTGCGGTACCCCACTAGTCACTGCCTGCCATTCTGAAAAGGTCCCGGTTACTCCCACTCTTTGCTTCCTGTCTGCCAATTCTCTATCCACATCAATACCATACCCCCAATACCGTGTGCTTTAAGTTTGCACACTAATCTCCTGCGTGGGACCTTGTCAAAAGCCTTTTGAAAATCTAAATATACCACATCCACTGGTTCTCCCCTATCCACTCTACTAGTTACATCTTCAAAAAATTCTATAAGATTCGTCAGACATGATTTTCCTTTCACAAATCCATGCTGACTTTGTCCAATGATTTCACCTCTTTCCAAATGTGCTGTTATCACATCTTTGATAACCAACTCTAGCATTTTCCCCACCACCGATGTCAGACTAACCGGTCTATAATTCCCCGGTTTCTCTCTCCCTCCTTTTTTAAAAAGTGGGGTTACATTAGCCACCCTCCAATCCTCAGGAACTAATCCAGAATCTAAGGAGTTTTGAAAAATTATCACTAATGCATCCACTATTTCTTGGACTACTTCCTTAAGCACTCTGGGATGCAGACCATCTGGCCCTGGGGATTTATCTGCCTTTAATCCCTTCAATTTACCTAACACCACTTCCCTACTAACATGTATTTCCATCAGTTCCTCCATCTGACTAGACCCTCGGTCCCTTACTATTTCCAGAAGATTATTTATGTCCTCCTTAGTGAAGACAGAACCAAAGTAGTTATTTAATTGGTCTGTCATGTCTTTGTTCCCTATGATCAATTCACCTGTTTCTGACTGTAAAGGACCTACATTTGTCTTGACCAATCTTTTTCTTTTCACGTATCTATAAAAGCTTTTACAGTCAGTTTTTATGTTCCCTGCCAGCTTTCTCTCATAATCTTTTTTCCCTTTCCTAATTAAGCCTTTTGTCCTCCTCTGCTGGTCTCTGAATTTCTCCCAGTCCTCAGGTGTGCCGCTTTTTTTCGCTAATTTATATGTTTCTTCTTTGGACTTGATACTATCCCTAATTTCCCTTGTCAGCCACGGGTGCACTACCTTCCCTGGTTTATTCTTTTTTTTAAACTTTTTTTATTGAGTTTTCAAATAATTACAGAAAGAAAATATATTAAAAATATATATATACCCTTCCCCCTCCCCCCAGAAAGAAAGAAAGAAAGAAAGAAAAAAAGAGTGCCTGGATATCAGAAGATCCCCACATGCTCCATGGAGTTCGTAATAACTTTAGTATATATATTTCTTTCTTTCCCCAAATAACCAATTATTTTGTCTTCGGAGCACCTATATATTTAATCCTGTCTTTTGTAAATAAGGGCGCCAAATTTTCAAAAATGTTTCATATTTATCTCTTAAATTATAAGCAATTTTTTCAAGTGGAATACAGCTATAAATTTCATTCTTCCAACAATCTATACTTAAGTATGCATCCGATTTCCAAGTAACTGCAATAGCGCTTTGGCTACTGCCAGTGCAATTTTTATAAATTCTTTCTGATATTTATTCAATTTGGGTTTCGGTTTTATCCCTTCAATATCGCCTAGTAAAAATAATATTGGATTATGTGGAAGTTGTGTTCCAATAAAACTCTTAAATTTGTCCAAAAAGGTTGAATTTTAGAACAAGACCAAGTAGAATGTAAAAAAGTACCGATTTCTTGGTTACATCGGAAACACTGATCGGATAAATTTGGGTTTAATTTATTTATTTTTTGTGGTGTAATATATAATTGATGTAAAAAATTATATTGCACTAATCTTAACCGGACATTTATTGTATTTGTCATACTATCAAGACATAGTCTTGACCAATTTGTTTCTTCAATTTTAATATTCAAGTCACTTCCCCATTTTTGTCTTGACTTATGAACTCCTTGTTGAATTGCCTGTTTTTGAATCAAGCTATACATACAAGAAATAAATTTTTTAATCTTTCCTTTTTGAATTAAAGTTTCTATTTCATTAGATTTCGGCAATAACATTGTTTGACCTAATTTTTCTCTTAAATAAGCCCTTAATTGGAAGTAACAAAAAAGAGTGTTGTTTGATACTTTATATTTATTCTTTAATTGATCAAATGACATTAATATACCTCCTTCAAAACAATCTCCTATATATCTAATCCCTTTTTGAAACCAATTATATAAAAGTTGATTATCCATTGTAAAAGGAATAAGTCTATTTTGAATTAAAGATCTCTTTGCTAATAAAGATTTCTTTGTCTCATCATCAACATTTATCTTATTCCATAAGTCAATCAAATGTTTTAATATAGGAGATTCTTTCTTTTCCCGTATCCATTTAGATTCCCATTTATATATAAAATCTTCTGGTGTATTTTCTCCTATTTTATCTAGTTCTATTCTAATCCATGCCGGTCTATCTTTCTCAAAAAAAGATGCAATAAATCTAAGTTGATTTGCTTTATAATAATTCTTAAAATTTGGAAGTTGTAACCCTCCTAGATCAAATTTCCATGTCAAATTTTCCAACGATATTCTTGACATCTTACCTTTCCAAAGAAACTTCCTCACATATTTATTTAACTCTTGAAAAAACTTCTGGGGTAGTTGTATTGGTAGTGATTGAAATAAGTATTGTAGTCTAGGGAATATATTCATTTTTATGGTATTTACTCTATCTACTAATGTTATTGGTAATACCATCCATTTATCAAGATCTTCTTGAATTTGTTTCAATAATGGTAAGTAATTTAATTTATATAAGTTCTTTATATCATTATCAACTCTTATACCTAAATATTTTATACCATTTGCCGGCCATCTAAATTGAGTTATTGATCGACATTGACTATAATCTCCTTTAGTAAGAGGTAAAATTTCACTTTTATCCCAATTTATTTTATAACCTGATATTTTCCCATATTCTTCTAATCTATAGGATAATTTATGCAACGAGTGCAATGGGTTTGTTAAATAAAGCAGAACATCATCAGCAAATAAGTTAATCTTGTATTCTTCCTGATTAACTCTGAAACCCTTAATATCTGGGTCCATTCTAATTAATTCAGCTAATGGTTCTATCGCCAACACGAATAAAGCAGGTGATAATGGACAACCTTGCCTAGTTGACCTTGTTAACTGAAATGGTGTTGAAATTTGACCATTTGTCACTACTTTAGCTTTGGGATTAGTATTTAAGGTTTTAATCCATTTTATAAAAGATACTCCTAATCCATATTTTTCCAATACCTTAAATAAAAAATCCCATTCCAATCTATCAAATGCTTTTTCTGCATCTAAAGCAACTGCCACACTCATTTCCTCCCTCTTTTGCGCCAAATGAATTACACTAAACAACCGAGTTACATTATCTGCCAATTGTCTATTTTTAATAAATCCTGTTTGATCCATATGTACTAATTTTAGTAAGTATTTAGATAATCTGTTAGATAAGATTTTTGCTATTATTTTATAATCAGTGTTTAATAAAGAAATAGGTCTATATGATGCTGGCTTTAAAAGATCTCTATCTTTTTTTGGCAATACTATTAAAATAGCTGTCGAAAAAGATTCTGGAAGTTTATGCGTTCTTTCCGCTTGATGTATTAACTCCATAAAAGGAGGAATTAATAAATCTTTAAACTTTTTATAAAATTCAGGCGGAAAACCATCTTCTCCTGAAGATTTATTACTTTGAAGTGATCCTAGGGCTTCTTCGACCTCTTTCAATGTAAAAAGCATATCTAATCCCTTCTGTTCTTCCGTATGTAATTTTGGAAGAGTTATTTGTGATAAAAACCTTTCTATCTTGACATTATCATTTTGTGATTCTGATTTATACAACTCAGAATAAAAATTCTTAAAAATTTCATTAATTTCTAAAGGTCTATAAGTAATTTTATTTACTCTTGTTCGAATTGCATTTATTGTTTTAGAAGTCTGGTCTGTTTTTAACTGCCATGCAAGGACCTTATGTGATCTTTCACCTAGTTCATAATATTTCTGTTTAGTTCTCATAATTGCTTTTTCTGTTCGATATGTCTGAAGTGTATTATATTGTAACTTCTTATTAATAAGTTGTCTTCATTTTTCTTCTGTCATATTTCTTTGAGATTCTTTTTCTAATTTTGTAATCTCTTTTTCCAATTGATCTATTTCTATCATATATTCCTTCTTAATTTTAGAAGTATAACATTATCTGACCTCTCAAATATGCCTTCATTGCTTCCCACAATATAAATTTATCATCAACTGAATGTGAATTTGTAGCCAAAAAGAACTGAATCTGCTTTTTCATAAAATCACAAAAATCTTGACGTTTTAGTAATATTGAATTAAATCTCCATCTATAAATTGATTCCTCTTTATCTATCATTTATCATTGTCATTATCAAAGGAAAATGATCTGACAATATTCTCACTTTATATTCCATATTTTTCACTCTATCTTGAATATTCGTTGATAATAGGAAAAAATCTATCCTTGAATATGTTTTATGTCTATTTGAATAAAATGAATAATCTCTTTCTTTTGGATTAATTCTTCTCCATATATCAATCAAATTTAAGTCTTTCATCAATGATAGAGTTAATTTTACTACTTTTGATTTTGTGACAACCTTTGTTGATCTATCTAAAACTGGATCTAGACAAAAGTTAAAATCTCCACCTATTAATATTTTGTCATGTGCGTTAGCCAAATTCAAAAAGACCTCTTGTATAAATTTTACATCATTTTCATTTGGTGCATAAATATTCATAAGAGTCCATAGTTCTGAAAAAAATTGACAATGTATAATTACATATCTCCCCGCCGAATCAATTAATACATTTTGTATTTTAATTGGTAAATTTTTATTAACCAAAATTGCAACTCCTCTCGCCTTTGAATTAAATGAAGCTGCAATAACATTTCCAACCCAGTCTCTTTTTAATTTCTGATGTTCTATGTCTGTTAAATGTGTTTCTTGTACAAAAGCTATATCTGTTTTCACCTGGTTTATTCTTTTGCCAAACTGGGATGAACAATTGTTGTCGTTCATCCATGCGATCTTTAAATACTTGCCATTGCATATCCACCGTCAACCCTTTAAGTATCATTTGCCAGTCTATCTTAGCTAATTCACGTCTCATACCTTCAAAGTTACCCTTCTTTAAGTTCAGAACCTTTGTTTCTGAATTAACTATGTCACTCTCCATCTTAATGAAGAATTCCACCATATTATAGTCACTCTTACCCAATGGGCCTCATATGATAAAGATAAACATATGTTTATCTTCTGAACAACTTCTGGAAGTTAGTGATTAATTATTATATCTAGTGCAAATTATGGTTTAACAATTATGTCCAAATTAACTAACTCAACGTGCACATCAGTTAATTCTCAAAATGTGAATGTTGGCAACAAAGCTATTACTTACTTGTCAATTATAAACCTCTGCCTCAAAGAACCATTGAACATAAGTTTAAAGTAATAAAGTACTGGTAGCAAAGACAATACAAGGATTTATTTTTAAAACATAGTTAAATAGTTATCTGGAAAACAATGTTGGAAGGGCAGATTTAAATTAAGCCCTTCAAAAAGGTAACTGGAGTGAAGGCTAACTGGATGCCTCTTATACATAGCCACAACAAGCCTAATGAGTTGACTATTTCCTCCTTTGCTGTTATAATTCTATGATCCCAGTTGCTCAATGTGGCATTAAGCACAGTAGCTTTCCTGAACCACAGCAGTCTGTGAAAATGTTGAAGTAAATGTTCCTACAAATTGTTTGGTAGAAGCTCATCATCAAGGCAACAGTAATTATGCAACACACACAAAATGCTGGAGGAACTGAGCAGGTCAGGCAGCATCTATGGAAAAGAAGAAACAGTCAACGTTTCTGGCCGAGACTCTTCTTCAGGACTCATGTCCAACTTGTTCAACTAGTGTGCAACTTGCAGAGGATCTTGAAAGTGATAGTGTTCCTGTGACCAACTCTCCATATCCTCTAGTAATATAGCTGTAGCCACTGTATTGTGGCTGTACAGTACAATACATAAATACCAAACTTAGATAAACTAAATTATGATATATTGAATGGCTGGCTTATTAAGTCAAGGAGAGAATGGTTAAACTCCCTCTTGCTAGAAGGCGGTTTTGCTTGATAAGCTTAAATGAATTTTATTTGCCACTTACCTGCTCCAAGCCAGAATGTTGTTTGTCAGTGATAATAGTAAACCTGATTCCGACCACCTAAGCACAAGACAAACCAGAAACACATTCTGGCTCCTCTCTCAACCCCTGCTCTTCTCTCTAGCCCATCACCTCCCTCTGGTGCCCCTCCTTCCATTTCTTCCATGATCCACTGTCCTCTCCTATCAGATTCCTTCTTTTTCAGCCCTTTTCCTCTTCCATCGTACATTCCAAGTTTCTCACTTCACCCCCTCCCCTTCCTCCACCCATCCACCCTCCCCCCACAAGGCTTCACTTACCACTTGCCAGCTTGTACTCCTTCCCCTCCCTCCACTTTGTTATTCTGGATTCTTCTCCAATCCTGATTTAAGGGTCTTAGCCCAAAATGTCAACAGTTTATTCCCTTCCACAGATGCTGCATGATTTGCTGAGTTCCTTCAGCACTTTATGTATACATGTATACTTTAAGAGTATTTCAAAACTTATTCCTTTATAGAACTATTTGTCTGTGCTTAAAAATACAGAGATAGCAATTAAAATGCATCCCAAGAAGGATTATTATAAAATCAGACAATCTTTGTCTTTTCTGCTGTAGACTGGAAATGCACAGAAAAACTACTATAGTTTGTGAACAGGTATCCTTTCAAATTCTCAAGATTTCTTTCTTCAAGACGACTGGTGAAGCTTCCTTCTAGCTGACTGCACAACTGTGATTAAGGACTTATTCTGATAAATACACTGTACCAACATACCTAACAAACATAGATGTTGCCTGATCTGCTGAGTTCTTCCAGCATATTGTATATGCTACACTGAGCTATGGTGTTGTCTCCATTTGAAATAATGTCATTACATTCATAACCTTCCAACCTGGGGGAACTGTTCTAGAATCTAAAAAACTTTTGGTTGGTAATAGCCACTGTCTACATTGCCATCATCTTAAAAGCCCTATTATGCAAAGTTAGCAGCTCCTGGAGGTTAATCATTTTTTAGTTCCATGATTTTCTCCAATATTCTTAAATATTAAATAGCACCAATTTCTAATGCTAATTTCTTATCAGACCAGATATTCTTCACTATTTACAGCAGGTTTTCACCTGTGAAGACTAATAATAAGATTGTTTAATTTCTCTCTAACTTCTTGTTATAATTTATCCCAGTTCAGCCAATAAGCAGCTAACATTAACTTAAAAAAACATATTAAAAAGGAAAATTTAGGTAATGTTAAGGTGCCTGTGTTGAGGATACATCATGGCGGAAGTGTTGCTGCTTATCTGTATTGATCTCTTGGCCAGGAAGTCAAGGGAGGTGCTGTCCAAGCCTAATTTTATGTTCTCATTGGATTACACTCGGATTCTACTTCCTCCTTCAGTTGTATTTTTTTTTAACTGAAATTATAGCTTACATTGGACTTCAAAAGTTACACTTGCCTGGAGAAGATCTGTTATTCGGTCAGGGGGGCAGTCTGCAAGATTTAACACCAAATGGCAACCTTTAAGTTTTGTCAAAAATATGGATGCTGAAAAAAATATTTGAATGTGTAAGGTGCTCTATCTTTATATGTACACTAGGTATCTATTTTTGACTGGTCTGGCTGGTTCTGTTTGTTCTTGGTTATTGAGGGGTGGGCGGGTTCTTTTTGTAACTGGTATAAAATGGTTGGTTGTATTGTAACATATGTTCTGTTATTTTTCTTTATAAAATACTTTGATTAAAAAATGTTACACTTGCCCAATGTTATCAGACTTAAGTTCCAAAAGACATATAAAGGAAAACAATGAAGAACATCTTACTTTTAGAGCTGTCACTGTATATAACAAATGAGCAGCATTTCCCAACCATTAAACATATAGTGGGAAAAAGAGATTACCCTCCTTGATAAGAGTAGAAAAATAGAGTAGAAACAGATTCAGAAAAAAAAGTTTTTAAAAATGGTCATTACAAGGATTAAATACAGGGATGCTCCAAAAATAATAAACTTATTTATTCCTTGCTAATCAAGTCAGCTATCATTCTGTAGGATCTGACAGTAGTTAAGTCAGCAAATACAGAACCACAATATCTTGCAAGCTTAATTAAGGGTTGCCCTATGGTTCATGCTCACTCTTATTGAACCCACACGAGAACAATGGCTGTGTGTAATAATTGGTTCATTATTGTCATCTGTACTGAGACAATGGAAAAACTTGATGTTGCACACCATCCATACAGATCATTCCAAAACATAAGTACATCAAAGTAATGCAAAAGAAAATATAATGTTACCATTACAGGGAAAGTGCAGCAAGGATGAACAAATAATGACAAGGTTGATTGACAAATGAGAGTTCATCAGGTACAAAAGGCGCCACGGTTAGCGCGATACTATTACAGCTCCGGACACTGGAGTTTGGAGTTCAATCCATGCATGCTCTGTAAGGAGTCTCTGTACATTCTCCCAGTGGAATGCATGGGTTTCTCCTGATCCTCCAGTTTCTTCCCACGGTCCAAAGAAACACAGGTAGGTTAATTAATCAATGTAAATTGTCCCATGATTAGGTTAGGGTTAAATCGGGATTGTCAGGGGTTGCTAGAAGGGCCAGAAAGGCTTATTCTGCACTGTATCTCTAAATAAATGAATAAGCAGAATCTGCTCAAGAGTCAAAACAGTGCCATGGGGGGGAGGGGGGTGCGAGAGAGAGAATGGTGAGAATGGTTGAAATGAGAGCGATCTTTGATTATGATGGCTGTTTTCCCTGAAGCAGTGGGGAGTGTAGTCAATGGAGGGGAGACTAATTTTTGTGGTGGATTAACTAATCTGGGTCCACAACTTTCTGCACTTTCTTGTTATCTCGGACAGAGCAGTTGCCTATCTGGATAGGATGCTTTTAATGGTGCATGTATAAAACTTACTGAGGGCCAACAGATACATGCTAATTCCTTAGTCCTTCATCTTCTGAGGAAAAAGAGAGACTGGTGTGCTTTCTTGGCCATAGCATCAATGTGGTTGGACCAAGACAAGCTATTGGTGATATCTACTCTAGGAACTTGAAGCTTTTGATTATCTCCACCTCAGGAGCATTGACTGAGACTGGACCTGTGCTCCAGCCTACTTCGTGCAGCCAAAAAACAGCATTTTTTTTGCTTACAGTGAGGAAAGGGTTGCTTTCTTGACACTATACCACTAGGCTATCTCCTTAGTGTACTCTATTTTGTGTCTCAAATCCAGCCCACTGATCTGGTGTAATCTACAAATTTATAGATGGAATTAAAACAGAATCTCATCGCACAGTAATGAGCATATAGGGAGTTAACAAAGGGGGTGCGGGCACAGCCATGCAGGGTAACAGTGTTGAGGAAAATCATGGCGAAGATATTGCTATTCTTACTAACTGTTGTCTGTTGCCAGGAAGTAAAGGATCCAGTTGCAGAGAAAGGTGCTGACTCCAAGGTCTAGGAGTCTGGAAATACATTTACTTGGAGTTACAAAATTGAAGGCAGAGCTTTAATCAAGAGGAGCAATTCACTGTAGGTCTAGTGGACAGAAAGGACATTTAATAATCATAAGATCATGTAACTTGCACCAAAGTAGTCTAGATACCAGGATTAAAATGCTGGAAACAGAATATTTCTCTGAATTCAATAAGTTCATGAAAGATAATTTGTTACACTAGTCCACTGCCATGTAAAGAAATCTGCAGCTCCAATGTAATTAGCATTATTAGTAGCAACTTCAATTACATGATGACCCAAAGCAATATCATAAATTACCCATACAAAACTTGGAAGTGAACGTATACATACAAGTTAATTCTGCAGGATGTGAGACAGGAAAAGAGTTAAGTGAATAAAAGAATAGTGCAATGGAGACAAGAAAGACTGCAGATGTTGCAAAACTAGAGAGAGAGAGAGAGAGAGAGACACACACACACAGACACGCAGAAAATGCTGGTGGAGCTCAGCAAGTCAGGCAGTTTATATGGAAATAAATAAATGGTCAACATTTCAGTCTGTTGAGTGTTCATTTCATTCTATAAATGCTGCCTGATTTGCTGAGTTCTAGCATTTCATATGTAGCTCCAGAATCAGATTTATTATCACCGGCATGTGACGTGAAATTTAAATTAGCAGCAGCAGTTCAATGCAATACATAATCTAGCAGAGAAAAAAAAAATAATAAGAATAAACAAGTAAATCAATTAGGTATATGGAATAGATTTTTAAAAACGTGCAAAAACAGAATTACTTTATATTTAAAAAGTGAGGTAGTGTCCAAAGATTCAATGTCCATTTAGGAATTGGATGGCAGAGGGGAAGAAACTGTTCCTGAATCGCTGAGTGTGTGCCTTCAGGCTTCTGTACCTCCTTCCTGATGGCAACAATGAGAAAAGGCCATGCCCTGGGTGCTGGAGGTCCTTAATAATGGACGCTGCCTTTCTGAGACACCGCTCCCTAAAGATGTCCTGGGTATTTTGTAGGCTAGTACTCAAGATGGAGCTGCCTAGATTTACAACCTTCTGCAGCTTCTTACAGTCCTGTGCAGTAGCCCCTCCATATCAGACAGTGATGCAGCCTGTCAGACTGCTCTCCACGGTACAGCTATAGAAGTTTTTGAGTGTACTTGCTGACATGCCAAATCTCTTCAAACTCTTAATAAATATAGCTGCTGTCTTGCCTTCTTTATAGCTACATTGATATGTTGGGACCAGGTTAGATCCTCAGAGATCTTGACACCCAGGAACTTGAAGCTGCTCACTCTCTCCACTTCTGATCCCTCTATAAGGATTGGTATGTGTTCCTTCATCTTACCCTTCCTGGTCCATAATCAGCTCTTCCATCTTACTGAGGTTGAGTGCTAGGTGTTGCTGTGGCACCACTCCACTAGTTGGCATATCTCACTCCTGTACGCCCTCTCGTCACCACCTGAGATTCTATCAACAATGGTAGTATCGTCAGCAAATTTATAGATGGTATTTGAGCTATACCTATCCACACTGTCATGTGTATACAGATAGTAGAACAGCCAGCTAAGCACACACCTCTGAGGTGCGCCAGTGTTGATCGTTAGCAAGGATACGTTATCACCAATCTGCACAGATTGTGGTCTTCTGGTTAGGAAGTTGCAGAGGGAGGTAGAGGACCAGGTTCTGCAACTTCTCAATCAGGATTGTGGGAATGATGGTATTAAATGTTGAGCTACAGTTGATGAACAGCATCCTGATGTAGGTGTTTGTGTTGTCCAGGTAGTCTAAAGCCGTGTGGAGAGCCAGTGAGATTGCGTCTGCCGTTGACCTATTGTGGCAATAGGCAAATTGCAATGGGTCCAGGATCTTGCTGAGGCAGAAGTTCAATCTAGTCATCACCAACCTCTCAAAGTATTTCATCACTGTCGATGTTAATGCTACAGGGCAATAGTCATTAAGACAGCCCACATTATTCTTCTTAGGCACTGGTATAATTGTTGCCTTTTTGAAGCAAGTGGGAACTTCCACCCGTAGCAGTGAGAGGTTGAAAATGTCCTTGAATACTCCCGCTAGTTGGTTGGCACAGGTTTTCAGACCCTTACCTGGTACTCCACCAGGACCTTCCACCTTGTGTTCTCCCTTTCAAAGTGTGCATAGAAGGCATTGAGTTCATCTGGTAGTGAAGCATCACTGTCATTCACGCTATTGGGTTTCGCTTTGTAGGAAGTATTGTCTTGCAGACCCTGCCAGAGTCATTCTGCATCCAATGTTGCCTCCAATCTCAATCAAAATTGTCTCTTTGCCCTTGAAATAGCCCTCTGCAAATCATACCTGGTTTTCTGGTACAGGCCTGGGCTGCCAGACTTGGATACACAAAAAGTTACAATGCTGATCGATCCTATTAAAAGGAGACATTTATGTGGCTGCTTTTTAGTATTATATATCAATGTTACATCAGTTATTAAGCCCATCTAATCTCACAGATGAATACAAAGGATCACAATGAAATATTTTGTTGACCTGGGAAGTTCTGCTCCTCAGAAAAATGTTTCTCCCTGAAACATTACTAAAAATGGGTATTATCACAATCATATTGTGGTGAATGCAAAAATTGCCACCTGGGTTTTCCACATTATCACAGTGACAACACTTATAAAGTGCTTCATCAGCCGTGAGAAATTTTGAAATTTCCAAAGCTAATGTGTTAAAAGACCAAGTGTTTACAGGTTTCTTTACATTTATAACATTTTCAATCAAATATACCTCAAATTTTTATGTGCTACAATGCAACTATAGTCACGTTTGGAAGGTCAAACTAGAAGGCCGAGTACAAAGTCAGAGGGAGGTGAATCTGTGGCATTTGCTGCCCTAGGCAGCTGTGGAGGCCAGGTCACATGGGTGTACTTAAGGTGGAGTTGAAAGGTTCTTTATTAGTCTGGGCATGAAAGGTTATGGGGAGAAGGTAGGAGAAAGGAATTGACAGAGAAAAGGATCAACCATAATGAAATGGCAGAGCAAACTTGAAGGACGAAATGGCCTAATTCTGCTCCTATGTCTTATGGTCCAAGGTTAACAGAAGGATTCTTAACAGTGCAGAAGAACAAAAGGATCTTGAGATGCAAAACCATAGATTCTCCCAAAGTTGCCACACAAGTTCATTTGGGTGATCAAGAAAGCAAATGGGGTATCGGTATTCATTAGTCAGGAGAGTGAATACAAGAGACATGAAATAATGTCAGAATCAGATTTACTAACACTGATGTGCTTTGAAATTTGTTTTACAGCAGTAGAATGCAAAACATAAAAAATTTATTACAAGTTTAATAATAAATATATCAAAAATAAATAGTGCAAAAAAAGATAGCAAAATTGTGAGGTAGTATTCATAGATCATTCAGAAATGTGATGAAGGGGAAGCAGCTGTTCCTAATATTATGTGTGCATCTTCAGGCTCCTTCCTGTACCCCCTCACTGAAGGTAATAATGAGAAGGCAGGTCCTAGATGGTGAGTGTCCATAAAGATGGATGTTGCCTTTCTGAGGCATCACCTTTTGAAGATGTCCTCGATAATGAGGAGGCTACTGCCCAAGAAGGAGCTGGCAGAATCTATAATCCTCTGCAGATTTATAAAACTCTGGATGAACCAGATTTGGAGTATTGTGTTTAGTTCTGTTTGCCTCATTATTGGAAGGATGTGGAAGCCTTAGAGAGGGTGCAGAGGAGATTTACAAGGATAGGTTCAGTGAGCTGGGGTTTTCTCTTTGGAGCAAAGGATGATGAGAGGCATCTTAAGAGAGGATAATGAGTTAAGAGACAGAGCAGACAGCCATCATCTTTCTCCCAGAGCAAAGAATGGCTAATGTGAGCAACCATACTTTTAAGGTAATTAGAAGAAAGCATGGGGGGGGTGGTGGTGAAAGAATATCAGAGGTATTTATATTATATATGAACACAGAGAATGGAAAGGGCATGGCATGCACTGCCGGGCTGGTGGTAGTAGCAGCAGATGCATTAGGGACATGGACTAAAGAAAGATAGAGGGAAGGATCTTGCAGCAGGTTAAAAGGTCAGCACAAAATTGTGGGCCAAAGGGCTTGTATTGTTTTATGTTCTATGCTGTCAGACACTTATCCATCACAATTTTACACCCATTACATTATGTGCAACTCTGCCATAGATGGTCCCAGACCCAGCTGTGAAAGGAGGAGAGTTGGGCATGAGGCTAGCAACCCCATCCCATAAAAACCTAGAGCTACAGGAACACCAACAGAAGCTCCAAAGACATGGGAGACCAAGGACAGCAAGATGATGTGCTGTACCTGGGGATGACTTGAAAGACTGGCCCAGCATAGAGGACTCCTGCGAGCTGCTATCAGTGACCTATGCCCCAGAAGGGGTAGTGAGCTTAAGCACGTACACTGTGTGTACAATACAAGGGGTATGGCTATTGTAAACAATGTGACCATGTTAGTAAATAAATTAATTCTACTTCTTGCTGGTAATTATGTTCTACCAAAGTGCCAAACCTACAGCTCATGAGACCCAACTAAGCCATAGAAATCTGACCCTCAAGGGCCAAGTCAGAGTCTCATTTAATCCATATGACCTATAATGGAACATGAAAAACATGAATTACTTTTCAAATTCTAGAAGCCATCTCTCAAGAGTGTTTTATATATTTTCAAAGATGCTGAACCACTTAATAACTTTCCTTATTTAATATTTCACACATTTTCTCCTGAAAAACATTTATTAGCCCCCAATTTTTTTTATTATAAAGTCAGTTGAAAATAGAATTGTACAGCATAGACTCTTTGTCCCACTGCACTTATTCTGACCCCCATGATTGTCCATATTAATTTGACTTTTCTGCATTAATTCATAAAGAAACTTGTCAACATCCTACATCTCCACATTTAAAATTTGCGTTCAGGTCCCCAAGAGCCACTCTTGCCTTCACAATTTCCCCTCCCCACTCTATCTTTATTTACATAAAACGATCTTTGGGTTTTGAACTATTACCCAATACATTTTTCATACTCCTTTAAATTTCCAAATACCATTTAATTTTACTCATATACCTTATATATATTTTGAGATTTATCTTGTCTTTCATTTTTTTTTTGCCTTAGCAAAACTATCTGCAGTTGGCCATCAGGTTTTGTCTGACATAGTTATGCCACTTTTCTATTACTGTGAGGACAAGACCACTCTGCATTGCTTTAAGACTCAATGACATTAAGTCATGTTTTCAACATTATTTTCAGCTTCCCATTTCAAAACCTTTATAAGAACATAAGAAATAGGAGGAGGAGTAGGCCACCTGGCCTGTCGAACCTGCTCCACCATTCAATAAGATCATGGCTGATCTGGACTCATCTCCACCTACCTGCCTTTTCCCCATAACAGTTAATTCTTCTACTATGCAAAAATCTATCCAACCTGGTTGTAAATATTTTTACTAAGGTAGCCTCCACTGCTTCATTGAGCAGAATATTCCACAGATTCACCACGTTCTGGAGGAAGTAGTTCCTCCTCATCTTCGTCCTAATTCTACTCCCTGTATCTTGAGGCTACGTCCCCTAGTTCTAGTCTCACCTACCAGTGGAAACAACTGTCCTGCCTCTATCATATCTATCCCCTTCATAATTTTATATGTTTCTACAAGATCTCCTCTCATTCTTCTGAATTCCAGCAAGTATAGCCCCAGGTGGCTCAATCTCTCCTCATAGTCTAACTCCCTCATCTCTGGAATCAACCTGGTGAACCTCCTCTGCATCGCCTCCAAAGCCAGTATATCCTTCCTTAACTGATTCTATAATGTTATATGAATTGAATTATAATCACTACCACAAAAATGCTCATTCAGTGATGCTCCTTCCATCTGCTTTATTCACCAAAATTAATACCAGAATTACCCCCCACCCCAGCCTCATTCCTTGGTACATATTGGCTAAAACAATTCTTCTGATTGCAACTTAGAAATTCTCCACAAGTCTGTCACACAGATTGTATGCCAATTAATAAAGAATATTTGGAATCCTCCACTTCAAGTGTCCCAGTGCTTTGGCATCTGTCATATACACTCAGTAGCCACCTTATTGGATGCAGCAGAGGAACCCAGTATGATCATCTGTTGCTATAACCAATCCACTTCGAGGTTTGATGTGTTGTGTGTTCAGAGACGCTCTTTTGCATACCACTGTTATAATGAGTTACTGTTGCCTTCCTGTCAGTTTGAGCCAGCCTGGCCATTCTTCTCTGACCTCTCTCATTAACAAGACGTTTTCTCCCACTGGAATTTTTTTTGAATCTCGCACCATTCTCTGTAAACTCTAGAGACTGTTGTGCATGAAAATGCCAGGAGATCAGCAGTTTCTGAAGTACTCAAATCACCCCATCTGGCATTCATTCCACAGTCAAAATCACTTGGATCATATTCTTCTACATTCTGATGCTTGGTCTGAACAACAACTATGTCTACATGCTTTATTCATTGAGATGCTGCCACATGATTGGCTGACTGAATACTTGCATTAACAAGGAGTACAGGTATACCCAATAAAGTGGCCACTGAGTGTAAATCTATCTTACAAAAGCATTTTAGGATCAGCAAAGAATGAAATAAAGGGAAAACAGAAGGCAAAGTTAAAATAACAAGGTCCACTTAAGATGCAGTAAATCTTACTAATGCATTCTTTATCGATTATATATTTTGCTGACACTCCAGAAGCATTTTCTTTCTTGATATAAAGTACTCATTGAGAATCTCAGTCGCCATGAATAAGCTTCCCTTTTATTCTTTGATCAGTTCCATTTCTCTTCAGTACAACTTTCTTCCCGTTTATAATATTGCCCATGTAGCAGGCTTCCCATGCAGCTGATAAATCCAAAGGAATGGCAGAGACCAATACAGTTTGGTATCAGCAGCGTCACAGGAGTTGTCAGTCAACATTGAACTCAATGTAGGACTGTCTTAGGGACTCCAGCTCCAGATTTTTCCTCAGGTTTTACTCCCAAGGCCTTCACCACGAGAGGGTATAGCCCCAAGGCAGCAGAGGTTTTCCTTCTCCTAGATGAGGTGAAAACCACAGCTGACGAGATCCATCTGCTCAAAGGTGCCAGTAACCTGCCTTTCCCCTTCTGTCAGTAGAAATGGTTCCACCAGGCTTAGTAGCTAACGCACATGTAAAGACCAAGAACTGAACTTGGTTGTCAGAGGCTACTTGAGACACATACCATTTGCAACATTTAATAGGCAGTGGGAGCTTTCTTATAACACAGTTTTGAAAACATAGTGCAATATTATTGCAAAACCTTAACTCAAATCACTAGACTTTGTATCAAGAAGGTGGCAATAATTATTAAAGAACGTCATCATCTGGGGCATATCCTCTTCTCAACAGCTTCTTTCCCTCCGCCATCAGATTTTGAAGTGGTCTATTCACACTATTTCATTATTTGATTTCTGAACTAATTTATTCTTGTAATTTACAGTAATTGTATACCTGGCACAGTACTGCTGCTGCAAATCATCAAATTTTGCAAAATATGACAGTGATAATAACCCTGACTCTGGTGTCTAAAATCAAAATGTCAAAAAAAAGTTAATATAAAGTTAACTACATACTACTAAAAAATTCATTCAGTGTGCTATTTCAAAGTGAAAACATTTTAGCTGGTATGAAAAATTCTAATCTGTTATACTTCCTATGAAGATCTTAATACTGTTATTGCAGAGATTAAAGTTACAATTCAAGTTTTTACAACCTGTAGACTAGTCTGCACACTGAAACAGATGACTTGCCAAGCCTGTAAAAGCCATCTTGTAATAAACACACCTTTTCCAATAGGTGCGCCAACGTATAATCAGTGTGCATACATGGGACCACACTCACCCTCGCACGAGTGAAATTTTAGATCAGATAATGTGCATGGTAATATCTCCAAAACTACAGTATCACTTCAATGGAATATGATGTAAAGCAGCTGTATAACACTCTGTGCTATTTGATCTGCGGATAGTGCCCAGTAAAAAAACACCGGCGCGTAAAGGTCTGATGTTTGTATTTTATAACATCACGCAGTTATCTCCAGCTGTAGTCGTTAGTCCAGCCATTAAATTTCGTACTGTGTTGTAGTGCAATACATATCACGTAGTGTAAAGTTCACACACTGAGTGAAGCTCTGATGAGAACCCAGGGCTGCCAGCGGTAATGCACTGGGGTCAAGTATACATCGTGGAGTCGAGGTGACAAACAGATCGGTCCCAGCACTATGTTCCTCAGAGTAATAGCAAAGTAAACAGACAGTATATACATGTTACATGTACAGGCCCGTGCTCAGTGAGGTTACCGCCGTGGCGACGTTGACTCACCACCGGTCTGGCTCAGCTCTTGCCTCAGACCGCTCGTGTATTCGATCAGCTCCTCCAGAGTCCGGTCGCAATGCTGCCCGTACGAGGTGAATTTCTGCAGAACTTTATCGAGCTCCCTCTCCACGTTGAGACATTGCTCCATTATAAGGCGAGCGAAAGGGAAGGGAGGAGGGAGGAGTAAGGGAGAGGAAACGAGAGGCAACCGAAGCTCGATGGCTGACCGGTCACTGGGTCCCGGCCCTGACTACACCCCCTCCCCCGGCCCGGACCAGCCTGGCTGCGCCTGCGCCGTTACCGCGATCCGGTCCGAGCGGCGCCGCGCGCCCCGACGCTCGCGACTGTTTTTGTTTTTCTCGAAGCGGCAGCGGCGACCTCGCGCAACAGGTGGAACCCAGCAACGGCACCAAACCGGAGGGGTGGGTATACATGCAAGGAACGAAACAAACCCCTAAACTCCACTGAATATCGGACAGGTTAACAACAACCCTTGTTTCAACTATTTTTCTATGTGTGGATAACATATGAAGGAACTATGTAGACCTAATGACACGTTTCAATTTATAACCGCCCACCGAACCTTCCCCCTAGTTTTCCCCTCCACTAGTGGATAGGACCGGAAATTGCGCACGACATTGGTCAGTGATTAGGTTTATTGAAGGGACGATAAAACATTAAATTAACAGCGAACCGAGGGTCGATTAGATCGTTTTAGTCTGTTATAGATTTTGGAATATTCGTTTAAAGCAGCAGTTGCGCTTGTTTAGATGGCAGGCCTCCTTTAACCTTTGACCTGGTTTCGCAGATTTATCTCTGTAGGGGCGTTGCAGCTTTGGTCAGTGCTCTTGGAGTCTGGTGCTATTTTAAATTTTGTCTCAAATGTTTTTAATTATTCCTTCACGTTCGGATTGGCAATGCTAAGAGTGTCCCTGAACTAAAGAGGTCAGTTAGTGAACCACATTGGGAGGTCAGACAAAAATACAGATCACTGGAAGAGGTCAGCGGGTTAGTCGGCATTCGTGGAGACAAAAGGGCTGAAAGGGTAAACGAAAGTTTGCCAGGATATAGCTGTGTAAGGGGTGGGGGGTATTTGGAATAGAGGCTGGTAGTGAATGTACGAGTGATAAGCCTCTCGTTAACTAGATAAACGTGGCAGGTGTCCCTCCGTATAGGTCATTAGTGAACTAGTAAAAGTTCTGCATCAGTGCTGGTTTCGTAGTTGCTGTTTAAAAAGCGGTACTTTTAAAATCCCCAGTATATTTGCATTTTAGTTCCTCAGCTGCTACAATGGGTTTCAAGCTCGTTTATCAAAATCAGTAGTCCAAAACTACAGGTGCTAGTTCACGTGCTTCTTTACAGCTTGTGAGAAAGAAAAATGTAAATAGCAAGCATTAGAAGCAAGTCTGTCAAAGCCTTTATTTAATAAAATTTGACTATGTAATTGTATTAATCGATAACAGCTCCATTTTCATTAATTTCATTAATTAATTTATGATTAATTTTGCAGTGTGGTAGAAGATAGATGCAGTTTATCAATTATTGTTTTGCAATCTGTAATTCAGTTTCTTTCATAGAAAGATGCCAGCATTTTAAATATTAAATTTTACCAATCCTGGTCCACCAACTAGGCAACACACACAAAATGCTGGTGGAATGCAGCAGGCCAGGCCCGAAACGTCGACGGCGCTTCTCCCTGTAGATGCTGCCTGACCTGCTGCGTTCCATCAGCATTTTGTGTGTGTTGCTTAAATTTCCAGCATCTGCAGATTTCCTCGTGTTTGCCTTTTAAATCCACCAACTAGGTAGATGATTTTGTGTTAGTCCTGGCATGGTCAGTGATTATCCAATTCTCCTGTTATGTCCATGTGGTTTTCTTATACACAGCTGTATTTAATGTATGGTCATGCATTTTGGCAGAAGAAATGAAAGGGTTGACTTTGTACTAAATAGAGAGAAAATGCAAACATCTGAATCACAAAGGGACCTGGGAGTCCTTGTGCAGGATTCCCTAAAGATTAATTTGCAGGTTGTGTCTGTGGTGAGGAAGGCAAATGCGATGTTAGCATTCATTTCAAAAGGACTAAAATATAAAAGCAGTGATGTAATATTGAGCCGTAATAAAGCACTGGTGAAGCCTCGCTTGGATTCTTGTGAGCAGTTTTGGGCCCCTTAGAAAGGATGTGCTGAAACTGGAGGCTGAAGTGATGATAGATAGGACATATAGAGAGGTACTTAGACCTAAGGAGCAGGACACAGGAAAACAGGTGACAAAAGGAGCCAGTGCAGATTACCCCTGTGGCATCCCCCTCAACAACAGGTATATCACTTTGAATAAAGTCACAGCGGTCGGGTCTCTGGCATTGAGTCTGCCTCTGTGACTCAGAAGGGAAGCGGGAGAAGAGGCACGCTATGATGATAAGGGATTCATTGGTTGGGGGAAAGGACAGGAGGTTCTGTGGGCAAGAACGAGATTCCCGGATGGTATGTTGCCTTCTGGGTGCAAGGGTCCAGGATATCTCGGAATGAGTCCTCGACATTCTTGCGTGGTAGTGTGAACAGCCAGAAGTGGTGGTCCACGTAGGTAACCATGACAAGGGTAGGATGAGTGACAAGGTTCTACGTAGGGAGTTAGGTGCTAAGTTAAAAGGCAGAACCTCCAGGGTTGTGATCTCAGGATTGCTACCCTTGCCACATGCTAGTGAGGCCAGAACTGCAGATTATACAGTTTAATACGTGATCAAGGAGTTGGTGTAAGAGGGAGGGCATAAAATTTTTTGATCAGTGGGCTCTCTTCCAGGGAAGCTGGACTGGTTTACACCTGAACTGGAGGGGGACTAATATCCTAGTGGGAAGGTTTGTTAATGCTGCACAGTGGGATTTAAACTAGAGTTACAGGGGGATGGAAACTGGAGTGTCAGAACAGTGAGTAGAGAGATTGTGGAGGCAGATGTTGGTAAGACTTCAGACAAAGTTAGGAATCAAAAGGTTGATCGTGGTGTGACTAGTGTCCTGAGCTGCCTATGTTTAAATGCGAGAAGTATTGTAGGAAAGGTGGATAATAGTGCTGAAGATGAGGTAGCTGGTTTACAAATAGAGACAATGTGTAATGTGGAGAGGCTGTTGATAAGGCAAAATTAAAGACAACAGGATGAGTTCCAACGTAAAAGGTGGACAAAATCAAAAAGGGTGAATACAGGATGTATCTGAATGCACACAGTATACTGAATAAGGTAGACAAACTTACAGCACAGTTGCAGATTGACAGGTATGATGTTGTGAGCATCCCATAATCATGGCTGAAAGTTTATAGCTGGGAGCTTAATGTCCAAGGATACACATTCTATCGAAAGGATAGGCAGGAAGGCAGAGGGGATGGCATTGCTCTGTTAGTGAAAAGAAACGAAATCAAATCATTAGAAAGGGGTGACATGAGGTTGGAAGTTGTTGAATCATTGTGGATAGAGGTAAGCAACTGCAAGGGTAAAAAGACCCTGATGGGAGTTGCATACAGACCCTCAAACATCCTTTGTAGGATGTGGCCTACAAATTACAATAGGAGATAGGAAACGCATGCTAAATAAGGGCAATGTTACAATAGTTATGAGGGACTTCA
The DNA here is from genome assembly GCF_048418815.1 of Hemitrygon akajei. Taxonomy (NCBI): domain Eukaryota; kingdom Metazoa; phylum Chordata; class Chondrichthyes; order Myliobatiformes; family Dasyatidae; genus Hemitrygon; species Hemitrygon akajei. The sequence continues at coordinate 28,744,716 of NC_133127.1, forward strand.
ATATGCAGGTAGATTGGGAAAATAAGGTGCTAGATTCCAAGAGGAGAAATTTCAAGAGTGCCTAAGAGATAGATTTTTGGAGGAGCTAATGTTGAGCCCACTAGAGGATCAACTATTCTGGATTGGGTGTTGTGCAATGAACCAGCATGGATTAGAGAGCTTAAGGTAAAAGAACCCTTAGGGCCAAGTGATCATAATATGATTGAATTCACTCTGAAATTCGAGAAGGAGAACCTAAAGTCAGGTGGCTCTAGCCCTATATTGACTGGAAGTCAGAAGAATGAGGGGTGACTTCTTGAAACCTATCGAATGGTGAAAAGCCTTGGTAGAGTGGATGTAGAGACGATGTTTCCTATTCTGGGAGAGTCTAAGACCAGAGGACAGAGCCTCAGAATAGAGGGGCATCCTTTGAGAATGGAGAGGAGGAGAAATTTCTTTAGCCAGATAATGATGAATCTGGAATTCTGTGCCACAGGTAGCTGTGGGGGCCAAGTCTTTATGTATATTTAAGGCAGAGGTCAGGGAAAGAAGCAGGACATGGGGGCTAAGAGGAAAATTGGATTAGCCATGATGAAATAGTGGAGCAAGCTCAATGAGCCAAATGCCTAATTCTGCTCCTATTATCTAACGGTCTAAATGCCAGTTTTTATATATGCCGTTTTAAAGCTGAACCCCCAAGCCTGCCCCCACCATTCAGTATAACCAGCCCCAGCCCTAAACTTACTGTGCTACTTCCTCATTAGCCCTCAATTCCCTAATCTTTCAAAAGTTTACCTCTTTATCTAGCCTCCAATACCACCCAGGGTAGAGAATAGTAGATTTTCTCTGTGCACTAGGTTAAGAAATTCCCACATATATCAACTGTAAATGACTGTTTCCTTCTTTTGTAACTATGTTCTCTTATTCAAGACTCTGCCACTAGTGAGATTTGCCTGTCATACCCCCTTAAAGTCTCGTATATTTCATTAAGATCACACACATTGTTTTAATCTCCAAACAGTAGAAATCCAATTTAGCTGTTAGTAACAAGACCACCCCTCTCATTGTAAGGAAAATGGCCTGGTGAATCTCTTCTAGATTTCCTGCAATGCTGCTAATAGTTTCTCAAATAAAACTGTATCCAGTACTCCAGGTAGGTATAGCTTCAGCAACAGGCTATGCAATTGTAACAATATTTCTCTATATTTAAACTTGATTCCCCTCGCAATCCAAACTACTTACTCACCCACTTGCTATCGTTTTGTGATACTGGCACAAGACCGCCTAGGTCCCTCTGTACTCCATTATTTAACAATCAATCTACATTTAAATAATAATAGCTTTTCCACTGACTGAAATGCATGAGCTTGAAAATTTCCCTTGTGCCAGGTTTTCACCCACCTAATCAACTTTGATCTATTCCATGGAATCTAACTATTCTCACTGCCTTTTGGCCTATTTTACTATTGCTGGCACTCTTGGATACAGTTGGTCAGTTGTATAAACAAATAATGGACTCAAGACCTAATGCAGATGCTGAAAATCCAGAACAGTACACAGAACGTGCTGGAGCGGCTCAGTAGGTCAGGCAGCAGTTTTGTACAGGAATAAGCATTTGTCGTTTCGGGCTGAGACCCTTTATCAGGACTGGAAAGGAAGGGGGGGGTGTAGAAGTGAGAATAATAGGATGTGGGAGGGAGGAAGAAGTACGAAGTGGCAGGTGATAGGTGAAGCTGGGGGAGGGGTGAAGTAAAGAGCTGAGAAATTGATAGGTGGAAGAGCTAATGGGCTTGAGGAGGGGTAATCTGATAGAAAAGGACAGAAGACCATGGAAGAAAGGAAAGGGGAGAAGCACTAGAGGAAGGTGATGGGCAAGTATGGCATGTCAGAATGGGAATGGGAAGTAGAACTGAAGTGGGGTGGCCACCGGGAAGTAGAACTGAAGTGGGGTGGCCACCGGGAAGTCCTGTTTCTGTGGCGGACTGAGCGAAGGTGCTTAATACTGCAGCAGTCTCCCAATTTATGACGGGTCTCACTGATGTACAGGATGCCACACTAGGAACACAGTAGATGACCCCAACATGCTCACTGGTGAAGTGTTGCCTCACCTGGAAGGACTGTTTGGGGCACTAAATGGTAGTGAGGGAGGGGGTGTAGAGGCAGGTGTGGCACTTGTTCCGCTTGCAACTGCCGGGAAGAAGATCACTGGGGAAGGATAAGTGGACAAGGGAGTCGTGTAGGGAGTGATCCCTGCGGAAAGCAAAAAGTTGGGGGGAAGGGAAGATGTGCTTGGTGGTGGGATCCCATTGGAGATGGTGGAAGTGGTGGAGAATTATTTCATGTCACATGCCAGTGATAATAAACCTGATTCTCATTCTGGATGCTGAGGCTTGTGGGGTGGTAGTTGAGGACAAGAAGAACCCTATGCCTGGTGTGGTGGGAAGATGGGATGAGGGCATATATGTACAAAATGGAAGAGATGCGGGTGAGGGCAGTGTTGATGGTGAAGGAAGGGAAGCCCCTTCCTTTGAAGAAGGAGGACATCTCAGTTATTCTGGAATAAAAAGCCACATCCTGAGGACAGATGCAGTGGATGATGGTAAAGAGTGAGGCTCGGAGCTGTGGTAAAGAATGAGACAGTGTTTGCAGGTATCTTCGCATCGCAGCAAGGGTGATGTGTAAATCTGGAGGGTGCAGTGACAGGAGAAAGTCAATCAAATGCAGGTACCTTGGATCCTCATTGGGTTCAAACTGGGAAGCTTGGAAACAGAGCTAGAAGCCACATGATATAAGATGGTGGTGGAGATAAGTCCCCAGAAAGGGTATGTAGCTGTGATAGCAAGTCTGAGTGAGCAAACGGTTGAGGAGTCAGCAGCAGAGATCACAGTGAGGTAGCAATGAGAAAGTGTCTTACTGAACTCCCATTAAAGAGAAGATTTAAACTTCTTTAAGGGTAGGTATACCTCGAAGAGACCACAGTGGAACAGTGAATCATAGACACAAGGTACTGTGAATGCTGGAAATCTAGAGCAATACACACAATGTGCTGGAGGAGCTCAGCAGGTCAGGCAGCATCTATGAATGGGAATAAGCAGTTGACGTTTTGGGCTGAGACCCTTCATCAGGACTGGAAAGGAAAGAGGAAGAAGTCAATAAGAAGGTGGGGGGGGGAGCAGAGGAATAAAAACATGGTGGTAGGAGATTGGTGAAATGGGGAAGGGTGAAGTACAGAGCTGGAAAGTTGATTGGTGGAAGAGATGAAGGACTGGAGATGGGGAAATCTGATAAGACCATGGAAGAAAGGGAAGGGGTGGAGCAACAGAGGGAGGTCATGGGCAGGTAAAAAGAGAAGGTGTGAGAAGGAAGCAAAAATGGGGAATGATGGAGAGGAGGGGGGCAATTACCAGAAGTTTGAGAAATGAATGTTTTTGCCATCAGATTGGAGGCTTCCCAGATAGAATATAAGATGTTCCTCCAACCTGAGTATGGCCTCATCATGGCTGAAAAGGAGGCCATGGACTGACATATGGGAATGGGAAGATGAATTGAAATGGGTGGCCTCCAGGAAATCCTGTTTTTTGTGGTGGACGGAGTGAAGGTGCTCAACTAAGTGATCTCCCAATCTACATGGGGTCTCACTAATATACAGGAGGCTACACTGGATGCACTGGATACAGTAGATGATCCCAACAGACTCTCAGATGAAGTGTTGCCTCACCTAGAAAGACTGTTTGGGGCCCTATAATATTATTTGGACAACCCATTCATTACATTCTTTCAGCCTGAAAAAGACCCCTGTATTCAGACTATATCTTTATGGAAAGCAGTCCATAGAACATACAACAGTATAGCCAAACTAATCCCATCTTCCTTCACATGAACCTTATTCCATCATTTCTTGCATTTTCATGCCTAGCTAAATGCCTCCTAAATTCCACTATTGTATCTGCCTCCATCACCACTGCTGGCAGTGTTTTTGAGGAGCCTATGTCCCTCTGTATAAAAAAAACCTGATCTGCGGATCTTTGAACTTTCCTGATCTTACCCTTAATTTTGAACATTTTGACCTCAGCTTATGACACTTCAGAGGAAATATTTTATCTCCAGTCTCTCCTTAACAGTTGAATTCGTGCGTAAGGTGCAGCATCCTGGTGAACCTCTGTACCTTCTGCATCGCCTCTACATTCTTCCTGTAAATGGGTGACCAAAACTGCACACAGCACTCCAACTGCAGCCTAACTAAAGTTGCAACATAACTTTTTGACTGTTATACCCTGACCTTTGAGACAAGCATGTCATTTTCCTTCTTTACCTTTACTTTACTTCTTTACTTCTTTTCTTTACTTCTGTTTTCATACAACCACACATCCCAGCGCCTTACAGTGAGCTGTTGCATACTAGCTATTTTGCTGCAGCTTGTCAAATGCCTTTTAAAAGTTTAAATGCATTTCATCTACATGTTCCCTCTATCAAAGCTATGTGTTAAAACCTTGAAGAATTCCAGCCATGTTGACAGTTCAATTACATAAAGTTTCTATGAATGACTAGCTATTTCTTCCTTGATTATATGCACTTGATTCTTGCCATTAACTGACATTAAGCCGGGTGCCTGCAATTTCCCACCTATTGTCTATCTTTCTCTTGAACAAGGAGTCATGATTTGCAATTTTCCAGTCTGAAGATACCCTCCTAGAGCTTGATGAATTCAGAAAAACTTCAATTAATGGCTTTACTATCTTTGATCCATACTGCTTTGGGGACTAGCCTCTGCAGGCTGGCTCTCCCATTGGTTCTGCTTTCTAGTGTTCACTCCCTGAAAGATAAACTGGATTGCCTTCATTTGTGGCTGCAGGCCAAGAGCAACTGCTACGTGCTTGTTCTTGCAGAAACGTGGCTCCAGGACAACATCCCATGCACCATCAATCTTCAGGCCATGCCACTCAGGGTCTTGTACTAATGTTATTTCTGATTATCTGTGCTATGGTAACTCTCTGTGCTATGTGTGACTGTATGTACTGTGTTTTGCAGCTTGGCCCTGGAGGAACACTTACATTTAGCTGTATACATGTGAATGGTCAAATGACAATTCAACTTGAACTTTTAACTAAGGGATTCATGTCTTGTAAAACCCTTGGGTACCAGCTGTTGGGTGGCAACTTAACTGCATTTAGTCCCACTCTTATATTTTCCAAAGCTTTGTCCCTCATATTACAAGTTCTCAGTGCTAATTAAAACAAGCCCACCTATCAGCATCAGGATATTTTCAGTGCTCTTTCTCCATCAATCACTTGATAATTTCAAGTTAATTAAGGTTTCTGAAGTCTTCCCTACTATGAGGTATGAAATTAGCTTGGTTCTATCTTTTTGGTCTTTCGTGTTGTCTTTGCATACTGATTATTTGCCCTGTTGGTGCATTCTTTCATTGATTATTACGCTTATTGGATTTATTGATGATACCTGCAAGAAGGTGAATCTCGGTTATAAATGGTGGCATATATGTACTTTGATAGTAAATTTACTTTGAACTGTCCTACATTTTACTCCATAGCCATCCTCACTTAAACCTTAAAAAAGATTAATATATAAAACTTTGTGATTTTCTTGCATTTATTCTGTAATCATCTGATGTGCTCCATTTCATTGCATTTTTCCCTTCTATAGTAACTTCTCAAACATTACATTTATGACATAACCAATATAAATTATGGCACTTCTTAGAAATCTTAACATGTCAACTCTTAGTTACACCTTGCAATCTTTATTCACCCTTTATCTTTTCCCTCATTTCGTTATTCTTCCAGTCCTGTATTCATCACCCTTTCAATTTTGGCCCACTGTTACACTTTAACTCATCCTACTAACTCCATTTGGCACATTGAGTCTGCTCTGCCATTTCATCATTGCCGAATCCCTTTCCCCTTTCAGCCCCAATCCCCTGCCTTCTCTCCCATATCCCTTCTTGCCCTGACTAATCAAGAATCTATCAACCTCTGCCTTAAATGCACCAAATGACTTGGCCTCCACAGCTGCCTGTAGCAATGAATTCCACAGATTCACCACTCTCTGGCTAACGAAATTCCTCCTCATCACCATTATAAATGGACATCCCTATATTTTGAGGCTGTATCCTCTGGTCCTAGACTCCCTCATCAAAGGAAACATCCTGTCTAAATCCACTCTATCGAGGCCTTTCAATGTTCGATTGGGCAAAATGAGGGGGATTTCACTGAAACCTATCTGCCTGTCCTTCCTCAGAGTCTCACTACATACTGCATCTTGTTGTATTCCAACTCCTCATCTTTAGCTCTATCACTCTGGTTCCCATCCCCTGTCAAATTAGTTTAAACCCTCCCCAACAGCTCTAGGAAACATATCCAAAAGGATATTGGGCCCCTTTTGTTCTCAGGTGTAACCCATAATTTTTGTTTAGTTTATACCTTCCCCAGAAGAGATCCTAATGATCCAGAAATCTGAAATCTTGCCCTCTGCAACAATTCCCATCAGGCCCTGGCTTGTGTCCCAGCAGCACTGCTCCATGGGTCACGCCTCTTGATCCATAGCTTGCTCAGCAGCCTCTGTGACAATCCTGATAGCTCTTTTCTTTGCAGGCCCCATAATGTCCGGGAGACAGTAGGTTCTGCACTATGAGCAGCCAGCAACAATATTGGCACATTCAAAATAAATTAATGTTATAACACAGGAGAAAGATAATTCTGTACAATAATAATATAAGAACAGAAAATATTGGAAACATTCAGCAAGTTCCAAACCATTAATCTTCACCACGAATATACAATCCCACTGCCTGACCTGACGTGTTTCTAACATTTCCAGTATCTGCAGGTTTTCTGATTTTCATTTACTCCATGTATTGTCTTCTCCCCCTTTAAATGTAGAAAACATTTTGATAATTTGCACACATTTAAGCACTACCAGAGAATAACAAGATAATCTATTTTTTCAGTTTCAGCGACAGGTTACTATCGATGCAATGCTCCTCAGACAGGATGAAGAGGTCAATACTCCCCAATGCCATTAGGCTTTACAATTCTACCGCCAGGACTTAAGAACTTTTTAAAAGCTATTATTAATGCTTTTTGAGATAGTGATTTAGATGCATATCATATTTTTTACTGAGTTAAGTATTGTGTGTAATTAGTTTTGCTACAATAAGTGTATGGGACATTGGAAAAAAAGTTGAATTTCCCCATGGGGATGAATAAAGTATCTATCTATCTATCTAAACAATGAACAGATAAGGTGTCATTGTTTCAAATGGGTGTAAAAGATCTCATTATACTTTTGGAAGAAATGCATGGAAGTTTCTATTGTATCCTGAATAATATATATCTCAGAGCAAACACCACAGAATCATATTATTTAGCCATTAGCTCAGTGCTGTGGGGTCTTACTAAGTTTATGTAAAGGTAGGTGAAATTCTGATAATTCTGATGTCCAAATGCTCAGAAATCGTGAAGGTTTGGCATTTGACTCACCCAATGCTGATGCCTCAACACCTGGTTCCTGCACTCTTTAAACTTATAAGTTATCATCTTTTTTTTCCAGTCCTGATGAAGGGTCTTGGGCTGAAACATCAACTGTTTTCTCTTTTCCATAGATGCTGCCTGGCCTGCTGAACTGTTAGCATTTTGTGTGTGGTGCTTGGATTTCCAGCATCTGCAGATTTTCTCCTCTAAGTTCAAACCTGCCTGATTCTATTTCTCTGTCTCCCTTTAAATTTACCAGATTTGATTTATTTTGTAAAACTTATATAACACCTTAAAATATGTTGGAGTACTAATTGGAGTAGTCCTAAGGTAGCAGGATAATTTTTACTATATCTGTCCCCCAATTTTAAAAAGCACTTCAAAAGCTGGTTTTAAATGCTATGGTGCATCTGGAAGCAGTGAAAGCCACTATGTAAATGCATAAAATATTTATTATCACCCCCTAGTTTCTCACAGTTATATGAACTATTTTTCGTTCCTCCCTGCTTCCTGTAAAGGACTGCCACTTGCTAAGAGTCCTTTGTTTTGATGATGACACTTCTCAGAACAGTACTTCTGAGATGACTTTCATTTTCTTTTACAGGTTTCTCTCTTCTATAGTTGACGGGGTTCTGAACTATCTCTATTTCACACACCTGCTCTTGCCCATCTTCTCCCCACTCAGAGCAAATATAGGGTTCTCCTTGCCCTCAACTTCTATCCCAGTGGCCTTTACAATCCTTGTAAATTTCTGCACCCTTCAATATGATGCCACCATATTTTACCCTCCTCTCCCATTTCAGCATTCCAAAGCACCTATCCCTTCCAAGACTCTTTGACTCTTTTTCAACTATCACCCACTCCCCATTGCACAGACCTCTTCCCTTCCCACCAAACACTCAGCAGTGATTCATTTTAGTGTACTCCATTCAGTGCTGCCATTGTGGCTTCTGCATTGGAGAAACCGATGCAAATTAGGTGACTGCCTTACAGAACACTGTCATTCTGTCTGCAGAGTTATCCTGAGCATAATTCTCTGTCATTTTCATTCTGTATCCTACTCCACTCTGACCAATTTGTCTTTGGCCTTTTACATCATTTCAGCAAAGTCCAACATAAGCTCAATAAGCAGCACTTGTCTTTTTTGGGCAGGCATATTAACAGCCCTCTAGGCTCAGCACAGAATTCAACAACATCTGATAGCCATTTTGTGCCAGATGGTGCTGTGTAGCAGCAAAGCCAGACCAAAACCAAGCCAAAATATTTGCCACTGCTGGCGGATTTCTTATACGTGTAAGACACAGCCTCACTCCTGTAACGATTCTGATCCTTTATTAGGAATTAGCAAACGTACAATCTTGAGGTGATGAAAATTAAGCATACTCAAGTGTAAGCTAAGCATAATTGAGCATTACTGAGTGGTCAGCAAAAGATATAATATCCACCGGTCCCCAGCTACTACAAACTGCCATGAACAAAGCATGAAGACGTAACATATTTCCTTTGCTTTTACCACGTCCCCACTCATGACTAATTAATATAATAAACGTGCAACACGGAATTTAATGTAGATAGGGAACAAGTACCTAATTATTATACTAGAATAATTACAATTACATGCTTACAGGACACAGGAGACATGAAATCTCAACAACTACACAAATGTCCTCTTCTGGTAAGCGGTCTATCCTAGATTGTGATCCTCTCCTGACAAATCACATGGTTCCTCTTCACTGCATTCATGAAAATCTGCCTTGAATTGCTGCAGCCAAAGCTCATCCAAGCACAAAACTGAAGTCCCATTAACTGTCAGCTCTGGCTGAGCATTGTCTCTTCCACCATCATGGTCTCCTTTCAATGGTCCAATGACAGTCCAACCCAGCACTGTTCTGATCGCTTAGGGTCTATCATTAACACTGCAAATCACTTGCAATGGCCCCAAGGCCTTAGACACATTCACCCCGATCAGCAGCTCGATTTCTGGCAAATGAAGATGCTTCAGGTGTGACCATTCCTAAAAATCTTTGACAAGGAATGTTCCTTTTGTAGACAGGTTTACTCTCCTGCATATAGATGTTTGGCAGTTCACAATAGTTTTCACTATCTAAGCTAGCCACTTACAATCCTGAAGCAACATAGCTACTCACAACCTTGTCATGAACCATCATGCATGAGAGAATGCATGTTCCTTATCTTGCATGTTGAGCTTGTTCATGAGGCTCACAATGCAGAATACTGCTGTAAAGCCTTGATCTATGAAAGAAAGAAGTACTCATTTGCTTCACTCATGGTTGGTTTCGAATCTGCACTCTTTTCATCAGTTCTGGTCTCAGTTTTAGCTTCTCTTTCCACAGTAGCCACAGCAGTGGCAAAGCTGCTTCCTTTAGCTTGAAGACAAATTTGTGATCCAGTAGTGTTCATACCTTTACTTACTGTTGGTGTTGTAGCACTGTATTTTTCTTTCCAAACACTGGGTGTGTAGCAATCTTTACTTGCCTTTCAATAAAATCAATGACAGTGAAAGTAACCTTACACTTGTGCCTTTTTTTGCAGTTTATAGAACACTGATCTCCATTTTCCCAAAGTTTATCAGGCAATTTATTTACGACAATCCTCATATTAGCTGGCATGTCCAACTCACACACATCCTGTATGTTTTCCATGTCTTCAACAGCCTCTAAGAAAAAGACTGTAATCTCAAAGATTTAATGTGTGGCTAAGAAAGAGCCTTCACCATTTAGGCTGCAACAGTTTGGTGCTCATCACCAAAATGTTCCTGTAGCAAAGCTTGGGCCTTTAGATAACCTTGCTCTCGGCTGGCCCGCAGGCAACTTTTGACAAGCTCTTTAGGGTAACCTCCAGTGAACTGTTCAAGAAAATAGAGACAGTCACCATAATTATATGTCTGAGTACAGAGAGGAAATTAAGAACCTGGTGGCATGGTGCGAAGACAATAACCTATCCCTCAACGTCAGCAAGACGAAGGAATTGGTTGTTGACTTCAGAAGGAGTAGCAGACCGCACGACCCCATCTACATCAGTGGTGCGCAGGTGGAACAGGTCAAAAGCTTTAAGTTCCTCAGGGTGAATATCACAAATGACCTGACTTTGTCTAACCAAGCAGAGTCCACTGCCAAGAAGGCCCACCAGCACCTTTACTTCCTGAGAAAGCTGAAGAAATTTGGCCTGTCTCCTAAAATCCTCACTAATTTTTATAGATGCACCATAGAAAGCATTCTTCTAGGGTGCATCACAACCTGGTATGGAAGTTGTTCTGTCCAAGACCGGAAGAAGCTGCAGAAGATTGTGAACATAGCCCAGCACATCACACAAACCAATCTTCCATCCTTGGACTCACTTTACACCGCATGCTGTCGGAGCAGTGTTGCCAGGATAATCAAGGACATGACTCACCCAGCCAACACACTTTTTGACCCTCTTCCTTCCGGGAGAAGGTTCAGGAGTTTGAAGATTCGTACGGCCAGATTTGGGAACAGCTTCTTTCCAACTGTGATAAGACTGCTGAACGGATCCTGACCTGGATCTGAGCCGTACCTTCCAAATATCCGGACCTGACTTGCACTACTTTACTTTCCCTTTTCTATTTTCTAATTATGATTTATAATTAAAATTTTTATTATATTTACTTCGATTTGTATTTCAGGGAGCGCGAAGCACAGAATCAAATATCGCAGTGATGATTGTACGCTCTAGTATCAATTGTTTGGTGACAACAAAGTAAAGTAAAGTAAAGCAAATTATCAGTCTGCCTTCAATGCTATTCTTGAAAGCATTCATAAATGAATGATACTGCAATGGATCGCCATTGAATATTTGAAAATCTCTTTTTGGCAGAGATGTTGGTGTTGTATCACTATGCTTGTTACTTCCTTTCATGTCCTTATGTGCCTCCAATGCTGTATTTACATCTTATCTGAAACACGAGTGTCATCATATATACTTAGAAGCACCTTGTGCTATTGGATGAGGCATAAGTTCAGAGTACCTCCATGGTGCAGGCTGGGTGTGAACATGCTGAACTACCCCTTGGGGTTCAGACTCATAGCTCATAGACATTTGTTCCTCAAATGTATCCACATTGACAATGAGTACACTGTACTTTTTATGTTCCATCTCAACATAGGAACTCTCACCAGAGAACCATTCAGCTGGAGCAAGTTTAGCAACCACTGCACTTTAACTTTGGTCATCTTGGCTGCAATTTCTTCCTCCATCTTCCTCCAAAGTTGCTCTTCCTGTTCTTCCAATGCGTGTTTCTCCCTCAATGTTTGTTGTCTTGCATATAATTCAGCTGAATCAGCCTTCATTCTAATGTATGGGTCACTCTGTTAGCAATAGAACATGCTCCACGCATGCTAAACAAGCCTGTTCTGTGGCTTAATAAATATTTTAATTTCCTCCAGCAATTTGACCTTCAATATTGCATGATAATGAGCAGAATTAGGCCATTTGGCCCATCAAGTCTGTTCCACCATACCATCATAGCTGATCCTTTCCCCCCTCCTCAGCCCCACTCCCCAGCCTTCTCCCTGTAACCTTTGATGCCATATCCAATCAAGAACCTGTCAATTTCTGCCATAAATACACCCAATGATCTGGCCTCAACAGCTGCCTATAGTAATAAATTCCACAAGTTCATCACACTCAGGCTAAAGAAATTTCTCTTCATCTTTAAATGGACGCCCCTCTATCCTGAGGCTGTGTCCTCTTGTCCTAGACTCACCCACCATGGGAAACATCCTTTCCATATCTACCTGTCTAGGCCTTTCAATATTCAAAAGGTTTCAATGAGATCCCTGATGCACCATCAATAACTCTCGGAGATGTGAGTCAAGGTAGGCTTTTATTGGCTGGAAGAAAGCACCGTCAGCAGCAAGAGACCACCACACAACATCCTGGAGACTGAGGGAGGAGCAGTGCCTCCAATCGCCTTTATACAGGGGTCTGTGGGAGGAGCCACAGGAGCAGTCAGCGGGGGGGGGGGGGGGCGTGTCCAGACAGGTATATGTAGTTCACCACAATCCCCCCCCCATCCTTCTAAATTCCAGCGAGTACAGACCCAGAGCTATCAAACGTTCCTCATAAAATAACCCTCTCATTCCCAGAATCATCCTTGTGGACCTCCTCTAAACCCTAACCAATGTCAGCAAAAACTTGAAAAAGCTTTGCTATCTACTTTGATGTTGTTTGCTAGATTATGTATTGCATTGAACTGCTACTGCTAAGTTAACAAATTTCATGTCACATACTGGTGATAATAAACCTGATTCTGATTTTGATTCAGCTTTCATATTTCATCTTTTCCCTTCTAATGATTAGTTGCTCTCTGTAAGTTTTTTTTAAAGCTTCCCAATCCCCTGTCTTCCTGCTAAATTTTGCTTTGTTGTATGCCCTCTCTTGCTTTTACAATAGCTTTGACTTCCCTTGTCAGCCACGATTGAACTATTTTGCTATCTGAGTATTTCTTTGTTTTTGGTCTGCAGCTATTCCGCACCTTCCACATTTTTTCAATTCAGCATTTCAACAGAACCAAGGGTTGAACTACTCAGGCAAACACAAATACAGCTTTCAGTACCCAGTTAGACAGGCAGTGCCGGCCATTTAAAACTGAGTTTCTAACCCAAACACACAGCATGAACAACAAAAAGTTGTTACTTGTCACAGCTGCTCTAGGCTACAGTGCTTTTAGTTTCACAGACACTCCATTTGCTGATGTTCTTTTCGTATAACTGTTGAAAAGGTTTGCTGATGGAATTTAGTGACAAAACCAAGCCAAAACAATTGCCCTACCAGCGACCCTATGGATTTGTTATACGTGCATGACGCACCCTCACTCCTGTAATGATTGCTCCAAAAGTCATGGATGTGTATTCCGATCCTTTATTAGCAATTAGCAAATGTACAATCTTGAAGCGATAACATTTAAGCGTATTGAAGTGTAAGCTAAGTGGAATTCAGTGATCAGCAAAAGATACGACCTCCTTCGGCCCCCAGCTACTACCGGTACTAATTGCAATGAACAAAGCATGAAGACGTAACTTATTCCTTTTGCTTTTACCACACCCCAACTTATGTGACTATTTGCCATAATAAAAGTGCAATCCAGAATACAATGCAGATAAAGAACAGATACGTAGCTCCTACAATGTTGTTTAATTGTTTTTTTTTCTCATCCCATTGAAATTGACCTTACTAAAATTAATTAATTTTACTTTGAATTTCTCCTTTTCTATGGCTAAGATGATCACGTGATGTCATTACCACTATATCCTCAGTGACCAGAAAATCTGCAGATTCTGGAAATCCAAAGCAACAGACACAGAAATTACTCTTCTAGTAATAGCATTAAAGGCCAACAGGATGACAAGTTTATGAAATGTGGTTCTAGGGCACAAGGTGGGTCAAGTGCACTATGTTTCATGTGGGGATCATTGAGGAATAACATGCTGGAGGAACTCTGCAGGCCAGGCAGCATCTATGGAAAAGAGCAAACAGTCTATGTTTTGGGCCGGGACCCTTCATCGGGTCTGGAATAAAGTCATGATGAAGGTTCTTGACCCGAAATGTCGACTAGTTCCTCTTTTCCAAAGATACTGCCTGGCCTGCTGAGTTCATCCAGCACTTTATGTGTGTTGCAACACTTTTTATTTATTTTATTCAGGTGAATATACTGCTGTGCAGTTGTTCCAGTGAACCAGCGTTGGAGCGGTTGCCCACATCTTCGGCTCTGTCAGGATTAAATTAACATTCATGCAAATGAGCTGGTCACGCATTGTCCGATTAGAAGAGTTGTGCGCAGGCGCCAATGGTTAGAGTGCCGGCGCCGTGTCGATCGCGGCCGCGGAAAATGGTGCTGCGCCGTGGCGAAGGGCGGGCCTGAACCCTGAGGTGATAAACATCGGCCTGACAACAATAACAAAAGCGACCGGCGCTCTCCCTTATTGATAAATTGGAGAGAGAGAGAGAGAGAGATACATATTAATTCGGATTTTGACGACGGAAATATTTCCGATAAGGCTGCAGTCGGACTGAGATGCCGGGGTGCCCCGTTTAACAGCGCAGTCCGCTTCTCCCCGCCCCAAGATGTGGCTCAAGCTGTTCTTCTTGCTCCTCTACTTCCTGGTCCTCTTTGTGCTGGCCCGGTTTTTCGAAGCCATCGTCTGGTACGAGACCGGAGTCTTCGCCACGAAGTTGGTAGACCCAGTGGCGTTGAGCTTCAAGAAGCTGCGGACGATCCTAGAGTGTAGAGGCATCTGCTACGCTGGCCTGCCCGAGAAGAAAGATGTCAGGGAGCTGGTGCAGAAATCAGGTATGAAATATACTCGCCTCCAAAGAGTGTTGATGCAATACCACCCACACGAAAACCTGAGATGTTTTCTTAGCAGATACTGACTGACCTGTTTTCAATTATTTTGTTTGTATTAATAATCAGGTGATGGGGTGGGGACAAGTACATTCTGTCTCCAAGGTATTCATCCACTAGGAATTGATATTTCAAGAACACTTATCATTGGGTGACTTCTATATTATGTCACCTTATTCTGAATTTTTTGCTTTATTTTTTAGATTAATGTTGCGACTTGAGGAGTTGCAGGATTTCCAAATACCTTATGCAGTAGGTTATTTGCAAATTGTTAACGAGACGTTATGTTGAAAGTATTTTGCAAATTTGCCTGTTTTATAGGAGGAGTTTTGACATTTCATCCATAGTGATATTGTTGGTTTTAATATATCAATATTTCCCGTGTTTTTATTAAACGTATGCTCAGTAGCCTCTTTATTAGATACACCTGTATACCTAATTAATGCAATATCTAATCAGCAAATCATGTGGCAGCAGCTCAGTGCATAAAAGCTTATAGATATGGTCAAGAGTGTCTCTTGTTCAGGCCAAACGTCAGAATTGGGAAGAAATGTTATCTAAGTGAAGTTGCGGAATGATTGTTGACGCCAGATGGGGTGGCTTGGTATCTCTGAGAACAATAGTCTTTAGGGTTTACAGAGAATGGTGCAGAAAACAAAAATCATCCAGTGAGCAGTACTTCTGTGGGCAAAAATGTCTTGTTAATGAGAGTGGTCAGAGGAGAATGGCCAGACTGGTTCAAGCTGACGGGAAGGCGACAATAACTCAAATATCCACCTGCTGTGGCAGTGGTGTGCAGAGGAGCATCTCTGAACTATCAACATGTCAAACCTTGAAGTGGATGGGCTGCAGCAGCAGAAGACCATGACCATACACTCAGTGGTCACTTTATTAGGTACAGGATTTACTGAATGAAGTGATCACTGAGTGTATAAATCAATGGATAATTTGTTCAACAACTTTAGGAGAGTCAGACTTAATGTGTGAACTTGAATGTTGATTCACAGAGTAATGTAGAAAGGATATAGAAAGGCCTTTTGGTCAAACTTGTCCATACTGACCACGTTGCCCCACCAAGCCAGGACCACTTGCCTGCATTTGGCCCATATCCCTCTCAACCTTTCCTATGCATGTACTCAAACAGTTGTTGCTATTGTACCTGCCTTGACTCCTGGCAGCTCACTCCATACACACATTGTCCTCTGCATGAACAAGTTATCCCTCAGGTCCCTTTTATATATTTAATCTTTTATGTTGAACATGACATGATTGCCTTGAAAAATGCACCAATGTTGTGCAATTAAGAGAAAGTGAACTTCCAATCTGTTTGTCACATTAAATCAGAAACAGTATTATGTATAATCTATTCAAGTACTAGAATGTTTGCATCTGTTACTTATTTAAAATGCCTTTTTCAGTTTTTCTAAATTTTAAAACATTTAACAGCTAATTTGTGAGGATTCAAACTTGGTTTTCTCTTTATTAGTTCCAGGCCTCCAGATTACCTCCACACTAACGGCTGCACAATCACTATTCCCTAAAGAAAACCATATTGTCTATTTAAATAATAACCTGACGAAGCAGCTTTTATAAAAACAAATGGACAATCAGAAAGGTTATGTTAAAAAATAAAAATGACAGTATCAGGATAAATATGTTCATATGATTCCAGTGTTGAAATAGACACGTTGTCTGCTGGATCTCTATTCTTGGGGAGAACTTTTACTATTTCTAAACAATTAAAGTTATTAAAAACATGTAAAAAAAGGCAATATCAGATAAGTGTGAATGCGAAGGTTCTGGTCAAAATACATTTGAATTTGATAATTGGGAAAGAGTGTTGGCTGAAATCCGGTCTTCTATTGTTGTGCATATTTGGTAATAAAGCATATGGCTAACTCAGTGGGAGTGGATTTAGTTTGATTTCAGCAGGAATGTACAAGCTTTGCAGTGTTGATTTTGAGGAGAAAAAAGTACTTGCATTCACTGCCTTTTGCTATATCGGTATGCCCAAGGAGCTTTTTGGATTGAAGTTGCTTTAGTAACAGAAGAGACTCTGCAACTAAATGTACAGAACAAAATCCATTATTAATAATATCATAATGATCAAATCTATTTGTTGATGATGAATAAATATTAACACACTAGAGATGAAGCTCATTGTAATGTGAACAGGTGGAAAATTGTAGCAAAATAGTTAGGACATTGATGCATTTGTTGATACTAGGATATGTCACTCTTCTAAAGGGACTTTCTTCCAACTATGCAGAACTCCCGTAGAATGCAGAATGCCGAACCCTTAGACTTCAGTCGTATCTCAGAAGTTGGACTTTAACCCATAACATTCAGAGAAAAGTGTTACACCTAATTTACTGTTGGCAACTACAAAGTAGCTGTAATGTTTCCAATATTTTTCCTGCAATCCTCTAATACCTTCTCCCTAGCACCTGTTCAAAGTCGTATTCCAAATAATTGATATGTATTTTACTTCTAAGGTAATGTTTCGTCAGAAATAGTTAACCTACTTAAACTTTTCTAAGGGGAAAATATAGTCTTGTGTATAAAAGAAAATTTAAGACCATAAGACATGGGAACAAATTGGGCTATTCAACCCATCAAGTCTGCTTTCCATCCATTCCATCCATTATAGATGATTTATTATCCCTGTCAACCCCATTTTATCCATAACTTTTGATGTCTTTGCTAATCAAAAACCTATAAGCCTCTGCTTTAAATATGCTCAGGCAATTGTAACTAAAAATAATGACGAGTTTAGGTTCAGGTTAGTTTATTGTTGTATATATGAGGGTACAATTAAATGACTTGCTCCATGAAGATCACAGAAAACAGTATACATGGTGATAATAAGCACAATGACCAGGGCACAGAGAATGGAATGGTGCAAAATATTGTATTGCAGACTGAGGTGGTGCAAAAAGAAATAGTTAGTTTTCTTTTCCTTGCTTTTTGAGAACCCTGAAAATGTTTTAAAATTTCAACAATGCTTCCTCAAAATGCAATATTATTGAAACATCCCTTAATGATACTATTCTAAAATTCCTTTTATTGTCATAATAACCATATTGGTGGGATTTTTTTCTGTTTGGTATATTATCATTGCATTACATTCCATACAACATTAATTTAAATAATTTGCCTGCTCAAGCTCTACATACTGGAGAGTGGAAAAACTATAAACAGGTTTTCCCATGGCACTCAAGATTCCCAGATTTTGGAGGAAATGAAGCAATGAAGGAAGGCAGGAACATTTTGATTTCCATCTCCAAATCAGAATGTAGGAACTGGAAAGAGGTAAATATTAATCTTGGAAAATGCTGGAATACGCACAAAATGAGGCTGAATATCAAGGGAAACAGTCTCTGTGCTCTTGTCTCTGACATGACTTGACCTGAAAAACTTTCAGTATTTTCTCTTCAGATTTGCAGAACCTGCATTTTGAAAAATTAATGTTTGTAGAAGGTATAATCCGAGGATCGTCATCTTTTCATGGTGGAGAGGCTTGTGAGTTCTGGAGATCCTGACAGCGATGCCTTTTGAAGTTTGTCCATTTGGTGCTTAGCTCTTGGTAGGGTCACCCACAGCAGTAAAGTCAAGGGGGAGGTTCAAAACAAAGATTGTTCCAACCAAGATGTCAGCAGTGGAGCTGGTGGAAGATGATGATCCTTCACAATGGCAGAGAAGGCAAAGAAAGCCTGCATTATCGTCGTGCATTCCATGCCACTGGACCCTGCCCCTGATTTGTTAAGGACCGCATGGCGGCTGCACATGCATCAGCCTCCCGACGTTAAACAAGGTCACTTACAGGTGTTCTCCATTAAGGGAATTCACTCTAACATCCCAGTTATGTAGATCCGGATCAGCATCTATAGCCACCTGAGGATCCATTAATAGGCAAACCCTCTGAAGAGAATCATACCCAACTAAAGTGACTGTATTACCAGTTGTGGTAGGGTTTAAAGGTATGGATAGGTAATTCTCTTCATAACGTAGCTTGAGGAGCAGGAGTACTTATCCCTCCCCTGTTTGTTAAACCTTGCAGCACCATCACCTTATGGTCTCCAAGTCAAAACGTCATAGAACTGGAATCAGGAAATCCAAGTCAGAATATTTGACTTCCTGCCAAATCATGTTCAGGAAAGTGAAAGAAGAATTTAGACAGGGTAGAAGAGAAAAGGATTATTTACAATATCCTGAAGGGTTAAATGTTCTAAACTCACTAAAGTGCTTAGGAGAGATTTGGAATTAAGATTTAAAATACTGTTCACTTGCACAGCGATATAAGCTCTAAATGGACACAAAATGAACTAATTATCTCTAGCATGTTTAGTATGTATCTGTAACACCAGCACTACACCTTTTGCCTTTATATTTACATGTGTTAACGTTCTTGCCAGAATACTACAGAGGTGACTTGTGAATAGACAGAACAATTCCAAGGATAACAAGTATTTAATTGGACATGTACATTCACAGATGTTACTGTTGAAATTACTATTTTAATAATTACAAAACTTGTTGGGCACTTGTCTGTGTGTATTTTTTCAGTATTTTCCTTTTCAATATTCACATTTATATATAGAATATTACAAGAAATTTCTATACTATCAATGGTTATGTAGATACTGCAAACTACCAGTGATAAGAGGTTAATTACAGGAAAATGATTCCATATAATACATACTTAAAAATATAGAAAGTGTATCCTTGTTCTTGTCTGTTGAAGTTAGCCGGAGATTCATTTTTACATAACAAGGCATGATTTCCAGTATTCTTTCAGTAATGGTTAAAACATCGACCATCCCTTTGCCTCCACAAATGCTCTGTGACCAGTTGAGTTCTTTCAGCAGTGTTTTTCTTCCCGCTCCAGATTCTAGCATCTGCAGTCTCTTGTGTCTCCAGTGGTCCTGTAATCTCATGTAAAGCAAAATATTAATTTAAATAAAAATCCTAATCAACCTGAGAACTAATATTGAATGAATACTGCAGTTTTCCTTTTCTAAAGGTCTTTAGTGATCCGGTAGGTTTTTTATGATTGCCTATTTGAATCTGGTTCCTTTTATGTCACCTATTTTCTCCAGTTTTTAAAAAAATTAAGTACAGCACCTTTAGCAGTTTAGCCAAGTTATAACATGGAAGTGCTTATAGATATCTGTTGAATTATTCAAATATAATAAATTTATTATGAGTAATGTACAATGTATTAAGCATTAGAAAGATGAAAGGGTGTATGATTTAAACTTCTCATAATAGACTATCATTCAAATTCCTGTGTTCTGTTAATGTATTCAAAATGCAATATTGATATAAAATTTTCACTGTTTTCATTGATTGTCAGATGACATCTGATGCAAAAAAAAAAATCAGGGATCACATGCTTAAATAATGGAAGTTAAATATGAATGTTTTAAATTCAAAAGTTGGAGGTCACAAGGTTTCAACTATACAGTTCCTTAAAAGTAGCAGTTCATTAAACAAGAGTTTGAGGTGTTTAGTTTTCTAAAGGAAAGAGAAATTCTAAATGATTTGGCCTAATCAAATTATTTTCTAATTCTGGGTACTCTTCTTTAGGAAGACATTTTAAGCCACCAGAATAATGAAGAAATTTACCACAATAATGCCTCATTGGTAGGAGTAAAGAAGTAATCCTGCAGGTAGATAAGACATTAATCGGAGTATTGTCTGCAGTTTTGGTCGCCCCATTTTAGGACGGATGTGGAGAGTATGCAGAGAGGTTTACCAGGATGCTGCCAATATTAGAAGGTATAAGCTATAAGGAAAGGTTGGACAAACTGGATTGTTCTCCCTAAAGTGTCATAGGCTGTGGGGAGACGTGATTTTTTTTTTAAGAAGTTGAGAAGCATAGAAACCATAACCAGTCAGACTCTTTTCCTTAGGGTAGAAATATCAGAAGACATTTTGTTCAGGTTAGAGGGAGAAGTTTAAAGATGTAACTGGAAATGATTATGACTGACCTTTCACCTTGATATCACTTTACCATGTTCTGTTATTTTCTTAAGATTTTAAATATTGGTGCTTCTGTACTATTTTCAGTGTATTTTTATTCAGGTGATTTGATGGAGGGCGAGCTTTATTCTGCACTTCGTGAAGAGGAAGCTTCAGAATCTACTGCCAGCACTAACTTCAATGGCGAGATGCATTTCTATGAGCAGGTGGAAGACACTAAAGATGGAATATGGCTGGTCCAAGTAATTACTTCTGTATTTTTTCAAAATGCTGTGTTAAGACTTCAATAATATTTTAAACTAGTAATTGTTTTAAAATGTATGTAATGAAATTTGTAGGAGGGAGATATTTTAACAGCAATAATGATTGCTATTTTAAAAATTGTAGTTAGAGAACCTGTATGTTGTTCTGTTTTAGTCATAAATGACAGCCATGTTTGCGGCTGAGTTGTCATTGTTAATTGTTCAATAGTATTAAACTCACTATATTTGTTGATCTACTTTTGGAGTTTGTTGTAGTAAGTAGTAAATGCTAACAGCATTTAAGATATTTTTAGACTATAGTCTAAAACACAAATCTAACATTGAGAAGTAGTGGTAATTGCATCCTAAGTTTAATTTGTTGCTTATCCCATTAGAATTCTATTTGGGCTTGAAAAGTGAATATTGATTACCGTGCTGAAAAAGGGGCATGGGAGTCTGGTGTGACATCCAAACCCCAAGCTGTTGATAGATGCTGTGGGATGATTCCTCCCTAGCATTGAGGACATCTTCAAAAGACGATACCTCAAAAAAGCTTCATCCATCATTAAGAATCCCCTTCACCCAGGCCATGCTCTCTCTTATTACTACCATTTGAGAGGAGGTACAGGATCCTGAAGAGGCACACTCAATGTTTTAGGCACAGCTTCTTCCCCTCCACTGTCAGATTTCTGAGTGGACAATGAACCAACTCACAAACACTCCCTCACTATTTTCGTTGCACCACTTTATTGATTTTAAAATATATTATTGTAATTTACCGATATATCATTTTTCATGTATTGCATTGTACTGCTGCCACAAAACAACAGCATTCATGACATAATGTGCCCTGAAAATGTATTCAGCCCCCACTCTTGTTCACATAAATAAGTATTACAATCTGGGGTTTTATTCAGTTTAACTGAGAATTTGTATTTGTGAATCACATGCTCCTTTTTTTTCTCCCCCACAGTAGAGCCCCAAGAAACAGGGAAAAATTGTAAAGAATGAAAAACTAAATGCGAAAACTGACATGTCAGAAGTACTCACCCCCCCCCCCCCCCACTTTTGCTCAGTATTCTGCGGCTATTATAGCCAGTAGTCTTTTGGAGAAGTCTCCATCAGCTTTGCACAATGTGATTTGTCTATTCCTCCTTGCAAAATTGCTCAAGCTCTGCCAGGTTAGTTAGAGAGTGGCAATCTTGAGGTCTTGCTAGAGATGTTCGACCTGGTTAAGGTCAGGACTGGGCCATCAATTTTTTCATTTGAAGCCACTCCATGGTTGTTCTAGCAGTGTGCTTTGGGTTATTATCCTGCTGAAAGATGATCTTCCTCCCCAGTTTAAGCTTTCTGGCAGATACTAGCAGGTTTTTATTCAAGATCTCTGTATTTAGCAGCATTCATCTTCCTGTCAATCCTAACCAGATTTCCAGTCTCTGCTGCTGAAAAGCATCCCCACAGCATGATGCAACCTCCACTATACTTTACTTTAGGGAGGGTGTTACCTGGCTGATAGACACCACACGTTCCACTTAGTGTTGAGGCCAAAATGTTCCACTTTAGTCTCTTTCAACTACAAGACCTCCTTCCACATCTTTACTGTATCTTTTAAGTGACTTTGCAAAGTCTTAACAGACAAGGATATGTTTTTTTTCTTGGTGTGGCATAAATCTTAATACTGTGCATCAGCCAGGTAACACCATCCCTGTTGTAAAGTATGGTGGAGGTAGCATCATGCTATAGGATGCTTTTCAGCAACAGGGACTTGAAATCTGGTCAGGATTAATAGGAAGATGAATGCTACTAAATACAGAGAGGCCCTGGAAAAATGCAGAATTACAGATAATATTGGAAAGTTCGGGTTAAATTGAGAAGTTTCTTTTCAGTTTACAGAAGCACATTGGGCATGCTGTTTATAAACTTAATGTAGGTCACAAATCATTTAGCTTGGTGTTTAAGATCGAGGCATGATCAGGATTAAAAATACAATACTGGAAATACTTAGCAGGTCAGGCAGCTTTTGTTGGGAGAGAAATAACCTAAAACATTTCAGGTTGATTAACTTTTGTCAGGGCTGAGAATAATTATTATTCTGAATAATAACTTATTTGTTTTCAAGTAACCACTGCCATTATTTCACAGGTTGTGGCTAAAGATAAGGATCCTTTATTGGGCAAGGATCAATGGCACAAGATGGTGAAGAAAGTGTCCCAGTTTGGTATACGTACAGGAGCTTTCAATTGTTCAAGTGACCCCAAGTAAGCTTTTTGGAGTACTTGTATTCTAAAACATTTCACAGTATGTGTAGTTAAACTGCAGAAATTGTTAATTGTTGTAAATGGCCTGACCAAACATTTTTTGCAGAATTAGACAGAAACAAATGCTTTTAGTGTATATGCATTATGATATTTACACAATGATTAAGACCTTTAATAATGAAGAAGGAAAAGTCTTGTATAGAGAGTAAATATTTAAAAGCACTTTTTTGGCTATACACTGTCAGAGGGACCATCTGCCTTGTGATTTTTTTAAAAATATATAATACTGGACATGTCACAATACTAGTAATGCCTTTGTTTCTACCCCACAGAAAGAGCTGTGGCAGCAACTAAATCATCTTTCACTTCAATGCACATTTTAGTGTGCAAATAATAGGAACTAACGAATAAAAATTTAATTTTCAGTGCAGTTTAGATGTGTAAATTTTATATACAAGGCATATTCAGCATATCTTTTTTATTATAGCTACAGTTTTACTTGTAGATCAAGAGCAAAAGAAATACTAATCAATATAAGCATTAAATCTAACTCATTTGAAAACTAGAATATGGCTACTGGCCAGATAAAGCATTTTGCTTGGTTGTCAAAAGTAAGCAACATACTTAATAGCAAATGGACACACTTAAACATAAATTGCATTCTTCAAGATTGTGGCTTTGCCTTCTAGTACTCGCCAAGTGTATGAAATAATCAACCCACTTTTACTAGTCTAGATCTTTGGGTTTATCCCAAGGGGCCCTGTTCCTACATAGTTGAATAAGGGCACCTCATCTCCAGCAGTAGCTTCCCTTTCTTGCCTTTAAAGCATTAACCTCACAGAGTCAGCTCATCTACATGCTAACTTGACAACATCATCCACAGGCACAGCTTGAAGTTTTGTCTCTCAGTTATAAACACCCTCACTATCATTGTTCTTTCAGTTTTTGGGTTCATGGTTTGAAATTTGATAAATTTAACAGTAATGTGGGAATAGCTTCACCACTAGGGCTGCAGTAATCATATAACCATATAACAATTACAGCACAGAAACAGGCCATCTCGGCCCTTCTAGTCCATGCCGAACGCTTACTCTCACCTAATCCCACTGACCCACACACAGCCCATAACCCTCCATTCCTTTCCTGTCCATATACCTATCCAATTTTGCTTTAAATGACAATACAGAACCTGCCTCTACCACTTCTACTGGAAGCTCATTCCACACAGCTACCACTCTCTGAGTAAAGAAGTTCCCCCTCATGTTACCCTTAAACTTTTGCCCCCTAAGTTGCAACTCATGTCCTCTTGTTTGAATCTCCCCTGCTCTCAATGGAAAAAGCCTATCCATGTCAACTCTTATCTATTCCCTCATAATTTTAAATACCTCTATCAAGTCCCCCGTCAACCTTCTACGCTCCAAAGAATAAAGACCTAACTTGTTCAACTGTACTTCCTTAGAAGGTTGGCGTCATTCAATGTCTGTAGTGAGATGCTGAAGATGTTCTATAGGTCAGTTGTGGAGAGCGCCCTCTTCTTTGTGGTGGCGTGTTGGGGAGGAAGCATTAAGAAGAGGGACGCCTCACGTCTTAATAAGCTGGTAAGGAAGGCGGGCTCTGTCGTGGGCAAAGTACTGGAGAGTTTAACATCGGTAGCTGAGCGAAGGGCGCTGAGTAGGCTACGATCAATTATGGAAAACTCTGAACATCCTCTACATAGCACCATCCAGAGACAGAGAAGCAGTTTCAGCGACAGGTTACTGTCGATGCAATGCTCCTCAGACAGGATGAAGAGGTCAATACTCCCCAATGCCATTAGGCTTTACAATTCAACCGCAGGACTTAAGAACTTTTTAAAAGCTATTATTAATGCTTTTTGAGATAGTGATTTAGATGCATATCATATTTTTTTACTGAGTTAAGTATTGCATGTAATTAGTTTTGCTACAACAAGTGTATGGGACATTGGAAAAAAGTTGAATTTCCCCATGGGGATGAATAAAGTATCTATCTATCTATCTATCTATCTATCAATCTTTCCCTGTAACTTAGGTGCTGAAACCCAGGTAACATTCAAGAAAATCTTCTCTGTACTCTCTCTATTTTGTTGACATCTTTCCTATAATTCGGTGACCAGAACTGTACACAATACTCCAAATTCGGCCTTACCAATGCCTTATACAATTTTAACATTACATCCCAACTCTTATACTCAATGCTCTGATTTATAAAGGCCAACATACCAAAAGCTTTCACCACCACCCTATCCACATGAGATTCCACCTTCAGGGAACTATGCACCATTATTCCTGATCACTCTGTTCTACTGCATTCTTCAGTGCCCTACCATTTACCATGTATGTCCTATGTAGCACCTCACACTTATCAGCATTAAACTCCATCTGCCATCACTCAGCCCACTCTTCTAACTGGCCTAAATCTCTATGCAAACTTTGAAAACCTACTTCATTATCCACAACGCCACCTACCTTAGTATCATCTGCATACTTACTAATCCAATTTACCACCCCATCATCCAGATCATTAATGTACATGACAAACAACATTGGACCCAGTACAGATCCCTGAGGCACACCACTAGTCACCGGCCTCCAACCTGACAAACAGTTTTCCACCACTACTCTCTGGCATCTCCCATCCAGCCACTGTTGAATCCATTTTACTACTTCAATATTAATACCTAACGATTGAACCTTCTTAACTAACCTTCCGTGCGGAACCTTGTCAAAGGCCTTACTGAAGTCCATATAGACAACATCCACTGCTTTACCCTTGTCAACTTTCCTCATAACCTCTTCAAAAAATCCAGTAAGATTTGTCAAACATGACCTTGCACCCACAAATCCATATTGACTGTTCCTAATCAGACCATGTCTATCTAAATAATTATATATACCATCTCTAAGAATACTTTCCATTAATTTACCCACCACTGACATCAAACTGATTGGCCTATAATTGCTAGGTTTACTCTTAGAACCCTTTTTAAACAATGGAACCACATGAACAATACGCCAATCCTCCGGCACCATCCCCGTTTCTAATGACATTTGAAATATTTCTGTCAGAGCCCCTGCTATTTCTACACTAACCTCCCTCAAGGTCCTAGCGAATATCCTGTCAGAACCCGGAGATTTATCCACTTTTATATTCCTTAAAAGCGCCAGTACTTCCTCTTTAATTGTCATAGTTTCCATAACTTCCCTACTTGTTTCCCTTACCTTACACAATTCAATATCCTTCTCGGTGAATACCGAAGAAAATAAATTGTTCAAAATCTCCCCCATCTCTTTCGGCTCCACACATAGCTGTCCACTCTGATTCTCTAAGGGACTAATTTTATCCCTCACTATCCTTTTTCTATTAATATAACTGTAGAAACCCTTCGGATTTATTTTCACCTTACTTGCCAAAGCAACCTCGTATCTTCTTTTAGTTTTTCTAATTTCTTTCTTAAGATTCTTCTTACATTCTTTATATTCCTTGAGCACCTCATTTACTCCATGCTGCCTATATTGATTGTAGATATCTCTCTTTTTCCTAACCAAGTTTCCAATATCCTTTGAAAACCATGGCTCTCTCAAACTTTTAACCTTTCCTTTCAACCTAACAGGAACATAAAGATTCTGTATCCTCAAAGTTTCACCTTTGAATGACCGCCATTTCTCTATTACGTCCTTCCCATAAAACAAATTGTCCCAATCCACTCCTTCTAAATCCTTTCGCATCGCCTCAAAGTTAGCCTTTCTCTAATCAGAAATCTCAACCCTGGGTCCAGTCCTATCCTTCTCCATAATTATATTGAAACTAATGGCATTGTGATCACTGGACCCGAAGTGCTCCCCAACACATACCTCCATCACCTGACCTATCTCATTCCCTAACAGAAGATCCAACACTGCCCCTTCTTAGGAAGTTCTCAGTAGTTCAGGAAAATGCCCAAATCACCCTGTGCAGTAGGGGTTAGATTATAAGCTTCACTTAGCCAGTGGCTTCCGCCTCCTGAGCAAACACCACTGCCTGGAAGTTGCCCTGTGGGCCACACCAACCTGACTTCACTGAGTCAAGATCCTGGAACTCTGTCCCTGGCAGCACTCTGGGTATGCCCACGTCTTAAAGACCATAGCAGTAAATGAAGGCAGCTCATCATCACCTTCTCAAGACCATACACAATGCTGGAGGAACTCATCATCTATGGATAGGAATGTGTTTTGGGCTGAAATCATCAGGAATCAAAGCACCTGGCCCTTGAATAAACAATAAAAGACGATATTTTACAAAAAGTCTCGTGAATGTGATTGAATGTGAGGTCAGAGTTAAATGTTAAAAAGAAATTTAACGATGCATTCAAAGGGGAGACTTGAAGCGAAATCTGCTGAGGGATCACAATTGCTAAAGGTAGGGAGATTTAAAATTGGGACTGCTCAAGAGTCCAGAATTGGGTGAGTGCCAAGATCTGTGAGGGTAAAAAGGAATTTGAGGTCGTGGTACTGCAGTACTTTGAATCATGTGGAGGACTCTGTCAAAAAGTTCAAGACCTTTGGAAGGTCTTAAAATCAAAAGGAAAATATTTGAATTTGGAATCACAAGCGTAAAGGATGAGCAAATCCTGGAATTAAATAAGATACTGAACTAAAGTTTTAATGAGCATGAGTTTCTGCAGGTTTGTCAGTAGAGTGCCAGAATAGTCATGTTTGATACTGATGAGAGAAATCTGGCTTTTGTCAGCGTACTAGTGGAACCTGTTGTTTCTTTAAATAATGTCATAGAAAAGTCAGCCATTTCCTCTCCGGCTGACACATCAGCATGAACTAGTTATTTTGTATTGGCTGTCCATCAGAATGTATCTCTTTTACTTCCCAAAAGCTTCATCAGATTCTGCTTTTAGTCCAATTTATGTGATAATTTCACTGCTGAAGCAACCTTCTACACTCAGTGGCCACTTTATTGGGCACCCCCTGTACCTAGTAATGTAGCTACTGAGTGTATCTTCATGGTCTTCTGTTAAAGCCTTTCTGCTTCAAGGTTTGACATGCTGTGCATTCACAGGTGCTCTTCTGTACACCACTGTTATAACACATGGCTATTTGAGTTACTGTTGCTTTCTTGTCAGCTTGACCCAGTCTGGCCATTCGCCTCTGATCTTTTTCATTTGCCTACAAAACTGCCACTCACTTTTTAAAATTGTTTAATGTGGGGAAAATCCTGGGAGATCAGGAGTTTCTGAGATACTCGCACCAATAATTATTCCATGGTCAGACTCACTTAGATCACATTTCTTCCCCATTCTGATGTTCGGTCTGAATAACAAATGAATCTTGAGTATGTCTGCATGCTTTTATGCATTAAATTGTTGCCACCTGATTGGACATTTACATTAATGAGCACATGTACAGGAGGACCTAATAAAGTGGCCACTGAGTGTAAATGTGCAGTGTGGTTCCTGGAAGGGAGTGGTATTTATGGATAACTTGATGTTTCTCTGTGTAAAGTGTACAGATAATTACAAAATGTATTTATATTTAATCTGCATTTTTTTCCTGTAGATACTGTAGCAAGCGAGATTGGTTGAAATCTACACTCATAATGTCCATTCCACAAACTAACACTTCAAAAGGGAAAGTAATGCTTAAAGAGTATCGTGGGCGAAGGATTGAAGTTGAGCACATTTTTAAATGGATAAACACCCATGTGGCATCTCGGATTAAAACAATCAGAAGTCCTGATCAGTTGATGGAAGAATGGAATAAAAGTGATCGATACCATGTAAAGATCTATTTGTTTGCAAGCCTTGACCAGCCACCTGCTTTCTACTCTGTTCTCAGTGTAAAATTTACAGGACGTGTGGAGTTCATTTTCGTTGATGTTCAGAAGTGGAACAGTGACAGATACATGAAGGAGATTGGTGTTGATCAATTCCCAGCATATATCGTGAAAACTCCTGAAGGTATCTATAAATATGGAAACACTACAGGGGAGTTTATATCACATCATGCAATGGATGTATTTCTCCGATCATTACAGCCTGAAGTAAATGATCTCTTTGTCTTGAGTCTAGTTCTTGTTAATTTAATGGCATGGATGGACTTATTTATAACACAAGGTGCCACAATAAAGCGATTTGTGGTTCTTATAAGCACACTAGGTACTTATAACTCCTTATTAATAATGTCCTGGCTGCCCATAATAGGATTTTTGCAGTTACCGTATTTGGAAAGCTTTTATGAATATAGTTTAAAGTTTCTGCGGTACGCCAACACAACCACTTTAGCTTCTTGGGTTCGAGCTGATTGGACTTTCTATTCATCTCATCCTGCTCTATTTCTCAGCACGTACCTGGGCCACGGTTTGTTAATAGATTACTTTGAGAAAAAGCGAAGACGTAACAATAATGAAGATGAGGTAAATGTGAATAACCTTGAATGGCTGTCAAGCCTGTGGGACTGGTATACCAGCTACTTGTTCCATCCAATTGCTTCATTTCAGCACTATCCTCATAATTTAGATTGGGAGGAAGATCCCAATTTGTTGTTGGAAAGACTTGCATTCCCGGATCTGTGGCTACATCCATTAATACCAACAGATTACATAAAGAACCTACCAACATGGCGATTTAAAACTATTGCAGGGCATTCTGAAGATGAAGTAAGTGAAAGCTGGCATGAGACTGACAGTGATTCTGAAAGTGAAAGCCATGATGTGTGCAATAAATCAAGGGTAAATGATAGTGAAGAGGCAAGTGGGCTCCAGACACTTGCAGAAGGAAAGGTGCAAACTAGTGAAGAAACCAATACCTGTGAAGTAAATTCTGGCAATGCATGTCAGTGCACACCAAAATCACACAGAAACACAAACATCACTGAAGCTGATGAACCAGATTGGTCTACCTGGCCCAGTAACATGCTCCATTGCTCAGAATGTGTGGTGTGCCTGGAGAATTTTCAGAATGGTTGCTTAATAATGGGACTACCCTGTGGTCATGTGTTCCATCAGCAATGTATTGTGGTCTGGTTAGCAGGAGGACGACATTGTTGCCCTGTATGCAGATGGGCTTCATACAAAAAGAAGCATTGTTTCATCAGATAAGGACAATGGTTCAGCAATGTTTTCAACCAATATTTCAGGCTCTTAAATATCTAATACTTAATATGCATTGTGATGTTTGTTGTTCATGTTTGTGCTTTTATGTGATTTAAATTTAGTTTTTATGTAGAATTTTTTTTGAGCTGATCCACAATATAACTACACTACATTTAGTAACGAGTCTACTACCAGTCTTGTTAATTTCTGGATGCTTTACAACAATAGCACAATAAATCTTGTTAATTCTGTTTGGTATGTTCAACCATTAAACTACCGGTATCACCAAACGGAGAATGTAAAAGACCTCCTGATTTGAGATTTTGTTAGAAGAATATTAAATTTAAAATATTTGTCTTGTTCTAAATAATTTCTTTATCTGGTTGCAGAACATTGGGCGGTATTTCATTACCTAGATCTGGGAACAGCTCATGGCTATTTTGAAGTGCAAGTCTTATTCTAAAAGGGAGTCAATAAAAAGATGTATAATCATTCATATTGAAGCATTTTTTGCAGACATTTTGAAGAGCATTCAAGACATGATTTGAAAATGGAAGAAAAACATGGTTCAATAAAAGTATTTCACACACTTAACCATTACCAAGATGCTTAGCACTTTATTCCCAACTTTATTGGATACTTCATAAACTGAATGTACCTTAAATAGATGTAGCTTGCTGAATCATCTGTATTCTTTGCTAGGGAATCATTTTTTAATTCAGATTTTTAA
This sequence comes from Hemitrygon akajei, assembly GCF_048418815.1. Lineage (NCBI taxonomy): Eukaryota > Metazoa > Chordata > Chondrichthyes > Myliobatiformes > Dasyatidae > Hemitrygon > Hemitrygon akajei. The sequence goes on from NC_133127.1 coordinate 28,775,879, forward strand.
AAATGAAGGCCAAAGTCTCATAATACATATAGCACTGAGGTTAAAACAATGAAGTTCATGTAGCAATTGTGTTAGCCATTGAAAAAGCCAAGATTGTCAAAGTTTATAGGTCATAAGTGAAATGAAGAAGTAAATATATATTATAGTGTGTATGTATATACAGATATATAAAAGTAAAATAAGGACTCGGGGAAAATAATTGGCCCAAGGTGCTGATTTGGATTTGGCAGGAACAATAATTTCCATAAATAGATCCTTTGGTCCTTGCAGTCTGGAAGTACTTCTACTGCATATTATATTAAACAATAGCAAAATCCCTGGTACTGGATTTGATGATGTTATGTGCAGTGATGTATACTTCTGTCTTTTAAATGGTGAAATTGCTGTAAGGTCAAAGGGTGAATTATAAGGCAACGAATTGGCTTTTGTATGGAATGCTAATAGCAAACCATTTTCACAATAAGCTGTATTTATTTTCTATTATTCCTTGTAACAACTGAACAATAAACATTTTCCTTTGATGAAGGTCTACCTTTTTTACAAGTTGGCAATGTTTTAAAAATATGAGACTAATTGACTTTCAATAGACACTGATCATCATCATTATGTGTTGTATCATGGTCTGTGACCACAATTATTATCAACAAATCTTTCTACAGAAGTGGTTTACCATCGCCGTCTGGGCGGTGTCTTTACAAGATGGATGATCACTTGTGACGTACCAGCTGCTCGTAGGACCATCCACAACCTGCTCCCATGGCTTCACCTGACCCTGATCAGTGGGCTAAGCAGGTGCTACACATTTAAGTAACTTAAGATCAGAGTGCACACTCCCAATGGTGGAATAATTAAAACTGGGGATGATTGAGAGTCTAGAAATGGAGGAACACAGCTATTTCAGGATTGAAGCAATGGGTAAATTCCAATGATATCAAATAGCAAAGCCACGGAAAGAAAATTAAAATCAAAGTTTACAATTTAGACATTGTGACCACTATAGTTCTGCCATCACAAGGATAATTGAATAGGATTTAGTTCAAGTTGAAGCATGAGTTGCAAACTTAAGTTTGAGTAGGATGAGCTGGAAGTTGGACAGAAGAGTGTTGGAATGGTCACTTTGTGGTAACAGTAACAAGGATGAGGATTTCAATTGATAGGAAAAGTCTGCTATGAAAATAGAAGTAGGGCTTCTGAAGATTAGTGGTTGCAAGCTTATTCAGTTGCATATGCTAGAAAAGCAACAAACTGACCCTTGTTTAAATGTCTGAAAAATAGAGGGCTATAGGTAAGCCTGATAATTTCTGAGGTAGGGACAGGTTTGACACAACTTTGTAGGCCGAAAGGCCTGTATTGTGCTGTAGGTTTTCTATGTTTCAAGGACAGGGATGTAGTTGATAATCAGAGAATAAAATTAACAATGAGGATTGAAAACAGTAGTCTCTGTTTAATGGAGCAAATTTCTGGTTAAAGGAATATTGATGACAAAGTAAAGATAATGGAAAAGAAATGGCAGTGAGATAGATGCAGTATGTTTACTGCATGGATACTGAGAGTATGTTTTCAGATAATGAATGAGCATATGTAAGAAATAGTGTGTGGAGCATCCTTGGGATGCTGGAGATAATGAATGTTATTGTAGATAATTATTGATGACAAATGAGGTATCAGAGGTTGGTCTGGTCAGTGGTGAGAGGCTGAAGGTGTTTTTCAGTATTTGGGAAGTCAGTATAGCTTTGTCACTGTCATCTGTGATTTGGTAAGAGCTATTTTTTGTTCAATTTCAAAGTAAAAATTTGATAAATTGTAGCAGCTGAAAATAAAACTAAATGATTACCTCTGCTTTTGTGTATACTGTTTGACAGCTGAAGAATTCAGTGAGTCAAAATGCAATGGAATTTCAGGGTTGAGGACTAGAATATAAAAGTTACTTTAAAGCACTGGTGAGGCCTCACGTGGAATATTGTGAGCAGTTTTGGGCTTCTTAGAAAGGATGTGCTGAAACTGGAGAGGGTTCAATGGAGGTTCATGAAAATGATTCCAGGATTGAATGGCTTGTCATATGAAGAATGTTTGAAGGCACTGGGCCTGTATTTACTGGAATTCAGAAGAATAAGGGGTAACCTCATTGAAACCTATTGAATAGTGAAATGCCTTGATAGAGTAGGTGTGGAGAGGACATTTGCCGTGGTGTAAGAATCTAAGACCAGAGAACACAGTGTCACGTACCCCATGACAGGTAAAAAAACCCAGCAGAAATGGAAAACACTTTGGAGTCTGGTACTGCTATTAACTAATAGTGTTTATTAGTAACTATGCAATACAATAATATAAATGCAGATATATCAAACAGGTTAGCAATGATTATAGATACATATATGTGTGGAAATAGAAAACCAAACTTTTTCAAGTCTAGGGGTAAATGGATACAGTCTTACGATGATGAAGAAAGTTCCGTTCAGTTTGTGGTATTTAGTTGAGTTGAGTTGGAGAGAGAGAGAGATGTGTAGGTCTTCAGGTGAGCTGGTGTCATCGATCTTCCCGTTGTCCTCCAAAATCCTTTTAAAGTCACGGACTGTGACCAGAATTAAGGTGACTGTTCTTCTGTGGTGGAATTATCAACCTAGGCAAAGGTTGGGCACACAAATAACTTCCCATCGGTCACACCTTTTTTGCACTGCGAGAGCCACTAATCGATCCTCCAAAAAAATCCTCCTTCCAGTGGGCACAGCAAAGCTCATCCAGTGTCCAAAGCCGTGTGTGTCTGGCTCCAGCAGCTGACCTGGCATTTATCTCAGCATGCTAAACACCAGCTGTCCATCCAACTGCTCCGCCCTCCTCTCTCTGTAAGAAATTACAGGCAGGCAGTGTCCTTGTAGAAATGTCAACAAACTGCTGAGAATCCATAACATCAATCTTCAGAGCATTCTTCTCCTCTCTTAATAATAAAGTCTCTGTGTTGGACACCTCCCTCCCTCTCTCTTGTTAAGAGCACAGTTCATAGGGTCAACTCAGGACCCTGTCACAACAACCTCAGAATAGAGGGACATCCTTTTAGAATGGAGATAAGGAATTTCTTTAGCCAGAGAGCAGCGATTCTTTAGAGTTCTTTGCAACTGGCAGTTGTAGAGGCCAAGTCTTTATGTATATTTAAGGCAGAGGTTGAGAGATTCTTGATCGGTCAGGGCAGGAGATAGGGGCTGAGAAGAAATGTGGATCAGTCATGATGAAATGGCACTGAAGTCCTCAACCATTAACTTTTTGCCTCTGGTAAGACTGTTGCTATTGAGTTCTGGATGATAAGTAGCACAATGCATGTTTTGGAGTTCTGGAATTTTGACCCAGTGAGGGTGAAGAAATAGCAATATATTTCCAAGTCAGAGTAGTTTGTGGCAACTTTCCAATTGTTGGTGTTCCCATGTTTTTGCTGACATGCTCTTCCAGCCAGTAGAGGTATTATGGGTTTGGAAAGTGCTGTCTAAGGAGTCTTGCTAGGTTGTTGCAATGCATTCTGTAGGTGGTACACATAGCTGCTACTGTACATCAATTCTGGATAGGGTACCTATCAAGCAAGCTGCAATGTCCTGCATGTGTCAAACTTCTTGAGAGTTGAAGGTATACTCATCCAGTTTTGTCATGAAAAATGCAATATACAGTAAATGCAAGTTGTTTTTCTTACTGAAATAGGTGAAACTGGGTCCTTCAAGTAGAAGTTATTGTAAAGAACTTGAATATAAATAAACTAAAGAACAAATATCAAGTGAATTGTGAAGCTAGCAATAGGTTATGCAAGGTAAAAACTTAAGAAAGCCACTGGGCCCTTCTAGGGTATGGATCAAAGAATACTGAAGAATGTGAAAATGGGATGTTTACACAAAATCTCAATGCAACAATGATAGTTTAATGGAATTATAATGATCAATATATAAATGAAGGTTCTATGAACTCTGTCTTTTTGAATCATATTAAATGTTAAGATGGATAAGGCTGCAACTCTGTTTTGGATGTCATTTATATGACCTCACCTTGACTTCCTATTTCTAGCCAGATTCTGCGCCTGTCTTAATTATTCACTGCTGAAACTAATCCGTGCCTTTACATATATACCTTGATGATTCTAACACAGATCTGATAAGTTTATGTCTAATAAACGTCTGAAAACTTGAGCTCATTCAAGACTTTGCTGTCTTGGTCTACGCAAACCCTGTCCACCTATTACCGTAACAGTTTGTAATGGTGGCAGTGTTGATCTGCACTTTCTGCTAAACATCCACTTAGAATCATAGAACACTATAGCACAGAAACAGAACCTAGTTTGTGCCAAACTCTCAATCTGTCTCATCCCATCAACCTGCTCCATACCCCTCCCATCATGTACCTATGCAAATTTCTCTTAAATGTTGAAATTAAACCCACATCTACCACTTCTGCTGGTAGGTAATTTATTTATATCCACTCTCTCATCATCCTCTGATCGAAGAAGTTCTCTCTCAGGTTACCCTGATAAACATTTCATCTTTACTTAAACATTACACCTTTCTACCCCTCATAATTTTGTATACCTCTTTCAACTCTCCCCTCATTCTCCTATGCCCTAAGGAAGTAAGTGCTAATTTATTCAACCTATCCCTATAACTCAGATCCTCAAGTCCTGGCAACATCCTTGTTAAACTTCTCTGCACTCTTTCTATCTTATTGTTATCGTTCCTGAACTGCACACAATACTCCAGCTTAGGTCTCACCAATGTCTTATGGTCAGTTTCTAAAGAGTTTGTACATTCTCCCCGTGACTGCATGGGTTTCTTCCCACAGTCCAGGTTGGTAAGTTGTAAATTGTCCCATGATTAGGCTATGGATAAATCAGTGATTGCTGACTGGCGCTGCTCGAAGGGCTGGAAGGGCCTACTCTGTTTTGTAATAAAAATAAATAAAGACTTCAATATAACATCCTAATCCAGTGACACCAGACTGTATGTAAATTGGATCTGTTGTGTACCCAGTGGTCAAGCCATCATGAAACAGACAGCACAGTGACACAACTTAAAGAGTTGCTGCTGCAAAAGCAACCGAAACCTGGCTTTGATTCTGACCTCTGATGCAGTCTGTGTGGAGTTTGCATACTTTCCTTAGATGGTCTTGTTTCCTCTCATATACCAAAGATGTATGAGGTGTAAATTGCCCCTGGTGTGTAGGTGACTTGTCAAATTGAGAACTTGATGAGATTGTGAAGAGAATGATGGGTTAACATAGAATTATAGATGTGTGTTTGAAGGTCAGCACAAACTTAGTGTGCTGAAGAGCCTATTTTCTTCTGTATCTATGATTCAAAGACATAACTTGGAGACATGTTTGGAAACATGGGAGACTGAAGATGCTACAAACTGGAGCAACAGACAATCTTTGGAGGATCCCAGTGGTCGAGTAGCATCTGTGGGAGGAAAGGAACTCTTAGTGTTTTGGGGTCAAAATCCTGCATCAGGAATGGGTTGCAGATGCTGCCTGAACTGCTGAGTTCCTCCAGCAAACAATTGTTGCTTTGGAGGTGAAGTTTGTGGGTAACCAATTTATAGAAGGATACTCCACAACCCTTTCATGTGGTCAAAACTGCCTTGGGCTGACATTGCTCCCCAAGCAGTAAGAACGATCAACACACCACCAATTCCACCACTACTCTATTATTTCCCATAGGTCAACTAATGGATATACAATCAACCTATGTATATAAGCTTTCTTATGTATTCATATTGTGTGATTATTATTGTGTTTCCTATATTTTTATTTTTTGTACTGCATTGGATCTGGAGTAACAAGTATCTCGTTCTCTTTATGCATCTGCACCGGTGACATTAAACAATCTTGAATCTTGTATTTCTTTTGCATTGTCACATGGCCATTGTAACTTTCCACCCTGAGACTTGAGCAGAAGGAGCAACAAACTGCTTGAAGAACTCAGTGGGTCGAGCAGCATCTGTTTGGGGTGAAGGGGAGAAAAGGAACCGTCAATGTTTGGGTCAAGCCTCTGCATTAGGTATTGCTGATGCTACTCGACCCGTTGAGTTCTTCCCAGCAGATGGTTTATTGTTCAGACTCCAACCCTTGCATTGCTGTCTGCAGCGTCCTCACTGGGAGGTGAAGTTAGGAAGGGTCCAGGCAGGGAGCGTAATTAGAGCTGCAAACATGTTCCTCTCCAAATTGGCCAGTAGCGCCTCCTGCGGCAGCGGAGCGCAGTGCCAAAGGCGCGGTGGGATGACGTCACTGCGAGCGAAGGGACGGGACGGGGTGGGGCGACAGCGAGCACCTCGGTGACGGCAGCGTCGGCAATGGGGCTGTTCGGTAAATCCCAGGAGCGGCCGCCCAAGGAGTTGGTAACCGCGTATTTTCTTTTTGTTTTCCTTTTAAAATATCCGACTGCTGCGCGAGTAATGTACAGCCACCAGTCTATGAGGTCGAGGCAGCGTCATAACCAGTCTCGGTTATGCGCTGCCCAGCCGCCTTCATCAGACCGGCGCCCGCCTTCCGCTGTCGCCTATTGATCCTTTGGAGCAAGGACTCCTTAGTAATTGGATCACTTGCCTGCCACACCGAGCAGGGAGGGGAGACCTGCGTGCCAGTCCTTTAATGTTACTGAAAGTCGGGCCTTCTTTGAGACTCGTTGTGTTGTTCCAGGGCCTTAAGAAATTGGAATTGGGTTATGTACCGAGGCATAGTGACAAAACGTCTTTATACTGATCATTTGATTCTACTGTACATTGAAGTAGAACAAGGTAAAATAATAGCAGAAGGTAGAATAAAGTATAACAACTACGAAGAAAAACAATAAGGTGTAAGATAGATTGTGAAGTGAAGGGTCCATTTTATCAGAAAATAAATCACTAGCTTTATAATAGCGAGGTAGAAGCTGTACTTGAGTCTGTGGTACGTGCTTTCAGGCTGCTGCCCGTTAAAGGGGGTCGAGGAGAAGAGAATATCTGGGTTAGTGGGTTCTTTGAATATGCTGGCTACTTTATTGAGGCAGCAAGAATTAGAGACAGAGTCCAAAAAGGAGAGGCTGCTCTCCGTGATATGTTGAGCGGTGTCCATAGCTCTGCAGTGTCTTGTGATCACATTCAAGATTGCTTAATGTCAGTAAAATGAGAAACACAATATAATAAAATAATTAAAAAAAAATTTTAAAACCCTAGTGTGCAAAAGTCTTGGCTACATATATATAGCTAGGATGCCTAAACTTTTGCACAGAACTGTCTTTCCAGTTACCAAATAACATTTAATACTACTGAGCAAGTACAAAGCTAAGTATTGATCAGAATCTGTTTAAATATCACCAGCATATGTTATGAAATTTGTTAACTTTACATCAGCAGTAAAATGAAATACATAATATAGAGGAAAAAAACTGAGTTAAATAGTTAAGTTAAAATAAGCAGTGCAAAAAAAAACAAATACAAAATAGTGAGGTTCAATGTCCACTTGTGTGTGTATGTGTGATGTCCCTCGCTGGTGATGAGGACCACTGACGTCCTTTGGATGTTGTGACTTGCATGTGAGTTTGATTGAAGTGAGGGAAAGTTCCATAGGTCGTCAATCTCACTCTCTCGTCTTAGTCTGTCTGGATCCAGTAGCAAGATGAGAGTCAAGACACTAGAGATGTCCATTTAGGAGTCGGATGGCAGAGGGGAAGTAGCTGTTCCTGAATCGCTGAGTGTGTGCCTTCAGGGTTCTGTAACTTCCTGACGTTAACAGTGTGACGAGGGCAAGCCCTGGGTGGTGAGGATCCTTAATGATGGGTGCTGCCTTCCTAAAGCACTGCTCCTTGAAGATGTCTTGGATACTACGGAAACTACCCATGATTAAGCTGTCCAATTTTACAACTTTCTGCAACTTACTTTGATCTTGTGCTGTAGAACCCCCCACCCATAACAGATGGTGATGAGGCCTGTCCGAGTGCTTTCCATGGTACATCTGTAGAAGTTTTTTAGTGTTTTAGTTGACAAACCAAATCTCCTCAAACTTCTAATGAAATATAGCTGCTATCTTGCCTTCTTTATACAGTAGTTCTATCGATATATGAGTCCAGGTTAGATCCTCAGAGATATTAACACTGAGGAACTTGAAATTGCCTGCTCTCTCCACTTCTGATCCTTCTACGCCCACCTAGACAAGCCGGCGAGCACTGTGAGGGTCATGTTTTTTGACTTCTCCAGTGCATTCAACACCATCCGCCCTGCTCTGCTGGGTGAGAAGATGACAGTGATGGAGGTGGATGCTTCCCTGGTGTCATGGATTATTGATTACATGATTGGCTGACCACAGTACGTGCGCTTGCAACACTGTGTGTCAGACAGAGTGGTCAGCAGCACTGGGGCTCCACAGAGGACTGTCCTGTCTCCCTTTCTCTTCACCATCTGCACCTCGGATTTCAACTACTGCACAGAGTCTTGCCATCTTCAGAAGTTTTCTGATGACTCTGCCATAGTTGGATGCATCAGCAAGGGAGATGAGGCGGAGTACAGGACTACGGTGGGAAACTTTGTCACGTGGTGCGAGCAGAATCATCTGCAGCTTAATGTGAAAAAGACTAAGGAGCTGGTGGTGGACCTGAGGAGGGCTAAGGCACCGGTGACCCCTGTTTCCATCCAAGGGGTCGTTGTGGACATGGTGGAGGATTACAAGTACCTGGGGATACGAATTGACAATAAACTGGACTGGTCAAAGAACACTGAGGCTGTCTACAAGCAGGGTCAGAGCAGTCTCTACTTCCTGAGGAGACTGAGGTCCTTCAACATCTGCCGGACAATGCTGAGGATGTTTTATGAGTCTGTGGTGGCCAGTGCTATCATGTTTGCTGTTGTGTGCTGGGGCAGCAGGCTGAGGGTAGCAGACACCAACAGAATCAACAAACTCATTCGTAAGGCCAGTGATGTTGTGGGGGTGGAACTGGACTCTCTGACGGTGGTGTCTGAAAAGAGGATGCTGTCCAAGTTGCATGCTATCTTGGACAATGTCTCCCATCCACTCCATAATGTACTGGTTAGGCTCAGGAGTACATTCACCCAGAGACTCATTCCACCGAGATGCAACACTGAGTAACAACGCACATGGTGTGAATTCCTTTCTGGGGCAAAGTACTGTGCAGCCTTTTTGCAGTAACACTGTTCCATAAAGGAGGCCTGAATCAGGGAAACAAAATACACTAGTTGATACGGCATCTGGTGATGGAAGGGACTGCAGAGTTAGACAGAACTCAGGCCTGACTCCTCAGTAAGGATGGCAGATTGTAGCGATGTTTATCAACCAGAGAAAGTTTGTTACCTTGATTTGAAATGAGCGGATTTATTTAAGAAAAATTTCAGCTGGTTGGGCCTATATTGTTGGAGGAATGAGAGGTGTGAAGGCAAGATGCAAGGATGCAGACAGATAGCAGAGTTTTCGATTAGGTGAATGGGCAAAATATTGACTAATGCAGTATAACATAGGAAAATTTAATGCTTACTTTGGAGGGAAAATATTATTTAAATATAGAACCAAAGGGATTTGGAAGACCTTGTTCATTAAATGCAGGAAGCTGAAACACAAGTGCAGTGTGATGGAGAAGACTAATGGGATGTCAGCTCTTGGAAAGTACAGTTAGTCCCCGAGTTACGAACGTCTGACTTACAGACAACTCGTACTTATGAACCGAGGAAGGAGAATGCCGTCCGCCATTTAAAGTCGGATTGCGACGCCGTCCACCATTTTAAGTCATTGCTGTTGACACTGTTGAGTGTTTAACTTTGTATTTGGCTTAAAATTTTCTTAGTAAGATTCACCCTGACTCCCCCCCCCCCCCCCCCCCCAACCGTTCCAGTCGGCTGGTGGCGCAGTGAGATCAGTGCCGGGCTGGAGAACAGAGGTTTCTGAGTTTGATCCAGTGACAGATCGCTCCTGTGCCAGGTTGATGTTGATCCAGTGACTCCCGTACCATCCATGCCGGGTTGATACGAGCTTGCAACTTGACCTCGTAAAGAAAAAACACTGCCACCTCCAGTTTAAATTCCCATGTGGAATATTGTGGATGATCAACTATCCAAACCCAGCACACCCCCACTTGTCCCATTCAGCCTGTCTCAGTGCGGTGGTTGTTAGGATCCAGCGGAGCTCGGGACCCGCTGCCCACAGTGTTTCTGTTCCGTTGACGGTGTGCGGTGGTCATTAGGACCCGGCGAAGCTCGGGAGCCGGTGGAGGTCGGGACCCGACACCCGCAGTGTTTCTGTTCCATTGACGGGAAGTGATCGTGATTGAAAATAAAGTGGAAATAATAAAGCGTTTGGAAAGAGGTGAAACGCCATCGGTCATTAGAAAAGCGTTAGGCTACAGTCGGTCAACGATCGGAACAATTTTAAAGGATAACGGATAAAATGAGAATAATGGAGCATGTGAAAAGCCCTGCCCCGATGAAAGCTACAGTTATTACTAAGCAACGCAGTGGTTTAATTATTGGAATACATATGTTTCTTAAGTGTTTTATATGCATAGAAAGGTAAAATATATACTATATACTAGACAAACGTTTGACTAACTGATGCTAAATAATACCGGATGTACTTGTTCCGACTTAACTACAAATCCGACTTAAATTTGGACTCAGGAACGGAACTCGTACGTAACCCAGGGACTGCCTGTATTGAAATCTCACACCAGTTATATAAGGTGTGAGATTTCAATACAGGCAGGTGTTATATAAACCACCTAGGGCTCTGCCATTTTCATCACTCTTTTTAAGGAAAATTGTATTTCATTTGAGTTGGTTCAGAGAAGATTTACAGGTGTGGAGGGACAGTCCCTTAACATTCAGGTCCAGAACCTAATCATTGGATTCTGGAAGAATGAAAGGGGATTTTATTGAAATGTATACTGTTCTTAGGAGGGTAGTTGGGTAAACGCTGAGCTTGGAGAAGTCCAGAACAGAAACCGTGGTCTCAGAATAAGGGCTGCCTATTTTAGACTTGATGTGAAGGACTTCTCTCTGAGAGAGACAGCTGTGAAAATCTGTGTGTGTGTGGGGGGGGGGGGGGGGATAATGAGGGCGTAAATATTCAAGGTTGTGATTGATTCTTAATCAGTAAGGGAATGGAAATCTATGGAGAACAGCTAAGAAATTGAACTTGCTAGGTGAGTTGTCAATCTTTTGAATCATGCATTAGCCTGATTTCTTGTGGCCTTTGCTCTCAGTTCATCCATTGCAGACGTGTTAAGAGTGGTGACTTGAAATATGAAGGTGGCGTGGGAAAAGTCATAGAAATTATTAAGTGTGTTTGCTTAAGCAGGAAGAACCATTGATAGTTCGAAATGTTCATTACTGGAATTTGAAGACTAGCCTGGTTATGCCTAACTATTGTACTGAGGGTTGTTATTAGCTTGAATAGTTTAAAATAAGGCTTGTAGAAAAGCCAAAGCCTTTCATTCCTTTTCTTACACAAAGCAGATGAAATTTAACACAGGAAGCGTAACGTTGCAGTAACAAGGATGAGAAGTCTATTGTTTTTGGGAATTTTTCTGGGTCTTCTGTGAAGCCAAACTCAAAATAGCGTTTAATTTCTTTGTCATGTCCTTATTTTGCAATATATTTTCTCTTTTTGATGATCTTCAGAGTCTATTTTCACACGGTTTTATCGCTGTGTTATTGTTGCGAAAGATTTACGGATTGGCTGCATCCCCATTAAAACAAAAACCATTCTGGCTGCCAATATTGCCTAAAAATAGGCTTGTTGATTAAAGTCTTTGGAATAGCAATAAAATAAATATGGAAAAAATAAACATGGGTCATGAAGCAAATGGGAAGACACTGGGGAAAGGTGCTGAAAAGTTTACACTAGTTTTTATGAATGGGAGCTTGCATGCTAATCGTAATTTTCAACGATTCTGGTGCAGAGTTCTGAAATGTATCAGTTTATTTCCATTTATGTGTTAAAAATGGAATTCTCCATCCCATTAATGCAATATCTGAAACGTGTTAATAATGTTCCAACTTTTTTTATTATTAGGTCTCAGAATGGTCTATAAAAATAAGAAAGGAAATGAGAGTGATTGACAGACAGATTCGGGGTGAGTAAAAGATTTTTCTGTTTATGCAAAAGTGTGAAAATATTTGATGATGTACTACAGAAACCCCAAATAACATTGTGAAAATCCAGGTTTACTTGAGCTGTTTTTCACAGCGATAAGGGTTGGGTAATTAAGAAAGCAGGCAAAATATTATTGTTTATTGTAAACACAAGAGATTCTTCAGATGCTTGAAGTCCAGAGCAACACACACAACATGCTGGAGGAACTCAGCAGGTCAGGTAGCATCCATGGAAATGAATAAACAGTTGATGTTTCAGACTTAGACCCTTCTTCAGGACTGGAAAGGAAAGAAGGTGATAGTTGGAAAAGGTAAAGGGCTGGAGAAGTAAGTATCTGATATGAGAGGACAGTGGACCATGGAGAAAGGAAAGAAGGAGGGGCACCAGGGCAGGTGAGGAGATAAGGTAAGAGGCCAGAGTGAGGAATAGAAGAAGAGAGAAGGGAGAGGGGAAAAAGTTACCAGAAGTTGGAGAAATCAATGTTCATGCCATCAGGTTGGAGGCTACCTAGATGGAATACGAGGTGATGCTCCTCCATCTTGAGAGTGGCCTCATTGTGGTAAAAGAGGAGTCTGTGGACCGACATGTCATAATGGGAATGGGGATAGTAATTAAAACGGTTGGCCACTGGGAAAGTATGCTTTTTGTGGATGGAGCAGAGGTGCTTGTCAAAGCAATCTCCTATTTTATGTTGGATGTCACCAATATAGCGGAGGCCACATCGGGAGCACCGGATAAATAGACAACCCCGGCAGGTTCACAGGTGAAGTGTTGTCTCATCTGAAGGCATGTTTGGGGCCCTAAATGGAGGTAAGGGAGGAGGTAAATAGGCAAATGGTGCATAGCTGTCACTTGCAGGGATATGTGCTGGGAGGAAGGTTGGGTGAGGAGGAACAAAGAGACAAGGGAATCCCAGAGGGAGCAAACCCTGCTGTTAGAGAGAGTTGGGGAAGAGGTATGTTCAGTGGTAGGGTCCCATTGAAGATAGCAGAAGTTGCAGAAAATGATGTGTTGGATGTGAAGACTAATGGGGTGGTAAGTGAGAACAAGAGGAACTCTATCCCTATTAAGGCAGTGGGAAGATTGGGTGAGTGTGGATGTCTGGGAAATGGAGCAGATGCTGGTGAGCGTAGCATCAATGGTAAATCAATGCTTTTGTCTTTTTTGCTTGTAGAAGTTAATACAAAATTAGTGAGGTTATGCTTCAGTTGTATAGGGCATTGGTGAGAGCATATCTGGAGTGCTGTCTGTAGTACTGATCTCCTTATTTATTGAAAGTAGTTCAGAGAAAGGTTTATAAGTTGGTAGGTTCTCTTTTGAGGAAGAATTGGACAGGACATGTTTGTATCCAGGAGTTCAGAAAAGTGAGGGGAATGATTGATATACACAAGATCTTTGACAGGATGGATGTGGAAGAGATGTTTGCTGTTGTGGGAGAACCTGGGAGATCAATGTTTAAAAATAAGTGATCAGTCATTTAAGAGTAAAATGAGGTGGGGATTTTGGAATTCTTTCACCATGGTGTATTCTTACGGCAGATTGCACTTTGATAAACACATGGATGATAGAAAAATGGAGGGCTATGTGGGGAGGAAGGGATAGATTGATCATAGAGCAGGTTAAAAGCTTTTGAAGGGAGAAGATCATGTCGATTGTGGAAGATTCTGACCTGAAACTGCACTGAGACTCAGGATATACCCTTTCGGCTATTTTCTGCAGTCTGTTCAAGACCATGCGAGCGAAGACCTTCCCAATGATGCTCAGCAAGGAGACCCCTGTAGTTGTTACAGTCGCTTCTGTCCCCTTTGTTCTTATATAGGGTGACAATGTTGCAGTCTCTCCTGTCTTGCAGCACTGCTCCCTCTATCCACCACTGGCACAGTAGTTTGTGCAGGTGGTTTAGCAGGACGCCCTTTGCGCACTTGATGGCCTCTGATGGAATGCCATCCAATCCTGGTGCCTTCCCAGTGGGCAGGCTGTCCTTGGCTTTACTCAGCTTTTCGGCATTCGGCAAAGCATCCAGTTCCTCCATGACAGGCAGGCATTCCACGGTGTCTAGCGCGCTGTCCGAGATGCAGTCTTCTCTGGAGAAGAGTTCAAAGTAATGCTCCACCCATCTCTCCATCTGCTTGCCTTTGTTTTTGATGGTCTCGCCTGTTGTGGTTTTCAGTGGAGTTGTCTTGCTCTGGGTTGGACCGATGGCTTTCTTGATCCCCTCGTACACTCCACGGATGTTGCCTGTATCAAGTGATGACTGAATGCTTTTGCGTAGTTGTAGCCAGTAGTCATTTGCACAGCATCTTGCTGTTTCCTGGGCCTTGCTTCTTGCTGTCCTTAGCACTTGAAGTGTTGCCTGGGTGGGGTGGCATTTGTGCTCTAGTAGTGCAATACACTTTACCTCAAAGACAGCAGTGAGCTTACTTGAGTTTGCTTTAAACCAGTCCTGTGTCTTGCCCCATTTCTTCCCGAAGGCCTTGAGTGCAGTGATGTGGATAGTGTCCCTGAGAGTCCCAGCTCTGCTGGTCTACTTCAGACAAAAGCAATGTCTCAACATCTTCCACCTTCGCAGCCTGAGACACATCCTGGACATCAAGTGGACTGACCGAGTCACCACAATGAGGTCCTGGCCCGCGCCCAGATACCCAGCCTCTTCACCCTGCTCCAACATCGCCGTCTCCACTGGCTGGGCCATGTGCACCGCATGTCAGACGGGAGGATCCCGAAGGACCTGCTGTATGGGGAACTGGCCTCTGGCAAGAGAGCACAAGGGTGGCCCCATCTTCGTTTCAAAGATGTCTGCAAGAGAGACATGAAGTCACTGAACATGAACGTTGAGAGGTGGGAGGACATTGCAAGCGATCGCTCTTGCTGGAGGCTGGAACTACGCAGAGGTCTAAAAAGAAGAGAAGAGAAGCTGAGGCTTGCTGCTGAAGAAAAGTGCACTCGCCGAGAAAACAGCACCAAGGCAACACCGGAGGACAGCGCCTTCAAGTGCATTTGCTGCAGCCGAGACTGTCTCTCCCGTGTGGGGCTCTACAGCCACAACAGACGCTGCTCTACCAACACAGACTGAAGCAAGACTTTCCAGGCGCAGATCCATGGTCTCGCGAGACTAACGGATGCCATCAGTTATCAGGTTAAAAGGTTGGCACAATATTGTGGGCTGAAGGGCCCATACTGTGCTGTAATCTACAAACCCCATTTCCAGAAAAGTTGGGATATCTTCCAAAATGCTATAAAAACAAAAATCTGTGATATGTTAATTCACGTGAAACTTTATTTAACTCACAGAAGTACAAAGAAAAGATTTTCAATAGTTTTACTGACCAACTTAATTGTATTTTGTAAATATACACAAATTTAGAATTTGATGGCTGCAACACACTCAACAAAAGTTGGGACAGAGTTAAAATAAGATTGAAAAGTGCACAGAATATTCAAGTAACACCGGTTTGGAAGACTCCACATTAAGCAGGCTAATTGGTAGCAGGTGAGGTATCATGACTGGGTATAAAAGTAGCATCCATCAAAGGCACAGTCTTTGCAAGCAAGGATGGGTTGCAGCTCACCTCTTTGTGCCAAAATTCAAGAGAGAATTGTTAGTCAGTTCAAAAGGAACATTTCCCAACGCAAGATTGCAGAGAATTTAGGTCTTTCAACATCTACAGTACATAATATTGTGAAAAGATTCAGAGAATTCAGAGACATCTCAGTGCGTAAAGGGCAAGGTCAGAAACCACTGTTGAATGCGCATGAACTTCGAGCCCTCAGGTGGCACTGCCTAAGAAACCGACATGCTACTGTGACAATTATAGCCACCTGGGCTCGGGAGTACTTCGGAAAACCATTGTCACTTAACACAGTCCGTCGCTGCATCCAGAAATGCAACTTGAAACTGTATTACGCAAGGAGGAAGCCATACATCAACTCTATGCAGAAACGCCGGCGAGTTCTCTGGGCCCGAGCTCATCTCAGATGGACCAGAAGACTGTGGAACCGTGTGCTGTGGTCAGATGAGTCCACATTTCAGCTAGTTTTCAGAAAAAACGGGCATCGAGTTCTCCGTGCCAAAGATGAAAACGACCATCCTGATTGTTATCAGTGAAAGGTGCAAAAGCCAGCATCTGTGATGGTATGGGGGTGCATCAGTGCCCTCGGCATGGGTGAGTTGCATGTATGTGAAGGTACCATTGACTCTGAGGCGTATATTAGGATTTTAGAGAGACATATGTTGCCATCAAGGTGACGTCTCTTCCCGGGACATCCATGCTTATTCCAGCAGGACAATGCCAGACCACATTCTGCACGGGCTACAACAGCGTGGCTTTGTAGCCACAGAGTGTGTGTGCTTGACTGGCCTGCTGCCAGTCCAGATCTATCTCCTATTGAAAATGTATGGCGCATCAGGAAGAGGAGAATCAGACAACGGAGACCATGGACTGTTGAGCAGCTGAAGTCTTATATCAAGCAGGAATGGACAAAATTTCCAATTGCAAATCTACTACAATTAGTATCCTCAGTTCCAAAATGATTAAAAAGTGTTATTAAAAGGAAAGGTGATGTAACACAATGGTAAACATGCCTCTGTCCCAACTTTTGTTGAGTGTGTTGCAGCCATCAAATTCTAAATTTGTGTATATTTACAAATTACAATTAAGTTGGTCAGTAAAACTATTGAAAATCTTTTCTTTGTACTTTTGTCAGTTAAATAAAGGTTCCCGTGAATTAACATATCACAGATTTTTGTTTTTATTGCATTTTGGAAAATATCCCAACTTTTCTGGAAATGGGGTTTGTATATTCAGAAGTACATAGATACTGAATAAGCAAGGGTGAAAGGTTACCAAGGGTACAAAGAAATGCCGATTGAGATTATCTTATTAAATGATGGAGGAGAGCTGAGAGGCTGATGAGCCTGCATTTGTCCCTAATTCATGATTATATATGTTAAGTAGAAGCTTGTGCTGTAAAGGGAATTAGCAGTTTCCTTTTCTTCAAAGTGATGCTTTGAAGAAGCCAGAAATCAGAATCTAACACAAGAACTATGAGAGACAGTAGGTGAAACAAACACAAAGTTCACTTTGCCTTGAGCATTTTTCTAATTAATTCTCATATTACCTCAGTGCCAGCAATACCAGTTCTAGGTATTCTCAGCACCTGAGCATTCGCAAGTTCAAGGTCAAGTTTAATTGTCATTCAAACATACATATGAAACAGGCAAACAAAACAGCATTGCTCCAGAGCCAAGGTGCAAAATACAGTACCAACAGGCACATACAGCATATAGCACATATAGTTATGATAGCAGAAAAAAACATAGCCCAGAATATACCCCAAGTTCCTGAGTGGCATGGCCTGTAGATTGATGGTGCCTGGGATATTGTCCTGGAGCTAAGTTTCTGTAAGAACAAGTAAGTACACAGCGGTTCCTTATCACGCACTAGTGCAGCCACAGACAAACGTAATCCACAGAGTGAGCACTAGATGGCAACACCAACAGGAGAGGCCAGCCCCCAGCCTGGCACCAACTCCAGCATGCCTGCCGTGCCTCTGCTCTCTGCCACACCACCTCAGGGGTCTCTTCCCCTGGGCGGCTGCAACAAACGACACCACAGCACAAGGGTCTGGTCTGTGCAGTAACTGGGGCCACGTAGCTCCCCTGATGTCGGTATCGCCAGAGAACTGGACTTGCAGAACTCTGCATTACCAATGTCCGACAGGGTCTTGTAAACACAAGAAAAATGTCCAAGGCAATAATTTGCCACCATTTGTTGGACCACACATTGCCTCAGCTGTAGCAAGCACAACTCAGTGGTAGACATTTCTGAAGACTTGTAATGATGTCAGTCCATAAACTTTCCCTCATAAGTCCTAAATGCTTGATCCTCGGAGGGCATAGTGCAGAGTGTAAAGGAAACACTCAACCAGTCAGCTGTTGGTTTTTACCTAGCTCAGGATAGCACACACAGCCTTCAGTTAGAAAGTGTAGCTCTTGGCAATATAACCTAAACAAGCAACATCATGGTTGTCATCCTATCAAGCTTCAACCATACTTAAGTTGATATTAAGTGTAACACTTACCCAACAGGCTGGTATATGTCTAGGGGAAAAGGAGATCCAGCCACTCACCAACCCACCTCCCGTACACGCAGGTGCTGTGAGAATCGCGTTTATGCCTCGCGCCCGCCAACAGTATCAAACCCACAACAAATACCGGTATGAAATACACTTTAAAGAGTTTACTAAGATTAAAAGAGTATTAGGCAATACAATATATATATATATATATATATACACACAAGAAAAAAACAAAAGGCGCCAACTTATCAAAGTTCAGTCAGTTTAGTGCACATCGGTGGAGCTCATCCAGCGAACCATTCGACTCCTCTTCGCTTGCTCTCCCGACTTCCACGGCTTCCACCTCGGACTCACCGGTGGTCTTCCGAGTGCACGTCCTCCTTCCTCGGTGTCTCCCTCCAGACTCCCTTCACCCCCAAGCCCGCGCAACCCCTCCCCCAAGTTCCCAGCCTCACAAAACACAATAACATTCCCCATTGATTAACAAATGAATACAATTACCATATCAGCCATTCTAAAGCGAAACAACGGCGAGAAAAACATTTAACAGACAAAGAAACATTCCTACTCGTAACAAACCAAAGAAACCCTTTTTAGTAACATACATAGGACATTGTACATAAGTATAACACAAAGAACAAGAACTTGAGAAGCTGGATCACTGACAGCATTTAAGAAGCATTTAGACAAACATTTGGTTTAGGGGCGGCACGATAGCTTAGCGGTTAGCACGATGCTTTACAGTGCCAGTGACCAGAAAATCTTGGGGTTCAATTCCTGCCGCTGTCTGTAAGGAGTTCATACTTCATACATTGGCCATAACAGTGTGCGTTTCCTCCAGGTGCTCCAGTTTCCAAAGACTTATGGTTGGGGTTAGTAAGTTGTAGCATGCTCTGTCAGTACCAGAAGTGTGGCAACACTTGTGGGCTGCACCCAGCAGGACCTCAGACTGAGTTGGTTCTTGATGCAAATGACGCATTTCACTGTACATTTCGATGTCTATGTGACAAGTAAAGCAAATCTTTATCTTTGGTTTGCCTTGGCACAGAAGGCTATGGGTCAAGTGCTGGAGGTGGGATGAACAATGGATGGGTCCCCACTGGTCATTATAAGGTGGCGGGGCTGAGTGATCTGTTATCACACTTAAATTCTGGACAACACAACACCTTCATTAAAACTAGATGATTATCTCTATTGTTCAAGGGATCTTGTGTGTAAAAAATCTAATTTTGCTTCAGTTTTGTCCACACAAGTTGCATTTCCATCTGGTATGGGAGCAGCCGAGTATTGAACCAGAAGTCCCTACAAAGGACTGAGAACAGCTAAGAGGATCATAGGGGCCTCCCTACCATCCTTTGGCGACATTTTTCAGGAGCACTGTCTACGCAGGGCCCTTAATTATTAAGGACCCCACCCATCCATCTAGCATCCTCTTTGAATACCACCGCCAGGCAGGAAGCTCTGATGTGTATAAGCAATAAAGTCAGGATGAGAAACAGTTTCTTCCCTCAGGCCATTAGGCTTCTGAACTTCCTGCTGCATTACATTCAAAGTGTCACTGGTTAATCTGTTCTGTACCTGACAAAATTTATGTGCTTTACTTTATTTATGCATCATTCATCTGCAGGTTTTATCCTTGCTTCTTTAAGTCATTGTGTGTTATATATTACTACTGTGCTTTACACCGTGTCTTGTTTGACTGTGTAGGTGTAAATATTTCAATGACAATAAACTTGACTTCAGTGTGAATGAAGCCTACAGAGATATTAGGAAAGACAGCAGTTGGTAATAACACTTTCTATTTCCAACAGATATTGTTAGAGAAGAGGAGAAAGTAAAGAGGTCTGTGAAAGATGCCGCAAAGAAGGGTCAGAAGGATGTTTGCATCATATTAGCAAAAGAAATCGTACGGTCAAAGAAGGCTGTAAGCAAATTGTATGCATCAAAAGCACAAATGAACTCTGTCCTTATGAGTATGAAGAACCAACTAGGTAAGGTATTTATGCTGTCCATGAATTACAGTAATATCCCATGACTACTCCGTAAAATAGTGTTTTCTGATGCTATTCTGTGACTAGGAACCATAGCTAAAGTGAGATGACGTTACACCATCAATGATTCCATTGCCCCAGTCACTTGGGTGGTGATCTGGATTCTGAGCATTAGGGGGTACTTTACTCTCCTTGCTCCCACCCTGCACCCTCCCTTTACTTGGAGGGTAGAAAGGGGTATTGGGATACATTCAGACACGGGCTTGCGGGAATGGCAGACAAGAACAACCTCTGAAGTAGGTGGGTGATTAATTCATTTTCAACAGTATAGCGTAGTACAGGATATTCGGCCCATAACGTTAGAACATAGAAAACCTACAGCACAGTACAGGCCCTTCAGCCCACAAAGCTGTGCTGAACATGTCCTTACCTTAGAACTACCTAGCCTTACCCATAGCCCTCTGTTTTTCTAAGCTCCATGTCCCTAACTAAAAGCCTCTTAAAAAACCCTATCGTTTCCACCTCCACCACCACCACCACCACCAGCAGCCCATTCCACACACTCGCCACTCTGCGTAAAAAAAAACACTTACCCGTGACATCTCCTCTGTACCTACTTCCAAGCAGCTTAAAACTGTGCCCTCTTGTGCTAGCCATTTCAGCCCTGGGGAAAAGCCTCTGACTATCCACACGATCAATGCCTCTCATCATCTTATACACCTCTATCAGGTGACCTCTCATCCTCCATCGCTCCAAGGAGAGAAGGTCGAGTTCACTCAACCTATTCTCATAAGGCATGCTCCCCAATCCAGGCAACATCCTTGTAAATCTCCTCTGCACCCTTTCTGTGGTTTCCACATCCTTCCTGTAGTGAGGCGACCAGAACTGAGCACAGTACTCCAAGTGGGGTCTGACCAGGGTCCTATGTAGCTACAACATTACCTCTCAGCTCCTAAATTCAATTCCACGTTGATGAAGGCAAATGTACCATATGCCGCCTTAACCACAGTGTCAACCTATGCAGCAGTTTTGAGCGTCCTATGGACTTGGACCCCAAGATCCCTCTGATCCTCCATACTGCCAGCAGTCTTACCATTAATGATATATTCTGCATCATATTTGACCTACCAAAATGAACCACTTCAGACTTATCTGGGTTGAACTCCATCTGCCACTTCTCAGCCAGTTTTACATCCCATCAATGTCCCACTGTAACCTCTGATGGCCCTCCACACTATCCACAACACCCTCAACCTCTGTGTCATCAGCAAAGTTACTAAACCATCCCTCCAATTCCTCCTCCAGGTCATTTATAAAAATCACGAAGAGTAAGGGTCCCAGAACAGATCCCTGAGGCACCCCACTGGTCACCGACCTCCATGCAGAATATGACCCGTCCACAACCACTCTTTGCCTTCTGTGAGCAAGCCAGTTCTGGATCCACAAAGCAATGACCCCTTGGATCCTATGCCTCCTTACTTTCTCAATAAGCCTTGCATTAATCTTGTTGAGCCGACCCTTTAGCCCACTCCAAGATCAACGCTTCCCTCCTTCCCACATATCCCTCCATTTCTTTCATCCATGTGCGTATCTAAGATCTCTTAAAATATCCCTGATATTCTCTACCACCACCCCTGGCAGCATGCTCCACACACCAACACTGTGTAAATAAAACTACCTGACATCCCTCCAATCACCTTAAAATTATGCCCTCCCTGGGACACTGCGGCAATGTAGATATGAAATCATACTTTCCAGAGTAGCATATTACAGATACTCTCCAGAAATACAACTGCCATTGGACGAGGTTGTGATTTTGGTGAACAGTTTGTAAGATTGTGCACCATTTCAGATATGCTGCAGAAAGCACAGACTGTAAGATCTGCTGTGTAATTTGTGGCCTGTTTCTTAAACAAAACAGCAATGTTATGATGGACTATTTGGAAATGCAGTGGTGTAATGGCTTGATTTTACTGGATAGAAAGGATTTTCTGTTCCCCTTTGACAAAACTCTATACAAAATTTCTAACTGAACCAACTGCATACACATACATACAGGAACAGGACAGAACAGTATCTTGTAGTGATTAACTTGCCTTCAAGCCTTTCCAATGTTTGCAAGACAGGGTCAAGTGTGTGACAGGATACTCCCCATGTGCTTGAATGTGTCCAGCTTGAACAACATTCTGAAATGTTGGCACCACCCAGTCCAAAGTGGCTCATTTAATTGTTTAATCTGGGAGCTGAGGTGCCATTTTCTCCCTTCACTAGTACACCTTGCTGTTGTGCACACGTCTACAAATTGCACTTTGACTCCCTAAAGTGATTTTTTGATACCACCACCACCCCGCTCAAGGGCAAAGATGAGCTAATGGACACAACGAAACATCAGTTTCACCTTCTAAATCATTCACCATCCAATGTTGTTGGATCAAACTCCCACAGCTCTCTGACTATAGTGTGGAGTTTCTCATCACACAAGTGCGCAGGTCAAAGTGGTGATTCAAAATCATTTTCCAAGGGTATTCAGGATGAATGATAACTTAAACTTGCCAACATCCACATTCACCAATATAAACAGTTGTGCACAAAGGACAGTTTACTTAATAATCAGTATTGAAGTAAACAGTGTACAACTTCCTCACTTCAAGATTTTGCCGGACTTTTTAAAGCCCTCTTGACCCAGGAGCAGGGACCACCACATTACTTCCCTTCAGTACCATAATCCAGGATTATTACCTGTATGTTTACTTCCGCCAAGTTCTCCAAACGCTTTTGGAATTGTACTACATGCACCTTTAAAGAGTAGTCCAGTCAGGTCCATTTCCTGGCTCTTTCAGATCTAGCTGATGAAATTACGTTGAGCTGCCACAGATTTGTTGCTCATACTTTTATTGTAACAAAACCAATGAAGCTTTATCTACAGCTTAAGTTTTGTGCTGCAGCCTTTGCAGTGCTGTGTAAGTCAAAATGAAATGGTCATGTTTTCTGCTTTTAATTTACTATTTTTCCTTCCCTTCACAGCTGTAGCGAAAGTCACTGGTGCCTTAGAGAAGAGCACTGAAGTGATGAAAGCCATGCAGAGTTTAGTAAAAATTCCTGAAATTCAAGCCACCATGAGAGAACTGTCTAAAGAAATGATGAAGGTGTGATATTACTGTTCTTGTGACTGGAGCCTACTTTTAAGTTGTAGGTATCTGCTTTTATCTGTCGTAAGAACAAATCTCTAACTTGTCAAATTTAACGAACTAGAGAAACCAATGTTTAGGAAAGGGCTGCTAACAGCCATGTTAGCTTGTTAAATTGTTAAACAATGAACATCACCCACAGGAAAAAATCTAATCATCTCTCCCTTAATGTTCAATGATATTGCTATTAAGTTCCTGCCACAAGTATCATCGGGATCACCACAAAACATACATGTCAGAGGCTGGAATACTGCATTGAGTGATTCAGCTCTTGAACCTGCTGTTCCACTAACTACAAGTCAAAGTTGCTGAGCTATATAACTCTACGGCCTGAATCATGACAAATAGTATTAACATAGTTGGGCATGGACATGGTGAAATGATGGGCCTATTTGTATGTTCTTCAGCTCTGGTAGGAGTGTAATGGAGCTCTTTCTCAATTGCCTGGATGAGTTTGTGTCAACTCTCAAGCTTCTTGTCATTCAGGACGGAGCAGGCTGCCTGACTGGCACTACATCAACCTCCCAAAGCAGCCATTCTCTCCACCACTGGCAGCATCTACAAAATACATTGCAATTACTTACCCAGGCAGCTTTATCATTAAGATCAAGGGCAGCAGGTGGATGAGAATACCACCATCTCCAAGTTCCCTTTCATCTTGAATTGGAAACATGGCCAGTCCTTAATCTGAATCCTGGAATTTCCTGCGCAACAGAATGTGCTGACTGACTCAAGGAGGCAGTTTACCATACACCTTTCCAAGTGATTTAGGGGTGGGCTATAAATGGCAGCCTTGTGAGCAAGTTAGAAATTCCAAAAATGAAAAGCATGGGAAATTCAAAACCATTATATGTTGTTGGAGATATATCAACATCCTTAGTGAACATCTGACAGTACTTCAGATGTACGTTTCATAGAAACTGCCAGAAATTAGGGCAGACTTGGGTCTAGTAGTTACTTAGTGTTGATGATTTTTAATTATTTTTTAACATGTACTTTCTGTATGCAGGCAGGGATTATCGATGAGATGCTGGAGGATACTTTTGAAAATATGGAAGATGAAGAAGAAATGGAAGAGGCCGCAGAGCTGGAAATTGACAAAATACTATTTGAGGTTACTGCAGGTAAATTAAATCGTGTTTTTAATTATCTTTTATAGATTTTCGTAATGTCTGAAATTTTTAATAGCGCAGAATCTCCTATAGATTCTTTTTGCATGTGGTATTCTCAGAAATGTCCTCTTTGAAATGAAAACCAGAAATTCATTTCATTTTGAAAGTTAATGTTCTGGGGAAATAATTTCAAAGGAAGTTCTGTGCTCACATAGCCAGTATATTAGAGATTGTGATTGAGATAGCCCGTATATCATGGATTGCCCATAGCGCTGGCTTGCTGTGGCTAAACGCCTTTGTGATTAATAATTGCTTTATTGTGGACAAATTCATGGAAACTAATGGTAATTCTTGTAACTTGCATTCTGCATGCGTTTCTGGGAAAGGTTGCCAATAGCCTTGGACGGTGTTGTTGCATTCTCAGATCTCTGCAGAAACACAATCAGATCAGTATTGGAAAAGACAGTTTATATTTGTGCCTTCTGCTTTAGCACCAAATATTGACAAGTCACAAAAGCTATTGGGCTATTTTTATTTTTCAGGTGCTCTTGGGAAAGCTCCCAGCAAAGTCACGGATGCTCTCCCAGAGCCAGAACTTGCAGGGGCCACAGCTGCATCAGATGAAGGTGAGGCAGAGGAAGATATTGAAGAAATGCAGTCACGGCTAGCTGCACTCAGGAGTTAATCTGTGTAAATAAATTGGATATATAGTTCCCACGAGTTTATAAAAGAATTATCTTGCTGTTGAGTTCCCATACCCCTTTACCCCCCTATGCAAATACCAAAGTAAATACTTTCTGTGTAAGAAATGGGTACTGCTAAATTGTACAAAGTAAATTTCCCAAAACAATAAGATTACACTTACAAGTTATTTCTCCCATTGTATTGAACTATTTGTCACATCTTTGACTAGTTTGTTAATATAATTTCAGCACTGCTGTCATACTTACAGTAAAGTGTAATTCCTGGATGTAACAGGGATTCCAGTTCTTGTAGCTACAATTGAAATTTCTTTTATATATAATATAAAGCTATTAGAAAATGTAAAATAACTTTTTTAAAGTGGCCTTATTACAGTGAAAGGATCTTCCAGAAACTTTGGTAAGATCTTATAATAAACAGCCAATTCTAAGAAAATATTCAAACTATCCTTTATATTACGTAACAAATGTATATTTGAGTTATAAATGAATGTTTTGGTCTGTGCAAAAAAAAATTGTCTATTTAAGTGGTGTCTCGAGTTTTTAATATGGCTATTTTTGGCTTTAATGGAACTTGTATGGATGGGTAGCTATTGGTTTTGTGATCATCAGAGACCTGCTGTCTCAGATAAAGTTTACTTGCCTTGTTCTGTAATAACTGCAGTCCATTCAAACTCTTCAGACTAAAATAATTTTGGTATTGTCTTTGGGTTGGATTTGAAATTGGAGATGCATCACATACTGTAGTATTACTGTCTTCATTTACAACCATCTTATTAAACATTTTTCAAATGTTTGTTCACTACTAGCACTTCTAAGGAGTTTTTTTTGTACATATGGATAACTGAGCTCCTTACCATCATTCAAGTATAGCTGTGATTTTGCTTACCTTCAGTAATAAAAATGAATAAAATGTGCTTTTCATGATGTGGATTGTCCTAGGATGCTTTCTAACCAGGTAAACACTATTTTGCAGCCATTTCATTGCAGAAAACAAGTCTTATGTCTCCACTAGTTTGTTAGAAAGTAGCATCTTGATACCTAGATCGGATAATTTTGAACATGCCGGTTTCGCGTAAAAATAGGTGTTTGTACCAAGTGTGTTTGAAAATACCTCTGTCCACATTAAAACGGGTATTTAGGCAAATCTCCTCCTACTGGGCATGTGCAGGACACATCTACAGAAAACAAGCGACATGTTTGGTGTCAAATCTCACTGTGAAAGTGCGCATTTGTGCAGTTACAGACTAGAAAAACTTGAAAGGAAATTGCCAAACGATGGATGGCTGTTGGCTGTTATGCAGGAGGACTAAAAACAAATACTGGAGCATATGGAGGCAACCAACAGGGAGCTCACTGACAGTATGACCCAGCTGATGACGAACTTTGAAAAACTAACTCTCTTGCATTAATAAAGCACCTTGTTAAATGTATAAAACGTCTGCATCAGTGTTATCTTGTATTTCCATATAATGTTACATTAGGCTGTTATAGATCTATTGTCAGAGAAGTACTTGCATAAATAGGTAAACCACCTTCATACAAGCAAGGACAGAAAACAGGGCAAAGTGAGTATTCTTATTTATTCAGTAAGTTATGGCTCAAAGTATTTGGTGAGTACATTTCTAACTCTTCTGGCTTCAATCTTGTTGCTGGCTGTTCTGAAATTGTTAGGTTGTGTGGGGGGGGGGGATCACGTTCAAGAAAACAATGAAATGCTGCTGCCACCATCTGTTCCAGTACGTTATGACAGCGTTTCTAGAAATCTCGGGTTACCCCGTCCACACTATTCTGCCCAATCGGCGTTTTCAAATTTACACTCTGGGGGGCGTTTTAGAAAAGCTCTGTTTTCGGGGGAGGAAAACACTGTTTCAGTGTGGACGGAGGGACAAAATGAAGAGAAAAAGCTTTGGTTACAGATTTATCCGGTCTAGTGTGGACGTAGCCTTAGTTGACTGCTACTTGTCAGTTCTGGATCATTTTAATTATTAGTTACCAGTGGGATATTATCAGAAGGATTCTCAGCAGAACAAACCTATAATCTATCAATTTTTTCTTCATGTAAAATTGGAATAGGATTAGTGGAGAGATTTTGACAGCTATTTAAGTGCCAGTTGATTCTACCAATATTAATGTGCATGTTATACATAAACGACTCACATTACAGTTACAGAGGAGATAGGAACATAGAAAACCTACAGCACAATACAGGCCCTTCGGCCCAAAGTTGTACCCACCATGTCCCTACCTCAGAAATTACTAGAGATGTTGGGGTAAGTTGTGTTTTTTTTTTAAAAACACAAAGTGGTGAATGCTTTGAATGGCTGCTGGCGAGTGGTGGCGGTAGATACAATAGGGTCTTAAGAGATTCTTGGATAGGTACATGGAGCTTAGAAAAATAGAAGGCTATGGGTAACCCTAGGTAATTTCTAAGGTAAGGACATGTTCTGCACAGTTTTGTGGGTCGAAGGGTCTGTAGTGTGCTGTAGGTTTTCTATGTTTCTATTAATATTTAAATAGGGATGCAAAGAAAACAAATATATTCCAATTTGATTTCTCTACCCAAACGGCTTTGCTGGATCTGTACAATCTGTTTCATGTACCTTCAGATGTACTTGTTACACTAAAACTGAAATGTTGCAATGTTTAATGAGTTGCCTAGCTTTCACTTTTATTCAACAGCTTACTGCTTCAAGAACAAGTAGGAGTGTAAATATGATCACTATATTCTGAAAGGATTAAATTGGGATCCAAAATGGATTTACAAGGATATGATTAAAGAAATTAAAGGAAAGTGCTGTGAGTGAGTTTACTTACCAAAGCTTTACCTGTAACTCTCTTGCTCAAGAACAATGCTGTTACTTTCTGAACCTATGAACAGACTTTGAGAATTAAAAGATTCTAGGTATCTACAAGAACAAATCAAAGGATCAACCAACTCATTACTAAAATATTATTTAATACCTAAGTGGATGACCTCATCTTCCACACGTCACTTGCCATAGTTGTTATTCAACTCCGAAATCAATGGAAATCAAGTGCCAAAATAATGAGCACAGACAATTGATCAAATGGTCTCCTCGTGTTATGGCTTGGAATAGATCAGCCAAATCATGCATTTGTTTATTGCATCTGCTTCACTTGCGATTTCGGAGGAACTTTCTAACCGACCACTTGAAATCACTCATCAAAACGGCATCTAGAACCAGGGACCTTGGCTGGAATGAAATGCATTTAAAGGCACAACCATTTTTTTTTAAAACAGCATGTTGATATATTGTGTAAAAATCACATTGTTGTACAAATATTGCCCAACCATCTGAACAATTCTATTAACTTGAAATTTTCAGACTTCAACTTTGATGCTCTGCATTTAAACCACAGAACTAGTAAAATGTACAAAGCAAACAAAACCCACACAAACATTCAACATAGCAGTTATGTCCTGAGTAATCAAAGTTACTGAAATACCAACGATTGGGATTTCATCTACTTTGAAAGTTTTATAGCAGTTTTACAAAATAGTTCAACTAGAATAGTCTCCAAATTTTACAGCCAAAGAAACAAGGCCATTCTCCACTGGTACACCAACCAAAAAACTTGCACTCAATTTCAGCAATGTTTTAAAACAAAAAGTGGATGAAAATTAGTCAAGCTGAACCAAACAACACAGAATGGGGATGAGTCTGAACTTGCAATCAACTGTGTAATAACATAGCAAAAAGTTTATTTCTCTAATAATGCAATTTGTTTGCATAGTGTATTGCCTACATTGTTAAGGAAACCCACACATCAGTAAAAGCTGCAGTACAGCACAGTGAATGCCAATTAGAATTCTCATCCATGCACTTGTGTATTTCCCAACAAACATTTCTTGCAGCATAAAGGCAAAAAAATCAATTAGGAAGTACTTTGCTCAAAGGAGTCCTGGGTTTGTAAATGTGCCAGACAAGTTAATATCTCCACAAGACTGGCAAAATAATTTTTACCAGCTCAAGTGGAAAATATTACAGCAGCACTATGTGAAATGTGCCTCAGTCTGTAAATAATTGGTTCTGTGAATCTGATTCCTGGTGGGGTTTCGACTTATCTGTGTTTCAGATTATTAACTCCTGCTAAACATGAAACATTTCTCCAAATGTTAAGTACAAAATTAACACAATTCACATTAACAGAAAGATCAAATATCATGAACTTTTGGATGTCTTCCATTTAGAACTCTGTAGATATCCAGATACAGACAAACATGTAAACTATATTAATGGTGAACTGCTGTAGAAGAGCTAAATCCACTATGACAATGAAGATTAAAACCTCTGATCTCAGGCCTGAGTTTACTTGTTTTAGCACTAATAATATCTGGATATTTTGTTTTCCAACTAGACATGAGACATCTAAATAGGATGTTGCCAACTATGCCAGGCTACAGCTAATGATCTTCAATAGGGAAGACTAGACTTTCTTCTATTGCTTCCCTGGTCTTCTGTGGGAAACCACAAATAAGTATTCCTCACACAATTCCAAGATGACTACAGAGCCATGAGAATAAATATAGGGTGGGTAGAGCAAAACTAGTTTGGAATTGTTTAATTGGGAGCCTAAAAATGTTTACTTGTTAGCATTATTAGATATAATTTGAAACAACATCCTTGCTGCGTAGTTTTACAAATTATACCAGATAAAGTACAGGTTCACATCTCCTAATTTAGCCAGTGGAACAAAGATGCTGTATTGCCTCCTCGAATAAATCAGTTTCTGGAAGTTGGTGTCAGCAATAGAGTCCAGATTTGATGTCCAGCTCTGGACATCACCCTTGGGTCTTCAGCAGGCTGGACTCGTGAGCTCTTAACATCGCAACAGCATCTTTCACTGCGTGGTAGATAATATTCTTCACCTGTGTATGAAAAAATAAATCACAGTATTGTGATTAGAAACAAGTTATACTGCTCCTTAAAGCAAAAAACATTGCAAGTAATAAATGAGTTGGCATCAACCCTTGCCCATCACAGGCCAAGCTCTCCCCACCAATGAACACATTTACAAAGAACGCTGCCATTAGAAAGCAGCAGCTATCATCAAGGACCTTCCACCACCCAGGCCATGCTCCCATCTTGCTTCTGCCATCGGGAAGAGGTACAAGAGCCTTAGGACCTGCACCACCAGGTTCAGGAACAGTTATTTCCCCTCAACATCAGGTTTTTGAACCAGAGAGGATAATGTCACTCATGCTACCTCTGAGATGGTTCCGCAACCACTTTCACTACAATTCATGTTCTTGCTATTTATTGCTTATTTTTTGTTTCTATTTGCATAGTTTGTTGTCTTTTACATATGCTTGTTTGCCCGTCTTTGTTGTGTGCATTTTTACATTGACTCTTCTGGGTTTCTGTGAGATTCATTTTCTTGTGGGTATACACAGTAACTACATAGTATATAGTGACGTACATGTACTCTGATCTTTGAACTAAGATTTTCATTGATTCTATTGACTTTATTCTACTTTAAATGCTTGCAATAAAATGAATCAGAGCAGTAAATGGTGACCTATGTACTTTGATAATAAATTTACTTTGAAGTATCGTTTGTTCAAATTGCTTGAAAGATGGAATCTTAAGACATTACTGACCAAAATTTTTAAGTTGAAAGGGTGTAACCACATTCATTTAAGCACCAGTCTTTACATTACAAAGTGTTTTTCTTAATGATTTTTGAATTTTAAATTTCTTCACAACATTACTCACCAGTAATGCAATGGCTGAGGTTCATAAAATATTAATTGCCCTTACTACTGACTAATATCCCCTGTAATTTCCAGTCTAGGGGAATTGTGACAATGGGTGAGAGGATGACAGAGTGAGGAGTTTCCATTGTGATGAAGTATTTGGATTATCCATATTCATAACTAACACAATTTCCTCATCTGAAGATTACATACATGCTATTCACTGTCTTCCCACCCCAAATATTTTCCTTATTCATTTTATTTCTGCAAAAGACTGAACTTTATCAACAATGCCATGACGCAAGTTCACATGGCTCTCCTCTTTCCCATCTACAACAACTTGAAAGGATATTATTCAATTGCACAATTAGCTATGAATGAGCTGTATTTCATTGTAGTGCAGAAACTAACAGTGGTTTCCAGAAAGGCATTGACTTGAACAGTAAGATCACAATGTGGATAGAGTGAATTCAGATACCTGGAGTTTATCCTCATGGTTGGTGTGCGTGTTAGACAGGTGTCGAAATTCCTGCGTGAGCCGGAAACAGTGTTTGACGTGCTCAGTGGAAACAAAATCCTCTGCAACTTTGATACAACTGTACAAGTTGTGAACCTGTAGCAAGCATCAGAATACTTAGTTAGCCTATTAAGAACAGAACAGTATGGGCCCTTCGGCTCATGATGTTGTGCCCACCTTTTAAAATGCTCCATGATCAAGCTAACCCTTCCCTCCCACGCAGAGTGGATCACACTTGGAGATCTCACTGTTCCTCCACACTAACAATCCTGCTTAGTACTCTATGTTCATGTTCAACCTTTCAAAGTGTATCACTTCACACTTGATTGAACTCTGCCACTTCTCAGCCCAGCTTTGCATCCCATCAATGTCCCGTTGACAACCTTTTATAACTATCCACAGTACCCCAACTTTTGTGTCATCCTTAAACTTACTGCTCCACCCTTGTACTTCCTCATCCAACTCAATTGTAGAAATCACAAAGAGCAGTGGTCCCAGAACAGATCCCTGCAGAAAGCCACTGGTCACAGACCTCTAGGTAGAATACACTCCACCTACTACCACCGTCTTTCTTCTGTGGACAAGCCAGTTCTGAATCCATGCAGCCAAGTTTCCCTGGATCCCATGCCTCCTGACTTTTTGAATGAGACTACCACTGGGAACCTTATCAAACACCTTAAAAAAAATATGTCTCATCCACTGCTCTACCTTCAAATTATTTTGTCACTTCCTTGAAAAAGCTAAGCAGACCTGCTGCTCACAGCACCATGCTGATTATCCCTAATCAGACTCTACTTCTTCAAATCCTGTCTCTAAGAAACCTCTCCAATAGTTTGCCCATCACTGATGTACCCACCATGGGGAAACTTGTTGAACGCCTTACTAAAACTCATATAACACCACATCCACTGCTCGACATTCAGTGTACTTTGTCATTTCCTCAAAGAATTCAATCAGGCTCGTGAGGCATGACCTGCCCCACACAAAGCCATGCTGACAATCCCCATTAATAGACACCGAAAAATACAAACTTCCACCTGGAAAGTCCACAGGGACAGCATGACAGATATCAAATCTTTCTTTCTCCACTCCACAGTGCTCCTCCCACCCTACTCATCCTGAAGGCAGCAATCCCAGAGGACCCGTTTACAACAGAGAGGACAACTACTTTCCACATCGACAACCTCTACCACCTAGAAGAGCTCAGAGGGTCTATTTCAGCTAAAATTAGCACAACACTTTACATACAGGTGAGCTGGGTTCAATTACTGCGTTGTATGTTCTCCCCCGACCACTTCCTCCAGGTGCTCTGATTTCCTCCCACAGTCCAAAGACATACTGGTTGGTAGGTTAATTGGCAATTGTAAATTGTCCCATGATTCAGCTAGGATTAAATCGGGGGGGGGGGGGGGGGGGGATTGCTGAGTGACGTGGCTCGAAAGGCCGGAAGGGCACATTCCACGCTGTATCTCAATAAATAAACTAATTCCTGCTTTTCCCCCAACGTCCACATCTTAAGATTGGACCACTCTACATGGAAAGGACAGTAAAACAGGATTCTAAATTTTTGGCACTGCTGAGACATTCCTTCCAAATCTCAGGTACAGGGTGACGTATACAAAGGGAACCAATGCCCATGTTGTTTTATTTTCTTGCCAGGTTGGGTTAGGGGTTCTACCTTAGGGGGGACTATTGCAGCCGAACAAGCCATGCTACTTCACCTCAGGAGATAGATGATCACCCAGCAGACCCAGGTTCCTGATCACTCATTCCCAAGTTACAGCAACCTCCCAGACACACTGGAGCATCACATACGCTACAGGATCTGCCAAGAGAGGCCTGAAAACAGTAACCATTTTATCTGCCAATCCCATTCACGCACAAGTATGCTGTAGACACAGATCAGGCCTCATTTCAGTTAGAGTGTTGAGAGAAATAGAAAAGACACAGCATACCAATCCAAGTAATGACGGAGTGACGCATAAATACATTTAGCCACAGATCGGACGCACTGAACACCAACCTGGTGAGGAGCACCGGCGGGTATGAAGACCACATCGCCGAGGTACTGCACAATAGCCCAACCCTGAACTCCATATTCCTGATAGAGCCTCTTGCGCAGGGTCCTATCTAGGTACCAGCTTTGGTCATGAATGGGATCGTGGTCCGGAGGATTTTCCTGACCTTGCTCTTCTCCAACCTGAAAATGTGCACAGTGTAAGTAACATTCAGAGCTTGGATTATTCACAGCTAGGTTTATCTGCTACAAAGAGTGTGTGTAAATAATTTTATTTCCAAACATCAGATACAACTAAATCGAGTGTAGTAATTTTATCTATTCAATTTTTAAAAATCTAGTTCAATACAGGGAATTCTACTAGCGAGTCAAGTCTGAAGTAATAACCATAAGTTCAAGAATGATTTTAAGCATCCTCAGGCTGTAGGGAAGGTGGGAATGGGGGAGGGAGAGAGAACTGTGAAAGACTGTCGGATCTGTGATTCCTCTGGTATTGTGCAGATCCGCACATTGAGTGGAATAGTATTATTTTGTTTTTTATCATCTGTTTTTATTTCTGCATTGTAAACTTTACATAATTCTAATAAAATGATTTCTTGTGGCCTTTAACACATGTATAATGCTTCCTTTGCAAAAACCTTGTCCTGCTGAATCAGAAAAGAACACTGAATGAATTTTATGATGTTATTGGTTCAAGGAGGCTGGATAAAATGAACAAAATGAACAGCTTTGAAACATCCTGAGGTCAGGGTTTAAATGCAATGCCTGCTAAACTGTCTAAAATGGTAAACTGTAAATTCAAAGAAGCAGGTGATCGGTGTTTGGCAGGAGACTGAACAGCAAGTGAGGAGAAAGAAGAAAACAAAGCAACATCAAACCACACAGAACAGCAGGTACGGTGATTCCAGCAGTAGGTGCATGTGCTCCAGTTACCTTCTTCAGCAGATCTCGGATCTTCTCCGCATCCTTGGCAGAGTAAATGTGCCACAGAGCACCGGGCCTTTCACTGGATTCTGTGAAGCGTTTTATTGTTAACTCATCCACATCCCCCTCCTCCATGGTCTTCAGAATTTCTGTGAAGAGATAAATAATAAAAGTGGGGCAAGAGAATGACCAGAGGTAATTCACAACATTTCTATTTTAGTTTTATTCAGTTATGAAATGAAAATAGCGCTCAAACACATCAACCAATTACACATCCTTATACATGTCACAACCATGCAAGTCTGATGTGATGGGTTTGCCCTAAGAACAGGACTGCTGAAGGGTTTTGGCCCAAAACATCGACTGTACTCTTTTCCTAGATGCTGCCTGGTCTGCTGAGTTCCTCCAGCATTTTGTGTGTGTTGCTCAAATTTACAGCATCTGCAGATTTTCTCTTGTTTGAGCCTGAACTAATATCAGATTCACTGGTTCTTCCCGAATTTTAAACTAAAGCAAAGAAAATTGCAGAGCTGCATTTGAAAGCAAATTATTACGACAACCTGCATTTTTTTTTTAAGGTGGCACCGGGCTGCAATGCCCATTAGGTTTATGGCTCAGGCTTAGCTTCTTAAGGTTTGTAAGGATGGTTTTTGGGGACAATGTAGGAAATTAGGGGTAGGAATAGGGATGAGGGGAGTGCTAGGTCAGGGGCAGTAAATGAAGAGTACAGGGAAGGAAGTTAGAGTGCTCCGAGGTCTGTGGGGTCACAAGAATGAGGGTTGGCAATCCTCAAGGTCAACGGGAACGGGGGTCCAAGGTAGGCTAGTCTTGGGATTGGAGGCCCATAATAGGCAAGTCTTGGGGTTGAAGCCCAGAGGTCAGCGAGTCCAGATGTCAAAGACTGGAAGTCCAAGCCCCAAGGTCGGGGAGTCCCAGGTCACAAACTGGAAGGTGGAGGCGGCCTGCCCTAGGTCAGGGACCCAGTTGTGTGTGCAGGTGGGTGCTTGTTAGGCTGTTGCTGTTTGTTACATGTTGGCTGCATGTTACTTCTGCTGAACATCGTGGGCACACTATGTTGGTGCCGGAATGTGTGACGACACTTGCCTAGCTCTTCCCCAGAACGTGTTGGTTGTTAATGCACTTTACTGTGTTTATTTTGGGAGTGGGGATGCTACAAGTGAGATGAATGTCAAAAACCATGCAATCTCAGACTAATACAGTACTGAACTTTAAAGCACTAGCTTAGGAGTACTGAATCACCAGGTACTCACCCTCTTCATGATTCGGCTGGCCGCTGGGGATCCCAACATAGACCATAACGTTAGCAGCATCGGAGACATCCAGGTGAAGGTTTGTTGTCCCAACCTTCCTGTCCTCTGCTGATAACAGACCTAAACAACACACAACAGAACTACTTGCAGCAGGAACTTCCACATCTGCAAATTCTTCTGCACTTCAGACACAAAATTTTGGGACAAAAGGTTTAGGGTAGCACAGCAGTGTGTGCCTCTGTGTCAGGAGATTTGTGTATGGACATATGTATAAATACACATACATACAGATACAAGCGTATATATCTTTATAGACTTTTGCATAGTATTGTATTTGTCAACACGGAGCAGTGAGCAAGCTTTGAAAAATCAGGCGGAAGCATAGGATGTTGAGAATGGCGAGCGAGTTACGGGAGGGGTATGGGACAGGTGGCAGAGAAGGAGTGCCAGGGTTGGGCCGTTGCATGGGTGCAGACACACCATACTCTTGAGACTCCAGGCAAGATCATTTGATTCCAAAACAATTGATTCATTGATCATTCTAGAATGTCTCTCTGGTGTTTCCCATTCCCTCCCCTCTTCCCCAACCATGATTCCCCTCTCCCTGCACCCTTCCCACTCGCACTCCACAATAGAGACCCATATCAGAATCAGGTTTATTATCACTCACACACAGAATGTCTAAATAAATAAAACACAGTCCACTTACCATAAGCATTGTACATTTTTGGTCCCAAATCAGGTCTCACAAAGAAGTCTGGCAGCCTGGAAGCCAGGTTCAACTTGCCATCTCTCTTGGTGTATTCAGGCAGAGGTAGGTTATTCATCAGGTCCTCAAACCTGAAGGAGCAGTGCAGAGCAGAAGAGACCATTGATTGATCTTGGACCCATGCTCAAAACTACATAGATCTTGGAGTTCTTAGTGTGACAATTCACTGCGTCCAATATCATATTTCAATAGTAACATACCTGTAGTACAGTATAACCAATTCTTTGACAAGCAACCCACACAAAATGCTGGAGGAACTCAGCAGTTCAGGGAGCATCTATAGATGGAAATTCATGAGCACTGGCCCAAAATATTAGGCCATGCTCTCCTCTCTCAACTACTATCAGGAAGGAGGTACAGGAGCCTTGGCTCCCACACCACCAGTTTCAGGAACAGTTATTACCCTACAACCATCAGGTTCCTGAACCAGTGTGGATAACTTCACTCACCTCAACGTTGGACTGATTTCACAACGTACAGACACACTTCAAAGGATGCAACTACTCATTCTCAGTAATACTTAAACTTTATTTGCACTGTCTTCTTGTGCTCATTGGATGTTTGTCAGACTTTATGTATAGTTTTCATAAATCCTATTGCATTTATTTTCTTTAAATGCCTGCAATAAAATGAATCTCAAGGCAGTATATGGTGACATATACTTTGATAATAAACTTACTGTGAACTTTGGACTATTTATTCCCCTTCATAGATGCTGCCAGATGTGCTGAGTTCCTCCAGCATTTTGTGTGTGTTGCTGAAGATTTCCAGCATCTGCAGAATCTGTGTCTTTGGCAAGCACACCTTTAGCTGATGGAAGTGCATACCTCGAAAGCATCATATCTCTGAAGTCCTCTCCTGGAGGCCAGTCCTTCAGTTTCAAAGCCATCGGTTCCTTCTCTTTTGTCGCAAGCCGACCTTAAGAAGAGAAAAAAATGTCACAGTTAAACATCTTGAAATAAAGACCTTAAATGTGAAAGATGCAGCCAGCCTTACATTACATACACCAGTAGCCACTTTATTAGGTACACCTGCTCACTTAATGCAAATATTTAATCAGTCAATCATGTGGCAGCAACTCAGTGCATAAAAGCATGCAGACATGGTTCAGAGGTTCAGTTGTTGTTCAGACCAAACATCAGAATGGGGAAGAAAAGTGATCTAAATGATTATGACTGTGGAATGACTATTGGTGCCAGACAGGGTAGTGTGAGTATCTCAAACTGCACTGATTTCCTGGCGATTATTATTATTATTAATTTATACACAACAGTCTCTAGAATTTACAGAGAATGTTGTGAAACATCCAGTGAGCAGCAGTCCTGTGGATGAAAACACCTTGTTAATGAGAGAGGTCACAGCAGAATGGCCAGACTGATTCTAGTAGACAGGAAAGCAACAGTAACTCAAATAACCTCACGTTACAACTGTGGTTGCGGAAGTGCATCTCTGAATCCATAAGTCAAATCTTGAAGTGGGTGGGCTACTGCAGAAGACCACCAACATGTACTCAGTGGCCACTTTATTAGATACAAAGGTACCTAGTCAAGTGTCCACTGAGTGTAGAATGCAATAATCTTCATTCCATTGTAACTAGCCACTGGGTTAGTCATTGATGACTCTCTCAAAGTTAAGAAGCATCCCAAGACAACTAGCTAACAGGTACAAGGTGATGGGAAAGGATACCTGCAGTGAATATCCTGAACCAGCAACAGGATATTCCAGGCATCCACTTGTAAGGTACCGCTGATCAAGAAAATTTGAAGCAAATCAGAAAATGTTGGAACAACATGCAGAAAATGCTGGGAGGAAAAGTTAACATTGTTTTGTTTTTCTGACCACTCTCTCTGCAGTAATTTTTATTCCTGTCCACTTACTTCACTCACGCAAATTACAGCATCTACACGGAAAATTATCTGATGGAACACGGGTGGGGAGCAAGGATTCTCCAGGACCCAGCTCTCATTACCACCTCCTCATCCAGCATCTTCCACTGCTTTTCTAGCCAACCACCTGGGGTTTTTGATTTTATCTAGAGAAACAGCACAGTAACTGGTGCTTCTGGCCCTACAAACCTGCGCCGACTAACTAACCTATTAACTCATACATCTTTGGAATGTGGGAAGAGACTGGAGGAAACCCATGCGGTTACGGGGAGAATGTACAAACTCCTTGTAGATAGCCGCGGGACGTGGGACAGGTAGCAGAGATGTGCCAGGGCAGCAGGGTGACACAGGTACAGACAAACCCAGCCCCAAGTCACCCAGCAAGATCATTTGATTCCAAGTAATTAGTTTTTGATCATTACAGAAAGTCTCCCTGATGCTTCCTGCACCCTCCCCTCTCCCTGCACCCCTCCCACTCTTAGTCTACGACAGAGACCCATATCAGAATCAGATTTATCATCACTCACATATATCATGAAATTTGTTTTCTTTTTGTGGCAGCAGTAGTGTGTACATAAAATTACTACAGCACTGTGTAAAGGTCTGAGGGACAATAGCTATAAGTGCCTAAGACTTTTGCACAGTACTGTATGTGGAACAAGCTGCCAGAGGACGTGGCTCAGACAGGTACAACAGTATGATTTAAGCTGCACTGGATAGGCACGTGCAGGGGTTTTGAGGGACACAGTCTGAATGAAGAGGATTGGGACTAGTTTGGTGGCCAACACGGTCAGCGTAGACTAGCTGGGTCAAAGGGCACTGTGGCAGAGGCAGTAAATACAGGAGAATATAAAATATTCAGGGTAATTACCACTGTAGCAGTGCAGGTGTAACCTCATTACTGCATGAGTATGCATATACGTTACCAACACGACTGGACCCCACTTTCCTCAGGCATCCAAAGACGCGCTGACAGGTGAGAAGAACTTGAAAATCCAAGAGAGATGCTGGGCACGCGAGAGAGAACCGATCACAGGGAATTTATGCCAGCGACCCAGCTACACTTCCTGCTGCTGTCTGTAAGGAGTTTGGACGTTCTCCCCTTGCCACGTGGGTTTCCTCTGGGTGCTCTGCTTTCCCGAGACAAACAGGTCAATTGGTCACATGGGCGTAACTGGGCAGCAGGGGGTCGTTCAGCCGGGAGTGCTGCATCTCTCAATGAAAATAAATGAATGGGACACTTTGGTTTGCATGGCGTTAGGTCAAAGGCTCTGCTTTCCCTGTTGTATAATTCCATGTGCAAAATAGATGGGTTACTCGAGAGCTGTCACAGAGCTTGAAAGGCTGAGTGGACCCCTTTTACGTCATATTAAAACATTCCCAGATGATAATCCTCCCACTGCACAACCCATCATCACAGGTTGTGAACAGTTAATACATATTCTTGGAGAATCCACCCGACCTGCTGGATGCCTCCAAGGTTCAATTTAATGTCAACGAATGTGTACTTAAAATCCTTACTCTTCATCTTGGGTTTCCAAGTGCTTGCTCCATGACATGGTACCGGGCCAGAATCTGCCAGCAACTCTTGGCCAAGCTCTCTTCTACATCATCACAAACAGAGCTTTCAGCTGGGGCTGAACAGACTGGCCATTCAGATGAAGTTTGACCCAACACAACTGACTGCCCCGTTTTCCTCTGCAGGATCTCTTCTGTCAAAGTCAAAGAACTGTTTACACTGTCTGTCATTTCATTGTTGTCTTTATATCGTCAGCCTGTCACAATCCAGAGACTGTATCTCAAATGCACTTGGTCAGCTGGAAAGGGCTTTTCAGAAAATATAAGAAAACTTACGCGAGAGGTCTTCAAATCCATCCCAGAAGTCTCGGATTTTTGCACCAGCGATAATAGTGTTGGTTCTACAGTCGACCAGGTCTGCATCTTGCTCCCCGAACTCTTCCCCAAAGGCCTCAGGTTTCCACAGCTCCTCTCGGAGCTTTGTGTGGACACCGGATACAATTACTGGCTAAACAAGGGCAAGAAATAAAGACAGAGGAATAAGAAGCTGTTCAAAGGAATAAAGTCGGTGGAGCAGTGAACAGGGCAAATAATTCATAGCACAGTTGGTACTCACGCTGCCTACAACAAGCTTATATAACGCTTTTAACAAACTTCTAATATTGCTTCACAGGAGAATTATAAGACAGGGAGCATTAGGGCAAGTGGTGAAATGCCTGGTTAAAGAGGAGTTAATCAAGACAAAGATTAAAAGGCCCAAGCAGCTGGGTAAAACCGTGGCAACTAGATTTCAGCAGGGGTTGGCCACACAACAGGACAGATTCAAGAATTTTACCGATGACTAACTCAGATGTATAACTGGATCACTAAAATGAAGAAATAAAACAATCAAACAGGCTGACAACGTTAAGAGTTTGATAGTGAGGATGGTAAAGGAATGAGGACTGAGTCAGGAAGTCATGAAGCAGCTGTACAAAACTGGAGTACGTGCACAGCTCTGGTCACACCATTACAGGAGGGATTTGGAGATCCTGAGGTGCAGAAGAGGTTCGCCAGGATTGTGCCTTGAATACAGTGTTTAGCAAGAAGCTGGACAACCTTTGGTTGCTTTCTACTCGATAAAACCACAGCAATTGGCAAGTGGTTTTACATGGCTACACGTACCAAGGTGCTGTGAAAAACTACTTGGCATGCACATGCCATCCATACAGATCATTTCACAGTACAGGACATGGGAGGCAGTACAATTACTGGAGTACAGTACCGGGGGTGGGGGGGGGGGGGGGGGGGTAGTACAATGACTGAATACAGAATGAGGCAGAGACAGGGGTTCCCAACCTTCTTTATGTCAAGGACCCCAGGTTGGGAACCCCTGGTCAGAGCGTGAGAATCATCTCAGTGTAGAAATGTCAAATGCTAGAGGACAAGCAATTCAGGTGAGAGGGGGAAAGCTTAAAGGAGATGTACTGGGGAGGTGTTTTAAAAATATAGCTACTTTGAACATGCTGCCAGGGGCTGTGGTGGAAGCAGAAACAGTGGTGGCATTTCAGTGGCATTCAGACTTGTCAATGTGGGGAATGGAGGGATGTGGATCACGTGTAAGCAGATGCAGGAGGTTTAGTTCTATTTGGCATGACGGTCTGCATATACACGATGGGTCGAAGGGCCCGTTCCTGAGTTGTGCGTATTCTGTGCACTAGAATACAAAGGAGAGAAAGGTTTCCAAAGTGCTAGTGAATTGACTAGAACCCCAAGAAACACAACAATAGACAATAGGTGCAGAAGTAGACCATTCGGCCCTTTGAGCCTGCACCACCATTTTGAGATCATGGCTGATCAATTCCTATCAATACCCGGCTCCTGCCTTGTCCCCATATCCCTTGATTCCCCTATCCAT
This sequence comes from Hemitrygon akajei, assembly GCF_048418815.1. NCBI lineage: Eukaryota > Metazoa > Chordata > Chondrichthyes > Myliobatiformes > Dasyatidae > Hemitrygon > Hemitrygon akajei. Next base: position 28,817,569 of record NC_133127.1, read on the forward strand.
AAGATACCTATCTAGCTCCTTCTTGAAAGCATCCAGAGAATTGGCCTCCACTACCTTCAGAGGCAGTGCATTCCAGACCCCCACAACTCTCTGGGAGAAGAAGTTTTTCCTTAACTCTGTCCTAAATGACCTACCCCTTATTCTCAAACCATGCCCTCTGGTACTGGACTCTCCCAGCATCTGGAACATATTTCCTGCCTCTATCTTGTCCAATCCCTTAATAATCTTATGTTTCAATCAGATCCCCTCTCAATCTCCTTAATTCCAGCGAGTACAAGCCCAGTCTCTCTAACCTCTCTGCGTAAGACAGTCCAGACATCCCAGGAATTAACCTCATGAATCAACACATTCGCCTATAAAAGAGCACAACGCAGAATTTAGCAGAAACGCATCAGAGCGCCGATGACAGCTGAGTGTAGAGAGACTATATCAATAATGCTTGCTCCTAGAAATAGACTGTGGAGTTGAAAAATTTAAAGAAACCTAAGAGGTACATATTCCTCTGGTGGGTGAATCAAGAAAAACACAAATATCAGGGAAGTGTTACTGTCTCCTTCCTGTCAGTTTGAACCAATCTGGCCATTCCCTCTGACCTCTCATTAACAAGGCATTTACACCTACCAAACTGCTGCTTACTGGATGTTTTCTAAACTTTTATCAAGTCTCCGCAGCAAGATAATCGGCTCACTAAAAGCAGAGGATTGTCTAATTAAGAAAGTCTGATGGATTCCTACCAGAAAATACTGTGCTAAGGCAGGTGGGTGCTTCTGGTGATGCACAGCAAGTTAGAGTTGCAAATTTAAAAACCATTTCACCTTTCTGCAAGAACTATTGGGGGTGGGGGTAAGAGGTGCTCAGATCGTGTAATGAGAGGCCTATGGGCAAAGCTAGGCAGCCTGAATGATCATTAAATGGTTCCATAGGTGACTCATAAAATTGATAAAAGTGCAACTCTGCACCAGGTTCACCAAAACAGCAAACTGGAGTTGAAAACAACACACTCCCTGGCCACTGCGTGAGGTACAGCTGCTCGTTAATGCAAATATCTAATCAGCCAATCATCTGGCAGCAAATCAATGCATAAAAGACTGCAGACGTGGTCAAGAGGTTCAGTTGTTGTTCAGACCAAATATGAAAACAAGGAAGAAATGTGATCTAAGTGACTTTGACTGTTGAATGATTGTTCCTGCCTCAGAAAATGCTGATCTCCTGGGATTTTCACGGACAACCGCCTCCAGCTTACAAAGAATTGGGCGAAAAACAAAGAAAAACATCCAGTGAGCACAGGTGAAAACACCTTGTTGATGAGGGAGGTCAGAGGAGAATGGCCAGACTGATTCTAGCTGACAGGAAGGCAGCAGTAACTCAAATAACCATGTTACAACAGTGGTGTGCAGAAGAGCAGCTCTGAATGTACAACACATCAGATCTTAAAGTGGATGGGCTACAGGAGTAGAAGACCACAAACAGACACTTTGTGGCTACTTTATTAGGTACAGGAGGTACACAATAAAGTGGCCACTGAGTGTTGAATATACAAGAGGTAGAGATGATAGTGGCTGAAGGAAGACGATCAGGAGGAGCTTGGTTGAGGTTCTAGAGGGGCTGGTTAAACACAGCCAGCCCCTCTGTACAGACTGATAAGCTAGATACACACATGCATATTCTTAACAATATAGCACAGTCAGCCCTTCTGGCCCTGTGAGCCACGCTGCCCCAGCAACCCGCAACAATCCTGATTAACCCTAACCTAATCCTGGGACAATTTACAATGACCAATTAACCTACCTAGTATGTCTCTGGACCAGGAAAAACCCAGGCATCTCACAGGAAGGACGTACAGAGACTCCTTATAGAGAATGCCAGGAATAAACTGACACCCTGAGCTGGATTAGCATGGCGCTAACTGCTATGCTACCGTGGCAATATCAGCTCATTATTCCTTTGCAAGATTGAATCACAGGAGGCCATTTGGCCCAGCTAATTGATGCTGGCTTCACACAGAAGTCCCATTCCTCTGCAAAATACTTTCCTTTGAGTGTCTGCCCAATTCTCCTTTGAAGGTCCTTGTTGACTCTATTTCCATAACCCATATAAGCAGCGAAATCCTCTTCATCAACACATTTCCCTTGTAGTCCAGCTCTGCCCCACTCTCCATGAACCACGTTAATGGGACTAGCCTCCCTCCATTACTCCATAAATCTCTCCGTCTCACACAGCCCAATAATCATATCTTTCAACCTTTTACACACTGTAGCTAAATATCCTCTTCCCAGGGACCAATCTAGAACATAAAGCATAGAGCACAGTACAGTCCCTTCTGCCCATAATGTGCCAAGCTTTTAACCTAATCTATGATCAATCTACCCCTTCCTTCAACATCGACACACAGACAATGGTAAAGTGCTGGGCTATCTCTGAATTTCTCAAACGTATCTGCCCTCCACCACACCCCTGGCTGGACGTTCAATGCAATCACCACTCTGTGTAAAAAAAAAATTAACTCTGATATCCCCCTACACCTTCCTCCACTCACCTTAAAATTATGCCCTTTCGTATTAACCATTTCCACTCTAGGAAAAAAGCCTTTGGCTATCTACTTGATCTATGACTCTTTTATCTTGTACACCTCTACCAAGTCATCCCTCGTACTTCTCTGCTCCAAGGAGAAAAGTCCATTTGCTCAACCTGTCCTCATACAACATGCTCTCCAATCCAGACAGCATCCCAGTAATTACCTCTGCATCTCCTCTAAAGCATCAACATCCTTCCAACAATGAGGCGACCAGAACGGAACACAATTCTCAAATTGTGAGTCTAATAATTCATAGTAAATTTGAGTAAATCCAATCATTCATTGCTCAGAACTCTATAGAAGCTCCAGTCAAATTCTAAGTCAATCAAAAACCAAAGTCACAGTCAACACAGCTTCCACCTCCAGGGCTGACACTGTCCTACGATTACCGGTAGATTTATTTATTCATATCAAAGATCTCCCTTCTTTCGTTTATTTTGGGGCACTAGACAAGGTTGTCCTTTTAGCCCATTACTATTTAACATTGCTTTAGAACCTTTGGCAATTGCCATCAGAGAATCACAGGATATTTCAGGTATTAATCGTGGGACAGATATTCATAAGGTATCTTTGTATGCAGATGATTTATTATTATTCATTTCTAACCCTGAGAAATCTATTCCAGCAGTTCTATCATTGTTGGCTCAATTTAGTGAGTTTTCTGGGTATAAGTTAAATCTTAATAAGAGTGAATTGTTTCCTTTGAATAGACAGGTCCCAAACTATGGTAATTTACCTTTTAAATTAGTTAATGACTCTTTTATTTACTTAGGGATTAAAATCACAAAAAACCATAAAGAATTATTTAGGTTTAATTTTTTACCCTTAATTGATCAGATTAAAGGCTTGTTTACTAAGTGGTCACCATTATCTTTATCTCTGATAGGTAGGATTAATGCTATTAAGATGGTTATTTTACCTAAGTTTTTATATATTTTTCAAGCGGTACCAATTTTTATTCCGAAATCCTTTTTTACTAATGTTGATTCAAAAGTTTCCTCATATATATGGCAGAATAAAAATCCCAGGTTAGGTAAAACATACTTACAGAAGACAAAGAAGGAAGGTGGGTTGGCATTACCCAATTTCAGATTTTATTATTGGGCAGTTAATATTAGATATTTGTTATGTTGGTTGAAAGACTGGGATGGTCCTTTTGGCCCTCATTGGGTGAGTTTGGAAATTAAATCGGTACCAGGTTATGCTCTGGGTTCTATTTTAGGGACTTCTCTCCCTTTTGCTCTTTCTAAATTGCCGAAACGAATTGACAACCCGATAGTTAAATATACCTTACGTATATGGTTTCAATTTTGGAAATTTTTCGGGTTGACTCAATTCGTTTTAAATATTCCTATTGTATCTAATTGTTTTTTCCACCCTTCAATTATAGATCAAGCTTTTTTGGCTTGGCAAACTAAGGGTTTATTAAGATTTTCTGATTTATTTTTGGACAATTGTTTTATGTCTTTTGAGCAATTATCTAATAAATATAATTTGCCTAGATTTCATTTTTTTTAAGATATTTACAGGTTAGGCATTTTTTAAGTATGGTACTTCCTACGTTTCCAAATTTTGTGTCTTCAGATATTTTGGAGAGTTTGTTTGAATTAAACCCTTTTCAAAAAGGGCTTATATCAAAACTTTATAATATAATTATGAAGATACGTTCAGTGCATTAATACAATTTAAGGTCGTACATAGGGCCCATATGTCCAAGGATAAATTAGCTCGTTTTTATTCTTATATAAACCCTATTTGTGATAGATGTCAATTGGAAATCGCGTCTTTAACTCATATGTTTTGGTCATGTCCGCTTTTGAAAAAATATTGGAAAGATATTTTTGATATTATCTCTGCGGTATTGAATATCGATTTACAACCCCATCCTATTCCCGCAATTTTTGGTTTACCAATGATGGACTCACTTCAATTATCTTCTTCCGCCTGTCGAATGATTGCATTTCTCACTTTGATGGCTAGAAGATCTATTTTGTTGAATTGGAAGGAAATTAATCCCCCCACTGTATTTCATTGGCTTTCTCAAACTATGTTATGTTTAAATTTAGAAAAAATTAGAAGTGCTGTATTCGATACTTCTATTAAATTTGAAAAGATATGGAGTCCATTTATTCAATATTTTCATATGATGTAATATGACCCTGTTCCAAGATTATTGGATTTTTCAGCTTTAATCTTATTTATGTTGAGAGGATCGGAGTTGACGACATTGATGTTTATGTATTCTTGTGAGATATTATAAACAGCCCTTTCTTTTTTTCTCTTTTTTTAGTTTTTCTTTTTTTGCTTTTTTTTTCTTCTTTAGATATTAGATTAGTAGGTTAGTCAATTTTGCAAATATATATTTTTTTTCTTTTTTATATTATATATTATGAAATATCTAGATTCACCTTGTTCATACATATACTGTATGGTTCATGTTTTGGGAAAACTTATTTATACTGTAATCATTGCTTATGTATTCTTTCATGTGTAATGGGAATTTGTATGTTTGTAATCCCTATATTAATATATCAATTGTATTTTGTTCATAATATTATTAATACTAATAAAAAGATTGAAAAAGATTTATTCATTTATCACATGAACATCGAAATGTGTCTTCTGCGTTAACAACCAACACAATCTGAGGAAGTGCTGGGGGCAGCCCACAAGTGTTGCCACCCATTCTGGCGCCCACATAGCATGTCCATAATTTTCAGCAGAACACACAACCAACATGCAATAAGCAACAAAAGTGAAGCAAACCCCTTTTCCACATCACACCCACACACAGAGACCAGCACCCAACTCCAGGGCAGGCCCCCTCCAGGTCTCCAACCTCCAGGCCGCAGCCATGGAACTTCCCTGTGAGGTGTTCTCCTCCACACTTACATGTCCTTGCTTCCAGCATTCTCGGAAAATATTCCAGTTGTTCTTGTTTCCAGGATCTTGCAAGCACAGAACACGGCCACCACAGTACCAGGTGTGAGGAGTGTCCGAGCCCAAAATGGTCCCCTTCCCCGGCGAGGCTTTCAACAGCTCCCTTGAATCGCTCACCGTGCCTGGTGGCTTTGATCCATCGCTGGGCAGTTTGCTCTGCACCAGGGAGGCAAAGATGTCGTCCAGCAGGTTGGAAGTGCTTTTTGATCCCGTTTCAGACTGGGGGAGGAAATGGGGACATTTTAAAACTCAGGTCTTCCAAGTTATCTCAGAGGATCCTATATAGGCATCCATTAGTCTCATGAGACCATGGATTTGCGCCATGGAAGGTTTCCAGGGTACAAGCCTAGACAGGGTTGTATGGGAGACCAGCAGTTGCCCAAGCTGCAAGCCTTCCCCTCTCCACGCCACCGATGTTGTCCAAGGGAAGGGCACCAGGACCCAAGTAGCTTGGCACCGGTGTCATCACAAAGTAATGTGTTGTTAAATGCCTTGCTCAAGGACACAACGTGCTGCCTCAGCTGAGGCTCGAACCAGTGACCTTCAGATCACTAGACAGATACCTTATCCACTAGGCCACGTGCCAACATCAGAGGATCCAACATTGTCATTAAAAACATCCATAATGTAACACAGTTAGAACCATAGAGGATTTAAGCATGGCACAAGGGATAAACTCAGCAACGTAACAGAATTTCACTGGTACATAAACTTATCTCAGGCTTCCATCCTGGTACAGGTACTGATTATAACCGACATTTTCATTGCCTTACCGGTTTATTCTGGCGATCAGAGTATTGACTGCCCAACCCCCTCCCAGGCTTTTGCAAGTATTGGTGATAGCTTGGTTTACCAGATCCCTGTCCCCCAATGGAAATTCAAGCCTTCAAGGTAGGATTAGTTAAATGTGCAGTGAGACAGCAACAAGCTGGGGTGGCTTCCTGAATAATTTGCAAACTATGGTCAATGCCCGCTTTCAGCTGATGTACAGGGAGCACTCTAACTAGTTGCATCACAGCCTGTTAGGAGGCTCCAATACACAGACTGCAATAGGCTGTGGCCAGCCTCCCATCAGGGGCACAACTCAACCATCAGCTGACGATGCCTCAAGGTGGCGGCATCCATCATTAAGGACATGCCTTCTTCTCATTACTACCATCAGGGAGGAGGTACAGGAGCCTGAAGACCCACACTCAACATTTCAGGCACGACTTCTACCCCTTCGCCATCAGATAACTGAACGATCTATGGACACTACCTGTTTCTCTTTCACACTATTCACTTATTCAATGCAACTTACTGTAATTTTTATGTCTTGCACTGAACCTCTGCCACAAAGTAACAGATCTCACAACTAAGCGAACTCTGCCTTTTCTCCTTGGAGCGGTGGAGGATGAGAGGTGACCAGATAGAGGTGTATAAGATGATGAGAGGCACTGATCATGTGGATAGTCAGAGGCTTTTTCCCCAGGGCAGAAATGGCTAACACAAGAGGGCACAGTTTAAAGGTGCTTGGAAGTAGCTACAGAGGAGATGTCGGGTAAGTTTGTTTGTTTGTATTTTTTTTTTAAACATAGAGAGTGGTGAGTGCATGGAATGGGCTGCTGGCAATGGTGGTGGAGGGAGATACTATAGAGTCTTTTAAGAGACTCTTGGATAGGTACATGGAGCTTTGAAAAGTAGAGGGCTATGGGTAACCCTAGGTAATTTCTAAAGTAAGTACATGTTCGGCACAGCATCGTGTATGGTGCTGTAGGTTTTCTATGTTTGTACAACATACGTCAGTGATAACAAACCTGATTCTGGGAATGTGTATTGCAATATTACTCGTTAGCCGAATATTGTTGAGCTGTAGTGTGCGGATTGCGACACTGTCACTTCAGTCTGCACCATGGAAGGTCGGCCAGGAAGAAGCGGCGGTTGGGCCTCTGAGGACACTGTCCTGAATTACTCCTACAGTGACACCATGTGGCTGGGATGACTGACCACACCGCCAATTACATTGTGCCTGGGCATGGGTAAGGAAGGCTGGTGAACAAACAGCGTGGTTTGGCACTGTTCTTGCCAAGTTCACCGGTTTGCTGCTTGGGAGCAGTCTGACTGGACACTAATTTGCCAGATTGGATTTATTCTGCTTTATTGCATCCTACTTGTATCAGGCACCAGGTGGAGGCTTGTGCAACCAATTACAGCCACACTTGGACAGTGAGCCATTTCTTAGATGTTTTAATACATGTACATGCAAACAAGACAGTCAGAATCAGGTTTAATATCAATGTCTATTGTGAAATCTGTTGTTTTGCAGCAGCAGTAGAGTGCAATACATAAAAAACTATAAATTACAATTTGCAAAAAATATAATATAAACAATTAATTAAGTAGTGCAATAAAAAAGCCAAAAAATGGTGAGGCAGTGCTTGTGGGTCGATTCAGAAATCTGATTGTAGAGGAGAAGCTGTTCCTAAAATATTATGTGTGTATCTTCAGGCTCCTGTACCTCCTCCCTGATGAGAAGATGAACAATGAGAAGGGGTCATGTCCTGGATCGAGAGAGTTCTTAATGATAGATGCATCGCTTTGAAACATTACCTTTTGAAGATGTCCTCGACAGTGGGGAGGCTGTTGTCTATCTGAGTTTACAACCCTCTACAGCTTTTCCTGACCCAACCCAAGACGGACTGTACAGTGAATGAGGCAAGGCTCACCTTCCCTGAGCTGGAGGTCAGCAGGTTTCTCAGCGAGCTGGGGGCACTGGAACTGCTTGGCGTCAGAGTTAACAAACTGTTGAAAGTTTGCAGGGATGATGAAGTCTTCGACAACGAGCTCAGGGAATTAAACAACCCAGCTGGTTTAGTCTCTTTATTCAAGGCAGGCATCTGTGAGCTTCCTAGTAGAAACATTTAGTAGGGAAATAAAATATTACGGCAGCCATTGAGCAAAAAGAAAATTCAGAATTTATTGTAGCACCAAACAATTTTGAATCTATTCTGTGAAGAGAGATTTTGATATTTAAGTACCAAATTAACAATTGCAGTCGTTGGAAAGCAGAAACAAAAACAATTTTAAAAATTCTCCCCACATTTTCACAAACTTCCCCAATTCTACCACTCCGCTACAAACCATTGGCCATTCAGCACTGTCCCTTCTCCCCACTTCCCTTTCCATCAAGCAGAAGATACAAAAACTCAAGAACATGTAACACCAGGCTCAAGAACAGAGTCTATCCCACTGTTATAGGACTTTTGAAAAGAACTCTTACGCAAGAAAGATGAACTTTCACTCCCTCAATCTATCCCATCATGGCCTCTGCTCCTTAATTACCAACCCGCACTTTCTCTGCAACTCTTAAGACAATATTGCTACGGGTTTTTCCTTCTGGTACTACCTCAATGTGCTCATACTTGGAATAAATAAATCTGAGTGGTGCCAACAACAACCTCTCAGGTCAACGTCAGCAAAGGCAAACAGCGGACTACTGACTTCAGGAAGGGGAAACTGGAGGTTCATCGGCCAGTGCTCATCAGGGGATCAGAGGTGGAGAGGGTCAGCAACTTTAAGTTCCTCACTGTTATCCTTTTAGAGCAGTGGTTCCCAACCTGGGGTCCAGGGACCCCTTGCATAATGGCTTTGGCTCAGCCTAAAAAAAGGTTTAGAACCCCCGATTTAGATCATCTGTCCTGGGTCCGTCATTTGTAAAGATTCAGCATGTCATGTAAAATGTTACAAAATTCTATAGATGTGTGGTGGAGAGTGTATTGACTGGTTGCATCACAGCCCGGTATGGAAACACCAATGCCCTTGTTGTGAAAAACCCAGTCCATCACAGGTCAAGGCCTCCTGTTGCTGAGCACATCTATACTGAGTGCTGTCTTGGGAAAGTAGCGCCCATCAAAGACTTCCACCATCCAGTCCATGGTTTCTTCTAGCTGCTGCCATTGGGAAGTTGGTACAGGAACCTCAGAAGCCAAACCACCAGGCTCAGGACCAGTTATTACCCCTCTTAAGCCAGAGGGAATAGCTTCACTCACTTCATCACATGAAGCAGGACCGGGCTTTCATTGATTCTGTTCTGTTTCCTGTATTTGCTGTGATTGCCCACAAGAAAAGGAATCTCAGGGACATATATGTACTTTGAAAATAAAATTACTTTGAACTTTCCACAAACATAATAGTACGTGACAATAATAAACCAATTACTAAGTCACACCACCCAATCAACCTACCAATCTATACATCTTTGGGGTATGGGAGGCAATCCACGTGGTCACAGGGAGATCCTGCAAACTTCACAGAGAGAGCATGAGGCCAGGATTGAACATGGGTCTCTGGCTCTGAGACAATGGCCCCTACTAGCTCAACCACTCGTGTCTCCTTTTTTGCTCACCACAATGCATAGGAGCAGAATTCAATCATTTGGCCCACAGTCTGCTCTGTCGTTCGATAATGACTGATTTATTATCCCCCTCAACCCATTCTCCTGCCTTCTCCCTGCAACCTTTGTCATCCTTACTAATCAAGAACCTACCAACCTCACTTTAAATATAACCAATGATTTGGCCTCCACAGCTGCCCGCGTCAATGAATTCCTCAGATTCAACACCCTCTGGCTAAAGAAATTCCTTTTCAAGTTGCTCAAATTATGAGGGGCAATTCTTTTTACTTCTCAGTTTTTTTCATGCCCTATGATGGCATTTTGAGTTAGTCCCACTTCCCCAGTTACATGTTCTCCCCATATTCTTAAACCTGCCTCCATATTCTACCACTCGCCTACACATCCAGATATCCCACACATCCTGTTTGGGATGAGGTATGAAACTGGAGCACCCAGAGGAAATCCATGCGGTCACAGGGAGAACATGCAAACTCCACACGGACAGCATGTGAGGTCAGGATTGAGGACACTGTCACTGTGCTCTAGTTGACTTTATGGATAACCCCACACACTCTGTACACAGCTGCTCCAGGTCCAATCTGAACCAGTGCTCGAACTCTAGGCCAATCCTTAAGTACTTTAATTGCGTCACTGTTGTTCAAATGTCTTAAAGTGACTCCTCTCTAGGTCTTGGTTATCTCAGATCTGTAGCTGGGCGTACTCAAGTTAGATTGTCATTTAACTACATACATGTATACAGTCAAAAGAGACAATATTTCTCTGAACCAGTGTATAAAGCACAGTAGTTCTACAAAACACTGTCCTGTGGGGGCATGCCTTATTCTGAATGTCAAAAGTTGCTTCTGTTGTGATTGGTTAGTTTTCAAACTGCAGCTGCTTTTCCCATTGGATAGCTGCCTTGGTGTCCAGTTTCAAATATCCCAGGTATAGAAAATAGCACGTGGAAGGGGCTTGCTCTCTTCTTCCTTTGTTTTAGGCAAGACGATTAGGAAGGGATGTTCTATGTGCACCTTTAACTAAGTATGTTTGTTGAATATTCAGCTTTGTATTGTCTGTAACTTGGGGAACATGAATGTTTGGTCGAATATTTAGTCTGTAAATAAATGGTTAATACATCTATTCAAAGTCAGTGCATTTCCTGTCTCACTTGCCAGACAGCGAACCTGATTTAACATTACAAACACACTTTACAGTCAATAACTTAGGAAAGCAAGGATAAAATCTACATATGAATTACATAAATAATGTAAAATGCATAAATTAAATATTGTAAGCTACAGAACAGATTAGCTGGTAACACTTCAAATGTGAAGCGGCAGGGAATCAAGAAGCCAAAAGGCCTGAAGGAAGAGACTGCTTCCCATCCTGACCGTTCTTATTTGGTGTATTGGAGTCTCCTGCCTGATGGCATTCATGGGGAGTGGCTCCAACTAAATTTCACAGCAATACTATGGACAGACCCAGCATCTTTTAAACAAGATCCTGTTTAGATTTAGCATACAGTTGAAATTCAAAGGAACACCCAACCTTCCCGAAAGTTTTGATATCAGACAGTATTGCCGCTGCATCGTACCTCCAGTGCCACAGGTTCCATCACGAACTTCAGTACTACCTGTGAGGAGATTGCACATTATCCCTGTGATGCTATTGTTTTCCTCCAGTTCCTCCTGTTTCCTCCCATATTCCAAAGGCTAGTTGGTTAACTGACCACAGCAAACTGCTCCAAGAATGACAGAATCATGAGGAATTGATTGAAATATGAAGTTAATGGAATGGGACAGGTGTAAATGTTTGACAGGGGTCCTACTGAACCATGCAGCTTCAGAAAGAACAGTTGGACTGCAGCATTGGGAAACTGGTAAAGATACAAGAACTCTGGTGGAAAATATTAACATCCAAAGAACACTGCCACACTGGAGTTAGATTACAGAAGAATAAAAGCATTGAGGTGCAAACAGTTCCTAACCCTAAACCCTGGCAAAGCCTTCCCCACCGAGTACATTTACAAGGAGTGCTGCCACAAGAAAGCAGTGCCCGTCAACAAGGTCCCCCACCATCCAGGCCCTGCTCTCTTCTCACTACTACCATCAGGCAGGAGGTACAGTAACCCCAAGTCGCACGCCACCAGGTTCAGGAGGAGTTATCACCCTTCAACCACCAGGTTCCTGAATCAGAGTGGATAGCTTCATTCACCACAACACTGAATTGACTCCACAGCCCATAGACTCACCTTCATTGACTATAACGCAGTACATTTATTTTTTTTAAATTACTTGCACAATTTGTCTTCTACATTTTGTTTGTCAGTCTTTATTATTTATGGTTTTTCATAAATTCAGTTGTATTTCTTTATTGTCCTGTAAATGTCTGCAAGTCAACAAATTTCAAGGTAGGATACAGTGATATACATGTACTGTTGTCAACACATTTACCTAGAACTTGGACAGAAGTTTGATTTCCTAATGAACACATACCACATCCTCACCACCAGAGGCCCCCAGTGAGCAGTGAAATCTCCCACTAAGTATTTAACCTTCCATAAGGTGCACTGTCAACAATTCTTCTACGATTGAGAGCTGATACAATTAGGAAAAGTGCAGGCACATCACTTCTAACCTCATTACTGTTGTAGATTTTAGAATGCATCGTAAAAGTTATGGAGTGAGTTAACAGAAATCAGCAGTGGCTCCAAGTGCCAGCATTGCCGAGAGATCTAATGCAGGGCAAAGTTTATACTGAATTAATAGCTGATGGCTATTACTGCAACCTTATCAAAAAAGTAAATTCCCCACTCCTAAAAGGAATACTTGGCAATTCCATTCCATTTAGTTTTTGAAAATTCCCTTTAGTACCCTAATCAACCTCAGGTTGTGCAGCACTACAGGGTGAAGATGGTCAGATGCTGAAATAATCTGAAATTGTAATGCATTGCTGAAACAAGTGCATCAGCGCATTAAACCAGACAATGCAGCCAGTACTGGGCTTCCAGTGGGGATTCTTTTTTTTACCTTAGTAACTGTTCTGTAAAAACTAAACAACTTTTTATACTGTTTAAATTGTAAATGCATGCTGGTATTTACAGTGCCTATAAAAAGTAATCACCATTTGAAGTTTTCATGTTTTATTGCTATTACTGAATCATAGTGGACTTAATTTGGCTGTTTTGTTTTTACACTGATCAACAGAAAAAGATTCTTTTCACATTGACACAAAACAGATCTCTACAAAGTGATCTAAATTAATTACAAATATAAAACACAAAATAATTGATTGCATAAGTATTCACTCCCTTCAATATGACACATCAAATCATCACCGGTGCAGCCAATTGGTTTCGGAAGTCACATCATTAGTTAAATGGAGATCACCTGTATGCAGTCAAGGTGTTTCGATTGATTGTAGTAAAAATACACCCGTATCTGGAAGGTCCAACTGCTGGTGAATCAGTATCTTGGAAAAAAACTACACCATGAAGACAGAATACTCCAAGCAACTTCGCAAAAAGGTTATTGAAAAGCACAAGTCAGGAGATGGATACAAGAAAATTTCCAAGTCACTGAATATCTCTTGGAGTACAGTTAAGTCAATCATCAAGAAATGGAAAGAATATGGCACAGCTGTAAATCTCCCTAGAACAGGTATCCTCAAAAACAATGATCATGGAAGAAGGGGACTAGTGAGGGAGGCCACCAAGAGACCTATGACAACACTGAAGAAGTTACAAGCTTCAGTGGCTAAGATGGGGGATGCTGTGCATACAACAACTGTTGCCTGGGTGCTTCACCTGTCACAGTTTTATGGGAGAGTGGCAAAGGGAAAGCCTCTGTTGGGAAAAATACCTCGTGGGAGACTCTGAAGTCAGCTGGTAGGTTAATGGTCTGATTGAAACCAAAATTGAGCTTTTTGGCCATCAGACATTGTTTGGCGCAAGTCAAACACCGCATATCATCAAAATCACACCATCCTGGTGGTGTGGTGGTGGCTGCATCAGGTTGTAGGGATGCTTCATTGCAGCAGGCACTGGAAGGCTTGTGAAGGTAGAGGGTAAAATGAATGCAACAAAATACAAGAAAATCCTGGAGGAAAACCTGATGCAGTTTGCAAAAGAACTGTGTCTTGGGGGAAGATTTGTTTTCCAGCAAAACAATGACCCCAAGCATAAAGCTAAAGCTGCACAGGAATGGCTTAAAAACAACAAAGTTAATGTCCTGGAGTGGCCAAGTCAGAGCCCAGACCTCAATTCAATTGAGAATTTGTAGCTGGACTTGAAAAAGGCTGTTCACTCACAATCCTCATACAATCTAACAGAGTTTGAACAGTTTTGTAAAAAAGAATGGATAAAAATTGCAGTGTCCAGATGTGCAAAGCTGATAAGAGACCTATCCACACAGACTCAAGGCTGTAATTGTTGTCAAAGGTACATCTACTAAATACTAACTTGAAGGGGGTGAGTAATTATGCAATTATTTTATGTTTAATAACTGTAATAAATTTAGACCATTTGTAGAAGCTTGTTTTCGCTTTGACACAAGAGTTTGTTGATCACTGTCAAAAACAGCCCAATTAAATCCATTGTGATCAAATGTTAAACAATAAAACAGGTAAACTTCTGGGGGGAATAATTTACATAGGCACTGTATATAATTATACGTTTTATTTCATATCTGTACTTCTAATGTTTTTATGAAATCCTTTATATTTCTTGAAAGGTGTAGGTTTTTGTTGCAAGTCACGCCAACACACCATAGCAAATTCTTAATGTCAATGTGTTTGGCAAATAAAACTGAGCTCAAGGCTGCAGTCCTAGTGGTGGGCTCCTGTGTAAAACATTCGTCTGCAAGGATAGCTCAAAGAAGCCAGTGGTGATATAGAAGATAGTTTATAATACAGAGCTTGAATATTGGGGTCATAACCAGAGTTGTACTCTATAGAATACGGCCACTCAGAGCACCTTATCAAAGCTGTCCTATACTAATCTGGACTGCCTTCATTAATTCCATAGCCCTCTACGCCTTGCATATTCAGTTACCTGTCCAGATGCCAATTAAATGTCCTTTCTGTTCCTGCCTACACAACCTCCTTTGGCAGCTCACTCTAGATACCAGCTGTACTTTGTGTGAAATATTTAACCTCAGATCCTCTTTAAACCACCACACTCTCACCTTGTACCTCTGCCCCCGACTTTAGATACCTCCCATGGGAAACAGATTGGTTGTAACAATCCCCATCAATCTTACATACCCCCATCACATCACCTTTCAAGGAGAGATGGGATAGGTGGGGTCGGTTTTCCCTATGACTCCAATATAGGCGACACCCTTGTAAATCTTTTCTGCACCCTCTCCAGTTTAACGACATTGTTCCTGCAGTCGGCGACCAGAATGGCACTCAATACTCTGAAGTGCAGCCTACCCATTGTCAAATACATCAGTAACAGTGTGTTCTGACCTTTTGGTTGATGAAGATAAGCACGCTATACAGCTCCCTCACCACCATGCCAAAGTGTCATCACTTCCAGCCACAGCCAAGAAAGCTCACCTAACCGTTTCCCCAGGCAGCTAAAGAAATCTGGTGCACCCCTGTTGACTCTTACCAATTTTTAAATTAACGCACCACAGAAAGCATCCTATCTGGATCCAAAACTGCTCTGCACGTGGCTGCAAGGAACTGCGGAGAATTGTGGAGCTTGCCTCCCTTTGATGGACTGTCTGCACTTCACGCTGCCTCAGCGAGGCAACCAGCATCAAAGACCCCAACCAACCCAAACGTTCTGTCAGCTCCCATCGTCCATCGGGCAGAAGGTACAAAAGCTTGAAAGCACGCACCACCATACTCAAGGACAGCCTCTACCCTGCTATTACAGCCTAGTATGATCAGATACTCTAGACCTCATAATTTACCTCATTATGACCTCGCACTTTGTTACAATAACAATATTTGTTGCTATTTATTGCAACAAATAAATAAAATCGGCACTGTACTTTCTCTAACTGTTACACTTTATTGTGCATATATCACTGATATATTTTGTGCAATTTGTTGTTGCATGGCAGTACAGGACAATATATAAAATATTACTACGGGTTACAATAAAAAATGAACAATAAGGGTAAAAGGAGAACAAAATAGTTAAGTAGTGTTCACAGACCATTCAGAAATCGATGGCTAAGGGGAAGAAGCTGTTCCTAAAAGGTTGAATGTGTTGTCTTCAGAGCATTGTAAACTCAGTCAGCTCCATCATTGGGCACCAGCAACCCCCACCATCAAGAACATACTCAAAAGGCAGTGCCTCAAGATAGTTGTATCCATCAAGGACCCCCACTATCTGGGACACACCCTCTTCTCATTACTACCACCAGGGGTAGGTACAGGAGTCTGAGCATGCACACACCATTTTAGGAACACTTTCTTCCCCTCTGTCATCAGATTTCTGAACGGTCCATGAACACCTTTTGCATTATTTATTGTAACATAGTGTTTCTTTCTAAACTGTCTTACGCTGTACTGTTGTCACAAAACAACAAATTTCACGACATGTCAGTGATAATAAACCTGATTCTGCATGGAGACGAAGGCAAAGAAAGTACATCAGCGAGAAGTGGAACATGACAGCATCACAAAAAGAGGGGATTTGAAATAATGCAAACCCCAAACTCATCTGTATTTACTGTTACCAATTTCAATTTACCAGCACAGAGGCTGAAAGTTAATATATTTCCTTTGTGAATTTTATGAAAATACTTTCCCCAAAGGAAAACACTAAAATTCGGCTTAAAAGCCTCAACAGGTTATAAAGTCACACAACACTACAGAACACAACCAGGCCCTTCAGCCCATTTAGTCTGTGCTGAACTTATTCTGCCTAGTTCCACCGAACTGCATCTATACTTTGGCCTTCCATACCCCTCCCATCCCTGTACTTATCCAAGCCTCTCTTGAAATCAAACCCAAATCCACCACTTCTGCTGGCAGCTCATTCCACACTCTTACCATTGTGAGTTAAGAAGTTCCTCAAGTTCCCTTTAAATATTTCACCATCCAGCCTTAACCTCTAGTTCTGGTGGAAAAAGCCCAGTTGCATTAACCCTACCTATATACCTCCTGAATCTGTGTACCTCTATAATCTCCCCTCATTTTCACTGGCTCCAGGAAGTAACACTATTCAAACATCCCCTATAACTCAGGTCTTCAAGTCCCAACAACATCCTTGTAAATTTCTGATATGGACAGTCAACATTTTGGGTCAAGACCTTTCTACTTCCCTCCACAGATGCTGCCTGACCCACTGAGTTTCTCGAGCACTTTTCTTTTTCCCCCTAGATTCCAGCACCTGCAGTCTCCTGTCTCAACAATTGGGCTTGAAACATTTGAACTACTGTTATACATACAAGCACATCTCAGGGCAACCAGAGGTTACCTGGACTTTCTCTTTTGTCTTTGGTCAGGTCCATCATCCAGCCAAAGGGAGAATCCTCTTTCTTCCAGGCTGGTGGAGCAGGGATGGGAGATGCGTCCGTCTTGGTGGTGGGCACATTCACAGTTGAACTGCCATCAGAGGCTGCTGGTCTGTTACAGCTCTGTGCCTGGCTGGAAGATGGACTGTTACTTTGCTGCTGCAACACAAATTTACAGTCACTTAGAACACTGAGATTAGCAATATTGTTCCAAAACAACACTGCAAGGGAGATGAGACTTCAGCATTGGAGGCGTTGGATTTGAAATATGGAAGAAAAGGTTGAACTCAAATGGGTCGAGGACAGTGGGATGGAGATGCCCATTTTGTGAGACTGTCCTTGCAGTTCCCCACCCATCCTGTGGACTCAGAACTGTTTCTTCCTCTGGGACAATCTAATCAGAGCAAATGAATGTGGTCACAAGGAGCTTCAGGTAATGACCTGAGACCATTCTCAGACAGGTGGCTGTTTATTATGTAAAGTTGCAGACTTACCAGAGAAGTGATCTGTAATCTCGTTATACTCAGTGCCTGGGTCACCTAGTTTTGACTGGTTTTAACCATCATCGAGCTAGTCAGCACAGAAGCAGGCCATTCAGCCCAACTCATCCATGCTGATCAAGTTGCTTTCCTGAGCTTCTCCCTGTGGATCCATATCCCAGTGGTTTCCAGCCTGGGGTCCAATGACCTCTTGCTTAATGATACTGGTCTACGGCATTTAAAAAACACTTGGGAGCACCTGTTCTAGGCCTTTCCTACCTACATACTTGTTTAAATATCTTTTAAATACAATTGTATCTGCCTCTACCACTTCCTCATCAGTTCATTCTACACATTCACCAGCTCCTGTGTGGAAAAACTTGCCCCTCGTGTCCTCTTTCAAATCTTTCCCTCCTCACTTAAAACCCAGGCAATCTGCTTTTAGGTTCCCCCTCCCCAAGGCAGAAAGGGACTGTCACCTTATTTCTGGCCCCATTCATCACGTCTGTGCATGAAAATTCACATCTCATGAATTTCACCGAGTCTTGAGCTGGCCAAGAGGACTGACAAGGGGAGGGCAGTCGATGTTATGTACATGGATTGCCTTTGACAACGCCTTGCATGGTAAACTGGTACGGTAAACAATGAGGAATAAAGGAAGTGTTGCTGGAGTTGTTCAATAAAAATTAGCTCGAGCTTCTCAGTCAGAGTGTTGTACGTCTGCTGGTGCCTTGAGGTGGAGCAGGATGAAGCAAGGGAGTTTTGTCCCCCCCCTCCCCCACCCCAGTGAATAGGAAGGCAGCATCCATCATTGGAGACCCTCACCATCCAGGGCATGCCCTTGTCTCATTACTGCAATCAGGGAGAAGGCACAGGAGCGTCAAGACGCACACTCAACGTTTTAAGAACTGCACCTTCTCCTCTGTCATCAGATTTGAATGGTCCATGAACACTACCTCAACAGTTTGCTCTCTTTTTGCACTATTCTCTATTTCTTATTGAAACTTAAATTGCTTATGTATTGCACTATACTTTTGCCACAAAACATTTCACCACATACAGTGTATGTCAGTGATAATAAACCTGATTCTGATTAAATTCCATCCTTTAACTAACCAGTGACATACTACCTCTCACCTGAAGAACAAGTGGTTTAAAACCTGAACTGAAATGTGTTGCCTCTGATGCCATGGGGGGGGGGGCTGGTGTCCTTCAGCTAGTCGAAGGTTAACTTTGGTGGGATCCCACAGTGCCTGCTGTGCTTCTGCATTACCAACCACGTTTTTGGAACAGAACGCTTGAGACACCAACCATGGACCCAACTACAAGCCAAGGCTGCCCTCCAGCACAACACTGAGGTCACGGTCACTCCCAGAGGCAGGAGAGCATTCCGTACACTCGCTACTGTGATATGAGAAAGGAAGGAGCCAATTTACCCACAGCAAGATCCCACTGGCAGCTTGCAACTGGCAAACTGGCATGGTGCTGTTACTTGAGGGATAAAAACTGTTAAGACACTGAATAGTTCTATTCCAAAGCACAGCCACAGAATATAATACACAGCTTTGACCTGTCGTTGTACCCAACAAGGAGCAACTATTTGCCACTGGAGTGGCCATGTGATAAACAGCCTGGTCCCGACTGGGTATTGAACCCTCAACCTCCAGGCCTATGATGAAGTCTACTCTACTGAAATATCACAGCAACACCAGAACAAAAAAAAAAATTATAGAAGAAACATTTCTTCAGCATGAGGGTGGCGAATCTGTTGCCAGAGGCCTGTGGAGGCCAGGTCACGGGGTGTAGATAAGGCAGAGACTGACAGGTTCTTGATTGGTAAAGCGGCTTAAGGGGATAAGATGGGACAATGGAGTGAAAAAAGTCACCCTCATTTTTCCTCAGATGAAATGGCTAATACGAAGGAGCATAATTTTAAGGTGATTGGAAGAAAGTATAGGGGAGACATCAGAGTTAACTTTTTTTCTAATACAGATGCATTGAATACATTGCCAAAAATTATGGTAGAGGCAGATACATTAGGGGTTGTAAGAAACTCCTTGAGAGACACATAGATGATGCTTTTACAGCTCGGGCTGGAGTTCAAAGTTCAATTCCAACGTCGTCTGTAAGGAGTCTGCACATTCTCCTCATGGAGTGTGTGGATTTTCTCCGGGTTCTCCGGTTTCCTCCCACAGTCCAAAGACCTAACAGTTATTGTTAATTGGCCATTGTAAATGCCTTGTGATTAGGCTAGGGTTAAAACAGGGGGTGCTGGGCAGCGCAGGTTGAAGGACGAGAAGGGCCTATTCTGCACAGTATCTGAACAAACAAATTAATAAAAGTTACTCATCAACAAAGATGATGCAAATTTTTAAAAAATATTTGAAACTTTGACGAACTGGCATGTTACATACCTGAGCTGCCTCACTGGCAATGGGTACCTGCCGATGGGGCAAGGGCTTGTTTTTCCTCGCTGTACAAGGACAGTTGGCTTTGATTCCCCATTTTCCCCTCGCAGAATGCACGATACTTCCAATTTGATACAGAGCTGGATCGAAAGGAAAGAACGAGCAGTACCTTAAATGAATTGGTACAATGTCATAGCTGAATTCATTTCTCTTCCTCCCCCCCACCAGTGCCCCCAAGTGAACATGGGCAGCAGATTGTTTGTGACACAGGTAGTGGACAAGAGGGCACTGCAGTCCTACTGGACATTTCCTACCAATAAATGTTTTAGAAATGCTAGCCTGTTAGAAATACAGACTGCGAAGAGGTGGCAAATCCTCTGCTCATCTAGCAGTCCATTGACTCAGCAAACCTAAAACTCATAGATGGTAGGCTGAAGGGCCTGTTCCTTTGCTTTACTAGTCTATGTTTCTATGAAATGCTGGAGCAGAACACATGAAAACACAATCCTCACATACCATTACTAGGAAAGCCTATTACCCCAATATCAGAGGCAAGGCAAGTTTATTATTAAAGTATGTTTACGTCACTACTTAATACCTTGAGATTCATTTTCTTGCAAACATTCATAGACAAATAAATACAATAGCACTTATGAAAATCTATACAAGAACAAGGTGACAGAGGCGCCTCCACTTCCTAAGGAGATTGAGACAAGATTCCCTCCCCCCCATAACAGAATTTTACGGGAGCACGACTGAGAGTGTCCTGAAAAACTGCATCTCTCTCTGGTATGGGAGCAGCCAAGCAATTGGATCCAAGGACTGCGAGAATGGCTGAAGATCACAGGGGTCTCCTGACCATCTATCAAGGACATTTATCAGGAGCACTGTGTGCGCAGGCCCCTTGGTATTAGCAAGGATCCCGCCCATCCATCCAGCGTCCTCTTTGACCTTCCACCATCAGGCAGGAGACTACAATGCACAAAAACAAGGACGGTCAGGATGAAAAACTGTTTCTTCCCTCAGGCTTCTGAACCCCCTGCCACATCACATTTGAAGTGTCAACGGTTAATGTGTTCTGTACCTAACAATATTTAATTTATGTGCTTTACTTTGCATATTTATGCATAATTCATCTGTAAGTTTTATCCTTACTTTTTAAATTTTTATATATATATTATGTACACACACACACACACACGTGACACACTTATCGTCGTCGATAGGGTTGTTAAAGTAAGGAAGTCCTGCTGCAGCTGTATAAAGCTTCAGTCAGAAAAGGTTTACTGGAATACTGCCTGGATTAGAGGGTATAGTTATACAATTGAATAAACTTGAATCGTCTTCTCCGGTGTGGCACAGGCTGAGAGGAGACACGAAAGTTTTTCTTTTAAATGAATATGGTGGGCAGTCAGAATCAATTCCCAAGGACAGACATAGCACGCACAAGAGAACATGCTTTTAAGGCTGGGGCAGGAGGGGGGGTTGGGAAGATAAACTTAAAGGTGACACGAAGTGCAAATACAGTGAGTGTTATGTGCCTGGAATGGGATACAGGAGGTAGTCCAGGAATAGGAGCAGGCAGTTTGTTGGAGTTTAAGAGGCTTTTAGATAGACACATGAATGGAACAGCATAGACTATTTACTAAATGGGGAGCAAATTCAGAAATCAGAGGGGCAAAGGGAGTACTGTGCAGGATTCCCTAAAATTTGAGTTAGTAAAGGAGGCAAATGCAACATTACCACTCGTTTTGAGAGGACTGGAATACAGATGTCCCCCGTTTTTGGAACATTCACTTTACAACAACTCGCTGTTACGAAAGACCTACATCAGTACCTGTTTTCGCTAACTAAAGAGGATTTTCACTTTTACAGAAAAAAGACACCAGTTTTGTACGTGTTTACCCCAAGAAAGACTACAATGACTGTGAAGCCTTGTGCAGGCAGTTGTTTGCGCATGCGTGTACGTGCGTGTGCGTGTATGTGCCGATTTTTTCCCTCTAAATCGATTTTGGCTCGCTGTCTTCCCAATTTTGGTACGTGAAACTACACCTTATCTACAATATTTCTACTTTATATAGGATGTATATTTATCATATCATTCCTTCTTTTACTACATGTTAGTGTTATTTTAGGTTTTATGTGCTATTTGGTTTGATTTGGTAGGTTATTTTTTGGGTCTGGGGTCTGGGAATGCTCAAAAGTTTTTCTCATATAAATTAATGGTAATTGCTTCTTCGCTTTACAACATTTCGGCTTACAAACAGCTTCATAGGAACGCTCTACCTTTGGATTGCGGGGGAAACCTGTACTAAAGAAAGAACGTAATGCTGAAGCTTTATAAGGTATTGGTCAGGCTGCATTTGGAGCTGTGAGAGCAGTTTTGGGCCACATATCTAAGAAAGGATGTGCTGGCATTGGAGAGGGTCCAGAGTAGGCTTATGAGAATTATCCTGGGAATGAAAAGGTTAACATATGAGGAGCGTTTGATGGCTCTGAGCCCGTACTCACTCGAGTTTAGAACAATGGGGGGGGGGGGGGGGGGGTCTCATTGAAATCTATAGAATATTGAAAGGTCTAGATAGAGTGCAAGTGGACAGGATGTTTTCATTAATGGTAGAGTCCAAGACCAGAGGGTACAGCCTCAGGAAATAAGGACATCCCTTTAGAAAAGAGATGAGGAGGAATTTCTTTAGCCAAAGTGATGAATCCATGGAATTCACTGTCACAGATGACTGTGGTGGTCAAATCATTGGGTATGTTTAATTCTTGATTAGTTAGGGAGAAAGCAGGAGAATGGAGTTAAGAGGGAAAATAAATCTGCCATGATCAAATGACACAGCAGCTCAGATGGGCCGAATGGCCTAATTCCACTCCAATGCCTTATGGTCTTGTAGGAGAGGAATGGTGGGATACTAATGATCCACAGGAGCAGATCATTAGTATGAATGGCATCAAGATAGGCACAAGGTTACTGGCAGTTTAATTCAATTATGGTCAGATCCTTCCACCGTGAGTTGGGACACAGGCGTGAACTAGCACTTTGATACAGGGGATGAGCAATCAGAACCCATCCTTACTTCCCCTGCTATTGGGTGAGGAATGAGCCAATTTTCCACTGCAACTCGGACACTGAAATCTTTGGTAACCTCCACTGTATCAGAGACTGAGGAACAGAATAAGCTATGGGATCTTGCTGCAAAAATGTGCGATCTTAGGAGGAATGATGGTGCCTAACGGTGACTCCTTTGTTTGCATCTTTGGAAACAGCTCTATTTCTACCTTTAATATCTTTATTCTTCCCTTTCAGGGTTTTTTTGAAAACCCTGACATGCAGGCTTTGGTTCTTTGTGGGAATGGGACCTGTTCTCTGGGTTCCACGACTGACCGCTATTCAACATGCCAAGGGTTTGGCCTGAGAATCTCGATCGTATTTGGAGGCCTAAGATCTTGGGGCTCTGGAGACGGCGGAACAAGGGTCAGTGTCATCAGGAAGGCCGGAAAATCTTTCGCTGTGAGCCTGAAGACCCGAGGTCTTTGCGATCTTCAGACACAGAGCTCAGAAAAAGCGACGAAATGGACCTTTAAGCTTGTAAACCAGCGGGTTGTTATTATGTCTCCTGCTTGCTGTGAAAATAAGGGACAGCTCCCTCTTCCTTGCCAGGGAGAGAGAGAACCTATGGTTTGTCGAATTTCGGATGAAATGCGAAGCTTTTGGGGTAACTTTGATATGTGTCTTTGCTATTGCTTAGCACCTGCTTGGGCTCAGTGATGGTACCAATGCGCGTTTTTTTTTGCTGGTGGGGGGAATCATTGCTTGCTGCCGCTTACGCGTGGGGGGGGGGAGCTAGGGGATTTTGGGGTTCTCATGTTTAATTGTCGTTCATTCTTTGGGGCACTTCTCTTTGTGGATGTTTGCGAAGAAAAAGCATTTCAGGATGTATATTGTATGCATTTTTCTGACATTAAATTTGACCTTTGTAATGTCTAAGAGGGCTCATGGCAAGAGGTCAATTCTGTACTTAACTGGTGCGGTGCCCCTGGCCTTGGTGTCGGCCTTTAACAATGAAAGAAATGCTGAGGTGAAAACAGGAATCCAAGTACAAGAGTGGGTTGTGGGTGATACATAATGTTAAGGCTTGCGCAAATAGTATAGTGTTCCAAATATTGTTTCTTATTTTCTTGTGTCAAAGAAGCCTCACTAGACTGATTAGTGAGGAGAGTCTCTGTAGAAGATTCTATCCCTGGATCTTAGAATGAGACGGGATCTCAGAAAAAAACTTAATGCAGAGATCTGCTCAGGTTTATAACTGACACACAGTCTTAACCTGACCTGCGTTTATAAGTGTTTGAGACTTGGCTTGAACCCAACATCAAGTCAGGGGCCTATTGAGCTCAGATCAAATGACCCAGCTCCAACTCTAGGAGGCTTTGGCCAGTTGGATGCCAAAAAGCTATCACCCCCAGCAGGAGGCTTGAGGAGATAAGGAATTAGAATTGGTTTATGATTGTCACATGTACCAAGATTCAGTGAAATGCCTGTTCATACAGATTAGATCATTACACAATGGGTTGAGTAGAAAAAGGTACAACAATAAATGCAGAATGAAGTGCAACAGCCACAGGGAATTTTGTTAACTCTAACAATAAGGTGAGAGATCAAGCAAGGTAGATTGTGAGGTCAAGAGCCCAATTTCGGGATCCTAGAGATGGACCACATTCCGCCTGAGAGCAGAAGAAACCCGTTTCCACAGTTGGGATCTCTCCAGAGATCTGCATAACCTGGTCCTTAAAAAAATATGCAAGACTCCAAACGTGCAAATTACTCAAAGCAACAGTAAACTTACTCACATCAATCATAGAGTATTTCAACCTCATGAATTTCCTATCAGACGGAATCACACATGCAGTTATGCAAGGTTCACGAGCAATCATATGCTTACCTGAACCAGGAATAATCTGGGTTGGCATCAGCTTGTCCAGCTCATGGGTCAGCCCATTAGCACACTTAAACCAAGAAAAGATCTCCTCTTTGCCATCTATGCAACAGTGAGAAGGGAAACAGTATTAGTTGTTTGGCACAAAATAGGCCATTCAGCCCAGTGTGCCCATGCTACCCTTTCTGCCCATCTACACCAATCCCACTTGCCTGCACTAGATCCATGTCTTTCTATGCCCCAACTATCCAGGAGCCCAAGTATTTCTTAAGATCTGAGTCCACCTCCTATGCAAAAAATTCCAGATATCAACCACTCTGTGCAGAAAAACTTTCCCCTGAGATCTCCTTCCTCTCACCTTAAACCTCTGCTCTATTCATTTTTGGGTATCAAGCACTGGAAAAAGGATCCTTACTACCACCTACGATATCAAATAACACTTATATTTGTGGCATCTCTGTCAGGTCACCCTCAGCCTCCTCTGTTTGTGAAGGACCAGCCTGGCCTATCCAACCTTTCCCAATAAACAAAGCCCTCCAATCCAGACAACATCCTGGTGAACCTCCTCTGTACTCTGCAGTGCAACATAGTCTTCCTCATGAACAGCTGCATACATTACAATAAAGACATTTTTGTAATAACACACCAAAGGCACTAGTTCTCCAATGGTGCTACCATCCATAAGCCATTGAGCCCAGTAAGTTTGCTCTGCTATTCAATCATGGCTGATTTTTGTTCCCCCAACCATGTTCAAGTTATTACGTACGTATGTGTGTGTGGTGAATAACTAACTTGACTACATACAAGTGAATGTTTTCCTGGTGCTTCCTGCTCCCTCCCCTCTCCCTTTTCATTTTTCCAACCATGATTCCCCTCTCCCCCCTCCCTTCCCACTCTCAGTCCACAATAGTGACTCATATCAGAAGCAGGTTTACCATCACTCACATGTCATGAAATTTGTTTTTTTTTGTGGCAGCAGTATAGTGTAATACATAAAATTACTACATTACTGTGCAAAAGTCTTATGCATCCTCTCCCTATATATGTATGCGCCTAGGACTTTGCACAGCACTGTACACACACACTGCAGAAAACACAAAAACTACAGCCTGCCCTGGATCATAAGGGAGCTACAACCCCCACTCCAATAGATTTGTGCCGGTCTGGGATTTGCCTGCTCTGCTAGGTTTGAGCCCATTGTACTCTCTTAATCCAGAGCAGGAGTTCCCAACCCTTTTTTATACCATGGAGACTTACTGAGGGGTCAATGGACCCCAGGTCGGGAACCCCTGCTGTTGTTGAGAGTATTTGATTATGATTGGGAGTGATCCCAGCAGCCAGAAAACAAAACAGTTTCAATTAGAGTAGGTGTTCAGCAGTTTTACACTGGGACCAAGGCTGCCTGATCCAACATGATGTGAACACTGCAAGCTGCAACCTTTGACCAAGTCCTTGACCACTGAGGACCATGGTAAGAATCTGGCAGCTGCAAGAAAAAGAGAAAAAAATGTTGTCTATTGAAACACTACAATGCAATTTGGATTGACTGCCTTACCTTGGTGAGGGTTATTTTTTTTCATCTTGTAGCAATCGAGACACACCCCAAACCCGCACTTGGGGCACACCCAGTGGAAGTTGAAGAGGGTCGTCTCACAGGCGTCACACATTTCCCGAATGCCTCGAACTGCCCGCTTCCAGGCTATTTTTTCTGTGGAGGAGAAACGGCAGGTTGGAGTGTTACAGGATGGAAACAGGCCATTTGGCCCATCACATGCACATCAACAAGTGCGCACCCATCTGTACGAATCCCACCTTCTGAAACTAGCATATCCTTAAATGCCTCGGATGTATCTGTCTCTACCATTACCTCTGGCAGGTCGTGCCACACACTCACTGCTCTCTATGAAAAAAATACCTCTGACATCTTCCATATACATTCTTCCAATCACCTTAAAATTACTTATTTATTGAGATACAGCATAGAGTAGGTCCTTTGAGCCACGCCACCCAGCAATCCACCAATTAATCCTAGCCTAATCACGGGAAAAATTACAATGACTCATTAACCTACCAACCAGTACCTCTTTGGACTGAGAGGGAAAAGCAGAGCATCTGAAGGAAATCCATACAGTTATGGGGAGTACATGCAAGCTCCTGACAGTGGTGGGAATTGATCCCAGGTCACTGGTACTGTAAAACATTATGCTAACCATGACGCCACTGTGCCACCCAGGTATTGTCTGTTATGCCCCTGGTATTATGCATTTCTGCCTTGGGAAAATGTCTCTGGCTGTCTACTCTATCTATGCCTCTATCAAGTCACCTCTCATCCTCCTTCACTCCAGAGGAGAAAAATCCTGCTTGCTCAGCCTATTTTGTCAAACAGCAAGTGGGAAATTGTGTCTAGACTATGGAGGTGCAGGATTAGGTAAATGGGTGGCTTACAACAGAATAAAGGACGCTAAAACAGACAGAGTAATAGTTTGCTGGGGGAGCTCAGTAGGTCAAGCAGCATCTGGGGTGGGGGCAGGAAATGTTAATGTTTCTGGTTGAAACCCTGCAGCACTTTAAACTCGGAGAGCACAGATGGTCATTAATAAAGTGGCGAGGGTGGAATGGAGAAACAAGAGCCAGTGGGTGATAGGTACGCAAGGGAGAGGTGATGGATAATAAGCGGAGGAAGGCAAAAGAAAGAGGATGAGGAAGGTGGATGGAGCCAGCTGGGAAAGTGGATTCCAGCACCTGAAGACTACCACGGCCAGAATCAGGCTTAATATCACAGACATAAAGTGGCATCCAAAATCTTGGGCACTCCTGGTCAAAATTTCTGTCACCGTGAATAGTTAAGTGAGTAGAAGATGAACTGATCTCCAAAAGTCAAAGTTAAAGATGAAATATTCTTTTCAACATTTTAAGCAAGATTAGTGTATTACTTTTGTTTTGTACAATGATGCCCACAAAGCAGGAGAAGGCTCTAAGAAGATAGTAAAGCATTTTCAGGTAGGTAGCCATTTCCTCAGTTTGCAATGTAATTAAGAAATGGCAGTTAACAGGAATGGTGGAGGTCAAGTTGAGGTCTGGAAGACCAAGAAAACTTCCCGAGAGAACTGCTCGTAGGATTGCCAGAAAGGCAAATCAAAGCCCCCATCTGACTGCAAAAGACTTTCAGGAAGATTTAGCAGACTCTGGAGTGGTGGTGCACTGTCTACTGTGCAACGACACCTGCACAAATATGACCTTCATGGAAGAGTCATCAGAAGAAAACCTTTCCTGCATCCTCACCACAAAATTCAGTGCCATAAGTTTACAAAACAGGCTAAACAAGCCTGATGCATTTTGGAAACAACTCCTGTGGACTGATGAAGTTTAAATAGAACTCCTTGGCCACAATGAGCAAAGGTATGTTTGGATAAAAAAGGGTGCAGAATTTCATGAAAGGAACACCTCTCCAACTGTTAAGCATGGGGGTGGATTGATCATGCTTTGGGCTTGTGTTGCAGCCAGTGGCAAGGGGAACATTTCACTGGTAGTGGGAAAAATGAATTCAATTAAATACCAGCAAATTCTGGAAGGAAACATCATACCGTCTGTAAAAAAGCTGAAAATTAAAATAGGATGGCTTGTACAACAGGATAATGATCTTAAACACACCTCAAACTCCACAATGGACTACTACAAGAGGCGCAAGCTGAAGGTTTTGCCATGGCCCTCACAGTCCCCCAACCTAAACATCATCAAAAATCTGTGGATAGACCTCAAAAGCGCAGTGCATGCAAGACGGCCCAAGAATCTCACAGAACTAGAAGCCTTTTGCAAGGAAGAATCGGCGAAAATCCCCCAAACAAGAATTGAAAGACTCTTAGCTGGCTACAGAAAGCGTTTACAAGCTGTGATACTTGCCAAAGGGGGTGTTACTAAGTACTGACCATGCAGGGTGCCCAAACTTTTGCTTCGGGCCATTTTCTTTTGTTATTTTAAAACTGTAAAAGATGGAAATAAAAAAGTAATCTTGCTTGAAATATTAAAGAAATGTGTCATCTTTTACTCACTTAGCTATTTACAGTAACAGAAATTTTGACCGGGGTGCCAAAACCTTTGCATGCTACTGTATGTAACAGAATTTGTCTTTGTGCAGTAGTACAATGCAATGCATAATAGAAAAAACAAATTACAATAAATATATATAGTAAGTAGTGCAAAATAGAAATATAAAAGTAAAGGTAGCGAGTGGAGGAAGGAAGTTATGAGATAGTGTTCGTGGGTACAATGTCCATTCAGAAATGAGATGGCAGAGGGGAAGCAGCTGTTTCTGAATAGCTATTCTTGTACATTACCCCTCTCCCACCCACCCGTGTGTAAGATGGCAGTGGAGGGGAAACATGGGGAACTTAAAATGGAATCAAAATACTTTTAGGGCAATGCAGAAATGGAGGCTCAAAGGACTTGCTCCAATTCTATATGACTATAAAACTCCAATGATTACAAGTGTATTTAAAAACTTGAGAAATCACCACGTGTTGCATGAGCTGCTAACAATTTGAAAAAGGAGCAGGGAAAAGTCTTCTGAGCGAGTCGCGGCTGTTGAGAAAGCCAGAAATCAAGAGTTAAACTGAATCGGTGGATATAGGAAGCAGGGTGGAGAAGAGGAGACTTGATAGAGGTGATAGAGAAACGACATTGATAGGGTGGAGAGCCAGAGACTTCTTCCCAGGGTGGAAATGGCTAATATGAGAGGGTATAACTTTAAGGTGTTTGGAGGAAAGTATGGAGGGGTGGGGGAAATGTCAAAGGTTTTTATTCCTTCACAGAGTGTGGTAGGTGTGTGGAACACGCTGCCAGGGACAGTGGTAGAGGCAGATACATTAGAGAGATTTAAGAAACTCTTAGGCATATGGATGACAGAAAATCAGAGGGCTATGCGGGAGGGAAAGGTTATATTATCTTAGAGTAGGTTAAAAGATTGACACAACATCATGGGCTGAAGGACCCGTGCTGTGCTGTATTGTTCAATGTTTTATTCATTAAATGGAAGTTTATTCTTCATGATAAAACATCAACATGCCCTTTCAAACCCAAGCAACCGACACGATGACTGATGCAAATACAGACATGTTGATTTACAAACCTTACAGCCAGTAATGGAATCCAAATCAGGTTTATTATGATGGACACGTTGTGCGATCTGTTACTATTGTAGCAGCAGTACAGTGCAATACATAAAAATCACAAAATTACAACAAAAATAGTGCAAAAGAGGATTTCGAAAGGTCTTGGGTTTAACAGAAATCCAGCTTCAAATGAGCAATGCAATAGTCAAAGGACTGAAATACTTACTGCAAGGGTCCACTAACTTCAGTGCTTCTTTCTCAGACGTGACCAGCTGGCAAAACTGATCACCAACATTAGCCAAGATGTACTTGGAGGTATCAAGGTCCAAGCCTTCCACATCGGTGTCAGAAGGCAGCCACAGCCGCATGGCCTCGGGGTCACACTGGTTTGGTGAGAGGAACCCTTCTGCCCGCAGGACTCCATGTTTGTTAAAGTACAGTCTAGAATGACAAACCGTGCAGTGTTAGTCAGCTGCATGACTGCAGCAAGCAGCAATGTTTGCAATGCAAGTCTTCTGCCAAGCTATTTAGTCATAGAGCATGACAGCACAGAAACAGGCCCTTTGGTCCATCTAGTCCGTGCTGGCCTGGTCTACCTAGTCCCCTTTACAAGCATGCAGACTTCCTTCCAAACCCTTCCCATCCATGTACAATTGAACCTGCATCCAGCGCTCCCATGAGCAGCTCGTTACACATTCTCACCACCATCTGAGAAGCTTTCCCTCAGATTCCCCTTAAACATTTCACCTTTCACCCTTAGCCTAACATCTCTAGTTCCAGGCTCACCCAACCACTCTTGCTAAGTATTACTTGGAAGAAAATGCACAATTATTTACCCAGAAACTGTGGGGATCACAAACACTGAGCCTGTGGGGACCTTTGAAAAAGTGACTCATTAGTCTGACTTACCAGCTACTTTGTACTTATCTTATTTAGTTATTTAGAGATAGAGGGCAGAAAAGGCCATTCTGGCCCAATGAGCCACACCACCCAGCAACCCACCTATTAAACAAAAGCCTAATCACAGGGCAATTTACAATGACCAATTAACCCGCTAACCACAACGTCTTTGAACCATGGCAGGAAACTGGAGCATCCAGTGGAAACCCACATATTCACAGGGAGAATGTACAAACTCCTTTCAGATGACACCATTGTGCTAACCGCTACCCCACTGTGGTGCACATTCTCATTCAAAGGTTAATCGTGCATTACCCCAGTCATCTTTTTAGATCACAACTCACTAACTTGGGTTTCGGCCCGAAACGTCGTCACTACCTCCTCCCATAGATGCTGTCTGGCCTGCTGAGTTCTGCCAGCATTTTGTGTTTTTATTTATTTCCAGCATCTGCAGATTCACTTGTGTTGCCTTTGAATTCACTAACTTGATTCATTTCTCCTCACCCATC
This sequence comes from Hemitrygon akajei, assembly GCF_048418815.1. NCBI lineage: Eukaryota > Metazoa > Chordata > Chondrichthyes > Myliobatiformes > Dasyatidae > Hemitrygon > Hemitrygon akajei. The sequence continues at coordinate 28,849,272 of NC_133127.1, forward strand.
TAATTCCCAATATTTTCCAAAAGGTTGAGATGAAATTTATTTGTAAATGTGGACCAAAACATATATATATATAATTTTACACCTGAAAGATCTAATTACTGTTTCGGAAGAGACTGAAGTCTTAATTGAAGAGTCTTTCCTCAAAAAAAGGAAAGATCCAATGCAGCAGTACCTGCCTCATCTAATGATATTGTAAAATGAATTTGTTTCTCACATGTAGTTTGAAACAGTGAAATGAGATGCTTGCATCAACAACAACAGTCTGAAGACATGCTAGGGGCAGCCCACAAGCACCAACACACCTCTGCTGTCAACATACAGTGCCCACAACTCACTAACCTTAACCTGCACGTCTTTGGAATGTGGGAGGAAACCAGAGCACCCAGAGAAAATTCATGTGGTTACAGGGAGAACATACACAGACAGTGGTGGGAATCCAACCTCCACTGGCGATCGCTGGTGCATTGCATGAACCACTATGCTACAGTGCTGCCTGTATTGTTAGGATCAAACAAAAGTCTGGCCAACATCATTAATTTCAGCGCCCACTGTAGTTCTTCCTCTAAATGTGGTCATACAATGTTAAGAAATGCTTATCACCAATGCCCTTGAACAGAAAATCCCAAAGAAAAGTAATGGATACGTCCCAGTGCATTAATGGCAAAGCTCCCCCCACCACTGGAGCACATCTACGTGAATCACTGTCACAGAACAGAAGCAACCAACATCAGGGACCCCCCACCACCCAGGACATGCTCTTTTCTCACCGCTGCCATCGAGGTGATACAGGAGCCTCAGGATTCACACCATCTGGGACAGTTATTACCCCTCAACTATCAGGCTTGAGCCAAAAGGTACGAAACTTCACTTGCCCCATCACTGAAATGCTCCCACAACCTATGGACTCACTTTCAAGAACTTTTCATCTCTTGTTCTTGATATTTATTATTATTATTTTCTATTGTATTTGCAGTTTGTTGTCTTTTGCACACTAGTTGAAAGCACAAGTTTGTGAGACCTTTTGTTGATTCCTTTATAATTATTATTCTATTATGGACTTATTAAGTATGCTCACAAAAAAATGAACCGTAGAATTGTATACGGTGACATATAATACTAAGATAATAAATTTACTTGAACTTTGAACCTACAGAGTATCTGGGTGAAGACATAGCTCTGCAGTCAGGAAGCATCTTCATGCCAATGAACGACTATAATCAACAGGCAGTGGGTGGGTGCCATGGCTCCCTCTGGAACTAGTCATTCAGGACAGGGATGAGAAGAGGTTACTTCACCCAAAGCAAATGTTTGGGAATTCCCTGTCCAATAAGGGCAGCAGAGGCTCAACCACAGAGAATATTTGGGAGACTCTGCAGTAACGCTTTACACTACTAGCAATTAGGGTTCAATTGCCATTGCTATCTGTAAGGAGTTTGCACGATCTCCCCGTGACTGCACAGACTTCCTCCCACATTCCAAAGAACCGCGGGTCAGGGTTAGTGAGTTGTGGATACTGTGCTGGTGCGCGGCGATGCTCGCTGGCAATCCCCAGCACAATCCTCAAACAGTCTTGGTTGTTGATGCAAAATGACACATTTCACCATAGGTATCGTTGTACATGTAACACAGAAGGCTAATCTAATCTGCAGAAGAATTTGACAGATCGAATCAATAATAGGTTGACGCAGGAAAATGGAACTGAAGGAAAGAATTTGCTGTTAAGATTTCTGAATGCTGGAGCCGGCACTAGGATTGACCAACACAACGGCTCCTTGCCCGTTCTCAGGGAAGACCAGGCGTGATCATTGGATCTTGCTGCCTGTATTCCCCACCATTGTATATAATTCCCTCCTTTAACATGCCTGCTGGCCAGGTTTTCGGTCCTTTGGGCAGACATGTCTCTTTGTAACTTGGAACTGAACTGCTCCATAACACTCCCTTGAAGTTTTATGATGTTTTGTGACTTTAGAGGCACTGCTGCTGTACAGTTCATTGTGATATGTGAGAGCAATTTTCAGGGGTGGGCTGGCGGAGAGGAGAATAACCTGGAGCAGGTTAATAACTGACACAGCACGGCAATAAAATGGATGGTTAACACACGTGAAGGCACAGCTCACTTTCTGAAGTGGAAGAATCTGCAGAAGACAGTCGTGTCGTTCTCATCCCTGTAGCGGTGGTAGCTGGCCAAGCGGCACTCCCTGCACTTGCGCAGGTGGGGAGCAACACTTAAACAGGAGCCGTCCTGCAGGAAGGACTCGCCACTCTGCTGCAACGCACGGACTTTGTGGATGTCACTCAGCACCGACTGGGAGCCACTGGCTACAAAACACAATGACATTCACAAACACAGTGACCCTCGCCATACAGAGGCACAAAGAACAATCCAGAATCGGAATAGGGTTATTATTACAAACATACAAGACCACAGGACATAGGAGGAGAATTCGGTCATTTGGCCCATTGCTCTGTCATTCCATTATGGTTGATTTATTATTCCTCTCAACCCCATTTTCCTTTCTTCTCCCTGTAATCTTTGACACCCTCACTAATCAAAAACCTATCAAACTCCACTTTAAATATACTCAAAATGTCTTGGCCTCCACAACTGTCTGTAGAAATAAATTCCACAGATTTACCCTTTGACTAAAGAAATTCCTCCTCACCTCTTCCCTAAAGGGGCATCCTGGTGTTCTGAATCTGTGCCCTCTGGTCCTAGAGGAAATAGCCTCTCCTCATCCACTATGTAGACCTTCCAACATTTGATAGGTTACAGTGAGATCCCCCCACAACCCCGCCCTTCTAAACTCCATCAAATATGAGACTACAACCAAAGACTCCTCGTACATTAACCCTTTTACTCCTGGGTTCATTCTCTGGACTCTCTCCAAAGCCAGCACATCCTTTCTTAGATAAGGGGCCAAAAGTGCTCACCATATGTCATGAAATGTATTGTTTTGCGGCAGTAGTTCAGTGCAAGACATTAAAAACACCAATAGGTAACAATAAGAGTTATGAAAATAAATAATTGTGCAAATGAAAGCTAAATAGAGAAGTAGCATTCATGAAACCATTCAGAATTCTGATGGCGAAGGGAAGAAGCTGTTCCTGAATCACTGAGTCTGCGTTTTCAGGTTCCTGACTATAGCAAGGAGAAGAGGGCATGTCCCAGATGGTGAGGGTCCTTAATGGTGGGACACCACCTTTTGAAGGTGTCCTTGATGGATCCAGTGACAACAATCAGGCTTGACTGTAAGATTTTTTTATTGTGGCCAAGATCAGTGTGTCCTAACACATCAATAGGGTGGGAATAGCCTTGAGGCACTGGGAGCATGCCTTGAGGAGGGGAATGGAGACTTACAGGGCAGGTTGTATTATATTTCATTTACAGAATGAGGGGGAGGGGATCTCACTGAAACCCACTGAGTATTGAAAGGCTTAGACAGGAGTGAATGTGGATAGAATGTTTCTAATGGTGAGAGTTCAGGGCCACCTAAACTCAAAATTCAAGGATATCCCTTTAAAACAGCGATGAGGAAGAACTTACTTAGCCGGAAGGTGGAAGGGGTGGCGAACCTATGGAATTTATTGCCACCTACAGCTCTGGTGGAAGTCATTGAGCATATTTAAAGATTTTTGTAATATTAGTAAGGGTGTCAAAGGTCACAGGGAGAAGGCAAAGGAATGGTGTTGAGGGGGGGGGGTGGCACGGTAGCACAGTGGTTAGCACAAGGCTTCACAGTACCAGGGACCCAGGTTCAATTCCTGCTGCTATCTGTAAGGAGTCTGTATGTTCTCCCAGTGACTACGTATGTGGGTTTCCTCCCACAATCTGAAGGTTGATAGGTTAATTGGTTACTGTAAATTGTCCCATGGTTAGGCTAGGATTAAATTGGGGGATTGCTGGACAGCGTGGCCCAAAGGGCCCATTTCATGCCATAGCTCCATTAATAAATCTACCAGGATGAAATGGTAGAACAGACTCAAAGGGCTGAATGGCCAAGTTCTCCTCTAGTCGTTAACACTTCAAGTCGAAAACCTGCATCAGTCCTGCTGTTTATTGCTTCAGACAATGCCAGATCTCTCTCCAAGCTCAGAGTGCATATCGGTGGCCTCTCCCCCACAGGACAGCCATTATTCTAAGAGGCATTTCCTTATGGTGCTCCCACGTTAGTATAAAGCAGTGCACCAGTCAGTAGATAGCTAAAAGCATTCGGCTGTTTGCTTGGCCCGGCTTAAATCTGGAGCTGTACGTGTCAGGAAAGAGTGCCCAAGTAACCTGAACTTGGGGGAAATGAGGGGAAAAAAAAGCACAAAACTGTTTTCACTTGCACAGGGCTTTGCTCACATGCAAAGAAGTATTGTAATATTAATTAGAACAAGTTACACCAGCTGTCTCTCATGCTGAGCTGCTAAAACAAAACTCCTGGCATTTTCAATTCCCAGGACTGCTAATTAATAACTTTCCCCAGACTAAACAGCACACTCACCTCTGCCTCTTCCTGCTTTCAACAGCGCATTCCTCAGCCGATCGCCTCCTTCCCTTTTAAGGCTTGGACTGGAGGCCCACATCTTTGAGATATCAGAGCCCAGTTCAGAACTCAATCCGGAAGAACAGCTCAAGTCGCTGGTGGTACTTTCTGCATCACTATCATTCTCGTCAGCCTGCTGATCAGGAGCAGTCAGCAGAGCCCGGTTGTTATCCCCTTCTGCAGGTCTGGGGAAGTCTAAAGGTATGGCAGGATGCCGACCCTTGGCATCAACGCTGAGGTCACTGGATGGGCTGAACGCCCGGAGTAAAGGCGACGGGGCGGCACTTGTCACAGCAGCCTTGCAGCTCAGAGCGGGAAGTGACGTGCCGCAGGCTGACGGACTGGTCAATGGAACAATCCCCACACTCTCTTGAAAGGATTTCCTTTCCTCGGCCTTTTCCAACAGTCCACTTCTGGAGGTCTGCAACAACACTGCCGATTGGGAAGACATCTCAGAATGAGAGGCACAGCTAGTGGAAAATACAGACCACGTCTCCTGTGTGTTATAACCACCTGCACCCGAGAAGTTGCCCTCCGAGGGTGCTTTACATGAAACTTCCACAGGTAACTTCGAACCGCTGAAACTCGGCCAAACAGTGTTAGCATTACCCTTGCTTGCTGGAATATCACGACATTCACCCAGTGACTCTACCATTCTCGTCTGCTCCACAGTCCTAAACATTAAAACAAACATTTTAAAAGTAAACTTTATTTTATGCAGTGAAATAAATGGCCAGAAAAATGGAAGTCACAATCTCAACTCTCTTCTAAAAGGAGGAAATGGATGATAGAAAAATGGAGAGCCATTTGGGGGGAGACGGAGAGATTAGATTGACCTTAAAGAGTGGGTCCCATCTGTCTGAACATATCTTTGACCTCCTACTGTCAGACAGAAGATATTGCAGTTTAAGAACAAGAACTGATAGATCAGGCAGCAGCTTCTTCCAGGCTGAGAAGCTGCTGACCTCTCTGCTACCACCCTGTACACATAACTTATGACAGCGCCAGTAGCATTGTACTACTAAGGACAGCACAGTAGCTAGTGGTTAACGTAACGCTTTACAGTACAGGTGACCCGGGTTCCTGCCACTGTCTGTAAGGAGTTTATAGATTCTCCAGGTGACCGTGTGGGTTTCCTTCCATTGTCCAAAGATCACTGGTTGGTAGATTAATTGGTCATTGTAAATTGTCCCATGATTAGGCTAGGGTTAAATTGAGGTTACTGGGCGGCACGGCTCAAAAGGCCTATTCCGCACAGTATCTCAATAAATATAAATACGTCAACACGTACATCCACAGAATATTTTTTAATCTTAATTTGTTTTTAAATTGATTTTTTTAAAATTTTGAATGTTGGCAAACAGAACTGTAAGCTTAGAAGCAAGATAATTTTATTTTAGATACTGTGTCCTTGATACACCTTGGTCCCAGAGAAACATTGCTTCATTTAGCTGTATACAAGTGTACAATTGATTGACAATAAACTTGAGTTTAAAAGGTCAGCACAACGTTGTGGGCCAAATGGCCTATACATAACTATGTTCTGGAACAAAGAGGAGTGTTGCGGTAGTGACAAATGGAGAATTGGAGATACACGGCTGTGCTGCAGACAGAGCCCCAAACTCACGTCTCTGCCACCCAGGGTCAACCCTGGCCGTATGGAATTTGTGGTACTTTCTCATTCTGACTGATATGGGTTTCTCCAGGTACTCCTTCCCACATCCCAAAGGCCTGCAGCTATCAGAAGAATCAGACACAGACTGCAGTACCGTAGTAATTTTATGTATGGCACTGTACAGCGGTCACAAAAAAAAAACAAATTTCATGCCATATGGGAGTGATAATAAACCCGATTCTGATAATGGGTCTCTATTGTAGACAGAGTGAGAAGAGGGCAAGGAGAGGGGAACGACGGTTGGGAAATGGGGAAGGAAGCAAGAAGCACCAGAGAGAGATCCTATAATGATCAATGAACCAATTGTTTGGAATCAAATGGGCTGGATGTGTCTGCACCTGTGCCACCCCCCCCCCCCCCCCCTTCTCTGCTACCTGTCCCACACTCGTCCCATGGCACTCCACCCTCGTCATTCCCAACATCCTTGCTCCCACCAGATTTACAAATTTGCTCTCCACTTCATGTTGACAAATACAGTACTGTGCGGTAGCGTTAGGCACCAAAGTTATATATCCGTGCCCAGGACTTTTGAACAGTACTGTATGTCGTAAAATTTGTTGTTTTGTGGCAGAGTTGGTGAGGGACAGATAGAGAGAGACAGAGTCTGAGTTTCTCCACCATTTTGTGCATTACCTCAGATTTACAGCCCGTCTCATATCTTGCTTCTCTCTCTCTTTCAATCCTTTTATTAATATTAATAATATGAACAAAATACAATTGATATATTAATAAAGGGATTACAAACATACAAATTCCCATTGCACATGAAAGAATACATAAGCAATGATTACAGTATAAATGAGTTTTCCCAAAACATGAACCATACAGTATATGTATGAACAAGGTAAATCTAGGTATTTCATAATATATGATATAAAAAAACAGAAAAAAGAAAAAAAAATGTTTGCAAAATTAACTAAACTACTAATCTAATAGCTAATAAAGAAAAAAGCAAAAAAAGAAAAAAGAAAGAAAAACTAGAAAAAGAAAAAAAAAGGGCTGTTTATAATATCTCACAAGAATACATAATTATCAGTGTCGTCAACTCCGATCCTCTCAACATAAATAAGATTAAAGCTGGAAAATCAAATAAGCTTGGAACAGGGTCATATTACATCATATGAAAATACTGAATAAATGGTCTCCATATCTTTTCAAATTTAATAGAAGTATTGAATACACCACTTCTAATTTTTTCTGAATTTAAACATAACATAGTTTGAGAAAACCAATGAAATACAGTGGGAGGATTAATTTCCTTCCAATTCAACAAAATAGATCTTCTAGCCATCAAAGTGAGAAATGCAATCATTCGACAGGCGGAAGAAGATAATTGAAGTGAGTCCATCATTGGTAAACCAAAAATTGCGGTAATAGGATGGGGTTGTAAATCGATGTTCAATACCGCAGAGATAATATCAAAAATATCTTTCCAATATTTTTCCAAAAGCGGACATGACCAAAACATATGAGTTAAAGACGCGGTTTCAAATTGACATCTATCACAAATAGGATTTATATAAGAATAAAAATGAGCTAATTTATCCTTGGACATATGGGCCCTATGTACGACCTTAAATTGTATTAATGAATGTTTGGCACATATAGATGATGTATTAACTAATTGAAGAATTCTATCCCAATTCTCAATAGGAATAATAAGATTAAGCTTTCTTTCCCAAAAATAAATCAGAAAATCTTAGTAATCCCTTAGTTTTCCAAGCCGAAAAAGCTTGATCTATAATTGAAGGGTGGAAAAAGCAATTAGATACAATAGGAATATTTAAAACGAATTGAGTCAACCCGAAAAATTTCCGAAATTGTAACCATATACGTAAAGTATGTTTAACTATCGGGTTGTCAATTCGTTTCGGCAATTTAGAAAGAGCAAAAGGGAGAGAAGTCCCTAAAATAGAACCCAGAGCATAACCTGGTACCGATTTAATTTCCAAACTCACCCAATGAGGGCCAAAAGATCCATCCCAGTCTTTCAACCAACATAACAAATATCTAATATTAACTGCCCAATAATAAAATCTAAAATTGGGTAATGCCAACCCACCTTCCTTCTTTGTCTTCTGTAAGTATGTTTTACCTAACCTGGGATTTTTATTCTGCCATATATATGAGGAAACTTTTGAATCAACATTAGTAAAAAAAGATTTCGGAATAAAAGTTGGTACCGCTTGAAAAATATATAAAAACTTAAGTAAAATAACCATCTTAATAGCATTAATCCTACCTATCAGAGATAAAGATACTGGTGACCACTTAGTAAACAAGCATTTAATCTGATCAATTAAGGGTAAAAAATTAAACCTAAATAACTCTTTATGGTTTTTTGTGATTTTAATCCCTAAGTAAATAAAAGAGTTATTAACTAATTTAAAAGGTAAATTTCTATAACTTGGGACCTGTCTATTCAAAGGAAACAATTCACCCTTATTAAGATTTAACTTATACCCAGAAAACTCACTAAATTGAGCCAACAATGATAGAACTGCTGGAATAGATTTCTCAGGGTTAGAAATGAATAATAATAAATCATCTGCATACAAAGATAACTTATGAATATCTGTCCCACGATTAATATCCGAAATATCCTGTGATTCTCTGATGGCAATTGCCAAAGGCTCTAAAGCAATGTTAAATAGTAATGGGCTAAGAGGACAGCCTTGTCTAGTGCCCCGAAATAAACGAAAAAGGGAGATCTTTGATTATTAGTAAACACCAAGGCTACTGGAGTGTGATAAATCAGTTTAATCCAAGAAATGAATGTCAGACTAAAATTAAACTTCTCCAACACATAAAATAAGTAAGGCCATTCAACTCTATCAAATGCTTTCTCCGCATCTAATGAAATAACACATTCTGAAGTGCTATGTGAAGGAGTATAAACAATATTCAGTAATCTCCTAACATTGAAAAAAGAATAGCGATTTTTAATAAAACCGGTTTGATCTTCTGAAATAATTTGGAGTAATACCTTCTCCAGCCTGGAAGCCAGTAACTTGGAAAAGATCTTGGAGTCTACATTCAATAAAGATATTGGTCTATAGGATGCACAGTCAGTAGGGTCTTTATCTTTCTTCAGTATTAAAGAAATGGAAGCTCTATAAAAAGATTGTGGCAAATTCCCCAATCTAATTGCTTCTTCAAAAACCCTGCATAACCAAGGAGAAAGAGTAGCGGAAAAACATTTAAAAAATTCTACTGTATACCCATCTGGACCTGGTGCTTTCCCAGAATTCATTGAGGAAATAACCCCTTTAATTTCTGCATCCGTAATAGGAGTATCTAATATTGAAAGATCATTGGATGATAATTTTGGAAAATTCAATTTCCCAAGAAAATCACACATGGTATTATGATCCTGAGGGAATTCAGATTGATACAGGGAGGTATAAAAGTCTTGAAATGACTTATTTATCTCATCATGGTTAACTGTCAAATCCCCATTCTGCTGACGAATCTTAGTGATTTGACGTTTAACCAAAACATTCTTCAATTGACTAGCTAACAGTTTACCCGATTTATCACTATGTATATAAAAATCAGATCTGGTTTTCATTAATTGATTTTCAATCGGAGATGTAAGTAATAAACTATGTTCCGTTTGAAGTTCAACCCTTTGTTTGTAAAGCTCCTTACTAGGAGTGATCGAATATTTCTTGTCAATCTCTTTAATTTTATCAACCAATAAAAGTTTCCTTCTTAATGCGTTTTCTCAGACCAACAGAGTAAGAGATAATCTGTCCACGTATATACGCTTTAAAAGTGTCCCAAAGTGTTCAGCAAGAAATATCATCCGTGGAATTAGTTGAAAAGAAGAAATCGATCTGTTCCTTCATAAATTTAATAAAGTCCGGATCTTGCAATAAGGTAGAGTCAAATCGCCATTGTCTAACATTAGAAGCTGTATCCGTAAGTTTAATAGAAAGTTTTAATGGAGCATGGTCAGAGATAGCTATAATATCATAATTACAACCAATTACTGATGGAATAAAACAAGAGTCAATAAAAAAAAATAATCAATTCTCGAATAAGAATGATAAACATGTGAGAAAAAAGAAAACTCTTTGTCGTTAGGATGCTGAAATCTCCAAATATCAAAAACTCCAGTATCAGTCAAAAAGGAGTTAATACAAGTGGCCGACTTATTGGGTAAAGTCTGAATAGATATAGATTTGTCCATCAAAGGATTTAAACAACAATTAAAGTCACCACCCATTATTAACTTATATTCATTTAGATTACGTAAAGAAGTAAATAAGGACTTAAAAAAATCAGGACAATCCACATTTGGAGCATAAACATTAACCATAGCAACCTTTTTATTACAAAGTAAACCCGTAATTAACAAAAATCTACCATTCGGATCCGAAAGGATATCGTGTTGAACAAATGCAATAGAGGAGTCAATAAAAATTGAAACTCCCTTTACTTTGGCATTCGAATTCGAATGATACTGTTGACCCCGCCAAGACCTAAAAAAGTGATATTTGTCCTCCTTCCTCACATGAGTTTCTTGTACAAAAATGATATGAGCATTAAGTCTTTGGAATACTTTGAAAATCTTCTTTCGTTTAATCGGATGGTTTAAACCATTAGTATTCCAAGACACAAAATTAATGGTCTGAGCCATGCTTCTAAAATCAACCCTTTGGTATAAAAAGGGTTAACCAAATTATAAACTCATGCACCCGGAAGAGGAACAAAAATAAAGAGCGGACCCGGAAGTGACGACATCGTAGACATATTTGAAGTTCAAAAACAGCCCAAATGAAAAAGCTAAAACAAACTGGTAAAAGAAAAATAAAATTAGAAAACAGACCAACCCCCACCCCCACAAGAAAAAGAGCCAAAATATGGCTAGAAAAAGGAAAAAATGAGACTAATTCTACCCCCATATCAGCGGAAGACCACTCCGTATGTAAAGGTTATATATTAAAAAAAACCACCCCGACTTTAAAAATTATAATCACTATACTAAAAACCACACTTCTTAATATACTTAGTTGTAAAAAAAAGAATATAATCACTAAAAGCTTATAAATCGGGTTATAACCCAAACAAATCAAGAAATATTTAAACTATGATAAGCGATGCATTATAGGAAGAAGACGAGAGAAGAAAAGATAACGCCATCTTAAACAAAACCAAGAATATTTTTCCAAAAAACCACCATCTTAATAAAAAAGAATTCACCTTTGAAGGAACAAAAATAATAGTCAAAAATATAGTATAATGGTTAAAGTGTATAAAACAGAGCGATTAATATAACGAAAACACACTTTAACTTAAATATAAAGTATAGGATAAACCTACACCAATAACCAGAGACTAAATCTGGTTTGAGGAATCGAAAACCATCTTACACGATCAGAATCACTAATTTATTAGAGATTAGTGTCTATAGCAGTAGGGAAGTTCTCCTCCAGATAACTTCTCGCTTCAGATGTAGAAAGGAAAACCTGGCGTGGAGCATTTGGCGGAGAGATTCTAAGCTTCGCAGGGTATAAGAGCGCAGGTTTTAGATTTTTCTCATAACATTCAGACATCGGAGGTTTAAAAAGCCTTTTCTTCATAACTTCAGGACTAAAATCTTCAACCAAACTGAAATAGTAATCTTGAAATTTAACCATTCCAACCCGCCGAGCCACATGAATAAGTTGTTCTTTGTCGTGTACATAGTGAAACCGGACAATTACAACCGAAGGTTTAGCTGGAGCACTCGATGAACGACGCCAAATTCTATGTGCTCGATCAAGTAACGGGGGGTTATCTGGGAAAACCGACGGGAACACATCTTTTAAAAGTTGAGCAAAATATTTCGAAGGGTCGTCTTTTTCTATGCCGTCTGGGAGACCAAGTATACGTAGGTTCTGTCTTCTGGACCAATTCTCAAAGTCGACACTCTTGGCTTTAAGTGTTTCCACCAATTTAGTGGTCGAAATTAAATCCTGTTGCAATTTTTCAATTGTCAAATCTCGTTTCCGAGCTTCTTCTTGCAAAGACGCGATAAGAACTTGCTGCTGGTTAATTACTAAATCCGTCTTAACCATATAATCTTGAAAAGCCTTTATATCTTGTTTAAAAATTTGTTGTAGTTCATCAAATTTTTTATCCAAAACCTCCATAAACAGTTCATAAGTTAATTCAGTGCGTTGCGGATGAGCTTGCTTCTTTCCATTACCGTTCGGGTTGCGCCCAGGTTCTCGTCCTTTAGATCTAAGAGTCATTTCTGTTTGCATATCTTCAAAAATTCACAATAAACTCTTAACGATAAGTCCAAGAAAATAGCAAGAATCTTTTGGTGTAGGTAAAAATAAGTTGGATAAGGGTGATCAAAGGTTAAAAAAAATAAAGGTTATGGAGCGAATCTAAAACAGTACTCACTCCATGAGCGTCTCCCGCTGACTCCCATATCTTGCTTCTAAGCTTACAGTTCTGTTTGCCAACATTCAAAATTTTAAAAAATCAATTTAAAAACAAATCTTCAACTTTCTTGTCATCTTATAGAAAGTTTCTTCTGAAATAATTATGATCAACACACACAAAATGTTGGAGGAACTCAGCAGGACGTGATTGTCCACAGCCCACAGAGCATCACCCTGGTTTATTGTCACCACCTTTAACGGATGAAGGGTCTCGGCCCAAAACACTGACAGCTCACTTCCCTCCTTAGATACTGTCTGACGTGCTGAGCTCCTCCAGCACTGTGTGTTGCTCAAGATTTGTAACATTTGCAGAATCTCCTGTCTCTCAGAAATAACTATGCTCAGTTTAAAGCTGTAAACTAGTCGATGAAATTTGAGAAGGATCACTCTTAAATACTCATCTTCATTGCAAAATAAATTTAACTTCAGAAGCTAATGAAGCGCCGCAGGACCACTTACCCTGAGGGTGCCACAGCGGTGATGGCTGGAGGGGAGTTTGCAGGCGGAGGAGTGGTGCGTCTCAGATCTTTGCTCCCAGGGGTTGTGGCAGTACTACCAAGCAACATGTCTCCCAGAGCTGAGTGAACAAACTGAGCCTGCAACAGGAACATAGCAATTGATCAGCGTTGGCCTGGGGGAAGACAACGAAGACACAGCGTGGTAAACCTTTGCAGTTGGAAGGGTTTCTGATCATCTGTGGAGCACTGCACAAAGACAGCATGCATCACCATCCTCTACACCCACGAGAAACAATTCATATTCTTGGTAGTCTCCCACCTGACAGCATGAACATCGATTTCTCAGACTTCTGGTGATTTCTCCCTCCCTTGCCTTCTCTCTTATTATCTTGCTCCATTGTCTACCTGCTTGCCCTTCTCTTCTCCTTATCTCTATCAAGTCACCTTTCATCATCTTTTGCTTCAAAGAGAAAATCCATAGCTTGCTCAACCTTTCCTTATACAACTTGCTCTCCAATCCACACAGCAGCTAAGTAAATCTCTGCACCCTCTCAAGCTTCTACATTCTTTCTATAAAGAATGAGGCAGCCAGAAGTGGACACAACAACACTACATTCTATACAAGAATAACACTCTACTGAAATCTGTAAGCATGCAATTATAAACACGGGATTCTGCAGATGCTGGAAATCTAGAGCAACACACACAAAATGCTGGAAGAATAAAGAGTCAACGTTTTGAAGCTGTATAATTAAACAACCTTAATACTTTACTTCACAACTTTAATGATACTCTTAGTACCACTTTGATCACAAACCAGGCCATCAAATTTTTTCCCATGTTAATTAGTTTCCAAGAGAAAATCCACTATTAAAATACTAGACAGTGGATGTCACTAAGCAGTGTTCACACTTGTGTCCATGGGTCAAAGCCTGACAGCTGATTTTGTGAAGCAGTTTAAGTGCAGCTGCTTTCAAGCACTTGTTCCTTTTACCACCGGGGAACTTTTGCCAGGCAGCAGGCTGACAGCAACAGACCGAATCCCATAAACCTGCACAACTGTGCCTGTAACAGTGAGATGCCTACATAAACACATTACATAGTTATCATCGTCTGCCAATGTACAACACAGAAACAGGCTTTTTCCATCTTTGCCTCCTCCCATTTCACTTGCAATGCTTTCCAACTTCTTAAAAATTTTATCCTTTTAGCAGAACTTGTTCCTTTATCTCGTAATGCCACCAATACTCTTCACTTCATCCTCCCTCCACACCCACCTTCCCCCTCATCTAGCATCACCTACCACCTGCCAGCTTGTACTTCTTCCCCTACCCCACTTTATTACTCTGGCTACTCCCCCCTTCCTTTTCAGCCCACGATGAAGGCTCTCGGCCTGGAATTTTGATTGCTTATTCCCCTCCATAGATGCTGCTGATCTGCTAAGTAACTTAGCAATTCAGTGCAAAGCAGGCCCTTCCAGGCACTTGAGCCACGTGGCACCAGCAACCCCTGACAAGTCCAATTAACTCTATCCTAACCATGGAACAATTTACAATCAATCACCAGTGAACCTACCCGGACTTTGGACTGTGGGATGAAACAGGAGCCCCCAGAGAATGCCCACACATTCCACGGGGAGGATGTACAGAGACTCCTTACAGAACGACACCAGAATTGAACTCTGAACTCTGGAAAGCCCCGAGCTGTAACAGTGTCACATTTTGTATGTTGTTCTGGATTTCCGGCATCTGCAAATTCTCCTTTTCACCAGTGCTATTCCTTTGAATTCTACCCTTGTGAAAGCAAGTTCTAAACTCTTACCACTCTTCGATTAGCAAGCTTGCAGAATTCACAAAAATAATTATGGAATTGTAGACAGTGAGGAAGGTTGCCAAAGTAAAGAGATAGACACTGTTAGGCGGGCCGCCGAAGGGCCTGTTTCCGTGCTGCAGTGCTCTATGACTCTGTAGATGAGTTGTAGGTATGGGTGGAGAAAGAGCAGATGGAGTTTAATCCGGGCAAGTGTGAGACGTTGCACTTTGAGAGGGTCAAATGTAAGGGGGAAGATCCACGTAATGGTAGGACTCTTCAGGACATTTGACATAGAATTGCGGGTCTAAGTCTGTGGCTTCCTGAAAGTTGTAACACAAATAAATAGGATAGTTAGGTCGTGTGTGGCATGATCAGGACCTCGAGTGTAAGAGTCAGGTACTGGTGGCGTTATGAGATAAAGGAACAGGTTCTGCTAAAAGGAGAGCAAGTACACATGCGCGCGTGTACGTTCGTGTAGCTTTGCACAAACTTGAGATTATTTTGTCTGGAATATTGGAGGCTGAGGGACAACTTGACTTGATACAAGTGTATAAAATTGTACAAGGCATAGACGAGGTAAATAGAGTCCTTTTCTCCAGACTAAAAATGTCAAATACCGAATGCCGTAACTAAGTTGAGAACATGAAAATTTAAAAATATGCAGGACAAGTTTATTTAAGGGTGTTATGTGCCAGGAGTGCCAGTGAAAGCAGACAAGATGGTGGCATTTCAGAGCAATTTAGACAGGCACAATGAGCACGCAGAGAATGAAGAGATAGGGATCAGATCCCGCAGATACAATTCTGATATCATGGCTGGCAATGACACCATGGGCCGAAGGGCCTGTTCCTGTGCTGTATTCTCCTGTATTTACAAATAAATATCTTACACTAAAGGCCCTCAGGGTTGGCCTTGCTCAGAGGTGGAAACAGCTTTTTGAACTCATCATCGTTTTAAAGATTCCCTCAGTCTTAGTTCTCAAGGCAAAAAGCCCCAGGGCTGTTTTAAGCCCTGATGTGTTAGTCTCTTTTTTCCTCTCTACTGCACCATCTCCAGTGCCTCCACATCTGTAAGATCTGGAGACTAGAAGTTTTTGAAGTATTTTAGATTTCCCATTTATTGCAATATCATGCAGTTCAGCTGTGTGAAGGCTGTGACTAATTAGAGCTAACAGAATCATAATTCGTAGCCAGGAGAACGAAATATAGAAGCAGGGAAATTACACTCTGTGGCTACTTTATGAGGTACACCTGCTCATTAATGCCAGTATCTAATCAGCCAATCATGTGGCAGCAACTCAATACATAAAAGCATGCACTCAAGGTCAAGAGGTTCAATTAATGTTCAGAGCAAATATCAGAATGGGCAAGATATGTGACCTTACTGACTGACTGTGGAAAAATTGTTTATGCCAGATGAGGTGGTCTGAGAAGGTCAGAGGAGAACGGCCAGACTGGTTCAAGTTGACAGGAAGGTGACAATGACTCAAAAAACTACACATTACAACAATGGTGTGCAGAAGAGCATCTCTGAACACATGTTGAACCTTGAAGTGGATGGGCTACAGCAATAGACAACACTGGGTTCCACTTCTGTACCTCGTAAAGTGGCCACTCAAGGTACAGGAGGTACTTAGCTATTTGTGAGAACGTATCTGGAATACTATGTACAGTATTGGCCCTCCAGGCTTGACAAGGAACTCAGAGACCTCGGCCTTCACCCTGCCCTGTGCAGCTGGATCTTGGACTACCTGTCAGATTGCCGGCAGGTGATAAGAGTGGGCTGCCTCTCTGACCATCAACACAGGTGCCCCTCAGGATTGTGTACTAAGCCCCCTCCTTTACTCTCCATATACTCACGACTGTGTCGCCACCCACAATTCCAATCTGCTAATTAAATTTTCGGACACTACTACATTGATTGGCTGTATCTCAAACAATAACGAGGTGGCCCACAGAGAAGAAGTCATCACCCTGACACAGCGTCAAGAAAACAAGCTCTCCCTCAATGTCACCAAAAACAAAGGAGCTGGTTGTGGACTAGAGGAATGGAGATGGGCTAACCCCTATTAACATCAATGGATCTGGGGTTGAGAGGGTAAACAGCTTTAAGTTCCTTGGCATACGCATCACTGAGGATCTGACATGGTCTGTACATACCAGCTGTGTGGTGAAAAAATACAACAGTGCCATCACCTCAGATGGTTGAAGAAGTTTTGTATGGGTCCCCAAATCTTACGAACTTTCTATAGGGCACAATTGAGAACATCTTGACTGGCTGCATCACTGCCTGGTGTGGGAACTGTACTTCCCTCAATTGTAGGATTCTGCAGAGTGGTGTGGACAGCCCAGCGCATCTGTAAATGTGAACTTCCCACTATTCAAGACATTTAGAAAGAGTTGTGTAAAAAGGGCCGATGGATCATTGGGGCCCCCGAGTCTCCCCCACCACAAACTGTTCCAGCTGCTACCATCTGGTGAACAGTACCACAGCATAAAAGGGCCAACAGGCTCCAGGACAGCTTCCACCGGGCCATCAGGCTGATTAATTAACACTGATACAATTGTATTTCTGTTACACTGACTGTTGTTGTACATACTATATTATCAATTACTATAATTGCACATTGCCATGTGAATGAAAGATTTTTACTCCTCATGTATATGAAGGATGCAAGTAATAAAGTAAATTCAATTCCTCATTCAAGGGAAGATGTTAATGTGTTGGAAACAGCTCATAAAGTGGTTAACTACAGTAATATCAGAAATCAGCAGGTGCTATTATGAGGCATTATCATCCAGTTTTGGTTTGTATCTGCTGGAGTTTAGTAAAAGTGAAGGAAAAGTGAACGAGTCAGCAGTTACTGAGGTGACTTGACAGAATAAGTGTGTGTTTCCTCCTCTGGGAGAACTGTTATAACTGTTTAAAGAAGTTGTTCAAAGAAGACAGAGACAAGACAGAAGTTTTCTTCTCAGGGAGTCATGAGTCTTCGAAACTCTTTACTCAAAGTCAATACTTGGAATATTTCTAAGATGGGAACTGGAAAAGTGAGGTGATGAAAGGTTACTACAGACAGACAGAACAATGGAGCTGAGATTCCGATCAGATCAGTCGCCCGTAACCGAACACGTTTCCTCCGGGTACTCCGGTTTCCTCCCACATTCCAAAGACGTACAGGTTAGTTGGTTAATTGGCCACATGGGTGTAACTGGGTGGCATCCGGTTGTTGGGCCAAAGGACCTGTTACCGTGCTGTACCTAAATGTTTAATTGAAAAGCCACGATTTTGTTAGTTGGCAAAGCTAAGTAGCGACTTGCTCCAAAATCATAAAAATGTTCATAGATTTTTTCCATTAATTTGCACAGTTGTAGGATGTGGACATTGCTGTAATCATCTATTGTCTGTGGAAAGTCGGCCACACCGATGGCTCCTCACAGCTCCACACCACCCGGGTCAATCTGCACCTTGGGCACTCGAGTATGGAGTTTGCATTTTTCCTGTGACCACATCGGCTCTCTCCGGTTTCTGTCTGCAGCTCAAAGATGAGCAGGTAGATGAATTAGCCACTGGAAATTACCCTTTGTATAGGTGGACAGCAGAGGAAACTGGGAGGAATTGATTGCCATGTGAAAGAGAATAGACAACAGGGAAGTAGAAGTTGAGTAATGGAAGTAGGAAGTTGGGTAATGGAGCAGGTGGAAATATTTCCAAGATGGCGGCGCGACGCAGCTTGCAGCTGCCACTCCGTAGCTGATTATCTGTTATTTGTGAAGTGGGGTGCCGTGCACAATCATAATCGATTGAAAACGGATGTGGGACCACAGAGGAACATCCGGAAATCTCCAGGAAGACCTTCTTCGTTGCTGCTGCTGCTGCTGTGAGGTCCAGGACTCTGCTGGAAAGAACAGGCCTCCAGTCCTTGGGGTCGCGTTGCCGATGGCCGTTGGTGGGGCCATCTTAATATGCTCAGCAGAGGATGGTGCTTGGAGAAGCTGTGCTGGAGGGGATGGTTGTTGGCTCGGAGGTTCAACGAACTCGGAGTCCACTGTGGTCAGGTCGCTTTCAGTGTATGCTGCGTCTGCAAGGCTGGGTTCGACAGAGCTTTCATTGTGTGCTGCGTCTGCGAGGCTGAGTCGGGCGGCGCTGTGGAAGTCCATAGCGGGGGTATTCCCTTCTGCCGCCGGCGTGGGATGGCGAGTCTGTCGGGACCTTGGGGACTTGTGGAAACTGTGTGGTGATTTCTTTTGAACTTATAGTCCTTTAACATCTTTGGACTATTTTTATTGTGCCCATGGTCTTTTTTTTTTACCAATTATGCTATTGTTTGCTCTGTTGTAACTATGTGGTTTTGTGCAGGTCTTGTAGCTTTAGTTTTTGGTCTTGTTTGTCTGGTGGATTTGGAGCTACTTTCCGGGGAATGCGCTAAGACGGTAGCGTGATATTAATACGCAGCAGCCTCTCCGGACTCTGGACTGGAGATTGCCAAACGTTATGTGGATTTTCTGGTGTAGTCTGTTTTGTCATATGCTTTTGTGATATCATTCTGGAGGAACGTTGTCTCATTTTTTAAACTGCATGGCATTTGTGGTTTCTAAATGACAATAAACTGAATCTGAAATATTCTGAGAGTTAGTATAGACATAATGGTCAAAATGGCCTCTTTCTAGTCAAAAGAGTATGATGGTACCACAGATTTCCTTCCTTGGATATCCATGCCCCACAACCAAGCTCAACAGAAATTGTGCTAAGTACCATACATCTCCTACACGATCACCAATCTCATTGACTGGAGATCTCCCATCCACTGTCACCAACCCAGTTCCCGTACCCTGCACTGTGTGCTTCCACCTCCTCCCTCCAATAATGCTGTCCGACCTGCTGAGTTTCTCCAGCATTTTGTGTCTGTGTGTTCCTCAAAATTCCCAGCATCTGCAGAGTCTCTTGTGCTCAACATAAATTGACATTGTGCACAATGACTGTTAGGAAGAAAAGAACAGATCTGAAATAAAATATGCCTTACTTCAAAAGGAGAGCAAATCGTTGTTTCTTTACTTGAGAGCGTGAAGACAGACCGAGGTTTCTGAAGGCTTGAGGCCCCAGGAGCCGCACTCACTGATGGTACAGCATCTCGAAGGGCTGTGCGAAGGCTACTCCTGGGCTGGACTTTATCCTCCACCACTACTGTTCGCCCGTTATCCAGAGTCGAGAAAGCCAGATTAAAGCTACTCCAGCTATTGTTAAACCCAGATGAAGACCTTGGCTTCTGAGGAGCTGGGACATTTGTATTGTCAGGGCCTTCCTTTGCAAGAAGGCCAGTTTTAGGGCAGGCCCCGGATTCCAGAGATTGTTGCACCTTTTCACCCTGCTGCCCCATTAGTGCTGCCGGGTCAGAGAGGGCCAACTGGCCACGGCTGTGCTGAGCAGCATTCGCTGCAGGGACGTGGTCCTTCCTGCAGTACTCGTTCTCGGCCTCGGGCACACTCTTCACCCTTTTGGTTAGATTGTCCTCCTGGACCTCAGTAGACTTTCTTTTTGTACACTGTGCTTTTGTGGCTGTATCTGCATTTAATACACATGAAATTAGTGCACAGAGCCAAACACTAAAGAATCCAACTCTGAAAACGTTTCTTTGCAGTATAACAGCACAGACTCGGGAACAATTGATGGCTTTAGGCCTGTACTCAGTAGAGTTCAAAAGGATGGAGGGAGGGTTGGTAATTTCCTTAAAGCCTGCTGAATACTGAAAGGCCCAGGGTAAAGTGGATGTGAAGGAATACCCTTTTAGAACTGAGATGAGGAAGACATTTTTCAGCCAGATGCTGGTGAATTTGTGGAATTTGCTGCCACAGAGGACAGTGGAGGCCAAGTCACTAGGTGTACTCAAGGCAGGGATTGAGGGATTTTTGACTGGTGGGGGAGACGGCAGGAGAATAAGGTTGAATGAGGGGAAAATAAATTAGCCATGAATGATTGGTAGTGCAGAATCAAAAGGCCAAATGACCTGATTTTGCTCCTGTTATCTTATGGACATGAATTAAGGTCACTGGTTAACCCCACAAACTAGGAGCTGTGTCTGCCTCAAGGCAAATATTAAGATTTAATCAAATTATCAGCCTTCACCTGCAACTTTTAGTGCTTTTTCTTTGGAAGTCTAGAAAACACATTCAGCACAGAAATCAGAGACTTGCATTCAACCCACAAAGTTATTACGGGTTGTACAACTCTGCATTTGTTGGCTCACAGAATATACTGCTTGATGCCTGATGGATTCCTTTTCTTAATGGTGGCCTTTTTAATAGGAGGGGGTTGAGGGGTTGGAGGAGGAGGGGGGAGCCACTGGCCTCCCAATCTCCGCGCCAGGCTCAGTTTGTTACTTAAACACAAGTCTTTCCACATGAAAGACAATTACAAATTACATACCCCTTTCTGAAAGTTAGATCACTAGATTGAATAGATCTTTATTTCATGGAATGTAGAAGACTGAGAGGAGATTTGATACAGCTATACAAAATTATGAGGGATATGGACAGGGTTTTTCAACTGAGGTTGAATGGGACTACTAGAGGTCACAGGGTAAGGGTGAAAGGCAAAAAGTTTAAGGGAACATGAGGGGAAATTTCTTCACTCAGAGGGCTGTGAGAGTCTGTTGCATGCAAGCTCAATTTCAACATTTAAGAGAAGTCTGGATAGGTACACGGATGAGAAGGGTTTGGAGGGCTGTGGTCCTGGTGCAAGTCGATGGGAGTAGGCAGTTCAAATGGCTCACCATGGAGTAGATGGGCAGAAGGGCCCGTTTCTGTACTGTAATTTTCTATGTCTCTAGTAAGATCTTAACAGCCTGAATAACTTTAAGTGACCTTGAACCTGCAATGCCAACTTTCAAGGGAAACATTACAAGAGGTAGGACTGTAGGGTAACACTGCCAATTAAAATTGAACAAACACTTCCAGAAACATGAAAATGCTGGAAACACTGCACAGACCCTGCCATCATGTTTCTGCTCCGAGACCCTCCGTTAGATTATGCCCTGCACCCTTACCATTAACCAAGAGGTCCAATTCTCTGCCCTAAAACAATCCAGCTCCCTAGAGATTGGCTAGGAGCAAAACAGATAAGTGAGAAGATGACTGAAACTCACCAGATTCTATTTCTACCTTGGTCAGTGCCTCAACGTCCTCTTCATTAAGGAACGCCATGTGAATCAGAGCTGGGTCAACAAATTGCGTCTCCTGCAGCTGCAACAGTCAAACAAAAACAAAAAAATGTTCTGCGACTTCAGTATTGTCTGCACTTCTGGATGCCTCAATAAAGCAGCAGGTACAATGAAAGGTCCCACCCACCCCACACATTCTTTCTTCACCCTGCTCCCATCGGGCAGACACTACAAAAGCCTGAAAGCACGGGACCAACAGGTTCAAGGAGAGGTTCTACTCTTTGGAATCAGAATCTGCTACTACTGAACTGTTCACAATGTTTTCAACCAGCCAAGCAGATGACAACATCTAATCAGTATCCATCCGGACCCTGGAGGAGTACATGATCCAGCATTCTGACGAGACAACGCCCTCAACAGTGCACTAATGATGGCTTCTTGACTGGAGCCCAAACTTCTGCAAACATTTTGCCAAGCTCGGCAACCAACCAAACTTCCAAACAGCAAACCCAAGCTACCAATGTTGCAAGAAGTTCTACTGTGCTGTTATAAGACAATTGAATAGTTCCCTAGTATGAATGGACATTGATCTCACAATCTACCTCACTGTGACCTTGCACCTTGCTATCTATCTGCACTGTACCACTTTATTACACACTCTCATGGTTTTACCCTGCACCACCTGAATGCGCTGTTGTAATAACTGTTCTGTTTGGCCACAAGACAAGATTTTCACTGCACCCTAGTGCACGTGACAATAATAAAACAATCCACCAGTTTACTCCAGGGCAAAGCTCAAGGAAGATTTGCACAAAGCAGGTTACCATTGAAGAAGAAAAAAAGTTAAAAAACTTCAATTTAAGCATCTGTCAAAGGGTCAGTCCTGCAGAGCACGGAGAATGAATTAACAAGAAGGTTCAGGAACAACTATTCAGTTTCATTAGCACACAGCTTAGTTTAAAGACAGTGGAGTACAACTAGAATTAAGCCAGGAATGACCAATATTTTACTTTTCCTATCAGACTCCTTCTACTTCAACCCTTTACCTTTTCTACCTATCACCCCCTAGCTTCTCACTTCATTCCCCTCCCCCCACCATCTCCTTATACTGACTTCTTTCCTCTTCCTTTCCAGCCCTGATGAGGGATGCTGACCAGACACGTCAGCTCTTTATTCCCCTCCAAAGATGCAGCCTGACCTGCCGAGCACCTCCAGCATTTTGGGTGTGTTAAGTCAAATAAAAGCATTTCTGCACACAATTACCAACCTGGATAACTTTCAATTTCTAGGAGCTCAACTTTTCTTGGACTAAACATGCAATTAATAGAATCGTGCTTCCTTGACTGTTCTGGAAGTGCACTTCAGGAAAGGAATACAGCATGCAATCTTACTGGTATACATACCTAGTACTAACTAACTAGCCATCAACATTCTCCCAAAAAAATTAACATAGCACCATACCTTTGTTATATTTCTTCACAGGAGGCCATTCAACTCCCTCGCTATGCTAGCTCAGAGCATTCTAATCGGTTCCATTCACTCAATATCTCTTAAATGCCCACCTCTTCCTCCAGGTCTCTGGCCACCCACCAACACTGGAGTCAATTCTTACAACAGCCAATTAACCAGACTGCAAGGAGTAGGGGGTAGGAGGAAACGGGAGCGCCAGGGGAAATCCACCCACTCACAAGGAGATCATGCAAACTGCATTCAAATAGTATCTGAAGTCAAAATATGGTTTGGGTTGGTGGTGATGATGTTCTTCAACAGTCTTCAATGCACGTCAATCTGTTTCAGGAGCCTAAATTTTAAATTCAACCATCTTTAGAGGACAAATAAAACTGTTGCTCAAATTTTAGAGAGCAGCAAAGATCTTTATTACCTGCTCATTTCTGATCTGCACCAAGCCCGTTGTTAAATTGTGATGAGTCACGGTAGCTGGACACCAATGGGTAGAAGATTTCAAGTCATAGACCTTAACTTTATAGCCAGTCAGGTTGCTTGTACCTGGTGAACAGAGGAACACAGGTCAAGCGTAAGCACTGTAAAATGGCAACCGATGAGGTTGAGTTCCACTTTGCAGATCCACACTCTGAAACGTCATTCGCTCTTCCTATTTCAGTTTAAAGTTAATTTATTATCAAAGTATATAGACTGTCTTAAGCTTCTGCGATTTCGAGGACGTTGCAGCAAAGCAAAAGGTTAAGATAATGTGGAGGCAAAAATATTTTACAGATAGCATGCATTCAAAGTTTTAGATGATGTGGCAAATCTGTGCAAAATTAGTAGAATGTGGTCGTGCCTTCTTTGTAATGACACTTACATGCTGGTCTCAAGGCTGATCCCAATATGATAACATCAAAGAATTTCATGTTATCAACCCTCTCCACTTCCCATCCCTAATGCTCATCGACCTTCGGTTTCTTCCCCTCTCTCCTATGTAGTGATTCTTCACCACCTTTGACTCAGCCAAGAGACTACATGTTCAAGGTTACTTTCACACCTTCATCAACATTGTGTATGTAAGAACCACAAGCCAGGAGAGGTCAAGGTACCTGCCTTATCTAACTTATCCAGCTCAGATCAGAAACCCTCTTAAACTTGTGTCAAGGCAGAGAAATAAATATTCCAAATGCTGGAGATACATGTCCAGGTCTATTGTCAATCCATTCCTGGACTTAACAGCAATTTGTTTTATCAAATTAAATGAGTAGCAGGTCAGGGAACTCATTCACAATGATTGATATCTTCAAGTACAATTGCATAAACCATAATAACAGCACTGTCTTATCAAAGGAACATAAGAGTTCCCATTTCACAACTGTTGCTTCAATCTCAAGTATGTTTGAAGTAAACACTCAAAAAATTTGGATGTGACTGTAGATTTATTAAATTCAAAGTACATTTATTATCAAAGTATGTAAACATTATAAACCCTTGAGATTTGTCTTACCAGCAGCCACAAAAAAAAACCCATAAAAAACGACCAACATCCAATGTGCAGTGAGTAAAAAAAACAAACTGTGCAAATATTAAAAGCAAATAGCATTTAGAATGAAAGTGAGTCCTCAGACATAAAACCTGGAGCAGGCCACAGCCTCAGTTCAGCACATGGCAGAGTAAATGTTGCAGAACCCACAGACACGACACTACACAGATAATAAGATGTATTTCAAGCTGGAAGTATGAAGTGGGTCACAGTAGAAAGAGAAGCAGGACTTTCACCACAAGCCTGTTTCATTAATCAGCAAAGATCACAGGTAATCTTCTAGCCAGCATCATTTTCCTGTATCATCTCTATATTCTTCAGTTCCCTTAATATCCAAAAATCAAACGTGGAACCCCAAGTCAGAGAGTACAGAATCCCAATTATTCACCAGCCTTCATGTGAAGGAACATCTCCATCACTCAGTAATAAACATACTATCCCGTACATTTATGATACATGTACTGTGTTTTGCATCTTGGTTCCAGAACACTGTTTTATTTAGTTATATATGTGTGTACAGTTGAATGACAATAAACCTGAATTTACTGTGAGCTTTTGTTCCAAGCTTCTCTGATAAGATTAGCATCCTCCCTGTTGCAAGTTTCAATGTCTAGGGAATTATGGACCTAGTCTACAACACCTCTGCCCATAAGGAAAATCCATCATCCCTAGAAACAGTCCAGTGAAGCCTCACTGCACTCCTCCCTGTGTCAAGTATATTCTTTCTTAGCTAAGTTAATTTTATCAGAGTACTACATACAACCCTAAGATTCACTTTACTCAGTAAATCTACAGAATAGTAATCATAACAGGATCAAATAAAACATCAATTAAGTGCAGAAGACAACTGTGCAAATATAAATAAACAGCAATAAATAACAAGAACATGAAATAACAAGATAAGAGTTCTTAAAGTGAGATCATTGGTTGTGGGAACATCTCAATGGATGGGCAAATGAATGTAGTTAACCTCTTCTGTTCAAGAGCCTGAAGGTTGAGGGGTAGTAACTGTTGTTGAACCTGGTGGTGCGAGTCTGAGGTACCTGTACCTTCTACCTGACGGCAGCAGCAAGAGCATGGCCTGGGTGATGAGGATCTCTGATGATTTTCTATGATAATGTTTCAAGTAGATGTAGAAGTAGTTTCATGAAGGCATGCAAAGTTGTACACAATACTCCTAGTGTGGGACATCAAGAGCCTATAGAATTACAGTAAGGCATTTTCACTCCAGGCACGATAACCCAAGGACAACAGACTAACTGCCTTCCTAATCCCTTGCTGTATCTCAATGTTGTTTCAGTGACCTGTGTACATCAAGAAAAAATTGCTCGGGTCCTTTTAACATTATGCACTCTTTCATCAATTAACAAACACTATTTACACAAGAGATTCAACAGATGCTGGAAACCCAGAGCAACAAACACAGAATGCTGGAGGAACTCAGCAGGTTAGGCAGCATCTATGGAGAAGAAAGATCAGTCGACGTTTTGGGCCGAGCCCCTTCATCAGGATTGGAAAGGAAGGGAGGAGAACCCAGAATAAGGTGGTAGGAGGTGGGGCAGGGGAAGGATTATAAGATGGCAGGTGATAGGTGAAACCACATGAGGGGGAGGGAGATGAAGTGAGAAGTTAGAGGTGATAGGTCGAAGAGGTAAAAGGCTATAGTGGTAGTAATCTGATTTCAGGGGAGTGGACAATGGAAGAAAGAAGATGGGGCATCAGAGGGAGGTGAGGAGAAAAAGTTGGAGGAGAACCAGAATAGGGAATGAAGAGGCAGGGAGTAGAAATGACCAAAAATTAGCATCTTAAACACATGCACCTGCTCGTTACTGCTAATATCAATTCAGACCAAATTTCAGAATGAGGAAAAAATGTCATCTAAGGGACTTTGACTGTGGATTGATTGCTTGTGGGGGCACACTGGATGGTTTGTGTCTCAGAAGCTGCTGATCTCCAACAGCCTCTGGAGTTTACAGAGAATGGTGTGAAAAACAAAGGCAGCCAGTGAATACAATTTGTTAATGAGACACTGGCTCAAGCTGACAGGAAGGCGACAATAACTCAAATACATCACATTACCACAGTGGTGCACAGAAGAGCATCTGAATCTACAACACGTTCAACTTTGAAATGGCTGGGCTACAGCAGAAGGCCACACCAGGTTCTACTTCTGTATGTAAGAGAAATGGCCACTAATATTTGAGATCAAGTCCCTCTCCCTGACCCACGCAACCCATAATCCTGTAACGTAATAGTCAGAATTACACAGAAAACCAGAACCATCAACTTGCAGAACCTCCCTGCAGAGCTCAGCAGGGTTTGGTAGACTGGCTCTAACCTTTCTGTTTCTGATGCTGTATGAACAATTGTTCTTTTTTTTAATTGATTTCAGATTTCTAGCGTTAATATTCCCTTTCTGTGATTCCCCTTACAACCCAGTCTGTCTGACAACAGTAATGGTCAGTTCCATTCCAAAGAAAACCTTACATACAAACAAACTGAAAATCAACCACAATACAAATCAGGTAACTGAGTTGTCAAATTTTAATACTTAAATTATAGAGAAAAATAAATTCTTACTAATGATAAGTAAGACTTACCACAGAGGAAGAGCTCTTGAGATGATTGCTTGATGAACCAGCTCTTAATCATTGCACTGACTTCTTTGTTATCCCGAAGAGATTGGTCCCAACAGTCCGTGTTCTCCTATTCATAGTTACCGTGGACATTTTATAAAGAAATCAAACTTAGTGATTTCATTTTCAGTGCATGAATATTATACACAAGTTTCTATTATTAGTCAAATTACATGGTAGCAGTCAAACACGGTTTGTAGGAAGGAGTTAACTTTGTGATAGCAAACACAAAAATCATGTTTGAGAGAGGGAGGAGAATGCCACAGGCTCTTGCAGTGTTTTGTTAGGCCATTTCCAATTAGACTTGTTTGTCACAGGTACACTGAAACATAGTGAAGTTTGCATCAATAGCCAACACAGTCCAAAGACAGTGCTAGAGAGAGGCAGCCTGCAAAGTGCTGCCGCACTTCTGGCACCAACACAGCAAAGTCCACTATTTACAAACCCTAGTTTGTAGGTCTTTGGAACGTGGGAGGAAACTGGAGCACTCAGAAGCCCACGCAGTTATGCAGATAACGCACGAACTCCTGACAGTGGCAGAAATGAACCGATCTTAACAGTTGTGCTGTAAAGCGATTATGCTACTGTGCCACTCGAACAAAGGAAGGTCAAGACAGAACTGGTACCATGCAGAGTTAAACTGGAATTAATTTGCATTTGTCATTTGTTCAGGATGTTGCTGGCATTGCCCGTGAATCGAGGAGGACATGCAAGAGTCAGTGACCATGTTGAAGGATCTGGAGTCACACATCAATCCAAGGCTGGCAAATTTCATTCCCTGAGAGATATGGGTGAAGTAATTGGGATTTTACTAGTTTTAACAATCCACTAGTCACCATTACAGAAACAATCTGTTATCACAAGATTAATTTTAATCACCTAAATTTAAAGTTGCCAGCTACCACGATGAGAACAAGACTCACATCGTTAAATTAATTGTCTAGGCCTCCAGTAACCCACCAGTTTACAGACACTGCACCGCACGTTGCAATTGAAAGTCATCACTCACAGAGAACGAATAATAAATTCAAGTCTTAACACAAAAATCACCATACAAAGGCAAGTTTCAGCGGCAACCCAATAGGATGTGATAGGTGGTGGGTAAGGGCCTGGACTGGCATTCAAGAGGAGTGGACTATGATCGAGAGAAACAAGTGCAAATCTCAGCGTGGTAATTAAGAAATGTAGTTGAATTACACCAATAACAAAAACAAATTAAACTCTTGCAGAAATTACCCAGCATCCCCTGCCTACACTGCCCTCTTCTCTACATGCATGGATGGCCCGTGACCCCACTGCTCCAGGTGTCCCAATCGTACCATGCAGATCCACTCCTGTCACATCATTGCTAGTCTGAACTAAAATGACATCTTAGCCTACCGTTTGGTAAAAACGCCATTCCTGAGTAAAATTTCCCCCAATACTGCAACCAGACTTAACTCTAACCAGCAAGTCATCTGGGCTGCAGACACCCACCCTGCCCAGAACACCACATTGAATCACACATTCCAGTTGGCTCAAATCCCGCAGCCAGTTCTCTCAATTTTCTTCTCCTGGTAAGACCTCGACCCACTCCAGTGTCCGTCACAAAAACCCCTCCACCCAGCTTTCTCTAGACCTCTTCCCAATTCCACCATCCTATCTGGCTGATCTGACATTGCTAAGCTGAACATTACAACCTCTCACTTTTAATGGGGAACCCAAACACTACCAGCAGAACACACTGCTTCTACAGAAAGCCATTAAATGAACTACCCAACATTAGCAGTAAAATCTTAACCAGGGTGTTATCACATGTACATCAAAAGATACAGTGAAATGCATCATCTATGCCAACAATCAACACTCGCAAGGGTGTACTGCCCATACACATCACCATGCAATTTTGGTGCCAACACAGCATGCCCACAATGCTCGGCAGAACAACACAGAACACAAGGAACAGGAGAACAAGACCCATTCCTCCTCCCACACCCCCCCTCCCCACACAAACGCAAAGTCCTTGAACAACCCCCCCCCCCCTCCCCCCAGACAGGCCGCAGACTGGGATATGGATGCAGGCATGCCGACACTGGGCTTTCAATATCCCCACAGAGTTGCAAAGATTGGTGGGCCCAGGGCGCCAGCCAACAGGGACAAGCAAAGTCAGAAATAACCTTCTCCCCAGGGTTTATTACCAGTGAAAAGAGAACATTTAAACACAATCAATCCCAACTCTGTCAGTGAGTGAAAGAGAAACTCAACAGGCCTAGCAAGAGAGGTGCTGGCGTTGGTCTGGAAAATGTTGCTGGGCAGGAAACGTTTCCAATGACAGCCTGAAGTACATCACTTTGAAGTATCTTCACCATAGGGATCAAATTTTTTTTAACCTCAAAACCAAAACTAAAGAAAAGAAAACAATGCAGGAGCCATCAGGTGCCTCAACGTGATAGGTATTGTTCTTTGAACAATCACCGAGTTCCGCTAGGGGTTTGTAAAGGAGGTCATGTTAAGAGTATAGTCTGTGAACGGGGCCAAATAGACTCCTGCTTCCTACAGTGTATAGAATCAGTTACCTTCAAAGGCTGAAGCGGGACATCGTTTTGCAGAAACATTCGGCGCTTGTCGGCAAGAAATTCCACAGGAGTTAGCGATCCAATCCCAACCTTGTCGGTCAAGCATTTAAACGTCTTGAATAAACACAGAAGAAAACTAGTTTCATATGAGTGCTTAGAAAGCTTGAAGTGTATTCCTCTACACACAAACACGGGTATAGAGCAATATAGCATGGATACAGGCCCTTCAGCCCACTGAGTCCATGGTGTCCCAATTTCCTGCATTTGGTCCACACCCAACTACCTCTCCAAGTGCTTAGAACATAGAACAGGACTTTCAGCCTACAATGTTGTTCCAAACTAATTAAATTAGTAATCACCTGGCCAGCTAAAATAATCCCTCCTGCCTACACAATGTTCATATCCTTCCATTTTCCTCACATTCATGTGCCTATCTAAATGTCTCTTAAAATTCTAATAAAACGGTCCCAGGCAGCACATTCAGGTGTAAAAAAACTTGTCCCACACATCCCCTTTGAAATCATCCTCTCTCATCCTAAATGCATGCTCTCAGATATTAAACATTTTAACCGTGGGAAAAAAAAAGATACTGACTACGCCTCTCAATCTTATAAACCTCTATCAGGTCTATAAGACCTCCCACTGCAGAGGAATGTAACACAAGCTTGTCCAATCTTCATTTCAGCACATGGCCTCTAATCCAGGCAGCATCCTAGTAAAGCTGTTACACTTTATTCTGCACTGTTATTGTTTTACCTTGCTCTACCTTTACATTCTGTGTAATGATCTGGTCTGAACAAACAGTATGCAAGAAAACATTTTCCCTGTGTATCAGTACACGTGATAATAAAAAACCACTGATAAAAGGTTTCAGCCCAAAACGTCCACTCCTCTCCATAGATGCTGCCTGACCTGCTGAGTACCTCCAGCATTTTGTGTGTGTTCCAAGAATGAACCATTTCCGATTAATCTGAAAGGGGCCACTTTGA
The DNA here is from genome assembly GCF_048418815.1 of Hemitrygon akajei. Classification (NCBI taxonomy): domain Eukaryota; kingdom Metazoa; phylum Chordata; class Chondrichthyes; order Myliobatiformes; family Dasyatidae; genus Hemitrygon; species Hemitrygon akajei. Next base: position 28,880,508 of record NC_133127.1, read on the forward strand.
AATCCTTTGATCTCACCTTCAAGCCACAAACTTATCCAAACCTGTATCAAACATCCAGCCCCATCCATCCTTCCTTCCTCCTTCCCCACCAGATGGGGATTCTACTGCTTATGAGAATTAAACAAAAACTGCAGGAAAAGACCCCTCTCTTTGGCTTTATTTCAGGCCTCCTCGGAAGTTACTTTATCCAATTTCCACTAGCTTACCCAGCGGGCTGGAAGGTCATTTGGATATTGTGAAGTATCTCTATGTGTAGGTCAATAAATCAGTAACATATCCCAGCTCTGTATCAGCAGAATGTTAAGGGAAAAGCAAGCAGTGTGGTTGATGCAAAGAGCTTGCAGGTTAAATATACACACAAAATAAATGCAGGAAAACAAGATTTTACACTTCCATCAAAATAGGGAAATATTTATTTATTTATTTAGAGATACCGTGCAGAACAAGCCCTTCCAGCCCAACAAACTTTTTCATTTATGCATCAACTTTGTTATTTTAATACTGCAAATCTCAAGAAGACTCCTAGCAGACATTCAAGATTGAGGCTGACAGATTTTGAACATCACTATAGAGTGAGGGTGGAAAGCTAAAGAATAGTGATAACCTTAATGAAGGGTAGAGAATGCCAGAGCCACTGTATGAGCTATTTCTGTCCTGATGAAGCATCTTGGCCCAAAACACTGACACTTTATTCCCCTCCATCACTTCTGCCTGACCTGCGGAGTTCCTCTAGCATCATGTTTCTGGATTCCCAGCATCTGCAGAATCCCTTGTGCTTCTGTTTCTACACTGTCTTACCAGATAACAAACACAAAAGAAGAGCCCTTCGTACCAATACAGGCCACTGCAAAGCATCCGCGAGTTCTTCGGGCTTCCTCTCGGCCAAGGCTAAGTGGTCTTCGACCAGGAAGACTCTCAGCTCCTCATTGCTCAGCTTTATCCACTGACACCAGCCATCATCAAACTCCAAAAAGATCTGCAGTAGGGCAAGAACAGATAGAACTTACTAATCCATCTCTACACCAAGCTTTGTACATTGTGAATTTTACATGCAAGCTGCTGTTTCCATACAAGAAGTGAAAAGAAACCGGAAGGGGGAAAGAAAGGAATGTTCAACATGTACTTCTGCAACATTAGTAACACTTTGCACTGACTGAGAATTGTACATACTGCATAATCATAGAACACCTCAGCCCAGAAACAGGCCCTTCAGCCCATCGAGTCCATGCCAAGACCCATCGACTTGCACCAGCACCCTCAGTGGAAAAAAAGATCTCCCTCAGGTTCCCCTTAAACATTTCACCTTTAACCCATGGCTTGAGTTCTAGTCTCACCCAATCTCAGTGGACACATCCTATTTATACCTCTCAGTTTTGTATACATACTCCTGTCAAAGTTGCAGAAAACGGACAAACTTTTTTTTAAACCAATTTCTACAACTTTTTCTATAAAGTATTTGCAGCAGATTCCAGCAACAGAAGCACTTAATGTTTTTAAATCTTTGGAATAAAATACAAACTCCATCCATTGTCTTGTCTCCATACAGCTTATTTCTCCACTAGTAGATACAAATCATTTACATGTAACCAAACAAATCCCGGGATGGTTTGCACATTAACGTTAGTTGAAGTTTATGATCTGTAGACCTTAGCCCAGAGAGTCTTGCCCTATACACATTGGCTTTTTATCAAAAATATTCCTGGAGCTGATTTGGTTAACTTGGTGGCACAGTGTTGTAGTAGTTAGCGTTTTCAAATAAGCATCACAATCGGGTGATGCATTGTGAGATTTGCTTTTCAATGCCAACAGTTGGGGTTCAATTCCTGCTGCTGCTGGTAAGGAGTGTGCGAGTTCGCCATGTGAACGTGTGGGTCTCCTCCAGGTGCTCCAGTTCCCTCCCACGCAAGGGTGAGTCAAGCTGTGGGCTCCCAGCTACGTTGGTGCTGTGAGTGTGATGGCACTTGCGGGCTGCCCCCAGCACAATCCTCGGACTGCGCTGGCTGTTGATGCAAACGACACGTTTATTGTACGTTCGATGCACATGTGACAAATAAAAGCTCATCTTTAAACAGGCAAACTTCATAGACAATAGGTGCAGAAGTAGACCATTCGGCCCTTCGAGCATGCACCGCCATTTTGAGATCATGGCTGATCAATTCCTATCAATACCCGGTTCCTGCCTTGTCCCCATATCCCTTGATTCCCCTATCCATAAGATACCTATCTAGCTCCTTCTTGAAAGCATCCAGAGAATTGGCCTCCACTACCTACAGAGGCAGTGCATTCCACACCCCCACAACTCTCTGGGAGAAGAAGTTTTTCCTTAACTCTGTCCTAAATGACCTACCCCTTATTCTCAAACCATGCCCTCTGGTACTAGACTCTCCCAGCATCTGGAACATATTTCCTGCCTCTATCTTGTCCAATCCCTTAATAATCTCATGTTTCAATCAGATCCCCTCTCAATCTCCTTAATTCCAGCAAGTACAAGCCCAGTCTCTCTAACCTCTCTGCGTAAGACAGTCCAGACATCCCAGGAATTAACCTTGTGAATCTACGCTGCACTTCCTCTACAGCCAGGATGTCCTTCCTTAACCCTGGAGACCAAAACTGTACACAATACTCCAGGTGTGGTCTCACCAGGGCTCTGTACAAATGCAAGAGGATTTCCTTGCTCTTGTACTCAATTCTCTTTGTAATAAAGGCCAACATTCCATTAGCCTTCTTCACTGCCTGCTGCACTTGCTCATTCACCTTCAGTGACTGATGAACAAGGACTCCGAGATCTCTTTGTATTACTCCCTTACCCAACTCTATACCGTTCAGATAATAATCTGCCTTCCTGTTCTTACTCCCAAAGTGGATAACCTCACACTTATTCACATTAAAAGCCATCTGCCAAGTATCTGCCCACTCACCCAGCCTATCCAAGTCACCCTGAATTCTCCTAACATCCTCATCACATGTCACACTGCCACCCAGCTTAGTATCATCAGCAAATTTGCTGATGTTATTTCCTATGCCTTCATCCAAATCATTAACGTAAATGGTAAACAGCTGTGGTCCCAATACCGAGCCCTGTGGCACCCCACTAGTCACCACCTGCCATTCCGAGAAACACCCATTCACCGCTACCCTTTGCTTTCTATCTGCCAACCAGTTTTCTATCCATGTCAATGCCTTCCCCCCGATGCCCTGAGCTTTGACTTTACCCACCAATCTTCTATGTGGGACCTTATCAAATGCCTTCTGAAAATCGAGGTACACTACATCCACTGGATCTCCCCCGTCTAACTTCCTGGTTACATCCTCAAAAAACTCCAACAGATTAGTCAAGCATGATTTACCCTTGGTAAATCCATGCTGGCTCAGCCCAATCCTATCACTGCTATCTAGATATTCCACTATTTCATCCTTAATAATGGACTCTAGCATCTTTCCCACCACCGATGTCAGGCTGACAGGTCGATAGTTCTCTGTTTTCTCCCTCCCTCCTTTCTTAAAAAGTGGGATAACATTAGCCATTCTCCAATCCTCAGGAACTGATCCTGAATCTAAGGAACATTGGAAAATGATTACCAATGCATCCGCAATTTCCAGGGCCACCTCCTTTAGTACCTTAGGGTGCAGACCATCTGGACCTGGGGATTTGTCATGAAGTAGTCCAACACACTCAGTGGCCGCTTTATGGGATTAATGGAAACACCTAATCAGCCAATCACCTGAAGGCAGCTCAATGTATAAAAGCATGGAAACATGCTCAAGATTCAGTTGTCTAGACCAAGTATCAGGACAAAGAAATGTGATCTAAGTGACTCTGAATGTGGAATGATTGCTGGTGACTTAAGCACCTCAGAAACTGTTGATCTCGTGGGATTTTTATGTACAACAGCTTCTAGTGTTTACAAAGAATGTTGCAAAACACAAAGGAAAAAAGCTAGTGAGCTGCAGTTCCGTGGGTGAAAATGCCTTGTTAATGAGAGTCCAGAGGAGAATGGCCAGACTGGTTTGCGCTGACATTCTTCCACCACTTTGTATGCATTGCTCTACAATCTATGATCAGGATGTGGGTATTTCGTTACACTGTCCTCCACAGAAGGAAACCACCCTTGTCTGCGCTGAGTGAATGAGTATAAAGTGCAGCCTATATAAAGCAGATGTTTTCTTCCCCCAAACACCAGTTAGAATGCAAATCGTGCTTGGCAGACTTCAGCAGAGGCTAAAAATAGATGGTGAGCATCCTTCTCACCTGCAGGAACGGTCCTCAGGAATAAGTGATCTGTGAAAGAGCCATTAGAGAAATTAATAACTTGTGTTCAAGAATGCTGTGAATGAAAGTGGAAATTTAACGATTACTTAACTCTTTGCTCGGCGCACAGCAGTGTGCTTGATCAGCAAAAGAGAATCTCAGAGGCAAAACAAAAGCTTTCTGCAGAAATGGTTAGACAGCCCGTGGACAGAGTGGAAGTGTTTTATGAAATACTTTTTATTTAGAGAAACAGCACAGAACAGTCCGTGCCAGCCCACAGCCGCGTCACCCAGCAATGCACCAACCCTAGCCTAATGACAGGACAATTTACAATGACCAATTAACCTACTAACCTGTAGGTCTTTGGACTGGAGCACCTGGAGGAGGCCACACAGTCACAGGGAGAAGGTACAAACTCCTCACAGATGGCACTGGAATCGAACTCTGAAGCCCCAAGCTGTTAACAGTGCTGCACTGACCGTGCCACTCTTCGAGATCGCAATGAGCTGAATGAAATGACACAATTTCAGCAGGAAAAGTGCGATGTGATGAAATTTGGTACGCTTAAGCAAGGCAAGACTTGCACAGTTAACAGTAATGCCCAAAGGAGTGTTGTAGAGACTTGGGGATACAAGTACACAATTCTCTGTAAGTGAAGGAGTACGTCGTGCTTGCTTCAGCGGATGGGGCATTGAGTACAAGATCTGGGACATCATATTACAGTCTTACAAGACTTTAGTAAAGCTACACCTGGAACATTGTGAGCCATTCTGGCTGCCACCCTATGTGAAGTACGTGATTCAGCTAGACTGCGCAGAAACGATCCACTAGAATCCTGCTGGGACTGGAGGGTGGAATAGACTGGGATTGTTTACCCTGGAGCAGAGGAGGAAGAGGGGTGACCTTACTGAGGTTTATAATGCCAAGAGGGTCAGAGGTAAGATGGATAGTCACAGTCTATCTTCTCAGAGCAAGGGATTGTAGCTTTAGACACAAGTTTACAGTGAGAGGGGAGCGATTTAAAGTGGACCCCAGGTGATGGTGGGTATATGTAAGGAGCTGCCCAGAAATGGTAGAGCCTGATACTATTTATACATTTAAAATGCATTTAGACAAGTATCGGAATAGGGAAGGTTTAGAGAGATATGGGTGAAATGCAACTAGCCCATGGGAGAGTCAGGTTAAAGAGCCCATTTCCATACTATACAACTGTAATGGAACAAAATGCCTGCTTAATAATATCCGTGGTGAGGTGGTTTCCAATGTACCATGTGTTTTTCAAGGTTTCAATGTGGATCTTCAATGTTCATAAGCATTGCTGTGTAGACAGAGGGCAGTCCATAAAAGACCTTGGTTTTGCAGGTGTGATGTCCATAGTTTTAGTGAATGAACCAATCAGGACTTTGTCTTGGAACCTGGCCTCTGAACAGGCATCGCTGGGATGGTGTGACTTGGTGACTGAGATTACAGTAACCAGTACTATACTACACTGGAAGTGATGCAGATTGTATAGTTTCCCCACCGGTCCGATGGCAAGCTCCTCCCCAGCAGGGGAGCACGTTGGAGGTGTATTCCAGCAATACAGAGAAAAAGTTCGAGGAAAGTGTAGGAGCAGTGCTACAATTTTGCCTGACACCAGTCTGTAGCAAATTGGACTCATCAGCTATGGAGACTGTACGCAGGGCACCCCGAGTGGCAGAGCAGTTAGCGGGGACACTGTTACAGCTCGGGGCACGGCAGAGCTCTATTTCGCCGGCGTCTGTAAGGAAATTGAGCATTCTTCCTGTGAACTGCATTTGTTTCTTCCCACAGTCCAAAGACACACCGGTTAGAAGGTTCGTTGGTCATTGTAAGTTGTCCTGTGATTAGGCTAGTGTTAAAGGGGTGGGTTGTAGGGCTCATCGAGCCTGTTCCATGCTGTATCTCTTAAAAAAATAGATGAAGCGGACCCCCTAATGATTTACTTCGGCATTCGGGAAGGATGCTCCGAGATCCTCCCTGAATATATCTCCAGGCAAGTCGACAATTCAGACCGAATTGTATTGAATGTGCCTTTAGTTGCCAGAGGACACGCAGATCACGACCAGCAGAAAGCTCAGCACCATTCACACTGTGATGATCCCCCATGTTGAAACCTGGATGATCTAAGCAGGCATTTCTGGAGAGATACCACCAACACTGTCTCCGCACAACCCTCCAAATCTACCTGCCGGATAATCAACAGTCTTTGTCTCCCACGCCGACCTCCTTAGCTTGAAGAGAATATGGGCAGGAGATAAATAAGAACCCTAAAATGCATCACAAATCACGTCGCAAATGTGTTATATTGACAAGGTAATAAAATTGAAAGACAGGGCCAATCGGAACCTGGTGGAAATGTGACAGCAAAGCAGAAGCTGCCCCGAAAGCGACGAGTGGGGGGGGGGGGGGGGGGGGTCTTTGGGCTTCTGTACCCCTCCCTGGCGGTGATGATGAGAATTCTGATATGGCCGAGTTCGTCACTTGGAATGCAGAGGAAGCCATTGCAACAGCATGCTACAGAAGGGCACTGGATCTCCATCTCATACAGGCAGGTTGTAGAGAAGCAGGGCTGCCTCCGAGAGTCAGTAGAACCCCTTCCATTCAGTGGTACCAAGCTCTGTAAACCAGAGACACAGTGCGAAGGGTCTCGCCCTAAGCGTCGACTGGTTTATTCATCTCCACAGATGCTGAGCTCCCCCAGCATTCCGTGCACACAGTTAGTTTCTAACTAATCACTTAGGAAGCAAGTTCACGCAGCTTGTGGGAACATGCACGAGAAAGCAAAACCAATCTGCTGAAAGTTTGTTATCTGGGTCCACCGCAATACTGATGTAAGTCAAGGCCAGAATCAAGGAGATAAAACTCTGTAAAATAGAGAACATCTCCAACCTCACTCTACTGATTAGCAAATTAAAACTGTTTTAAAAAATGAACTAGATGACAACAAAAAAAGGAAATCACTCGAGTAAAGATTTCTGTTCTACAGTCACTCCTCAAGTAACAGTGCCTGTCACAACCTTTAAATAACCCAGCTCTCAGTTGACCTTTCACTCACCTCTCCGAGCAACCCTAAGCCTGCTAATCTTTGCAAAAAAACATCCTCTCAATTAAAAGGAGCCACATACCTGCGAGCTCCTGGATGTCTGGTTAATTATTAATCGCTAAACACTTATGTAGCAGAACAATTGACAATCTTGTGTAAATTACGTTAGATTAGGCAATTTCTGGGGGAAACTTTAATTCATTAGGAATTAATTGCACACTTTGAAAGGGTACAAAAGTGATAGCGGTACTCTCTGTTTGCATTATTTCCTCTGTTTTACGCTAAGATATCTCCACAAGCAGATAGTGTTTTTTTTTGGTATTGGCACCGATTTAATTCCCGACATTTTCTTATTCTCAAAGCAGCACCAAGTAGATCCTGAGAGGGGTTGACACTAACGTCTCCACAACACTGCGGGTCAAGTTATTGAAAACCAGCTGCACGCAAACCGAATCACTGTAGGGTTTGTTTTCTTCTGCAAAGTTCACCTCGGTGAAACGATTAGAAATTTATCTATCGAAAAACGGGCTGATTTTGCAAACTTGCTGATTTCTGCCACCGGCAGGTGACAAAATATAAATTGCAAATCAGATTCCAGGTCTCGAAAGAAAATAGCAGCAGCATAACAACACTGACATCAGTGGGAATGGGGGGGAGAGAGAGAAGAGGGCGTACAGGAGAGGAAGTTGTATCAATTCTTGCCAAAATGTATTTTTACTCCGATGACTTTGTAATAACCCAAACACCTGCTTTTCTTGAAACTAGCGGCCTGTTGCTTAGAAACTATGCATTACGTGCACCACATCACGAAATTATATTCCATGCACACAATAATTCCCGGGATTTTTCTATTGTCGGTCGGATCAGTATTTGGCCCGTTGTCACGGTGCACATTTAATTACCCTTTCCCACCCCCCCCCAAAAAAAAAGCAGTTAACACTTCACATTCGATTTCAAACGCGTTTCATCCGACTACAGCAAATTCGCGATTGGCTTCACTCACGACCAAATCCGGGCTGGCAGGATCTTTGTGGGAAATGGCTCTGACGGTGCCTGCTCTCCAGTCCCACTGTGAGAGCGGGCCGGGCGCAGGTGTGGACAGGACGCAGAGGAAGCGCCGGCCCGCCAGGGGCAAGGGCAAGGGCAGGGGTAGCGCCAGCGACCGTCCCAGCGCCGACATGCTCCGAGCGCTCGCCCGCCCGCCCGCGCCACAATTCGCATCTCGTGCTGCCCGCACACACAATCGCAACAGCCCCGCTCCCTCCGCGCTCCACGCCCATTGGCTGCCCCGCGCCTCCTCACCCGATTGCTCGGCCCTCACGTCAATCACCGTCTGCCCGCCTCCTCCTCCTCCCCCGCGCTCCCCCGCGAGGAGGCGGCGTCCCGTCGCCCTCCGCGCTCCGGGGTGGGAGTGTGTCGTGGTGGTGCGGGGCCTCCGGCTTCACTTCCACTCAGGAAATAGCTCCGCCGGCCGGGCGCCTCTAACCGCACCGGCTCGGCCGGTGTAAGCGGGCGCTGGGCGCAGCTGCGGCCCGCACGCTATTGGTCGTTTACTGCGGTCGAACTCATTGCAGTAGAAGCCTCCGAAGTTGCCCCGACCAGCGCGTGTAGACGGCAGGTGACAATGTTTTGGTGGGGAGTGAGCCGGCTCATGTACGTGCCGGTTTGTGCGTAGACACCGAGTGCTGGAAGAGGTGGTGGTGGGCCCTCTGCTGGCCGCTGTGAGCACTGCAGCCTCCCCTCCAGGTGCAGAGCCCTGTTTCCCAACTGAGCCGAATCCTCCCTCATGGGCGGCCTCGGGACTTTCCATTGCAGTTGCATGGGCTCTGCCAATACAGAGCGGGTAGGAGGTACTTAGTGGGGCAGTTTGATATGTAGTTACTTGAAATGCACCAATGCCCCCATCATCCGTGAGATGTCCTCTTATAACTACCGTTAGGGAGGAGGGACAGGAGTCTGAATGACCCACACTCACTTCTTGCCCTCTGCCATCAGATTTCTGAATTGTCCATGAACATTACCTCATTATTTTGTAATTTATAATAATTGTATGTCTTGCAATGTATTTCTGTCACAAAGAAACGAGATTCTGCAGACGCTGGAAATTAAGAGTAACACTCAAAATGCTGGATGAACTCAGCAGGTCAGGTTGCATCAATGAAAAGGAATAAACAGTTGACATTTCTAGATGAGACCCTTCACTTAATATAAATATAAATGTAATTAATTTCACTTAATATAAGACAGTGATAATAATTCTGATTCTAATCTCTGCCCTCCTACATGTTTTCCAACCCTGAAAACGGTACGTATCTCAAGGTACTGGAAAAATACCTCCAATCAAGAGCAATGTGAAGAGTTGCAGATATACTGTAGGTGGGAAGGGATTCAATAAAAGGGACCTCCTCTACTTTAGTGATATGCGACGTAGATTGGGGACCACATTGTTGAACACCTTCGTTCCATCCGCAAAAAGCAGGACTTCCAGTGGCCAAACATTTTAATTCCAATTCCCGTTCCCATTCCAACATGCAGTCCATGGCCTCACTTTCTGCCACAATGGGGCCACTCTCAAGTGAGCAACATTTCATATTCTGTCTACATATCAAACTGATGTCATGAACACTGATATCTCCAACATTTAGTAATCTGTCCCTCTGCCTTTTCCTTCTTCAATTCTCCATTCTGTCCCCCCCCCCCCCCTTACCTCGTCTCCTCACCTGCCTATCACCTCCCTTTGGTGTCCTTTCTCCCATAGTCCAATCTTCTGTCCTATCAGATTCTCTCTTCGTCAGCCATGTACCTTTTCCACCTATTACCTCCCTGCTTCTTACTTCATCCTCCCTCCCCCACATACCTGGTTTCACCTATCGCCTTTGAGCTTGTATTCCTTCCCACCACCCCCCCCCCCCACCACCACCTTCTTATTCTTTCTTCCACCTTCTTTTCCTGTCCTGATTAAGGGTCTTGACTGAAAATGTCGACTTGTAGCAGTGTGCTACACACAGCGCTAAAATAACAACACGGAGTCGGTAAACTGCAATCAAAGAATAATTTATTCGAACTTCACAGCCTTGCTTTAAAGCCTCCCTCATCCCGCCCTCCCCGGGCGCGGATGGTCCAAGAGACACGTATTCACAAACCCCCGCAGGCTTTTTCCCTTTGTTGCGGACCTGGCCTTTGTGCCTGCGCGCTGGCTAATTGTGAGCCGGTTCGAGTGCGCTAGTAAGTGGGTCGCCACATAACCCCCCCCCCCCCCAGAACCGGCAATACACCCCCCCAATGTCCACAGTCTGGGCCGGACCCTGTTTGGGAGGTCAGCCTCTGCGCTGCAGTGCCGGAAACTCGACTGGTTGCACCAGGTCCACATGGGCCGGCTTGAGTCGGTCCACCGTGAAAACCTCCTCTCTCCCCCCAACGTCCAGCACAAACGTGGACCCGTCGTTCCAGAGCACTGTAAGCGGCCCCTCGTAGGGCCATTGTAGCGGTGGCCGATGCCCGCCCCTTCGTACAAACACAAACTTACAGTTCTGCAGGTCTTTGGGTACGCAGGTCGGGTTCTGCCCATGCTGCGAAGTGGGTATGGGGGCCAGGTCACCGAGCCTCTCGCGTAGTCTGCCCAGGACTGCTGCGGGTTCTTCCTCTTGCCCCCTTGGGGGCTGGTATGAACTCCCCGGGGACGACCAGGGGTGTGCCGTACACCAACTCGGCCGACGAGGCATGCAGATTGTCTTTGGGCGCCGTGCGGATGCCGAGTAGGACCCAGGGAAGCTCGTCTGCCCAGTTAGCTCCTCGGAGGCGGGCCACGCGAGCCGACTTTAGGTGACGGTAGTAACGCTCCACTAGTCCGTTCGACTGTGGGTGGTAGGCAGTGGTGTGGTGCAGCTGAGTCCCCAAAAGGCTGGCCATAGCTGACCACAGGCTGGAGGTGAACTGGGCGCCTCTGTCGGAGGTAATGTGGGCCGGTACACCAAAGCGGGACACCCAGGTGGCGATCAGTGCCCGGGTGCAAGATTCGGAGGTGGTGTCGATGAGCGGGATCGCCTCTGGCCATCTTGTGAACCGGTCCACGATAGTCAGGAGGTGCCGCGCTCCACGCGACACTGGCAGGGGGCCCACGATATCCACATGAATGTGGTCGAAACGCCGGTGGGTGGGGTGGAACTGCTGCGGCGGGGCCTTGGTGTGCCGCTGCACTTTGGCCGTCTGGCAGTGCATGCACGTTCTGGCCCATTCACTGACCTGCTTGCGGAGTCCGTGCCAAACAAATCTGATGGAGGGGTACACAAAGTTATGAATGGAGTCAAAAACACGTCGCCGCCAAGGTGCCGGAACGACGGAGCGGGGTTGGCCGGTGGCGACGTCACAGAGTAGGGTCCTCTCACCTGGGCCTACGGGGAGGTCCTGGAGCTGCAAACCGGAGACTGCGGTTCTGTAACTAGGGATCTCCTCGTCTGCCTGCTGCGCCTCCGCCAGCGCCTCAAAGGGCATGAATGTTAGGGCGAGAGAGCGCATCCGCCACGACATTGTCCTTTCTCGAGACATGCCGGATGTCCGTCGTGTATTCAGAGATGTAGGACAGATGGCGCTGCTGGCGGGACGACCAGGGTTCGGACACCTTCGTGAACGTGAAGGTAAGCGGTTTGTGGTCTGTGAACGCGGTGAAGGGCCTACCTTCTAAGAAGTACCTGAAATGCCAGATTGCCAGGTATAGCGCCAACAGTTCCCGGTCGAAAGCACTGCATTTGAGCTCGGGTGGCCGCAGGTGTTTGCCGAAAAACGCCAGGGGTTGCCAGCGGCCTGCGATGAGCTGCTCCAGTACCCCACTGACTGCCGTGTTAGATGCGTCCACTGTGAGGGCGGTAGGGACATCCATTCTGGGGTGCACTAGCATCGTGGCGTTCGCCAAGGCTTCCTTTGTTTGAATGAAAGTGGCGGTGGACTCCTCGTCCCAGGTAATGTCCTTGCCCGGACCGGACAGCAGGGCGAACAGGGGGCGCATGATCCGGGCAGCTGAAGGGAGGAAGCAGTGGTAGAAATTGACCATACCTACAAATTCCTGAAGGCCTTTGACCGTGGTGGGTCGGGGGAAATGGCGAACCGCATCTACCTTAGCGGGCAGAGGGGTTGCCCTGTCTTTAGTAATCCTGTGGCCCAGGAAGTCAATGGTGTCGAGCCCGAACTGGCATTTGGCCGGGTTGATTGTCAGACCGTAGTCACTCAGCTGGGCATAGAGTTGACGGAGGTGGGACAGATGCTCCTGACGACTGCTGCTGGCTATGAAGATGTCGTCCAAATAGATGAATGCATAGTCCAGGTCGCGTCCCACCGCGTCCATTAACCGCTGGAACGTCTGTGCGGCATTCTTCAGGCCGAACGGCATGCGGAGGAACTCGAAAAGGCCGAACGGGGTGATGAGAGCCGTTTTGGGGACGTCGTCCGGATGCATCGGGATTTGATGGTATCCTCGGACGAGGTCTACCTTGGAGAAGATCCGTGCGCCGTGCAGGTTTGCTGCAAAGTCCTGAATGTGCGGCACAGGATAACAGTCCGGTGTGGTAGCCTCGTTCAGCCTGCGGTAGTCGCCACATGGTCTCCAGCTCCCGGTTGCTTAGGGCACCATGTGCAGGGGGGAGGCCCATGGGCTGTCGGACCGCCGGATGATCCCCAATTCCTCCATCCTCTTGAACTCCTCCTTCGCCAGTCGGAGCTTGTCCGGGGGAAGCCTTCGTGCGCGGGCGTGGAGGGGTGGTCCCTGGGTCGGGATGTGGTGCTGTACGCCGTGTCGGGGCATGGCTACCGTGAACTGCGGTGCCAGAACCGATGGGAAATCCGCCAGGACCCTGGTGAAGTTGTTGTCGGACAGCATGATGGAGCCGAGGTGAGGGGCTGGCAACTGGGCTGCACCCAGGGAGAACATCTGAAAGGTCTCGGCGTGGACCAGTCTCTTCCTGGGCAGGTCGACCAGTAGGCTGTGAGACCGCAAAAAATCCGCACCCAGAAGCGGTTGGGCTACGGCGGCCAGTGTGAAGTCCCACGCGAACCGGCTGGAGCCGAACTGTAGCTGCACCTGACGGGTGCCATAGGTCCTTACTGTGCTGCCGTTCACGGCCCTCGGGGGGGACCCGGTGCCCTGCTGCGGGTGTCGTAACTCGTCGGAGGTAAGACGCTGATCTCGGCACCGGTGTCGACCAAAAAACGGCGTCCCGACCGCTGGTCCCACACATACAGGAGGCTATCCCGAAGGCCAGCCGCCGTAGCCATTAGCGACGGCTGGCCCTGGCGTTTCCCGGGAACTTGCAGGGCGGGCGACAACGGTGGGCTTCTGCGCCCCACCGCTGGTGGTAGAAACACCATTGTTCGTTGGGCTCCCCATCCCTGCCTCTGGGGCTAGTGGGCTCTGCGGCCGGGCCTGGACTGGTTTGCTGCTGGGAGCGTGGCCGGGTGATCCGTGCGATGGACGCCCCACTCACCTTCTTGGCGTTCCACAGCAAGTCCGCCCAGGCTGCCACCTTCCGGGGGTCGCTGAAATCCACATCGGACAGCAGCAGGCGTATGTCCTCGGGCAGCTGCTCTAGGAATGCCTGCTCAAACATGAGGCAGGGTGTGTGTCCGTCAGCCAGAGACAACATCTCATTCATTAAAGCTGATGGAGGCCTGTCTCCCAAGCCATCCAGGTGCAGTAAACAGGCAGCCCGCTCGCGGCGTGAGAGTCCGAAAGTCCTTAGGAGCAGGGCTTTGAATTCCGTGTACTTGCCGTCCGCTGGGGGAGACTGTACGAACTCCGCAACCTGGGCCGCTGTGTCCTGGTCGAGGGAGCTCACCACGTAGTAGTAACGGGTGTCCTCTGAGGTTATCTGCCGAATGTGGAATTGGGCTTCTGCTTGCTGGAACCATAGGTGAGGTCGCAGCGTCCAGAAGCTTGGCAGTTTCAACAAAACCGCATGAACAAATGCGGCATCGGTCATCTCCGGTCCAAAATTCGTTTAGACCGTCAGGGTCACCAATTGTAGCGGTGTGCTACACGCAGCGCTAAAATAACGACACGGAGTCGGTAAACTGCAATCAAAGAATAATTTATTCGAACTTCACAGCCTTGCTTTAAAGCCTCCCTCATCCCGCCCTCCCCGGGCGCGGATGCTCCAAGAGACACGTATTCACAAACCCCCGCAGGCTTTTTCCCTTTGTTGCGGACCTGGCCTTTGTGCCTGCGCGCTGGCTAATTGTGAGCCGGTTCGAGTGTGCTAGTAAGTGGGTCGCCACAGACTATTTATTAATTTTCATGGCTGCTGCCCGATCTGCTGGTTTCCTTGAATATATGTCTAGTTTCAATTCAGCAGTGGAAGAGGCTCTGTTGGTTCAGGAATGGAAGATGGAATTAAAATGGCTGTCACTGAGAGCAATGTAGAGGAGGCCACGCTGAGAGTGCCCGATGCAATCAATGACAGCAATGGACTCATGGGAAGGACTATCTTACCTGGAAGGACTGTTTAGGCTCTGAATAGTGTGATGCTCAAGGTGTAGAGGCAGGTGTAACACTTGGCACAGTTACAGGAATAAATGATGGGAGGGGCTCTTGCTCCACCCCTTCCCCCCCCCCCTTTACTAGCTACCTCCCCTCTTTCTTTCCAATCCTCATGATGAAGCTCATATCAAAAGGTTAATTGTCCATTTCCCTCCATAGATGGCATTCAGGTTATCAAGGTATCAGGAGCTCACCAAAGTCCAAAGTACACTCCTGCCTGACACCTGGTGCAGGAATCTCTGGTTCCGACTTTGGCCTCATCAGCTAGCTGCCGTCAGAGGAAAGTGCAGGAGTCTTGGGATCATGTTGCAAGGATTGATCGGCAAGGCTGTGGACTCATTTTGGAGGTTCATGTTGCATGTGTTCCTGGATTCTGTTTTTTTTTAATGCTTTTGAGCGGTTTGATCAGGACTGAAGGGAAGAGTGGTTCTGCAGCTTGCAGTGGGCCAGTGGCTCAGCACTGAGGTGAACTAAACTTAGTACTACTGGAAGTACTAACTCACAGACCTCCGTTGATACCCCTGCCCCCCCCCCACCTTACCCCCATCCCTATCTATTATTTCAGTCTGGTTCTCTTTCTCTTTTTTCCCCCCTCACTATAATCTCCCCCCAGCCCTACCTTTCTTTCTCTTTTATTTCCCATAATTCTCCACCTTCCCCCTAGCCCATTTCCCTCCAGCCTATCACTTCCCAGCTCTCTACTTTATCCCTCCCCCCACTTCTTATCCCCCCTCGACCATCCCATGTTACTTCACTCCTGATTAAGGGTTTTGGCCTGAAACGTCGTCACTACCTCCTCCCATAGATGCTGTCTGGCCTGCTGAGTTCTGCCAGCATTTTGTGTTTTTATTTAGTACTACTGGACTTGTGGTTTGCGTTTTGATATTCTAGGTGTTGTTCACTTGCCCTTTGCCCATTGCGCAATTTGTTCTTTGCTTCGTGTGTTGGGTGTTTGATGTTTTCTTGATCGGGTTCAGTGGTGTTCCTATGTTTTGTGGCTGCCTGCAGGGGAATGAATCTCAGAGTTGCATTCTGTGTATGTGGAGGGTTCAACAACATTGCAGAATCATTACTGTATCTTTCTGGTGATGTTGTGTCGTGTTGGAGCTCAGAGTAGAGAGTTCAGTGTTGAGCTTCGTGAGATGATTCAAAGGAATTTTATACAACAGGTCAAGGATTAAAAAGGTTAAGATATCCTTCTCAAAGACAAGTTACCTGAATGGATCAATGGGAGTCCTTAACCCCTATGAGCCAAGGAAACATGAGCCAATAGAATTCAAAGGTCAGCTGAAGAGGTAGCCAATCAAGACCGAGGCAAGTGAACAGGGGCCTTTATAAACACAAACACTACCAAAGAGAAACACCAACGACTGAAACCGTTGAGGATATCATCTTGGTTGGTGATGAAACACCTGTAAGCTAATTGCCAAGTTCGTTGAACACCGCAGCATCAAAGAAGTTTAAGAGGAACGTGAGGGGCAACTTTTTCATACTGATTGTGGTAAATATATGGAACAAGCTACCAGAGGAAGTGGTTGAGATAGGTACAAAACAACAGTTAACAAAGATTTGGGCAGGTACATTGTTAGGAAGAGAGGGATAGGGACCAAATGTAGGTAAATAGGACCAGCTTAAGAGGCCATCTTGGTTGCCTTGCAACAGTTAGGCTGAAGGGCCTATTCCTATGCCATATGATTCCACTTCCTTGACAATATGCCAAGATTTTGCATTCTGGGAGAAGTAAAAGTTACTTGTTGAATGAAATCTTTGACAAGTTCAGAATCTCAGTACAACCACAGGGGAAAACTACGCCTGGATTAATTTCAGACATATATTCCAAAATCTTTTTTTAAGTGTATTTTCGCAATATAGACACAGCTTTTAAAATTGGCATTATTTACTCAGAAGGTGTTCTCAACAGGCATGAGAAGATGTTATCTAAAACTTCGACAAACTTCTATAGTTTTACATTGGAGAGTGTCCTGACTGGTTGCATTACAGCCTGGTATGGAAACAGCAATGCCCAAGAAAGGAAAACCCTACAAAAAGTGGTGGATTCAGCCCAGTCCATCACAGTAAAAGCTCTCCCCACCGTTGAGCACATCTACAGGGAACACTGCCACAAGACAGCAGCATCCACCATCAGGGACCCCTACCATCCAGGCCATGCTCTCTTCTCATTGCTGATATCAGAAAGGAGGTACAGGAGCCTTAGGTCCCACACCACCACATTCATGAACAGTTATTATCCTTCAGCCATTAGGCTCCTGAAACAACGTGGATAACTTCACTCTCCTCAACATTGAACACAATGTATAGACTCACTTTTGAGGGTTCTACAACTCATGTTCTCAGTATTATTAATTAATTTATTTATTGATTGATTATTAATATTAACATTTGTTTATATTTCCACAGATTGTCTTCTTTTGCACCTTGGTTGCTTATCAGTCTTTGTGTGCAGTTTTTTCATTGATTCTATTGAGTTTCTTTGTTCTTCACTGAATGCCTACGTTGGAGAGGGTTCAAAGGAGGTTAACAAAAATGATTCCTGGATGGAAAGGCTTGTCACATGAGGAATGTTTGAGGGCTCTGGGCTTCTACTCACTGGAATTCAGAAGAATGACGGGTGACCTCACTGAAACTTAGTGAATGTTGAAAGGCCTTGATGGGGTTGATGTGGAGAGGATGTTTCCTGTGGTGGGGGAGTCTGACACCAGAGGACATACACTCAGAATAGATGGACATTCTTCTAGGGGTATCCCCGCTCATATGGTTCCCTTGTCCTTGGTAGCAGAAGTCACACCATTGGGAGGTGCTATTGAAAACTAATGAGTACAAGCTACTCTTTTTGCCAATTTTCACAATACAGTGCCAAATAGCTATTGTACAAATGATTGAGAGTGTACTGTACAGTAAGTACAGTACCTATGTACACCATTAAAACTTTAGACTTGGAACAGATCCACATTGAATAAAAGTCAAGGAAGTGTGAATGAGCCTACTTTGAAACAATTGTTTTCATCCGCTGAAGGTTAATAAAAATATTAAAATATTAGTTTTATTTGTCACATTTTCATTGAAGAAGAAGAAGAAGAAGAAGATGACTAACCCTTAACTCGGCAGTGGAGTTATCGGGGCACCGTCATGACAGTGTTTCCGTAGCAAGCTATTCTTGTTTTTACGAGGCCGAGTTGCTAGCTCGACGCTCAACACGACTTGGATTCAAACTCGTGAACCTTCGCTCAGGAGTCTGGCGCTGATATTATTGTGCCACCAAGCGGGACATTTGCATTGAAACATCAAAAATATACTGTGAAATGCAGCAACAAGCAACACAATCTAGAGATGTGCTCGAGGCAGCCCACGCTTCTGGCACCAACATAGCATGCCCATGACTTACTAAACTAACCCATATGTGGGAGGAAACTGGAGCTCCTAAAGGAAACATATGCAGTCACGGGGAGAATGTACAAACTCCTTGTAGACGGTGGCAGGAATTGAACCCTGATCTTACAGCTGGCACTGTAAAACCACCCTATTGTGCAGAAACAAAAGTGCATAATCAAGTCCTTGACACAACAAGGACAAAGAGGACAATGGAAAGCCCAGAGCCAAATACAGTGAGTGAAAAGGAAACTGGTAGCAAAAATACTGGCACCAATACAAGAGTTACAAACAAGAATAGGAATCTAAGAAAGACTGACGTAACGAGTCAATCTCAGATAGAGGCACAGCTGATTGGTGCTTGCAGGAGATCATTCCAAACTGGGCAGAGAGTAGGGTGCAAATAAATTGCTGCAACTTGCAAAGCATGGGCCCTGCAGGCAGCAATTGCCCTGGCACTGAAAACACAAACTGGGGTTGAAACAGCCTCTCCACAGATGCTGTTTAGCCAGAGTGTTTCTGCTTTTGTTTCAGCTTTGGGAGCGGCATGGTGGTATAGTGGTTAGCACAACGCTTTACAGTGCCAGCGACCTGGGGTTCAATTCCCGTCTCTGCCTGATCGCTCTCCCTGTGACCGTGTGGTTTTCTCCCACAGTCCAAAGATGTACTGGTTGGTAGGTTAATTGGTCATTGTAAATTGCCCCATGACTAGGCTAGGATTAAATCGGGTTACTGGGTGGCATGGCTCAAAGGACAAAGAATCTCAATAATTCAATAAATAACTTTACCTTCTAAGTTAACCTTATAGTATTTTCTCTACTGGAATCTGATTGCAGTAAAAATTTCTCTTGTTCATGTTTCTAAATATATATTTTTTGTTTGTATCGAAGTCCCCATAAATTCTCAGACCCAATAGAGGTTTATAAAATTATGAGAACCAGAGAGAGGGTGGAAAGTCCGAATCTTTATCCAGTGTAGGAATGCCAAATATTAGAGGGTATGCTTGTAAGATGAGAGAGGAAAAGTTAAAGGAGATTTATGGTTTGTTTTACATGGGGAGTGGTAGGTGCCTGGAGTGCTGGTGAAAGTCATGGTGTTTAAAAGATTGTTAGTTCAGCATACATATTTGCAGGGAATGGAGGGATGTGGATCATTTACAGGCAGAATAGATTTAGTTTAATTTGGCATCAAGTACAGCACCAATGTTACGGGCTGAAGGGCCTATCCCTATGCTGTACTGCTCTATATTCCATTTTCTATAGTTGAAAAAAAAACAGATCTTATTAGCAGGAATTTTATATTGTACGTTTAGCATCGCTGAGGTTCAACTGTACACCTGTCACCACACATGATATCCCCAGAAGAGTATGCACTCCACTGAGGGACTGGAGTGACTTATTTTTGTTTACTCTTAAGCTAAATGGTATTATTTTATAGATTTAGCTGCGATAGGAGAGGAAAGTCTTGAAGGTTTTTGATAATGGGGCAGCACAGTAGCATAGTGGCTAGCACAATCATTTTACAATGCCAACAATCACTGATTGCGTTTGTTCCCTGCCACCGACTGTAAGTTTGTACATTCTCCCCATGACTGTTATGTTTCCTCCAGGTGCTCCGGTTTCCTCTCAAAGACCAAAGAGAGTTGTGGGCATGCACTGTTGGCACCAGAAATTTGGTGAAACTTGCAGCACAGCACAAAAGAAAAACAATAATGCAAGTGACTCATTTCTCTGTATGTTTTGATGTACACATGACAAATTAAGCTAATCTTTAATCTTTTACATGAGAGATTCCGGCTGTTGGTGTAGTGGCATCCACACTGGACTTTGAGGCGAGTGGTCTCAGATTCGAATCCGGCCGGCTCCTTGCACGCTTTCCATCCGTGCGGGCTGAGCGTGAACTCAGGTTTTGTAGAAAATAGACAAGTGGTAAAGAAGTAGCAAGGTTGCCATTAGGAGAGGAACTAACACACAAGAGATTCTGCAGATGCTGGAAATCCAGATCAACACACACAAAATGCTGGACGAACTCAGTAGGTCAGGCATCACCTATGGAAATGAATAAAAAGGAAACATTTTGGGCCAAGGCCTTTCATCAGGACGGAAAAGGAAGGGGGAAGAAGCCAGAATCTTTTAATCTCTCTACATTAGAATACTGGGATGCATCAAGCAGCAAAGTTGCTTTCAGCTTGTTTTAAGATTCAAGATTCAAAAACTTTATTGTCATTCTAACTGTGCATCAGCTCTGCAGGGCAGAATGAGACAGCATTTCCCAGGAGCAGTGCAATCATAACATAACAAACGCAACACTAAATAATAAACATAACAATAAATCATAAAACACAACAGCCACATGTCAGTTAAAAACAAGTTATAAGTGTCCAGTGCAAGTTAAAAGTGTCCAAAGCAGAGTCAGATAGAGC
The DNA here is from genome assembly GCF_048418815.1 of Hemitrygon akajei. NCBI lineage: Eukaryota > Metazoa > Chordata > Chondrichthyes > Myliobatiformes > Dasyatidae > Hemitrygon > Hemitrygon akajei. The sequence goes on from NC_133127.1 coordinate 28,901,155, forward strand.
AGCTATTTAGCAGTCTGACTGCCTGTGGGAGGAAGCTGTTTAGTAGTCTTGTGGTTTTAGTTTTGATGCTCCTGTAACGTTTACCTGATGGCAGAAGAACAAACAGTTCATGGAGAGGGTGTGAGGGGTCGTTAATGATGTACCGTGTCTTCTGGAGGCATCGACTCTGAAAGAGGTCTTGGACAGAAGGTAGGGAGACCCCAATAACCTTCTCTGCTCCCCTAACCACCCTCTGCAAGGCTTTTTTGTCGGCAGCACTGCAGCTGGAGTACCAGGTTGTGATGCAAAAGGTCAGCACACTCTCAACCACTCCTCTGTAGAATGTAGTTAAGATGTTAGTGGGGAGTGATGCTTGTTTAAGCTTCCTCAGAAAGTGCAATCTCTGCTGTGCCCGTTTCACAATCCCAGTGGTGTTCCTGGACCAGGTGAGATTGTCCGAGATCTGCACCCCAAGGAACTTGATGTTTTCCACTCTCTCCACTGTGGAGCTGCTGATGCTGAGGGGTATGTGCTCAGGCTGAGACCGTCTGAAATCGACGATCATCTCCTTGGTTTTGGTGACATTAAGCATCAAGTTGTTGTCACTGCACCAGCTCTCTATGTGTTTAACCTCCTCCCTGTACATTGTTTCATCATTTTTGCTGATGAGCCCCACCACTGTGGTATCATCAGCAAATTTAATGATCAGGTTCTCATTGAATCTGGCTGCACAGTCATGTGTTAGCAGTATAAACAGCAATGGACTAAGCACACAGTCTTGTGGGGAAATTCTAGATTAAGAAGCATTACTGTAGATTTGGGTCTGGGCCCATTTACAACCCAGAACCAGCAGTATGTACTTGCACATATCCAACTCAAGATGCCTGAACATCAAAGGAACCTTAACTCCGAGCAGCATGCTTAGTGCAAACTTGTCATTGCTGTTGGATCTGGTCAGCAGATCCAAGTAACCAATATCCACCAGTTCCCCAGAAGAAATTTCCCTGTGACGGTTATTGGAGAAGTTATAGGTGGGAGAGCCACTGGCAGAGTCCTGACCCTTCTCTCTCCATGGAAAAGCCTTGTTGCCAGCTGGTCTTTCAGGGACCGTGGAAAGAAATGTATGCCTCAAATCCTGCTCTATTTACCTTTCACTAATTTCTCAGTGTGGTCCTTCTACAGATACTGGCTCTCAGTTCATCAGTTTAAAATCAATCTCTCAAATTCAACACCAGTTCCATCACCTGAAGAGGTTGGATGTAAGATATCTCATTCTGCATATATTCAAATATTTCTTCAAGAAGCAGAGGGGAAAAAGCTGTTCCTCAAATGTTGAGTATGTGCCTTCAGCCTCCTGTACCTCCTCTCTGATGGTAGGAATGTGAAGAGGGCATGTCGTGAGTGATGGGGGATCCATAATAATGGATGTCATCTGTTTGAGGCATCGCTTTTTGAAGGTGACCTGGAGGCTGAGGAGGCTGGTGCCCACGATGGAGCTGGTTGAGTTTAAAAATTTCTGCAGCTTTTCACAATCCTGTGCAGTGACACCCCCATACCAGATGGTGATGCAATCAGTTTGGATTCCCTCCATGGTACATCTGTAGAAATTTGCAAGTATCTTTAATGATATACCAATTCTCCTCAAACACTGAACGAAATATAGCCACTGTCATGCCTTCTTCGTAATTGCATCACATGTTGGGCCCAGGATAGATCCTCGGAGATACTGACACCCAGGAACTTGAAACTGCTCTCCCTTTCCACTGCTGATCCCTCAATGAGGACCGGTTGTGTTCCCTTGACTTCCCCTTCCTGAAGTCCACAATCAGTTCCTTGGTCTTAGTGCAAGGTTGTTACTGTGATATCACCCAACCAGCTAACCTGCCTCACTCCTGTATGCCTCCTTATCTCCAACTGAAATTCTGACAATAGTTGTGTCGTTAACAAATTTATAGAAGCTGTTTGAACTGTGCCTAGCCATACATTCGTAGGTGTAGAGAGAGTAAAGCAGTGGACTCAGCACATATCCTTGAGATGTGCCACTGTTGATTGTCAGTAAGGAGATGTTATTTCCAATCTGCACAGATTGTGGTCTTCCAGTGAGGGAGCCAAGGATTCATTTGTAGAGGGAGGTTACTGAGGTCCAGATTTTGGAGCTTGTTGATTAGAACTGAGGGAATGACTGTATTGAACACTGAGCTGTAATCAATAAACAGCAGCCTGACATAGGTATTGCTCTTCTCCAGGTGATCCAAGGCAGAGAGCCAGTAAGACTGCATCCACTGAAGACCTATTATGGCAATAGACAAATTGTAACGGGCAAGAGAAAATCTGCAGATGCAGGAAATCCAAGCCACACACACAAAATACTGGAGGAACTCAGCAGCACCAGGTAATGGGTCCAGATTCTTGCTTAGGCAGGGGCTGCTTCTAGCCATGACCTATCTCATCAGAGTAGATGTGAGTGCCACTGGGCAATAGCCATTGAGATCGCTCATCCTGATATGATTGTCGCCCTTTTGAAGCAGGTGTGAACCTCTGAATGCAGCAGTGAGAGACTAAAGATGTCCAGTTAGTTGGGTCAGGTTTTTGGATCCCTACTGGGGACTCCATCAGATTGAGTTAAACTGCTGCAGGATCCTGTAATGTGTTGCATTGTTTCTGGTTTCTCTGGGCATTTTCTGCATTTATCATCTTGAATTTGTTGGTCTTTTATTATGAAATTTTGATGATTTTTTTTGTATGTTAACCACCTGGTCCTGTATTGTTACAAAGATCCCTTCTGTTTCTGGGAAAAGGTCTCCCACCCTGAGCCAGGTGTTCAACAATTCCTTGTCGACATCTAGTCTGCTCAGATCGTGGGGATGTCTTCCATGGAGGGTCACGCTCTTCCACTGGTTAACTTTTTCTTCAGTATTGATAATTCCTTCATTTTTCTGGGTTGTGCTCTCATTTAAGTTTAGTGGTGTATACTTCTAATCAGAATTGCATATGCTTGCATGGAGTGCCTAACCCTGTTTTCATTGATAAAAGTACATCCTTAGAAGTTTTATCTGACTGTTGTGTAGATTTTTATATGTCTGTTATTTCTCTTCCTCCTTCTGTCCTAGGTAGTGTTAACCTTATGTTCGAGTGTACATACTGTTTTCTAAAATTTGTAATTTCAGTTCTTATATTTCTTTGTAAATTTTCCTCATCGGTTTCAGACCAAGATATTAAGCCAAATGAACATATTAATATGGGTATAGTGAAAGTGTTTATTGACTTTGTTATATTTTTACTATTGAGCAGATTTTTAAGCCTTGAGGTAAATTCTATCAAAAATTTAATAACACTATTATTATTATTATTATTATTATTATTATTATTATTATTATTATTATTATTATGATACCTCTTTTTGCACATTTTGTCTTCTTTTGCACTTTGGTTATTTGTCAGTCTTTGTGTGTAGTTTTTTGTTGATCCTATTGTATTTCTTTATTTTACTCTGAATACCTGAAAGAAAATGAATCTCAAGGTGACCTATGATAATAAGTTTACTTTGAAATGGGACCTTCGGCCCAATAAGTTCATACCTGTCGGCAAACACGCAGCTATATTAGTCCCCTGCTAATCCTATTTTACTTTATTGCCAACCTCCATGTAAATGAAAATTATTCTAAATTTCATTACGTGTTCTTTCCTGGCTCAACTCAAGGTGTTCGTATATGTGTTTGCAAACAAAAGGAGATGACACACATGTTCAAGGCTAGAAGAAAACACTTCATTAAAACTATGACAAATGCAATACAAAAGTAAAATCAAATCTCTGCAGCCAGTAAGTGGTAGCAGTACAGCAATCAAATTACTACCTGTCCTCTAAATGAGCTGATCTGGGGAATACTTCCACACAGCCTCTCTGCTCTCTCTAAATTGAAGTCTAACTCCAACTCAACATACTCTGACTCTCTTTGATCTTCCGTTCTCTATCTTAGCACTAGTCATCAGCTGTGACCTAGCCTGGGATAAAGCTCTTTCCTCTTGCACCAAGAAGGTGCTTCTTTTATACCCTTCACTGGTATCCATGCATTTGGTACCTGCACCTGCACAATGAACTTGCCTTCTCTCAGATTAAAAGTCTGATGCTCTACCGAGTGAGCTATCCGGGCTCTACTTGCCTTCTCATGAAAAACATTTTTCACCATGTTCCGCTGTTATGGCTGTAAACTTGTACTCCCATTAACTTTCACAAAACACTGCTGTGAACTGGTTCTTTTGTACTTTCTCAGAACAATCCCTCCCCAACCTAACAGCACTTTGTCTTACAGATTTGCATTTTATTTTAGCATTTACCAAGGAGGAATCACATTTACCTTTTTCCTTACACTCCATCAATGACTTTATAGCTGTAATTTTTTTGTGGGAGGGAAGTGGAGTTCCGTAGGGAAGGTATGTGGTCGTAGGAAGAACATGCAATTCCATGCAGTCAGGATTGAACTCAGGTCCTCGGCACTGTGAGGCAGCAGCTTTACTAGCTGTGCTGCCTAGTTCATAGTGGACTGGACCTCAAGCAAAGACAGGACAGAGTGCAGGAAGGAGACGGAGATCATAATGCCTAGACAACCTTTCCCTCAATGTCAGATGAATGAGGGAGCTTGTCATTCACTTCAGGGAGCAATGTGAAGTCCAGGTCCCTGTCTGCATCATTGGTGATAGATGGCTGAGATGGCTCAAGCTCCTGGGTGTATATATCACCAACAATTTGTCCTGGTCCAGCCAAGAAAGCACACTAGCTCTTCTACTTTCTCAGAAAGCTAAGGAAATTCAGCATGTCCCTGATGACTCTTAACATTTTTTGCAGATGCACCATGGTAAATATCCTATCCAGATACATCACAGCTTGGTATGGCAACTGCACTGCACAAGACTGCAAGAAAGAGCAGAGAGTTGTGAATGCAGCCCAGTCCACTACACAAACCAGCCTCCCCTTCCATTGATCCCAGCTGCCCCAGGAAAGCAGGGGCAATAACCCTTCCCACCCCAATTATTCTCTCTTCTCCCCTCTTCCATTGGGCAGAAGATTTTAAAAAAGCCTAAAATCACACCTACCAAACTCATGGATAGCTTCCAGTCCCCTGTTATCAGATTCTTGACCAGACCTGTCATATACTGAAGATGAGTTCTTGATCTCCCAATCAAAGTCAAAGGCAATTTTTTCAGAATCAAAATCAGGTCTGTTATCACCAGCATGTGATGTGAAATTAGTTAACTCAGCAGCAGCAGTTCAATGCAATACATAATGTAGAAGAGAAAAAAATAATAAATAAATAAGTATATCAATTACAGTATACACATATTGAATAGATTAAAAGACATGCAAAAATCAGAAATACTGTATTTTTTTTTAAAGTGAGGTAGTGTCTAGGGATTCAATGTCCATTTAGGAATCGGATGGCAGAGGGGAAGAAACTGTTCCTGAATTGCTGAATGTGTGCCTTCAGGCTTCTGTACCTCCTACCTGATGGCATTTAAAGGAAAATAAAGAAATACAGTAGAATTTATGAAAAACTAATGTACAAAAGGAGATAAATTGTGCAAATAAAAATAACACTAAGAGCATAAGTTGTGGAGTTCTTAAGAGTGAGTCTGTAGATTGTGGAATCAGTCGAGAGTTGTGTTGGGTGAAGTTATCCATACCATTTCATTGTAGGGTAATGACTGTTCCTGAACCTGGTAGTGCAGGACCTCAGGCTCCTGTGCTTCCTACCCACTGGTAGTAGAGAGAAAAGAGCATGGCCTGGATGGTGGGACCGAGGTGATGGATGTTGCTTTCTTGTGACAGTGCTCCATGTAAATGTGCTCAATAAGGGGAGGGTTTTGCCTGCGAAGGACTGGGCTGTATTCATCACTTTCTCTGGATTTTCTTGTCCATGAGCATTGGTGCTTCCATACCAGGACATGATGTATCCTGTCAGGATACTCTCCACTGTGCCTCTATAGAAGTTTGTCAAAGTTATAGATGGTGTGTGGAATCTTCACAAACTTCTAAGAAAGTAGAGCTGCTATTTTGCCTTCTTTGTAAGGGCACTTATGTGCTGGTCCCAGGACAGATCCTCTGATATGATAACACCAAGGAATTTAAAGTTAATGACCCTGTCTACTTCTAATTCCCTTATGAGGACTGGCTCATGGACCTCCGGCTTCTTCTCCATACTGTATAGTCAATGATCAGTTCTTTGGTTTTACTTTAAATGTGAGGTTCTTGTTGTGGCACCACTCAGCCAGATTTTCAGTCTCCCTCCTATATGCCAATTCGTCACCACCTTTGATTTGGTCAACAACAATGGAGTTGTCAGCAAACTTAAATACAACATTGGAGCTGTACTTAGCCTTGCAATCATAGGTACAAAGTGAGGAGTGCAAGAGGGTAAGTTCATAGCCTTGTGGTGCACCTGTGCTGATGGTGGATGTGGAGAAGAAGTTGGTACTAATCCATGATGAGTTTCAAGGGGACGATGGTGTTGAATGCTGAGCTATAGTCAATAAAGTGCATCCTTATGTATGCATCTTTTTTGTCTGGGTGTTTCAGAGCTGAGTGAAGAACCAATGAAAAGGTGTCTGCTGTTGACCTGTTGTGATGGTCAGCCCTTGACCTTCACTGTTTACCTGCACTGCAGTTCCCCGTAGCCATAACATTATATTGTGTGTTCTGTCTTCTTTTCTACTACCTCAACATAATTATGTATGATGTGGACTATCTGAATGGTGTGCAAACAAAGTTTTCCACTGCATCTCAGTACTTACTTATTGCCTGCTACACTGCTGGTGTTGAGGCAGCAGTGAAGACCTCCATCTCTATCTCTGTCTGTCCGTACCATTACACACAGATAAAGTTTCTTCATTGCTGTTTCCATAACGATTTTTTGACCAGTCAGGGTTGTTAGCTTGAAATCCTGAACCCATAGAACCAGTAGACCACTCTTAGTCTGGTCTCTGCCCTTTGACCTGTTTGGCATAGGTGACCATACCAAGAACCAAAGCACAGGGCCCTGACTCTAGCCAGCATAGATCTCCAGGTCATTGAGGCACGCAAGCCTCCAAACCCTACACCAAGGTTGTGATCCTCTTGGAGAACATGTGACAGTAGTAATGAACTAAACATTGACAACAGCTTAGCCTATAGACTCGACAATGAGGTATTTCTTCAGTGTGAGATATACACCACCAATGATGGTTTATTGTTAAATTTACTCACTGTACTATATAATGTGATTTCTCATTTGCAATTTTTTTATCAACAGAGCTGTGCAGTGACCAAATGGAAAGCTTTGCATGATCCATGCATTATTAACAGTGGCAGCAAATAATCTCCTAATTTATGATAATTAGCTAGCAGCCCGCTGTGAGATGTAGGGGAATCTGAGGCTATAAATAGAAAGCTTCTAGCTGGGGTGATCCATCAGCAAAACAATTGAAGCCTGCAGCCTTCAGAAGGTAAGGCAATAAATTTAAGATTACAAAAAAGAGGAACAGTAACAGCCTTGGCAACAGTGAGCTCTCCTGTGGGATATAAATCTCCTGTCAGCGGGAGGTAATGAAAACCGTGAGATGCAACGAACGCTACAATCAGCTCCAAAGGCAAACTTATTTTGCGTGCAGACTTTGCCTTCTGCGTGAATGTTCTGCCCAAGCAGAGATAGAGTCCACGAGCCGGGAGAAAAAGAGAAAGAAAAGGAAGCTGAGGAAAACGACCACGGAAACTGACTGAACTCCCACTCCGTGAAGGACCTTTCCTGCGTTTTGGAGTCAATCCACTGAGGGTCACATGATACTCAGCACAGACAGTATAATCTGAGACAGAATTAGTGAGGGGAGAGGGCATTACAACAAATAAAAAAAATTACAGCAACATGAACAGCCAAGGCTGTGCACAATGGTGTTGTCAAACAAAGGATGACACCCAGCAACATACAGAGATAGTAAGACTAAAGCTATAGAATCATACATTATTCCCATGAAACTCTAATAATCTGCTATCTGACTACTTAAAATAGGTGGTGAATCTGTGGAATGCATTTCAACAGATAGCTGTTGAGGCCAAGCCATTAGGTATATTTAAAGCGGAGGTTGATAAGTTTTTGATTAGTCAAGATGTCAAAAGTTCTTCCAATCCCCCAACGTAAATTGGCACATTTTCACCCTCTTTTCCCCTCCCTAAGTCAACAATCAGAACTTTAGATTTACTGACTTTGACCCAAAAGGTTGTTGTGCCACCATTCAACCAGGTGACCTATCTTGCTTCCGTATGCTAACCCATCATCACCTGTGTTCAACAACAGTGGTGTTGTCAGCAAATTTGTATATGGCATTGGAGCTATGCTTAGTCACACCATCATGCAAGTAGGAAGAGTAGAGTGGGGCTAAACACGCAGACTTGAGGACTGTTATGTTGATGGTCAGCAAGGAGGAGATGTTGTAACTAATCTTCACTGACTGAGGTCTGCTGTTGAGGAATTCAAGTATCCAGTTGCAGAAGGAGGTACAGAGACTTGATGATGGGCTTAGATGGGATGATCGTATTGAATTCCAAGCTGTAGTCAAAAAACAGCATGAATTCCTGTTGTCCGGAAGGTCCAGAGTAGAGTGAAGAACCAGGGAAATCACATCTGTTGTTGACCTGTTGTGGTGGGAGGTAAATTGAAGTGCATATTTTTTCTTAGCGTGTCGCACCAGACAGTCAGCCATTCTTGTCTGGCACGTGGTGTCAGGATTGGTCTCCTTTCAGATTAACCGGGTCATGATATGAATGTTCTTGACTCAACCCTTGTATTTTTTTACAAGGCCAAGTGGCTAGCTTGACGCTCGACCCGGCACGGATGGAAAGCATGCTCAGGGGTGGCCCGACTTGGATTCAAACTCGGGAGCCTTCGCTCCGGAGTCAAGCACTGATGTGGATCTAGGTCATCATTGACGCAAGAGGTGATTCGCACCATAACCAACTTCGCAAAGCACTTCATTACAGTTGATGTGAGCACTACTAGACAGTAGGCATAGAGGCAGGCTATTCTTGGGCACCAGTACAATAGATATTTTTTGAAGCAAGTGTGAACCTCAAACCTCAGTAGCGAAATGTTGACTCTGTCTACAACTAGTCAGTTGGCCTGCACTGAGCTTTAGTACTCAGCCAAGCACACCGACTGAACCAGACACCTTTTGTAGATGTGGTTGTGTCATAGTTCTCCTGATCAAAGTATGTACAAAAGGCATTGAGTTCATTCAGGAACAATGGGTTATTGCCATTTATACTAACCAACCTCATCTCGTTGAAAGTAATATTGTGCAAGATCTGCTACAACTGGCAAGAATCCATGTGTGACTCCAGTTTGGTACAACATTACCTCCTAATGGTCTCGAAGGTCTTCTGGAAGTCCTACCCAGATTTATATAACTTTGGATCACCAGCACAGATCAAGTCCTCAGGGAGACTCAGAGTGGTTTTGTGAGTACACACCTATGCACACATCTCCATATGAGACTAGTAGTGACTGTGGCAAATTCATTCAAGGCTGATGGTACAATGTAAAGAATATTTAAATTCTATCTTCCAATGCATTTTATTTTTTTCCTTTTCTGTACTTAGCACTGTTACTCCACGGGATGACTGACCAGGTCAGCACTTAGACCTACGTCATTCAGGAAGCAATAAAGAGTCCAAACATTGCTGTAGGTTGCAGCAACAGTGAAGACAGATCAGGTTTCCCTCCCTCAAAAACATTAGTGAACCAGATAGGTTTTTAGAACAATCTGATTGCCTAATGGCCATAATTACTGATGATAATCATTTAATTACATTAATTAAAATTGCCCAGCTATTGTGGTGAGATTTGAACTCACTGGTCCAGGTCTGCTGAAGACAATCTAATACTCTAGCCACCATGATACTGGAGGAGCTTTTTACAGCCAAGAAACATTTAAGAAAAATTAATTTTCCACAGAAAAGATCCAAATATCAATGAACAAAGCTGGTAAGGTTCAACGGGTCACATTAACCAAATTTTGAATATGATATGGCCAAGATTAAAGACCAATTGTAACACTTTTTCTCCCTTTCTTCATGGAAGCTTTCTGACCTACTGAGTGCTTCTGGACTGGATTGTGTTAAAATTCATTAAACAAGATTAACACCCACAACATACTGGGGGAACTCAACAGATCAGACAGCATCTATGGAGGGGAATAAATAGTCAACATTTCAGGCCGAGACCCTTCATCAGGACTGGAAAGGAGGGGGAAGAAGCCAAATATGAAGGTGGGGAGAGGGGAAGGAGTACATGCTGACAGGTGATATGTGAAATCAGGTGAAGTGGAAGCTGGACGGGTGGGGAATGAGGTGAGAAGTTGGGATTGATAGGTGGAAGAGCTAGAGGCTGAATAAGAAGGAATCTGATAGGAGAGGGGAGTTGACCATGGGAGAAAGGAAGGAAGTAGAGAACCATATGAAGGTGATGGACAGGTGAGAAGGGGTGAATTTCTCCAGCATTGTATGTGTCTTGCTCTGGATTTCCAGCATCTTCAGAATCCCTTGTGATTGTCATTAACCAAGCTTGTACTGTTGAATGAAGGGTCATGACCTGAAACAGCAACTGCCCATTTCCTCTACACATGTTGCTTGAACTGCCAAGTTCCCCAGCAGTTTTTTTTTACCCCTCCGGATTCCAGCATCTGTAGTCTTCTTGTGTCACCAAGACATGAGATGGAGTGGCTGGAGGAGTGTGGCAGAAGGTGTCCAGTCAGGATGGGACAGAGTGTGAACATGAGTCAGAAATAGAATCCTAACTGTTGAATACCACTATATATGGATTATGCTGGGTCACTTACATTTTGTTTCAACAGCAAATTCATGTCTACCATAAATTAAGAATCTGTAAAGATCTTTCTCTGGCCACTAAAGTTGAATCCACATTGGACACAGCTCACTTGCAGATTGGGAAATTTTTCTTTCCTTGTTGAAAGGGACCAATTCTAAATCATTATAATGCATTGAACAAAAGATGATCACAAAACCAAGAACATTACCTTACTATGTTGCTCTCTATTTTTTTGTACTACATATTTATTTTTATACATTTCTTATTGGAATGTACAGTATAGTGATTTTTATGTATTGTACTGTACTACTGTTACAAAACAACAAATTTCACAATATATGCCAGTGATAATAGATGATTCTGACTCTGAAGACTGATAGAACATCAGGCATTATAAGATGGTCAGAATAAAATGAAGAGGATTTTTTTCTCTTCTGAAGAGCCTTGGTCTGACCTCTTCTGAAAGGTCTGAGAAGTGGGGGCTGTGCACATCCATCAGAATAATACTGGGGTTTAGGTCATATTATGAGGATATGCTGCATCAACATAGCTTGGGTTCCTCTTGAAAGTAATCTGCTTAAGATGGGGAGGAATTTCTTCAGCCCTAGGATCGTGAATCTGTGGTATCCATTGCCACAGAGGGCTGTGGTGGCCCAGTCACTGGGTGTATTTAAAGAAGAGATTTTTAGATTCTTGATTGGTAATGGAGATTAAGAGATATGGGAGCAGATGGGAGAATGGTGCTGAAAAATAATCAGCCATGATATGACTCGATGGGCTGAATAGCCTGATTCTTCTCTTGTACTTTATAGTCTAAGATGTTTACAATGTGAAAAGGATTCAGTAGGGTGGATAAAGGGAAAGGATAATGTTAACATTGGTATTTGAATACTTGGGAGCAAATTTGTAAATTTCTTTATATACAAAAAAGCTAACAGAAGATGGGTTGTGTGGATACGCCCCCCCCCCCCCCACCCGTTGACAGTGCATGCTGGGACAATTAGGGTATGTAAGATTGAGAATAGTAGATTTCAGGATGTGAGGATATTATGTAATTGGGAGCCAGAGTGAAAGGAAAATAATGAAGGTGGGAGGAAACAGCATTAAAATAACACTCAGCTTTGATCTAAGTGAATACAGATCAGGCTTGGGAGTCTCAATGGCCACCTGCTGCTTCTTTGCCATCTCAGACATTATCTCTCCTCTCTGCCCTCCCATTGAGCAAGAGATGCAGAAGGCTGTAAGTACTTGAACCATCAGGTTAAAGGACAGCTTCTATCCCATTGTTGTAAGACCACTGTATGATACCCTCGTATGATAAGATGGACTCTTGACCTCGTGGTTTCCTTCATTATGTCTTTGTAATTTACTGTCTTTCTCTGTGACACTTTATTCTGCATTTTTATTGTTTTCCCTTCTACAATCTCAATGTACTGTTGTAATGAATGATCTGAGTGGATGGCATGCAAAACAAAGCTTTTCTCTGTAACTTTGAACATGTGAAAATAATAAACCAATTTAGCAATTTTCCAATTTAGTTCTAATGATATTATCACATAATTTGTGTAAATTTAATCTTACTTTTGTTCTGATGTTCTTCAAAATAGGCATAATAATGACTTGATGGTATATTTGGAGGTAGAATAAATCCATTAGTCTGAGTGTGAGCTAACTTGCAGAGGGAACATGCAAGAAAATGGAGAAATTTCTAAAGCAACAAATGGAGCTGTACTGCAAGTTGCAACAAATCACAGCACCGCAACATATTTATGGAGAATTCCTGAGGGAAATTACACTATCGCAGCAAATTGATTTGAGTGCTGCAGCCAATACAGAGGTTGGTATGGAACCTCAGTGTGAAACTAAAATAGTGTTTCAGGGTAAAATGAAGACAGAAAACAGTAACTGTGTATCAACCCAGGCAATGATCAAGAATATTGCAAGAAACTTCTCCTGAGAGTTGGGAGCATCATAATGATCTCTGATCACAACATCTATAAAACATGACAATACTGCATTAAAGCATTGGGAAAATTGGCATAAGATAAACATTTGAAATATGGTACAGTGCTGAAAACCCCTTGAGAATTGACATAAGGCCATAAGACCATAAAACACGAGAGCAGAATTAAGCCATTCGGCCCCTCCAGTCCATTCCACTATTCGATCATGGCTGACTTACTATCCCTCTCAATCCTTTTGACCTGCCTTCTCCCTGTAACCTTTGACTCCCTTACTCTCAGCCTCTGCATTAAAAATATCCAGTGACCTGGCCTACACAACCGTCTGTGGCAATGAATCCACAGATTCATCACCCTTTAGCTAACAAAATTCCTCTTTATCTCTTATCGAAATGGACATTCTTGTATTCTGAGGTTGTGCCCTCTGGTCCTAGACTCGCCCACTATATGTAACATCCACCTTAATAAAAAGCTGTCATTGCAACTGATAAACTCAATGAAATGTGAGCATCGCTGAGAACTAATTGACAAGCAGTGGGGATCTAAATTTTACAAGGGAGAAATAGTGTGGATAAAAGGTCTATAAAATAAATGAAAAAAAGCTGGAAGTATTCAGTAGGTTGAGCAGCATTTGTGGGGAACCATTGTTGATAGGTTTTTGCATTATTCTGCTATCTCTTCAATATTTTCTGTTTTTTAATTTACTGAACTGCTCTCAGGAAATGAAGGATGAAGGAATGTTTTGGAAAATCTCAATTCAATGATTCTTCAAGTCAAATGGAAACCCCACCAAAAGATGCAGCTTAGGCTCTGGAATATGAGCTCCAGATTCCCTGAGAATTACAAACATTATCTCGGCTTTAAATTCATGGGCCTCCTGTCCTCCTTAAAATGTAACTGAGATTTATCAAAATATGACCTCATAGAGACAAGTTATGAAAAAAATACTTGGTGTGATCCGGAGTTGATCAGAAAGCCTGTAGATCATGTCTAAGGTGACTTGGGGGGTCTGCCTCTGTCTTGCCCAAGGGTTGCCCTCTTGGTGACTATCTGTCACCCAATGGCATGTAGTACCTGATGCCTGAGATCACCACCTGAAAACTTCCACTCTAGGGAAGAAGGATTCCAAGGTCTGAGTCCAACCCTGGACCAAGGTAGAGGTTGGCTCTTCTATCCTCCTATTGTAATTACTGCCATTTGCATGAAACAGCAGCCTGGTGCCATGTGAACTCAGTCTCTTGACATATTGGCTCTGAATCTTTAGAAGGACGATTGCAGAAGATTGTCAACATTCTCACCTTGGTCGTGGAGGGAGGGGGTGTTCACAGAGGTGCCAAGTCAGTAGGATCTCTCCAGATGGCAGCATGGCCAATCTTATCCCTGCCATTCCATCATTGCTATTATTCTTGAGGTCACCTGGATGGCCATCTGCTGAAGCTCGTGCTGAGGTCGATGCCAGAACTGTTTATAACCGTTGAGGCCAACCAGGAGAGCGTCTGAATTACCCAGGTCATCAGCAGCCATTCAGCTCACCTGTTGCTGCCATTGGGCTTGGACTGCCTGGTTAATGTGAGCGCAAGGGAAATAGTTCAATATTAATAAGTTCTTTGTTGTGTTCTGATTCATTGCTTTTGATGAACACAAATGGTGACTGAGGTAAGTATGGAGAACTTGAAATAAAAGTTCAATCTTCTTATTGCGCTCTTCTTTGGGAAGAGGTTGAAAGGATTGGGTGCAGAAAATGGATAGCCTGATGGATTCCAAGACACAGACACATCATGTTACAGGGTTGCTCTAGTGTCTGATGGTGTCATCACTGATTAACTGGACTCTGAAAACTTGCACTCATTCCTCAACTACACTTGCTCTGCCTGTGCACAAGTATTGCAGCATGGCCCCTGTCACTAAGCAGTTCTAAAGTTTGAACAAATAAATGGCATTTTTATATAGAAATTGACTAGACAGATAAAAATATTGATCAATTGGTGACTTTGAGATGTAACACTGAGCGTCATAGGAAGTCATTCCTGCCTGTGGCCATCAAACTTTACAACTCCTCCCTCGGAGTGTCAGACACCCCGAGCCAATAGGCTGGTCCTGGACTTATTGCCACTTGGCATGATTAACTTGTTATTATTTAATTATTTATGATTTTATATTGCTATATTTCTTCACTATTCTTGGTTGGTGCGGTTGTAACAAAACCCAATTTCCCTCGGGATCAATAAAGTATGTCTGTCTGTCTGTCAAATTTAAAGATTCCAAAGTCTGCTTCATTTCCTTAGATTCTTGAATGATAAGGTCTAAATGACTCTTGAATTTGTCCATTCTACTGGTTAAAGTCCAGACTGCATCGGCCAACTCATAAATTGCGGCCGCGAGGTCACTGCCCGAGCCATCACTGCGTTGTGCTTCCACAGGCTCAGAGGAACCGTCTGACAAGCAGGCCTCATCATCGCTCCCACATCTCTCAACTGCAGACACCCCCAGGAGTGCAGGGCCAGCAGCACTAGCGCCAGTAGGATTTCCACGATTTGTCCTTTTAACCATTGCTGTTGCTAAAGTTATATGAGAGCCTTATAAACAGGTTGTAAAGAACTTCTTGTATTCAGGGAAGCGCCCAATCAATGACACAACATCATGAGACCCTCTTGGTTTGCCAACTGGCTCTGGCCCCATGTTGTGCAAAGAGAAGCTAAGCTCTTCAAAGACTTCTCTTGCCTTGGTTGACTGCACACTATCTGTAAGCAATCCTTGCCTGCACATTATCTTAACCCTTGCCTTGCTGCAACATCCACAATGCCAACAAAAACTTTAACAAACTACTGTATGTACAGTGGAGAGCATCCTAACTGGCTGCATCAAGGCCTGGTACAGAAACACCACTCATGAAGAATGGAAAAGTCTACAAAGAGTGGTGGATTCAGCCCAGTCCATCACAGGCAAAGTCCTCCCCACCACTGAGCACATTTACGTGGAGTGCTGTCACAAGAAAGCAGCAGCCATCTCCAAGGACCCCATTACCCAGGCTATGTCCTCTTCTCACTACGACCATCGGGCAGGAGGTACAAAAGCCTTAGACCCTACACCATCAGGTTCAGGAACAGTTATTACCCTACAATCATCAGGCTTCTGAACTGGCATGGATAACTTTACTCGCTTCAACTCTGAAATGACTCTACAATCTACAGACTCACATTCAAGGACTCCTTACAATTCATGTTCTCAGTATCTTTCTTTTATTAGTTTCACAATTTGTCTTTTGCACATTGGTTGTTTGTTAGTCTTTGTTTATGTATCATTTTCCGTAAGTTCTATTGTTTTTCTTTATTGTATTGTAAATACCTGCAAGAAAATTAATCTCAAGGTGGAATATGATAACATACACATACTTAGATAATAAATTTTACATTGACTTTGTCTTTGACAATGGCGAATCATTGCTGCTCAGTCAGATGGAAATGAAAGAGGTGGAAATATATTACCCTGCTCCTTCTACTCTTTACCTCCTCATCGTCTTTGAATACCTCTTCATCTTTTCCCACTAGGAAGGCCAGGTACTGCAGAGCATTTCATGATTGGTCAAGGTCATTGAAACTCCAGTCCAAAATCCTAAGGATCTGTTTCTAATAGCAATCAGGCTCTCTGGGGAGTTCAGCTGGTGACTGGGGTTTGGGACATGGACAGAAATGTCAAGATCCTCGAGAAGGTGGCAGTGAGCTGATATCTTGGATGGGAAGAATCAGAAGAGGACCATGTGAAATTGAGAGCATCACAGCAAAAGCAATGACATTGCTGTGTTATGCATGAGCACACGTAGCAGAAACAATGCAGCTGGTGATGCACCAGAAAATAAATGGAGGGCATGGGCCTGAGTCGCATCTGTGCTTATTTGCAAATGTTTAGCATTGAGTTTCAGAAGACTCTTAGTTCAAGTTTATTTAATTTACACATTACTATTTCACCCACTTTTAACCCTGGAGTTACTGAGTTTACAATAAATACTTCTGATGGGCCTCCGAAATAATGAGTTATCTGGTTTAGTGCATGTGAAGGAATGGTCAAAGGGATGTCCAGATCTCACTTCGTTTTCTAATCTTTTGGTAAAATGGTCAAATAGAAAGATTTTGAACCAATTTCAGTATTATGAATTGTTTCCTCAGAATGGAACCAGGTAGAAAGTGGCAACCATAGAAGTTTAGGTTGCAGAAGTAAATTAGCTCTTAAATTTAAAAAGAAAATGAAAACTGTAAACTAAGAAGGATTGCTGGTTAAAAGGTTTCATCTTGTAATGAACCATTTCAGATGTATAATCACCTGTTATGAGAGGCTTCAACAGTGTGATTTTAAAATCTCTAAGCAAAATGGTTACTAAAGAGAGCTTCTTGTAGTTCTACCAAGTCAGAGATTAATTTCCCCAGCTTTGATATACAATTGAAAGTTCAGTTTAATCTCCAGTGGATAACTTCAATAGACACACAACAAAAAGTCTGGTGTTTGCAGATAACAACATCGGATGTGAAATTACCCAGTCTTCAGCATCATCTCCTTGAAAACATTTTGCAATTTATGCCTGATTGGGAATGACAAAAACAATTAACTAAATTGTTTTCATATGAATGTCCTGATTATATTATGTGAAATCAGGAACTTATCTGTTTGGTTTTTCCTCAGACTGAGCTTTTATTTGTCACGGTGTCAGGGAATTGCAAACTGAGGTCAGGTTACCATAACTATTAATCCAAAGATTATGAAGGTTAATGCTTTTAACTTGCATGCAGATAGTTTGAAGTTGAGAACCAACTTTCAAACTACTTCTCCCCTCCCCCTTCTTTTCTTTTCCATTCCCTATTCTGGTCCCCCTCTTATCCCTTCTTTTCTCCTCATCTGCCCATCACCTTCTCCCTTCACTTTCTCCCTTCATTCACTCTCCTCTCTTATCAGATTCCTTTCTCAGCCCTTTGCTCCTTCCACCCATCAGCTCCCAGCTTCTTACTTCATCCCCTCTTCCCTCACCACCTACCGTCCCACTCACCTGACTTCATCCTCCAGCATGTACTCTTTCCCCTTCCCCCACTGTCTTATTCTGGTTTCTTCCCCCTTCCTCATGATGGGTATTGGCCCAAAACATTGACTCTTTATTCCTCTCCATAGATGCTACCTGACCTGCTGAGTTCCTCCAGAATTTTGTTTGTGTTACTAATTATTGTCACATGTAACTTACAGGCACTAATTGGTTTTGAAAAGACAAGAACGGCTTCACAAGCAAGCATCAGTGTCTATGTAGGGAGCATGATATGGACACACAGCAGGAGGCCTTTTAAAAGATCTGCTATGGAAATTGACAATGCTTTTGACAGGAGGACTGCCTATGAGCAAAAAGGGAAACTGCTGGAGGAACTCAGTGGGCTCAGCAGTATCTGTGGTGGGAAAGGGATGGTCGGCATTTTGAGTCTGAGAGTTATAGAGCCAGTATAAAGAGGTGAGAGAGGGGCAAAACGGAAGCTGGTAGATGATAAGGTGTCCAGATATGATGGAAGTAATGGGCAGATGGGAGGGGAGCGTTTGAGACAGAGGCTGGTAGGTGATAATGGAAGACGGTTAAGCCAAAAGAAATTGGGCAGATGGACACAGATGTGAGAAGGAGAGAATAAGAAGAGCCAGATTTGGTGCAGAGGTGCAGATCTGGACAGAACCTAATGAGGGAGCAAATAGGAAAGGTAGATCAAGGGCAAAAAAAAAAACAGGTAGGTGATGAGCAGATGGAACCATTGGGCAGAGGATAACAAATCTAGTTAATAAGGGATGGTGAAGTGAAAAGAGAGAGAGAGAGAGCCTGGGGTGGGACAGTAGGAGAGGGAAAGGTTACCTTCAGTTGGATAATTCAGTGTTTATTCCATTGGGTTATAGGATACCCAAGAGCAACGTGAGATGTTGTTCTTTTAGTCTGATTTGTCCTCAGCCTGGCAATGGAGGAAGTCAAGGACAGATAGGTGGGGGAATGGGAAAGGGAGTTGAAATGGTTAGAAACCAGGAGTTTAGCATGTCTTGAATCCTGATGCTTTTGGCTCTTCAGAAGTCAAGAATGAGACATAAAACTTGCTAATTATGGCCATTTTATTAAATGTTACAAGAGCAAAGAATGAAAAAGAGGGAACTGAGAGAACAAGTGACTAAAGAAAAAGCTGTTGTGGTTGTGTCGTACTTAGACTAGATAAAACAGATTTTAAATGATGACAATTAACCCATAAAATAGCCAGATTCAAGTAACGTGACACCTGCTACGGAAAAATAAGTTTCTAGAAAAAAATCCAAAAGCAACTGTACTTGAATGACTGGAAAATTCACTGAACCATTACATGTATATACGGGATTATATAAAAATATAAGCAAATTTAGGAAAGTTAAGTCAAAGTCAAATTTATTATCACAGTACGTACATATGTGTTACCATATACTATCTTGAGATTCATTTTCTTGCAGGCATATACAGTAGGATTTATGAAAACCTATACAGAAGCAAAGACTAACAAAAAAATCAATGGTAAATGACAAGAAAAATATCAATTCTACATTCGAATCAACAGACGGCTTTTGCAGATAGAGTGCAGGCATCCACAAAACGGTCAACTGGTCTGTAATTGATGTTGCTGATCTAGAGAAGGGCACATTGAGAGCATTAAGTGTGAAAGACTGGGTTGGAGGAGGTGCATGGGAGTCTATGCCTCTCCTGAAAAGGCTGATTAGGTCCCTGGGTAGTGGTGAGGGAGCAGGTGTAGGGACAAACTTTGCCCTCCCGCAGTCACGGGGGAAAGTGCCTCGGAAGGGAAAGGGATGGGTGGGGAGGGATGAGCAGAATAGGGTATCACAGAGAGTGTTACCTGCAGGAACCAGAAAGGGGTGGAAAGGGAAAGATGCAGATGATGGTGGAATCCCTTTGCAGCAGGTGGAAATGGTGGAGGTGGAAGGCTGGTGGAGTGAAAAATGAGGACGAGGCGAATTCTATCTCTGTTCTGCCTGAGGAATGGTGGGGGGGATGAGAACAATCATCCAGGAAATGGGGGAAATGTGACTGAGGACTCAATGAATTATGCTCGTGGGGACATTGTGACAATACTTAACTCCCAACAGATGTGCTCCCATTGCTGGTGTATCCTTCTGTGGAAACGTGTTCAAATCTAAAGTATTGAGGTAAAGTCACCCATTGAAGCTATTGAAATTATACTTAATCATCTGTTATTTTATTCGTAATTAAAATGTTTAAAAATATGTAGTATTTTAAGATTTAGAGATTTATCCACTAGGTCTGCCCTGTTCTTGCCTTTTTGTAAAGGTTATGCGTCAAACCAGTACCTTGTAAAGAATTTATTGACAGTCAATAGGCCTTCGTCATTAGTTTCTCACAAGGTATCATATTTCACCCTGCCTCTGTCCTTAACTCCTGACCACACATAAAAACTTCCCATTAAAGTTCATCAGCTGGCAAACATGAGTTTTCAGAAAATGTTGGAGGAACTCAGCAGGTCAGGAAACATCCATGGAAATGAACAGTCTACATTTCAGGCTGAGACCCTTCCCATCTTCATTGCTGTGGATGCTGCCTGACCTGCTAGGTTCCTCCTGTATTTTGTGTTCTTGCTTTGGATTTCCAGCAACAGCACAATTTCTCATGTTTATGAGTGTTCACAGTTCAGGAATACAAAGGCAAATTCTGTGGCCTGTTTATTTGCTTCATAGCTTAGACAGGTTAACAGTTTGTGGAACAGGGGATTAGATCTAGAATTTATTTAAATCTTACATCCATCCCACAATGGGAGGAAATGTAAAAATCTTTGTGTTATGATTCCATTGCAATGTACAGACGTGTGAATTTAATGGCTTGTAGAAAGAAGCTGTCCCGTAGCCTGTTAGTCCTGGCATTAATGCTGCGGTTGTGTTTGCCAGACAGAAGCAGCTGAAACAGTTTATGGCCGGGAAGACCGGTGTCCCCGATGATCTTTCAGCCTTCTTTCTGTTGCTATAAATGTCCTCAATGGAAGGAAGTTCACGTCCACAGATGTATTAGGTTGTCTGTACCACTCTGTGCAGTGCCTAGCAATCAAGGTTGAGGCAGTTCCCGTACCAGTGGTGATATGGCCAGTCAGTATGTTCTCAGTGGTGCCCCTGTAGAAGGTCTTGAGGATTTGGGGGCTCATGCCGAACTTCTTCAGTCATCTGAGGAGGAAGAGATGCTGTTGTGCTTTTTTTGCCACAAAGCCAGTGTGTACAGTCCAGGTGAGATCATTGGTGATGTGTATACCAAAGAACTTGAAACAAGTCACCCTCCCAACTGCAGACCCATTGATGTTGATCAGGCCGAGCCTGTCTCTGTTCCTCCCATAATCCACAATCAGCTCTTTTGTTTTTTGAACATTGAGGGATTACTCCCAGTCTGTGCATCCAAACCCCATCTTACACAATTTAAAAAACAAAATTTTTGTTCTGCCGAGGACCCCAGCAAGACTATTTATAAATACATAAATTGTAAATGCATTGATTTTAGAGTCAGAGAGATACAGCATGGCTGACATCTACTAAATTCATGCTGACATTCACCCTTCCATTTAGACTAATCCAACATTATTCTCAGTTTTTATTCTCCCTAAATTTTCATCAACTAGAAGCGAATACAATAATATAAAAGCAAGGATGAAATTCTGAAGCTTTATTAGGCATTGGTCAGACTTCATTTGGAGTATTGTGAGCGGTTTTGGGTCCCTTATCTGGAAAAGCATGTGCTGGCATTGGAGAGGGTCATGAGGAACTTCACAAGAATGATCTTGATGGCTTTGTGTTTGATGGCTCTAGGCCATTCTTGCTGAAGTTTAGAAGAATGGAGGTTGATCTTATTAAAAGCTATCGAATATAGAAAGGATTAGATAGAGTGGACATGGGAAGGATATTTTCAATAAGGGAGAGTCTAGGACCAAGAAGTACAGCTTCAGAATACAAGGTTGTCCCTTTAGAACAGAGACGAGGAGGTTTTTTTTATATAGCCAGAGGGTGGTGAATGTGTGGATTTTGTTGCCTCAGACAGCTGCAGAGGCTATGTCATTGTGTATATTTAATGAAAAGGTTGATACAGCAGGTTCTTAATTTGTTAGAGCAGCTAAACACAGAATTTCCCAAATTGTACTGTCATTGAGCTTGTGGAAATAGTGTGTCCTTTCCAATATTCTTTGGCAAGGAATTCCAGGAATGGTATAAGGAAACCAGAAGATGTATCACTAGCCAGGTCTGTACTGAAGCAAGTCATCTCTGCTGGCATAAATCCAGGTAAAATTTACAAACTAACTGGATGCTTTAAAAGTTACAGGCACATTGGATACTCTATTTTTTTTTTAAAGATGGCATGTGAAATTTCTCAAGATGCTAAGGAAATTTGATTTGTTGACCCATTGACCCTCATCATTTGTTTTTAATGCACCATAGAAAGCATCCTACCTGGATGCATAGTGGCTGGGTATGGCAATCTCTCTGCATTTGACTGCAGGAAACTGCAGAGAATTGCCAGTCTAGCTTAGCACATCACACCAGCCTCCCTTCCATGGTCACTATCTGTATTTCTCACTGCCTCAGTAAAGTAGCCAGTCTAATCAAAGACCCCACCTACCCTGAACATTCTCTCTTCCCCACTCTTCCATCAGGCAGAAGATGCAAAAGCCCAAAAACACCAGGCTCAAGGGGAGCTTCTACCCTTTTTGTCTAACTTATCACTCTAAGGAACTATTTAATAGTCTTTTATAAATATTTCCCTAGTATGATAGGTTGGACTCTTGACCTCACAATCTACCTTACTATGAGTTTGCATCTCTCTATTTACCTGCTCTGCACTTCCACTTTATTCTACACCTGTTATTGTTTTACCTTGTACTGCCTTGATGTACCATGTAATGATCTGTGTGAACGATAAACTTTTCACTGTACCTGGGTACCTGTGACAATATTAGACCAGAATAACACACACACACAATGCTGGAGGAACTCAACAGGTCAGGCAGCATCTATGGAGAGGAATAAGAGTTGGTGTTTTGGGGCAAGACCCTTCATCCCTTGAGTAGGAGATAGAAATGAGAAGTAAGGGTTAAGGGGACAATGAGGCTAGTAGCAGTGAATGGGGGATCTCCAGAGTTGATGAGGTTGACATTGACTTGATGCTCCTGAAGCCCAAAATATCAACTCTTTATTCAACTCCATAGATGCTACCTGACCTGCTGAGTTCCTCCAGTATTTTGTGTGTGTGTGTGTGTGTTACTCTGGATTTCCAGCATATGCAGAATCTCATGTATCAATAATAAACCAGTTCCAATTCCGATTCCATTAATGGTCACTTATAAACACGTGATTTCAAGGCAAGAAAGTCTTCTTCAGTATTCACCAGGGAAAAAAGACCTTGGCAATAATGGGGATGACTTACAGCGGACTGAAATGCTTGAGCATATAGACATTAAGAAAGAGGATGTGTTGGAACTTTTGAAAAGCATTAAGTTAGGTAAGTCACTGGGACCGGATGAGATATACACCAGGCTACTGTTGGAAGTGACGGAGGAGATTGTCAAGCTTGTGATGATCTTTGTGGCATCAATAGGGATGGGAGAAGTACTGGAGGATTGGAGGGTTGCAAATATTGTTTCCTTGTTCAAGAAAGGGAGTAGAGATAAACCAGGAAATTATAGACCAGTGAGTCTGACTTCAGTGGTGGACAAGTTGTTGGAGAAGATCCTGAGAAGCAGGATTTATGAGCATTTGGAGAGAAACAATCTGATTAGAGATAGTTAGCATGGCTTTGTCAAGGGCAGGTCATGCCTTACAAGCCTGATACAATCCTTTGAGGGTGTAACAAAACACATTGATGAAGGTAGAGCTGTGGATGTAGTGTATATGGATTTCAGTAAGGCATTTGGTAAGGTTCCCCATGCAAGGCTCCTTCAGAAAGTAAGTAGGCATGGGGTCCAAGGAGACCTTGCTTTGTGGATCCAGAATTGGCTTGCCCACAGAAGGCAAAGGGTGGTTGTAGATGATTTGTATGCTACAAGGAGATTGGTGAACAGTGATGTTCCTCAAGGATCTGTTCTGGGATCACTACTCTTCGTGATTTTTATAAATGACCTGAATGTGGAGGATCAGGAAGATCTTGGGGTATATGTCCTTCGGACACTCAAAGCTGCTGCGCAGGTTGACAGGGTTGTTAAGAAGGCGTATGGTGTGTTGGCATTCATCAACTGTGGGATTGAGTTCAAGAGCTGTGAGGTAATGTTACCGCTATATAAGACCTTGGTCAGACCCCACTGTTCAGTTCTGGTCACCTCATTACAGGAAGGATGTGGATACTATAGAGTGAGTGCAGAGAAGATTTAAAAGGATGCTGCCTGGATTGGAGGGTGTAATTTAGGAGAATAGGTTGAGTGAACTTAGCCATTTCTCCTTGGAGCAACGGAGGATGAGAGGTGACCTGATAGAAGTGTATAAAATGATGAGGAGCATTGGTCGTGTGGACAGCTAGAGGCTTTCTCCTAGGGCTGAAATGGCTAACACAAAGGGGCACAGTTTTAAGGTGCTTGGAAGTAGGTACAGAGGAGATGTCAGGGGTAAGTTTTTTATGCAGAGACCGGTGAGTGTGTGAAATGGGCTGCCGGTGGCGGTGGTGGAGGCAAATACAATAGAGTCTTTTAAGAGACTCTTGGATATGTACATCGAGCTTAGAAAAATAGAGGGCTTTGGGTAACCCTAGGTAATTTCTAAAGTAAATACATGTTCGGCACAGCATTGTGGGCCGAAGGGCCTGTATTATGCTGTAGGTTTTCTATGTTTCTGTGTTCCTATTAAATCTTGAGCAACACACCCAGAATGCTGGAGGAAAATAGAGGGCTATGTGCTATGGAAATTCTAGGCAATTTCTAGAGTTGGTTGCATGGTCAGCACAACATTGTGGGCCGAATGGCCTGTAATGTTCTGTAGATTTCTATGTTCTAAGGGCATTATCCCACAATGGGAAACATCTTCTCCACATCCACCCTGTTGAAACCCCTGGGGATCATATATGCTTCAATAACGACCTTACAGTTTAAAAACTCCACCTGATGCCATGTGCAAAGGTGATAGAAGTGCATTCTTGATGTGCAAACCATAAACTCACAAAGAGAGGAGAAGCTGCTGCATTCTGGTTTTCACCAAAACGTGCCTCAACAACATGCCCAACTCAGTGCTTCAACTCGATGGGATGACTCTGTTCCACTCAGACAGAAATCCAAAAGAGGTGGAATCTGTGGGGACATTAACAAAGAATGGTGCACAAGCTCATCTGTGGTTAGCAGTCACAGCTCTGGGGAAGTTGAACATCTTATAAAAAAAATGCCTGCCATATTACCTGCTCAGGGAATTTACAGATGGTCTTTTCATAATTGCAGGAGACTTCAATTATGTTAACTTGCAGGACATTTTACCCAAATTCCGCCAACACGTCACCGTGGCCACTAGGGAAACAAACAGACTGGACCATGTTTACACAAATGTATGTGGTACTTTCCACACACTCATCTTGATCTCTCTGACCACATCTCCATAATGTTAATCCCAGCAGATCAACCACTGCTGAAAATGGAGAAACCAGTCAAGACAACCTTCACTGTATGGCCTAATGAGGCAATCTCTGTGCTTCAGTACTGTTTTGGACAGATTAATTTCCAGGTGTTCAAGGAGGCCACCACAAACAGAGAAGGCACAGATCTCGAGGAATATGCTTCATCTGTCATCAGTACATCAGTAAGTGTGTAGACAATATTGCTACCTCAAGAATAGTCATCTTACGGCCCAACTAGAAGCCCTGACTGAAAGCTGAGCTGTGCTCCCTACTGGAAGCCTGGGATGCTGCCTTCAAGTCTGCTAACAGACCAGCCCTCAGTGCAGCCAGGAGAAATCTCTTCCTGGACATCAAGAGGGTTAAGACCACCTTTGTTCAAAAAACAAATTCAGGAGCACCTATCCAATAACAATTCCATTGTAGGTGGCTGAGAATCAAGGGCATTACTGATTATGCAAGGAAAAACAACATCAACTGTATCAACAACACACACAAAATGCTGGTGGAACACAGCAGGCCAGGCAGCATCTATAGGGAGAAGCGCTGTCGACGTTTCGGGCCGAGACCCATGTGTTGTTGTTTGAATTTCCAGCATCTGCAGATTTCCTCGTATCAACTCTATCAGTGATGATTCCTCCCTGATGCTCTAAACAAATTTTATACACGCTTTGAGGCTTGCAACATAATGCCAGTCATGAAAGCTATCCCTCTCCCAGGTGAGTAGCCACCCGTCTGTAACAGCAGCAGATATAAGAAGGACTCTGCAGAGTCAACCCTCGTAACGCAGCCGGGCCTGACTACATCCCAGGCCAAGTACATCCTCAACACATCACTCATTCAGGCTGGTGCCCCCACATGCTTCAAATCAGCCAACATCATCCCTGTACTGAAGGACGCTACACCTTCAGAACTAAATACCTACTACCCATTGGCACTGACGCTAATCGTCATGCAGTGCTTTGAATGGCTGGTAATGGCGCATATCAGAAATTCCATTCCTGCCACACTGGACACTCACCAATACATTTACTGACAGAACCGTTCCATGACAGATGCCATAGCACCTGGCCCTGACACACCTAGAAAACAGGGAGACTTATGCAAGAATGCTGTTTCTGGATTTCAGTTTGGCATTCGACACTATTGTCCCACAGATTTTGGTGACTAAACTCCAAATCCTTGGTCTACACACACTACTCAGCCTCAAACCTCAGATGGTCACGATGCACAACTGCTCCTCTCTCCCTAGCATGACATGACAGTGGTGAGGGTCATCACTAACAACAATAAGGCAGCCTACAAAGAGGAGATGAAGAGCTCGAGGTGTGGTGCTAGGAAAATAACCTCCCCTTCCTCATTGCTGACAAGACAAAGGAGATGGTTATTGACTTTAGAAGAACTCACACCATTCACACCCCTTTCTGCATCGGCAGTACAGCAGGTGAATGTGTGAACAATTTCAGCATGCATCTTGCATAATCTATCATGATCCCAGAACACACCATACACAATTAGGAAAGCTCACCAACTTTCTGAGGAGGCTGAAGAGAGCTGAGCTACGTACATCTACACTCACGTCATCCTAACAAGCTGCATCACCACATGGGACGGAAACAGCACTGCGGTGGACAGGAAAACTCCACAACAGTTAGTCAAGTCAAGTCAAGTCACTTTTATTGTCATTTCGACCATAACTGCTGGTACAGTACATAGCAAAAACGAGACAACGTTTTTCAGGACCATGGTGTTACATGACACATTACAAAAAACTAGACTGAACTACAAAAAAAGAGAAAAAACACACAACAACTAAACTAGACTACAGACCTACCCAGGACTGCATAAAGTGCACAAAAGAGTGCAGGCATTACAATAAATAATAAACAAGACAATTGGGCAAGGTGTCAGGCCAGGTGCTGGGTATTGAGGAGTCTGATGGCTTGGGGGAAGAAACTGTTACATAGTCTGGTCGTGAGAACCCAAATGTTTAGGTGCGTTTTCCCAGACAGCAGGAGGGAAAAGAGATTGTACGAGGGGTGCATGGGGTCCTTCATAATGCTGTTTGCTTTGCGGATACAGCGTGTAGTGTAAATGTCCGTGATCCCAACGCATCAGGCACCAGCCTACCTCCCATCAAGGGCATGTAGTACATACAAAAAGGCGTCCGAAAAGGGCCAGTTGAAGGATTGCACCCACCCTGCTAATGACCATTTATCCCAATTGCATCCAGGAGGAGGCTATGTGGCATCCATGCCAGACCACCAGACTCAAAGTTAGTTCCTTTTCCCAAGTGGTAAGGCTGATCAACACCTGCACCCAGTAATCCACCCCCCACAACCCCACCACCACTGCTTTATCATTCCCTATTGGAGTCACCTTCTGTACTGACACTCTTTATGACTTCACAATCAATCTATGTATAAGCTATCTTACGTATTTATATTTAGTGTGTTTTTATAATTACTGTGTTCCTCATCTTTTTGGGTGTGTTCTTTTTGTGTTGCATGGGATCCAGAGGAACAATTATTTTAATCTTCTTTACACTTGTTAGCTGGAAATGGCATTAAACTATCTTGAATCTCTTGCCTCAGTGTCAGTAGAGGAGGGGAGTCGGTAAGTACTTTCTTGTACCTGTCTTGCTGCTTTACACGTGCTAATGAGCTCATCAAGCAACAGCTGTGTTCTCTATTTTGGAAAGATATCAGCTGCAGTGACATCACGAGACAAGACCATATTTGTAGGGAGCACTGGCAGAGCAGCCTGGTGTTGCCAGGGTATCCACACCGGGGACTAGTCTAAAGTCATTTTACTGTGATGTGATGGAGAAAGTTTGATTACAGCTCCTGGGAGTTTAGATTGAATGAATGTGATGATTATAGCCAGAAAGTAACAACTTAATGAAGTAAAAGGAAGAAATAGCAATGCTGAAGTTGGTGCTATTTACACTCAGTGGACATTGTATTCAGCACATCTAATAACCATCACCGACACTTTCTACACTGTAGCCGCAAGGTTCACTTCAAGACTCGACATGTTAAGCATTCAGAGATGCTCTCCTGCACACCACTGTTGTGACATAGTTTTCCTGTCAGCTTGAACTAATCTGGCCATTCTCCTCTGAACTTTGTTGGCCAGAAACAAATTAATGTTTGCTAACAGAGCCAATAAAGGTACTTGTCAGTAAATAGAGAGCTGCCCTGTACCTAAATGATCATTATTGTTGATGGTTAATACTTGTGGGTTAATCCTTATAACACCTCTCTCACTAAAAGGTGCTTTTGCCCACAGAACTGCCGCTCACCGGATGTTTTGTTTCACACCATTCTCTGTAAACTCAAGAGAATGTTGTTGTGAAAATCCCAGGAGATCAGCAGTTTCTGAGATACTCAAACCACCCCATCTGGCACCAACCATCATTACATGGTCAAAGTCACTTAGGACACATTTCATTCCCATTCTGATGTTTGGTCTGAACAACAAATGAACCTCTTGGCCATGTCTCTGTGCTTTTTTGTATTGAATTGCTGCCTCATGATTGGCTGATTAGATATTTGCATAAAACGAGCAGGTATACAGATTACCTGATAAAGTGGCCATTGGTGTATATAAATTTATATGTATTTCGATCAATCATCAATGATCATGTTTTGGAATTAATTCAGACAGCCTATTCTAATTGTGTCAGTATAATAACTGACCCTCTCTTATGTTTTTAGAATATTTGGGTGCTGATTTCACTGGACAGCAATTTTTTTTTCTCAAGTGTGGCTTCCTGGGGAAAGTAAAAATTAAAATTAAAATTATTTTGAACTCCATGGAGCATGTGGGGATCCTCCGATATCCAGGCAATCTTTCTCTTCTTTCCTTTTTTTCTTTTTTTAGACAAGGGTTAAGGGGGGCGGGGGAGGGTTAATATTATTTTTTCTCTCTCTTACTATTTTATCATTACATTTATTCTTGTAATTTTCTAAAAATTTAATAAATAAATTTTTAAAAAGTGTGACTTCCTCAAAAAAAAATTTCTGTTTATGATAGACCACTTGAAGCTGAACACAAATATAATTTCAGACTACTTGTATCATGCAGGAGTTTGGAGAAAGAAGTGAACTTTTATTGAATATAATGCATTTAATTGCATAACAGTGCTGATGCTTTGCAAAAGTTCAACTAAGCAGAAAATGGTTTGTTGATGATTTTCATTTGTACTCAGTGTCTGAGGCTTCTTGCTTAAGTGTCCAACAATAATCAGCCAGCATGGATGGATTCCAGTTGCCCTGATACCATTTCTCTGTGGCTGCAATGTCCTGGTGAAACCTTTCACCATGCTCATCACTGACTCCAAGATTTGCAGGGAAGATGTCTAAATGGGAATGCAGAAAATAAATCTTTAGTGATATATTGCACTTTATGGATTTGTATGCTTGAAGCATGTTGTCAACCAGCTGCACATAGATTGGTGCTCTGTAATCGCAAAGAAAATTTTCAATAACAGCCTTGAATGGCTTCCATGCGATTTTGTCCGGTCAGTTTATTGTGCAATAATTTGGAAGAGAACTTGCAGGACCCAAATAATACCTGAGTAAGGAGACAGAAACCATAAACAGTTATCAAATTCACTTCAATAACTGCAGATTTCAAACAATCATTCTGCCTTGTTTTTCCAAAGCATGATCTTCTTTATGGTAAATAATGCCTTTTGAATTCCAAGGTCAAAGCAAATGTATAATCAAGGTCCGTGTATGTCACAAATACTACCCTGAGATTTATTTTCATGCAGGCATTCATAGCAGGACAAAGAAATACAATAGAATCAATGAAAAGCTACACAGAAAGACTGACAATCACTGAATGTGCAATGTTCAGTAATTAGAAACAGCAGGTTTGGAGGATTCACACAACACATCAATGACAATCCTTATGAAACCCCCTGGCAGAAATATGAACCAGGGCATTACACTTAGATGTGAAATTGACAAATTCATCAACATTCGAGTATGAGGAGGAAAATAAAACAGAAAAGTCAACTTCCTCTTGAGGCAATAGATCACTCCATCGTGGGGTCAATGTGTTAGTAAAAGAAATATAGCTGAAAGCCAGTCAGATTATATCGCTTCAGTCTAGAACGGATAATTATTTTGCTGGATTTCAAACCCCTTTTCATTCTGTTATTTGTTGTATAGCAAACTTGTTTCAAATTACTAAATTTTATGCATTCTACTAGCATCTTTGCTTCATTTAAATATTTTGTCCTCTGGATGACCTCTGGACAATGGCTCCACTTGGTCAAATGATATTTTCAAGTCTCCAATTATATACTTATTGGCAGGACCCAGTCAATGTTGATTGAGGAGATTCACGATGAGTCAGATCAAGTGTCACATGTTTGACTAAAGTGTAAGCAAGATGAGTAAGGAGCCAGGTAATTGGTGAGCTGATCAAGGCAAACGAAAACAGACTTTAGCCTTTTCAGAGAGTCTAATTAATAATTTATTTATTTAAATTAACCGCAGGTT
Organism: Hemitrygon akajei; assembly: GCF_048418815.1. NCBI lineage: Eukaryota > Metazoa > Chordata > Chondrichthyes > Myliobatiformes > Dasyatidae > Hemitrygon > Hemitrygon akajei. The sequence goes on from NC_133127.1 coordinate 28,932,077, forward strand.
TATTACTAATGTACAAGGATGACAGGTGTGAGGGGAGCCCCCTGCAAGAAAATGAAATTCCAAATAAATAGGTAGATACTTTATTGACGCCAAAGGAAATTACAGTGTCACGGTAAGTTCACAGAGAAACAATATTAGAAGAGAAGTAAGATAGAATAAAAAAAACAAGTTACCTCAAACAGTCTAACAGGAGGGCAATATCACTTTCCTGGCTATAGGTTGACTCATTATAGAGCCTAATGGCCAAGGGTGAGGATGACCTCATACACCGCTCTTTGGAGCAGTGCAGTTGTCTCAGTCTAATACTAAAAGTGCTCCTCTGTTCAGCCAAGGTGGCATACAGAGGGTGAGAAACATTGTTCAGAATTGCCAGGATTTTCCATAGGGTCCTTTGTTCTACCACAGCTCCGAGTGTGCCCAGTTTAACTCTATAACAGAGCCACAGTTTCTAATCAGTTTATTGAGCCTGTTGGCATCACCCGTGTTGATGCCATTGACCCAGCACACCACCACATAGGAGATTGTACTAGCGACAACAGACTGGTAGAACATGTGGACGAGAGGCCTACATACTTTAAAGGACTTCAGTCTCCTCTGGAAGTAGAGGCAACCCAGGCCCTTCTTGTACATGGCCTCTGTGTTGGTGCTCCACTCAAGTCTGTCATCCAAGTGCACCCCCAAGTACTTGTAGGTCCACACCATCGATAACGGAGCAATGCAGGCTTAGTCTTCCTGAAGTCCATCACCATCTCCTTTATCTTACTGAGATTGAGCTGCAGATGATTCAGCTTGCACCATTTGACAACATTCTCCACCAGGGCCCTGTATTCATCCTCCCTTTATACACCCAACTATTGCTAAGTCATCAGAGAATTTCTACAAATGACGTGACTCAGTGTTGTATCTAAAGTCCGAGGTATACAGGGTGAACAGGAAGGGAGCCAATACAGTCCCCTGTGGAGCCACAGTGCTGCTTATAGCCATGTCTGACACTCAGCTCTGAAGCTGCACAAACTGTGGTCTGCCAGTCAGGTCAAACATTATCCAGGATACAATGGAAGTGCCAACCTGCATTGAACAGAGCACTTACCCCAACAGTGAGAGCTGTATGGTATTGAAGGCACTTGAGAAATAAAAAAAAACATGATCGTCACAGCTCTGCCCTGCTTATCCAAATGGGAGTAGACTCTGTTCAGCAGGTAGATCACAGCACCATCGACTCCAATGTGCTCCTGGTAGACAAACTGCAGGGGATCAAGGGCTGATCTGACCTGGGGTCAAAAGTGAGCCAGGGCCAGCCTCTCTAGGGTCTTCGTGATGTGTGAGATCAGGGCCACTGGACGGTAGACATTCAAGATTTTTGGTTGGCTCTTCTTGGGTACTGGGACCACACACAATTGGGACCCTTTCCAGGCTGAGATTCAGATTGAAAATGCTCTGGAGACTCCACACAGCTGCTCAGCTCACTCTTTCAGGACCTTGGGTTTCGCACCATCCGGTCCCGATGATTTGCCATGTCTGAGTTTCCCCAGAGCCCTTCTCACCTGCTCAGTAGTGAAGGTGAATCTATGATGAGTGGGGAGTAGAGGTGGGGGCTGGGGGAGGTGAAGATTGGGACAATAGCCTTTGTTATGTGGAGGTGTGGATGCTAGATGCAGGGGAAGGAGGATATGTAGACAATGGTAGCCTGCGTTCATCCAAATGTTGAACAGGAGGAGGGGAGGCATTGTTGCACTGGGTGCCTTGACATCAGACTGGGATGCTGAGGGGATGTGAATAGGAGGACAGTTGTCAAACCTATTGAAGAATTGTTTTAACTCATTAGCCCATCCACAGCTGTATTCCGAGGCTCTGCAGCTAGGCTGATTGAAGCCAGTGATGTTCTTCATGCCTCTCCACACCTCCTGTGTACCACTCCACCCTCTTACTGTTGTATTAGCCTTCATGTCCCACATTGGAAATACAAGGATGGAGTTAAAGGGAAAGTGAAAATAAGAAAAGTTAAAAAGGACAACAGAATCAATGGAGTAGAAAGCTCAAGATGAGATCATACAGTATGGCCAAGTGAAATAGGAATTGATATGAAAGGAGAGGGGAGCACCGAATTAAAAGTATTATATATGAATGCACAAAGTATAAGGAATAAAGTAGATGAGCCTGTTGGAAATTGGCAAGTACGATGTTGTGGGAATAACTGAGACATGGCTTCAAGCGGACAGGGCCTGGGAAATGAATATTCAAGAATATACATCTTATTGAAAGGACAGACTGACTGGCAGAGGGGGTGGGGTGGCTCTGTTGGTGAGGAATGATATTCAGTCCCTTGCGAGGGGGGACATAGAATCTGGGGATGTAGAGTCAGTATAGATAGAACTGAGAAATTCTAAGGGTAGAAAGACCCTAATGGGAGTTATCTACAGGCCCCCAAACAGCAGTCTGGATGTAGGGTGTAAGTTGAATGAAGAGTTAAAATTGGCATGTCGCAAAGGTAATACAGTTGTCATGGGGGATTTCAACATGCAGGTAGACTGGGAGAATCAGAATGGTACTGGACCCCAAGAAAGGGAGTTTGTGGAGTGCCTCCGAGATGGATTCTTAGAACAGCTTGTACTGGAGCCTACCAGGGAGAAGGCAATTCTAGATTTAGTGTTGTGCAATGAACCGGATTTGATCAGGGACCTCGAGGTAAAGGAACCATTAGGAGGTAGTGACCATAATATGATATGTTTTAACCTACAATTTGAGAAGGAGAAGGGAAAATCGGATGTGTCAGTATTACAGTTGAACAAAGGGAACTACGAAGCTATGAGGGAGGAGCTGGCCAAAGTTCAATGGAACAATACCCTAGCAGGGAAGACAGTGGAACAAAAATGGCAGGTATTTCTAGGAATAATGCAGAAGGTGCAGGATCGGTTCATTCCAAAGAGGAAGAAAGATCCTAAGGGGAGTAAGGGGCGGCTGTGGCTGATGAGGGAAGTAAAGGGCAGTATAAAAATAAAAGAGAAGAAGTATAACATAGCAAAGATGAGCGGGAAACCGGAGGACTGGGAAGCTTTTAAAGAGCAACAGAAGATAACAAAAAAGGCAATACACCAAGAAAAAATGAGGTACGAAGGTAAACTAGCCAAGAATATAAAGGAGAATAGTAAAAGCTTCTTTAGGTATGTGAATAGCAAAAAAATAGTTAAGACCAAAATTGGGCCATTGAAGACAGAAACGGGTGAATTTATTATGGAGAACAAGGAAATGGCAGATGAGTTAAACAGGTACTTTGGATCTGTCTTCACTAGGGAAGACACAAACAATCTCCCAGATGTAATAGTGGCCAAAGGAACTAGGGTAAAGGATAAACTGAAGGAAAATTATATTAGGCAAGAAACGGTGTTGGATAAACTGTTGAGTCTGAAGGCTGATAAGACCCCGGGACCTGATGGTCTGCATCCCAGGGTACTTAAAGAGGTGGCTCTAGAAATCGTGGATGCATTGGTAATCATTTTCCAATGTTCTATAGATTCAGGAACAGTTCCTGCTGATTGGAGGGTGGCTAATGTTGTCCCACTTTTCAAGAAAGGAGGGAGAGAGAAAACAGGGAATTATAGATTGGTCAGCCTGACGTCAGTGGTGGGAAAGATACTGGAGTCAATTATAAAAGAGGAAATTATGACACGTTTGGATAGCAGTAGAAGGATCAGTCCGAGTCAGCATGGATTTATGAAGGGAAAATCATGCTTGACTAATCTTCTGGAGTTCTTTGAGGATGTAACTATGAAAATGGACAAGAGAGAGCCAGTGGATGTAGTGTACCTGGACTTCCAGAAAGCTTTTGATAAAGTCCCACATAGAAGATTAGTGGGCAAAATTAGGGCACATGGTATTGGGGGCAGAGTACTGACATGGATTGAAAATTGGCTGGCTGACAGGAAACAAAGAGTAGTGATTAACGGGTCCCTTTCGGAATGGCAGGCTGTGACCAGTGGGGTACCGCAAGGTTCGGTGCTGGGACCGCAGCTGTTTACAATATACATTAATGATTTAGATCATATATGTCAAACTCAAGGCCCGCGGGCCTGGAATTATCTTTGGTCCGCGAGATAATATCTAATTACTATTAAAGCTGGCCCCAGTAATCGAAGCGCCTATGGCGTATGATATGGCTAATGCTGAGTTTATTCAGGTACCAGGTTTTCAGGGTTTTTAGTGTTTATTCGGCAGTCTTGCTCGGCAGTCTTCTTCATAAGAAACGGAATTTGTAAAGTGAAACACTTTGTAGTTATAGCAGAGACTGAGACACATGAGAGCAGGCTGAAAAAACGGAGGCAACGAAAGCTGCGTTCGCACGCGTCCGACTGATCCGGCCCGCATGAAGCTGCATTTTGCTCAATCCGGCCCGTGACCTAAAATGATTTTGACACCCCTGATTTAGATGAAGGGATTAAAAGTAACATTAGCAAATTTGCTGATGACACAAAGCTGGGTGGCAGTGTGAAGTGTCAGGAGGATGTTATGAGAATGCAGGGTGACTTGGACAGGTTTGGTGGGTGGACAAATGTATGGCAGATGCAGTTTAATGTGGATAAATGTGAGGTTATCCACTTTGGTGGCAAGAACAGGAAGGCAGATTACTATCTAAATGGAGTCAGGTTAGGAAAAGGGGAAGTACAACGAGATCTAGGTGTTCTTGTACATCAGTCAATGAAAGCAAGCATGCAGGTACAGCAGGCAGTGAAGAAAGCTAATGGCATGCCGGCTTTTATAACAAGAGGAATTGAGTGTAGGAGTAAAGAGGTCCTTCTGCAGCTGTACAGGGCCCTGGTGAGACCCCACCTGGAGTATTGTGTGCAGTTTTGGTCTCCAAATTTGAGGAAGGACATTCTTGTTATTGAGGGAGTGCAGCGTAGGTTCACAAGGTTAATTCCTGGAATGGCGGGACTGTCATATGTTGAAAGATTGGAGCGACTGGGCTTGTATACACTGGAATTTAGAAGGATGAGAGGGGATCTGATTGAAACATATAAGATTATTAAGGGATTGGACACACTGGAGGCAGGAAGCATGTTCCCGCTGATGGGTGAGTCCAGAACTAGAGGCCACAGTTTAAAAATAAGGGGTAGGCCATTTAGAACAGAGATACGGAAAAACTTTTTCACCCAGGGAGTGGTGGATATGTGGAATGCTCTGCCCCAGAAGGCAGTGGAGACCAAGTCTCTGGATGCATTCAAGAGAGAGTTAGATAGAGCTCTTATAGATAGTGGGGTCAAGGGATATGGAGAGAGGGCAGGAACGGAGCACTGATTGTGTATGATCAGCCATGATCACAGTGAATGGCGGTGCTGGCTAGAAGGGCTGAATGGCCTACTCCTGCACCTACTGTCTATTGTCTATTGTCTATTGTTCACACTGCCTGTACCATCACGACTGGGTGCCCACTATTCCATCCCTGCGCGCAATCCATATTGTTCCCTCTCTGTCGCTCGCTCATCAGAGGAAGAAGTGTGGGAGTCCACATGATCCACCACCTCCAAGTCACACACTATGGTTAGAACATAGGATATTACAGCACAGTACAGACCTTTCAGCTAGTTAGGGTGTATTCTGGAGTTATGGAATATAACAAATATTAATTTCAACAGCAATCAGTCTTCAGATTTGAATGTGGATTGCAGATTGAATTTAAAATGAAGCTCAGAACAATGGTCTTCTTGGAGCTGGAGATTGGGGTGGATTACAAACCAGGAAGCACCTCATTGACCTGAAATGCCTGCAAATGCATGAACACAGCTAGGAGACAGTAGTGATTAACATTCTTTCTAAGGACTCTGGAGTGTTAGTGTGAAGATCTTGGTGTTTGAAAATTATATGCAACTTAAAGGAAGCATTGTCAACCCAAAGTATTGAAACTGCATTGAGTTACCTTTGATCTTAAGGGTATAAAAATATGATGCACTTTGCGTTTAGGAGCCTCTTCTTCCAAGAGTATCTCCAGTATGATGCTTGCTTGTTTTGCTGAATAAAGACATCTATATTGCCAGCTTCAGCGTCTTTCCAGTGACTTTGTTCACAGTCACAACACAGTCCATGATGTTGTGCCAACATTTTAAACAACTCTGACATCAATCTAACCCTTCCTTCCCACTTATCCCTCTGTTTTAGCATCATCCACTAAGAGTTACTTAAATGTACCTAATGTATCAGCCTCTACCACCTCCACTGATAAGGCATTCCATGCACCCACTACTCTCTGTATAAAAAAAAATCTACCTCTGACATCCATCCTGCACTTTCCTCCAATCATCTTAAAAATATGTCCCTTGTTTTAGCCATTTCCACCCTGGGAAAAAGTACCTGGCTCTCCAGTCAATCTATGCTTCCTATCATCTTATATACTTCTTTCAAATCACCTCTTATCCTCATTCTCTCCAAAGAGAAAAGCCTTAGGTTGTTCAACCTATCAACACGTTTTCTTAACCAGGCATCGTCCTGGTAAATCTCCTCTGTATGCTCTCTAAAGCATACACATCCATCAGATTTCAAAGTTCAAAGTAAATTTAGTATTGAAGTACAGATATGTCACCATATACAACCCTGAGATTCATTTCCATGAGGGCATACTTAGTATTTCCAAGAACCATAATGGAAGCAATGAAAGACTGGACCCAACAGGGCAGGCAAACAGTCAATGTGCAGATGTAAAATAAATAAGTCAATAAATACACAATAAATATTAATACAAAGATGAAGAGTCTTTGAAAGTGAGTCCATAGGTTGTGGGAACAGTTCAGTAAAGGTGCAAGTGAAGTTGAATGAATTTATTCCTACTGGTGCAAGAGCCTGATGATTGAGTGGTAATAACTGTTGCTGAACCTGGTATGTGAATCTTGAGGCTCCTGTACCTTCTTCCTGATGGCAGCAGCAAGAAGAGAGCATGTCCTGGGTGGTGGAGATCCCTGATGATCGATGCTGCTTTCCTGCGACAACACTCTATGTAAATATGCTCAGTGAAGGAGAAGGCTTTACCCATGATGGGCTGGGCTGAATCCACTACTTTTTCTAGTATTTTCTGTTCAAGGGTATTGGTGTTTCTATACCAGTGATGCAACCAGCCAATATACTATCCACTGCACATCTATAGAAATTGTCAAAGCATTAGATGTCATGCCGAATCTTCACCAACTTCTCAGCAAGTAGAGGTACTGCTATGCTTTCTTTGTAATTGCACTTGCATGCCAGGCCCAGAACAGGCCCTCTGAAATGACAGCACTGAGGAGTTTCTGTTGGAATTCCTTGAAGAAATAACAAGCAGGATAGAGAAATGAGAACTGATTGATGTTGTGTACTTGGATTGTCAGAAGGCTTTTGACAAGGTGCTACACCTGAGGCTGCTTAACAAGCTTTGAGCCCATGGTGTTATGGGAAAGATTCTGACATGGATAAAGTAGTGGCTGATTGGCAGGCATGAAAAATGGGAATAAAGGGAACATTTCCTGATTGGCTGCCAGTGACTAGTGGTGTTCCACAGACGTCTGTGTGGGGACTGATTGTTCTTATGTTATATATGTCATTGATTTGGATGTTGGAGTTGATGACTTTGTTGCAAAGTTTGCAGACAATATGAAGATAGATGGAGGGGCAGGTAGTTCTGATGAAGTAGAGCGGATACAGAAGGACTTAGACAGATTAGAGAATGGGCAAAGAAGTGGCAAATAGAATACAGTGTCAGGAAGTGTATGGTCATGCACTTTGGTAGAAGAAATGAAAGGTTGACTATTTTCTAAATGGTGAGAAAATACAAAATTCTGAAGCACAACAGGACTTGGGAATCCTTGTGCAGGATTCTCTAAAGGAAAATTTGGAGGTTGAGTTTGTAGTGAGAAAGGCAAATGCAATGTTAGCATTAATTTCAAGAGGACTAGAATATAAAAGCAGGATGTAATGTTGAGACTTTATAGAGCAATAGTAAGGCCTCATTTGGAGTATTGTGAGCATTTTTGGGCCTCTTATCTTAGGAAGGATGTGTTGAAACTGGAGAGGTTCCCTACCATCAGGCAGGAGGTACCATAGCATTAGGACAAAAGCTGTTAGGATGAGAAACAGCTTCTTTCCACAGGCCATTAGACTATTGAACTCCCTGTCACTATCCAGGTCTCATCATGTATGAAGTACCAGCAGTGTTATATTGTTTACTTTTTAATGAATCGGAATCAGAATCAGGTTTATTATCACCGGCATGTGACGTGAAATTTGTTAACTTAGCAGCAGCAGTTCAATGCAATACATAATCTAGCAGAGAAAAAATAATAATAATAAATAAACAAGTAAATCAATTACATATATTGAATAGATTTAAAAACATGCAAAAACAGAAATAATGTATATTTAAAAAAAGTGAGGTAGTGTCCAAAGATTCAATGTCCATTTAGGAATCGGATGGCAGAGGGGAAGAAGCTGTTCCTGAATCGTTGAGTGTGTGCCTTCAGGCTTCTGTACCTCCTACCTGATGGTTACAGTGAGAAAAGGGCATGCCGTGGGTGCTGGAGGTCCTTAATAAAGAATGCTGCCTTTCTGAGACACCGCTTCCTGAAGATGTCTTGGGTACTTTGTAGGCTAATACCCAAGATGGAGCTGACTAGATTTACAACCTTCTACAGCTCCTTTTGGTCCTGTGCAGTAGCCCCTCCACACCAGACAGTGATGCAGCCTGTCAGAATGCTCTCCACGGTACAACAATAGAAGTTTTTGAGTATATTTGTTGACATGTCAAATCTCTTCAAATTCCTAATAAAGTATAGCTGCTGTCTTGCCTTCTTTATAACTACATCGATATGTTGGGACCAGGTTGGATCCTCAGAGATCTTGACATCCAGGAACTTGAAGCTGCTCACTCTCTCCACATCTGATCCCTCAATGAGGATTGGTATGTGTTCCTTCGTCTTACCCTTCCTGAAGTCCACAATCAGCTCTTTTGTCTTACTGACGTTGAGTGCCAGTTTGTTGCTACGACACCACTCCCCTAGTTGGCATATCTTACTCATGTACATCCTTTCATCACCATGTGAGATTCTCCCAATAATGGTTATATCTTCAGCAAAATGGTATTTGAGCTATGCCTAGCCACACAGTCATGTGTATATAGAGAGTAAAGCAGTAGGCTATGCACCCACCCCTGAGGTGCACCAGTGTTGATCATCAGTGAGGAGGATATGTTATCACCAATCCGCACAGACTGTGGTCTTCTGGTTAGGAAGTCAAGGATCCAATTTCAGTGGCAGGTACAGAGGCCCAGGTTCTGCATCTTTTCAATCAGGATTGTGGGAATGATGGTATTAAATGCTGACCTATAGTCGATGAACAGCATCCTGAGATTGCATCTGCCATTGACCTATTGTGGCAATAGGGAAATTGCAATGAGTCCAGGTCATTGCTGAGGCAGGAGTTCAGTCTAGTCATGACCAATCTCTGAAAATATTTCATCACTGTCGTGAGTGCTACGGGGCAATAGTCATTAAGGCAGCTCATATTCTTCTTCTTAGGCACTGGTATAATTGTTACCTTTTCAAAAGGAGTGGGAACTTCTACCTGTAGCAGTGAAAGATTGAAAATGTCCTTGAATACTCCCACTAGTTGGTTGGCACAGGTTTTCAGGGCCTTACCAGGTACTCCATTGGGACCTTCTGGCTTGCGAGGTTCACTTTCTTTAAAGACATTTGCCTCTGAGACGGAGATGACAGGGTCATCAGGTGCAGCAGGGATCTTCACAGCTGTAGTTGTGTTCCCCCTTTCAAAGTGTGCATAGAAGGCATTGAGTTCATCTGGTAGTGAAGCCACGCTGCCATTCATGCTATTGGGTTTCGCTTTGTAGGAAGTAATGTCTTGCAGACCTTGCCAGAGTTGTTGTGCATCCAATGTCGCCTCCAACCTCGTTCGAAATTGTGTTGCAAATGCACCTTATTATTTATTAACTTATTTGTGGTAATGTTAAGGATGTGAATGATATGTTCTGTGTTTTGCACCTTGGTTTGGAGGTACATTTCGTTTGGCGGTGTACATGTATACAGTTGAACGGCAATAAACTGAACTTGGAACTTGTAAAAAACACATTAAAATGGTGAACCTTCTAGATGATGTGAGTTCTGTCAGTAACCAAGAACCAATTCATTGCCCAGTGAAGTGATGCAGAGAACCAGGATCTGCTGGTCCCACCCAGCAATGGACTGCAGAGAGAAAGAGAGAGAGAGAGAGAGAGCAAAAGCTGCCTGGCCTCTAGGCAAGCTCAAATTCAAGGCCGGACTGGTTAACAGAAGTATCTAAAATATAGGTATTGTTATGTAGGGTCATAGAATGAGGCAGCACAACACACAGCTCAGGTGGTCAGTCCTGAGTAAGGGGCTGGATCCACAACATCACCTGTCCATTTCTCTCCATAGGTGCTGCCCGACCCTTTGAGTTTTGCCCGTTGCCCCAGAACATAGCATCTTGTTCCTGCAATGATGCAGCACAGATTAACTCCATTTGGCCCATCGCTATTATGCTGGGAACAGGGTTACTGCAAGTAACCATGACAAAGCACAAAGCGCCCGAGAGGATTATTCCGGTTTGTCCTCCCGGATGATCACCAGCGGAGAATTAAAAGCACAATCTACCAGTTTATTCGCCTTTGCCTTATATGGTGTCCGTCGGGGGAAGAGTTCGGTTGCGAGAGAGGTTATGTAAATACTGATGTGGGGAGGCGCATTCAGCTTCAGCGCTACCCGCTGTCCTGCGTGAGAGGACATGGTTAAAGAATAGTCCTTATCTTTCTATGATCCCTTCCCGGAGCACTTGGGCTTGACGGTGAAGTGACGAAACATACAAATGGTCGAGCCCGGGATCCGTTAGAGAGGAAACTCCTCCCTTGCTAGCAGACAAACAAGCCCTTCCAACCGCCATGGTCTCATGGATCATTTCTAGACTAGTCGTGTGAGTATTGTAGGTTTTAAGATGTTTTATTCTCTCTCAAATGTTCGCGTTTATTTATTGTCCCTCTGCCGTTTGATACTGCAGCTATAATGGAGTATTGCTTTGTAGTACAGCTCATTAGATGAACGCAGTACGCCCCGACAGAAATATTGTCGCTTTCCTTGTTTATTTAAAATACTCTTTCCTAACCTTCAAGATCTAAGCAACCCCGCCGCAAAGAGGGGTATTATTCTTTGGGTGTCGAGGAATATTTGGGGGGGGGGGGTGTTTCGGCATTTGACAGGTCTATATATAATCACTGAATGAACAACGGTCTCGCGTTACCAACGACCCCAAATTAAATAAATGACAGGAGCCAGGGTCTCCTGTAAATAATAAACACAAGAGGTTCTGCAGGTGCTGGAAGTCCAGAGTAACACACACTGGAAGAACTCAGCAGGTCAGGCAGTATCTAAATTCGGGCGGAGACCCTTCATCATTTTGCTCGTGTTAGTCCTGTAAATAATGGCGTGAATTCTTTAACTGGCCATGTGTCTGAGACAGGCTCCGCGCTGACCGCAGCTTAAAAGGTGTGTGTGAGATCGACCGGTGATATTCTCTGCAAATGTCTTTCAATGATGACTTGGTCTGTGTTCAGAGAAGGAACTGAGTTGTGCGTGGGAGCTGATTCATGTGTTGATACGGAACGCACTGAAATAAAGGCGGTGGATGAGAGACTGAAATTATCGCTGTCTGATGAAAGAAAAACTGGAGTAGGGTAGGGAACGCTCGCTCCTCGCTGCCTCCCATAACCGACAGGCAGGGTCTGGAGCTCTCTGGGCCAGCTGTACAGATCACAGTCGCATTAAACGGTATTTATAATTAGACCGACACGGATCCAGTTTCACTGGCGTGTTCGGTTAGGTCTCAGTGGGTCACAACAGCAGCTGCCGAAGATGGAGGTTGTTATTAAGGCTTATACTCATCTCCAGTGGTGCCCACACCCGTGGTTCGAGGTGAACGTTGCACACTCTAACTGTGTTAAACTATTTGTTCTCTTTTTTGCCCCGAAAAGTTCGTTTTCTTTCTTCCAACGCTCCGGGGAAATCTGAGGCGGGTTTTTACATGTTCCCAATTTTACCTTTCAGTTTTTCTCTGCAAAAAGTCCTTTGGTGGTCAGCCACACCCCTACCCCTCGTCGCCCCTTTCCTCCACATTCTTGCTTCTTATTTTGAGACAATAAACAGGTTGCACGCAATCACTGAGTCTGCTCCAATTGGATTTATTGTTGGGTGTAAACTCGACTGCTCCGTCTGCTCAGGCTGTTTCTTTGTTTTAGTTTTTAATACGATGCTTAAATGACAGCGGTAAATTGCCAGTTTGCAGTGGGGGCGCTTGCGTTGCGGATCTCCGATCCCTGCCTCCCAGTGTCCTCCCCCACCCCACCAAAAAAAGGGAGTAATCCCAACAAGAAATATTGAGATGCAAATGACACTGGAATTAACCCCCTCCCCTCACCCCACTTCGGATGATGTCAGACCTGCTGAGCGTTTAGTCACCTTCGTGAATGCAATTCAAGACCGCTGAAAGAAAGACCTCTACAAACCCAGCAGATCCCAACACAGTACAAACCCACGATACCACAACACAGCACCAAGCCCGGACATTCCCTCTTCTCCCCCTCCGATCAGGCAAAAGATGCAAAAGCCTGAAAGTGCAGCTTCTGCTTCGCTGTTATAGGACTATTGAACGGTTCCCTTGTACCATTAAATGGAATCTTCGCATCACCATCTACCTCGTTATGACCTTGCACCGTTTTAACTGCCCCCACTGCCCTTTCCCTGTAACGGGGACACTTTATTCTGCACTCTGCTATTGTCTTCTTTGTACTACCTTCACGAAATGACCAGTGCGGATGGCATGCAAAACAAAGTTTGTCATTCTGTGAAAATAATAAACTATCGTATCAATTTAACAATTTAATTCCAATATAGTATCATATAAATTTTGGAAATTAAATTTGGTCCAAGTTTGAATAATAAGCCAATTTACCTATTGGATCCTAACATATGCCAGACTCACCAGGGCCCCAACACAGCACAATCTGACCAGGCCCCAATACAGCATGGACCCACCATGCATTAATGCAGCACAAAAATGCAAGGCCTCCACACGGCATAAACCCACCATGTTCCGACACTGTATCAGCACACTGGATCCCAGCAAGGCGTACACCAACCGAATCACAACACAAACCAACCAGATCCCAATATTACAACACTCCCACAGTGCTGTTCGAGATGGAGTTTCTGGACTAGACTATGCTATTTCTGAAAAGAGTATGGGATAAAATGGGTAAGTGCTGGGAAGTGAGCCCTGGTGAGGTGGGTTAGAAGGCTCGGGCTTTGAATCACTGAGTAGGCTAATGAGTTGGAAGCTGTAGTCCAGTGTACTGTACAATAATGAACGCAAAAATAGTTAAGGTAGCTTATCCATGGTCTATTGTTTAGAAGACGCATCTATGAAGGGCAGCAACAGAACACTTGGAGAAACCTGAAGCAACTTCCTTCAATAAATAATATAGAATATAGAACACTGCAATACATTACAGGTCTTTTGTCTCGTGACGTTTTGCCAGCCTTTTAACCTACTCCAAGGTCATTGTAAACCCTTCCCTCCTACATTGCCCTCTATTTTTCTACCTTCCTTGAACTTACCTAAAAGGTTCTTACATGGCTTTAGTCTATTTGCCTCTACCTCTACTGTTGGCAGGGCGTTCCACCCATCCACCACTCTCTGTGTAAAAGACCTGTAAGATCCCACAGTTCCTTCACACCACTGAGGATCCCGCCATCAACCATGTGTTGTTGAGATCACTTCTTAAATATTGTGTACTGTTGTGGCTGCTTTACATAAAGAAGCATATTCCTATGACAGGGAGTTCCAGAAGGTTTGGCTTTCAGGGGTGGTGGGACTTTCAGATGAGGAGACATTGAAGAGTCTAGGGTTGTATTCTCCGGTGTTTAAGGTGGAGGTTGACAGATTCTTGATAAGTCAGGGCGTGAAAGATTACAGGGAGAAGGTGGGAGAATGGGGTTGGGAGGGAAATGGATCAGCCATGATGGAATGGCCAGCAGACTCGATGAGCTGAATGGCCCAATTCTGCACCTATGTATTCTGGTCTTAAAGTTAAAAGATATTGAATTGAATTATCTTTATTCTCATTATCCATAGGTACATTGAAACTCTGTTTGGCTTCCTCTCAGGCAATCAAACAAAGCGGTAGATAAAAACAAGACAGTAATAGAAAAACGGTATTAATTAGATAAGTAGCAGAAAATAAGTTGCAGCAGCACCAGAATGTCACAGTAATGCACAAAGTGCCGTTAGTGCAAGTATTTGAGTCCTTGTGTGTGCTCACAGTTTCAATCGTTGCTCTGTGGGAGTGGTGTGATGGAGGCCACAGCTCTGGGGTAGAAGCTGTTCCTCAGTCTATTTGTTCGGGCCTTTAGTGTCCTGGCTTTTCAAGTCAAGTCAAGTCACTTTTATTGTCATTTCAACCATAACTGCTGGTACAGTACATAGTAAAAATGAGACAACATTTTTCAGGACCATGGTGTTACATGACGCAGTACAAAAACTAGACTGAACTACGTAAAAAAACAACACAGAGAAAGCTACACTAGACTACAGACCTACACAGGACTACATAAAGTGCACAAAGACAGTGCAGGCATTACAATAAATAATAAACAGGACAATAGGGCAAGGTGTCAGTCCAGGCTTCGGGTATTGAGGAGTCTGATAGCTTGGGGGAAGAAACTGTTACATAGTCTGGCCGAATGCTTCGGAGTCTTTTCCCAGACGGCAGGAGGGAGAAGAGATTGTATGAGGGGTGCATGGGGTCCTTCATAATGCTGTTTCCTTTGCGGATGCAGCATGTAGTGTAAATGTCCGTGATAGCAGGAAGAGAGACCCCGATGATCTTCTCAGCTGACCTCACTATCCGCTGCAGGGTCTTGCGATCCGAGATGGTGCAATTTCCGAACCAGGCAGTGATGCAGCTGCTCAGGATGCTCTCAATACAACCCCTGTAGAATGTGATGAGGATGGGGGGTGGGAGATGGACTTTCCTCAGCCTTTGCAGAAAGTAGAGACGCTGCTGGGCTTTCTTTGCTATGGAGCTGGTGTTGAGGGACCAGGTGAGATTCTCCGTCAGGTGAACACCAAGAAATTTGGTGCTCTTTACGATCTCTACAGAGGAGCCGTCGAGGGGGAGTGGTCGTCTCTGTGCCCTCCTGAAGTCAACAACCATCTCTTTTGTTCAAATTAAGAGACAGGTTGTTGGCTCTGCATCAGTTGCTGGACAGCAGCGGGTCAAACGGGGAGTGGCCCTGGTGTATGGTGCCTCTGGTTATGCTGATTGCTTTCCTCCTGCGTCTGCTGGAATATATGGTGTCCAGTCTTGGGAGCTCCATCCTGACAATTCACTGGGCCGCCTTCAGCACGCGATGCAGGTCCATGGAAGGCTGCAGTGGGCAGTGCACTGAGATGAGGAGATAATTCTTCACTCAGATGGTGGTGAATTTTTGGAATTCTCCGCCCCAAGGGGCCCAGGAGGCTGAGTCACCGGCTTATTGGTCTTTTGCACTATTAATGTATTTTATAATTTACAGTAATTTTTATGTGTTGACCGGTCACAAAACAACAATTTTCACAATGGACGCCGATGATAATGGAGTTGATTGTGATTCTGACAAATATTCTACTGGAGGAACTCAGCGGGTCAGAGGGAGGAAAGGTACTGCCGACGTTTCGAGTCAAATCGCTGAGTCAGGACTGGACCTGCAACGTAAACGTTTTAAGGGAAGGGCCTGGTTTCGTGTGTACATGCCGATGACTGGGTTTTATCTGCGCGCATTGATCAGGACAGCCGCGGGACGGACTGAGAGATCAGACTTCCCTGCAGTTGTTGCTGCATCTGCCGAAGCAGAGCGAGTCCAGGTCTGGACAAGCATTTCAGTGTACCAAGTGCCTCGCAGGGCACCTCTCCAAATCCAAAAACCACCCCAATTCTTCCCTAATAACAAAACAGTCCAAATATATCCCATGCGTCTGAGAAGAAACCAAATGCCCCGAAGTAATGATGGAGTTGAGAGATGGAGGTTTTAAAACTGGCAACGTCGCGGCTGGACGAGATGTATTGATCGGCCAGTTCCCGGCAGTGGGCGTGAATACTCCGCACTGACAAGGGATGAGGATGCTGTGTCTTCGCCGGGAAACTGGGCGTGGCTGTAAGCAGACCATCCAAACAGCACCGCCTTACGAGGCGTTTTCATCGACTGCTCAGCAGATGTTTAACTGGGAAGGAGTCCTCTATTATTTCAGTATTTGCTTTCACTAGGCTCTGCATGATAAGGGTGGAAACGGCAGTTCGCCTCGCTTCCCCTTTCTGCATCTCGCCGGGACGCTAATAGCCGCTCAGGCGTCTCGAGATGCCCTCTCATGGTGGCTGCTTCCTATGTACGGGGTCTTGGTGGCGAACCGCGGACCAATACACTCAGGTGGATGAAAGGGGATGGTAAGGGCAGGAGAAGTGGAAGCAGGTGTTTGTGAAAGGCTGCTGGACCCTGTGGTGCCGTTCTCTGAGCTGGGGTCAAATTCTGAAAGAAGGCGCTTGGGGGCGTTCCGCAGAGGCCTTTGTTGGCAAAGGGAGTCGAAGTGATCAAATGGATGGATTTGATCTCCTGTCTCTGGTATCCCCTCAAACTCACACCATGATCCTCTCCTAGTTCTCGTGGTGGCCAGCATGGCTGCGTAGTGGGTAGTAAGTAGTAGGAATAGACCTCTGTCGGCCCAGGGACGGCCATGGATCGACAGATACACACATTGCTGGAGGAACTCAGCAGGCCAGGAAGCATGTATGGAAAAAGAGTACAGTTGACATTTCTGGCTGAAACCCTTGGATATTGCGTTCTGGCTGTCTAGATAGCAAGCCTGAGCAGTCCCCCTCTCCACGCGTCCCATGACCCCAAAGGGACGGCAGAAACGGATGCTGTTTGGCACCAGTGGCGTCACAGGAATGGCCAGTCAGCATTGAGCTCAATGTAGGACTGCCTTAGGGAGTCCAGCTCCGGATTTTTCCCTGGGAGTTCACTCCCGAAGCCTTCCCCATGAGCATTGTATAAATGCAAGGCAGCAGAGGTTCGAGATCAGTTTGCCCTCTCTTAGATGTACTGCCAACCACAGCTGAGAAGCCTCGTCTGCTCAAAGCGACTGGTTTTAAGGCGCCCCTTCTCCTATCAGTAGAAACGGTTCCGCCGGGCTTAGTAGCTAAGCCACATGCGAAGGCCAGGAGCTAGACTGGGTTGTTAAGAGACTGTTTGAGACGTGCGCCATTGGGAGCGTTTAATAGATAGTTGGAGCTACTAGTTCCAGTCGAGACGCTATCTCTACTTCCAGCCCCGGCTATAACAATTTAAGGAATTGTAACGCTTTAAGGCACCAGCAATCATGGTTCAGTTCCTGCTGCTGTCTGTAAGGGGTTTGTACATTTACTCCGTGACTGCGTGGGTTTCCTCTCACATTCCAAAAATCTGCGGGTTATGCTTAGTGAGTTGTAGGGAGGGGCATGCTATGTTGGCTGGAAGAAGCAAGGCGAAACACATTGGCTGTCTCCACCCAGCACATCCTCGGACTTTGTTGGTCACTGATGCAAAAAATGTATCTCACCGTATGTTTTGATGTACATGTGACAAATAAAGCTAATCTCTCTTTAATCGAAACATCATCCATAAACACCAATGCAAACCACAGGAAAACACTGGCAACACTCATTTTATATTTCCTTATGACATGGAAATATTCGGAGACACGGAACTCTCTCTCTGTGTCTCTGTCTCTGTTTCTATGTCTCAGTCTCTCTCTCTGTCTCTGTCTCTATGTCTGTCTGTCTCTCGCTCTATGTCTGTCTGTCTGTCTGTCTCTCTAACCCCAGTGTGGGAATGCCTTCACCAGAAGTACTGCAATGGCTGCCATGGGCCCTTCCCAATGGTAATAAGTAATGGTTATGCCAGTGCTACCTAGATCGCTAAAATAAATAGGTGGAAAATGCCCAAGGTCTCTAGTCACCTTAGCGCATGGCATGATTGAACCACCTAGGACGTGTCCTTTTCCTACTGCTACAATCAGGGAGGAAGGACAGGAGCCTAAAGACCCACGCTCAAGAGTTTTGGAACAGTTTCTTCGCCCTTGCCATCAGATCTCTGAATGGTTCATGAACCCATGAACACTAATTACCTCAGTATTTTGTTCTCTCTTTGCACTACTTATTTTTAATGTATTTCTTATCCTACTTACAGTAGTTCTTTATGTATTGCACTGCTGCACAAAACAACAAATTAAATCAGTGACAATAAACTCAGTTCTGATTGGGAATACTTAAATGGTAGAAACCCAAGGCAGTGTCCCTGAGCTCAGCAACCTTGGCTAAGGGCATGCTACGTAGTGGCAAGCGCCTTCCTTCAGAGAGGATTTAATTCAATTCAAGTTTAATTGTCATTCAACTGTACATGAATACCCATGAATACAGCCAAACAAGACAGCTTATGCTGAGGCCAAGGTGCAAAACACAATACTAATAATCACATAGCACAAAGCACACATAGCACATACAGGACAGCAAGCACGTAGAGGTATTGGTAAGACACGGTCGCGCAATAAAAAAGTCCAGACTCAAGACACAATAGAGCTTGTCTTCTGCCAAGTGAACACTGGGGGGCAGCACTGACTCCAGCCTGGATGCTGTGCCACACTTCCCCCGGTGGGGCGCACCAGTTCCAACGCCTCCCTCCTGGCGGCTGTTAACAGACAACTCTGTGGCTTGAGGCCTAGTCCTTGCACATACAATTTTGACAAGCACATATAGAATATCAGTAAAATATAACCGTCTTCTCTCACAGCTGGATGTAAAGTATCCCAGTGCAGTATTTCAAGCAAGTACTGAGCAGTCCAGATCTTGACCATTTTGTTTTTGGTCACAATAAACATCAGAAAAGTAAATTATCTGGAGAGGAACAGACGTAAATTCATGAAGTGTTCCACATTATATGGGGTGGCACATTAGTGTGGCAGTCAGCATAATGCTAATATGGCACTAGCTGTAAGGTCGGGTTTCAATTCCCACTGCTCTCTGTATGGAGTTTGAACAGTCTCCGCATGACTGCTTGGGTTTCCTCCGGGTGTCCAGTTTCCTCCCACATTCCAAAGAAATATGGTTAGGGTTAGTAAGTTATGTGTCGGAAGCACTGCCGTCTAGTAGATCCTCAGTGATTTGATTTGGCGCAAATGACACATTTCACTTTATGTTTCAAAGTGCATGCGACAAATAAAGCTAATCTCTCATCTTTTAAGTGCTGAAGGAACTTGGAAAGTCAGGCAGGATCTATGAGGGGAAACAAATTGTCGACACTCCGGGCTTATTTCCACCATTGATGCTGCCTGACTTGCTGAGTTCCTTCAACACTTTGAGTCTGTGTTGCTCAAGATTTCTGCGTCTGCAGAATCTGTTGTGTCTGAAGTTATCTGGCGATCTGATGTTTTCTGACGGCTACTTATGGGAACTTGCTGTGTACAAACTGGCTGCTATGCTTCCAATGTGGAAATGGTGACTCCATTTCAAAAAGTACTTTATTGGCTTTAAAGGGCATGGGAGAAGCTGTGGTTGTAAACGTTGCTGAAGAACTGCAGACCTTTCCTCCAGGGAAGCCAATGTACTGTCACTGCCAACTGTCAACTAGAGTAGACATTCAGCAGTGCTTTTAGTGTGATAACCAAATACAATATACAGCCGGCTCTAATAGCATGGGCTGGTAGGAATACAATAGCTGTTGCTGTGCAATAACTAGATCACACAGTGTCATACTCTGCATTGACTACTCACTGAGTCATAGAGAAGTACACCGCAGAAACAGGCCCTTCAGCCCATCTATCCATGTCAAAACCATTTAAACTGCCTTCTCCCATCGACCTGCATTGGGACCACAGCCCTCCATGCCCCTACCATCTATGTACCTATCCAGACTTCTCTTAAACTTTGAAACCGAGCTCACATGCACCACATGTGTTGGCAGCTCATTCCAAATTCAAACAACTTTCTGAATGAAGATCCACCTCATGTTCCCCTTAAACCTCTCACCTTTCACCCTTAACCTGTGACCTCTGGTTGTAGTCCAGCCTAACCCCAATGGAAAAAGCTTTCTATACCCTTCATAATTTTGTATACCTCCATCAGATCTCCTCTCAATCTTCTGCGTTCTAAAGAATACAGTCCTAACCTATTAAATCTATCTTTATAACTCAGGTCCTCCAGACCCGGCAACATCCTTCTAAGTTTTCCATGTACTCTTTCAAGCTTGTTTACATCTTCCCTGTAGATGGGTGACCAAAACTGCACTCAGTATTCCAAAACAGGCCTCACCAACAGCTTTGTATCACCAATATCTTACTACAATGTTGAAAGTACTTGACAGGTTCAGAAGCTTCTGTGGTGAGAGAAACAGGGTTAACATTTCAGGTCAATAATATTTTATCATAATTGTCATTCATCTTTAAGCAGCACCTCACGAGTCCAGGACCTGTAAGAGTGAAGGGTAAACTTGGCAAGTTTTGGGAACCTTGGCTGACATGAGATATTCAGACTATAGTCAAGAAAAAAAATATATCAGGTTTAGAAGTTCAGGGATGAGAGTATCCCTTGATGGCTATGATTAAGAGTATTCTTAGAGGGAAATCAGGAGGGTAAAGAAGGTAGACATAGATCTGGCAGGTAGGGTAAAGAAAATCTCAAGAGGTTCCACAGCTATATTAAGAGTAAAGGAGAGAGTAGATCCTCTGAAAGATCAGCAGGGCCACGTATGTCGCAAGCCAGTGAGATTTTTAATAAACATTTCTCCTCCGTGTTTACTGACGAGAAAATCATAGTTACTTAAAAGGTAAGTGAAACAAGTGAATATGTTTTAAAGAACATTTGTATTACAGGGAGAAGGTACATATTTGCAGCTTTACAGAGCATTAAGGAGGATAAGTCCACAGGGCCTGCCCAAGTGCACCATCAGATTTTGTTGAAAGGCAAGGGAGGAAATTGTGGTGGGCCTTACAGAAATACTTGCTTTATTGTCAGACTCCAGTTAAGTTCCTGAATACTGGAAGGTTGCTGATGTAAGTCTGTTGTTTAAGAAGGATGGAAAGGGCAAGCCAGGGATCTACAGGCAGGTCAACCTGATATCAGTAGTGGGGGAATTATTGGAGGGAATTCTGAGGGACAGGATCTACCAGCATTTGTAAATACCGAATCTGATTAGGAGGAGTTAATATGACTTGCACGTAGAAAATTTGTGTTTGATGTGTTTCTTGGAATTTTTTGGAGGTAACCAGAAAGATAGATGAGGGTAGCGCAGTAGATATTCTCTGTGTGGACCTTTAGTAAAGCCTTCAATGAGGTCACACACCTTGAGGCTGATCTAGATGGTCAAGTCCCAGGAACTTAGAGAGAGCTAGTAAGATGAATTAAAAATTAGCTTGGTGGTTGGAAGCAGAGGATAGTGGGTGAGTGTTGTTTCTTCGAATGGAGGCTGGTGACTCGCGGTGTGCTGCAGTTATGGGCACTTGCTATTGATACTTCATGTAAATGTTAGTCTGTGAATGCACAGAGCTTGATCAGTCAGTTTGCAGATGGCATAAAATTAGGAGGTATTGTTGAGAATGAAGAAGGTTATCAAAGATTACAGGGGGGATCTTGATCCGTCAGTGAAGTGGGCTGAGAAATGGCAAATGGATTTTAATACAGATGAGTGTGAAGTGGTCCATTTTAGAAAATCAAACCAGCTTAGGACTTATATTATGACTAGTAGGCGCCTAGAGAGGGACCTCAGAGTACAAGTCCGGAATTCATTGAAAGTGGCATCACAAGTAGACAGGGTGGTAAAAAAGACAATTAGTACACTAGTTTGCTTCAGTCAGGGCATAACAGTACTTTATAGCTAGGCCACCTAAGAGTTTTGCACAGTCATTTTATGTATTACACTGTACTGCTACTGCTGCAAAAACAAAATGTCATGACTTGTGAGTGATGATAAGCCTGATTCTGAATTAGATCTCTGTTGTGGACTGAGAGTGGGAAGATGGGAAGAGGGCAGGGAGAGGGAATCATGATTGGGAAAAGGGGAAGGCAGAAGGGAGGGAGTGGGAAGTAACAGAAAGACATGCTCTAATGATCAATTAACCAATTGTTCGGAATCAAATGACCTTGCCTGGTGTCTCAGTGCTGGATGTGTCTGCAACAATGCCAACACCCCACCCATGGCACTACTTCTCTGTCACCTGTCCCACATTCCTACCGTGACATTCCACCCTTGTCGTTCCCAGTGTCCTTTGCTCCTGCCAGATTTACAAACTCGCTCTTGACTCCATGTAAAGTACTGTGCAAAAGTCTTAGGCATCCTAGCTGTATATATGGACCTAAGACTTTTGCACAGCATTGTGGGGATAGGAGATGTGGCATTTATGTTGCAGTTCTACACTATAAGTCATTGGTGAGACCTCACTTGGAATATTGTGAGCAGCTTTGGGCCCCTTATTTTACAATGATGTGCTGAAACTGGAGACGGTTCAAAGGAGGTTCACAAAAACAATTCCAGGATTGAATGGCTTGTCACATGAAGAGCGTTTGATGGTTCTGGGTCTGTATTCGCTGGAATTCAGAAGAATGAGGGGTGACCTCATTGAAACATATCAAATGGTGAAAAGCCTTGATAAAATGGATGTGGAGATGATGTTTCCTGTGATGGGAGAGTCTGAGACCAGAGGACACAGCCTCAGAATAGAGGGGCGTCCTTTTAGAACAGAGATCAGGAGGAATTTCTTTAGCCAGAGAGTGGTGAATCTGTGGAATTTGTTGCCACAGGCAGCTGTGGAGGCCAAGTTTTTATGTGTATTTAAGGCATAAATTGATAGATTCTTGATTGGTCAGGGCATTAAGGGACACGGGGGGGTAAAGCAGGAGATTGGGGCTGAGAGGAAAAATGGATCAGCCATGATGAAATGGCACAGCAGACTCGATGGGCCAAATGGCCTAATTCTGTTCCTATACAGTATCTTATGGTCTCATGGTCTTATGGAAATTAGAGAGGAGATTTTATAGCGACTCACTAAATGCTTTCATCTCAACAGACTGAAAATGTCTGAAAGAGCAATGTTTGTACCTGCATGATTGGACACGGACATGCCATGTGGTTCAGTTTATTTTTCCACTGTTTGTTTTTCATTGCTAATTAATGTTGTACATTTTAACAAATACCGAAGGCCTTTTTATTCTCATATGTAGGAATGCACATCGTGAACAATGCCTGTGTTCATTACCTGTGGTGAACTACCTTGTTGAACCACTGTCGAGGTGTCTCTGACCCCCCTCCACCCCTCCCACCAACAATTAAAACCATCTTCGTTTTAGCCAGACAACTCTCCAGTCAATGGAGTGTTCGCTTTGATTACCATTGAATGTAATTAATTAGGGCTTCTTGCTATCACTCAGTCAAATTTCTCTTTCCTTTACATATTTATAGTACGTATGGCATAGATTTGTCTCCTTAAATCCATGCTAGATCTTAGAGCAATCCTGCCTCCCCACTCCCCAATTATTTCACAGTAACATTCTCTCTCAATTTATAAACAAAAGAAAGTCCGCAGATGCTGGAAATCCAAGCAACACGCACAAAATGCTGGAGGAAGTCAGCATCTATGGAAAAGAGTATAGCCCACATTTCGGGCCGAGACCTTTTGGCAGGACACACAAGGTGACAGGTGAAACTCGGAGGGGGAGGAATGAGGTAAAAAGCTGCAAAGCTGATTGGTGAAAGAGACAGAAGGCCATGGAAGAAAGCAAGGGGGGGGGGGAGCACCAGAGGGAGGCAATAGGCAGGCGAGGAGATAAGGTGAGGGGGGAGAAAGGGGATGGGAAATGGTGAAGGGGGTGGGGCATAACTGGAAGTTTGAGAAATGCCACCAGGTTGGAGGTTGCCCGAACGGAATATAAGGTGTTGTTCCTCATCATGACAGTGGAGGAGGCCATGGATAGACATATCGGAATGGGAATGGGAAAGTGGAATTAAAATGGACGGCCACTGGGAGATCCTGCTTGTTCTGGTGGTTGAAGTGTAGGTGCTCAGCGAAGCGGTCTCTCAATCTACATACAAGAGGCCATACTGGAACACTGGACACACTATGACCCCAAATGACTCACAGGTGAAGTGTCGCCTCACCTGGAAGGACTGTTTAGGGCCCTGAGGAGGTGTAGGGGCAGGTGTAGCACTTGTTCTGCTTTTTCCTCTCAATGTGTAATTCCCTTTTGATTCTCCTGCCTCCTCCTACTCCAAGAGTAATTTGTCAGCACAAATGAAACCAGATCATTCTGACTCATAGAGCATGTGGGGTCTTGCCAACAAGTCAAGTCATGGTCTGTGCCAATCAACAAGAACCAATGGAGCTATCTCCACTAACCAGCACTTAGTCTGTATCCTATAACATCACACTTCTTAAATGTAGTGAGATTATCTGCCTCCACCCCCTTCTGGGGCACTGCATTCACATCACAATCACTCTTTGGGTGAGATCCCCTCTAAGCTTCTTATTCCTCAGGTTAAACTTATGGGTTCAAGTCTTAGAGTCAGTTCTGGAGGTGGAGATGTACGTCCATTGATCCACTAACTTAAGGAGATGAAGTTGCATTTTATCTCTGGAAGTTTTACCTTTGGAATATCGTTTGGATAAGGGTCTGGAACCTGCTGGTCCACTGAAAACCCAAATCAAGTGTCAGGAGCAGTTTAAGACCATAAGATATAGGAGCAGAATTAGGCCATTTGGCCCATCGAGTCTGCTCCGTCATTTCATCGCAGCTGATCTATTTTTCCTCTCAGCCCCAATCTCCCGCTTTTCCCCCGTGTACCTTTATGCCCTGACCAATCAAGAATCTATCAGCCTCTGCCTTAAACATACATAAATAATTGGCCTCCACAACTGTCTTGGCAAAGAAATCCACAGAGTTACCACCCTCTGGCTGAAGAAATTCCTCCTCATCTCTGTTCTAAGAGGATGCCCCTCTATTCTGACACTGTGTCTTCTTGTCTTAGACTCTTCCACCATAGGAAGCATCCTCTCCACATCCACTCTATCAAGGCTTCTCACCATTTGTTAGGTTTCAATCATTCTTCTGAATTCTAGTCAATACAGGCCCAATGTCATCAAATGCTCTTCATATGACAAGCCGTTTAATCCTGGAATCATTTGTATGAACCTCCTTTGAACCCTCTCCAGTTTCAGCACATCATTTCTAAGATCAGTGGCCCAAAACTGATCACAATACTCCAAGTGAGGCCTCATCAGTGCTTTATAAAGTCTCAGCATTACATCCTTGCTTTTATATTCTTGTCCCCTTGAAATGAATGCTAACACTGCATTTGCCTTCCTCACCACAGACTCAACCTGCAAATTAACCTTTAGGGAATCCTGCACAAGGACTCCCGAGTCCCTTTATGTCTCAGTTTTTTGTATTTTCTCTCCAGTTAGAAAATAGTTAACCCTTTCATTTCTTCTATGAAAGTGTGTGACTATACACTTCCCAACACTGTATTCTATCTACCACTTCTCCATTCTCCTAATCTCTCTATGTCTATCTGCAGCCTCTCTACTTCTTCAAAACTACCTGCCCTCCACCTATCTTCATATCATCTGCAAACTTTGCAACAAAGTTATCAATTCTATCATCCAAATCATTGCCATCCAGCATAAAAAGAATCGGTCTCAACACAGACCCCTACGGAACACCACTAGTCACTAGCAGCCAACCAGAAAAGGCTCCCTTTATTTCCACTCTTTGCTTCCTGCCAATCAGCTGCTATTTTATCCATGGTGGAATCTTTCCTCAAAGCTTGTTAAGCACCCACTTGTATGGCACCTTGTCAAAGGCCTTCTGAAAATCCAAGTACACATCATCAGCCAAGTCTCCTTTAGGTGTTACTGGACGTCACTGCCAACAATGCTTTCAATCAATTTGCTGAAGATTGAGAGAAAAGGGATTGAGCAGCATCTTCATTCCATCTGCCAAAAGTGGCACAACCTGGTGGCCAAACATTTTAATTCCTATTCCCATTCCCATTCTGACATGTTAGTACATGACTTCCTCAGGGTGGAAGAGCAACACCTTATATCCCATCTGGGTAGCCTCCAACCTGATAGCCTGAAAATTGATTTCTCCTTCCAGTAAAAATATTTTTCCCTCCTCTTCTATTCTCCACTCTGGCCTCTTATCTCTCCTCACCTGCCTATCACCTCCCCGAGTCCCCTCCTCCTTCCCTTTCTCCTCTAGTCCAAACTCCTCTCCTCCCTCTCCGGCTTTTAATCTTTTCTGCCCACCAGGCTTCAGCTATCACCTTCTGACTATCCTCCTTCATCTCCCCCCATCTGTTTATTCCGACGTGTCTTCCCCTTTCCTTTCAAGACCTGAAGAAGAGTCTTGGTCCGAAATGGCACTGTTTATTCATTTCCCTAGGTGCAGCCTGAGTTGCCAGCATTTTATATCTGATGTTTTGAGCAGTAATTTGCTGGGTTAGTTTTAACATAGGCAGTCTTTAACTTTCTTTTGCAAAACCAAAACAGTAAAAACGGGAAGCAACATGGCGGCCTGACTAAAACCAAAGCAGTAAACCCCTCATAAACCCATGTGAATCCAGCATATCCTTAATAACAGCTGCAGCCTATTGTGAAGAATATGGATTTAAGGAAACTTGAGGGAAGATGATCAGGATCATAGACTCAGGGAGTCAGACCAGAAATAGTCCCTTCAGTCCAATGTGTCCATGTCAACCAGAATGCCCCGTCCAAGCTAGTCCCATTTGCCAGCTCTTGGTCTATAACCTTTGAAACCTTTCTTATCCATGTACCTGTCCAATTGTCTTTTAGAAGTTTTTATCGTACCTGCCTCAACCACTTGCTTTGGCAGCTCATTCACATAGGTGTCATCCTTAATGTAAAGAAATTGTCTCTTAGGTTCCTATTAAATCTTGAGCAAAGTACACAAAATGCTGGAGGAACTCAGCAAGGCAGACAGCTTCTATGGAGGGTAATAATCAGTCGATATTTTGGGCTGAGACCCTTGGTCAGAACTGGAAAGCATGGGGACAGAAGCCAATGTTCATCCCCCTCCAATCTGCTGCTTGCATCCTTCTTATCTATGCCCTGTCATTTACAGCTATGATGTTTGTCAATATTTTGAGATGAGATCCTGCACAAGAACTGGTTCTGGGGAATATCAGAAAGAAATAGATGACATAGAGGCCCACAAAGATGTGATTCTAAATCCAATAGAGCAGGAGTTGTGATAATAAAGGCCCATCTTGATTATATACTCTCCATGGCCATTATATTAGGCACACCTGTACACCTGCTCATTAATACAAATATCTAGTCAGCCAATCATGTGACAGCAACTCAATGCATAACAACTTGCAGACATGGTTAAGAGGTTCATTTGTTGCTCAGACCAAACATCAGAATGGGGAAGAAATGTGATCTAAGTGATTTTGACCCAGGAGTGATTGGTGGTGCCAGATGGGGTGGTTTGAGTATCACAGCAAACTGCTGATCACCTGGGATTTTCACACACAACTGTCTCTAGAGTTGACAAGAGAATGGTGCAAAAAACAAAAAAAAATCCAGTGAGTGATAGTTTTGTGGGCAAAAACACCTTGTTAATGAGAGAGGTCAAAGGGGACAAGAAGGTGCCAGGAACTCAGATAACCACACATTACAAGAATGGTGTGCAGAAAAGCATCTCTGAATGCACAACCCTCTGAACCTTGAAGTGGATGGGCTACAACAGCAGAAGACCACGAGCATACACTCAGTAGCTACTTTACTGGATTCAGGACGTATCTAATAAAGTGGCCACTGAATGTACATCTGGAGAGATCATTTGGAAGGTGTCAGTTGATTCTGCCTCTTGGCATATGCATTGGTTCCTCTCCCAACTACATCATTGCTGCAGGAATGCCTTAGGGCATTCATTAAAAGGTTTTGGCTTACAATATGTCTCTGTTACACAGAACACTGACCTTAAACTGGACTTTCAGTCAGTCTGCTTACAGAGTCAAAAATTATGCAGTGACACAAGGAGGAATATTTTTAATAGAAAGAAAGAATGAAAAGTCAGTGTTTTATGTAATTTAGAGATATGTTGTAATAAGATCATATTTAATGCACACTGAATGGGGTTTCTGAGATCCATTGTTTGTTGTTGATATTAGCATAAGCTTTCATTTATCAAGCTCATGTACAATATTTGTAATAAAAGGAGTGGCTCTAAAGTTAAAGGTTCATTTCCCACTTGGGCGCAATTTAGGATGATGTCAGTGCCAATGTGGAGTTCTGCACTGTTGTAGGTGCTGCTTTATTTAAAGAAACATTAAATTGAGGTCCTGTTTACTCAGGCAGATTAGCATAAAAAGATTACAGGAAATAACTTCAATAACATGCACCACTATCTTTCGTGTCCTGGTCAATTTTTTATTTGTTGATTTAGAAAAATGTTAATTATTAATTAAGAAAAGTGTACTGGAGAAGTCTTGACAATAATTAGATGCTGTATCTGAAACTTAAATATCTCCCTCCCTACTCCTGCTCTCTGTTGAAATGAACCTAATTGTCCCTGAACTGAGGAAATAGATAATAAATGGCCATACTTTTGGCTCATAGGTCAGACAAGCGAAGGGCAGCAGATTTCCTGCCTTCACTCAGCATTGAGCATGTCTTCATAGAGCGCAGCCACAAGAAAGCAGGCTCCATCATTAAGAACCCCCACCATCAGGACCGTGCTCTCTTCTCGCTGCTGCCATCAGGTGCAGGAGCCTCAAGACTCACATCATCAGGTTTAGGAACAGTTATTACTCCTAATCATCAGGCTCTTGAACCAGATGGGGCTCTTCACTTGCCCCATCACTGAACTGTTTCCAAAACTAATGGACTAACTTTCAATGATGCTTCATCTCATGTTCCCGGCATTTATTGCATTTTTACTTACTATTATTATTTTTCTCTTTTCTGTATTTGCAGCTTGTTGTCTTTTGCATATTGGTGTTTGTCTTGTTAGGCGTGGTTTATCATTGATTCTGTTGTGTTTCTTTATGTTTACTGTGAACGGTCACAAGAAAATGAATCTCAGAATTGTATATGGTGATGTACACAGTCTGCACTTTGCAGTAAATGTACTTTGATGTTTAAACTTTGAACTGAAGGACATTAATGAACCAATTGGGCTTTTGACCCAATCTGATAACTTCATGGTTACAACTACTTCATATAAGCATTACTTTCATATTTATTTAACTATTTGAATTTAAATACCCCATCATCCCTACTGGGATTCAAACTCTCAACGTGACCAGCATGCCTCTATAAGATGTCATTGACCACTGCAGTCAAGTATACTACAAGAACTAAGATCCCCGGTTAGTGGCAGTGCTCAATAATGACCTTGAGGGGAACCTCCCACGAGACTGGACTAACTTCTCTTGTGTGCCTTCCCTTTCTGAACATCAGCTGTTCAGGTGTCACTTTAAGGAAAAAATGGTGGCGGTGGTGGAGGGGAATCTCATTGAAATCTATTGAATATTGAAAGGCCTGGATAGAATGGGCATGAAGAGGCTATTTCCTACAGTGGGAGGAGTCAAGGACCAGAAGGTAGAGCCCAGGGTATAAGGATGTCCCTTTAAACAGAGATGAGAAGGAATTTCTTTTGTCAGTGGGTGGTGAATCAGTGGAACTCATTGCTATGGAGGCCAATTCACTGGGTATATTTAAAGAGGAGGTTGATAGGTTCTTGATTAGTAAAGGTGTCAAAGTTACAAGGAGAAGGCAGGAGAATGGCTTTAAGAAGGATAATAAATCAGCTATGATTGATTGGCAGAGCAGATTTGATTAGCCGAATTGTCTAAGTCTGCTTGTAAGTCTTATAGTCTCACGGTCAACAGCATTGGTACCAACGAGCTGGCTGGCCGGACAACCACATTAACAAGTTCTGACGGACAGCTCAGCAGCAAGAGTGAAATTTTCACTTATTGTTAAATATTATACAAGAGGGCTAAACAAAGTTTAGAATATTTATAAGTAAGCCAAAAAGAAACTGAGTACTTGATATCAGGCATGGTCCGAGTGAACTGGAGGGTCTGTTTCTGTGCTCTGGGATCTTATGAGATCAGCTCGTCTAGAATTTCATCTCCATCTGGCAGCAGCAGTTAAAGTTAAAAGCTGTGTGCAATGGTGCTGACACTGTTATTGTATTTCATGCTATCAACTGAGGTTTGAATATCTCGGCCACCTTTGAGAGAATTCATATCCAAACCATAAAATTTATTTTGTTTGTGAAGCTGTTGAGTTTTCTAATCATAGCTTTATTTATTTATTGAGATACCACGTGGAATAGGCCCTTCTGGCCCTTTGAGCCTCGCTACCCAGCAGTCCCCTGATTTAATCCTAGCCTAATCACTAGACAATTTACCGTGACCAATCAACCGATCAACCGGTACCTCTTTGGACTATGGGAGGAAACTGGAGCACCCGGAGGAAACCCATGTGCCCACGGGGAGAACGTACAAACTCCTTGCTTGAACCCGGTTTGCCTGTACTGTAAAGTGTTGTGCTAACCACTACGTACTGTGCAACCCCGTGACCACGTCATTCGACCCTATGCAAAGCTTAAGATGTCTTGGTAAACGCGTTAAGTTCATGTAGGTTCAGCTGATTCTCTTGGCTCTGTTGGAGAGAACTGCAAATAACAGATAATGGAGGAGGGCTGAAATGCCTGAAGGTTTTTTTTGTCCTAAATAGAGATTTGCTCTGGTATAAAATGCAAATACCAGAACCAAGCACAACCCTAGCATTGCCAGTCTGAACTCAACATGAGTCTGTCTTTTTTTTTCTATGATTATTTTTCCAAAATAATCTATGTTTTGGATCAGCAAATTTGCAGACAACGAGGAAGCTAGATTAGCTGGAAAAATGGCTAAAAATGGCAGATGGAATTTAATGCATAAAGTTTAAGATGTTGCATTTTGGGAGGAGGTGGGTAGTGAACAGTAGGGCACTTGAGGAGTGTGGTAGGAAGGGGCATCTGGGAACAGAGATCCATAATTCCTTTAAAATGGTGTCAAAGATAGATAAGGTCATAAAAGAACTTTCGGCACTATTAGTCAGATCAAAATATTGAGTACAGGAGTTGAGATATTATGTTGAAGTTGTATAAGATGTTGGTGAGGCCAAATTTGGAGTATTGTGTGCAGTTTTAATTACCTACCTACAGGAAAGATATCAATAAGATTGAAAGAGTACAGAGAAAATTTACAAGGATGTTGGATGACGATGGGGGGGGGGGTGGGGGGGGAGGGAGGGGGCAGAGCAGTAGTATGGAGGGCTATGGTCCTGGAGCAGGTCAATGGGACCAGGCAGAATAAAAGTTTGGCACAGACCAGATGGGCTGAAGGGCTTCTTCCTGTGCTTCATGACTCTGTGACTCTAAACTCAGCAGTTATGGAGAAGTGGAAAGGGAGACTTCCTGTACTGCATTGTGTGAAGGTAACAATCAAGCAAAGATGACAGGTCAAGCAATTCAAGATTGCTTCCGTACCTGAGTGTAAAGTGAAAGGAAATGATTGTTAGTCTGAATATGATTGCTACGCTATAAGCATAAAGAACACAATTAAATTCACAATAAACATAAATAAAAATGCAATCCTAAAAAAAACACAATGTTCAAATAACTGTTATATACCCAGACTTATTGTATGTCCATAAAGTGACGCTGGTGATGTGTATGTAGTGGTGATGAGGGATGGTGTGGGGGTGGGAGGGAGTTGTTTATCAGCATTTATGCTGGGGGGGGGGGTGGGTTGAAGTAACTGTTTTTGAGTCTGGTGGTCCTGGCGTGGATGCTGCGAAGGTAGCCTCTTCCCTTATGGGAGTGGGTCAAACAGTCCATAAGCAGGGTGGCTGGATCCTTCATGAATTTCAGACGGATTCCCCTGATCGGGAGTAAGCCCTGACTCAACCAATCCCAAATCTGAGACATGCCCACCCCCTCCCAGAGTTATGAACGTCCGATTTATGGGCACTCCGTATACTTGGACAAGTGTTTGGGAGACCAGAGGGATGGATGGGATGTGGAGCAGCAGGCAACTTCTGCCAGGCGGGAACAGGTAATTTTCGCGTGTCCTCTCTCACCACCACCCCCACCCCGAGCTTCAACAACAGGGAGCGCTGAGAAAATCTACCCAGTCACTTCTCGCTCCCTCCCGTCACAGCTGTGTCTGTGAGCCCCGTCTACACATTACTTCTATTAACTTCCAATTGATGAGCAGTTTGGATTACAATCTCTCTTTGGGAATGGAAGTCTGTTGTAACCTGGAGACGTCCTGAAGTCGGATGCCATCGTCAAACTGACAGGCGTGAGATGGAACTCCCGAGGTGGTTGTAGGCTCACAATGTAAAAATGGCGAACTACAATTCGCACCATCGATACAAGCACACACAAAAAATGACTACGTAGAAATGTAAATATGAATTGGTGCTTCCCAGCAACAGTCGGTCGGGTGAGGATAGATAAGTCCGTTTTGTGACTTGTTGAGAGTGGACTTACTGTCTCTAACACAATGTTAAATAAAACGGAGCATTGGGAGTATCACATGGCGGTCAGTAAAATCTAATGTCTGATCGGTGCCTATAATGAAATCCAATGTAATTCCCCGGGCTCTGCATCAGGAAAGCTAAATGCCCAAATGCATTTCAACAATGCCATACACACTAACTATTACAACCAGCAATAAGTAATGTTCGTCTGAGAAATTTCGCAGTATAATTGAAGTTTATACGAGATATTAGCTTCAGTGATGCCATGTTATTCATTTTCAAAGTGCAACTTTTTAAATTGAAATGATAAAAAATGAAAAGCTCCGAATTTGGATTTGGAAGTTACAACGCTGGTGTCGTTATTTAAACAGCAGAAAGTGGCTGCATGTTTGTGCAGGTCTGCAATATAATGAGTTGCTGTTGATATTTGATATTGTAATCTCAGTACTCAGCCCATCTCATCCTCCATAGTATCCAGGACATCTTCAAAGAGCGGTGCCTCAAAAAGGCGGCGTCCATCATCAAAGACACCCACCACCCAGGACGTGCCCTCTTCTCAGAGGTTCGGGAGTCTAAAGCCACATGCTCAGCGATTCAGGAACAGCTTCTTTCCCTCTGCCATCCGATTCCTAAATGGGAATTGAACCCATGAACACTACCTCACTACGTTTTCATTTCTGTTTTTGCACTACTTATTTAACTATTTAATACACACACATTATATATATATTTACTGTAATTCAGAGTTTTTTTATGTTATCAAGTATCGCACTGCACTGCTGTCCCAAAGTTAACAAATCTCACGACCAATGCCGGTGATATTAAACTTAATTCTGATTCTGATTCAGCTGCAAATCCCAATCTTTCCTCAGCCACAACTTCATCCTCAGACAAACTCCAGGTACAGACCCCACTCCATCTTCAGACCAGTTCCATCCTAGGACTAGCGACATCCTCAGACCAACCACATCCTAGACCCCACTTCCTCAGACCCAACTCCATTGCCAGGCCAACCATAACCTCAGATCCCACCTCTTCAGTCCCAGCTCCATCGTCTGACCAACTCCATCCTCAGATCAACTCCACCCTCAAACCAACTACATCCTCAGATCCCACCTCTTCAGACACAACTCCATCCTCAAACCCAACTCCTTTGCCAGACCAACTCCATCCTCATACCAACCGCATCCCCAGACCCCACTCCATCCTTAGACAAACTCCATTGTCAGACCAGCTCCATCCCCGACCTCACTCCATCCATAGATCACCACTACCCTCAGACCAACACTAACATCAGACCCAATTCCAATCCCAGATTAGCTCTACCATCCTCCATCTTCAGAGTCTACTGAATCTTAGACTTCATTCTGCCCTCAGATTCTCTTTATACCATGAAGTTTTTCTTTCAGTTTTTTCTAAATTCTTTAATTGCCCTGGATATTTATTTGGATAAAATATTGGCCTTGTTTGCATAAGCTGATTCTGCAGCACATCTAATTCCTTTGTGACTTTTCCCATTGATCTTCAGATGGTTTATCACTTGCCAGATTTGTTGAGCTCACTGCAGACCTTCTATGGCTTATTGTAAACTTCTAGTAGTGGTTTTAGCTTCTCCCTATCAAATTTTTTCATTGAATGCAGTTATACTATGACAGTAATTAAATAAATATTTATACGTCATTAATCTGATAACAAAATCAGATACATTACTTAGTAATGAATCTTTGTACAGTATGTCCTGACCCTTGTTGCTTTTGGGACATGTTGTTATATTTTGTAATGGTTTAGTGCTTGAATTTGATGAATGATAGGAGGGAGGTTTGTGGATCATAATCAGCCTCTTACTGGATTGCATGGACAAAGACTTTATCTAACACCCGTGACTGCAGAGAGGGTTTTGGTTTAACCTTGAAGAGGGTACCTTTAGTAGTACAGAGCCCCCCCCCCCCCCCCCCCCCCGCTGCGTGGTGCATTGCTTTGCCTGTGATGTATTTCTATGAGCTGTTGCCACCCTACATTTGTATCATAATGGAAAGGAATTGTTAGTTCAGCACCCTTTGTTAATAGTCACGTTGGCTCCTGACAACCCATCCTACCTGAATGGATGGGTCCTCAGTCTTTATTTCAAGCTCTTAACTGTGTACATTGGGCCACCAGCCCCCTTGGGATTCCAATCTTGAGAACCTTTCAAACTCCAGTATGCTTCTGTAACATCTTAACCTGCTCATGAATCTGGGAGCTCTTTCACAATGGCACAATTGTTTTTTAGAGATACAGTATGGTAAAAGGCGCTTCTGGCCAATGAGCCCATGCTGCCCAATTACACCCGTGTGATCTATTGACATACTAACTCATACGCCTTTGGAATGTGGGAGCACCGGGAGGAAACCCATGTGGTCACTGGGAAAATGTACAAGTTCCTTAAGGACAACGGTGGGAATTGAACCCAGGTTACTGGTGCTGTAAAGCAATAGGCTAACCACCATGCTATTGTACTGTACTTTTTAAACCTTAAGCTCAATGTGATTACTGTGTAATGAATTGATCTGTATGAACAGTAGGCAAGGCAGACTTTTCACTGTAGCTCAGTACTTGTGACATTGATAAACCAATACCAATACATTCCAAGCCAACTGTGATGCGCTACATTACAGTATACTCACTATCTTTCACCGTAAGGAATAGTTCTCCTCCTGAGTTGCTATTGAGCCAATAAAGCAATTTTGGTTCTGATTTTTAACTCATTTCAGTCATTTGATGCCATTCTATTGAAAGAAGCTTCCATTTAGAGCCTTTCAGTATCCCTGGGTATCCCAAAGTAATTAATTGCCTTTGAAATGTAATTATTGTCTAGTGCGGTCAGATTCCACACAGCAACATGGAACAATGCAATAGGCGCCTGGTTATCTGTTTTATAAATGTTGGTGGCATTTGAAATGTACCGATATAAGAACTGGGAGGAGGAATAGGCCACATAATTGCTCAAACTCCTTATGCCCTTCAATGGTGCCTCATTGACTTTCTTGCCTGATTCCCTTAAGTGCCTGAAAATCTATCAGTCTCAAACCTGAACATCCACAGCACTGTGGGATGGAGAGTTGCAATGATTTATAGCTCTGTGTAAGCCATTTTCTTGTCAACTCATTTGTGAATAGCCAATCACTTATCCTGAGAATATGCCCCCTAACCTTACTCTCTGGATAATGGAAAACAATCTCTTAATAGTTAACCTATCAACCCTTTTTAGAATCACGTGTGACTTGATTACCACTCAATCTTTTCATCAGAGAGTAGAGAGTATCCTTACCCAGGAGACAAGATACCTCACTAGTTCCTCATCAAAGTAACACTATGGGATGTTTTAGGTCCTCCTGAGAAGGCAGTTTAGCCCACAGTTTAATGTCTTATATAAAAGACAGTTCGCCCAACAGTTCAATTTAGTATTAGCTTGGACTTTGGGCTTACGCTTTTGGATAGACACTTGAACCAATCAGTTTAAAGGCAAGAA
The DNA here is from genome assembly GCF_048418815.1 of Hemitrygon akajei. Classification (NCBI taxonomy): domain Eukaryota; kingdom Metazoa; phylum Chordata; class Chondrichthyes; order Myliobatiformes; family Dasyatidae; genus Hemitrygon; species Hemitrygon akajei. The sequence goes on from NC_133127.1 coordinate 28,968,243, forward strand.
GGCTACCCCCCTGAGTCACAGCTAACATTTGAAATGCTCTTCTCTAGGGATGTGAATTAGTATTGTGATTCCTTCTTCTGCTAATACTTCATTGGCATACGATACGCATTAGTGTAACAGATGTTATCTTTTGTAGGCTGATTTTTGGCACACTCTATCCAGCTTATTCTTCATACAAGGCTGTAAAGACAAAGAATGTAAAAGAATATGTAAGTATTGACTTTTTGTTTTAGCATTTGCTGCGGCGATGGTCAGCGTTCCTCCAATAGCACCAAAATTGTGGAATAACTTTTCTCAGCTCTCCTAAGATTTCAACTTGGGGCAATTTCCCTCACCACCAATGTTCCCTCTAATTGTTTTTTTTTACAGCTGTGTGCACCAACCATTGCTCTGAGCTTTGCATGACCTGAAAACTGCATGGCACATTATAAAAAAAAAAGTTTCAGCTGCATGGCGACAAAGGCTATGTGCGTAGAAGCATTTCAGTTACTGCACAGTCGTGTACTGGTGAGCTTAGATGGAACAGTGCTCTCCATCCCTTGAGCATTTTCACTAAGTGAGCACAGAAAGAGACCATTTATCCCATTTTGGCTCTGCAACACTATCTAATTATTACCACGCATTTTTCTGTAACAATACCTGATTATTCTAACACCCTATTTCTAAATTTTTTCTACCTGTTCAAGTTTATGTATATTTAATACCTGTTTGACAGTTGCAATTGAATCTACAGCAATTTCATATTCCAGATATCAGTAACACACTACATTAAAAATATTCTCCAAAGATCTCCTTGTTCTGTGAAATTTCTTAAATTTGTATTTGTAGTTACCAATCTGATTATGTAAATTTTATTAAGAAATCTGAAAACAAACCCTTACAGGGAAAGTCTCGGAATGATTCCAGTTTCCCATATCCCATCACCTTCCTGAATTCCCTCTTTATCTGATTAAAATAGTTGGGAATGGTGTTCGGGGGTAGGACACTAAGTATGCCACCAAAGATGGCTAAGGATAGGAGGAAAACAAGGTAAATTACTGATTAGTAGTTGGACCATGAGTAGCTTGAATATTCATAAGTGGTCAGAAAAAAGAACAAAACTGAGAGGAGAGAACTAATCATTACATCATAAACAATTGTTTTGGTTCTGGAGACACAAGAGGCTCCGGGTGTTGAAATCTGGAGTAAAAAGCAAACAGCTGGAGAAACTCTTCAGGTTAGGGAGCATCTGTGGGGGGAAGAGAACAGAAGAAATCTTCATTTTTGAAGAAGTGTCTTGGCCTGAAGTGCCATCTGTTCTTTCCCTCTCTGGTTGTAGCGTGACCTGCTGAGTTCCTCTAGCATCTCCAAGGCTCCTAGGGGCCCAAAGCTGTGTACAGTGTTCTAGATGTAGCCTCCCCTGTTCAACTGCAACAAAACCTCCCCAATTCTAAACTCCAATTTCTTTGCAATAAATGGGAACATGATGCTTGAGTTTGTAACTATTTGTTGGAGCTGCTCCATAACTCCCAGATGCCCCTGAATTGCTGGATGGGATAATGCACTGGTGGTAAAAACACAACAGTAGGAAGTGGGAAGGAGAGGAAAGAAGTTTGCAAGAAATAAACTGTCCCCTTAACACTTGTGGAAGATTTGATTACATGAATTTAGTTCTACTGCTGCTTTTTAATTGTATTGTAAGTTGTTTTAATATACTTATCCTGATTATTCTTATTTTACAGTAATCAGGAAGGTGGAAATTTATCCTCTGTTTTATGCATTAAATGTTTGATGTGGTAACATGTATGGATTGAATATAAGAGAGAGAGAGAGAGAGAGAGAGAGAGAGAGAGAGAGAGAGAGAGAGAGAGAGAGAGAGAGAGAGAGAGAGAGAGAGAGAGAGTGTGTGAGAGAGAGAGAACAAGAGAGAGAAAGAGTGAGAGAGGGAGAAAGAAAACAATGTACATATAGAATAGGGAATAAATTTAAATTCCTTTTGTGGTTCTGTGTATTTTGAAAATTGCACACTATTAGTTTTCATGAATGTGCATAATATTTGAATACAGATACACAAAACAAAATGTAACTGAAGATACCATTATATCCTATGTATAGATAGCAACTGTGCTTTGAGCTCTGTCTTATGTGACTTATGACAGTGTAGAATAAAGCATTGTGTATTTAGTCAGTGAATGAGAGGATTTGTATTCTGCTAGCAAATTCAAGTCTAATTTTATTTGATGCAATGTGAATTTTGCAAGCTCTACTTTATCATTTATTTCTATTCAGAATCAGAATCAGGTTTAATATCACTGGCACGTGTTGTGAAATTTGATGTTATGTGGTAGATTGCAAAACATAAAAACTGTAAATTATGGTAAGAGGTATATATAAAAGTTAAATTAAATAAGTAGTGCAAAAAGAGAAAAGAAAGTAATGAGGTAGTGTTCATGGGTTCAATGTCCATCAGAAATCTGATGGTTGAGGGGAAGAAGCTGATCCTGAATCATTGAGCGTGGGCCTTCAGGCTCCTGTACCTCCTCCCTGATGGTAGCAATGTGAAGAGGGCATGTCCTGGGTGATGGGGGTCCTTAATGATGAATACTGCCTTAAAGTCAGGGTTGATAAGATGCCACATAATAGGCTGGTGCACGATAGTAGAACTTATGGTATTGGGAAAGGTTTGTTAACATGGACTGACGACTGGAAGTGAGAGAGTGGCATAAATGGATTGTTTTCAGACTAGAAAGCTCACGTTGTGTCCCAAGGATCAGTGCCTGCATTATTTGCCATCTATATGAATGAATTGCAGAAGGAGGAAATAGAGTGTAAGGTGTCTAAATCTGCTGATGACGAAAATAGATGGAAAGGCATGTTGGAATGAGGATATTTGGATTCTCCAACAGGATATACTGTTTGTAGATGAATGAGAGAGCAAAATCATGGCAAATAGGTTTTAAGGTAGGAAAGTGTTAGATTGTGCTTTAAATAAAAGAAACAAAAAGACAGGCTGTTCTCTAAATGGAGAGAGACTGTAAGTAGGTGGAGTAGAGAGTGATCTAGGTTTTCTGGAGCTCCAAACACAGTATGTTAGCAAGCAAGTGCAACAAATAAGTAATAAGCAAATGGCATATTGCCTTTAAATACTAGAGTGTTTAAAGAAATAAATTATTGTTACGATTATATAGGATACTAATGAGGCCACACGTGGAATAATGTATACACTTTTGAAATTCTTACTTAATAAAGGATATCATATCAGAAGAGATTCACCAAGCTAATTTCTGGGATGAGAGGGTTGTCCAGTCTTGAATAGCTAAAAATATTAGGTTGGTATTCTTTAGAATTTGGAAGAGTAAGGGTGATATTATTGAAACATGTAAGATCTGAAGGGCAATCCTGAGATGTTTTTCTTGTTGTAGGGTCTTCAATAAGGGTACAGAGAGCGGTCATTTCAAATGGAAGAATTTCTTCTCACAAGATGTAGGGAATCTTGGCATCTCCCTGCTCCAGAGAGTTCAAACCAGGCTTATTGTCCTGGGCAATAAACCTGAGGAATAAATGCCATGAAAATTAGATTTCTGCAGTTGTAGCACAGTATAGTGCAAACATGACAATCGTAAGTTAACATAAACTTAAATTAACATCACTTATACATAACTTACATGACAAAATAAATAAAATAAACATCATGTCATAATCTGAGGCAGTGTTGGGGTTTTTCAGTTCAGCTCAAGAACCAGATGGCAGTAGGGAAGAGGCTGTTGTTATGCCTTGAGGTGTGGGTTTCAGGCTCCAGTTCTTCCTGCCAAATAACATGGTGGGGTTCCTTCTTGATGCATAGCACCTTCCCAAGACATTGTCTCTTGTAGATGTCCTCAATCATGGGTAGACCCGAATCCATGATGGGACTGGTTGAGTCCTGTGCATTGGAGATTCCTTACCAAGCCATGATGCAGCCAGTCAGAATGCTTTCTTCTGTACATCTGTAGAACTGTGTCAGTTGGGGAGCCCAGGTTGAAAGTAGTTGAAATGGAGGCAGATACATTTTTGAAAGATTTGGGGTTAGAGAAGTATGAGGATCTTGTGTAGAGGAGCTGGAATCTGGGGCAGATCATATTGAATGGTGGGGCACATTTGAGGGTCCTGGTGATCAACTCCTGTTCCTATTTTCTTGATCCTTGTGTAATGTGTAGGTGCAGTTAAGCAGCTAAATTACACAGACCTTCCTTGTTTTTCCGAGTAGTGCAGCTGGTTATTCCCAATGCAACCAAAGAGTGACTAGACGATGTGGATACCATTAGATCATAAGACATAGGAGCACAATTAGTCTATTTGGTGCATTGAGTCTGTTCTGCATTTCTGGTTCAGCATAATTTAAATAATCAATTTCTTGTTGAGAAATATTTTATATACATTAATTTTAGCATGTTTAAATCATGGAACAACTTATTTATTAATAATGAAAATGAATTTGATGCACAAATTGTACCTTGCCTTCATATCTTCAGCCAACATGTTTTAAATTTTTTCTGTAAACCAGGTAAAATGGATGATGTACTGGATCATATTTGCACTGTTCACCACAGTGGAAACATTCACAGACCTATTTCTTCCATGGTAAGATTCAGTCTTTATTTTACTGCATCCCAGCCTTGATTCTGAACTTACTGTAATGTAAACCCCAGAGCTGAATGGTAAAGTGTGGTGAATGTACACTCACCCAAAAGCAGGGCACTCATCATAAATACTCATCATTTTACTATCAAAGAACATATACGTCACCATATACAACCCTTTCCTTGTGAGCATACTCAACAAATCTATAGAATAATAACCATATCAGAATCAATGAAAGACCACTCAACTAAGTCGTTCATCTAGAGTGCAGAAGACAACAAACTGTGCAGATGCAAAAAGAAGAAACAATAATAATAAATAAATAAACAATAAATGTCAAGAACATGAGATGAAGAAGCATTGAAAGTGAGTCCATTGGTTGTGGGATCGTTTCAATGATGGGACAAGTGAAACTGAATGAAGCTACCCCTTTGGTTCAAGGGATAGAGATGTAAAAAGATACATCCAAATTACATTGAAAGGATATAATTCATTTGTCAAGTCATTGCAATGCAGACTGACAACATGACTTAGACCATAAGACTGTAGGATGTAGGAGCAAAATTAAGCCATTTGACCCATCGAGTATGCTCTGCTATTCCATAAGGGCTGATTTATTATCCTTCTCAACCCCTGCCTTTTCCCTGTAACCTTTGACACCCTTACTATTGAAGAACCTATCAACCTCTGCTTAAATGTACCCAATGACTTGGCCTCCACAGCTGTCTGTGGCAATGAGTTCCACAGATTCAGACCCACTGGCTAATGAAATTCCTCCTCATCACTGTTCTAAAGAGACATTCTTCTATTCTGAGGCTGTGCTCTCTGGTCCTAGACTCCCCCACTATAGGAAACATTCTCTTTATGTTCATTTTTGTCTAGGCCTTTCAGTATTTGATAGTTTTCAGTGAGATACCTCCTCATTCTTCTAAACTCCAGAGAGTACAGGCCCAGAGCCATCAAATGCTCCTTGTGAGTTAACCCTTTCATTCCCAGGATCATTTTTGAGAACATCCTCTGGACCTTCTCCAATGCTAACATATCCTTTCTTCGTTAGGGGTCCAAAACTGCTCACAATACTCCAAATGTGGTCTGACCAACACCATATAAAACCTCAGCATTACATCCTTCAAGCTGGAAAATGCTTTTAGCCACAGTTGAGACAAATAGCTCGATCCTTCTGCATTTTCAGGGCCAAGTTCCCTTTCACAGGCTTCATCTATCGTAGCAGTTTTAAATCCTTGCATTTAATAAGGACCATTCAATTTTTTAAGTTGTGAGCTTTTCATGAAAAGTGCAGTGCTAAAATTTTGGAAACTGTAGAACTTTTGCATCACTCTGCTTTTTGCCGTTGTTGTTGAATTTATTGTTTTACTTGTTATTACCATGAATGCCGTTTTCTCTGTGAGCTTCAAGTGAGGAAATGATTTCATTGCACCGTGGTGTAATTGGGCGGTGCAGGCTCCTTGTGCCAGAAGGAGCTGCAACCCCGTGCTGTATCTCTAAATAAAATAAAATAATCTGATCTGATTTGTAGAATTTCCCTAGAGAGGAAGAGAATGTGCATCCAAACTGGTCAATACCATGATTATTCTCGCCGCAGCCTACCCCCCACACTCCAGAGCTCATCATGATTATTCAGACACTATGAAATAACTGCACATTACATTCAATGGAAGACAATGGGTACATTGTTAACAGTGACGTGCCTGGAATATTTAATGTAAAGGTAATTGCCCCTCCCCCCGCCACCCAGCATTGATTAGAACTTTAGCACAATTTTTCTGGTTGTGCTCTGCTGTCAACTGAGTGTTTACACGTTTTATGGAGACGTTCCACACACTGAGTCAGTCTGCTTGGACCATTGATCCTTATAACCTCAGAAAGCCCTGCCAACCTCTATCCATAGAGTCATAGAGCATTACAGCACAGAAACAGCTCTTTTGGCCCATCTAGTCCATTTACGTCCACTATCAACCATCATGACTTTTTCAAACTTCTTTAAATTTGTTTTTCTTGCTAAATTAAATCATTCCTGCATTTAGACCAGAATTACTGCAGATTGTAGAATCATATTTAGAGAGACTAGTGACACAATAGGTTTTTAACTGGCCCCTGTTCCTAACAAAATCATTGAGATTTATGGCACTGGAATAGGCAATCTGGATGTCATACACTAATCCTCCCTGGGGATTTGGTTCATATTGAGCCCATGATAAAGACTTGCGGGATGTGGGACTCTGTAGTGAAATAAATTTGGACAATGTCAGTCAAGCATCAGTGGGACTCTGCAGACTACTGGCGTTTGTTGGCAATGAAATCAGGAAGGGCTAAGGCTTGGTAAATGGGACATAATATGCTGTAAAGGCAGCTGCATCTTCTGTACCTAGTAAGGACATAGGAATTAGATTGACGAAGACTTCTAATGTGTCCTTGACTCTGCCCTGCATTTACTAACATGGTCTTCCATCTCAGCTCAACTCTCCCAGCGTATCCCCCTTTCCAAAGGTGAAATGGAAAATATTCTAATCACACAGAGGAATATAGAGAAACAGATTTAAGAGCTGCGCGTGCTCATTGTCCCGGAGATCCAATTTGTTCAGAGTCAGGCATGATCTCACTCTCTAATTGACTTAATCGTTTGATCAATACACATCCATTGATAGTGGAAGCTGGATACACATGAAGGCTCTTTAATTCCACACATCTCGACTGGCTTTTTGGAAGATGGATCCAGTTAATCTCATCATCCTGACCTTTCCATAGCGCACGCAAGCTTTTCCCTTTCAGGTATATTTAATTCTATTTTGAAAATCATCTGCTTGCATTGAACAATCTGAGTCCTAACATAAAATAAACTCTTTTGATGATATCACATGAATCTGGTCACCATATTCATTTTCTTGCAGGCATTCTCAGTACAATACCATAATAGAATCAATAAAAGACCGCGTCAATAGGGTGGACAACTCACGTGCAAAAGGCAACAAGCTGAGCAAATACAAAAAAAAAAGAAAGAACAATAATAATTAGTCTGAAACTAATCCAAAAAATTTACATAGAAAAATAAGAATTGAAATGATAAATTTTAGAAAACACTGTCACACTGGAACATACTTAGATTAACCCTACCTAGGACAGAAGGAGGAAGAGAGATAAAAGTTTACACAGCAGTCAGATAAAACTTCTAAGGATATATTTTCATCAATGAAAACAGGATTCAGCACTCCATATGCAATTCTGTTTAGAAGTATACACCACTAAACTTAAATGAAAGCACAACCCAGAAAAATGAAGAAATGATCACTGCAGAAGATTAAGTTAGCCAATGGAAGAGCATGACACTCTGTGGAAGACATCCCCATGATCTGAGTAGACTAGATGTCAATAAGGAAGCGTCAAACGCCTGGCTCAGACTTGGAGACCTCTTCTCTGAAACAGAGGGGTTCCCTGTGGCAATACAGGACCAGGTGGTTAACACAAAAAATGATCAAAAATACATAATAAAAGACTCAACAAATTCAAGATGATAAATACAGAAAATGCCAAGGGAAACCAGAAATAATCGAACACATTATAGGATCCTGCAGCAGTTTAACTCAATCTGATTACTTACACAGGCAGAATCAAGTGGCAAATATCATTCACCACAATCTTGCTTTAAAATACAAACTCAAAAAAGACACCATACCTTACTATAAGTACAAGCCTAATCCAGTTTTAGAGTCAGAGTGCTACAACTTATATTACGACCAATCCATTATTACAGATAGGACAATCCATAATAACCGTCCAGACATAATGTTACAGAATAAACAAGCAAGAACAACTTACTTAATAGATATTGCCATTGCAAACACACATAACATACAGAAATTACGAAGTGAAAAACACCTGAAATATGCTGAATTAAAAGAGGAAACTGAAAGACCATGGAACCTGAAAAGGGTATACATTGCCCCAATAGTAATATCTAAAACTAGTGTCATTCCAAAGTCACTACACAATAGCATTAAACAATTAGGCCTACCACGAGAATAGTCTGAAAATTTCTGGCAATTGAAAAATTGGTGTGCTTGGCTGTGCCCGTACCTCAGGTTTTACCAGCTTGAGCTGAGAAAAAATAAAGTACAACAATAATAGTAATAAATAAATAAGCTCTGCACTCTCTACAACATAACACGCATGTATACATCTGTATTAGTGAGTGCACATTTAATGTGTGTGAGTGTGTGTATGTATACATCTGTGGTAGAGAGTGGTTAAAGATGAAAGCTTTTAACGTGAGCATCTTGTGTACTCTTATTCTATAAGGAAAGATGAGATATATCTTAGAAACATCTCTTCTTCTTCGGCCAGGTTTCCGTTTTATTATGAACTTAAGATTGCCTTTGTAATTTGGCTGCTGTCCCCCTACACGAAAGGCTCCAGTGTTCTCTACAGGAAATTTGTGCATCCAACACTCTCTTCAAAAGAGCAGGTGAGTCAGCTTATGAAGTAACTTTACTATTCCAGTACACTGGTTAATTACAATAGGTAAACTGGGTTTACAAACCAATTCTGCTCACTAACACAGGTTGTCTATTAAGCCCATCGATACCATACCACCAATTCCTGAGACCATGGCTAATCGGTATCTTCATCATCTGTTTATCTTGGTCCAAGAACCATTAACTTAGACGTTCAAGTTCAAGTTTGATTGTCATTGTACCAAGAACATACTTACTTACTGCCCATTACACTGCTGGTGTTTAGGGCAGCAGCAAAGGTCCTCCATCTCTGTCTGTCTGTCTGTACCATCACACATAGATGAAGGATTCTTCATTGCTGTATCTGCAACTATTTTTTTTGATCAGTCAGGGTAGTTAGCCTCCTGAACCTGGAGGACCAGTGGACCATTCTTAGTCTGGCCCCTACCCTTTGATCTGTTTGGCATGGGTGACCCTACCAACACCCAAAGCACAAGGCACTGACTCTAGCTCCTGGTAGATAAGCAGCAGGGGATGGAGGGCTGATCTGACTAGGGGTCGGAGGTGAGCCAGGACCAGCTGCTCTAGGGTCTTCATGATGTGTGAGGTCAGGGCCACTGGATAGATGGATAAAACAAATGCAAACTCACAGCAAGCAGTTCAATGTAAAATAGTTACAACAGCCCAGAGTGTCACAAAATAATAGTAGTACGTGTCCCTGAGTTATTCAAGACTTTCATTAGGCCCTTCCTGGGTACTGGAACCACACATGATATTTTCCACACAATTGGGACCCTTTCCAGACTGAGATTCAGATGGAAAATGCGCTGGAGAACTCCACACAGCTGCTCAGCACACTCCTTCCGGACCCTGGGGTTCACACCATCAGATCTCAATGATTTGCCATGTCTGAGTTTCCCCAGAGCCCTTCACACCTGCTCAGTAGTGAAGGGCAGTTCATGATGACTCGGGGGATGGTGGAAGGTGGGGGCTGGGGGAAGTGAAGATTGGGACGATGGCCTTTGTTACGTGGAGGTGTGGATGGTAGGTGCAGGGTAAGGAGGGGATGTAGATTGTAGTAGGCTATCTTCTTCATCCATGTGTTGAACTGGAGTGAGGAGGAGGGAAGAGGGGAGAGGGGAGGCATTGTTGTTGAGGGAGCATTGGGTCCCTCTGCTGAAGGGTGTGTGATCAGGAGGGCAATTGTCAAACCTTTTGGACAATTGGTTTAGCTCATTAACCGATTCACAGCTGCATTCTGATGCTGTACAGCTAGACTGATTGAAGCCAGTGATGTTCTCCTTACCTCTCCACACCTCCCATGTGGTACTCTGCCCAAGCTTGTTCTCCAGCTCTTTCTAGTATTCCTTGATTTTCTCCTTTAGCTCCCTCTGCACATGTTTCAATCCCTCCATCTGCTGATCTAAAGGCTTTCTTTCTGTGGTTGAGAAGATCACTGGTGACCCATGATTTGTTGTTAGGGAAGCAGCGATTTGTCCTTGATGGTATTCCAGTGTTCACACAGAAGTTGATGTAGCCAGTGATGCAATCAGTTAGTCTGTTAATGCCCTCCCCATCTGGTTTACAAAGGACATTCCAATCAGTAACCTCAAAGTAGCCCTTCAAGGCCTTGATGGCTTCTGGAGACCATATCTTTACTGTCTTGGTGGTAACTAGCTGTTGCAGAACTTTGGGCTTATACAAGGGCATGAGGGGAATTAGGTTGTGATCTGATCTTCCTAGTGAGAGAAGAGCTGTGCGGCTTTTGCATACACAAGATCCAATGTTTTATTTTCTCTTGTATGACACTTGACAAGCTGATTTAAGGTGGGTAGGGTCGTCAAGAGAGAAACATGGTTGAACTCTCCCGATACTGCAATGTACGCATTGGGGTGTTGAATCTGGAGTCTTGTGACGGTAGTGTGTATGACATCACACGTAGCATTGAGACTGCATCGGGAAGCCAGAATGTAGACAACTAGTAATATGGCGTGGCTGAACTCACCCGGTAGATAAAACAGATGCAAACTCACAGCAAGCAGTTCGATGTAAAATAGTTACAACAGCACAGACAGTCACAAAATAATATTAGTACAAGACCCTGAGTGGCATGACCTGAAGATTGATGGTGTCTGGAATGTTGTCCTGGAGCCACATTTCCGCAAAAACAAGCACATGGCAGTTGCTCATCTTGCGCTGGGTCAGATGCAGACTAAGGCAATCCAGCTTGTCTTCCTGGGAGTGAACGCTGTAGAACACCACCGACGGGAGATCAGTCTGCAGGGGCATAGCCCCCAACCCATCGTGGATTTGAGTGCACCCGTCGCGACCCTGTTCTCTCCCTCATCGCTTCCTGCTAGCTGTAACAGGCAATGCTGTGGCATGATGGCCTGTCCTGCTCAAGAACACAGCTCCCCCACCGTCAGTCTCACCATTGAACAAGATTTGCAGTATTTTGTGTTACCAATGTCCAACAGGGTCTTGCAAACACAAGAAAAAATGTTTAAGACAAACATTTGCACCACTTGTTGGACCCATTAAGGCCACTGCGACCAAATATGACACCATTTTACTGGAAGGTTCTCTGAAGTCCCTGTCTGAACAGCATTCTATGAGAAAGAATTGTAGCATTATTCTTCACATTGAAGGAAGAGGTACTTTCTGACACCATCCTATCTGGTCAAGTCCTTCTCCTTAAAATATTGTACTGTTGGAGTGGATCAAAGTTCAGAAGTTCTTAGTTCAAAGTTCAAAGTAAATTTATTGTCACCAGATACAACCCTGAATTCATTTTCTTACAAGCATTGTCAATAAATCCATAATAGAATCAGTGAAAGACTGCACCTATTTAGGCATTCAACCAATGTGCAAAAGTCAACAAGAAGAAAGAATTAATAATACAAGAAGAAATACAAAGAAGAAATACAAGAAGAAAGAATTAATAATAATAAATAAATAAATAAGCAATAAATACTGATGAGATGAAACATCCTTGAAAGGCACTGTCTCTTTCTGTAAGAGGTATCATGCGAGCACCTTAGTGGGCTTGTGTGCAGTTGCCCATAACCTCACTAGGTTATTGGGAGTAGCGAATGGGGGTTGTGCCCTATTAACCTTCCAACCTTCACATGTCCCTGTTGCCATCGTATGAGCAATCCCTCAGTCTATGCTGTCTCAGCCAAGACTTGAGAATCATGGGCTGACGGGTCCAGGATTAAGATCAATTTGCATTCCATGTAAATGCACCCTGGAATCATAAATTTGTTCTATTGTTATGGCACAGAAGAAGGTCCGTTGGCTCTTTATATTTACCCAAGCTCCACATGGAGCAATCCCATCAATTCCATTCCCATGCTCTTTCCCCATTGTCCTGCAAAATATTTTGTTCAGTCATATCCATTCAATTCAATATAGAACTTTACAGCACAATACAGATCCTTTGGCCCACGATGTCAGGCTCTTCAGCCCACGATGTATAGGCCCTTTGGCCCATGATGTATATGCTCTTTGGCCCACGATGTATAGGCCCTTTGGCCCACTATGTACAGGCCCTTTGGCCCACGATTTCAGGCTCTTCAGCCCACGATGTATAGGCTCTTTGGCCTATGATATACAGTCGCTTCAGCCCACGATGTATAGGCTCTTTAGCCCATGATGTATATGCTCTTTGGCCCACAATGTATAGGCTGTTTGGCCCATGATGTACAGGCCCTTTTGCCCATGATGTACAGGTCCTTCAATCAAGATGTACAGGCCCTTTGGCCTATGATATACAGGCTCTTCAGCTCATAATGTCAGGTTCTTCAGCCCACGATGTACGGGCCCTTTGGCTGACGATGATCCCTTCAATCCACAATTCCCTTCTGAAGATCCTGGTTGATTCTGCTCTGTCACCTTTGCAGACAGTGAATTCCAGATCTTAGTTTCTCTCTGAGTGAAAAACATCTTCCCAACATGGTCTAAATTTTTTCTGTAAAGTTTTAAATCTGTATACCTTGGTCTTTGAATCATTTACTTGTAGGGAGAACCTTCCTTGTTTATAATAGCTAAATCTAAGTAACATGGATTATTCTAAATCAGTCAAGATGTTGTGGCAATTCAAACACAGGTTTGTGATGTAACAAACCAGGCTGTTACACAACATTGAAAAATGCCTCTTGGCTCCTAAAGCAGAGAAGTTCCTCTGTTGTTAAATAACAAAATCTTTCATCTCTTTTACTGCATTGTGCCCTGATATCCTTATAGCATTGGGCCACCTCGTATCAAAGCTTAGTTCTTAGTTGGTGAGGAATTTTACGTAGAACAGCTTATTTGTCTGTCAGTGTGGGGATGATATTCAGCACATGGATGGTATGTTCTGAAGGCTTTGTGTGAAAGGATAAAGTAAGGTGTAGTTTAAGTGGCATTCCCACAATCTTGCTAATAAATTTAGAACCAAGCCAAATGTGTGCAAAATTTTAAGGATGGTATAAGTGCTAAGGAATAATGAGGTAAATATGCATCTTAGTGGATTAATTGTTCATTGTAGATTGTCCTATGATTAGGTTAGGTGGGTTGCTGGGTGCTGCGGCTCATTGGACCAGAAGGGCCTGTTCCACGCTGTATCTCTAAATAAAATAAAATAAAATGAAGGCCCCTGTTTCAACGGTGTCTTTAGGAAGCAGAAGGAAAACCAAACACAGAAAGAGAAAAAAAACTGATCAGGCCTTCACCTTTCCAAAAGTGAGAGTTTCCCTTTTTTTGCATCAAAATTTCTGCTATTGGTTAATAAGACCTGCCAGATCCCCTCGTGTTCTCTCTGCTGTCCTGCTGAAGTTCCTGACAGCAACTGGCTGCTTTTCAGTCTTTCCTTTCCCAGAACTTCATAGTAACCACGGGTGACAGGGATGATCAGAGATGCTTCTTCAGGCTTCTCCACCTGACGTATTCACTAACCAGTGCACAGAATGAATCCGGGTTTATGATGGGAGGGGATAAGTGGCTCTCTTTTAGATGGTAATGCCTCGTGCCAACTTTTTCAAAGTACTTAGGGTGATATTTATCAAAGTTGATTTTGACGAGATGAATTCAGCAGCTTGCCAGAACCTGTAGTGTGCTTCCTGCATGGCTGTGGTTAATGTGGTCTCTAAGTCTTGTTGATAACTTGGCTGGCAACTTTATGATACACTTTTACTGAAGGTAAATCTATATCTGCAGGAGCACAGCTGCTCTGCATGTGACCACAAGGAATTGCAGAGTTGTCAACACAGCTTAGCACAGCACAGAAACCAGGCCTCCCCTCCATGAACTCAGTCTATACCTCTCGCTGTCTCAGTAAAAGCCAGCATAATCAAAGGCCCCAACCACCCTGGATATTCTCTCTTCTCCCGTCTTCAATCAGGCTGAAGATACAAAAAACTGAAAGTACGTGCCACCAGGCTCAATGACAGTTTCTACACTGCTTTTATGAAACTATTAAATAGTTGTCTAGTATGATAACATTGGACTCTTGATCTCATAATCTACTGTGTTATGATCTTACACACTGTATTGTTTGCCTGCACTGCACTTCCGCTGTAGCTATTACACTTTATTCTGCATTCTGTTATTGCGTTAGCTTGCTCTACTGCAATGCACTGTGTAATGATCTGATCTCTGTGAACAGTACGCAAGATAAGTTTTTCACTGTATATGTAACAATAACAAACCAATTCCAATTCTATAAGACCATAAGGTATAGCAGCAGAATTAGGTCATCTGGGCCATCGAGTCTGCTCCGCCATTTCATCATGGTTGATCCATTTTTCCTCTCAGTCCCAATCTCCTGCTTTCTCCCCGTATCCCTTCACGTCTTGATCAATCAAGAATCTATCATCTTCTGCCTTAAACATACGTAAAGACTTGGCCTTCATGGCCATCTGTGGCAACGAATTCCACAGATTCACCACTCTCTGGCTAAAGAAATTTCTCTTCATCTTTGTTCTAAAAAAACACCCCTTCCAATTGCAACTTGTCAGCTATAGGATGATAGGAAAGTGCAGCAATTCTTTAAGAATCTTTCCATTAAGAGTTTAAAAACAAAAACTGCTTGCAATACTCAGGTCAGGCTGAACAGAAATAATTAGCATTTCTGTTTAAATTCCTTTAACCCGAAATGTTAATTCTCTTTACAGATGCTGTCTGATCTGCTGAGCATTTCCCACATTTACTGTTTTTATTTCAGATATCCAGCATCTACAGAATGTTAGTTCCTTAAATAGATTTATTGTGACTGGATTGATATCATCTCCCTCTAGTGGTTGGATGATAACAGTAAAGGAGCCATCTGCACTGAAGCACATTGTTTTTTTCTTGATGTTTGCTTGGACATAATATTGCTGGAAAAGTAACTAGTGACAAGGGATGAAAGGATTTGTGGGTGCCACTTGCCCTTCATGAGAGTTACTTTTTCTCCAAGACCATGGAGCAATCTATTTAACTGAACCAAATGCAAGCAGAAGATGCTGGAAACACTCAGGCAGCATCAGTAAAGAGTAATGGAGTTAACATTTAGGGTAAAAGACCTGCTATTGTTCCAGATTTCCAGCATCAAGGACTTCATTGAACTCTGCTAACTCAAGCCCTGTCACCTCGGAAGTCACAAGCACAAGTTTATTGATAGTCATCAAGCCTTATAGAGTGATAGGGTCATATGACAATAGACAATAGGTGCAGAAGTAGACCATTTGGCCCTTCGAGCCTGCACCACCATTCCGAGATCATATCTGATCATCTACCAGCAAAACCCGGTTCCTGCCTTGTCCCCATATCCCTTGATTCCCCCATCCATAAGATACATATCTAGCACATGGTAGAGCATGGAAACAGGCCCTTAGTCTAATAGGTCCACACTGACCATCAGCCACCCACTTATGCTAGTCCTACCTCTTTCTCTGCATACTCCCGGATTCTACCACTCACCTACATACCAGTGCCAATTCACAATTGCCAATTAACCTCCTAACTAGCACTCTGGCATATTGATGTGGGCACCCAGAGGAAGTTATAGAGTCACAGGGAGAACATGTGAACTCTACACACAGAGCATCAGAGATTAGGATTAACCTAGGTCTTGGGATCTGTGATTCAGCAGCTCCACTGGCTACACCACTATGCTGCCTTCATTGTTCTTCTAATTCCATCAAATCATGAACTGTGTTCATGAAAAAGATGCGTATGCAAAGCAATTGATACTGTCAAGATGAATAGGAAACCCACCTTGCTTTCAGCTAACAGTGTTAAGGCAATCAAGTTAATGTAAACCCTCCTAGTTACAGATAAACAGAGGAACAAGATTCTTCAACAATTGGTTCAAGTTATTACTGGTTTCTTGTTGTTACATGTACCAAGATACAATGAGAAACTTCCTGTTCAAAATTCAAAGTAAATTTATTATCAAAGTACATATATGTCACCATATTTAACCCTGAGATTTATTACTGTGGGCATACACAGTAAATCCAAGAAACACAATAGAATCAATGAAAGACTGCAGCCAACAGGATGGGCAAACTACTAGTGTACAAAAGACAACTGTGCAAATACAAAAGAAAAAAAGGAAATAATCATATTAAATAAATAAGCAATAAATATCGAGAACATGAGATAAAGAGTCCTTGAAAGTGAGTCCGTAGGTTATGCGAACAGTTCATTGATGGGGCAAGTGAAGTTATCCCCACTGGTTCAAGAGCCTGATGATTGAGGGGTAATGACTGTTACTGAACCAGGTGGAGTGAGTCCTGAGGCCCCTGTACCTTCTTCCTGATGGAAGCAATAAGAAGAGGGCATGGCCTGGGTGGTGGGGATCCTTGATGATGCATGCTGCTTTCCTGTGACAATGCTCCATGTAGATGTGGTCAATAGTGAAGAGGGCTTTACCCATGATGGACTCGGCTATAGGATTTTTGTACTTTTTTTTCTCAGCAATATTTTTATTGTTTTTTTTTAAATCAAGAAAGCATAGTACAAAGGAGGTTTGTGCAGTACAGAATAATGTAACAAATACGCAATTCACATCTATGAAGGAGATGCACCCATAGTACAATCATGCTTTGGTTTCCTCCCTGCCCCGACCCATCCCTCCCAATTCCTATCTCCAAGCCATCATTGCATTAGCAAAAGGGGTTAAACAGAACCTTTGTCCCCACAGAGCTGCAATGGTATAGAGAAGGTGTATTTTCCTAACGCATAAACTGTTGTACGTTTACATGTCTGACTTTGTAGAATTTTACTGGAGAATGCTGAAAGTCAGGGAGTTATGTGCAGAGGAAAGGAAGAAGGGATGAACCTTTAGTTTGGCTGGGAATTCTGAAAATATTCAAGAAAGGGTCCCCACACCTTTTGAAACTTTATGTCTGAATTGAGAGTTGAATAATGGATCTTCTTAAGGTGTAGACTGGACATGATGTCCCTGAGCCACTGAGCGTGGGTGGGCGGGGCGGCATCCCTCCACCTGAGCAAGACTGCGCGCCTGGCCAGAAGAGAGGCAAAAGCCAGTATGCGACGTTTGGTCGGACTTAGGCGCATGTCCCCCTCTCCCAAGGTGCTGAAAAGAGCAATCAAAGGGTTAGGTTCCAGGTTGTAATTAAGTATTTGGGATAGAGTTTGGAAAACATCTCTCCAGTATTTTTCCAAGCCAGGGCATGTCCAGTACATGTGAATAAGGGAAGCCTTGCCCCTTTTGCATTTGTCGCATCAGGGATTAACATCTGAGTAAATACGAGATAATTTAGTTTTAGACATATGGGCCCTGTGTACGACCTTGAACTGTAACAGGCAGTGGCGGGATAGTTGAGATGCATTCTGTGTTGAGTTGGAGTTTACAGCTAAGCAGGGAGGAGTGGTGTGTATTTATTATTTGAGTAATCTTGTAAATATATTGTTTGATTAAGCACTCTTTGCTGTTTACATAATTCATTACGGGTTATATGTACAAAGTACGTGAATGGCGTATGTCACTACACTGCCATGTCAGAAGTGCATTCCTTACTAAAGAGAGAAACTAAGTCTATACGAGTTATCC
This sequence comes from Hemitrygon akajei, assembly GCF_048418815.1. Taxonomy (NCBI): domain Eukaryota; kingdom Metazoa; phylum Chordata; class Chondrichthyes; order Myliobatiformes; family Dasyatidae; genus Hemitrygon; species Hemitrygon akajei. The sequence continues at coordinate 28,986,351 of NC_133127.1, forward strand.
CAGGCTCCCGTGCTTTTCTTTTAATTAGTTCTTGGAACTACAAAACGGAGGAAGGCCTTTCAATATTTGTTATGTTTCAATGAGAGCCCTGATTTTGTTCCTCTAAACTCCAGTGAGTACAGGCCTAGAGCCATCAAATGCTCCTTGTTTCAATCCCGGGAGAATTCTTTGAAACCTCCTCTGGACCCTTTACTGTAGTTTGTCAAAATCAGCCACTATACTTAACTCTTGTTCCTCAGAATTATAAGCTGATTGACTTTAGCAGCACTGTGAAAGTAGACCTGTCTCCCATTAGAAGACTAGCAGTAAAGGGTCAGAACTGTTTACCATCCGTTTTCAATGCTTTGGCACAAAGCCATGGTTGGGCAAGGTTAAAAAAATGTCATAGATGTGCTGGATAGCACGATAAATTGTTGACAGTTGCTGAAAGGTACGTATGTGTACCGATATTAGGTTGCCAAACCTAAAATTAGTTTGGAAAAACATCAGTACAAGTTTGCAAAGCCGTTTGTTGAGAGAAAAATTGTTGAATACACAATTTTTGATTATTGAATAAACAAGTTGGTTTATTTTACAAACTAGTTAAAGCTTTCACCCAGCACAGACTGTGACCTGCCTGGAAAACACCCTGTTCCCTTTGAAGCTGCACCTGCACCTGCACCGGACATTCCAGTGTAACTTAAAGATGCCAGACAACGTGACTTAGATTTTTGCCTCTGATTAATTGCAACATGTGTCGCAACCCCCCCCCCCCACCCCTCCCCTCGTGACTGAATTGCGTAACAGCTACTCTGTAGCTTAATTAATTTTTAGTTTGCTCTGTGTGTTAAGAGAAAAGTACTACAGGGAAACAGAAAGCCTCTGCTGGGGAAATCGGCTCAATGCTTTTCTAAAATAAGCATAACTTCCCATATTGAGAATTGCACTGTGGTGATTTTCGCTTTAGAGTAAAGTGGATAGTCAGGAAATTCTATGCTGTGACTTGTAAGTGTAGAATGTTTGGAACTTGTGTAATTTATCTGGTTCCTCTGGATTCTCATTGTTGGATTGAGCAAATATGATGGGGTTTGATTTTCCATTTGGTGTACAGCTCCAATTCCCATTCCATTACCCAAGAGTAGATCACAGCTAACTTCAGTTATTGGAAGATATTCTACGGGCGTGGATATATAAGTAACTGGTTAAAACAGGGTCTGCTGAGAGATAGTCTTACTGCGTGGTAGGTCTGTTCGTGTCTTCTGCTCTTCGTGTGTTGATTGGGTGGGGGCTTTGTTTCTTCATGGGAGTGAGACAGGGACGATGATGGGACAGGAATGATAGGTCCATTTGCTCTTCATAAGTGAGTGAGTTGTGCTTTCTGTTCGCCATGTGGTGAATGGGAGGGAGATTTGATTATCCTTTACGCGTGATCTGGTCAGAGTCTTGATTCTCCATGCTACAACTGATTTGAAAACTCAGGTCTTCAAGGGACAAGGTCTTGTGCCAAGTGAGACAATGTATGAGTTAGGACTATTTGCAAATTGAACAGGTCCACGGTAATTGTTGACTGTAGAATGGGCTACAATATGACCAAAAATCAAAGAATTATACTTTTGATTCTCTTTTTTTTTCAGAAAAGCTACAGCAGTAGAGTTAGGCCTGGACAAAAACAGGTAGGCCAGGACAGGATGGTTGTTCTAATTGTGGGGGAGAAGGAGAGAGTACCAGACTCGTGTATGTGAGCCTGCCTGAGGTGTGGCCTAGCCCAGCAGAAGACTCTTTCTCACACTTTGCTTGTTTTCCTTGCAGGAGATTGATGAATACCTGAGCCAGGCAAAGGATCGGAGCTACGAGGCGGTGGTGCAGTTTGGAAGGCGTGGGCTGAATGTGGCGGCGACTGCTGCTGTCACAGCTGCTGCCAAGGTAATCACCGCAGAACCCGTCCCTCGGCACCTCAGCACACGACACCCGTCGTTACGGATAGAATGTAATCCCTGGAACCATTTAATCAAAATAATATTTGACTTCCTGCTTTGCAGCAGCCTGATTACAAGCTCATCATCACAGTTCATAATATCCCAGTAGAACCCCACAGCATTTGACGTGTCCTATAGTGATTATAGGTCAGTTTGATGAAAATCTGTGCTTAGTGTCCCAAGGTGTGGGAACAGGCTTTTTGGGCCTCTGTGTTTGTGCTGAACATCATGTTCCTATTTTCCAGCCCATCTTCTATACCATAATGTTTCAAGTGCTCATCCGAATCCTTCTTCAATGTTATGAGAACATCCACCTGCACCACCCCACCCTTGAGATGAACAGAAATCATCCTCAAATCCCCTGTAAACTTCCTACACCTCACTTAAACCTATGCTCTCTATTTATAGCTAGCCCAACCAAGTGGAAAACTTTCTCCCAAAACTACCCTCTCCTTGGCCCTCATATTTTGTACACCTCAGTTAGATTATCGCTAACCCTTCTCCACTCCAAAGTTAAACGGCCAACCTCACCATAGCTGAAATGTTCCAGGCCAGGCATCATCTTGGGGAATCACCTCTGCCATCAGACCATAGAATCATAGAAATGTACAGTACAGAAACAGGCTCTTTCTAGCCCACTGTGTCAACTGTGAGACTGAGCTACACTGGATGCATTTGGTCCCCATTAGATCATTTTCTTCAACCAATGTGGATAACTTCACTCACCTCAACACTAAACTGATTCCACAATCTATGGACTCACTCTCAAGGATTCGACAACTCATGTTCTCAATATGAGTTATTATTTATTCTTCGTTTGTTTTTGTATTTGCACATTTTGTCTTCTTTTGCACACTAGTTGTTTGTCTTTGTGTGCAGTTTTTCACTGATTCTGTATATTTTTGTATCCAATGTCAATGACCACAAGAAAATGTATCTTGAGGTAGTATCTGGTCACATAAGAATATTTACTTTGACTTTGAATTTTGAACCTCTCCTATCTAAGTCCCTTGCTCAAATGCCTTTTAAATGGCCTCTGGTAGCTTGTTCCAGGTATTCATCACCCTACCCATCAAATCTCCTTTAAATTTCTCCTTAAACTTGTGTCTTCAATTTCTAGACAGCTCTGTCCTGGGAAAAAAAGCTCTATCCTACCTATGCCCCTTATAATCTTATAAACCTCGACATAAGTTCACACCTCAGACTCCTACATTCCAGTGTGAAGAGACTTAGCCTCTCCAGCCTTCCCTTATAACTACGATTCCTCTCCTTCCTGTTAGTATTACCAAAACTTAAACATGCCAGTGATGTGTCCAAGTACTGCTGAGATCATGAAGGGAATTCAGAAACAAAGTTCACTAAACAATGGGAGCACAAAATCATTCCAGCCTAGGAGGTGAGTATTCCACCCACTGAGTCCATGTCAGCTCTTTGCAGACCAGTTCAGTCGGTCTATACTCTTGCTTTCTCCTCTAGACCTGCAAATTATTTTATTTCCCATATCTTTCCAATTTCTATCTGAAGCCTGTTAGACTCCTTCTTCCTCATCATTGCAGGTTCTATATTCTAGGTTGCATCCACCCTATGTCAATGTTTTTGCTCACATTTCCTTATTTACCTCCTTCCTTCCTTATCGGATTCCACCATCTACCACCTCTGTTGCCTCCACCAACACCTCCCAGCCTCTGGCGGTTCCCACTCTTACCTTCTCCACCTGCCCCTATTACCCCTGCTCACCTCAGTCCACCTTTTTCTTTGTAGCTCTTGCTTCGCCCTTTGTCCTGGCTCTCTTCCCTCTATCCAGATGACCTGAAATCTTGACTGCCCATTTCCACAGATGCTGCCTGACCCACTGAGTTCCTCCTGCATTTTGTATGCAAATACTGAATCTTATTGTAAAATCTCATCTGATTCACTAACATTTTCTGAGTTGGGGTTGGTCTTCAATGTGATTCAGAATCAGACTTTAACATTATTTCATTTATGCTTCTGATTTAATGCATGGTTCTGACCGGCTTAAACAATGGCTGTATTCTATTCCTTTCTTCATAATGTGGTACACAAAACGGAGATAAAATAATACAACTATTCAACGAGGCCGTTCACTACCACCTTCTCAATGGCAGTTTGGATGGGCAAGAGCTGCTAAGTTTGCCAGCATTGTCCAGTTTCTGAAAAATGAATAAAAATGGTTACGCATTTTGCATGATTAGTTACAGAGTAAGTTTCTATAGTGCCTTTGACACATCTTTTATATAAAGAAAGAGCTATACAAAGCAACACAAAGAATTCTTCTCTGGTATAGAACTTGATCTTTATTTTCTCGTTTCTGAATTGTCTGTGTCTGACTGAACTATATTAACATTCAAACCAAAAAATGGATAGATAAATCAAACCCTGAGACTAGAAATAAAGGTCATAGATTATGGGTGAAAGGTGAAATATTTAAGGGGAACCCAAGGGGGAGCTTCTTCACTCAGGGTGGTGAGAGTACAGAACAATCTGCTGTCAGAAGTAGTGGATGTGGGTTCGATTTCAAAAGTTAAGAAAAGTTTGGATAAGTGCAAGGATGGGAGGTGTATGGTGAGCTATGGTCATGGTACATTGATGGGGCTAAGCAGAATGATATTTTGACACGCACTAGATGGGCCAAAGGACCTATTTCTGTGCTGTGACATGCTTTGACTCTACTGTTATGTTGTTGATGTCATACAATGTCTCCCCAGGTGCAGGTGTACAACAGTTTAGAAGCACCTACATTATGAGAGTACCTGATTATGATTACAGGAACCAAGTGTGAGGTAGATCCCCACAGATAAGCGCATTTGGTGGTTTAGAAATTGTTGAATAGATTATAGCACCCCCTAGCAAAAAATGTTAACTGCTTGAATCATATAGGACTTTGATGAGACCAGGTCTGGGGTGCGATGAACACAAGAGATTTACAGATGCTGGAAATTGAGAGTAACACACACAAAATGCTGGAGATACTCAGCAGGTCAGACAGCACCTGTGGAGAGGAATAAACAGTCAATATTTTGGACTAAGACCCTTCATCAGGATTGGAAAGGAAAGGGGCAGTAACAGAAGTCTTCCCCTGACTCACCTTCGCATTCTGACTTCTTCTCCCTTCACGATGAGGAGTCTTGGTGTGAAACGTTGACTGTTTATTCCTCAGTGTAGATGTTGCCTGACCTGCTGCGTTCCCCCTTCGTATGTGTTACTCTGGAGTACTATGTAGGGCACTGGGCTCCTTTCAGGAAGGCTTTTAATGCATTGGAAACAGCCCAGTAGATTTTCTTTCAACTGATGCCAGGAATGAGTGAGCAGCCTGAAGAGGAAAGGTTGGACAGGTTAGGCTTGTATCTACTGTTCCCTCTGAGCTGCGCAGTTGTGAGGCCGTACAGTAACTGAAATGCTCCTGTGCACATTTCCGTTTTTGCCACACAGCCAGAATTTTCTTTTATATAAAGTGCTGCACAGTTTTCAGGCTGTGTAAACATCTCCTGCTCGGAACAAGGGTTGGTCCGCGCAGCTGTAAAACAATTATAGAGAATGTTGCTTGTATCGCCAGAGTTTAGAAGTGTGATGGGGGACTTAAGTGAAACACAGTAAGATCCTGAAAATTCCTGACAGGATAGATACAGAGAGGGAGTTTCCTATCTCATTAAATGGTGCAGCAGGCACAAAAGACCAAGCGGATGATTCCTCCTTCCATGTCGTACATTTGCTCTGTGTTCACTTAAAAAAGCAATGGAATGAGGCTAAGAGGTAGCTGCAAAACTTCCAGCAATAGAATGTACTTAAAGTACATTTTCAACTTGCCCATCGGAGTCTGACAAATTCAGTGTCAGTTGGACGATGTGACACCACCTCCCCCACCATCCATCCCTCTGCTCAATGTCCACTTACCCTTTTCTCTCTCCATTTGTTCTGTATAGAATGTAGTGGGATGAATCTAAACTTTCTCCATCTTTTTGCCATGTATTCTAACAAGAAAGTAGATTGCTTGACTTTAACTTGTGTTTTGCTTAACCAGATAATAGTATAAGGAGCATGAGATCTTTGCAAATGCATCGACTAATTGTTCAAGTTCACGCTGTTTTTTTTAATAGAAATCAGCACATTCAGCTCTCAACCTTTGGCTGTGAAAATGTTTCTATTCCAATTAAACAAACCCAGTGGCCAATAACTGAGTTTGATTTGAGCAATTCTGCTCAGCCAGTTCTCCGTATCTCTAGATTAACTGGAGTTACGTACACAAAAACACCGCTGAAGAGCAGCTGTCAAACAGCTGAGTTCAGAATCAGACCCAGAACATTAACGAGGAAATAATTCCAGATTTAGTAACAAAAAGAGAGTAATCCCACATTAAAACCAAAATTAACTTTGGGGCACCGCTTTGTTGAGCATCTCTGCTCCATACACCAAAAGCGGGACTTCCCAGAGGCCAAACATTTGAATTCCCATCCCCATTCCTGGTCCAACATGTCGGTCCATGAGCCATGACCTCCTCTTGTCCCAAGATGAGGCCACTATCAGGGTGGAGGAGCAACACCTTGTATTCTGTCTGGGAGCCTCCACTCTGATGGCATGAATGTTGATTTCTCCTTCAGGTTAAAGTAAGTTCCCTCCCCTTCCCCCTCTCTCTATTCCCCACACTGGCCTTTTACCTCTTCTCACCTGCTTATCATTTCCCCCTGGGTCCCCTCCTCCTTCCCTTTCTCCTATGGTCCACTCTCCTCTCCTATCAGATTCTTTCTTCTCCAGTCCTTTACCTTTTCCACCTACCAGCTAACCTCCTTCACCTCCCCCAACCTTTTTTATTCTGGTTTCTTCCCCCTTCTTTTCCAGTTCCGAAGAAGGGTCTTGGCCAGAAATGACAACTGTTTATTCATTTCCACACATGCAGAGTTCCTCCAGCATGTTGAATGTGTTGCACCAAAATTAACCGATAAGGAGTTCTCCTGATGCATGAACACACTATTACTTTCCAGGCCAACCTTGGGCTGGAGGTCTGAGGATCTGTGCTTATGACAGTCTGCTGTATTTTTCTACTCTTACTACATTTGGCTTCCTATTCTTGTTAGCTCCGATATAGTTCAACAAATGCCATTCCCAAAGGCAGTCATGTTGACATGATTCCTGTACATCTGTTTCAATAACAGAAGTTTTTTGGACAGTGATGCCACTGACACATTGATTGACCCGCTATGAAATTCCAGTCTTATAGACAATTTGCATATTTCTCCCTGTTTTGTACTTCTGTTGGATTTTTCCCCGCAGGCTTAAGACGACAAGGAAATTACTTGATTTAACGTGATGTATTTTTGAATGAAGTGTTGCCTCTACACAAAAGATTTTGATTTGGAATTTTGAGGCCTCAAAATCCCATTTCGCATCACAGGAATGTAATTAGACAGGATAATATGTCGACAGGGACCATAAACTTTGTCAAAGAAGCAGGTTTTTTTTTACACAATTACAGAACGATTCCAAAGTGGAAGAATGCTGTGGGACCAAGATCATGGAAGTATTCGGATGATAATTTTATTGAGAGACTCTTGTGCCTTGGTTGCTACTCTGGCACCAACTGATGAACTGATGATTAGGCGTATAAGATGATGAGATACATTGATTGTGTGTATAGTCAGAGGCTATTTCCCAGGGCTGAAATGGCTAACATGAGAGAGCACAATTTTAAGGTGCTTGGAAGCAGGTACAGAGGAGATGTCAGGGGTAAGTTTTTTTTTGCAGAGAGTGGTGAGTGCGTGAAATGAGCGACATTGGTGGAGGCGGAAATGATAGGGTCTTTTAATAAGAGACTCCTGGATAGGAACATGGAGCTTAGAAAAATAGAGGGCTACAGGTAACCCTAGGTAATTTCTAAAGTAAGCACATGTTTGGCACAGCATTGTGGGCCAAAGGGCCTGTATTGTGCTGTAGGTTTTCTATGTTTCTATATTACTGACATCAAATACCTAAGTGTTGAGCCATCAAGTCTCCACCTGCTGCTAAAGATCTTGAACTTCTATATGAAATTACCAAATAACCAACAAAGAACTTTGGGTGATTGTGGTTCCTGAGAAACAAAATAAGCAGCCTGGGGAATTGAAGCCATATTCCAATCGTAAAGAGCACATTGCACGGTCCTCGTGTTCTTGCCTTCACCTGGTTGCCTGAAACTCAGAGTCATAGCAAAATAGAGCATGATATCAGGCCCTTCACAGCGTCCTCCCTGCTTGTCACAGTGTCAAGAGGATTGACGATGGCAGGTGGTAAACATTGCTTACATGTTAGCAAGGTCTTTGACAAGGTCCCAGATGGTAGACTGGTCTTGAAGGTTAGGTCAGTGTGAATCAGGGTAAGCTAGCAAACTAGATACAAAATTGGCTTGGAGGTAGGAGTCTGAGGGTGGTATGCAATATGCAATTAAAAGTATTAATTGCAACAACATCACAAACACATAGGTATCATCAGAGCCGCATCACTCACAAGAACAAACATAAATTATGATAAATTATACAAGAGAAAATATAGATAGTTATTACAATAGAAGTACATTGTAGTGCAAAGTGTTGCTATACTGAGATAGTGATTAGGGTTGTGCAGGTTGGTTCAAGAACCAAAAGGTAGAAGGGAAGTAGCTATTCTTAAAGCTGGTGGTATCAGACAATGTTAAAAAGAGTTTACACTGGTACACGGATAGAAGACGAGAGAGGGAAGGTTTAAAAGGGACCCGAGGGGAAACCTTTTCAGAAAGAAGGTGATGGTGATAATAGAATGAGCTGCCAGAAGAAGTGATAGAAGTGGGCACAACTACAATGTTTAAAAGCATTTGAACATGTACACGGATAGGAACTGTTTAGAGGGAAATTGGCTAATCATAGAAAAATGGGACTAACTCGGGTAAGCAACTGGGTCAGCATGGACAGGTTGGGCTGAAGGACTTGTTTCCTTGCTTGTATAAAAACATAAGAAATAGGAGCAGGAGTAGGCCATCCGGCCCATCGAGCCTGCCCTGCCATTCATTGCTGATCTGTCCATAAACTCAGCTTCATCCACCTGCCTTTTCCTCATAACCCTTAATTCCTCTACTACTGTATGTAAAAATCTATCTAACTCTTATCTTAAATATATTTAGTGAAGAAGCCTCAACTTCTTCCCTGGGCAGAGAATTCCACAGATTCGCCACTCTCTGGGAAAAACAGTTTCTCCTCATCTCCGTCCTAAATCTTCTCCCCCGAACCTTCAGGCAATGTCCCCTAGTTCTAGTCTCACCTACCAATGGAAACAACTTTTCTACTTCTATCTTATCTATCCCTTTCAAAATTTTGTATGATTCTATAAGATCCCCTCTCATTCTTCTGAATTCCAGAGAGTATAGTCCCAGGCGACTCAATAAGTCTCCTAATTGGTTAACCCTTTCATCCCTGGAATCAACCTGGTGAACCTCCAAAGCCAGTGTATCCTTTCTCAAGTATGGAGACCAGAACTGCGCACAGTACTCCAGGTGTGGACTCTGTGAATTCTAGTGGAAACGTTAATGATTCCAAAATGCTAATATGATAATTGTATTCCGTTCATGTTCATCCAGCTGGGATCTGGGGGAAGTAACGCCAATAGACTGATAGCAAGATCAGCATCTTTAGCAAGATCAACTCCAGTATTGGTAGAAACCCACTGAACGCTTTATGATTCAATGAACCTAAATTGATGTAATGGCCTTGCCCTTTTGCTATATGAGTTTGGTGATATTAGTAATGGTGAAAAAGCAATTAAATACTTTGATTCCATGTAACACACAAAATTCTGGAGGAACTCCACAGGTCAGGCAGTATCTCCAGAGAGGAATAAAGAGTCGACGTTTCGGGACAAGACCCTTTAGATTCCTAATGAATAGCCTTGGCATGTACAATGTCTGTTTATTCCTTTCCATAGATGCTGCTAAGCTCCTCCAGCATTGTGTGTGTATATTACACTGGGTTTCTAGCTTCTATAGAACCTAACAACTCTAATGGAATTTCTTGAGGTTGCAAATAGTAAACTAGAAAAAAACGTTTTGTCATCTATATCAACGATCTGAGTGATAATGAGGTTAACTGGATCAGCAAATTGGTGAATGACACCGAGATTGGGGGTGTAGTGGACAGTGAGGAAGGCTATCAGAGCTTGCAGCAGGGTCTGGACCAGCTGGAAAAATGGACTGAAAAATGGCAGATAGAATTAATGTAAACAATGTGAGGTGTTGCTCATCGGTAGGACCAAGCAGGGTAGGTCTTACACAGTGAATGGTTCAGCACTGAGCAGTGCTGCAGAGCAGAGGGATCTGGGAATACAGGTCCATAATTCATTGGAAGTGGCATCACAGGTTGATTGGGTCATAATAAAAGCTTTTGGCACATTGGCCTTCATAAATCAAATTATTGTGTACAGAAGATGGGAGTCTATGTTTTAGTTTTATAATACATTGGTGAGGCCTAATTTGAAATACTGTGCACAGTTTTAGTCACCTACCTACAGGAAAGATGTAAACAAGATTGAAAGAGTAGAGAGAAAACTTACAAGGATGTTGCTGGGACTGGAGGACCTGAGTTATAAGGATAGATTAGGACTTTATTTCTTGGAACTTAGAAGATTGAGAGGACATTTTATAGAGGTATGCAAAATTATGGGGGGTATAAATAGAGTAAATGCAAGCAGGCTTTTTCCACTGAGGTTGGGTGGGACTACAACTAGAGTTCATGGGTTAAGAGTGAAAGGTAAAAAGAGGCACATGAGGAGAAATGTCTTCACTCAGGTTTGTGAGAGCGTGAAATGAGCTGCCAGCACAAGTGGTGCATGCGAGCTCGATTTCAACATTTAAGAGAAGTTTGGATAGATACATAGATGGGAGGGGTTTGGAGGACTGTGGTCCCAGCGTAGGTTGATGGGAAGAGGCAGTTTAGATGGGCCAAAGGGCCTGTTTCTATGCTGTACTATTCTATGAATCTATGACTCTATAAGGGACAACCAATGGACATTCTTGGATCTTCAGAATGCTTTTGATAGAGCATAAGTTTAAAGCACATGTGATTATGCACATAAACCACCTAATTTCTCTAAACACAAGAGATTCTGCGGAGACTGGACATCCAGAGAACTATGAAGGGTCTTAGTCAGAAATATCCTCTCTTTATTCAGCTCTATAGATGCTGCCTGATCTGCTGAGTTCCTGCACATTTTGTGAGTGTTACTCTGGATTTTCAACATCTGCAGAATCTCTTGGCTTTATATTTTTGAATCCATGTTGATATTGTGTTATTCAGATCAGTTCATGGGACATAAAATAGTGTCATTCCAATGAATTCATTAGAGTATTTTATTTACTTCATTTCACAATTCCTACTGGAATAGCTGCTTTTAGGCAGCTATGACTATATTATAATAGTGAATTATTTTTACTGTGGCAGTCCTTGTCTCTGCTGGATTGTTAAAGGTGGTGTCTGTGGGAAGAAGTTTGAATTCTTGTGGGAAGAGCCAGGCATTCTTAGTTCTGTGACTGAAGTTAGTGGAGCTGACTACATGAGGTTGGATATACAGGAAGTGACAGGCAATGTTCATACACATGTTCAATGTGAGTAGCCTGAGATGTCTTTCCCCTTCCCTGTACTATGTCAGCTTATCATAGTAGACAAAAATGCTGGGAGAGCTCAGCAGGTCAGGCAGCATCTGTGGCAGGATTCCCAACATTTTTTAATGCCATGGATCAATACCATTAAACAAGGGATCCGTGGACCCCAGGTTGGGAACCCCTTAATATAGGGAGGAATAGACGTTTCGGGCGGAGGCCCGTTGGCTTTTTATTCCTCTCCATAGATGCGGCCAAAGCTGCTGAGTCCACCCTGCTTCTCCGAGTGTGTTACTCCAGATTTCCAGCATCTGCAGAATCTCTTGTGTGTTTATGATTTTCAGCTTATCAGAACTGCTTTCTCTGCAATAGGTGTCAAGCCTTCTCAACCTAATCCTTTATATGGAGTTAAAAGAGGGGAAGATAATTTGGAATGTGTAGCTACTAACCCCGTACTAATAAACCCTGCCTAATTCAGATTCCTTGCTTTTTGCCATTTGTTGGTTTCTGCGTTTAAAGCATAGGTAACTAATATGAACTCCCACAGACAAGTAACACTGATCTGGAGAAACCTGTGACTTCCAATATGATAGTAAGGATGAAGTCAAGTGTATTATCAATGATCAAGCAAGGGGAGCAGATCTACAGAGGTTCTCTATATTTGGATGTGCTTTACAGTTTTGGTGTGATGAAGAGTGTTAATTATAAAACCATAAGACCATAAGACAGAGGAGGAGAACTAGGCCGTTTGGATCATCGAGTCTGCTCTGCCATTCCATTGTGGCTGATTTATTATCTCTCTCAAGCCTATTCTCCTGCCTTCTCCCTGTAACCTTTGAAACCTTTTCTAATCCAGAACCTATCAACCTCTGCTTTAAGTATATGCCATGACTTGGCCTCCACATCCGTCTGTGGCAATGAATACCACAGACTCACTTCCCTCTGGCTAAAGTGATGTCCATTTTTTCTGAGGCTGTGCCCTCTGGTCCTAGACCACCTCCCCTACTAAAGGAAACATCCTCTCTACATCCACACTATCTAGCCTTTCAATATTCAATAGGTTTCCATGAGATCCCCCCTCATTCTTCTAAACTCTAGTGAATACAGGCCCAGAGCCATCAAACACTCCTCATATATCATTCCCGAGATCATTCTCGTGAGCCTCCTCTGAATCCAATATTGCAACACAGGCATCTGTTTAATTATTTCATTAAACTAAAGGATCAAATAAATGCAGGGATGTATTAAATATTTGAGAATTTAAGTCATACTCCTTTATCTTCTGCTTCCCAAGCATCCTTCCAAGGTATACTGGCTTTATACATGTGAGTGCACAGACAAAGGGGAAAATTTCTTCGGTAATTGCATGGGGAGAGGTTAACTAGCATGGAAACTGGAACTCTTGTGGAATAGAAACTGTATCTCATTGTGCTATAGCTTCTTAAAACCCCGGTTGATTGAGTAATCCTAACACACTGCTGTGTTGTCAGAGTTTGCAAACTGGCAGTGAGTGCAAATCTTGCAGGGCTCAGTCTGTCTGACTGCATGAAGTGTACAGTTTGGAACACCCTATATGTCCTGTGGTTTGCAGCATAGTCCATTTTGTAGAGAATGTTGACTACACCCAGAGGCCACTTTATAAGGTACACCTGTTTACCTGCTTGTTAATCCAAATATCTAATCAGCCAACCATGTGGCAGCAACTCAGTGCATCAACGCATGCAGGAATGGTCAAGAGGTTCAGTTGTTGTTTAGACCAAAACATCAGAATGTGGGAGAAATGTGATCTGAGTGACTTTGAGCAAGGAATGATTGTTGGTGCCATTCAGGGTGAATTGAGTACCTCAAAAACTGCTGAACTCCTGGGATTTTTCACTCACAACAAGCGAAGTACAAAGTACAAAGTAAATTTATTATCAATGTACTTATTCAAAGATTCAAAGTACATTTATTATTAAAGAATGTATAAATTATACAACCTTGAGATTTGTTAGCTTACAGGCAGCCACATACATATAGCACCATATACAACCCTGAGATTTGTTTTCTTGCGGGCATACTCAAAACATCCAAAAAGCATAATAGAATCAATGAAAGACTGCACCCAACAGGACGGACAAACTACCAATATGCAAAATATAACAAATTGCAAATACAAAATAAAAAAAGAAATAATAATAATAATAAAAATCAAGAACTTGAGATGAAGAGTCCTTGAAAATGAGTCCATAGGTTGTGGGAACATTTTAATGATGGGGCAAGTGAAGTTGAATGAAATTATTCCCTCTGGTTTGAGAGTCAGACGGTTGATCCTGAACCTATTGGTGTGGGACCTGAGGCTCCTGACCCTTCTTCCTGATAGCAGCAGCGAGAAGTGAGCATGACCTGGGTGGTGTGGGTCCTTGATGATGGAAACTGCTTTCCTGTAGCAGCGCTCCGTGTAGATGTGCTCAATGATGTGGGAGAATGAATGACCTCTCACATGGATAACAGCCCGCCGAGAAGTCCCAAAAGGGCCTGAGCTCTTTTAAAACCTCGTACTGCCATCACCAACAAATGAACTCTTGCACTGATTGCAACCCCTCCCCCAAACATTTTGGGCCCCTTATCTGAAAAAGGATGTGCTGGCATTGGAGAGGATTCAGAGGAGGTTCATAAGAATGATCCTGGGGATAGAAATCCAGGAATGATGAGCTAATTGAATGTCTTATTTGTAAGTTAGGCTATCATCAAATTTTATAAAGCCTAGAGCTTCCCTAAATCTTTTCCTCCTCTTCTTAAACTTATGCTCTCTGGTCTTGGTCACCTCTGCCATGTGTCTTACCATCTACCCTCCTTACTTTCATATACCTCTGTCAGACTCCCTCTCCTCTTCAGCTTCTTCTGCTCCAAGGAGAACGAACCCAGGTTATCCCATCTCTCTTTATAAATGAGACATTCTACCAGGCAAACTTCTCTGCACCTTATTCAGAAAAACACAAAATATTCCATCTGTGAATGATTGCTATTAACGGAGGAAGTTTTGTGTTTACTATGGAATCACATGGGTTGTATCGAAGAGTAACACACCACAAAATGCTGGAGGAACTCAGCAGGACAGGCAAAGAAAAGATTAAAGATTAGCTCTATTTGTCACATACGGTGAAATGTGTCAAATCAAATCAGCGAGATTGTGCTGAGCAGCCCACAAATGTTGCTATGCTTCCAACACCAACAGAGCATGCTCACAACTCACGAGTATGTCTTTGGAATGTGGGAGGAAACCAGAGCACCCAGAGGAAACCCACACGTTCTCATGGAGGAGAACATACAAACTCCTTACAGTGGTAGGGAATGAACCACCATCTTACAGCTGGCACGGTAGTAGTTTTCCACCAACTGATAACAGATTATGGAAATAAATAAGCAGCTGACGTTTTGGGCTGGAACCCTTCATCTGGAACAGAAAGGAAAAGGGATGGAGCCACAGTAAGAAAGTGGGGGAAGGGGAACGTGTACATATCGCATTTCTAATGTGCCATACCTAGTTAGGATTGGGTCTATGGGTCACCCCAGCTTTATCAATAGTGAGGCCCAGCATTTGATGGCTGAAGGTGAGGTCAAAGCATTGACAACAATTTCGGCTACATATACTGAATGGATGATCCATCTCAACTTTGTCCCACCGTAGTAGAAGCTCGAAGTTAAAGTCAGTTTTACCAGTTTTGATGATTTTGTTACTTTAATGGAGTGACAGGTTGGAGGCATAAGGCGCTCCTCCCTCTGCTAGCCTGCAGGGCACCCTTGGGCAAGGCATAGCCCCTGGATCAGGGTCATGTGAAGTCATGGGAGCAAGTGACGGATGCTCATATGAGCAGCTGGTGCATGTCACATGTCCTGGTTATGCAACCACTGACGCCAGGCAATCTCTGAACAGTATTGTTAATGGCTTGTAAAGGCACTTCCCAGAAGAAGGAAATGGTAAAGCAATTCTATAGAAAAACTTACCAAGAACAATCATGGTCATGGAAAGACCATGATCACCTACGTCATATGACATGGCACATAATGCCAACACAGATGCCTTGTGCAGGAAGGCACAGAGTCGACTGTACTTCCTTAGAAGGTTGGCGTCATTCAATGTCTGTAGTGAGATGCTGAAGATGTTCTATAGGTCAGTTGTGGAGAGCGCCCTCTTCTTTGTGGTGGTGTGTTGGGGAGGAAGCATTAAGAAGAGGGACGCCTCACGTCTTAATAAGCTGGTAAGGAAGGCGGGCTCTGTCGTGGGCAAAGTACTGGAGAGTTTAACATCGGTAGCTGAGCGAAGGGCGCTGAGTAGGCTACGATCAATTATGGAAAACTCTGAACATCCTCTACATAGCACCATCCAGAGACAGAGAAGCAGCTTCAGCGACAGGTTACTATCGATGCAATGCTCCTCAGACAGGATGAAGAGGTCAATACTCCCCAATGCCATTAGGCTTTACAATTCTACCGCCAGGACTTAAGAACTTTTTTTTAAAAGCTATTATTAATGCTTTTTGAGATAGTGATTTAGATGCATATCATATTTTTTACTGAGTTAAGTATTGTATGTAATTAGTTTTGCTACAACAAGTGTATGGGACATTGGAAAAAAGTTGAATTTCCCCATGGGGATGAATAAAGTATCTATCTATCTATCTATCTATCTAATGATGATGATAATGAATGGAGCAGTATGTGTACAATATTTACAAGCAGTGCCCCAACCCACACACACACTTATGTCTCTATAATGCTCACAAGTCATGTGATGAAACTAACCTTCCCCCTTGCTCCAGGGACAAGGAGCTCTCTCAGAGAGGCTAAGAAGCTTCAGCATGCAAGACCTAACGATGATTCGAGGAGAGAGCATCGATGATCCCACTGAACAGATAAGCAGTGCACAGAGCCAAGCCCAGAGTACACCACGGAACATCACAGAGACAGTTGATAACTCGGGTAAGCATTCGTTCAAATAAGCTTCACGCTTACCGGGAGATTGTAAATGCAAGGCAATCTTCAATAAAGCCAATAAGGAAATAAGGAGAAATCTCCTAAATCAAAGAGTGGTGAGAATATAAAATGTGCTATATTGTGGTTAACTTGCATTGATTGGAGGACCTAGATAAACATGAGGAAAAGAAAACACACAGAAGGGCATGTTTGGTCAGTAAGGTGTGAGGCAGTGTACTTGGTTATTAAACTGTTGGGCTAAGAAGACTGTTTCCGGGCTGGGCCCCTTCACCCGAGTTGTCGATATAGATTATAAATAATTGAGACCCCAGTAATGATCCTGTGGCACCCCACAGGAAACGATCTTTTTAACCCAAGTTTATTTTCTGTTCGTTAACGGGCAACCACAGTACCGGTTAGCATGACTCAATTACACCTCTGGGTGTTCCAGAGTTCGGAGTTCAATTCCAGTGCCGTTCTGTAAGGAGTCTCTGTACGTCGTCCCTGTGGAGTGTGTAGATACACCCCCCCCCACCCCCCCCCACCCCGGGTGCTCCAGTTTCCTCCACAGTCCAAAGATGTAGTGGGTAATTTAATTGGTCATTGTAAATTGTTCCATGATGAGGTTATTAGGTTGGGGTTAATGGGGTTTGTTGGGGGTTGACGGGGTGGTGTAGCTCGAAAGACCGGAGGGGTCTATCCACGCTGTATCACTACATAGAAATAATATGAAACAGTGGAATAATCCTGCACATCCTGTTGGCATCCTTAACCAGAAACTTTATTATAATCTTTTCAACATTTTCCTGTTTCTTTACCCTGTAGGTTGAGTCCTTTGCCAGCTTTTCCTTTCATTTTGTTTCTGTTTATAATTTTCCCAATAAATTCGTCATTGCCCACTTTCACCACTGGATGTTACAATCAGAATTCTGAAATCCTGATAGTTAATTTCTGTTGCTGGTTATATGGGAGGGTGAGGAAAACGGAGGGAGACATAAAAGGGATTTAGTTATCTGTGCTACGCTTGCCACGCCCATCTTTGCCCAAATGGAGAGAACGTTCCAAGTGCTCCTGCCACGTTTTGTCACCCTGCAACCTTATCCTTCAATCTCTCTGAATTATGGAGGACAGCATGTGTATAAATGTCTCTCTCCACCAGACTTCATCATGATTATCATGACTCCAGTATTTCTACTTTTTTTAAATGTTTCTTAATTGTACATTTTTTTGTGTTCAGTCGCTGAGCAGCAGTGAACTGTCTGATTGGCCTATCAAAGTTCTCTTTGGGAACTAGCTGACTTGATCAGCATTTCTGATCTGGCTATTGTTCACGATTGCACTTAATATAATAATTAAAAAAACATCCAGATGGCGGCTGCTAGACGTTGCTGAGGTGATTATCAGCCTCTACGCATTGTTCGCCAGAGAAGAATTTTGTAGAAACTTCCCTGGCCTTGTGTAAGCTTTGTAATTCTGTTCCAGAACTGGGATAACTGAATCCTTGAGTATTCCTTGAACATCCAAAATGGAATGGCAACTTTTTTGATGTATCAAATCATTGACCCAAGTATCTTTCAAGAATCAGCAGATTCTGGAATGGTTGCAGAGGACTGTAAAATTGCAAATGCCACTCCACTTTTTAAGAAAGGAGGGCAGCAAAAGCCAGAAAAGTATAGGCCTATTAGCCTAACTTCAGTGGTTGGGAAGGTGTTGGAGTCCATTGTTAAGGACAAGGTTTCTGATAAAATAGGCCGGAGTCAGCATGGTTTACTTAAAGGGAAATGTTGCTTGACAAATCTTTTGGAATTCATTGAGGAAATAATAGACAGACAGACAGACATACTTTATTGATCCCGAGAGAAACTGGGTTTCGTTACAGCCGTGCCAACCAAGGATAGTGTAGAAATATAGCAATAGAAAACTATAAATAATTAAATAATAATAAGTTAATCATGCCAAGTGGAAATAAGTCCAGGACCAGCCTATTGGCTCAGGGTGTCTGGCACTGACACAGGCAGGATAGTCTGTTGTTTACTTGGATTTTCAGAAGGCCTTTGACAAGGTGCTGCACTTGAGACTGCTAAACAAGACCAGAGCCCATGGTGTTACAGGAGAGATACTTTCATGGATAGAAGATTGGCTGACTGGCAGGAGACAAACAGTGGAGAACTTTTCTGGTTGGCTGTTGATGATTAGTGGTGCTGTGCAGAGATCAGTGCTTGGACCATTTCTTTTCATGTTATTTGTCAATGATTTGGATGACAGATTTGATGACTTGGTTTATGGACTTTGGTGTCCGCAAAAATGGAGGTTGATAGATTCTTGATTCGTAAGGGTATCAAAGATTACTGGGAGAGGGCAGGAGAATGGGGTTGAGAGGGGTAATAAATCAGCCATGATGTAATGGCAGTGCAGACTTGATGGGCTGAACAGCGTAACCCTATTCCTATGTTGTATAGTCTTATGTCGCAGTAGCATCAGGTCAGGTCCCTACAAAAGAGCGTGAGATTGTTTAAAAACAAGTGTGAAACCACAAAAGGGCAGTTTCCACCTGTCAGCAGTATCTTTGTAGCATTGTGCGACTTAGAAAAAATTGTCAGCCCTTAAAGGTACAATCCCATGTAAAGATTGACAGCCCTTAAAGGTACAATCCCCATGAAAAGATTGTCAGCCCTTAAGAATACAAGCCCTGTGAAAAGATTGTCAACCAATAATAACCTATTTCCTTGGGATATGGGAAGAAACTGGAGCACCCTGAGGAAAGACGTGGGGTCACAGGGAGAACGTAAAGACTCCTTACAGACAGGTGCAGGAATGGAACCTGGGTCACTAGCACTGTAACAACGTTACACTGACCGCTAGCTACCATGCCAACCCCCCTCCCCAAATTGTGTTTTCCATACTGTGTTATTGTATTGTTGTAAATGATCCCAAATGGCTTTGAAAGTGCATTCACAGTTTCTATGTAGAAACACCTCATGCAGCAAGATCCCCACACTCAGCAATGAATTGAATGATCAATTTATGACCAGAATGACTGACTGCTATTGGGATTTGGTTTTGATTAATGGTTATTTGCAAATTCAGGTGATGCTTTAATTTTGATGCTATACCTTTTCCATTGCTGTTCCTTTTTCCTCCAGTTTTTAAAAATGGCATCATATTCAATATAATAACAGGTGAGTCATAAACTGCTGGGATTAGGCAATGGAACTCATCCTGGGCTCATTCTGTGTGTCTGAGCCATTGACTGTGCTGACTAACCTGTTGGCTATTATGGCATTGTACTAAAGGATGAATTGCTATGGTAAAGCTAACACTAACGTGATCTTAGGTCTTTCCAATGCCTTTCTGAAATAACGGCCCTAAAGTCTCTACAGTAAAATGCATTGCTTAAGGTATCCATAGGTTATAAAGCATGTGCTTGATATCTAACCAGACCAGAATTTATCTAATTTGAATATCTTATTCCATTGTCTTAGCTGTCCAGTCCTACATTCTCTACATGCTCTCTTCTCACTGCTACCATCGGGCAGGAGGTACAGGAGCCTTAGTTCCCACACTCCAGGTTCAGGAACAGTTATTACCCAACAACACTCCTGAACCAGCATGGATAACTCCTCAACACTGAACTGATTCCACAACCCACAGACTCACTTTTAAGGATGCTACAACCCATGGTCTCAGTTTTATTATTTTTAATTTTTTATTAGCACAATTTGTCTTCTTTTGCACATAGTTTGGTTGCCAGTCTTTGTTTATGTATAGCTTTTCATAAATTCTGTTGTATTTCTTTATTTTCCTGTAAATTCCTGCAAGAAAATTAATCTGAAGGTCATATATGGTGACATATGCGTAGTTGATTATAAATTTACTTTGACTTTGAATCATACTGCACAGGGGGAGGCCACCAACCCATTGTACATCTGCTGGAAGTAGGAATTATCCACCTCACTGTCCTAAGCAGGTCACTTTGCCTTTTTTTCCCCATGTATAAGCTTTTTATCTAATTTTCTTTTGAAAGTTCCAACAGAATAATACAGTCTAGATCATGGAAACTTGCTGCAGAAAACCATTTCTCCTCCCCTCCTTATGAAGGTTGGTCACCAATGGACACTGGTGAGGACATGTCCAAATGAGCCCTCAGTGTTTAAATAAACTGCCCCTGCTGATATGCGTGGAAGTGGCTCCACAGCCAGAGAGTGGCTGATGCTGTTGGGGGTTTATCTGCCAAGTAATGAGTGGCTGCCAGTGACGAGTGGTGTTCTGCTGGAGTTGGTGTTTGGACTGCTTTCTTTCACGTTATATGTCAATGATTTGGATGACGGATTTGATGGCTTTGTGGCTAAGTTTGCGGACAATACGAAGATAGATGGAGGGGCAGGTAGCGTTGAGGAAGCAGAGAGACTGCAGAGGATCTTAGATAGACTGGGGGAATTAGCAAAGAAGTGGCAGATGGAATATAGTGTAGGGAACTGTATTGTTATGCACTTCAGCAGAAGGAATAAATTCAAAAATTGGAGGTGCAAAGGTACTTGGGAATCCTAGTGCAGGTTAACTTGCGGGTTGAGTTAGAGGTAAGAAAGGCAAATGCAAAGTTATCATTCCTTTGAAGAGGACTGAAGTGTAAAAGCAAGGATGCAAGCTGAGGCTTTATTAGACACTGGTCAGACCACACTATGAATATTGTGAGAAGTTTTGGGTGCCTTAGATAAGAAAAGATATGCTGGCTTTGGAGAGGATCCAGAGAATGTTTATGAGAATGATCCCAGGAATGAAAGGATTAATATATGAAGAGTGTTTGATGGCTCTGTACCTGTAATTGCTGAAGTTTAGAAGAATGAGGGAGGATCTCATTGAAACGTGACATGTTCAGGACAACTTTGTGGGCCAAAGGGCCTGTATTGTGCTGTAGGTTTTCTATGTTTCTATGATGCTGGAGCAGGGATCCAATTGCAGACCAATTACCGTGCACACAGTGATACTAATTGAGTAACAAATCTCGAGGTGCAAACAAAGTTGGCATCAAAGTTCAGGCAGAGACCAAAACATTCAGAGAAATCCAAAAACCAGAATCAGGAAACAGGCAGAGTCAATATTCAGACGGATAAAGTGCAAATACGATGCTGGAAAGGCTCAGAAAAATTCACTGGCATAATCTAGCAACAAACAGGTGAAAACACAGGGCTGAAATACACTGAGCAATAAACAGAGAGGTAGATGATAGGTGGAGCACAATGAGGCACAGGTGGCAGCAATACAGGTAATAATGAGAAACAGGTGAGAGGCAGAGTAGAGCAGGGGCGGGGACAGGAGCGCATGCAGCATGAAAACAAACTAGAACACATGGCAATACAAAACCACAGACTGACGGCTGGGGGGAAAGCACACAAAAAGACAAAGTTCAACTGGAGGTACTGAGAAACCTACTGAATATTGAAAGGTCTAGATAGAGTGAGTGTGAAGAGGATGTTTCTCATAGTGGGGGAGTTTAGGACAAGAGGGCACAGCCTTAGAATAGAGCGACTGCCTATTAGAACAGAGCTGAGGAGGAATTTCTTTAGCCAGAGGGTGGCAAATATGTGGACTTCATTGCCACAGACAGCTGTGGAGGCCAAATCATTTGGTATATTTAAAGCAGGGATTGATAGGTCCTTGCTTAGTCAGTGCATCAAAGGTTATGGGAGAAGGCAGGAGAATGGGGTTGAGAAGGGTAATAAATCAGCCATGATGGAATGGTGGAGCAGACTCGATGGGCTGAATGGCCCAGTTCTCTCCTATGTCTTATGGTTTTATGGTAATGGTATAAAAGACACAATCACAAATATTTTATGATTAAAGGATGGAAAATAAAGCTTGACGGTCCAAACACTAAATTGGGATTGCCACTATTGAAATGTATTTGGAGAAAGAGCCAAGAGCCTGAATTACATCTGTGTAGTAGAACAGGAGAGGGTATCCTAGAATCTTTTACCAGGTGTTATGCAGATAGGAGCTCTTTAACAATAAACCATGCATCTGGCCCTCATCAGGAGGATCAGGTAACTGTTCCCAAGAGGAGAAGAGTGTTGCATTGACTTCCTTCTCAAGCATGCCAAGATGTTCAATGACGTGATTCAGGTGCAACACCTACAAAGTGCTGGAGGAACTTAGCAAGTTGGGCAGCGTCCATAGAGAGGAATAAACAATCAACGTTTCGGGCCAAGACTTGTAATTAGGACCTATCCTTATCAGAAATAGTTCTGATGAAGGGTCTTATCCCAAAAGGTTGACTATTTATTTCTCTCCAGTGATGCTGCTGGTCTGCTGAGTTCCTCCGGTATTTTTTGTGTGTTACTCTGGATTTCCGGCATCTGCAAAATCTCTTGTGTTTCTGAGGAACTTTCCATTGCCTCTGTCAAAGATTGTAAATAACTTTCAGTGCAGTGTAGGTCTGAGTTATTGAATTGAATTGACTTTATTTCTTACATCCTTCACATTAAGGACAGAAGTTGTATCTATTCTTGTCAAGCAGGAAGTTCCAAAAGAGAATGTGAGTGACATACTATTTTGCAAACAAGGCTGAAAATTATACTTAAGCCAAAACACCAAAGATGCTGGAAATCCAAAACAGCATCTTCCACCTCCTATGTTCCAGGACATCCTCCTCTAGACAGGGACACAGCAACCCCTGGGACAAAATATTGAGATCAGCAATTTCAGCATTTTCCCACCGTTTCAGGGAACCCCCTTTTGTGGTTGTTTCTTTGTTTCAATTTGTCAGTGAATCATTTTGTCCCAACAATTACTTTTTAAAGTAATTATTACCTTGATAACTTTGGTCTGCATTCTGTCACAGACATTCCCTCTCCAATTTGGCAGCATGGACTCTGACTTCTCCAACTTTTGGTAAATTTCTTCTCCGTCTCTTTTCTTTTCTGCCTGATCTGTCCAGCTCCCATCAGTCCCCTCCTCCACCCCCTCCACCTCCCATCATCCACCCACTCCTCCTACGAGTTGCCCCCATCACCTCTCTCCCCTTTTCCTCTGCTCCACCTTTTACTCCTATCAGATTCCAACATCTTCAGCCCCTTGTCACTTCTCAGCTTTTGGCACTGTTCCCAGTCTCCCTCCCCCATCTGTCTGTTATCCCCCTCTCACTTGGATCCACCTGTATCCTTCCTGCTCTTTCCCATCTCTTCCCTACACCACTCTGTACTGCTAATTGTCACTTGATCTTTCAGTCCACTTGGAAGTTCTTGGCCTGAAATGTTGACAGTCCCCTTCTCTCTATAGATGCTACCTGACTTGCTGAACCACTCCAGATTCCAGCAGCTGCAGTCTCAATTTTCTCCATTCCCTTCTGTCCTCTCCACCTCCCCATTTCTGCAACTTCAAACATGATTAATTTCTCACTTTACCTGCTCTGACTCAGAAGATCAATTCTATTTCCCACTGATGCTACCTGATCAGCTGAGAGCTGCCAATGCTTTCTTTCTAGAAAGAATATGCTGAGTCGATTCAATGTATTGGCAGTGACCAGCTGCATTTTCTGTAGCATAAGTAGTTTAATTTTACAAGATTTCCATTATTTTCTGGAGTGCTACTGTGTCTCAGATTAAGATCACTGTCATGTCTCTCACAGTCAGTTTTGCAAAGGAATAAATACTATTGGAAAGTTCAGGTGCAGCTTAATTTAAACGTTAAATGTAAAGAACATAAGAACATCAGTAATAGGAGTAGGAGTTGGCCATCTGGTCCGTCGAGCCTGCTCCACCATTTAATAAGGTCATGGCTGATCTGGCCATGGACTCATCTCCACCGACCTGACTTTTCCCCAGAACCCTTAATTCCCCTACAATGCAAAAGTCTATCCAACTTTGCCTTGAGTATATTTACTGAAGTAGCCTCCACTGCTTCATTGGGCAGAGAATTCCACAGATTCACCACCCTCTGCAAAATGCAGTTCCTCTGCATCTCCATCCTAAATCTACCCCTCTGAATCTTGAGGCTACATCCCATAAAGGGAAGAATAATCATCCAGTCACTGCTCTACATAGCAGCTGGGGAAGGGGAAGGAGTTTCTGCATTAAGGGAAGAGCCTTGTTAGAGGGAGATACAAGAGATTGTGCAGATAGAGATATCCTTGAAAATCGCACACAAAATTCTAGAAGGTTGAAAGAGTACAGAAAAAATTTACAAGGATGTTGCTGGGATTTGAGGATCTAGTTCATAGGGCGAGATTGAATAGGTTAGAACTTTATTCCCTGGAATGCAGGAGAATGAGGGGTGATTTGATAGTGGTATACAAAATCATGGGCGGTATAGACATGGTAAATGCAAGCAAGGTATTTCCACTGAGTTTGGGTGAGACTACAACCGGAAGTCGTGCGTTAAAGGTGAGAGGTGAAATGTCTAAGTGGGAACTTCTTCATTCAGAGGGTGGTGAGAATGTGGAATGAGTGACCAGTAGAAGTAGTGGATGCGGGTTTGAATTCAACTTTTAAGAGAAGTTTGGATAAGTACATGGATGGCAGGGATATGGATGGCTTTGGTCTAGGTGCAGATCAATGGGACTAGGCAGAATAATATTTCGGTACGGACTAGATGGGCTGAAGGGCGTGTTTCCATTTTGTGGCTCATCAGCACATCAGACAGCATCTATGGAGGGAGTTGAACAGCCTTGTAAAAGGGAAGTGATAGTAAGTCCAGAGTTAGCAGACTTCCATAAGGGAGACAATGGAGACCCTTGAATTGGCCTTATCAATGATGGATTATATCATAGGAGACAGCCAATGGTACCCATGCTTAACACTACCTCCCCAGTCAAAGTGACATGGGAGCCTGAGGAGTTAATTCGGGCTGCTCTTCATGGTTGTTACAAACTAAGTAAGCAAAATGAATGCATCAGAGAGTCATATTAGAGCTCCTGCGAGGGTGTGAGACCATTGGGGAAGTATTTGTCATTCCCTGGGAGGCAACGCACAGGACTTGCAGAAAATGAGTATCAGCTGATGAATATACCGGCTCTGTCACTGGAAAGCTGGGATAGGATGGGAGCGTGGGAGGGTGCTGAGCAGTGCTTTCTCCTGAGGCCTGGAATCGAGGAGAGGCGCACTGTATGGCAGCCTCCTGTAACTCCCGGTTTGGCCTTCACAACCAACACTACTGTGAGATGTGAGCAACTATGAAAGAAGCTCCTGGAACTGGTGATAGACTTTGGGATTAGGAAACGGGAGTGATGGTAGTTTCAGGCTTGGCATTCTGGGAAGGGGGCAGCAGCTCTCAATCAGTAGAGTGGGTGCACCAGAGACCCATGGTCCTTGGAGTCTTCAGCATCTGTCCCTTAACTGGTGAATGATCAAATCTTACGTAACATAGCAAATGTTTCTGCATTGCATACCAGCCATAACTTTGAATTACGCATATTCATACATTACTTTCCAGTGCAGCCATTTGGCCCAATGAGCAGATGTATGCCTTTGCCAATTGACACCAGTCCCAAACCCTCCACTTATTTCTCTGTAACATCTTCCCCCTCACATTCCCATCAGACTGACACATTCTCCCACCACGCATTAACTTACTGCTGCCAGTTCAGCACTTTGGGAGGTGGGAGGAAACCAGAGCACCTTGAGGAAAGCCAAGCAGACACAGGGAGAACGTGGAAATCCCACATCAGAGGTCAGGATTGCATCTGGATCTGTGAGGGAGCAGCACTATAATCAATGTCCCACTTTACCGCCCAAGAATGAAGCAGCTTGCGATGGAATTAACAACTACGTGCTGACAAGACTGAAATTAACTGACTGCTGAAGTGTGTCTGCTTATAGATTTTAATAAGTGCTCACATAATGGTTTTAATTAATAAATGCCAAGGCAAATGGAAATTCTCAATGATCTGATTCACAATCCCTTTTTTTTAACCATTGAAGAATTGATACTCAAATAGAGCATTAAACATAGAACAGTACACCAGAGTACTGGCCCTTTGGCCCACAATGTTGTGCTAACCTTTGAAGCCCCTTCATATTCCATCTAATCCTTCCCTCATACATAGCCCATAACTCACATTTTTTCTTATAAGAGACTTTTATATGTCTCTAATGTGTCAGCCTCTACCATTACTCTCAGTAGGACATTCCCTGTGCAAGAAAAACGATGGCTGACAATTCCCCTAAACATTCCTCCACTCACCTCAGAAAGATGTCCTCTAAATAATTGAAAAGAATCAGTATTTGAGGAATACTTTATAATGAAATAAACTTTGAATTAGGCTTAAAATATGCCAGATCCCAACATCGGATTGTGTAGTTTGTGTAGTTGCAACTTGTGTAGTTTGGATAGTGAAACTTGGGATAGTGAAACTTACACTTTGGGAGTAAGCCAAAGGTGAATTTATGGTTATGTGTTTCCTTTAAATCTTACAGAAAATGTCTTGGATATGCCTGCAGCTTTTTTCCATTCTGATTTCTAACTTAAGTCCAACTTCTGTTTGAGAACAACACACACTAAATACTGGAGGAACTCAGCAAGTCAGGCTGCATCTACGGAGGGGAATAAACAGTTGGCATCAGGCCGAGACCTACTCATTGGGATGTCAATTGTTTATTCCCCTCCATGGATACTGCCTGACTTGCTGAGCTCCTCCAGTATTTTGAACATGTTGCTCAAGATATCCCGCATCTGCAGAATCCCTTATGTGCAGTTCTAGATTTGCTCCCATTCCATCCTGCTTTCACCTCTTGGGTTAATATTAGATCTTTCCATGTTTCACCCATTACATCTTCACTATCCCATATTTTTAAACAGTACCCTTTGATAGTTAAAAATGAATTTTTTGATTTTTAAAAATGAAAATGCTCTGCTGTTTGAGTTATTACAACATGACATTCTTCCCATGTTCACCAACTAAACTCATGATTCTTTCCCCTAACAAACATGGTGCATTGTTTTTTTTTACTGTTATAGTAGGATTGGCATTCAAACAGGTTCCTTGGGCTCACTGCATGATTGCTCTGCCCACTGCATGGCTGACATAGAGGCATAGATACCAAGAGATATCCTTCAAATTCTGAACATTCAAATTTTACTTTTCCAGGATGGCACCCCTTCAGTTCAATGGCCTGAGTAAACAACTTTAAAGAAATATTCAATTTCTGTTCTGATTTTCACCCAATCTTTTAGTTTTTATTTTGAAATATAAGGAGAGGTTTAGGAAAACTCAACCATATCTTGCTTTGTCTCCCTCAATAAGTGGCCCTGGCTTGTCCCTAAAGCTTTCAGAATAACCTACTCTGAGTTGCATTGAGGTAGTGCTCGTGTTGCATATGATGTTCTCTCAAGGGGTCATTCCCTTAATGGAGAACGCCTGTGTGTGACTTTGTTTAACTTGGGGAGGCTGATGCACAGACTGGGGCTACAGTCCAGTGGCATTATCCAAGATGACAGGGGACCCTTCTCTGCTGCAGGCTTCCTCTGCCTTCACTGCTCTTGTGATAGGTCATCATCTTCCACTAGCTCTACCACTGAGGTCTTGGTTGGATCGCTCTTTGTCTGGAACCTTGGCCTTTACCTTACCACCATGGGTGATCCTAACAGGAGCTAAACTCCAGACAGTATCATTCTCGGGACCTCAGGAGCTCACAGGCCTCTCCGCCAAGACAAGGTGAAGGTCCTCGGACATCACCTAGACTGATGTGACCAACCTCTGCCTAGGTGACGTATGGGCACTGCAATTGAATGGCCACCAAACAGAACCAAATAGAGCTATTGTGTGTTCTCCTGCTGGCAGAGTTAGTGTCTGGGGAGGGGTCTTGGGCTGGAAAGTTGATCAACAACATGTGTAACCAAACTGCAAGGAGCCAGGTGCACCTGGAGTTTGGCATAATTATTGCAAATGTAATAATGGCTTTCTCTTTTTCTTTTTCTGCCTGTTTAATTTGTCCGTTCATTCTTCATCAACGCAATGGAATGTTGTGTAAGTTTTTCCAGTCTGCATGAACTGCCTTTGGCTCAAGAAGCATAAAAGTAGGTCTCTGATGTCCGCTCTGTTGTATACCTGCTGAGCATTACTGCTTGTGTGGCACTGCCAAGCAGGATTAGTGCTTCAGTCACTGTGAGAGTCCAGTGCTTAAGGAATGCTGACATAACGATTTCACTTTAATGCACTGGGCTGTCAATATTCTATTTTATGACATACTTTTGAAATGGATAATCCAATACACTCAAACTATTTGTCAGTGAATTTTTGAAAGTGTTTTTGGAACAATCTGCCAATGATTAAATGATGTTCTGTTACTCTATAAATTCATCATGTCTTTATCAAACTCATTCAAGAGCACTGCCTTGATTGTACAATGGAGTAAACATGCTCGTGGCTTGCTGTGATCAGCTGTGCACACTGCTGTCTTTGATGCTCATGCAGTCAGCTTGACTTCAAATCCTCCCTGCTGGTGCAGCAAGCTGGCATTTTCACTCTGAGCAGAGTTGTGTGTTTACAACTGCGGTCAACCCGGGGCCTGATTACTTGTCTGATTAGACAAAGCTACCATTCCCAATGCTTGGATTATTTTATTGGGTAAATTGTTTGTTTTTTTGTGTAATTGGGCATCTTCTCCAATTTGCCTCTCATCCCTCTTAAAGCATGAACAGTTTTTTAAAAATATTGTTCACACAAGCTGGAAGAGAATGGCACTGTAAAGGATCTGTATCTCAGGAACACTCATAAGAACTTGAGTGAAAGCACGTGGCCCCAGCACAGATCTTCACCTTTCAGTATCGGCCTTTCACAATCGGCCTTCCACATCAGGGCAAAGAAATCCACGAATTTTATAGCCTTCAATATATTCAATGACTGAGCATTTGGGGCCCTCTCAGACAGTGAATTCCAAAGATTCACAAACATTTGATTGCTTTATTATTGTCACATGATGTGCCAAGCTACAGTGAAAGCCTTTAGCTTTTTTGTGCCATCCAGACAGATCACTGAAGAAGTGAGAAGGAAAACAGACTGCAGAATATGGTGTTGCATTTGCAGAGGAAGTGCAGTGCAGGCAGACAGATAAAATGCAAGAACCATGACAAGTTAGACTGGGAGATCAAGAGTTCGTCCCTTAGTGTATGAGAGGTCCGTTGGAGAGTCTGAGGTCAGCGGGATAGAAGCTGTCCTTGAGTCTGATCGTTTGCGTCCTCACGTCTTTGTATCTTCCTCACATTCAGGTCTAAATATCCCAACTCTTATCCTAAAAGCAGACTGCTGTTTAGTTAATGGGTTTAAAGGCAAAGGAGATTACGTTAAGTTGCTGCATAATATTCAGTGGAATGCTGTGACAGGAAAATTCAACATTGATCATATGCACTAAACTCAAGATAGTAAAGAATGCATTGTGTCTAGACTTTGTCTTTGTTTTAGACAAGGTTACAACATAGATAGGTACATGGAGCTTAGAAAAATAGAGGGCTATGGGTAACCCTAGGTAATTTCTAAGGTAAGGACATGTTCGGCACAGCATTGTGGGCCGAAGGGCCTGTATTGTGCTGTAGGTTTTCTATGTTCTATTTCAGAAGTAGTCTTCAATGTATCATGTGCTTGGTATCCACAACAGAAAACAATTTTGTTTTGTAAAGTATTGTTAACTTAGCTGGGTGTCAGGATTCATCCACTATCTCAGTTTTGTCAGCATTACTTTTAAGCTTTGCCTGGGATTGACAGAACCCAGACAACTGATCAGCATAACTGCATGGCCATGTACAAGCTCTACACCAGCATCTTTCTGCTCGCTCTTTTGTCATGATTTACTAATCAGAATTTATTTCCACAGAATCACTTCTAGTATGTTTAACTTCACTAGCTACCCTTGAGCGTAGAACATAGAACAGTACAGCACCATACAGGCCCTTCAGCCCGCGAAGTTGTGCCTACCTCTCATCTACTTAAGGATCAATCTAATTCTTCCCTCCTACAGAATTATCATCAACATCATTATGTGCCGTGTCATATGACGTAGGTGATCATGCTCTCATGACCATGATTGTTCTTGGCAAATTTTTCTACAGAAGTGGTTTGCCATTGCTTTCTTCAGGGCAGTGTCTTTACAGGATGGGTGACCCCCCCCCCCCCCAGCTATTATCATTACCCTTCAGAGGTTGTCCGTGGATGTAAAACCAGGACTTGTGATATGCACCAACTGCTCATGCGACCTTGCACCAACTGCTCCCATGGCTTCATGTGACCCTGACTGGGGGGGCTAAGCAAGTGCTGCACCTTGCCCAAGGGTGGCCTGTAGGCTAGTGGAGGGAAGGAGCAACTTACACCTCTTTTGGTAGAAACATACCTCCAATCTGCCACCCATCCCTCCTACATAGTCCTCCGTTTTTCTTTTATCCATGTGTTTATCTAAAAGTATCTTAAATGCCTCTGATATATCTCCCTCTATCACCATCCTTGGCAATGCCATTCCATGCACCTACCACACTCTATGTTAAAATCCTACCTATGACATCCTCCCTCGTACACTTAAAGTTATGCCCCTGTGTATTAGGCATTTCTGCCCTGGAAGAAAGTCTGTGGCTGTCCATGTGATCTATGCCTTATAATTTTGTACACTTTTAACAAGTCACCTCTCATCTTCCTTCACTCCAAACCCTCGCTCGCTCAAGCTAAGCTTGTAAAACATCCTGGCAGAATCCTCTGCACCCTCTGTCCACCTTCTTCCTATAATGAGGTGACCAGAACTGAAGTGTGGTTCAGAAGGGTGTTGTGTGTGGAGAGCTTGCACCTTCTGTGTTTCCAGTGTAACACTACTGAGTGTGCTTTGGTTTGGTTGCTAGCAGCACTCCCTTAAAGCAAACAGACAGATCCATTGCTTTATCTTTTGTATCACTCTTCTTCATCCCTTAGCTGGTTAACTGGACATTAAAAGATGATGAAGTAAATATTGATCAGGGCCCAAGGTCAGATGAAGAACAGAGTAAGACTAAAACAGTAGAGCGCTCTGACAATGAGATAACAGGACGCATGCTCCAACAATCCTCTAAACTACTTAGAAAGAGAAGGCAACGCAGTGAGGTAAGTTATGGGACCTGCTACCTGATATTCTGCTTTTGAGCGAGTTAGCAAAAACAAGTCAATCGGGCCTCATCTTTCAATTGTATTTTAGTTATTCAGAGGTACAACATTTGAATAGGTCCTTCCTATCCAACAACCCACACCACCCAAATTAACTTACTAACCCATATGTCTCCGGAATGTAGGAGAAAACCAGAGCACCTAGGGGAAATCGACATGGTCACAGGAAGAACGTACAAACTCCTTACAGGCAGCGGCAGGAATTGAACCCGGTTTGCTGGCACTGCAATCTGTGGTGCTACCCACTACGCTACAGTGCCAGGTCTTCTGAGGGGCTGTATGGCAAGAATTACTTTCCAGCTGGCTAAAATAAATTCAGCTGTGCTAAACAGAAAAACGAAGCTTTTCTTTTATTTCATCAAATTGATCCTTTCAAAAGAAACTGGAAGCTCTTGTCAAGTAAAGCACGACCAACCATACAAATCCATTTTCTGGCTCCTGTTTGTCCCCTTCTTTCCACCCCCAACTTATCTCCTGCTTTATCTCCTCCTTTCTCAATGAGAAACTATGATGTTTGCTTGCTGATGTGGTTACTTTTAGTGATGAAAACAAGGAAGTGCCCTGTCTCATTGCTACCATCAGGAAGGAGGTACAGAAGCCTGAAGGCACACACTCAACAATTCAGGAACAGCTTCTTCCCCCCTGTCATCTGATTTCTGAATGGACATTGAACCCGTGAACACTACCTCACTACCTCTTTTTATTTTTATTTTTGCACTACTTATTTAATTTAACTATTTTATATATACTTACTGTAATTCACAGTTTTTTTCTCTCTATTATTATGTGTTACATTGTACTGCTGCAGCAAAGACAACAAATTTCACAACGTATTGCTGTGATATTAAACCTGATTCTGAAACGTACGGTCATAATTATCAAGTTCCAACTGATGTGGTTCAATTGACCTTCAACCCTGTAAGGGAGAACTTTTATTTGCTGAGCAGCATCTTGAATCAGCAAAGCAGCTGCTGGAGTATTGATTATAAACTGCAGCCCTAAACGAAATAGCGTGGTAAGCCAAGTTTGAGGGAAAATGGCATTTTAAAAATAACTATACAAGGACCAAACATGATCAACAAAGTATATTAGAAAATTACTGACTGTAGCTTATCTAAACACTGAGGTAATTGAAAGGGCATCTGACGACAAGGATTACTTGTGCATGGTCAGTGACTATGTGGTTCAGTAGCAGCTTCTTTAAGACAATGTCAGACTTGCCTTCCCCCTTTTCAAACGAACAGTCTGGACCATGAGCAGAAAAGGAAAATCAACAAACTGAAGAGAGAGGAAACTAGAAATAAAAACAGAAGATGCCAGAATGACTCACCAGGTCGGGCAGTGCCTGCAGAGAGAGAATCAGAGTTAGTGTTTCTGATAAAGCGTCTCTGGGCTGCCTTGCCTGCTGAATTTTCCAGCGTGTCCTTTTTTAATTGCAGGCTGTGAGCTGTTTGGTGGTTTATACCACATCAGGGGGTGACTTGGGTGGGGAGGGGCGGGGTAGAGAGTTCGGGTAGCAGGCAGCCTTCCTGCTACCCCAACCAAGTGACCAAACATACATTCAGAAGGTGAGTACTAACAGTGAGTTTGACCAGTGGAACTGATGCACAATCTTGAGTCCAACTGTGTCCAGTCTGTCACATAGGGGCATGCGACTTTTCCTGATTATTGGATGGTAAATTATATGGGTAAATGGGCTTAGTACTGTCACATGTACCAAGGTAGCGTAAAAGGGCTTTGCTTTGCGTGCCATCCATACAGATCATTTCATCACATCAGTACGTGGAGGTAGTACAGGGGAAAAGCAGAGTGCAGAATAAAGTGTTACAGAGAAAGCGCAGTGCAAGCCATGATGAGAGGTCAAGAGTCTATCTAATTGTTCCAGGGGACCATTCAGTAGCCTTACAACAACGAGGTAGAAGTTTCCCTTCAGCTAGGTGCTGCGTGCTTTCAAGTACAGGTGTCCCCCGCTTTACAAATGGGCACTTTACGCCACCTCGCTTTTACAAAAGACCTACATTAGTAACCTGTTTTCACATTACAAAGAGGATTTTCGCTTTTACGAAAATTTTTCCCATATAAATTAATGGTTCTTCGCTTTACACCATTTCGATTTAAGAAAGGTTTCATAGGAACGCTCTACCTTAGTAAAGGGGGGGGGCACACCTGTATTTGTATCTTCTGTCCGAAGGGAGAGGGGAGAAGAGAGGATGTCTGGGTGGGAGGGGTCTCTGATTTTGCTGGTTGCTTTACTGAGACAGTAAGAAATGTAGACGGAGTCCATAGAGGGGAGAATGTTTTCTACGATGTGCTGAGCTGTGTCCACAGCTGCATTTCTTGCAGTCACAGGCCAAGTAGTTACCCTGCACAACCATGGTGCATCTAGATAACAAGTGCCTCTCCGCCAGTCCTGTTCTTCAACTGTAGGGTGTAACGATATCCCAGACTTTTGTATCTTCTGCCCGATGATCAACTTATATTTTTATGAAACCTTTGTTCGGCTGCCCTTGGAATGGTACGTGCAGCTCTGGATGTGGCGGCTTTGGAAATGGTGCAGGAGAGGTTTACTTAGTTGCTGCCTTGATTAGAGGGTATCAGGTATATGAAGATGTTTGGACAGACATGGGTTGTGTTCTCTGGAGTGTCAGAGGCTGAGGGAAGACCTGGTAGAAGTTTATAAAGTGATGAGAGGCAGAGGTGGAGTGGACAGCCGGAATCTTTTTATTCCAGGGTTAAAATGTTGACTACGAGAGGGCATAGCTTTAAGGGGGAGAAGAGGAAAGTTCAAACAGAATGTGAGGAGCAAAGGTTTTAGAAAGAGACTGCTAGGTGTTTGGAACAGGCTGTCACGGTGGTAGTGGAAACAGATACAGTGGTGTTGTTCAAGAGGCATTTAAATTGGAAAATATAGAGAATGGAGGGATATGGATTATGTACAGAATAAGGGAGGTTTAATTCTCCATCATGTTCAGCAAAGACATCGTGGCCTGTTCCTGTGTGTAATGCTCTATGTTCTACAGTACTGTGCAAAAGTCTTAGGCATATATTTATCTAGCTAGGGAGTCTAAGACTTTTGCACAGCACTGTAATAATATTATGTATTGCACTGTACTGCTGCTGCAAAAAGAATCAAATTTTATGACATATGAGAGCGATGATAAACCTGATTTTGATATGGGTCCATATTGTGGACTGAGAGTGGGAAGGGGGCAGGGAGAGGGGAATCACGGATGGGAAAAGCGTAAGGGAGAGGGGAAGCACCAGAGGGACATTCTGTAATGATCAATAAACCAGTTGTTTGGAATCTAATGACCTTGTCTGGTGTCTCAGGGCTGGTTGTGTCTGCACCCGTACCACCCCCTGCCCCAGCACTCCTTCTCTGCCACTTCTCCCACACCCTTCCCATGGTGCACCACTCTTGCCATTCCTAACATCCTTTGCTCCCGCCAGATTTACAAACTTCCTCTCCGCTTCACGTTGACAAATACAAAAGTATTAGGCACCCTAAATATATATATATATCTATGTGTGTACGTTGCGCAGTACTGTATGTAAGGAAATAACCCTTGCCTTATTTGCCAAGGTCATTTTAGCTGGCCAGATAAGATTAGCTACCTCAGCACAGATTGGAGATTGAACCTGCACCCATTCTTTTCTTAACTCTCCTCCTAGCTGCTAAATGATGAGTGGAACAGCTGTCTGTCTATTGGCCATTTTAGTGGTTGAATGTCTGTATGTGTTTTTATAGGCAGAGCAAAGGCACCCTAATCCACCACCCAGGAGAAAAAGTACCTCAGGCTGTAGCAGCGAATCCACGTGACGCCAAGGAACCATCGGACTGGAGTGACTGGATTTGCCCTCCTTTTTGTTTTTGTCCTGCCTTCACGAGCCAAGCAACAAGTGACACACAGGGAACTGCAGAGGAACCCCTGGCTAGAGAGTGCTTCATGTTTTCTGCAGATGCCTTCAGCGACTGTTCATGGGTATAAACCGCATCGTAACGTGTTTCTGTTTTGTCTCTGTTAGCTTCCAAAATTCACACGTGGTTGTTGAAACAAAAATTCAGGAGTGATGGGGAAGTGATTGAAATGCTTGTAGGTCCAAAGTGTCTTCAGATTTATGTAAGAACATTCCAACATGTAGTGTTTTCACTTTGGAGCAATCTAGAAACAAAAATTGATCAAAATCTTATGTAAACAGGGAAATCTACTCTACAATATACAGGTACGTTTGTTCCACTACTCACAGGGATAACCGTTCTTCAATATATAGGCACTTATGCTATTTTGTGTACAAGGATTTCTGTCACACCCTGTACACAAATGCATTATTCTGAGCACTGGTGTATGTGATGTATGCATAGGTATATGTGTTGTACTATGCACAGGTATAAATAATGTTTTGTGCACAGTATGTGCTGTCGTCTGCACTGGAATGTCAATTGCATCATTCATAGGTATGTCTGCTGACTCTGCACAAGTGTGTCTGCTGTGTTGTACATAAACACATTAAATGTATGACCTGAAACTCTAATCACACTGTGCACAATGAGAAGACTGACCAGGCTACTGGGATGAATCTCCTTGGATTTGCACTGTTGATGATGACAGTCAACGTTTTATTTTTGCACCTAGACAAAAAAACAAAAGGCGTAGCAGCTTTTATGTTTCTTTACCTGGTTCCATTGGATTGGTGTTCTTCTGGTCTCTGCTCGTTGCTGCATCATATTCAAACAGAACACTATCCATTTAGGAAGCCAAAGGGCTGATTTCCTCTCACTACTTCTTCCAGCGAGACAATTTAAGTATCGAGTGAGAACTGTCACTTATGATAAAAGCATTACATGCTCAGGCAAGGATGGACATTGAAATGATAGAGGAACACATTCAACTCTTGAGCATGTCCTACCGTTCAGCTAGATTATGGCCAGTCTGCTGCCTCAAATCCATTAACCTGCCTTCGCTCCATTTTTCAAACTCACAATGAAATTTAATATATTCCTTCCTTTGAAAGTCCTATTCTGTAATGGTAATTCACATGATTAATTTGTCAGTTAGTTGAAGGATCCCAGTGGAATATTATTGAAAATAAATAAGACAATAGAAAGAATGCACCAATAAATGTGATTTTTCTTTTAGGGAGGGAGGAGTGAGCATTGCATTTCTCTCGTTTTCATGCATATTTAGCACAATTTCTCCAGCAGTGAAAATTGCAGGAATATGGTCACCCAGATATCGTAACCACATCTCTGTAAAGCTGAATGAAGCTATTTCACATTTGTGTGTGCAGCTTTGTTAGAGTCAACTATGGCTGTGGAAGGAAATATTGGAAAATGCCACAGTGGGGAAGTTACATCGGGCAGGATTATTATACAGTGGATTCTCATCAGCTAGTTAGTGCTTTGAGCAGCAGAATTAAATATCATTTTAGCAAATGTTCTTTCTACTAATATTATATGGCATGCCTCATTCAACATTAAAAAGCAATCCTGGAAACTTCTTGGCTGCTTAAAAATGTATTTTCATTCCCCTTCGCCCTAAAGATTTTCCTTTGCTCTGTAACGTGCCCTTGTCTCTTTGTGAAGAAAGGGGAGTTTTCAGCTGTGGCTCAGTTTAGCAAGTGTACACTTTTCGTACATTTTTAGTGCAAGTGTGTTGCTAAAGTCCTCCAGACGTTTGAATTTAGAAGAGGTCCATGAACTATGAAAGGACTGTGCCCACACCAGGCTCAAATGAAGATGAACTGCTGAAACTGGAGGTGAAACAGCTAACTTTAGATATCGGGGAAGAACCATATCCTTTTGGCCTCGAGGGTGTCAAATTGTGGCTTTAGAGTATAACCAGTGTCTTATTTTAAACTCAGGCTCAGATCTTCTCAAAATCAACACTGTAGCAGATGAGATATATATCTGAAATTGTAATCCTACATTTAGGTGATGGAGGCAGATGAATGAATGGCAGAGTGTGTCCATTTGCTGCCTCAGAGGTCCCATTTCTATTGAGGATTACAATAGGCTCCAAGGAGGCAAGACAATGGACAAGGACCCTGAGCCCATGATTAATGATGTACAAGTAAGTGGCAGGCTAAGATAATCATTAGTGATAGAGTGTTGTAGGCTATACATTTGGTACTTTGTGGTTTTTAAAGCCTTGGAATAGCCTGGCTTTTGCAGTGGTTTTGAAAGTTCATACACTTGGATGGGACTTGACAAGTAGTTGTAGCAATTTTGAGACAGTTTTTATTATAAAGTAGCTTGTGGGGGAAAAAAGATTGAAATATTTAATTAACCCTTTCCTTGCATGCTTTCCATTCAGATTTCGAACTCTCAAATTGTATGGAGCAAAAGTGAAGTTGTAGAGGTTTACACTGATACTGGGGTTTCTTATTTGGGGATGTGTTTAGTTGCTAGAACTTCCTTTTATCAGGCGTGGTAGTGATTGTCTAGAACAGCTGGCTTGTGTTGATTTGAGTGTACTTTAGAATTTCATTAGCTCGTCACTTAGTAACTCATTGGTTAGCTTTTGAGCAGGTTGATATCTTTCATGTAGGTTGGTAAAACCAAGGCCTTGTGAGGTCTCCGAGGTATAGATGCTAGTTGGAACTAGAGTGGTTCATATCACTCAACACCCAGCAGAGATAATCTGGTCATTGTCACATTCCAATGTGCTAATTTGCTGTCAGAATTATTTTGCAAAGCAGTTCATTGCTTTAAAGCACATTGGGATATCCTATTGCTGTGAAATACACCATACAAATGCAAATCTTTATTGCCTAGAGCAAGTTTAAACTGATCCTGTCACCAAATTTCATGTCAAATCACCAGCTGCTTCAGGTCTCTTCCATCTGTACCCACATTAAAGTTTAAAACCCTTGATTCTCTTCTGGACATCAGTTATAAGTTATGAACAATTTTCCTACTTATCAACTTATCTCTAAAATGTTGGATCATGCAATTAGGTCTAGTATACATAAAGCAATATTTTTTGTGGTAAGTGTATGATTTGCAATGAATTTTAAGACTGCTGGTTGTTTTCAAATCTGGAAATCCAGGTGAAGGGCTGAGCCAAGGGTTAAAAGTGGAAGTCCTAGAATTAAATCCTAAAACTCCAAGTAGGAATCTTTGGAAAAGGGTAAAGATAAGGATAGTGTGCTTGTCAAAGGGCTATATGTGTTAGTGCTAATCCCTTTAATGTTGAGGAAACTTTGTCACATAATACTGGTGATCTGCTGACCAGTTTTTACTGTTGATGGTGATGTTATTATAAGAAGTATGAAAGAAGCAGAGTTCCAAACTTGCTGTGAGGTAGAACCATGTACAACATTAGGGAGTGGTGGGGTTGGGGATGTTAAGATGTCTTAATATTACAGGTCTTACTATCAATCCAATGTTGTAGAAAATTGCTTATTTTAATTGTGCCCCCTTTCCATAGCTTTCCACCAAATGCCATTGTAAATAGGTGTTCATTAACAATAATAATCCCTCTGTGAAACTGATCTTAAACTAGTTGATATTTCATATCCTCTTTCGGGATGTTAGTATTTGTCGTATCCATAAACTGCTGCCTTAAACCATTGGGGTAAATGTACTCCCAGAGTACATTTGAAGGGAGATAGCCCAATACCAATGAAGGACTTGCACTATGTTGCCAAGTCAAGATGGTGATACTTTGCAGGGGTAGCTTGCAAGTAGTGGCCTCCAGTCCTGGTGAAGGGTCTCAGCCTGAAACATCAATTGTTTATTTCCCTCCATAGATACTGCCTGACCTGCTGAGTTCCTCCAGCATTTGGTTTGTGTGCTGCTCAAGATTTCCAGCACCTGCAGAATCTCTTGTGTCTCTAAAGTGGTGGCATTTCATGTGTCAGTCATCTACAGCTTTTAGATGATAGATGTCACAAATTTGATAGGTGCTGTCAAGGGAAATATCAGTGAAGGAATTAATCCCTGTGTTTCTTATAGTTTTGTAGAGCTTCTGCTTTCTCCAACTTTACTAAGAGTAACTTAAAATGTTTTAGTGCTTTGAGAGCTATTGTTTAGGATCTCCAGTACCTGGATGCCCAGTGTCTCTGTATCGCAAGCACCTAATTGGACAATCAGAGGTGAAATGAGCACTGGAACTGGCTTTCAACATTGAAATTAGTTCTATGTTTTCCAGGAGGCTCATGGTCTGCCGAAATACCATGATGAGAGTGATGAGAACAAGAAGATGTAAAGACGTTACTTTGATGAGAAATCGTGTAAAGGAACAAAGTCACTGTGATACGAGGCTCTAAGAAATTTATAACGAACAATCTAGCATGGTGTTGAAGAGCTACTTATAAATCATCCTTTGTCTCAAACATTGCTTTAACTAACTGGATCAGTTTTTCTTACAACAGCTTTCCTTGCTTTTTTAGCAGCAACTATCACAACTGCTTAGGTAGAGCGTTTTGCTGAGAGTTTCTGGTGTGTGATCATCTCTTGATGCTTTTCCTCTCTTGCTCCTATTACTTTATGAACCGGTGTTTGTTCTTTGAATACTTCTTTTTGGCCTCTTGCATACACTTGTTGAGCTTGCCACAGACAAGACCACTATTTGCCTTACAAACTACTGTATCTTGGACATTCTCTGCTTTAAGTGCATCTTTTATGGTATAGATGGCATTGTAATCAATGATGTTACCTAGAAGTCTTTACAGTTTAGGTTCAAAGAAGCAACTCATTACAGCAAATATCAGAGTGTTGCCTTTTGTAAACTTAATTCATCACAAGTCCAACTTTGCTTCCTTTTCAACTTGAGGCAAATATTTGTCTGAATGAAAATTTGTAACTACTAGGTCATGGCCCTAACTGAACACTTTTGAGGTGAGTGTTGGTAAGTGTTTCATGTATTTTAAATTGATGCTATATCCATCAGTCAGGGTTCCAATGTGGACAAGCACTTAAGGAGTTTGTTGTTAGTGGGCAAGCTGCTAATTGGACAATCAGAATACTCTCAGCAGTGCATTTCTTCTGTTCCTTTATATCCAATTCTATGAGCTGTTTGCTGCGGTTGGATCCACTAATAAACTTCTGTTTCAGAAGGCATGTTTGGATCTCCTGACCAAGAACATTGTTCAGCTTGGGAATCGCTGGCACTGCAACCTCAAAGAGATGCACACTATCTTCTATCATGGGAAGGAGTTTAGCGAGGGACTAGCAACATTGACTTGTGTGAAAGAGCTGTAGTAGAATTCTTGTTATGGTCTTTTATTTTCCATTGGATCCAATTCTTTTTGTATAGTTCTTTCTTTGCATTGCTCTGGACTTCTGATATAGGTTAGATATCAGATCAAGGTGCAGATTCCTGTTTTATAAAGAAATAGAAAGTGGGCTACAGTGTAAGCACTTAGCAACGAAAGTATATACACAGTGACACCAAGCACTGACAACAAACTAGTGCATTAAGCCATATTACAATTCACCTGAAGATATTGGGAAATCAGGCCCAAGAACTCATGCAGATCTGTTGACCAATAATATTCATTGGGCTTGCACTGTTTCTTACATGCTTTGTGAATGCGCTGATGTGAGTCCATGTGTGGTTCCTTCACTCTGAATGAGCATCCCCAAACAATTCTGAAAGCCCTTCTTAATGTTGTCTAAGTCCATCACGATAGACATCCTCGATGAACAAGAGGGCAGTGTTCATGTGAGGTTTACAGAATCTATCCTTACCTTGGTCTGATGAGAACTCAGCTAGCTCAAACTCTAAGTTCTCTGTGGTAACTTTAAGGCCTTGCTTCAGAGAGAAGAAAATTGTGCGTAAGCCTACAATAAACTTCTCCTGGAAGAAATTTTTAGTGCCAAACCATATTTTAGATAAATCTGATAAGCAATCTATGAAAATTCATTGGAACATCATCTGATCATCAAACCTTGAATGCTTGTTGGTACCACAGAAGGCAAGAAAAGAACAAGAAGCTTGTGTGAAACTCTGTTCTCTGATCTTTAATTTGTACAGCTGGGAGTGGTAGAGATGAAAGAACTGATATTCAACTTTGAAGAATGAATGCATGACCTATGGTTGACCATCAGTTTGGCCAGCTGTGAACTGATAAAAGAAAAAATATTGCCATTTTTGCTTCAATGCCCTATGACTATCCCTGGGTCCAGGTTAGAGTTAGGCAGCACATTCTGACTGGCAGCCCACCACTGGCTACAGGTAAAAGACAGGAAATTCACTGGGTTCAGGCTGGATGCAGGCAGCTCATCCCTGAATCTGTGAGGGAGATTGCCCCCAACCCCTTCCCTGGGTGCAGTCAGAAATTTCTCAGTACTGAAAAAGTGCACCCCCTCCAAATTGATTTATGGCTCAAATTCTCCCTATGTCTACAAGTCCTCAGTCCAGTAGGATGTTTTTTGGAAGCAGGAACTCTGTATAGATCGTGTGAATTTGATAACAAGTTTGTAGGCACTCTTAATGCCTTTCGTGCAATGTTCTAATCAGATTGAGTATACTATGAAGAATATTTAATATTTTGAACAATTAATGCATATTCCAAGATAGAGTATTATAAACTATGTAGCAAAAAAAGTAGAACAGATTTTATGAAGCATATGTGGAGAAAGTAGGAATGTAAAACTAAGGTAGATTGTTCCAATGTGAATCAATTGCACAGGTCGAAACAAACTGCCCTCCGTCTGTGTTTGAATTTGTGAGATTTATTTCAGATATCATGGAATCAATCTAGCCAAATATTGAGATAACATTTGATGTTAAAATTATGTTGTTAAAG
This sequence comes from Hemitrygon akajei, assembly GCF_048418815.1. NCBI lineage: Eukaryota > Metazoa > Chordata > Chondrichthyes > Myliobatiformes > Dasyatidae > Hemitrygon > Hemitrygon akajei. The sequence goes on from NC_133127.1 coordinate 29,028,736, forward strand.
ATTCATACCAATAGACCATGTAAGAATGACACTGGTGAACAAATTGGAATTTAACCATAATTTCAATACTGGCTTCTTATTGATTGCATGCTTGGAATTCTCATTGCAAAGACTGAACAACCAGAGCTTGATATGAATGCATATTACATGGATTACTAGTCAAATAGCATGATTACCATATCACATACCTTACTAGTATAAGGACAAAATAGAAAACAAAATACAAAATTCATTGATAGATTTGATGATTTTATATTATTGACTTCATTGAACCAGAACCCCAAATTAAGCTAAATCAATGCCCAAGTGCAAGGGGTAATGCAAGTGAATTTTTGGGCAGACATAAATAAATATTTTAAGCTCACCACATGGAATAGACATTGAAATAGCGAAGCAGACTATTAAAATAAGGCTGAAAGGAATGTAAAGTTTTCTTTTTAGGGTGATTGGATTTTTCCTCATCCATTTTCTGATCAAACAGGTTTCCTCATTGATATTGATTCTTTTCCAACTGTTTAAAAATAATATATTGCACTTTAGATTTCAAGATGCTTCTAATTAGCAAATTAAGATATAACCATGCAATTCTGCAGTTACCTATGTGTCAGGAGAATTTGTGTGGTATTAAATGAAGGTTGCAGGTAGATAATTTTAAAACAATGTAGAAGAGATTTCAGTAGCTTCTCAATTTTGGATGGTCCATGAAGGAATGGAGAGGTTCTTGCAAATCACAATTTAAATCACTTTGTGCCTAAATTCTGCCATGGCTTCACCCCATAGTCTCTAAGTTCCTCCAACCAATACCATATTTGAATCCAGTATTTTATGAGTCACCCCTAAATCTCTGTCCCACCAAAGGCAAATGTGAATTCATCACTGGATCCTCTCCAACCACCGAGCCTCTCCACCTCCTTTAACAAGACAGAACCTCTTTTATAGGATCCATTTCTTTTTCCTTTATTGAAAATACTAAATGAGTGCAGGTTGCAGTTAAATGCTAGATATCACCACTTCCTCCTTTCATAGAAGAACTATTTTTCCAAATATGTCATGTATCTAAACTTCAAATTTATTACTGGTCTGTACTTCATGGACTTAAATAGTGATGGAGACAGATTCAATAGTAAGAATGAAATTTACTTGAGCGGGAAAGATTTTCCAGAGTACATGAAAAGAATGATGTGACTGGAATAATTGGGTCGCTATTTCAAAAATTCACTATAAACATAATAGGCTGTACTGACTCCATCTCTCATGAATGATTCAATAACCTACTTGGCGCAGTCCAATGTCACAGCACCTGGAGACATATGGCAGATCACCGTAATTACAATTAGATGTATCTACAGGTACAATTATCTCCCATCATTCAAAGGTTTTAAAACTGCTTCGGTAGAGTTTCTGAGGGAAACCGTCTCTTTTCTTGAGTGGTGATGCATTTATCTCATACACCCTTCATGCAAGCTGAACAAAACGTTAAGTAGGTAGGTGGGCTAGAAAATATACACTAGTGTTACATGTCAAGCACACACCTATTAACTAATTTTTCCTTGCTCTGCAGTAGCAGGCAATGGCATGGATGTGTGCTGCCTTATCAGAGTACCGGTACTAAACCACTCTGCTAGCTTGTTCACATTTAGACACAATGAATGCAAATGTAAAAATAATTACATGTTTTTGTAACAATGCAGACTATGCTGAATACCATTGTGCAACTAAATGGGAGATAATGCACAGGTCAAAATACTTGCATTTTCCCAAGCATTTTCAGCTACTTATATTTAAAAAGATTTACTTGCTATGTGCACTGGTTTTTAAAGACCTTTCACAATAGATCAGTGAAGATGGTGATTGTCTTAATTTCTACTATTTTCTTTTCTTTTGCCCTTCTAGTGTGCAAGAACCTTTTTATTTCCTTAAATTTGCAAACTGCAGATCTGGCAGGCCAGAGCACTTTACAGTTGTATTCATTCACGTTTGTTTCGCCTAAATACAGATGTTAATTGTATATAGGGAAATTGTTGTTGCCGTTACACTGGTTGCATTCAGAGTACTGCATGAATTATGGGATTGTTGTCTTACATTTATCACAGAACTCTTGGAATTGTAATAAAAGACTGAAAGATTGTAAAGGGGATGGCTTCACTTTCATGCTTTATACACACACACTTTGCATATAGTATGTTCTTTGCAAGGGATTAGGGCAGGGCATTTGATTTCCACTGTTATATATTGTTCACATGTGACACAGAAACATAGAAAACTTACAGCTCAATACTGTGCTGAACACATACAGGCAGTTCCTGGGTTACGTACCAGTTCCGTTCCTGAGTCCGTCTTTAAGTCGGATTTGTACGCAAGTCGGAACAAGTACATCTGGTATTATTTAGCGTCAGACAAACGTTTGACTTAGAATATAGTATATATTTTACCTTTCTATGCATATAAAACACTTAAGAAACGTATGTATTCCAATAATTAAACCACTGCATTGTTTAGTAATAATTGTAGCTTTCATCGGGGCAGGGCTTTCACATGCTCCATTATTCTCACTTTATCCTAAATCCTTTAAAATTGTTCCGATCGTTGACCGACTGTAGCCTGACGCTTTTCCAATGACGTTTCCAGAGGCATTTCACCTCTTTCCAAACGCTTTATTATTTCCACTTTATTTTCAGTCGCGATCGCTTCCCATCAATGGAACAGAAACACTGTGGGTGGTGGGTTCCGAGCTGTGCCAGCTCTTGAGGTCCGATGGGTCCTAAGGACCACTGCACTGAATTCCCTGGGTCCTAAACTCCACCGCACTGAGACAGGCTAAATGGGACAAGTGGGAGCTGTGCTGGGTTTGGGTATTTGATCGTCCACAATATTTCACGTGGGAATTTAAACTGGAGGTGGCCGTGTTTTTTTTTTAAGAGGTCGAGTTGCGAGCTCGACATCAACCCGGCATGGATGGTACGGGAGTCACTGGATCAACATCAACTCGGCACGGGAGCGGTCTTTCATTCGATTGAACTCGGGAAACTCTGTTCTTGAGCCCGGCGCTGATCTCACTGCGCCACCAGCCGACCGGAACGGGGGGGGGTCAGGGTGAATCTTACTAAGAAAAATTTAAGCCAAATACAAAGTTAAACACTCAACACAGTGTCAATAGCAATGACTTAAAATAGCGGACGACGTCACAATCTGACTTAAGATGGCAGACGGTGTTCTCCTTCTTCGGTTCGTAAGTACGAGTTGTCCGTAAGTCGGTCGTTCGTAACTCTGGGACTACCTGTACTTACTTTGGAAATTACCTAGGGTTACCCATAGCCCTCTATTTTTCTAAGCTCCATGTACCTATCCAGGAGTCTCTTAAAAGACCCTATCGTATCCGCCTCCACCAACATCACCTGCAGCCCATTCCACGCACTCACCACTCTCTGCATAAAAAACTTACCCTGACCTCTCCTCTGTACCTACTTCCCAGCACCTTAAAACTGTGCCCTCTCGTGCTAGTCATTTCAGCCCTGGGAAAAAGCCTCTGACTATCCACACGATCAATGCCTCTCATCATCTTATACACTTTTATCAGGTCACCTCTCATCCTCTGCCACTCCAAGGGGAAAATACAAGGTTCACTCAACCTATTCTCATAAGAGATGCTCCCCAATCTAGGCAACATCATTCTAAATCTCTTCTGCACCCTTTCTATGGTTTCCACATCCTTCCTGTAGTGAGGTGACCAGAACTGAGCACAGTATTCCAAGTGGGGTCTGACCAGGGTCCTATATAGCTGCAACATTACCTCTTGGCTCTTAAGCTTAATCCCACGGTTGATGAAGACCAATGCATCATATGCCTTCTTAATCAGAGTCAACCTGCGCAGCAGCTTTGAATGCCCTATGGACTCAGACCCCAAGATCCCTCTGATCCTCCACACTGCCAAGAGTCTTACCATTAATACTATATTCTGCCATCATATTTGACCTACCAAAATGAACCACCTCACACTTATCTCCAGCTGCCACTTCTCAGCCCAGTTTTGCATCCTATCGATGTTCTGCTGTAACCTCTTACAGCCCTCCACACTGTGCACAACACGCCCAACCTTTGTCATCAGCAAATTTACTAACTCATCCCTCCACTTCCTCAACAGGTCATTTATAAAAACCACAAAGATAAGGGGTCCCAGAACAGATCCCTGAGGCACACTACTGGTCAGAGACCTCCATGCAGAATATGACCTATCTACAACCACTCTTTGCCTTCTGTGGGCAAGCCAGTTCTGGATCCACAAAGCAAGGTCTCTTGGATCCCATGCCTCCTTACTTTCTCAATAAGCCTTGCATGGGGTACCTTATCAAATGCCTTGCTGAAATCCATATACACTACTTCACCTTCATCAATTTGTTTAGTCTCATGACCTTGTTACCCATGAGATGCGTCCCAGTACAGAGATATGAAATAGAGACAAGATACTTCATAAGAAGAATAGTAACTTAAGTCTTTCAATTCTAACATTTTTTGGAAGCCAACAAGACCTTGTATTTATGTTACCTTTAATATGAATCACAATTCAAGTTTACTTATGTGCACATCAAAACAGAGTGAAATGCATCAAAACACTCAATCCGGTACCAAAATAGCAGACCCACAATTTTGCTTGGCAAGTTGACATATCATCAACATAGAATGCCCCCCATGTGATGGTGAAGTATTTAAAGATGATTTAAGTGTGCATAATCATACAAACTTAAAATAACTCCCAACTAAAGGAGAAGGCACTGACTAAGTCTTTGTTAGCTTGCCATGACGTTGGATATTGAGGATATTTAAGAAACAGAAGTGAGAAAATTGAGGGAATCTGAAGGTTCTGGGCTGGAAAGCTGAGGGCCCATTTTCCCTTGTATTGTTTAGCCCTAGTTTCTTTGTTACTGAACAACCAGACATGGACCTCAGTAAAAATCTTCTGCAACTCTTGTTAGGGAATGTCCCAATGACACTGAAAGTGCCAGATCCTCAAAAACATAGTAAGAAATGACATTGTTGGATTGTTGGGAAGTTTTATTACATTAAATACAGACGTGCATGAAACAAAGGACAAAAGGACCATCTTTTCCAGCTTTTCAGCATTCACAATGTCAATGATTTTAAAGTTGGTCTCCATCAAGCTCCAAGTATGCTCAGTGCAGCAGCTGCTAATTCTGCTCCAGGAACAAAGCCACCAATTGCAGATTTTGGCATAAGTGTCACAGATGTTCAAACCTTCAGGTTTGTTCGATCATGGTACATCTGGTATGGATCATTCACATACCAGTTCCGCCTTTTCCAGAAATCAGTGGTCATTTTGTCCAGCATCTTGCTTTGGGTTTTGTTGCAGAAGACATGTTGTCTAAGTCGCCTTTTTCTAGCAGGTCTCTTTTTCCAAAGTTTTTTCTTATAACCTGCCTGAAATAAAAGAGCATTGTTGAGGATCTGATTAGCAGAACTCACGTGCATTCTCGGTTCAAACCCTGAGGACACTGCCTGTTCATTCTCAAAAAAGAAAAAGCAGGTTTGAGTGAAAAATTCATGCTTTTTGACATTTGCTGGACAATCCAAAGAAACATGGGCGCCACAGTAGTGTAGCAGGCAGCACGGGATGTTCCAGAATTCGGAGTTCAATTCTGGCACCATTCTGTAAGGAGTCTGCACGTCCTCTCTGAGGAATATGTGGGTTTTCCCCATGTATTCCAGTTTTCTCCCACAGTCCAAGAAGTACCGAGTAGGTTAATTGATCATTGTAATTTGTACCAATACTAGGTTAGGGTTAATTCAGTTTGACAGGGGTTGCTGGGGGACAAGGGTTGAAGGGCCAGAGGAGCCCACTCGGCACTGGATCGTTAAACAAAAATAAACAAACAAATACACACAAGAAAAATAGGTTTAGCAAACAATTACTGATTTTTTTTTTAAACTTGGTCTCACATGTATTTCATAGGTTCACTTATAAGATTATAAATAGTAAGAACAGGTGTGGTAGGCAGCTCCAGCATTCAGTAGGATCATGTTGATCCGGCATTGCTGCCCTTTCTCCATAATCCCCTATTATGTTACTAACTGTCTATCTTAGTCTTAAATAAACAAGGGCTCAGACTCCACAGCACTTTATAGAAATTTACAAAAACTCTCAACTCTCAGAAGGAATTTTCCCCTCAAATGGGAATTCTCTAATTCTGAGACCATACCTTTTGGTTTTGGCCTCTTCTATGCGAGGTAATATTCTCTCAGTATTTACCCTGTCCAGCACTCCAAAAATGTTATGTTTCAAGATCACCTTTTATTTATTTAAACTAAAATGAACAGAATTCAAATCTGTTTAACATTTTCTCATACCACAATCCCCTCAAATCTAGGATTATCTTAGTGAATTTTCTCTGAACTGACTTCAATAATATCTTTCCTTAAATAGGGGGACTTAAAACTTTCTAGATGAGGTGTGAATAATATTTTGTGCAATTGCTGTTAAGATTTCCCAACTTTTATAATTCTACCCTTTTTAGATTATAATGCCAGATCACCCAATATCCAATTGAGTGGTGGAGCAGACTACCACAACTGGTCTTACAACAATGGTCATAATTAAAGCTATGAAAAACTGTACATTTACAAGGCACCAAAGTCTTCCCTATTACCTGCTGCATACGTATGTTAGTTTTCTGTGAACAAGGTACTCCCAAAATTCCTTTGTTTAATTCATGTATTTTTAAGAGTTATACAGCACAGAAAAAGGCCCTTTGGCCCAATTTATCCATGCTGCAGTTTTCATCTTTTCTCCATTTCGATAAAGCTTGATTCTTTAGGTTTTTTAAAATTATTCAGATACAGTGTGGAATAGGCCATTCAATCTGCACTGACCAGCAATCCCCCAATTTAACCCCAGTCTAATCACGAAACAATTTTAAATGACCAATTAACATACCAACTGATTGGACTGTGGAAGAAAACCACAGCACCCGGAGGGAACCCATGCAGACACAGGGAGAACATAGAAACTTCTTACAGTTAGCAGCGGGAAATGAACCCATGTTGCTGGTACCGTAAAGTGTTGTGCTAACCACTCCCTACCATGCCACAAACACTCTTACTTCCAAAATGAATTTCACATTTCCCCACGTGCCTTCCCAACTACTTTTGTATTTTCTGTGTATTTGTCAGTAGTATATTTGTTCTCTTGTTCCACCTCCAAGAGGACCATAACCCTGTTTGGAGGCTTGCGTGCCTCAATGACCCGGAGAGCTATGCTGGCTGGAGTCAGGGCTTTATGCTTGGTAGGGTCGCCCATGTCAAACGGGTCAAAGGGTTGAGGCCAGACTAAGAGTGGTCCACCGGTCTTCCAGGTTTGGGGGTTCAGCTCAGGAAAACCCTGAATGGCCAAAAATAAATTGTTATGGAAACAGCAATGAGGATTCCTTCTATATGGAGGACCTTCATTGCTGCTCTAAACACCAGTGGCGTAAGGGGCAGTAAGTTTCTTGTTCCAAGTTGTTAATATTGTAACCTGTAGCTGTCCCACACTGAGCCCTGCCGCTCTCGACTGTAATCTTGCCAGTGTGGAAGTGAACCCCACTTCCCTCCTTACTGCTTCCCACCTATTCACTGACTCTCCATCAATGCCAGTTTATTATCTCGAACACCATGGGATCTTGTTACTGAACGTGTCATGAGACATTTTGTTGAATGTCTTCCCCTCTCTCTATTGCCTCCCCTCTCTCTATTCTGGCTGTCATTTCAAAGAATTCTAATAAACTTATCAGACATTCCTTCTTCATGAATATGCTATTATCTCTTCAACTGTTTCCAGCATTTTTTCAACAAAATATACTAGGCTAATTTGCATATAGCTCCCCACTTTTTACTGTGTTGCCCTTTATGAATTGGTTGTTTTCAATTCCTCACAGCACTTTTCCAGATTCTAAGGAATTTTGGAAGATTACAACCAATCCATTTACTTCGGATCTGAGAAAGCAAGCCATCAAGATAATGGGACATCAGTTTTTATCCTCAGTATTAGTTTGCCTAATACTAGTGATGATGATGGAATTTAATTCCTCACTGACCTTAGTCATAATGTAGTCACGCAGCATGGAAACAGGCTATTCAGGCCACCACATCCACACCCACCAGTGAGCACCCATCTGTATTAACCCCATCTTCCAGAATTTGGCACATAATCTTCAATGCTTAGGCACTTCTTCCATCTTAGTGACTCTGCTTCCACCATTCTCTCTGGTAGTGATAAAGATCCTGTCAAATCTCCTCTAAATCTCTTACTTCTTACCCAAAGTCTATGTCTTTTATTTTTATCCAACTGTCCTTGGGGATAAAGTTTCCTGCAGAATACCTATCTAGACTCATGATAGCATTATATACCGCAGTCATGTCCCCTCTGAACTTCCGCCATTCCAGGAAAAGCAGAAATATACTCTCCAGACTTTCATCATAATTGAAATGCTCCATCCCAGGTGACATCTTGGGGAATCTCCTCTGCATCCTCTCTAGCCCTATCACATGCTTCCTATAGTGTGTTTACCAGAAATGCATGTACTACTCTAGCTGATGCTTGACCAATATTTTATAAAGTGGAAGCATAACCCCTCTGCTCTTGTATTCAATGGCCTGATTAACGAAGGCTAGTATGCCTGCTAAACTGTTATCCAACTGTGCTGCCACCTTCAATGATCTTTAGACTTGCATACTAAAGTCCCTCATGTGTTTATCCTAGACTCACTGAACTCCAAAATACATCACTTCATACTTATCAAGAGTAAAGTTCGTTCTGCCATTTTTCAGTCCAATTCACCAACACATCAATATCACACTGTAACACAAGTCTACTATCTATATTATTAACAACTCCAGGGACCTTTATCTCATCTGCAAATTTACTGACCACGCCTCCTACATCTCCATCCTAATCATTCACTTATTTAAGAAACAAGGGACCCAGACCCAGCACTGATCTCTGTGGAACACCTCTAGTCACAGGTATCCAATCAAAATAAACAACTCTTTACCATCACCCTCTGTCTTCTATTGCCAAGCAACTTTGAATCCAATTTTCCCTGGATCACACGGGTCAAAGCCTTTTGGACCAATTCTAATCGGTTCCTGCCTTTCTAAGTGCTCATTAATTCTATCTTTCAGGAATAACTTCCTTACTACAGATGTGAGGATCACGGGTCTGTAATTTTTAGGCTTTTCCCACAGGCCTTATTTAATAGTATTCAGTACTCATGGGTTGCTTGTAGTATCTTTGACCATAAAGATCGAAGCAAAGTAAGTTAACTCTTATAGCATTTTCTTGTTCGTCGTAAATATTTCTCCAACCTCATTTGCTAAAGCACCAATGTTCATTTGGAACTCTCTCCTCTGCGCTATATACTTAAAGATTAACTCTTATTGGCTGTTTTTATATTAATTGCCCGTTTTCCCCGATTGCTTATTTTCCAGTTATTTTTTGTCCATTTTTGATGGACTCTGAATTTGTGTCAGTCTTCCAGTCTGCTGTTAATTTTATCGTTTTTGCATGTTTCCTCTTATAAAATGATAAATTATTTGGTCAGTTGTAGTTGGTTTATTCCTCTTTAAAATCTTTCCTCACAGTAGGATTAATTTTTGTTGAGTGTAATGAAGTACCTCCTGGAAATATCTTTCTAACCTTTTTTAATGCCATGGATTGATACCATTAACTGAGGAGTTCTTGGAACACAGGTTGGGAACCCCTGTCCTAAGGGAACATTTATACTGAGAACATGCCTCATTATCCATGACCAGATTTAAGAAAGCCTGATTCTTTGTTTGCATTACTCTAGGAATACCCTCCATGATTTCTTTCTCATTTTGGAAAATGTAGCTACTTGAAGAATACAATCCATCTTATTACAAGTACTTCTTGCATTAAGGCTTGCCTTTGTCTCATCCCAGGAATCAGCAAGGCAAATCTCCTCTTAGAGACTGTCTCTAATGCTAGAATATACTTCCTTAGACAAGGATTCCAAAACTTTGCACAGTTCTCCACGTGTGGACGCAAAAACACCCTTTACAATTGCAACAAACTTTGTTATTTCTAAATGCCAACTTTATTGCAATCATTATTGCAATGGCCAAGATGCCAGTTAATTCTTAACTACATGCTGCAATGACCTTGCACTAGTTGCTCCACTAAATGTGAAGTGAAATTTCTTTGGAATTCTGCTCCATAACTATCCTACACCTATTCGTCAACAAAAACTCCAGCTGTATAATTTCTTCATTTAGTTCATAATTCATTTTGTGATAGTTCCTTTAGAATGTACAGAATGCTGGAAGTACCTACCTTCCTTCGCACCCAGAGTCCACAATGTAGCCGAAGGAATCTCTTGACAACAGATTTCACTGTTTTACGCTTTCCTTTGCGGATGCTACAATAGGTAAGGGTTCTTACAGGCTGTTGAAAACTGGGAAACTGAGGAGTCACACTATGCACAAGAAGAAATATTTTGGAGATTAATTTAACAAATAAAATTGTTCTCTGTATACTTCAAGTTTCTCAGGGTAGGTGCCCCTGATTACTTTCACCCTTTGATTAACAGTTTCAGGAAACCTTTTTTGTTTTCTTATCAATGACACCGGAATGCAAAAAAAAATTTACAGTGGAACTTGACATTGCTGGATCATTTACAGTGAGGTGTATAAGTCAACCTGAGAAATCAACAGACCAGCTTGACAGGGGGCATCAATTAAAAACCTTGGCAGTTAAACTACTACTTATTTCCTCTTTTGGATATCAACATAGACCATAAAACATAGGAGCAGAATCAGGCCATTCAGCCCATCGAGTCTGCTCTGCTATTTCATCATGGCTGATCCATTTCCTTCTCAACCCCATTCTCCTGCCTTCTCCCCAAAACCTTTCACATCCTGATTAATGAAGAACCTGCCAACCTCCGCCTTAAATACACCCAGCCACTGTCCTCCACAGCTGCCTGTGGCAACTAATTCCATAGATTCACCAGTCTCTGGCTAAAGAAATTTCTTCCCATCTCAGTTCTAAATGGATGTCCCTCTTATCTAAAGCAATGCTCACTGGTCCTGGACTCCCCCACCATACATCTTCTCCACTTTCACTCTCTCAAGGCCTTTCAATATCTCAATCCATTATTCTATTAAATTCCAGCAAGTGTAGGCCCAGAGCCATCAATTGTTCCACACATGGAATCATTCTCCTGAACCTCCTCTGAACCCTAATGTCAGCACATCCTTTCTGAAATAAGAGGCCCAAAACTGTTCACAATACTCCAAGTGAGGCCTCACCAGTGCTTTATAAAGTCTCAGCATTACATCCTTGCTATCATATTCTAGTCCTCTCGAATTGAATGCTAAGATTGCATTTGCCTTCCTCACCACAGACTCAACCTGGTCTCTGGTCTTAGACTCTCCCACCAGTGGAAGCATCCTCTCCACATCCACTCTATCAAGGCCTTTCACCATTCAATAGGATTCAGTGAGGTCACCCCTCATCCTTCTGAATTCAAATGAATACAGGCACAGAGCTATCAAATGCTCTTCATATGACAAGCCATTCAATCCTATAATAATTTTTGCGAACCTCCTTTGAACCCTCTCCAGTTTCAGCACATCCTTTCTAAGATAAGAGGCCCAAACTGCTCACAATACTCCAAGTGAGGCCTCAACGGTGCTTTATAAAGTCTCAACATAACATCCTTGCTCTTATATTCTAGTCCTCTTGAAATGAATGCTAACATCGCATTTGCCTTCCTCATCAAACTCAACCTGCAAATTAATCTTGAGTGAATTCTGCACAAGGACTCCCAGGTCCATTTGCATCTTGGACTTTTGAATTGTCTCTCTAGTTAGAAAACAGCCTACACATCTATTCCTTCTACCATAGTGCATGACCATACACTTGCCAATACTGTATTCAATTTGACACCTCTTTGTGCATTCTCCTAATCTGTCCAAGTTCTACGTGCCTCTCCACCTATCTTTGTATCATTTGCAAACTTGGCTGCAAAGCCATGAATTCCGTCATCCGTCACTAACATACAATGTGAAAAGAAACAGTCGCACCATCTGTGGAACACCAATAACCACCTGCAGCCAATCAGAAAAGGCTCTCTTTATTCCCATTCTTTACCTCCTGCCCATCAGCCAATGCTCTATCCATGCTAGTATCTCTCCAGCAACACCGTGGGCTCATCTTGTTAAGCAGCCTCATGTCCCTTGTCAAAGGCCTTCTGAAAATCCAAGTACACAACATCCACTGTTTCTCCTCTGTCTATCCTGCTTGTTATTTCATCTAAGAATTCCAACAGATATTGTCAAGCAAGATTTCCCCTGAAAGAAACCATGCTGATTTTGGCTTATTTTATCATGTGCCTCCAAGTACCTCAAAAGCACATTCTTAATAATGGACTCTAACATCTTCTTAAACACTGAGGTCAAGCTACCGGCCTATAATTTCCTTTCTTCTGCCTCTTTACCTTCTTGAAGAGTGAAGTGACTTTGTAATTTTCCAGTCCTCTAGAACCTTGCCAGAATCTATTTATTCTTGAAAGTTCATTACTAATGCCTTCACAATCTCTTCAGCTACCTCTTTCAGAATCCTGGGGTGTAGTCCGTCTGGTCCAGGTGACTTACCTACCTTCAGACCTTTCAGTTTCCCAAGCACCTTCTCCATAGTAGTAGTAACAGCACTTAGTTCTGCCCCTTGGCGCATTTGAATCTTCAACATACTACCAGTTACTACCATACTACCAATCCATGGTGGACTAATGCAAAATAATTATTTAGTTTGTCTGCCATTTACTTGTCCTCCATTACTACCTCTCCAGCGTCATTTCCAGCAGTCCATATTTATTCTTGCCTCTCTTTCATTCTTTATATATCTGAAAAAAACATTTGGTCTCTTCTTTGATATTGTTGGCTAGCTTACCTCCATATTTCATCTTTTCCCACCTCTGGCTTTTTTGGTGGCTTCTGTCGGCATTTTTAAAGTTTCCCAATCTTCTAAATTACCATTGATTTTTGCTCAATTACATGTCCTCTCTTTTGCTTTGATGTTGTCTTTGACTTGTCAGCCACGGTTGTGTCATCCTGCCTTTAGATTACTTCTTTGGGATGTATCTATCCTGCACTTTCCGAGTTGCTCCCACAGACTCCAGCCATTGCTGCTCTGCCATCATCTTTCCAATCAACTTTTGCCAGCTCCTCTCTCATGCCTCTGTAATTCCATTTACTGCACTGTAATAATGATAAGTCTGACTTCTGCATCTCCCTCACAAACTGCAGGGTGAATTCTATCATATTATGATCACTGTCTCCGAAGGGTTCCTTTATCTTAAACTCCCTAATCAAATTCAGTTTATTACACAACACCCAATCCATAACAACTGATCCACTAGTGGGCTCAACCACAAGCTGCTCTCAAAAGCCATCTCGTAGGCATTCTAGAAATTACCCCTCTTGAAATCCTGCACCAACCTGATTCTCCCAATCTACAGAGGCATGAGAAATCCCCATAACATTGCCCTTTTGACATGCCTTTTCTATCTCCCGTTGTAATTGTAGCCCACATCTTGGCTACTGTTCGGAGGCCTGTATACAACTACCATCAGGGTTGTTTTACCCCTGCAGTTTCTTAACTCTACCCACAACGATTCTACATCTTCTTCTATATGTCACTTCTTTTGTAGGATTTGATTTTTTTTTAAACCAATAAAGCCACCCCACCTCTCTGCCTACCTTCCTTTACTTTTGATACAAAGTGTATCCTTGGATGTTAAGCTCCCAACTGTATTCTTTTATCAGCCACGACTCAGTGGTACCCACAATATCATACTTCCCAATTTCTAACTGCACTACAAGATCATCTGCCTTATTCTGTATGCTGCATGGTTTCTAATACAAAATCTTCAACTTTGTCTCTCACTCTTTTTGATTAACATTGCAATTCATCCCACTGACAGCAATTTGCCCTATCATCTGCCTCTCACTACACTCTTCCTCTGCTTGTAAACTGACACCCCTTCCTCAGCCCTATCACCCTGGATCCGCATCTCCCTGCCAAATTAGTTTAAACATTCCTGAAAGGATCTTGGTCTCCCTTGGGTTCAAGTGTCATCTGTCCTTTTTGTACAGGTCATATCTTCCCCAGAAGAGATCATAATGATCTGAAACCCTGTCACCTGTACAAGTTTCTCAGTCACACATTCATCTGCCAAATCATCCTATTGTTATCCTCACTGGCGCTTGGCACAGTCAACAATCCAGAGATTTGCTACCCTGGAAGTCCTGCTTCTCAACTTTCTACCTAGCGCCCTTAGTTATCCTTTCAGGACCTCCTCACTTTTTCTATTTCCAAAAGGACCGATATCCTGTTGGAAACAGAAATGTGAAAATTCTGACAATAATTACTGTAATGCATGTTTAGTACAAAGACAGAGGGTGAATTCCTACCCTCTAAAGTATAAACAATACCAAGCTAAATTAAGAAGAACAGGCTCATTGCTCTGTTACTAATGGTATAATAATACAACCAAATAGACACAGTAATGATCAGAAAATTGGCATTTCAACTGTTAAACTGCATCAAAATTCACTTTCCTCCCTGAATATGAAAAGAGATTTAACACTTACCTTTCGAAAACAGCAAGTTTGTGTGCACAAATAAATTTATGCTCCATAGTTGATCTCAATTTGGTTACTGAAGAAATGGTCGGAGATGAATCATGGCGAAGGCTGAAGGTGGAAAACTTGGAGACCAGCTGCTGCATGGAGGCGTTTCTTGAAGCATTATTTTGGGCTAGAGGAAGGAGCAGCCTCAATGCTCCTTTAAATGCAATAAAACAGTTTGAAAACCGTGCTCATTTACTTAGCTTTCACTCATAAAACAAAGACTTTTACCTACAAGTACGTGTCATTTAGAATGGCTAAGCAACACAGCAAACCTGCCTAAATATTTGAATGTTACTTGTGACACTGAAATACTTATGCTAAACGTCTATTTAACGTGTCTGAAAATACACAGAAAATGTGAGGTACACTGAACATTTCAAGAATATGGTTCGGGTGGGGTAAAGCTCCAGGGGCAGCCGGGCTCAGAGGGAGTGAATCGGGCCCTGGGGTAGCAGTGAGGGTCGAGGCTCGGGGACATCGTGCCTTCGGTAGAGTGCATGGGGGTGGGGGGGGTCTGAATCTACCCGTCGCACCCTTGTCCTCCCCTCTGAGACTGTCTCTTCCGCCCACTCCTACCCACAATCACCAGCCACCGTTCTGCACAACCCACCGATTCCACTCTTCAGTAGCGCCATCTTCACCCGGGACTCGCACCTACGGTGGTTCCACGGAGTCAAACTTCCCGACTCGCGCAACCCAAAATCTAACACCAATTCTCTGAACAGGGTGTATTTATCGTTTGTTCTATTAATCGATTTCAAAGCAAATATATGAATAATCGGAAGACATAATATTCAGTTTGCTTGTAATAATTTATTTGGGAGAACAGAATACAACTGAATTTCAACCTCATCTATAAAATTAAATATATTTTTAAAGGTCGCAAGGGCATGGGAAGAGATTCATAAAGCCCATTTCTGTGCTGTTTATGAGTTTTCTCTGGATTGTAAACAGACGAATTGACTCAAGTATATTCATGAGTTTTAACATCTATTATCATTTAATTTTATCTAATTAATTTATTCTGAATCCATGTGATTATATTATCAGATAGAGCTTAATCTTGCTGGCTCTGGCTGACAGTTCCATAGGCAGCAACTTGTATTCAGCCAGAATCAGGTTTACTCTCACCTAGAGGGGGTCAGTTGTGCTGTGAGGATTACATTCCTTGACTTCTCTAGTGCCTTTAACACCATCCAGCCCAAGATCTTAAGGCACAAACTAACGGAGATGGGAGTAGACTCTCACATGGTGGATTGGATAGTGGACTACTTGACAGATAGACCTCAGTATGTGCGGTTGGGAGACTGTAGGTCTGACACGGTGGTCAGCAGCACAGGGGCGCGGCAGGGAACCGTACTCTCTCCGGTCCTGTTCACCCTGTACACATCAGACTTCCAATATAACTCGGAGTCCTGCCATGTGCAGAAGTTCGCTGATGACACGGCCATAGTGGGATGTGTCAGGAATGGACAGGAGGAGGAGTATAGGAAACTGATACAGGACTTTGTGATATGGTGCAACTCAAACTACCTGCGTCTCAATATCACCAAGACCAAGGAGATGGTGGTGGACTTTAGGAGATCTAGGCCTCATATGGAGCCAGTGATCATTAATGGAGAATGTGTGGAGCAGGTTAAGACCTACAAGTATCTGGGAGTACAGTTAGACGAGAAGCTAGACTGGACTGCCAACACAGATGCCTTGTGCAGGAAGGCACAGAGTCGACTGTACTTCCTAAGAAGGTTGGCGTCATTCAATGTCTGTAGTGAGATGCTGAAGATGTTCTATAGGTCAGTTGTGGAGAGCGCCCTCTTCTTTGTGGTGGCGTGTTGGGGAGGAAGCATTAAGAAGAGGGACGCCTCACGTCTTAATAAGCTGGTAAGGAAGGCGGGCTCTGTCGTGGGCAAAGTACTCGAGAGTTTAACATCGGTAGCTGAGCGAAGGGCGCTGAGTAGGCTACGGTCAATTATGGATAACTCTGAACATCCTCTACATAGCACCATCCAGAGACAGAGAAGCAGTTTCAGCGACAGGTTACTATCGATGCAATGCTCCTCAGACAGGATGAAGAGGTCAATACTCCCCAATGCCATTAGGCTTTACAATTCTACCGCCAGGACTTAAGAACTTTTTAAAAGCTATTATTAATGCTTTTTGAGATAGTGATTTAGATGCATATCATATTTTTTACTGAGTTAAGTATTGTATGTAATTAGTTTTGCTACAACAAGTGTATGGGACATTGGAAAAAAAAGTTGAATTTCCCCATGGGGATGAATAAAGTATCTATCTATCTATCTATCTATCTGACATACACTCAGTGGGCACTTTACTTCATATCCCCTGTACCTATTAAATGGCCACTGAGTGCATGCTCATGGTCTTATGCTGCTGTTGCTCATCCAATTCAAGGTCTAACCCAGGGGTGGGCAAACTTTTTGACTTGTGGGCCACAAAGGGTTCTAAAATTTGACAGGGGGGCCGGACCAGGAGCAGATGGACGGAGTGTTTTGGTAATACACCTCATAAGAGAAAATAAAATATCATGGGATATGTAGAAAACATGTGCTTTAATTTCAATTGAAAATGAACAAATGCATTACAACAAAATATCTGTCTTTGAAGTCCCATGGTATTTAGCTATTTATTGAAATGACTTTTAAAACACTGAAAATTAAATGGATAAAATACAGCTTTTTTAATAGTAACAGTTATTATTTTAAAGCACTGAAAATTCTGTTATCCTTCAAGATATTATCATCATCACTCTCCTCCTGACTGTCTTTATTTCAAAAACGGTAGGAGATGCAGGTCTACTTGTCCTGCTCCTTCTTATTCAATTGTCCCCGTGCCAAAACTCAACAACGACCAGTGTCACTGACAGAACAGTGACAGCGCGCCAGTATGCAGAGCGCGTTATTTGATCTGGAGCGCATTTTTTATTTTGAGAACGTACGTGCACCTGCGCACTACTCATGTCCATCACTTAACAGAAATGACATGTAACATGTAAGGCTTATTGAAAAAAATAACGCCAGAATTGTGGGGAAAAAACGTTAACAAGGTTTATTAATATAATTTCATCAAGTTCTGCGGGCCGGATTAAAAAGCTTAACCCCTGGGCCGTAGTTTGCCCATGCCTGGTCGAACCTGTTGTGCGTTCAGAGATGCTCTTCTACACAACACTGTTGTAACATGTGGTCATTTAAGAGACTGTTGCCTTCCTATCAGCTTGAACAAGTCTGTCCATTCTCCTTTGACTTCTCTCATTTCAAGGTGTTTTAACCCACAGAACTGCCACTCACTGATTTTTGTTGTTGTTGTTGTTTATTACACCATTCGCTGTAAACTCTAGAGACTGCTGTGTGTGAAAACCCCAAGAGATCAACAGTTTCTGAGATACTCAAACCACCCTGTCTGGCATTAAGACAAATAATTAAGATCACATTCTGATGTTTGGTCTGAACAAGAACTGAACCTCTTGACCATGTCCTTCAGGCATTGATTTGCTGCCACATGATTGGCTGATTAATTAATTGCATTAATAAGTAGGTGGACCTAATAAAATAGACACTGAGTGTATGTTGTGAAATGTGTTGTTTTTGTGGCAGCAGAACAGTGCAAGACACAATAAGTGACTAAGTTATAATAAAACATATTATAAATGAATCATGAAAAAGAAGAATAGTGAGATAGTGTTCATGGATCCTTTAGAAATCTGATGGGGGAGGGGGGAAAGCAGTTCCTAAAACGCTGAGTGTAGGTCTTCAAGCTCCTCTCTGATGGTAGTAATGAGAAGGGGGCTTGACCTAGATGGTGAGGGTCCTTAATGATGGATGCTGCCTTCTGGAGGCACCATTATTTGAAGATGTCCTCAATGCTGGGGAGGCTTGTGCTGGTGATGGAGCAGGCTGAGTTTACAACTCTCTGCAGCTTTTTCTTGCTTTCAATCTTAAAACTGTCTTTTATTAATCTGAACCAGTAGCTCTTCCCTTATAAAACATTTTGATTTGAGGTAATATTACAGATTTACAAGACTGTTTACTTTTATTTTATTTATTCATTTTTGTGATAGCTGGCAAAGCTATCCCAAATTTATTGGCCTTCCCTAATTTTATTTATCGAGATACAGTGAGGGATAGGCCCTTCCAGCCACCACACAATCCTCTGATTTAATCCTAGCCTAATCATGGGACAACTTACAATGACCAATTAGCCTACTGACTGGTACGTCTTTGGACTGTTGGAGGAAACCCACCCAGTCACAGGGAGAACATACAGACTCCTCACAGGCAGCTGCCGGAACTGAATCTGGGTCCCCGGTACTGTAAAAAGTTGTACTAGTTATTACCCTACCATACCCTCGTGAAGTTGTTGGTAAGCCATCTTCTTGAATTAACACAGGAAGTACGGGAGAAGTTAGTGCCGTGGTCCTGGTGAGGTTCAGGACTGAGTTCCAGTGGTGATGAAGGAAGGATACCGGTGTATTTCTGTGTCAGGTTAGTGTGTGATTTGGTGGGATGTTTGAGGGTGGTTCTCCCATATACCTGCTGCTTAATGGTTGAAGTCAGGGATTTGTAAGCTGCAACCAGAGTAGCCCACGTGAGTAACTACAGTGCATTTTCAAAAAGCTCAGAGGTAAAGTCTATTATCAGAGCACAAATATGTCACCACATACAACCCTGAGATTCTATTTCCTGTGGGCATACTTAGCAAATCTATAGAACAATAACTGTAACCAGGATCAATGAACAACAAACTGTGCAGACGCAAATATAAATAAATAGCGATAAATAACTGGTATGAAATAATCCAAACTGAAAGAGCATGAAATAACAAGATAAAGAGTCCCTAACGTAAGACCATTAGTTGTGGGACCAGCAGAAATAGAATGAGTGTAGTTACCTCCTTTTGCTCAGGAGCATGATGATTGAGGGGTAGTAACTGGTGTTTCCTGAACCTGGTGGTGCGAGTCCTGAGACACTTGTAACTTCTACCTGATAACAGCAGCGGCAATGGAGCATGGCCTGGGAGCTGAAGATGTTTGATGATGGATGCTGCTTTTCTACAGTGACTTTTCATGTAGATCTGCTCAATGTTCAGGACGGCTTTACCCATGCTGTACTGGGCTGAATCCACTACCTTCTGTAGGATTTTCCGTTCACCCTAGAGAGCTTACAACATTGCAGGCACTGTACACTAATAAATGAAGAAATTAATGTTTTCAATGATTGATGGGGTGAAGGTTTTTATCCAGCCTGCAACTCAGGTCCCTAACACTAGAGGTCACTGCTTTTGTTTGGCTTCTCTGTGCAAACTCAAGCATTTTAACACACAACATGCTGGATGAACTTTGCAAGCCAGACAGCATCTATGGAAAAGAGTACATTTGATGTTTTGGGCCAAGATCCTTTGGCAGGACTGAAGTGGCCTGAAACGTCAACTGTACTCTTTTTCCTAGATGCTGTCTGGCCTGCTGAGTTCCTCCAGCATTTTGTGGCTTGGATTTCCAGCATCTGCAGATTTTCTCTTGCTTGTGTCCAGTATTTTAACATCTCTTGTTTCTTGGCAACACAACTGAACAAAGTCAGTGTGACCAGAGCAAATAACTGGAATATTTTTGGATTTTTTTGTCAGCCTAGTTCTCTTGGATCAAGATCATAGAAATGTACAGAATAAAAATAGGACTTTTGGCTCATTTATGTCCATGCTGTCTCATGCCTATCTATGTGACTTTCATTTATCTGCATTAGGCCTGTATCCCTGTACTCCCTTCCTATGCAAACCTGTGCAAACTCCTTTTAAACGTCGTAATTGATTCTGCCTCCACTAGTTCCAGATATTCAACACTCTATGTGAAAAATGGTCCTAGACTCAGCCAGCTTCATCATGGACGTGACCTTCCCTGTGTTCAAAGGGCATCACTGCCAAGTAGTGTAGTGATCAGAGTGATGCTATTACAGCTCAGAGTTCGGAGTTCAATTCCAACGCCATCTGTAACGTATTTGTATGTTCTCCCTGTGACCACATGGGTTTCCTCTGAATACTTCGGTTTCCTCCTGCAGTCCAAAAACATACCAGTTAATAGGTTAATTGGTCATTGTAAATTGTCCCATGATTAGGCTAGGGTTAAATCGGTCGGTTACTGGGTGGTGCGGTTCAATTGTATGAAGGGCCTGTTCCATGCTGTATCTCTAAGTAAATAAATAAAAATCTTCAAGAAATGATGTGTCAAGAAGGTGGCATTTATCCTTAAAGGACCTCACCATCTGGAACATGCCCTTTTCTCAAAAACACAGTATTCTGCAGATGCTGTAAATCCAGACCTGCTGAGTTCCTCCAGCATTTTGTGTCTGATGTCCATTTCTTGTCACTACCATCAGAGAGGAAGCACAGAAGCTTGAAGACCCATACTCGCTGATTCAGAGTAAAACACACAAAATGCTAGAGGAACTCTGCAGGTCAGACAGCATCTATGGAAATGAATCAGGACCCAATGAAGCGTCTCGACCCGAAACATTGACTGGTTATTCTTTCCATAGATGCTGCTTGACCTGCTGAGTTCCTCCAGCATTTTGTGCGTGTTGCTCTGGATTTTCAACATCTGCAGAATCACACGTGTCAATGATTAAGGAGAGTTTCTTCCATCTGCCATCAGATTTCTGAATGATCTATTAACTCACGAACACTAACTTATTATTCCTTTTTTTGCACAATTTGTTTTTATTAGTTACAAGTTTTTTATGTCTTGCACTGTGCTGCTGCTGCAAAACAAAAAAAATCACATCATATGTCAATGACAATAAATCTGATTCTGATTTCAGATCTCTGTTAATTTTTCCCCTCTCACCTTAAACCTGTGGGCCCAGACTCCTCTGCACTAGGAATAAAATTCTAACAATCAATTCTCTCTGTGCCTCTCATAATTTAAAAAAATTCTTTATAGCCACCTCTCGGCCTCCTAATTCCCATCGTGAATAAACCCAGCTGATCCAATCGCTCCTTATTACTTGTAGTCCTCCATTCCGGGCGACATCCTGCTCAATAGCTACAGTACTCTCTCTGCTGTGGTGACCAGAACTAACTGTACTCAATACTCTTAAGCGTGGTCTAACCAATGTTCTTCTATGGTTTTATGGCAGTTGGCAAACAGCTTTAAGATTGCCACCTTCTGAAAGGGAGAGGAGGTCAGGATCTCCAAATCCTAGATCAAATCATATTTGGATCAAATTCTATAAAACAGCTGTATTCTTAAGAAACTGCATACTATATTTAAAGAAACAATCTTGTGATCTCACCAGTGCATGATCAACGATTGCTTGTTGATTACAATACACACACCTCCTATCATTGTGTTTCTTCATTAAAAACAATGTATTATTTAACCGTGTATGCCCAAACCTCCATCTCGATATTATCACCTCCTTCCTCCTGCTCTTCCCTGCCTTCCTTGACCATCCCACTTCTTTCTGGATATTATAAAGATGTCCTCCTGTTCGCTCTTCATCCCATTGGTTTCCCCACATTTTTTTATTTCACCTGTAATAACGTTTCACATTTCTCCTTTACTGTGATTTATTTGAATATGTATCCACTTCTCATCCTGTTCCCTCCTTTGCTAATTTATTCGCTTGTTCATTCCCTCCAATACCAACATGTGCTGGAATTCACATTAAGCATGTACAGAGTCCCATCATTTGAATTTGAAATAAGGTTTGTATTATCTCATACAGAATGTCTGATCTTGCCTCTGAATGGAAATCTTTTAGACTTCTGATTGTTGTGCTTCAATCAGACAATATTACAACTCTTTCTCCACCCACCGCAAGGCTAATCGTGCAGTTGTCATTTCACCTGTATACACTGAGAAATCATTTATTCCCCAGCTGCTTTTTAATGTTGAAATCAGGCACTACAAATCCTATCCCTAATCTATTATTACCATTTTTGAAGCATCTGTGTATATTTGTAAATATCCACAATAATTATTATTTATATCAGATTAGACTATAACTTGATATAAAATCAGTTATATTTTTCTGTCTCCTTTCACTTAATTTAATATCCATCACTGGTGCTTCACACAACCATGGAGGTACCCCAGGAAAAGGCACTATAGCACTCACCTCAAATAACCATACTCTGGTACTACTTTCCATATTAGGAAATGTATCATTTATCAATACAGCAGATAATAATGGACGAACAATACTTCCCTGATGGGTTCCATTTTCCACAACTTGTTTACTTGGAATAGATTTTCCTACTTGCACCATGATAGATCTACCAATTAAAAAAATCTTTAATCCAATTTAGCATTTGACCTCATATTCTCAATCCACATAATTTCCTTCCACATTATATCATATCCTTTCTCTACATCTAAAAGACTGCTACTACGCTTTCTCTGTTCAATTGAGCCCTCCTCTCATATTCTAGACATGGAACTGGATCCATGTTTCTTCTTCCTCTCCTAAACCCAATCTGATATTTCAAAATACTCCATCTGGTTTCAATGTAATATGTCATTCTCTTAATAAACATTTTTTCCAAGGTTTTACATAAATGTGAGATTAATGCTCTTGGTCTATAATTTGCTGGATTGTTAGCAATTTTGCCTCGTTTATGTATTGGAACTATGATTGCTTCTGTCCATGATTTAGGAAGTTTTCCTCTTTCCCATACATGATTAAATTACTTTAAAATAACTTATTTCCCTTTCTCATTCAAGTTAGACAACACAACTTATCTGATCCTTCTTAGGGGATGTGACATCTCTATGTGTGTTGATTCCTACACTGCAACTGTTTAAAATATATATTATTGATTTGGAGGAACAAAGTAACTGTGTGGTGACCAAATCCGAAATAATACAAAGTTAAATGGCAGGGAAATTACAACAACGAAAGAGACCGTTTACAGAGATAAATCTAGTTGGTTGTAAATCTAGTCAGCTCCATCTTGGGCACTAGCCTACAAAGTACCCAGGACATCTTTAGGGAGAGGTGTCTCAGAAAGGCAACGTCCATTATTAAGGACCTCCAGCACCCAGGGCATGCCCTTTTCTTACTGTTACCATCAGATAGGAAATACAGAAGCCTGAAGGCACACACTCAACAATTCAGGAATAGCTTCTTCCCCTCTGCCATCTGATTCCTAAATGGATTTTGAAGCTTTGGACACTACCTCACTTCTTTTTCTAATATACAGTATTTCTGTTTTTGTACATTAAAAAAAATCTATTCAATATACGTAATTGATTTAGTTGTTTATTTATTATTATTATTTTTTCTTTGCTAGATTATGTACTGCATTGAACTGCTGCTGCTAAGTTAACAAATTTCACATCACATGCTGGTGATAATAAACCTGATTCTGATCCTAAACACCAGAAAGTCTGCAGATGCTGGAAATCCAAAGCAACACTCCCAAAATGCAGGAGGAATTCAGCAGGTCAGGCAGCATCCATGGAAAGGAATAAACAGTCTGCGTTTCAGGCTGAGACCCTTCTTCAGGACTGGAAATGAAGGAGGAAGATGCCAGAATAAAAAGGTGGGGGTAGGGGAAGGAGGCCAGCTGGAAGGTGATAGGTGAAGCCAGGTGGTTAGGAAAGGTAAAGGGCTAGAGAGGAAGAAATTTGGTAGGAGAGGAGAGTGCACTATAGGAAAAAGGGAAGAAGGAGGGGCCTGGGGGAGGCAATAGGGAGGGTCCCAAGAAGAGGTAAGAGGCCAGAATGGGGAACAGGAGGAGGAGGAAGGGGGAAATTTTTTCATAGGAAGGAGAAATTGATAGATAGATAGATACTTTATTCATCCCCATGGGGAAATTCAACATTTTTTCCAATGTCCCATACACTTGTTGTAGCAAAACTAATTACATACAATACTTAACTCAGTAAAAATATGATATGCATCTAAATCACTCTCTCAAAAAGCATTAATAATAGCTTTTAAAAAGTTCTTAAGTAGTTTACTTAAATACATTAAATACAATCAACCCCGGCACTTTAACATATCTTACTCCTGGCGGTTGAATTGTAAAGCCTAATGGCATTGGGGAGTATTGACCTCTTCATCCTGTCTGAGGAACATTGCATCGATAGCAACCTGTCGCTGAAACTGCTTCTCTGTCTCTGGATGGTGCTATGTAGAGGATGTTCAGGGTTTTCCATAATTGACCGTAGCCTACTCAGCACCCTTCGCTCAGCTACCGATGTTATACTCTCCAGTACTTTGCCCACGACAGAGCCCGCCTTCCTTACCAGCTTATTAAGACGTGAGGCGTCCCTCTTCTTGATATTCATACCTTCAGACTGGAGGCTACCCAGATGGAATATAAGGTATTGCTCATTCACCTTGAGGGTGGCCTCATCTTAGCACAAGAGGAACAGGAATGGGAAATAGAATTAAAATATTTGGCCACTGAGAAATTTTGATTTTTGCGGATGGAGCAGAGATGCTTAACGAACCAGTCTCCCAATTTAGGTCGGGTCTTGCTAATGTAGAGAAGGCCACATCGGGAGCACCAGACACAGTGGATAACCTCGGCAGATTCACAGCTGAAGTGTTGTTCACCTGGAAGCAGTGTTTGGGGCCTTGATCAGAGGTGAATGGGCAGGTGTAGCACTTCTTCCGCTTGCAGGGATAAGTTTACAGAATTATATTGATAGGACAAGAGAATGAGCAAAAGTTGTAGACGGAGTATAAGCTGGAAGAATGTGAAATTGTTACTTATGGTCAAAGAACAAAGGAATATAATTTTAATGGGAAAAACCTGCTGAAAGGTGGAGGACAAATTGAACTGGTGGTCCTTGTGCTTGTAACACATTAAACTAGTACACAAGTACAGCAGATAGTAAGGCAAGTTAACAGAATGTTGGCCCTTATTTCAATGAAGAAGAGTCTTACTGTAACTATATAAGACACTAATGAGATTGCATCTAGAGTACAGTAATCATCAGGCCAAAAATGGGCTCACATCGAGTGATATTTGGAAGAAGCACAGAGTAATAATGGAGAATGTGTATATGTTCTCCATTGCTACAAGTAGTTTGGAAGCAGCAACAAACCCACAGGTCCTGAAAATTACAGCTATCAAGCATTATTGGCATACTATATTGGTGCCAGAATGTGTGGTGACACTTGTGTGCTGACCCAGCACATCCCTAGGGACATTGATTGTCAACACAAATGCTCCACTTTAGTGTATGTTTCAATGTACATATGACGAATAAATCTGAATCTGACCATTGTCAGCAGCAGGAAGAGAATTACGAACTTGATCTACTTGTTCCAGCATTGGTCAAAGTAATTATTGTACATTACATGTGGAGTCACAAACACAAGAGATTCTACAGGTGCTGGAAATTTTGAGCAACACACACAAAATGCTGGAAGAACTCAGCAGGTTAGCAGTATCTATGGAGAGGAATAAACGGTCAATGTTTTGGGCCGAAACCCTCGATCAAGACTTCTGCCTCATGTGGCCAACTTGACCTATATCACTTGCCAGCTAGGCCCCACCTTCTTAAACTGTCTTCTGCTCCCTTCCTTTCCAGTCCTGATGAAAGTTCCCACCATGTACATCTGCTGGGATTGCCTTTTCCTGATTCCACTCCTATGAACAGAACAACTCTTGGTGTCAGGTGATGGACAGAACAACACGCTTGGTGTTCAAGAAATGTATTGACGAAACAGAAAGATAAGAACATCACAGTCCTTCTCTGGTCTTTTCTTTATCTGCATATTAAAACTTCTTACCTATTTCCAGGTCCAATTGAAGCTAATTGACGTGAAAACAATATTCAGACACTGTATGACCTGCTGAGTATTTCCAAGAATTTTATTTCAGATTTCCATTATTACCTTTCAGAGACTTGGGTACTAGCATTAAAGTGGCTGACTTATCTAGTGGTTGCATAAGACCATAAGATATAGGAGCAGAAGTAGGCCATTTGAGCCATCGAGTCTGCCCCACCATTCAATCAAGGGCTGATACAATTCTTCCAGTCATCCCCACTCCCCTGCGTTCTCCACATACCCTTTGATGCCCTGGCAGAACCTATTTATTTCTGCCTTAAATGCACCCAATGATTTGGGCTCCACTGCCACTCATGGCAACAAATTTCACAGATCTACCACCATCTGACTAAAGTAATTTCTCTGCATCTCAGTTCTAAAAGGACATCCTTCAATCCTGAAGTCATGCCCTTTTGTCTTAGACTCCCCTACCATGGGAAATAACTGCCATATCTAACCTGTTTAGGCCTTTTAACATTTGGAATGTTTCTATGATATTACCCCCCCCCCCATTCTCCTGAATTCCAGGGAATACAGCCCAAGAGCTGCCAGATGGTCCACATACATTAACCCTTTCATTCCTGGAATCATTCTCATTAACCTTCTCTGAACTCTCTATAATGTCAGTATATACTTTCCAAAATAAGGAGCCCAAATACTCCAAGTGTGGTCTCATGAGTGCCTTATAGAGCCTCAACATCACATCCCTGCTCTTATATTCTAAACCTTGAGAAATGAATGCCATCATTGCATTTGCCTTCTTCATCACCAACTCAACCTGGAGGTTAACCTTTAGGGTATCCTGCACAAGGCCTCCCAAGTCCCTTTGCATCTTTGCATTTTGAATTCTCTCCCCATCTAAATAATAGTCTCCTTTCAACGGATGCTGCCCAACCTGCTGAGTTCATCCAGCTTGTTTGTACGTGTTGATTTGACCACAGCATCTGCAGTGTACTTTGTGTTAAATAATAGTCTGACTGTTTATTTCTTCCACCAAAGTACATGACCATACACTTTCCAACATTGTATTTCATTTGTCACTTCTTTGCCCGTTCACCTAAACCATATATGTCAAACTCAAGGCCCGCGGTGGAATTATCTTTGGCCCGCGAGATAATATCTAATTACTATTAAAGCTGGCCCCAGTAATCGAAGCGCCTATGGCGTATGATATGGCTAATGCTGAGTTTATTCAGGTACCAGGTTTTCAGGGTTTTTAGTGTTTATTCGGCAGTCTTCTTCATAAGAAACGGAATTTGTAAAGTGAAACACTTTGTAGTTATAGCAGAGACTGAGACACATGAGAGCAGGCTGAAAAAACGGAGGCAACGAAAGCTGCGTTCGCACGCGTCCGACTGATCCGGCCCGCATGAAGCTGCATTTTGCTCAATCCGGCCCGTGACCTAAAATGAGTTTGACACCCCTGACCTAAACTATCTAAGTCTCATCGTTTCCTCAACACTACCTGCTCCTCCACCTATCTTTGTATCATCAGCAAATTTAGCCACAAATCCATTAATTCCATCGTCCAAATAATTGACATACATTGTAAAAAGCAACGGTCCCAACACCAACCCCTGTGGAACTCCACCGGTAGCTGGCAGCCAGCCAGAATAGGATCCCTTTATTCTCACTCTCTGTTTTCTGCTGATCAGCTAATGCTCCACCCATGCTAGTAACTTCCCTGTAATTCCATGGGCTCTTATCTTGCAGCCTCACGTGCGGCACCTTGTCAAAGGCCTTCTGAAAACCCAAGTACACCACATCTACTACATCTCATTTGTCTACCCTGCTTGTAATTTTCCCAAACAATTGCAGTAGATTAGTCAGGCAGGATTCTCCTTTCAGGAAACCATGCTGGCTTTGACCTATCTTGTCATGTGCCTCCAGGTACTCCGTAATCTCATCCCTGACAATTGATTCCAACAACTTCCCCAACCACTGATGTCAGGCAAACAGGTCTATAGTTTCCTTTCTGCTGCACCCCACCCTTCTTAAATAGCGGAGTGAGACATTTGCAATTTTCCAGTCATCCGGTACAATGCCAGAATCTATCGGTTGCGCAGAGTTTTCTTTGCTTTGGTAAACCATGCTTACATTTTAGTTTCCTATGTAGATACGGAGCTCCCCACATAGCAAAGCAGTTACGTCGCGTTGCAGTGAAATCAATCCTTCCACGTAAGTTTGGTTGTCAGACAAGTTAGGTTGAGGGTCGGCGGTGTACGCATGCGCATTTGGGCGTCGCAGCTGTGGTCGGTTGAGACGAGCGGACTGTGGAAGCTACAATTAAGGTTGACGCCTCAGCGCAGAGGACGGAGTAAGGCCTGAGGCTTATCTTCCCACATTTTATTTTACGTTCTCTGAAAATGTTTTAATTCGGACGGTGTGATATTTTGCTTCACGAAACAACGTACATTGCTGAGGCTGAAACATGTTGAGGGCTTCCAAGAAGGTGGCTCCGCCGTTGAAGGTAAGTGCCGGTCTGCCGGTGACCAAATGTCTGATTGCATGGAGTCATATTTTTTCCGTAAGTCTGTGTTTGGTGCAGGGCCTCAGGTGCCCAACTAGGCCCCGCTTGCGCTCGTTTGCCCTCTGTGCAAATGAATCAGGCCGCACGGGGCTGCAGCCAGGCCGTTAATTCAATCTAACTTCATTAGCCGGGAGGTAGGAGTGATGGACGTGCGTCTGCACCAATCCACCAGGGTGATTACAGATTGGAACGGGATTCCCGACCAATCAGCAACAGGAAGGGGGTAGGTTCCGAGTTAGAGTCTGCTGGGTAAATCTATCAGGGTAGGTTGAGTCGCAACGATAGAGTGGGACGTTTTTGGAAATGTACATGAAAAAAAAGTTAATATTTAATTAAGCTAAAATATCGAATGTAGTACTCCTGCACATTTCCCCGCCTAGACAAGCACGTCTAAAAAGATGTATATTTTAAAAGATCCGCAGTTCTAAAGAGAAAACGGTGTGACCTTGTGCATGAACATGGCATCTTGGACGTTATGTTTTTCGCTTTACATCTTTCGTATAGTTTTTTAGCGTTATAGAATTCTTCCAGTGCGTTAATTTAGGGCTTCAAGCTGTTAAATTGAATATGTATTTAAATCTAAATCCTTTATTGACAATCATCACACATTTTAGAGCAAGGTATTTTAGTTGCCATGAGTAATTGGAAGAAGGGTAAAAAGTGTAGATAACACAAATCAGCAAGTAGTAATGTAACAATGGCAAGTTTCGATTAAAAAAGAAAGTGAAGTTAAAGCTCACCATTGCAAAGTAAATTCCCAATCTCTAATAGAGTAGAAATAAATAAGAATTGTCATTCTTTGTAACACTTTCTGTTTAAAAAGCCTTGAATGAGTCCAGTGATATTACACTGATAATTTATTTGCGATGTGTACGATGTATGCTTTGGGCCTATAATCTGATCTGGCAGTCTTGAGGTGGGAGAGGAATGTCAGGATTTTTCCACTTTTAGGTCCATGAACTACCCCACACAAAGCCATGCTGGCTGTTCCAAATTAGGCCATGGTTTTCCAAATGTTCATAGATTTTATCCCTAAGAATCCTCTCCAGTAACTTCTTTACGACTGATATGAGACTGACTGATCTATAGATTCCAGTATTATTCCTATTTCCCTTGACTTAAAAGAACATTAGTTACTCACCAGTCCACTGGGTCTTGCCTGTGGCTAGAGAGAGCACAAAGGTATTGGTCAAGGCCCCAGCCTCTCATCTCTTGCCGCTCTCAATAATCTGGACTGTGTCACATCAGGCCCTGGGGAACTCTCCAACCTGATACTCTTTAAGGAACTCAACTTTACCTCCTTTATCTTAAAAAGCTCTAGTAAGTTAGCATACTCTGCGCTGATCTGTCTGTCATTCATGTCTTTCTCCTTGGTAATATTGATGCAGTGTACTGTACTCATCTAGGAGCTCATCAACAACCAAGCATGTTCCCTCCTTTATTCTTAATTTTATTCTTGAACATTTTATCCTCTTAAATGTCTTGAAATGCCCTAATTCTCTTTAATCCTACTTGCTGAAGACTTTTAATAGCCTTTCCTCGCTTTCCTAATTCTTGAGTTCATTTCTGGCTTCCCTATAATCCTCAAGGGCTCTGTTTGATTTTGGCTTTCTAAACCTTACGTACCTTTTTATGCAGAGGGTGGTGAGTGTGTGGAGTGGGCTGCCGGCAGCGGTGGTGGAGGCAGATATAATAGGGTCTTTTAGAGACTCCTGGATAGGTACATGGAGCTTAGAAAAACAGAGGGCTATGGGTAATCCTAGGTAATTTCTAAAATAAGTACATGTTTGGCATCGTGGGCTGAAGGGCCTGTATTGTGTTATAGGTTTTCTATGTTTCAATACATGTTCTGTGTGCTTATCCTCCTGCTCTTCTTGTTTTACATTTATGGCTGTATGGCTAAGCACAGCTCCAATGCCATATTTAAGTTTGCTGATGACATCACTGTCATTGGTTGACTCAAAGATGGTGACGAATCAGCAAAGAGGAGGAAGATTGAAAATCTGGTTGAGTGATGCCACAGCAACCTTTTACTCAATGTCAGCCAGACCAAGAAGTTTATTATTGAGGTGGAAACCAGAGGTCCATAAGCCAATCCTCATCAGGGGATCAGGAGGTCAGCAACTTTAAATTCCTCGGTGTTAGCATTTCAGAGCGCCTGTCCTGGGCCCAGCATGTAAGTGCATTTTGAAGAAAGCCTCTAATTTCTTGGAAGTTTGCGAAGATTTGGCATGACATCTAAAATGCTGATGAACTACTATTGATATGTAGTGATTGACTGCATCACAGCCTGGTATGGAAATGCCAATGCCCTTGAATGGAAAATCCTAAAAAAAAAAGTAGTGGATACAGCATAGTCCATTGTTGTTGCAGGCAGACAGCATCCGTAAGGGACCCTCATCACCCAGGTCATGCTCTCTTCTTGCTGCTACTAACAGGAAAAGGTTCAGGAGTCTCAATACTCTTACAACTGGGTTCAGGAACAGTTATTACCCCTCAACCATCAGGCTCTTGAACCGGAAGGAATAATTACATTCCATTTCACTTGCCCCTGTCACTGAACAATTTCCACAACTTAGGGACTCACTTTCAAGGACACTTCATCTCATGTTCTTCATTACTGCTTATTTATTTATTATTATTATTATTATTATTATTATTATTATTATTATTATTATTATTATTATTATTTCTTTTTCTTTTTTTTTGTATTTGTACAGTTTGTCTTTTGCACACTTTGTCTGCCCTGTTGGAGTGGTCTTTCATTAATTCTGTTAGAGGTTATTTTATTTATTGAGTGTGCCCGATTCTAGCTCAGTTTTAGAAGATTAAATTATATTATCACTAGAAACTAGGAACCGGAGTCGGCCACCTGGCCCTTCAAGCTTGGCTTGCCATTCAATATGTTCCAACCTTTTTTTTGAGAGGTAGGCAAAAATGGGGGTGATATTTCACCTGACTGGGGTGTATAAAATCAGACATTACAATCTCAAATTAAGGGGCTGGCCATTCAGGAAGCTGAGAAAAAAAAGCTTGCTCCAGTGGGGAGTGAATCTTTGCATTGTCTATACAGAAGGGTGTGGCGATTCAGTCATTAAAGGTATTTAAGACTGATGTATTGTGAGATTGTAAATGAATTGAAGGTTATGAGGTCAGTGGCACCAAGGTGCAAAAAAAGTCGGCCATGATTTCATTGAGTGGTGGACCTCATGTGGGAGACTGAATGGCCAATTCTGGTTTCTTATGTTTGGATGTAATATTGGGATAGGTGCTGAAAAGTCTCTCCACAATTCCTCTTTTTGTCTGATGAAATCAAACTGGTGCCACTTTGATCCTGATGGATCAAAATCTGATTTTGGTTTGCATCCTAAGTGATCTTTTAAAAACGTATTTAAAGGTTTGGGATAGTGACTCTGCTATTGAAGCCAACTATTATCGACCCCTGTTTTGAAATCTGAACATTGACCCTCAGTGTAAGTTGTCACCCCATCTCTTTCTTCTCCACTTCACTTTAGGTCTTTTCAGTTAGTTCTGTGCCAGATGAAGCTGAGACAGGCTTGTTGTATGTTCTGTGAATGTAACCATAATATATTGGTATTTCTTTGATTTCTGGTAACTTCAGTCTTTGACAGTGTTTAATTGAACACACAAACATCTATCACAACCACTCCTGGATTATGCTTCCTTGATTTTAGTTTTACTCATCCATTTATTACCCAAGTATCTGTGCATGACTTCCTTCATTTCCTCTGAACTGTTATCCCAGGGCTTCCCTTCTCTCCATAAGCATTATTTTGTATTCAATTTCTCATGTACAGGTGGCATTTTAATGACATTGAGTTAGTTTTATTATCATTGTATGCCGTGAAATTTGTTTTGTGGAAACAATACAGTGCAATGCTTAAGAACTACAACACAATTGCAAGAAAAACTTTGTGAACCCTTTGCAGCTACCCGGTTTTCTGAATTAGTTACTCATAAAATGTGGTTTAATATTCATCTAATAGACAAACACAATCTACCTGAACTAATAACACACAAACAGTTGTACTTTTCATGACTTTATTGACCACATTGTTTAATCATTCAGAGTCCAGGCTGGAAAAAGTATGTGAACCCTTGTATTTATGAACTGGTAGACCTCCTTTAGCAACAATAACCTCCACCAAACATTTCTTGTAGCTGCCGATCAGACGCACAACAACAAGGAGAAATTTTAGACTATTTCTCCATACAAAACTGTTTCAGTTCATCAATGTTTCTGGGATACCTTGCATGAACAGCCCTCTTCAGGTCATGCCATAGTATCTTAATTAGGTTAAAGTCTGAACTCTGACTTGGCCATTCCAAAACGTGAATTTTCTTCTTTTTCAACCATTCTGTTGGTGATTTACTCTTCTGCATCAGGTCATTGTCTTATTGCATCATCCCACTTCTATTAAGTGTGGGTGACGGACCGCTACTCTGACATTCTCCTGTAAAGTGTTTTGATACGATTTTGAATTCTTGTTCTCTCAATGAGTGCAAGCTGTCCAGACCCTGAACCACCAAAGCAGCCCCAAACCATGATACTCCTTTCCACCTTACACCATTGGGATGAGGTTTTGGTGTTGATGTATAGTGTCTTTTTTCCTCCAATCATAGTGGTGTGTAATTCTGCCAAAAATTTAGTTTCATTTGTCCACAGAACATTGTCCCAGAAGCATTGTAGAACATCTATGTCATCTTTTGCAAACTTGAGAATATTCAGCAATGATTTTGTTCGGAAAGCAGTGGTTTCCTCCGTGGTGTCCTTCCATGAACAATTTTTTTCCAGTATTTTTCTTGTAGTTGACACACGAACAGAGACATTAGCAAGTTCTAGAGATTTCTGCAGGTTTTTTACTGTTACCCTTGGGTTCTTTTACACCTCCTTCAGCATTGCACATTGTGCTCTTGGTGTGATCTTTGCAGAATGAGTAGTAACAGTACTGTGTTTCCTCCATTTGTAGACAGTTTCTCTTACTGTGGACTGATGAACACTTTAGATATGCATTTTTAGCCTTTTTCCAGCTTCATGCATCTCTGAAATTCTTCTTCTAAAGTGCTCTGCAAGTTGTTTTGATTGAAGCATGGTGCATGCAAACAGATCTTTCTTGAGAAGAGCAGGCGGTAGCCAGACTTCATGTGTCTTCTTTATGGGGCAGGGCACCTTTACAGCCCACACCTTCAATCTCACCTCATTGATTGGAACACCTGTCTCCAAATAGCTTTTGTCAAAGGCATTACCCCAGAGGATCACTTCCTCCTTTGAACCTAGACTGTGACTATTTAAATGATGTGCTCAGAATTGACAAGAAGTACAATTGTTTATGTGTTACTAGTTTAGGCAGATTGTGTTTGTCTATTGTTGTGGTTTAGATGAAGATCAGGCCGCATTTTATGAATAATTAGTGCAGAAAACCAAGCAATTGCAAAGGGTTCACACATTTTTTCTTGCGAAATAAATATTGCAAAAGACACATAACACAGTAGTTTTCAAATATTCGTGGACCATTCAGAAATCTGATGGTGGAAGGGAAGAAGCTGTGGTTCTTAAAATGTTGGGTGTGGGTCTTCAAGTTTCTGTACCTCCTCCCTGATTGTAAGAAGCATGAAGTGGCCATGTCCGAGATGGGGAAGGTCTTCAATGATAGATGCTGTCATCTGAGGCACTGTCTCTCGATGTCCTCAATGGTGGGGAGAATTGTGGCTGTAGTACAACCCTCTCCAGTGTCTTGTAATCTTGTACTTTGGAGGCCCCATACAGGCTTTGATGCAGCCAGTTGACATATTTTCTATTGTACATCTAGAAATTTGCAAGAGTCTAGAAGGTATTTCATAAGCATCTGCACTGACCCAGAAAATGCCCTACCCTTTCACTACCCATCTGCTCTAACATCCAGTTTTGTTGGAGAATAAAGTTGTTTGCTTTACTAATGCCACAATCTAAGTGCTCTTGGAACACTTGCTGGAGGAGCTCAACAGACCAAACAGCCTTTATGGAAAAGAGTAAACAGTTGACATTTCAGGCTGAGACCCTTCATCAGGACTAGGGGGAGAAAGGATAAGACGTCAGAGTAAGAAGGTGGTGGGGGGGGGGGAGGGGAGTAGGTGATGAGTGAAACCAGGGGAGGGGTGAAGTAAAGATCTGGGAAGTTGGTGAAAGAGATAAAGGGCTGGAGAAGGGGGACTCTGGTAGGAGAGGGTAGAAGCCCATGGAAGAAAGGGAAGGGGCAGGAGCATCAGAAGGAGGTGATGGACAGGTAAGGAGATAAGGTGAGAGGGAAAACGGAAATGGTATTGGCGGGCAATTACTGGAAGTTCAAGAAATCAATGGGCTACCCAGTCGGAATATAAGATGTTGCTCCTCATTACCCGCATGGCCTTATTGTGGCAGTAGAGGAGGCCATGGACTGACATATGGGAATGGGAAGTAGAATTGAAATAGGTGGCCACAGGGAGATCTCTATTTTTCTGGTGGACAGAATGTAGGTGCTCTCCCAATCTACATTGCGTCTCTCTGATATACAGCAAGTCATGCACAGTAGATGACCCCAACAGACTCACAGTGAAGAATTGACTCATCTGGGAGGAGTGCTGGGGCCCTGAATGGTAGTGAGGGAGGAGGTGTAGTGACAGGTGTAGCACTTGTTCTGCTTGCACGGATAGGAACCAGGATGGAAATCAGTGGGGAGTGATGAATGGACAAGGGAGTTGCATAGGGAGTGATCCTTGTGGAAAGTGGGGGGAGAGAAAGATGTGCTTGGTGGTGGAATCTTGTAGAATATGGCGGAATTTATGGAGAATTATGTGCTGGACATGGAGGCTGGTGGAGTGGTAGATGAGGACAAGAGTAACCCTATCCCTGGTGGGTTGACGGGAGGATGGAGTGAGGGCAGCATTGATGGTGGAGGACGGGAAGCCCCTTTCTTTGAAGCAAAAGTGTATCTCATTAGTTCTGGAATGAAAAGCCTCATCCTGAGAACAGATGTGGCAGAGACGGAGGAACTTGGAGAAGAGGATGATGCTTTTACAGGTGACAGGGTGGGATGAAGTAGAGTCCAGGTAGCAGTGGGAATCAGTGGGTTTACAAAAGATATCAGTAGACTGTCTCCAGAGATAGAGACAGAGAGATTGTGAAAGGGGAGGGAGGTATTGGAAATGGACCAGGTAAACTTGAGGGCAGGGTGGAAGTTGGAGACGAAGTTAATGAAGTCAATGAACTCTGCATTGATGCAGGAAGCAGCACCAATGCAGTCGTTGATGTAGCATAGGAAAAGTTGGGGAGTGATACCAGTGTAGGCTTGGAATATAGACTGTTCCATGAAGCCTGCAAATGGCAGGCACAGCTGGGACCCACCGGAATGTCCATGGCTACATTTTTGGCTTGAAGGAGGTGGGAGGAGCCGAAGGAGAAATTATTGAGAGTGAGGACCAGTTTCACCAGATGGAGGAGAGTGGTGGTGGAGGGGAACAGGTTGTGTCTTTAGAAAGAAGTGGAGAGCTTTAAGGCCCTCCTGATGGGAGATGGACATCCATGGTGAAAATGAGATGATCAGGGCCAGGGAACTTGAAGTCATTGAAAAGATCCAGAGCCTATGAAGTGTCACAAATGTAGGTAGGAAGGGATTGAACTGGGGGAGGTGTTGGTGGGATAAAACAAAGTCAAGGTGTGCAGATACAAGTTTGATGAGACAGGAACAAGCAGAAACAATGGGCCTACCTGGACAGGCCAGTTTGTGGATCTTGGATAGGAGGTAGAAACAGGCGTGGGGTGAGGGAACTATGTGGATGGGAGATCCCTGGAGTTAATAAGTTCTGTGATGGTCCAGGTGACAATAGCCTGGTGGTCCTTAGTGGGGTCCTGTTAGGGGCTAAGTAGGAGGAGGTGAGTGACAGTTGTCACTGGACCATAGCAAGGTAGAGGTCAGTCCAACTATTCTTGGCATTGGTTTTATTAATTTCTTCATACATGATTATGGACTGATCCTGATTGCAGACTTGCTACTGTATTTGATCTCTAATTGTGAACTTCAGTCATTCATATATCATAATTTCCGTCTAATGTTGCTCATACCTACTTCAGCTTCTGTTGCCATTTACACCTCTAGAAATGACTATTCCGGTGTTTTTTTGAGAGCTTTCTATCTTGCACAAACTTCATCTTGCTGTGAACTCCTATCCTGTCATAAGGTACTTGATCACATTTGCTTCTATCAATGTTTGATCTTCATTTCAAGCACGTCATCTCCTTAAGTTTAAAAATTCTCTTCCTTGTGTTTTAAATACATTTGTGGCCTGAACTTTGTCCTTGTATCATTGCTCTCTGTTTGTCTGTTGGTATCCTGATGCATTCCTCTCCACTTTAACCCAGTGATGTCCAAACGTTTAGATACCTAGGCATTTTTGTTTTCCAAAGTACAGTATTTCCATTTGTGTTTTTGCCATATTTCCTTTGGAAAATGCATTTCGAACTGGAATTTTGGGGACTCCTTGTAGCTCCTTTAGAACAAAGATCATTTTTTTTTAGGATTAAAGCATACTTTTTAGATTAAAATTAATGTGGACTTCCATTGATTGTATTGTTATTATGGATTTATTGAGTATGCCCACAAGAAAATAAATTTCAGAGTTGTATATGGTGACATATATGTGCTTTGATAATTTACTTTGAACTTTTTGAACTATACCTTATCTACGGTCTGCATAAGTTTCAAAAATCCAATATGAAAAAGCTATAGAAAATTACAACAATTTCAGATCAGTTCATTCAAATTGTGTATATTGTTTGTTACAACAAACTTTGTTCAAAAGTAATTTTGTGAGCTTGTGTGTCATAACCAGCAATATACAAATGAAAAAAATGGTTACTGTGTGTTCATGTATCTTGTTCAAAAGATTGGCTTGCAAGCATATGAGTAATGGCTGAAAGTTAGAAGAGAGCAACTGAAGAACTATATGTTGTTTTTGGATCCCACGTTTTACAATTTCATAAAAATTTGGACATTAGAAATAATTTTAGGTGTTGTATAACAAACCTTTATATTTCCTTCAATTTGTAGTATATTAATTTAAATTATAATATTGAGGACAGATAAGTTTTAATAAGATATATTTCTCTTTCCTCTATAGAAGTGCCTTTGTGGAAAATCACAACTCCGTCCTTTGCAACAGTATCGTGGGTATCAAACTGGAAGTAATGTTGGGTGTGTATATAACATTAAGTTTATAAAAGTTATTAAAGTATATTTCCTTTGAGTAGACTTTCTCTTCCCAAAAAAAGGTGTGTGCTTGATTTTAGCAAAACACTTCTGGTGTGTGTATTCTTTGTTGCAGCGTACCATTAAAAATGAGCTAAGGTTGGACCCAGTCCTTTATAGTAAAGATGCAACTATCGAGCCTGATCAGTGATAATTGAATTTTCCCCTCTATTTAGCCTCTCCTTTGTCCTCACTTAAAGGGAAAAGCTTTTGCTCATTCCAGGTGTTCTTTTTGTTAGTTTGCATGATTTCTGGTTGTTGCAGTTGGACTGGATTCTGTTGATAAGTTTGAATTTGTCAGAATAAATTCTGGTAATTTAAAAACAAGGTAATAATGTTTCTTTATCACTTGAGTACTTGGCTTTGTTTTACAATGTATAAAATTAACCCAAATAAAATCAAATTCAGTTTTGTATTGAAAATTACTAAGTTGAGCAATTTTAAGTAATTTGTGAGAGAATTTTATCCTGATCCTCATGTTTAACATAGTGGTACTTGCATTTAGTAATGGTAAAGAAGGCAGAAACTGATTGTCCTTAACGAATGACTATTGTAATGTTTAAAAAGCTTTGAAATTTGTAATCATCGTGTACATTTTTTTGTCTTCAAATATATAGTGCCTCAGTGGGCAAAATTGTTGGAGGGAGTGTCCTATTTATTGGAGGAGGCCTTGGTGGCACTTTATTATATGCAAAGTGGGATCCCAAATTTCGACAGAATGTAGAGAAAGCCGTCCCATACTCTGATAAAGTGTTTGAACTAACCCTTGGGCCTCCATCAGTTGTCATGCCTCCAAAGAAACAGGTATGCCTTCATAAACCATTGAAACAATCTATACTGTTAATCTTTTGTTTATTTTATTGCACTTAGGTAGAACTGTTTACATGTGACATTTTTTTAAATTTTCTGCCAATGCTAAAACGTAAAATACCTCTGTTTTCTGTGTGCACTATTACAAATGTAAAACTTTGAAAGTGGGAATGTGTACTGGGTAACAAACCTGAAAAGAATTCAGGCCATGTATTAGTTTTAACTTTTTTTGGGGGTGGGAATAAAATGCTGGAGATTCCTAGTAAATTGAGTCGTGTCTGTGGAAAGAGAAACAGATGAAATGTTTTAAGTCAAAGACCCCTAGTCAAAACTACGGAACAGGTTTTCATTTAATTGTATTGTAGCTTCTTTTCCTGCTTCTCAAATGGCTGCCACTGGCAATTGCTAATGACCTGTTTAGACTGTAAAACCATAAGATATACGAGTGAGACAGTAGTGGCAGTATCTGGACTTTACAAATGCATACACCCACAATATTCAAACAACAAGCTTACAATAAAAAAAAACACAAAGGGGTATTTCTGAGCTATCATGAGTTATGACTAGCTGTAGGAGAGCTTAGTAGACTTTTGTCTCCTGAAATGTGGCTCTAATCTGAGATTGTTTGAGATGAAAACTGAATGCTAGGAAAACGTGACAGCTTTTGTGGAGAGAAACAGTTGCCATTCTAATCTCTGGTATCTTAATGTCTTGTTATTGTCTTTCCTCAGTTGGTTGCAATTCAACATTGTCTTAGATCTTGGATATGTAAAGTTAGTCATGTTTATCGAGAACTCTTTAAAATGTTTGTGGGCTGAAGTAGTTATCAAATCCGTGACTGAACAGCACTGGTTAACTCCTCTCCAAAAATTTACTCAGTCATTTTTATGGTTTCTCACACACAATACAGTAATATGAAGAACTGATTTTAAAAAGTAATGATAAATAATGACTATCTTTTGCAGAATTTATTATACGGAAATAAATTTTTAGATTAGATGGTGCAGTATCATTCAAATCTTTACAAACAAATGCTTTGGTCATGATAGAATTTCTAATCAGAGTAGTTAATAGCCATGAGTCAATATATGCTCAAGCATTTTTTTCTTTGGAGTATTTTGAAATGTGTAGGATGGCAGTGGTTAATTCTACATTTAATTTTCTGTTTTAAGGATATGGCGGGACCATTGAAAATATCAACAACTGCTGAAGTGCTGAAAGATTCCAAACAGCCGAAAACCATGCGTAATAAAGATAAAGAAGTTTTACCCATTGAAGAGACTGTAGGAGAAAGTAATTTTGAATCATATAATTTAAGATTTTTTTGACTGTGTTTATTTAGTATTGTTAGAAAATATGCTATAAAATCACATAATTAAACCTGAATATAATTTGCATTTCTCAGAAAAGACTGCAAGATGTTATGCCTTATTTTCCAGCTTATGTTAATCTCTCAGAAGACAGTTATGTATCTTTAATTTTCCCTCTTGTTACTCATAATACATACTATCATTTGTTTCTAAGCAAGCACATCACACTCAGTGCCAATGGCCAGTTGTCAAGATATCAAAATATTTAGCTTCTGCTTTTTTTTTCTGCCCAGCCTTGAGCTGAAGGGAGTATTTTATCTATTTTCCTGCAGTGTAGGTTGAATCCAGACAGCTTAATTTTATAATTATTATGTAGACCTCAGTCAATTTTTTTTTTTGTTGTGTGATCTCCAAAAAATTAAACTGAAGGTGCTTCAAGGCTTGGAGGTGTGGCAGGTGCAAAATAAATAATTGAGACTTAAGAAACAAAGTAGTTAAATGCAATAACATAACTAAAGAAAAAGGAAACATATTTTAAATTGCTTTTCAATCAGAAAATAGAATTGTAGAGTGTGGAGAAGTATGTGGAAAGGGCATCTCCCCAGAAAGAGGCAAGTGAACTGAGCTCCAGATGAAAAAATATATTCTGATAACACTCGATTTTCTATGAGCAATTTGATTTGTGCATAGAAGGTCCTGAAATATGGTGTTAAATAGTTTAGTACTTGGAAATTAGTATAATATCTTAAATCACTCAGTGTTGACCTAAACAACAGCATTTCTCTTGAAAGATTTAATTGAAAGACGTATAATTTTCTTATTCATCACAAACCCAAACTGTTTTCAGATTCTTCTAAAGATGCAGCTGCAATTATTTCTGCTGTTGGTGATGCCCCATCAGTACCTGCACCTGTGGTCCAAGTTGAACTGGGTTCAGAAAGTATGAGTGAGCATGAAATGGAACACAAAAATGGTAGGTAAAGTGGATAGTTCTTTAGGAAAAATAATAATTATCCCTTGGTTCCTTAAGGTTGTCATAGCCAAGGGAGGTAGGCTCCCATTACCTATTAAATGCTCCCAATAGCGTGTGTCTCAAGTAGCTTTGACAACCAAGTCCGACTCCTAGCTACGTGTGGCTTTGCTACTAAGCCCGGTGGAACCACTTCAACTGACAGGACAAGGGGCAAATGTGGGTTACTGGCACCTTAAAAGCAATCATTTTGGGCAGATGGGGCTTGTCAGCTGTGGTTGACAGCTCATCTAGAAGAAGGAGTACTTTGATCTCAAACCTCTCCTGCTGCCTTGCGGCTATACACACTCATGCGGAAGGCTTTGGGAGTAAATCCAGAAGGAACGTCTGGAGCTGAAGTCCCTAAGGCAGTCCTACATTGAGTAGGACTGGTAACTCTTGCAATGCCACTGGTTCCAAACTATATCAAACTCTACTGCTCCTTTGGATTAGTCAGCTGTGTGTGGGGGGGGGGGTGGAGTCTGCTGCATGGGCATCAGCTTGCTCTCTGTCGTGGCCTGGCTTGCGTATTCACATAGACAAATAGAGCACAATATGTATGGTTAACCCCAACCAATGGAGGGCCTCATGAATAGATATAAACTGGTATACCATCATGAGATCATATTTTGACCGGAGAGCATTATTTTATATTGCAAGTTTAATCAAGCTTGCCCTGCCATTCAATGTGTTCTCACCTATTTTTGTGAGAGGCAGTCTTATTGAATGTGATTAGTATAAAATATAGGGAAAACCCTTGAACTGAATAATGCAAAAGGATTCACTGGGCATCAGTGTCAGCAACACCATGGAACTGATTATTCAAGATTCAAAAACTTTATTGTCATTCTAACCGTACATCAGCTCTGCAGGGCAGAATGAGACAGCATTTCCCAGGAGCAGTGCAATCATAACATAACAAACGCAACACTAAATAATAAACATAACAATAAATAGTAAAACACAACAGCCACATATCAGTTAAAATCAAGTTATAAGTGTCCAGTGCAAGTTGTGTCCAAAGCAGAGTCAGGTAGAGCAGCTATTTAGCAGTTTGACTGCCTGTGGGAGGAAGCTGTTTAGTAGTCTTGTGGTTTTAGTTTTGATGCTCCTGTAACGTTTGCCTGATGGCAGAAGAACAAACAGTTCATGGAGAGGGTGTGAGAGGTCTTTAATGATGTACTGTGTCTTCTGGAGCCATCGACTCTGAAAGAGGTCTTGGACAGAAGGTAGGGAGACCCCAATAACCTTCTCTGCTCCCCTAACCACCCTCTGCAAGGCTTTTTTGTTGGCAGCACTGCAGCTGGAGTACCAGGTTGTGATGCAAAAGGAGGAAGAAACCAGAGCCAGTCCTCATTGGGGGATCAGAGGAAGGAGACAGTCAGCAACCTTAAATTCCTCGGTGTTATCATTTTAGAGGACCTGATCTGCACCCAGCATGAAAGTGCATTTATGAAGAAAGCATGGCAGCTCCTCTACCCTTTATATATTTGCGAAGATTCAGCATGGCATCTAAAACTTTGACAGACTTGTATAGTTATGTGGAGGAAAGTATATTGACTGGTTGCATCATTGATTGGTATGGACACCAATGCCCTTGAATGGAAAATCCTACAGAAAATAGTGAATATGGCCCAGTTTATCATGGGTAAAGCTCTCCCCACCATTGAGCACATCTATACAGAGCGTTGTCCCAGGAAAGCAGCATTCGTCATCAGAGACCCCCACTATCTATGTCATGCTTTTTTTCACTGCTGCCATCAGGACTCATGCCATCAGGTTATGGAACAGTTATTACCCCTCAGTCATCAGGCTCTTAACCCAGAGGGGATAATTTCACTTAACTTCACTTGACCCATCACTGAACAGTTCCCACAGCCTATGGACTCATTTTCAAAGACTCTTCATCTCATGTTCTTGATATTTATTGCTTATCTATATTTTTTTTCCTTTTTGTATTTGCACAGTTTATTGTCTTTTGCACACTTGTTGTCCAACCTGTTGGTATGGTCTTTCATTGATTCTATAATGGCTATTATCCTATGGATATATTGAGTATGCCCACAAGGAAAATTATCTTAGTGTTGTATATATGTACTTTGATAATAAATTTACCTTGAACTTTGAATAGTTTCTGGAGTGTCAAAGGATTTGTGAATATTTTAAAGTAGTTTGGTTCGGCTAATTCATTTTTGTTTGCATTGTGGGCTTTTAGTCATTAAATTAAACGTCCTTGACTTTTCTTTCTGGAAAGGTAAAAGCTGTGGTTGTGAAAATGAAGGCTTGAAGGGACAACACGTAGAAGAACGTTCACCTGAAGAGGTG
The DNA here is from genome assembly GCF_048418815.1 of Hemitrygon akajei. Taxonomy (NCBI): domain Eukaryota; kingdom Metazoa; phylum Chordata; class Chondrichthyes; order Myliobatiformes; family Dasyatidae; genus Hemitrygon; species Hemitrygon akajei. The sequence goes on from NC_133127.1 coordinate 29,072,505, forward strand.
GCAAAACATCTAAAGCAGAAAGACCATGAGGTGCATGCCAAAGTTGTAGGTAAATAAATCACTTTAAAATTTCAGCTAATGCCCTTGTATGTCCATCCTTATGTGTTGGTGGTCTGCCAGCATTGCTTAATGATTTATTTTAACCTTCACCCATCTGTGGCAGCTTGTACAGCACTGGGGTTCTATAATTTCTTGCAGATTGTTGTTAATTACTTCAAATAAATGAAGAAAAGCTTGTTTCATATTGAATATTTCAGTGTGCTTCAGAGCCATTGAAGTGTTTTTAGAGTTACAATGCAGGAAACATATGGCAATTTGGGTACTGCATGTACCACAATGATCAATGTGACCTGATAATGCATCTTAAATGGACGTATTAGTTGATATTAGTTGTCAGTATTTGTTTGTATGTAGGTTTTCATTGATTGTGTTGTATTTCTCTGTTCTCCTGTGGATGAAAACCAATCTTAAGCTTGTATATGGTGATATATACAGTTACAAGAAAAAGTTTGTGAACCCTTTGCAATTATCTCCTTTTCTGTATTAATTACTCATAAAATCCGATCTTCATCTAAGTGTCAATGATACATAAACACAATCTGCCTGAACTAATAACACATGAACAATTGTACTTCTTGTCAATACTGAGTACACCATTTAAACAATCTCAGTCTAGGTATAAAAAAAAGTATGTGAATCTCTGGGGTAATGCTTTCTACAAAATCTATTTGGAGTCAGGTGTTTCAATCAATGAAATGAGATTGGGGTTGTAGAGGTGCTCTGCACTGCATACGTAAAAAAAAAAAAACCACACACACCATGTCAGGTTACTGACAGATCTTGCTCTTCTCAAGAAACATCTGTTTATGTGCACCATACCTCGATCAAAACAACTTTTGGAGGATCTTAAGAGAAGAATTGTGGAGATGTATGAAGCTGGAAAAGGCTACAAAAGCTTTTCTAAAGATCTGAGTGTTCATTACTCCACAGTAAGAAATTGTCTACACATGGTACTGTTGCTTTTCTCTCGAGGAGTGGACGTTCTACAAAGATCACACCAAGAGCATAATGTGCAATGCTGAAGGGGGTGAAAAAGATCCCAAAAATCTCAAACTTGCTAAGGTCTCTGGTCATGTGTTGACTATCAGAAAAACACTGAACAAGAATGGAGTTCATGTAAGGACACCACGGAGTAAACCACTGTTCTCCCAAAAAAAACACTGTTGCACATCTCAAGTTTGCAAAAGACCAGCTGAACTGAAAAGACCAACTGAACTGAACTTTTTGGGAGAAATACACACCACTACGTTTGGAGGAAAAGGAGCACTGAACACCAACGCCAAAACCTCCTCCCAATTGTGAAGAATAGTGGAAGGAGCATCATGGTTTGGGGCTGCTTTGCTGCCTCGGGGTCTAGACAGCTTGCACTCGTTGAGGGAACAACAAATTCAAAATGGAGTCAAGACAATTTACAGAAGAATGTTCGTCACCTGAAGCTTAATAGAAGTTGGGTGATGCATCAAGACAATGATCCGAGACAGAAGAGGAAATCAACAACAGAATGGTTTAAAAAGAAGAAAATTCATGTTTTGGAATGGTCAAGTCAGAATCCCGACCTTAACCCAATTGAGATGCTGTGGGTAAGAGGCCTGTTCATTCGAGGTATCCCAGAAATATTGATGAACTGAAACAGTTTTGTATGGAGGAATGGTCTAAAATTCCTCCTTGTCACTGTGGAAATCTGTTCAGCAGCTACAGGAAATGTTTGGTGGAGGTTATTGCTACTAAAGGAGGTTCTACCTTTTATTAAATACAAGGGTTCACGTAGTATTTCCAGCTTGGACTGTGAAAGATTAAACAATGTGTTCAATAAACACATGAAAAGTACAGTTGTTTTTGTGTTACTAGTTTAGGCAGAATGTGTTTGTTTATTAGATGATCAGACCACATTTTGAGTAATTAATGCAAAAAAACAGGTAATTGCAAAGGGTTCACAAATTTTTTCTTGCAACTGTATGTACTTTGTTACTAAATTTACTTTGAACTTTGATATTTGACAGAACACAGAGGAACTGCTTTGTTATACTTTGAAATTATACCATGTAATTCTGTCTTTTTTGTTTAAACTTCCAGCCTTGAGGGCAGAGTTTGGTGTAATGCCAGCGCTTTTAAAATTATTACTATAGATTGCAAATTTGTTGTTCATCTCTTATTATGCAAAGGGATTGGGAAAATTAGGGTGGTGTCGGATTGCAAGAGAGGGAGTTTGTTGAATGCTTACGGGCAGCTTGAGCTTGCTAGGGGAAAGGCTATCTTAGATTAGGTGTTGCGTAATAACCCAGATCTTATTAGGAAGATTAATGTAAAGGAGGCAGTGATCATATGATTGAATTCATACTGCAATTTGAGAGGGAGAAGCATAAGTCGTGTATCAATATTGTAATGGAACAAAGGGAATTACAGAGGTATGAGAGAAGAGCTTGCCTAGGTGGATTGGAGGAGGATACTAGTGGGGATGACGGTAGAGTAGAGATGGCTGACGTTTCTCGGAATAGGTCACAAGATGCAGGTTAGATAAGTTGCAAAGGAGTTGTTTTCAAATGGCAGGAGTAGGCAACTGTGGCTGACAAGGGATTTTAGGGACTGCATAAAAGCCAAGGAAAGGGCATATAAGGTAGCAAAAATGAGTGTGAAGTTGGATAATTGGGAAGCTTTTAACATCCAACAAAAGGCAACTTAAAAAAAAACTATAAGAAGGGAAAAGATGAAATATGAGGGCAACTAGCCAATGGTATACAGCAGGATACTAAAAGATTTTTCAGTTATATAAAGGATAAAAGGGAGGTGAGAGTTGATATTGGTCCGCTGGAAAATGATGCTGTTGAGGTAGTAATGGGGGACAAAGAGATGGCAGATGAACTTAATGGTACTTTGCATCAATTTTCACTGTGGAAGACACTAGCAGTGTGCTAGAGGTCTGTGAGTGTCAGGGAGCAGGAGTGAGTGCCATTGCTATTACAGAGGAAAAAGTGCTAGGCAAACTGAAAGCTCTTAAGCTGGATAAGTCACCTGGACCAGATGGACTACATTCCAGAGTCCCAAGAAGGGTTGCTGAAGAGACATGGTCTTTCAAGAATCACTTGATTCTGGTATGGTCTTGGAAGACTGGAAGATTGCAAATGTCACTCCACTCTTTAAGCAGGGAGGAAGGCAAAAGAAAGGAAATTATAGGCTAGGTAGCCTAACCTCAGTGGCTGGGAAAGTGTTTTAGTCTATTATTCAGGATGAAGTTTTGGGCTACTTGGAGACTAATGATAAAATAAATCAAAGTCAGCTTGATTTTTGTAAAGGGAAATCTTGCCTGACAAATCCGTTAAAGAGTACTTCAAATAAGTAACAAACAGGGAGGACGAAGAAGAGGTAGTGGATGTCATTTATTTGAATTTTCAGAAGGCATTTGATAAGGTGCCTCCCATGAGGATGCTTAACGAGATAAAATCCTATGGAGTTACTGGAAGGATACTGGCATAGCTGCAGGAATGGCTGACAGGCAGGAGGTAGTGAGTTGGAAAAAGGGGTCTTTTTCTGGTTGGCTGCCAGTGACTAGTGGTATTCCTCAGGGGTCAGTATTGGGACCGCTACTTTTCACATTGTTTGTCAATGTTTTGGGTAACGGAGTAATGGCTTTGTGGCAAAGTTTGCAGATGAAAAGAAGATAGGTGGAGGGGGGTAGTGTTGAGGAAGCAATGTGATTGTAACAGGACTTAGACAAATTGGAAGAATAGGCAAAAAAGTAGCAGATGGAATACAGTTTTGGGAAATGTATGATAATGCATTTTGGTAAAGAAACAATAGTGCAGACTATTATCTACAAACCCCATTTCCAGAAAAGTTGGGATTTTTTCCAAAATGCAATAAAAACAAAAATCTGTGATATGTTAATTCACGTGAACCTTTATTTAACTGACAAAAGTACAAAGAAAAGATTTTCAATAGTTTTACTGACCAACTTAATTGTATTTTGTAAATATACACAAATTTAGAATTTGATGGCTGCAACACACTCAACAAAAGTTGGGACAGAGGCATGTTTACCATTGTGTTACATCACCTTTCCTTTTAATAACACTTTAATGTTTTGGAACTGAGGATACTAATTGTAGTAGATTTGCAATTGGAAATTTTGTCCATTCTTGCTTGATATAAGACTTCAGCTGCTCAGCAGTCCGTGGTCTCCGTTGTCTGATTCTCCTCTTCCTGATGCGCCATACATTTTCAATAGGAGATAGATCTGGACTGGCAGCAGGCCAGTCAAGCATACGCACTCTGTCTACAAAGACACGCTATTGTAGCCCGTGCAGAATGTGGTCTGGCATTGTCCTTCTGAAATAAGCATGGACGTCCCGGGAAGAGACGTCGCCTTGATGGCAACATATGTCTCTCTAATATCCTAATATACGCCTCAGAGTCAATGGTACCTTCACATACATGCAACTCACCCATGCCGTGGGCACTGATGCACCCCCATACCATCACAGATGCTGGCTTTTGCACCTTTCACTGATAACAATCAGGATGGTCGTTTTCATCTTTGGCACGGAGAACTCAATGCCCGTTTTTTCCGAAAACTAGCTGAAATGTGGACTCATCTGACTACAGCACATGGTTCCACAGTCTTTCGGTCCATCTGAGATGAGCTCGGGCCCAGAGAACTCGCCGGCGTTTCTGCATAGAATTGATGTATGGCTTCCTCCTTGTGTAATACAGTTTCAAGTTGCATTTCTGGATGCAGCGACGGACTGTGTTTAGTGACAATGGTTTTCCGAAGTATTCCCAAGCCCAGGTGGCTATAATTGTCACAGTAGCACGACGGTTTCTTAGGCAGTGCCGCCTGAGGGCTCGAAGTTCACGCGCATGCAACAGTGGTTTCCGACCTTGCCCTTTACGCACTGAGATGTCTCTGAATTCTCTGAATCTTTTCACAATATTATGTACTGTAGATGTTGAAAGACCTAAGTTCTCTGCACTCTTGTGTTGGGAAATGTTCCTTTTGAACTGACTAACAATTCTCTCATGAATTTTGGCACAAAGGGGTGAGCCACGACCCATCCTTGCAGAGACTGAGCCTTTGATGGACGCTACTTTTATACCCAGTCATGATACCTCACCTGCTACCAATTAGCCTGCTTAGTGTGGAGTCTACCAAACCGGTGTTACTTGAATATTCTGTGCACTTTTCAATCTTATTTTAACTCTGTCCCAACTTTTGTTGAGTGTGTTGCAGCCATCAAATTCTGAACTTGTGTATATTTACAAAATACAATTAAGTTGGTCAGTAGAACTATTGAAAATCTTTTCTTTGTACTTTTGTCAGTTAAATAAAGGTTCATGTGAATTAACATATCACAGATTTTTGTTTTTATTGCATTTTGGAAAATATCCCAACTTTTCTGGAAATGGGGTTTGTAAATGCGGAGAAGGTTCAAACATCAGAGGTGCAGAGGGACTTGGGCATGGAAAACTCCCAGAAGGTTTATTCACAGGTTGAGTCTGTGATAAAGAAGGCAAATGCATTTATTTCCAGGGAAATAGGATATAAAAGCAAGGAGATAATGCTGAAGCTTTAGAATACACGAGTCAGACCGCACTTGGAGTATTGTTAACAGTTTTGGTCCGGTATCTTAGAAAGGATGTTTTGTCATTGGGAAGAGTTCAGAGGAGGTCCATGAGGCTGATTCTGGGAATGGAGGGGTTAAAATATGAGGAGCATTAGGCAGCTTTGGGCCTGTGCTCACGGGAATTTAGAAAAATGCAGGGGAATCTCATTGAAACCTACTGAATGTTGAAAGGACTAGATAAGGGTGGATGTGGAGAGGATATGGGGGTATCCAGAACTAGAGGGCACAGCCCTTAAAAATTGAAGGGCGGCCTAAAAGTAAATGTGGAATGCTTTGCCATAGACCAGTGGTTCCCAACCTTTTCTATGCCCCACACCCCTAGGACATGTTTGATTAATATTCGCACCCCGTACAAAAGTAATATCACATTTGAAGATGAAGAAGTCTAATTTCTAATTTTTGAACCACAAATTGAACCGCATACAATATTGTGGGTGAACAAATTGAACTTAAAAAAATAAGCTTTTAACTCAGTGCATAAAATGCAAATATAAATTGTAAACAGTAAAATCAATCCCAATTGTGAACATAAAATTCAGTGACTTCTTTGCTCCTGCTTCTTATTCATGATTTTGTCAAAACGTGGAACTTTCTTGCTGACTGCGATCCGTAGGTCTGCCTGTGGATTCAGGCGATTCCTAGATTTTGTCTTGATTGACAAAAGAGAACTGAATCCAGATTCACACAAGTATGTTGTTGCAAATGGAATGAGGACATGGAGTGCTTTTCCACCAAGGCTTGGGAACATATCCAGTGCTGCACACCAAAACTCCTCCAAAGTCTTGCTTTCAAATTGCATTTCAAGAGCTCGATTTGTCCGCAAATCAATAAGATCTTCCTTCAGCTCTTCATCATCTGACATTTTCTCCAAATTGTAGGAATATGGATTCATGATTCATTCTTCTGAAATCTTCAGGTCTCTAGCAGCAAAATATCCATCAAACGATTCTGACAGCATTTCCAAATGAGCCACAATTTCTTCACACACAGTAGGAGTTATGAATCCAGCATCATTAACCATCTCTTCTAGTGAAGGAAAATTTGAGAGACTCCCTCTTTCAATCCTTCAACACCAAAGACGTAACTTTTCTTTGAAGGCATTCAACTTTTCACAAGCCTTCAATATGTTTGTCCCTCTTCCTTGAAGAGAAACACTTAGGTCATTCATATGAGTGAAAATGTCAGCTAAGTAAACCAGCATTTGGGCGAATTCTTGTGATTCTATTGCCCCAACCAGATCACATTCACACTCCTCCAGAAAATCTTTGATTTCTTTCCGCAGTTCAAAGAAGCGGGTTAAAGCTTGTCGTGGTGACAATCAACAGACTTCTGTGTGGAAAAGCAAAACTGAATGCTCACTTCCCAGATCCTCACAAAATGATTTGAAGATGCGATGGTTCAAAGCACATCCCCTGATCCAGTTGATGATCTTCACACAGTTATCAAGGACTTTCTTCAAATTTGGAGGCAATGTTTTTGATGCCAAAGCATGCCGATGAAGAAAACAGTGGGTAACTTGCAAGTCTGGAATCTCCTTTTTCATCAATGCAGAAATGCTAGATTTATTTCCAAGCATTGCAGGTGCCCCATCAGTGCACACAGAACCAATGACTTTGATATCTAAATCATGTTTGGCAAAGAAGTCTTTCACTAGCTGCCTTACATCCTTTGCAGTTGTGTTTGTTTTAAGATCTTTACAAAACAGGAGATCTTCCTTCACAGCACCATCATTGACGTACCTCACTAATGTGATGAGTTGACTACAACTGGAGACATCAGTTGACTCATCCAACTGAATAGAGATTTTAAGAGGACTAGCTCTGACATCTGAGAGGACTTGGTCCAAAATATCTTCACTCAAATCACTGATTCAGTTGTGAATGACATTATTAGATAGGGACACCTGTACAAATTTTTTTCTTGCTTCTTTGCCCAGGATAATTGTTGCCATTTCCAGTGCACGTGGCTTGATGAGATCTTCCGCAATTGTATGGGGCTTCTTGGATTTGGCCACTTTATATGCCACTTGGTATGAAGCAAGAAGTAGTGGTTTTTCAACAGAAATGAAACCTAATTTTGGAAGAGTTCCTTGTGAATCAAAACAAGCTCTTTTGATTTTCAATGACCCAACATCATGTCCTTCAACATCAGCTCTGCAATGCTTGTTCTTGAAGTGCTCTTGAAGCTTGGATGGCTTCAGATTTGAGTTGGAAAACACAATGCTACAAAGAATGTATTGGGGTTTTTGCAAGCCATCATTTCCTGTTGTGCAAGTGAAACCAAAGCACATAGTCATCATTCCATTTCCTTCTTTTAGACATGATGAAGGGTTAAGGGTAAAGAGAAAAATATGAGCTAATATTCTATCTGACTAAGTCAGGGATGACCGTTTTACTCAACCAGACATGCCTATAGCAAAGTATCGCAAGAAATACGCTTTCGAATATTTCGATATTATCTGCGGTTACGCCAAGATAAATCGTCAGGTGGAAATGCTATGGGGACACGATGCGACTTATTAGACTACTCTTCACTGAATTTACACACCTATTTCCAATGATTACCGGAAATATGAACTCCTATCACACGATTCGAAGTCCTCGGTGCTAAACTTGATACCTCAACTAACACAATTCAAAATGATCAATGATTCAAGAAAAAAACCTTTGAAATTCAAAAACTTCTTTAACGCATTGAGACAAATACGAATGAATGACTTCAGCTGCTTTTTATCAAGATGCGGCTTTTTAAAATTTTATAATTGAATTATTTACCTACTGTTTGCAGGTTTGGTTTTAGCATGAAGACGTTACTCGAAGGTTGATTGGGGATGTATAAAGATGGTTTTTAACTCTGAGATGTAACCTAGCTAACATTGATGAGACTCCTCAACTCTGAGGTGTAACTCCCAGGTAACACTGATGAGAATCCTCAACGCTAACTCGGGCAGCGGGAGACTGGAGTGTGCTTGGGACAAACATTACTACCACTTCTCAAGGCACACTGGCAGCTGGCTGAATGATGACTCGTGACTCATCACTCAAGGACGCAAGCCACTCTTTGTCGCACCCCCTGAAATTCTATCTCGCACCCCTGGTTGGGAACCCCTGCCGAAGACTGTGGTGGAGACCAAGTCTGGGTATATTTAAGGCAGAAGTTGTTAGTTTCCTGATAGGTCAGGGCATCAAAGGATATGGCAGGAAGGCATGTGTTTGGGGTTGAGTAGGATCCAGGATCAGCCATTATGAAATGGCGGAGCAGACTCAATGGGCTGAATGGCCTAATTCTTCTCCCATGTCTTATGGTCGTATTCCAGCTTTGCAAGAATGACAAATTATCAAATTTATGGTTGTCTATAATTCATTTGGTACTAAAATAAAGTTTGAAATATAGAAGTGTTCTTCATTTATGATATAGAGTGTTCAAAACTTTATCTGCAATCTTGGGAAGCTGAAGTTGGTGTTTCCCTCCTGGATGTATTTTGGCAGAGGGAATCTGAGTGTCAGTGAGGACATGACACTCATGATTCAGATCTATGAGTGTCAGTGAGGATATATTATGATTCAGTGTGATTTAGCATAGTTACAATATTGCAAATAGTCTTCAAAGGTTTAGTTGACTAATTGCCACCTGATTTTTTTTTTTGTGCCTATACAGCTTCACTAAATATCTGATATTGCTGACTTTCTTGGGACAATGTTTTTTATTTGAAGAATATGAAATGTAAAACTGTTGTAAATGTTCACCAAAATATACATTATTTTTATGTAGCAATAACTTCAACTTTGGAGGATGCTCTTGGCAAAAGTGCTCAACTAACACTCCAGGCAGTTGAAGCTCAGGATTCAGCAGTTAAAGCCATTACCTCTCATGCTAAGAGACTGAAAGAAGCCATGGATGATTCTGAGGTAAAACTTAATGTAGGAAAAAACCCAAATTAATTAATTGTTAGCAAATTCTTTTAATAACTCCTTTCCCTCATGACACTCTTTGAACCACACATTCCATTTTAATCCATTCAAATCCATGCCAGTTTGCAAGTACCTCCAGTAATAACTCTTAAGTCGTGACCCCCGCGTTAGTGTGTTTTAATTTATTTTAGTTGTTACAGTCTTTTGCTAGAACTTTATTCCTAGTTCAGCTTATGTTCTTGGTTACTGTGTGTGCCATGGTACTAGTGTCCCCTTACAAATTCATCTCCAGTCCTATGGATATGTTCTTTTTACTTTGGTACAGCACAGGAAATTGGATATGGATGCAGAGAACCCCCTCCCCCATTATTTTTGACATTTTCTGTATCTTCTGGTTCAAACAGATAATAAATATATTGCCCTCTGCATCCAGAAGAAATCTGCTTTATTTTTAAACTGTGCCCAAATGTAAAAAGCAGATCAAGCTCAGGGTATACAGTTGTAGAACACTGAGTTCTGACATTTCCTGATGATAAAAATTATTTTAAAACAATAATTAAAATGGAATTTATACACTTTTGTCCAAAATCTCTAGGATAACCTTTTTAAAACTAAGTTGCATCTGCGTTCTTGATGAATTTCTTCTGCATTTGTACATCCAAGGACCAGCAATGAACAATTTATATTCAGTATTGTCAGCAACAGACTAGTATCTGCTGCTATGTTACATCCCAGGTGTTCGGGATTAAAATCATTTGTCAATTGGTTCCATTTTCTTTCCAATTTTAAATATAAAGATATTTTGTTCAATATCTTTCATATCCTGGGTGTTCCTATGCACTTTTTACCCATTGTGTTAAGCATTGGAAGGAGTTGCTGCAAGTAAATTTATACAGCATAATTCCATAAGATGGATTCAGTTCATCTGTTTAGTCAAGAAACCAAGGGTAATGTTCTATTCTAGATTTACTATGTTATTGTGCAGTAAGTTCCATTTTATAGAGATTAAATTCTTCCTTGCCAGCATTCTGCAGACCGAAAGTCAGAACAATGGCGAGCTTTGGAAGATGCACTAAGCACTCGTAACAAGGTTGTAGACAGTGCAGCTGAAGCACTGGCAAAGGCCAGGTAAGTTTCCTTACTTGTTTGTTCTTAATGTTTACATGGTTAAGATCTATCCTAGCATCAAGGACGGAATACTTTGGTGACAACTCTTTGCACTGGAATGCCCTCAAATAGGTTCTTCCCTTTTTTTTGCAACCGTTGAGCTAGAAACCATTCCTAGCATAGTTTGCAATGCAAAGAAGAAAGACCGAAGCAAAACTGGGAAGGGGAAGGAACTAAGGTACACGTTCTCCATGCTCTCAAACCAGGGCATGAACATTGAGGGTGAAGCTTGTACTGTTTATAGCCATCTACTGCCAGAAGTAGGCAGCCAGTGGTGTAGTGGCATCAGCACCAGTCTTGGTGGTGAATAGTCCTGAGTTTGAATCCAGCGTCAGTCACCTTGGTTCCATCTGCACAGTATCAAGGAAGTTTGAGACTATTGAATATGGCAAGATCTGTAGAATTTGGCAGTGAAGCTGAAAATATTTGCTCTGGAGCCAGCTACAGCTCTGCTCAAACAACATTATTATCTACTGTTACGTACCCCGTAACTGGGTCACTTACCAGCAAAGATAGAGAGGTCCGTTGAAGTCTGATGGTACTATTTTTAAAAGTCTTTATTGATAAAGGGGCACAAAAATAAGATTAATACAAAGATTCAGATTATATACGTCGCCAATACTCAATCTAAAAGCGCGGGTATAATAATAATAATAAGAAATAGCTCTATCGTTGTCTAGGGGATACTGTATTGTCCGATGGAAAAATAAAAGTCACTGTCATTCAAGCTGCAGCTCTTTGGGTTTAAGAGAGACGGTTTTAAACTTGCCCGGGTCTTTTATGATGCCAGTCCGTTGAGTCGGGGGAGCTGGTTCCCCGTTGTTAGTTCAAAGCCGTTTTCCGTGGTACCAGCCACCAGTCCCAGGCAATGGAACTGAACGCACGTGGCTTCCTTCAAATGGCTTCCCGCTATTATGGGATTGTTAGCGTTTCTTCTGGTGCGTCTGAGGGGCTGTTCCTACAGCCCCTCTTTTATCCTGACTCGCAGGGTCGTAGATGTCAATCAGGTTAGGGATGATGCAATCTCTCTCTCAACCAGCCCCCTTTGCCCGAGGGTGTGCACGTAGCATAGTCCCCAATCCACAAACATTGTCTCCAGGAGACAATGGCCATGTCTCGTAGTTTTATATCGCCAGGGAACGAGGCATTTTGCACGTCTCTCTCTCATTTCCTGGGTCCCCTGACCCAACCCAATAGTGATCTTGTGATTCTCACAAAGGAGGGAGCTGCAGGCATAACACTACCTAATACTGTGGAAAATCACCTGGCAATTATCTAAACTGGCCATTTTTGCCCCATTATAATTCTACTTCAACAAACGTGGATGGTTTAATTAATCAGGTATTACTTCCTCAAAAATAACCTGTTTACTGCTGCTTAGTTTGGTCAAATAAAGATAAATTAACTCTGATTTATTATAGTCTTGACACAATCATGGCACTTCAATTGATGGACTCCACATTCACCATCCCTAACATTCATTCTCTACGCCTCCATGTTTGTGGTATTTACCATTCACAAAATAAACTTGGAACAATAGGGTAATGTGCCAGACTTCTGTGGAGGTGCCAGTTGAGAGCAGATCTTTCTGTAGTTTAAGAAACTGTTTCTAAGGCTGCAATACAGTTTTATTTTCCCCCTGGAGATGTGTTGTCTCAAGATCAATATCTTCTGGGCTTAGTGCATTATTGGAACAGTTCTGAATGCCTGGTTCAACAAAGTTTCATACAAGGAGCTAACATAAGACTGGTATTTTGTAATGTAACTGTTGGATCCTCTGCTGAAATGGCGTGAACAGTAACAATTGGTTTGTGCAATAAAATGACTGAGAAAGCCTATCTTTCTTGGTATATGCAGATTTGCAAAGTGTTTACGCACGTGTATGACTAACTTTTGTTTTGTCTCCTTATTTTTTTTAAAGGGAAGAATTGAAAAATCTTCGGAATACAATTGAAGAAGCTAAAGAGGCTCAGATCCCTGATGTTAGACCACAGCTTCTAGCTGCAGAAAAAAATCTTAACAACATGGCAGTAGATCTGGATAATGTAGTAAAGAAGGTAATCAGCAGCTTTTAATTTTGTAAAACTCCCTTCCTCTTTTTTTAAAAAAAAATTAGATGCAGCAACAAGGACAAGACAATTTGATTCGATATCCTCTTTCGTCAACTTGCCAAATTGTCTGTTCCTCTGTTAACTTGACGAGGTATCAATGGGGTTTTGGTATTAAAAGATGATGGCCAGGCTAGCAGGAATAGAGGTCCTGTCTAGATTCTCTTTCCTTTTGTATTAATACTCAATTATTTTGGTAGTCCAGTTGCAATTGATTTAAAAAGTGACCAAGTTTGTAATGAAAGTAGGAGTGATGATCCATTTGTAATTAATGCTTTACTTTCCTTGAATCATCTTGCTCTTTCTCTTAATGTTTATGTTACTCATTAAACAGTCCTTTGAGAGAAGTTCTTAATGGGTAATATTTGGATTCTAGACATCAATTTTTCCATCTAATGGTTTACACATCTGCTTTTGAGCCAAATATAAATTATCATATGCCATTTTCTGTGTGCGCGCACGTGCACCTGTGTTCTAAGTGATGTGAACTAGGCATTACTTGAGTATTCTTCATTGCTAAAACTAACTTTTTTTTCACCTTTCAAAAACAGAATCCTTTTCTAGTGTAGAGACAATGTCATGAGTAGTGAATACTATCTTGCTATTGTTTCTCAGTGAGTCACTTAACTCATTGTTATTAACTTTCCTCCATGACTGTATTCTTTCTGGGTTTATACAGCCTTTTCCTACCTATGCTTTGTCACCATTTGTAATCCCATATACATATGTCCAGTCCCCTACACATACCCTGATATTGGGTGGAGGCATAAAGTGTATCCTGATGCCTCTTTGCTCCTTTCTGTACAGAGACTTGAACCAATTCCCCTACATAACTTTATCTGGCTGAACTTGTCTTTACATTGAGTAAACTCTCCTGTGATCATCCCCACTCCCCAAATACAGGATGTAGCTATAGGAACCTGTGAAGGTCCAAACTATGCCTGTCTCTTTATAACCACATAACAATTAAGAGCACGGAAATAGGCCATCTCGGCCCTTCTAGTCTGTGCCGAACGCTTACTCTCATCTAGTCCCACCTACCTGCACTCAGGCCATAACCCTCCATTCCTTTCCTGTCCATATACCTATCCAATTTTTTTTTTTAAATGACAATATCGAACCTGCCTCTACCACTTCTACTGGAAGCTTGTTCCACACAGCTACCACTCTCTGAGTAAAGAAGTTCCCCCTTGTGTTACCCCTAAACTTTTGCCCCCTAACTCTTAACTCGTGTCCTCTTGTTTGAATCTTCCCTACTCTCAATGGAAAAAGCCTATCCACGTCAACTCTATCTATCCCCCTCATATTTTATGTGGTTAAAACATGAAATCTGTTCACAAATGCCAGATGATATACTTGGTTATTTTTGCACCAGGAATCCAGGACTTAAAAGCTGCTAAATTGAATTAATTTGTTGATATTCTGACTATTTAATTTCCCCATTTTCTGCAGCAGCTTTCTTTTGGATTGCATTGCTCTGCACTTCATATAATCTGATATCCCTGTTGCATTTTTTTCTCTTCTTTTACTAAGGTTGAGGCAGCTCAGTCAGAAGCCAAAATAGTTGTTCAATACAGTGAACTGGTGGCTATGGCCAGGGATGAGTTCAGGAAAGAACTGGAAAGCATCACTCCAGAGGTACAAACTGGCTGGAAAAATCTCAGTAAGTATATGATTATTGTTCCTTCAGTCCAGAGGAAATAGATGCAGCTTGTTCAGTCTCTTCTTTTAACTCAAGCCTCCAGACAATGTCCTGATGAGTCTTTTCTACACTCTCTAGTTTAATCATGTCTTCTAAAGTGAATCATTATTGCTTCACAGCAAATGGGAGGAGAGGTTTTGTTTCGATATTTTTAATGTATCTGTAAAGGTAATAGTGAGAAGATCGCTGAATTGTAATATGGGCAAAAGCCCATAATTTATATGGAGGATTATACTGTATGCATAGACAAATGAAAGGAAGTAGCTGAATGTTACTGGTATTTTATACAAAGACAGGCCATAAATGGGATAGTGCTGGTAAAAAGTAGGATCTTGGATGACAATTGTATTTCATAAGGATGATTGAAATAGAAATGTGTATATCAGTTTCCAGAAACTTGGTTGAACAAATACAGCTTAAAAAGGGATGAAACAAAAGCAAAGTGCTGGAAGTGCTCTGCTGATCAGGAGGCATCTGTGTAGGGAGACTGCTGAAGGTTTGTGTTGATGCTCTTTTATCAGAACAAGGAAAAATTGATGTGGATTTAGTTTCAAAGAAGGGTATGGGGATTGGAAGACTGAGACCAAGAGTGATTGAATGATAAATTTTGGTGATGCTGACAGGTAGGATGGTGAAGGCTTGTTAAAAGCAGCTGCAAATGTAAGACCATAAGATACAGGAGCAGAATTAGGCTATTTGGCCCATCGAGTCTGCTCTACCATTTCATCATGGCTGATCCAGTTTTCCTCTTGTTTCCAATATTCTGCCTTCTCCCCATATCCATTCGTGCCCTGACCAATCAAGAATCTTATCAACCCCTGCCTTGAATATACATAAAGACTTGGCCTCCACAGCTACTTGTGGCAAAGAATTCCACAGATTCACCACTCTCTGGCTAAAGAAATTCCTCCTCATCTCCGTTCTGAAAGGACACCCCTCTATTCTGAGACTATGTCCTCTGGTCTTGGGCTCTCCTGTCAGAGGAAACATCCTCTTCATATCCACTCTATCAAAGCCTTTCACGATTTGATAGGTTTTAATGAGATCACCCCTCATTCTTCTGAATTTTAGTGAATACAGGCACAGAGCTGTCAAACGCCCTTCCTCACCAGACTCAACCTACAGATTAACCTTTAGGGAATCCTGAACAGGACTCTCAAGTCCCTTTACGCCTCAGTTTTTTGTATTTTCTCTCTGTTTAGGAAATAGTCAACCCTTTAATTTCTTCTGCCAAAGTGCATGACCATGCACTTCTCAACACTATTCCATTTGCCACTTCTACGCCCATTCTCCTAATCTGTCTTAAGCCCTTCTGTAGCCTCTCTACTTCCTCAAAACTACCTGCCCTTCCACCTGTCTTCATATCATCTGCAAGCTTGAAACAAAGCCATCAATTTTATCATCCAAATCATTGACATGCAAAATAAAAAAGAATTGGCCCCATCACAGACCCCTGTGGAACACCATTAGTCACTGACAGTCAACCAGCAAAGGCTCCCTTTATTCCCATTCTTTACCTACTGCCAATAAGCCACTGCTTTATCCATTCTAGAATATTTCCTGTAATACTATGGGCTCATAGCTTGTTAAACAGCAGCATGTGTGGCACCTTGTCAAATGCCTTCTGCAATTCCAAGTACACAACATCCACCATTTCCAACAGATTTTTCAGTCAAAATTTTCTCTTGGCTGACTCTGGCTTATTTTATCAACACACACAAAGTGCTGGAAAAACTCAGCAGGCCACTCAGCATCTATGGGAAAGAGTAAATGGTCGACGTTTTGGGCTGAATCCCTTCATCAGGTGATGATGGGTCTCAGCCTCAAATGTTGACTGTTTACTCTTTTCCTTGGACTTCCAGCATCTGCAGATTTTCTCTTGTTTGTGATTGACATGTGTCTCCAAGTATCCTGAAACCTCATACATAATAATTGACTCCAACATCTTCCCAACCACTGAGTTCAGACTAACTGGCCTATAGTTTCCTTTCCTTTTAAAGAGTGGAGTGACATTTCAATTTCTCAATCTTCCGAAACCACCTCAGAATGTAGCGATTCTTGAAAGATCATTACTAATACCTCCACGATCTCTTCACACCCTCCTTCAGAACCCTGGGGTGTACATAGTCTGGTCCAGATGACTTTTTCAGCTGTCCATTGATTTTCGATGATGACTGAGGCCTGGGCAAGGTTGTATGGAAGACCTGCAGTTGCTCATGCTGCAAGTCTCCCCTCTCAACGCTGCCGAAGTTGTCCAAGGGAAGGGCATTAGGACCCATACAACTTGGCACTGGTGTCATGGCAGAGCAATGTGTGGTTAAATGCCTTGCTTAAGGACACAACACGCTGCCTTAGCTAAGGCTTGAACCTTCAGATCACTAGACTGAGGCCTTATCCACTTGGCAACGTGCCAAGATGACTTATTTACCAGATGACTTATCTACCTTCAGACCTTTCATTTTCTCAATAACCTTCTCTCTAGTTATAACTTCACACACTTCATGCCCACCATATCACTAGTGTCTTTCATAGTGAAGACTGACAGAAAATACTTATTCAGTTCATCCACCATTTCATTGTCCCCCTTTACTACCTCTCCAACATCATTTTCCAGTGGTCCAATATCCACTATTGCCTCTCTTTTACACTTCCATGTACCTGAAGAAACATTTGGTATCATCTTTAATATCATTGGCTAGCTTACTTTCGTATTCCGTCTTGCCTTCTTAATGATATTTTTAGTTGTCTTCTGTTGGTTTTTAAAAGCTTTTCAATACTCTAACCTCTTATTAAATCTTGCTCTATTATGTGCCCTCTCTTTGTCTTCTCTTCCTTTAGAATACTACTTCCTCATTGGAATGTATATATCCTGTGCCTTCAAAATTGTTTGCAGGAATTCCAGCCATTGCTATTCTGCCGTCATTCCTGCTAGTGTTCTTTTCTAATCAATTTTGGCCAACTCCTCTCTCAAGCCTCAAATTCCCGTTACTCCACTGTAATACTGATATATCTGACTTTAACTTCTCAGATTTCAGGGTGAATTCGATCATATTATGATCACTTGCCTCTAAGGGCTCTTTTACTTTAAGCTCTCTATGATCAATTCCTGTGCACTGCACAACACCGATCCAGAATAGCTAATCCCCGAGTGGACTCAACTGCGAACTGTTCTTAAAAAGCCATCTTGTAGGCATTCTAGAATTTCCCCATCCTGGAATACAGCACCAACCTGAATTTCCCAATATACCTTCATATTGAAATCCCCCATAACTATTGTAGTATTGCTCTATTGGCATGCATTTTCTATTTCCTGTTGTAATTTGTAGGCCACATCCTTATTTATTACTGTTTGGGGGTCTCCGTAGCAACTCCCATCAGGGTCTTTTTCCCTTGCATTTCCTTAGCTCTATCTACAATGATTCAACATCTTCCGACTCTGCCACCTTTTTCTAATGATTTTATTTCACTTTATGAACAGAACAATGCCACCTCTGCCTGTCCTTCTGATGAACTGTGTATCCTTGCACATTAAGCTCCTAAGGATGGTAGAAAGAAAAGAATGAGAACTGAGAAAGGGAGGAATAGTGGAGTTAAGTTACAGAGCACTGCAGTTGCTAGATTCTGAAGTAAAAAAAATACTGGAAGTACTGAATATGATAGAAGATAGATGTGTTGGAAACTTGGATTTGTTGCTTTCGTTATAGATTCATGACGGAGTTTTGCACGTCTGATTCTGATTTTCTTCGGTGGCCTGGTGTAAAGTCACTGATCTGTTTCTTCCATCACACACTATGTCTGACTTATTGGGTACTTCCAATGATTTACCTTTTTTTTTAAAAAAAATTTTTTAGTGTCTGTAGTGTTTTTTTTTACTTGGTTAAACTGTGAGGAAAAGGTTAAGTACAGATTTAACAGATGTGTAGCCGCCAAGAATTGGCGTGGTCACTCTGGGGTGTGGAATGTTCAGAGAACAATGAACATATTTGGTCTGCAGAATATACGTAGGAGAGGGAGGAAGTAATTTTCATGACTGCTGTTGTAATTATGTACTAGTATTGTGTATCTAGCAGTATAAAAGTTGAAGAATGTTTGAAAGTTGCTGGGAATCAAATGATTCCTACACTATATTGTTCTTTAAGCCCCTTGTTTTTTTAAAAAAAGAACTGTAACAACGACAAAACATTCTTGCCTGAAAGCTCTCAGTAGTATTATGGGTATGTCTGAGAGTGCAACTAATTGTAAGATAATTTTGTCTTTGTCGTAACCTTGGGCCAGCTACTAGTCATTCGGGAAGGCAAATCTCGGAATAAGCTGGCATAGGGCATAAATACATCCTGAGAACACACATCTTTTTAGAATTGGAGTATATTGCATTTCGTGTTTTCATACTTCACTAGTGTACTTTCTTCATGTAAGTAAATTCGCTTTCTTTATACTGATCATGACTTTCAGAACAAGGTTGTGTATTTAGTTTATGCATGAAAGATTGAAAAGGAGAATCTCTGGATGTGTGAGTTGGCCAGCAACTGTGGAATGAGAAACGGTTGACATTTGAAGTTGATGACCGTGTGTGAAGGTCATATTAACTGCTCTTCTCTCCACTGATGATGCAGGGCGGTCCAGTATTTTTAGCATTTTCTTTTCATTTTAATTAGCTTTTTGTTTAGGTTTATTTCATATCTTATTTCTAGCAGTTTAGAAGTGAAGCATGGTAAAGGTAGTAACATTACACATTTTGAAAGTGAATGTGTCGCTGCTGTTCTCATTTCGACTGGAACAGTTTGTGTGACTACTTGTAGTGGTGCTGTTATCAACATGGAATAATTTTTCCCACCCTTTTCATTGCAGAAGTGGCTGATCTAGGTGAGACTGGCGAGTTTGTTTCAAGCTCTTCTGAAATCATTGAACTTCAGCTACATTCATTAGGCTGGGAGTTCCAACTCAGCAAATCAGGAGCTTTGAATTCCTTGTCACTGTAAATCAGGAAGTATTGTATTGCTCCATCTCTTCAGTCCTGTGACATTTAGGGAACTTATTGCAGCAAGTATTCTTACTTGAAATTATAAAATGCTGAAAAGAAGCTAGCCTGTGGCACAACTATACTTGTGCTTTTAGATTAAAGTGATCAAATATTGGGAAATTATTTTAGAAAGCTCAAACTCTATAATTTATGAAGGAAAAGCTGCTTATAGGGAACTGGAGCATTGCTGAAAACAGAACTGCCAGATTGTCAGTAGTGAGGTATAGAGGGTTCAAAAATTTAAGTATCATCTCAGTTTTCCATTTTGTTTAATGGATAAATTAATCGCAATATATTGAAGCAGAGGATCAAAGGATTCTTGCTGTGCTGAAACTTGTGATTTTTGGCAAGGCATCAGTTTAAGTTTACAGTGGATCCTGGGGTAGTGAAGACCAAATTGGATAGACTGTTGTGCTGGACAATTATATTGAAGCAACACACATAAAATGCTGGAGGAGCTCAGCAGGCCAGGCAGCCTCCATGGAAAAGAGTACAGTTGACGTTTCGGGCTGAAATTCTCCATAATTTTTAGTGCGTTGCTTAGATTTCCAGTATCTGCAGATTTTTTCTTGTTTGTAATTGCATTGAGGCATCACTCATGACCTTAATTAATGGAGTTTTTTCCCCACATTTAGGTATTAGCTATTGACTTTACTCTCTGCACTTAGATAAAGAATCACTATTTGGATCATCAACTCTATACCTCTGGGAGAGGTGGGATGTTGAAATAGGAAAGTGTGAGGTGTAAGTTGTTTGTACTGCTGGGATGAAAGGAGATCTTTCGATGCATTTTAAGGAACATGTTTTATTCTGTGGTTTTGGTCATAACTGGGAGCAGGTAGTAGGATGCTATCCTCCACTCAGTATTCCTTGAGGGAAATTATCCTGGTTTTATTGGAAGAGGTTGTTTGTTATACAGGAGGCTTGGTTTATTTTTGAGAATTAAATTGGTTGGTCATAAATTGATTCTGTTTTTCAGTTCAGTTCATTGTTGATACCATTTTATTGGGTGATACAGTGTGGTCATTAAAGCATAAGCCTTACAGAAATCTGACTTTATGCAAATTCTCCATAAAGAACTTTTCAAGATAGTAATGCTAGTTTCCAAAATGCAAACATTTTCAGGGCTTAATTGAATGGAGTAGCAGTTAATGAACTGGTCCTGGGTGGGGGGGGGGGGGGGTGGTGTGTGTGTGTATGTGTGTGGAAACTGTTTATATGTAACTTTCCCACAGTAATCAGATACCATTGTTTTTAAAAATGCAATTGCATATTTACTGGCTACTTAAGAGCTTTGCTTTGGAAACTAACAAGGCACTCTCTTCCATGATATTTTAAATATTTTAACAAACAGTGCAACATCAATTGACATGAAGACCATCGAAATTAGCCACTGAATGTGGGACATTCTAATTTTGTACCAATTGTAACTACGTGGGGGAAGACAATAAGGATATTGATCCTCATTGAAATTGTTTACTTCTGATCTACAGTAAAATTAGTTTATGGACAGTTCTCAGGAAGGGAACTCTGACATAATCCATGAACTGCTTGAACAAATGGAAAGGAAGAAAAGGAATTTCCTAACTCTGATGCTTTTATCTCAATTATCAGGATAGCGTTACTACCTCCAGAGTTACAGTGACATATGTTACCTGAGGCTATTTATATTTATTCTGCATTTTGTATGTACTTTCCTTAGCACACCTTTATACTCATTAAGCTTACACTCTAAGTCTAAAATACTTACAGTTTTAGAAGTATTTGTTAATTCATCAGATGAGCAACAGGAATTAAGTGTTTGGAGCACAAACTTTACATTTAATCATCTCCTGTGCAAAGGAAAGTAATACATTGTTGATCAGCAATCGAAGCAATTCATCTTATTGCCAGATGCCTTAATTGGTGCTTGCTTTCCTTGTGCATATATCATTCATTAAATATTCTGAGTAAAAGTATAAGTTTAATGTTATTACTGTTAGTGTTGTCATTTATCTTTTTTCTTTCGATTTATGAACAGTATTAACATATTTTCACTTACGGGTTATTCATAATGCTGCAGAAACTGAGGATATTGCTAAGCTGGTAAAGTTTGTAATTTGCCATTTTTATCTCCCTTTCACAAAGGGAATATGCACAAGGATTTTATAGTAAAATACTTCATTCCTTATTGTCCTTTAGCATTCAATGAGCAGCCTCCAGTCCTAGTAAATCCCATGTATTTCAATGATTTCTTTTTTCTGTTCCTCTATATTACTGAACACAGCAGACTTGCTGACACTTAAGTGTACATTTGATCTTTTTTTTGGTAGTGAGGAGGATGACTCTTATGTTGACATTTCAAAATACATAGCATGGTTGATTCCTGATCTACTAATCATGGATACCCTTGTTCTCTATTGTGTTCTAATGTTTTTTTTCCCAAACTGTAGCTGGCCAGCTGAGCACTGATGACCTTAATTCTTTGATTGCCCATGCCCATCGTCGCATTGACCAGTTGAACAGAGAACTGGCTGAACAGCAAGTTCGAGAGAAACAACACATTGAAAAGGCACTTGAGCATCAGAAATTGGAGAATAAGAAGGCTTTAGAAATGGCAGTGACAAAAGCCCTGGAGCATTATCAATCAGAAAGGCTTCTGGAACAGGACAAAAAGGCAAGATCTGTGCTCAGTCACTTATTGGTTTTACTACTAAGCATCCTGCCTATATCTACAAATTACTTTTAACATTAATCAGCAGCATCAATCATTGCTGAGGTGATAATGTGCCAAGCTAGTCTGAAACCTGCTTATTATGTATTGTAGAAGAATGATTTTTCACATGCAGTAAACTAATATTCCTGTGTCTAAGAACTACTTAAATTCCTCTGTCATATCTGCCTCCAGTTCCACCTCTGGCAGCACATTCTGTGGACCCACTACTCAATGAAAAAAAAACAACAAATCCTTTGCACATCTTCTAGTCACTTAACTGACTAACATCAGTTGCCACTTGCAGATAGAATAATTTGCAATTTCAGTCCTCAAAGACATAATCTAATTTTTAGATTATTACCTCCCGTCGTAGATCCCCAATCTGTGGAAATAGTTTATCTACCCATTGATTCTGCTTAAAGTTTAGAAAACCTCAATCAACTCACTTAACCCACTCCTTATCCCTTCAGCTACTTTCTACAAAATGCGGCTCTGCTTTATGTAATCTTGTAGTTTAAGATTTGAGCCAGACTTATAAATTATGCAGCAGTTGCAATGAAGCAAATGTATCCTTCCTTAGCAATGGCAGCCTGATATGCTTGGAAGTCTAACCAGGTCTCTGTGTAGCTGTAACATAACTTTTGCCACCTTGTATTTTAGTCCTTCAGCTACAAGAGACAGCATTTCTTTTTGATCAGTTTCTATGTTTGGTACTTTAATCTTATGTACAGAGAACCTAAAACCTACCAACAAAACAATTGCAGATGCTGTAAATCTTAAGAATAGAACATAAAATGCTAAACATAGCAAATCAAGCAATGTTTGTGGAGAAAGAGTTAAATCTCAGGTCGATGACCATTTCTGACAACCCAAAATCCTTTGGGATTACCAGTCATCTTCTAGTTTGAAGTGCAGGGATAAAGAATTTTTCAGTGATTAATGCAGGGTTATGTGGTAGTACTAAAGAGTGAGAATAACTAGAATATTAACCTGCCTGTGTTGACCTGTTTTAATTGCACTTTTCATGGTAGAGATTTCTGTGTTAATAATATTGTTTTCAAATTCAGATTGAAGAAGTACGTGAAGCGATGGAGGTAGAGATGCGAACTCAACTACGTAGGCAAGCTGCTGCTCACACTGATCATCTGAGGGATGTACTGAAAGTTCAGGAACAGGAGTTCAAAGGGAAATATAAGGAGGTAAGTTTATTTCTGTGTGTCATAGACTCAATGGCCTGAAATGACCCTCCTGGTTTGGCTCATAAAGCAAACCCATTCTTCCAATCCTGTCTCCACATTTTCAACTCCATCAAGATTCTAACATTCACCTAACACACTGGTGGCAGTTTATATTGACAAACAAACTTACTAACACATACGTGTTAGAGAAGTGGAAGAAGAGGACTTGGAGGCACAACATTTGATGGTGTTGTGGATGTTGAGGAGGAATATTTTGTGTTGGAGAGATCTTGATCAGTTGGTAAATTGGGCAGAAGAATAGCAGATGGAATTTAGTCCTTGTAAATGTGAATTGATGCATTTTGGGAGGTCAAATGTCATATAGTGATTTGTCCCGAGGGAACTTTCAAGTACAGCAGGTTTGGTGTACAATGCCGACGATCCTTGAAAATGGCAACTCGGGTGGATAAGGTGGCAAAGAAGTCGAGAAAAATGCTACTTTACTAGCCATACCATAGAATATAAAGGAGGGAAGTTTGTGAAACATTGGTGAGGCCCCAATTTTGGTTCCCTTAGTATAGAAAGCACCCTCTCCAGAGAAACCTGAAGGAATTCACCAGGATGTTGCCTGGGAGGGTGTGTCGCAGTTGTGAGGGGAGACTGGAGAGACTGGATTAGTTTTCTTTGGAGCAAAGAGGGTTGAAGGAGACCTGATGGATTTATACAAAATTACAAGATGTATAGATAGTCATAAAATTATCCCCATAACACCTCTGCACTCTCGGCTAAACGATATTGTTCTATAAGGACAATCCCCCTTACATTCAAAAATAATATAAAGTGTGATCTCCATTTTTGATTGGACATGGGCTGATGAGGGTTTAATTGGCTGAATTGGATATGTCCTCATTTTATGGAGTGAACTGAATTTTGTGTATTTAGCTGTCAGTTATGTACCAGTTGGTTGACCCACCTTTCATGTTTCCTTTCTCCTTGAGGAGAGTAATATTTCCTTTCACGTAATGCTCTTGAGATCTTGACTTTGCAGAATTATAACTGAATTTAAAATTAGGTTATCCTGCATATTCACGGTACAGGGTTATGTTTAAAATTGTTTATGTTAAACCAAGTGAACACTTACTTGACTTCCATTTAAAACTAGTAGGTTCTAGACTGGGCCATTCAATCAAATTATAGCTGAAATGGCTCAAATTCCCAACAACAGCCTGCACTTACTGTGTTGGCCACATTATAGCCTGAGCCACTTGCTTTTAACAGTGACATAGAAACATAGAAAATAGGTGCAGGAGTAGGCCATTCGGCCCTTCGAGCCTGCACCGCCATTCAGTATGATCATGGCTGATCATCCAACTCAGAACCCTGTACCTGCTTTCTCTCCATACCCCCGATCCCTTTAGCCACAAGGGCCATATCTAACTTCCTCTTAAATATAGCCAATGAACCGGCTTCAACTGTTTCCTGTGGCAGAGAATTCCACAGATTCACCACTCTCTGTGTGAAGAAGTTTTTCCTCATCTCGGTCCTAAATGGCTTCCCCTTTATCCTTAAAAGGGGAGTGACAAGTCACTCCACTTGACCAACCTGCCAAACACCAGCCTTTAGGGGTATCTCCTTCATGCTGATATGGTGTGATTCATTGCTGGACTGGTGCCAACTTCCCAGCACAGTATCCCTTTGTCATCCCTTTGTATATAATGCTTTAAAGACTCCTTTTAGTACTGCTTCCATTAACATTCTTATTCTTGGGCATTTATCTTGTGCACTAAGGAACATATCAGTGTAGTGGAATACTGGATAGTAATCAATGATTTACTACTATGTAGATTGAGAATGGAATTCAGTTATGATATTCTGACTGGCTCAAGTTAATTTGACACAGATTGTGAATGGACCCCTGCTTATTTCTGTTTAAAACATTAAAATATATTTTGTTAACCTACCTACTGCCTGTTAGGCTGCTGATGTTTAGGGCAGCAATGAAGGTCATCCGTCTCTTACGGTGTTCAGGGCTTCCTTCATTGTCTCAGTAGCTCGGTTTTCACTACTGTCAGTCATGCAAGTCCCGGGTGGAGATTCAAGAATACCGTTGTACACAGATGTAGAAGGATCCTTAATTGCTATTTCCATAACAGTTTTGTTTGACCAGTCAGGGTTGTTGGCCCTGAGCTGAGCCACTGAACCTGGGGGATGATAGACCACTCTGGTTTTGGCCTCTACCCTTTGACCTGTTTGACATGGGTGACCCTACCAAGAACCAAAGCATAAAGCTCTGACTCCAGCCAATATACCTCTCCGGATCATTGAGATGCACAAACCTCCAAAATCTATGACAAGGTTGTGGTCCTCTTGGAAGAATTTTGTTTAAGTGACTGTGTTGCACCTTTCGGATTCATTTTCTCTGGAGCATTAGAGGCTGACGGAAGCTTAATAGTTTATAAAATTCTGTGAGTCTTAAATATCCGTCCTGCTGAAGGGTCTCGTTGACTGTACTCTTTTCCACAGCTGTTGCCTGGTCTGCTGAGTTCCTCCAGCATTTTGTGTGTGTTGCTTAGATAACCAGAATTTTTTTTCCCTCGGGGTTGCAGCATCAAATAGGAGAAGGGAAAAGTTGAGAGGATTTGCGGAGCAAGTTTTTTTTACACAGTGGTAGATGTCTGGAATAGGATATCAGTGATGTTAGTGGAAACAAGTATAATAGTGGAATTTAAGATGGCTTTAGTTAGATGCATGAATATGTAGAGAACGGAAGGTTATAGATCGTGTGTAGAGAAAGGATTAATGTAGTTTGGCAGCACGCTCAGCATAGACATCATGGACTGAAGAGTCTATTCCTGTGCTCATTTGCATTAAATAATTTTATAATTCATGTTCACTCTAAGGAGTTTATTGATTTTTCCTTTTAAAAGTACATCAAAAGGAAATGTATGCCATAAAGAAAAATTGCTTAAGGCCATTTAGTGCTATTAGATGCAGGTTTGTACAAGTTTCCTGCCATTTGATTTTTTTTTTAAACTTCATAGGAGCTACAACAGAAATTATCTGAATATGAGATGCAGTACAGACGCTTATCTCAAGAACAACTGGACAATTTTACACTGGAGATGAATGCAGCTTATTCCAGGCTGAAGGGTATTGAAAAGGCAATGGAGAGTGAGTGATTATTCATCATTACACATATTTCATGTAATTTATGAAAAGCTTTAGTAAGACTTACTCAAAGCTACAGTACAGTATACCCCCATGTTATAGAGGGATTATGTTCCTGGAAAACTATAGCACAATTTTCTGCAATGTGAACTCTTGAAAACATTTTCAAAATTTGTTGTTTCATTTACACTTCATCTATTTTTATTTGCTTAAATTTGTTAAGTGCAAATTTTTTATTCTATATCTCAATTTTTTGTGTAGTGATTTGTGAACTCTTAAGGGGAAATTCCATTTTGCAAACTGCTATGACTAGGGGGTACACTGTAATTTCAAAACTATTCTTGTTGCTGGAAATTCTTACAAAATATAGAGGAAAGGTCACCAAATATATTAATTCTAAGGTGAAACATCCATTGAGCCAAGTTCTTAACAGGACCAGTCTTTTCACCTCATAAGAGAAGTGGGAGTTTGAATATGGTTACAATTGTCTCATCTTTTGAGGTTCTCAACTACCAGGTTTTGTTTAGCAGCATGAGAAATACTGTCAGTTACTTAGATGGTTACCATCAAAAGAATACTGAACAAGGCTCTTGTCCACTTAACAGAGTACTTTTCCTACTTGCCTGTTCCACTGCGTTTAAAATTCATCTCTTTGTCAGAACGCTGTGGCAAAAGTATATACAATCCACATGGCATGGATTAGTTAATGGAAAACATTAAGAATATATGGATCATTTTCAGTTTGGCTACTAGGAACTAATGAGTTCTGGAGTTCATCTGCTTACAGTGTGAACTGACAATGTACACAGATTAAATTTAATGCAAGGGAAATGCTATCTCAGATTTTACTAATTTTTCTTTGATAAGGGGAGTATGCTAGATGTTGTCTATGTGGACTTTCACGAGGCCTTTTGACAAGATATCACATGGTAAGCTGACCCTCAAGTTTGAGCTTATGGCATTGAGGGCAGGCTGGCAAATTGGAATCAAAATTGGCTTAGCAATAGGTGTGGATAATGGAAAGTTGCTTTTCAATTGGAAGCTTGTGTGAGTGCTGCCACCTTTGTTGTTTGTAACAAACACTAACGAGTTCCATTATGAATGGACAAGGTATGGTGAGGAAGATTACGGATGATCGAAAAAGTATTAGTGTTGTATATGGAGAGGACGTTTGCCTAAAGCTGCAGTGTGATGTAGACAAGCTAAAAAGTTAGAGGTGTACAAGGATAATGAGAGGCATTGACAATAGACAATAGGTGCAGAAGTTGGCCATTCAGCTCTTCGAGCTAGCACTGCCATTCACTATGATCATGGCTGATCATCCACAATCAGTACCCCGTTCCTGACTTCTCCCCATATCCCTTGACTCTGCTATCTTTAAGAGTTCTTTCTAACTCTTTCTTGAAAGCATCCAGAGAATTGTCCTCCACTGCCTTCTGAGGCAGAGCATTCTACAGGTATTGTGTGGTCATGTGGATAGTCAGAGGCTTTTTCCCCCAGGGCTGAAATGTATAGCACGAGAGGGCATAGTTTTAAGGCGTTTGGAAGTAGGTACAGAGGAGATGTCAGGGGTAAGTTTTTTTACACAGGAGTGGTGAATGTGTGGAATGGGCTGCCGGCGGCAGTGGGAGACAGAAATGATGGGGTCTTTTAAGAGACTCCTGGATGGCTACATGGAGCTTAGAAAAATAGAGAGCTATGGTTAAAGCCCAGGTAGTTTTAAGGTAGGGACATGTTTGGCTCAGCTTTGTGGGCTGAAGGGCCTGTATTGTGCTGTAGGTTTCTATGTGCAATGACAGTTACAGTTTAATCCCCTCTAATGAGGGATGATGCATTTTGGAAAGCAAACAAGGGTAGAATATACACAGAAAATGCTATAGTTCTATGGAGTCGCAATGAACAGAATGACCTTTGGGTTTCAAGTCCAACAATCCATCGGATTTGGTGAAGGTGTCATGTTGGATGCTTGCCTTCATTTTCTCTGGCATAATAATGGTGTAAATGATGTGGCCGGCTAATGGGAACTGTCTAAGCATAGATAGTGCCTTGATAATGACATTAGTTTGCTTATCTTCTCAATGGATGTGGAGGATTCTGAGGAGATAAAGTACTTGCAGGCAAATGGAGCTAGTTTAGATGGGCAGCTTGTTTGGCTTGGATCGGTTGGGATGAATGGCCTATTTCTGTGCTGCCGGACTCTACAGCACTGGCCGTACCTCTCCAGTCCTTGGAGGTGCCAGAGAATAGGTAGTAGATGTCTTCAAAGCATATAGTATGGTGGGGACCACAGTTACCTAAAGGACTGTGCACTTTGGGCTGGGTCTGTGGTTTCGTTCTACAAAAACATTTTTCCTCCGACAAAGGTTGTGCAAGCTCCCTGAAGGCAACAGTGAATTTCGTAATCGATGTCTGCTTTTAGTGAGAGGTGAGATTCAGGAACAAGTTTGTAGAGAGATCGCAGGCTGTTGCAAGAAATGCAAGGTTGTTACAGTAGGTGATTTTAACTTTCCCATATTGACTGCGACTCCGATACTGTAAAAGGACTAGATGAGATAGAGTTTATCAGATGCGTTCAGGAAAGTTTCCTTAATCAGTACGTAAAAATCCCAGTGAGAGTGCGTGCAGTACTTGATCTGCTATTAGGAGATGAGACAGGGCACAAGTTTCTATAGGGGACCACTTGGCATCTAGTGATTACAATGCCATTAGTTTCAAAGTAAAATGCAAAAAGATAGGTCAGATACGTGGTTGAGGTTCTGAATTGGAGAAAGGCCAATTTTGATGGTATCAGAAAGGATCTGGCAAGTGTGGATTGGGACAGGCTGTTTTCTGGCAAAGGAATACGTGGAAAGTGGGAGGCCTTCAGAAGTGAAATTTGACGAGTACAAAGCTTGAATGTTCCTGTCAGAATAAAAGGTAAAGAAAACAGTTGTAGGGAACCTTGATTTTCAAGAGATATTGAGGCACTGGTTAAGAAAAATAAAAGGAGGTGCATAGCTTGTATATGCAGGTAGGAGTAAATCAGAATCAGGTTTATTATCACCGGCATGTGACGTGAAATTTGTTAACTTTGCAGCAGCAGTTCAATGCAATACATAATCTTTTCTTTTCAAATATTATTATTATTCAAAAAATAGCATAGTACATTGAAGTAACAACACTTACAATGCCTCAAAAAAGAAGAAATTATCTTAAGGATTGAAAATTTTTGTGAATTAAAAAAAACCCTACTAAGCAAGAAAAGTAAGGGGAAAAAAAAGGAACCCATTGGAGTTACAATCCCAGAGTCATGCGTCATACAAAAAGCTTCTAAAAATAAACATCAAACCGCCAACAAGACAAAAAGATATATCAAAATAAAATTTACATTTAGGTCGTGGAGGAAATCTTATCAGTTAACTGAAATGATAATAACGAGCAAATGAGCCCCATCTCTTCTCAAAATCAAATAAAGTTTCAAAGGTTCGACTTCTAATTTTCTCCAAGCTAAGACACAGCATCACTTGAGAGAACCATTGTGACAAAGTAGGAGCTGATATATCCTTCCATTTCAACAAGATGGCTCTCCTAGCTATCAATGTAACAAACGCAATAACATGTTGGTCAGACACAGAAATACCATGGATATTTTGAGGAATTATTCCAAAAAGCACAGTCAATTTATTAGGTTGTAAATTGATTCTGAGTGCTTTAGAAATTGTTGAAAAGACTGACTTCCAAAACTGTTTTAATACATAACATGACCAGACCATATGTGTCAGTGTAGCTATCTCAGTTTTACATCTATCACAATACTTGTCAATATTGGGAAGTATTTTAGAAAGCCTCTCCTTCGTCAAATGGTAACGATGTACAATTTTAAATTGAATCAGTGAATGACTAGCACAGATCGAAGAAGAGTTAACCAACTTCAGAATCCGCGTCCAATCCTCCCATATAAAAGTCAAATTGAGTTCCTTCTCCCAATCCTGTTTAATCTTAAGTAAAGGACGCTTATCCCATTGTAATAATAAATTATAAATTCTTCCAATAGAACCTTTCAATGAGGGGTTCATATTCGTAGTAGTATCTAACAAGTCAGCCACGAATATGTAAGGAAAATTACTTAAATATTTTTGTAAAAAATATCTAACTTGAAGATATTGTAAAAAGTGTGAATATGAGAGAGAATACTTATCGACTAATTGTTCAAAAGACATCAATCAACCTTCTTTAAATAAATCCAAAAAAGAATTAATACCTTTATTTTTCCAAAGTAAAAAAATTGGATCACTCCAAGAAGGTTTAAAAAAAGTAATTACGATAAATTATACTACAAAGTTTAAAATTTTTAAGATTTAAAAAATTGTGGAACTGGAGCCAAATTTGTAAAGAGTGCTTAACCACAGGATATAGGTTTAAATTAGCAACTTTAGCTAATTGTATAGGTAGAGCAACTCCTAATAACGATGTTAAATAAAACTGTTTCACAGCTGTCAGTTCCAGGTCTACCCAAATTGGCTGATCATTCCTATCACCCCAATATAATCAAAAGGACATATGCTGCAAAATAACAGCCCAATAATACATTCTTAGATTAGGCAAAGTGAGACCTCCGTCCTTTTTCAACTTTTGCAAATGACATTTACCAATTCTTGGTCTTTTATAATAATAGAATCAATCCAATCAAAAAACTACCGGTACTTAGTCAAAAAAACAGGAATATTCTGAGATAAATATAAAAATTTTGGTAAAATCATCATTTTAACTACGTACATGAATACGACCAACAAGTGAAAATGTAAGTGGGCTCCATCTACTAAATGAATACTTCATAGAGTCCACTAAAGGAGGAAAATTGGCTTTGTAAAGATCCTTATATTTTTTAGTATTTATAATACCTAAATATCTAAAAGAATCCATTACTTTAAAAGGAATATTATCATATATAGAGACAGATTCATTTAAAGGAAGTAATTCACTTTTACTAAAATTTATTTTATATCCTGAAAAGTCTTCAAATTTGTCAAATAATTTTAGCAAAGCAGGAATAGATTCTTCAGGCTTAGATATATATGCCAATAAATCGTCAGCGTAAAGAGAGATCTTGTGCATGGTCTCATTCACAAAAATCCCATGAATATTTTTGGCTTCACGAAAAGCAATATGCAAGGGGTTCTTATATTAAGTTAAATAACAAAGGACTTAATGGACAACCTTTTCTTGTTCCCCGTGATGGCTGGAAAAAAAGGATTCCTACAGTTATTAGTGACAACAGTAGCAATAGGAGCTTTATATATCATTTTAATCCAATTATTAAAATTAATACTAAACAAATTTTTCTAAAACATTAAATATTTCCATTCGACTCGATTAAATTCTTTTTCAGCATCCAAAGATATAACGCATTGTGGAGTTTTAGAAGAGGGCGAATATATAATGTTAAATAATCTCCGAATATTTGAAAAAGAATAACGACCCTTTATAAAGCCTGTTTGATCTTTAAAAATGATTTTACCCAAAATACTCTCCAACCGATTGGCCATTATCTTTAAGAGAATCTTGGCATCAACATTCAATAATGAAATAGGTCTGTCTGTATGAGGCACAATCAGTAGGATCTTTATCCTTTTTGAGAATTAAAGAAATAGAAGCTTCATAAAAAGTAGAGGGTAAATCACTTTTCGCGAAAGAATCTTTAAACATCTCCAACATATATGGAGAAAGCAATTTTCCAAATTTTTTATAAAATTCTACAGGATAACCATCAAGTCCCGGGGCCTTACCAGATTGCATTGAAAAAATAGCTTTATGAATTTCGGATTCAGTAATTTGGGCATCGGGAGTTTTTTGATCCTCAGCAGAAATTTTAGGGAAAGCAATCTTTTGTAAAAAAAAAAAAAGAGCATTCATTTCAGAAGAGTCTACTGGACATTGAGATTTATAAAGTACAGTATAAAAATCTTGAAAAATCTTATTAATTTCTTTATATTCCCAAGCCAGGGTACCATCTTTTCTATGAATTTTCAAAATTTGCCTCTTGGCTCCAGCCAATTTTAATTGAGATGCAAGTAGTTTATTATTTTTATCTCCAAACATACAAAATTGGCTCTTTAACTTAAGATAACCTTCAATTGGATGAGTTAATAATAGGTTATATTATGATTGAAGTTCCACTGTTAACCTGAAAGTATTGATCTGCTCAGTTGAGGAAAAACACCAGAGACACGAAATTACCTCTGAAGCGGTTTTTATTCAGAGAGGAGTTCGCAGCCACACACGCACTTCGGGCATAAGGTAGCCAACTCCCAATTTGTCGCTTCACAGAGGTCATACTTATACCCAAAAACGGGGCACTACATTCGCAAATATGATTACCGATTCAAATTCATCGATTGATTGGCTATTGCATAGCTAAGCACGCAAAATACTCGGAATAAGTATAGACACAAGCAAAATACTTGGAATAAGTATGGACGCAAACAAAACACTCGACATAGGTATATAGCTCAGATACTTTGCCAGACACATTGTCTTGTGGTGGCAAGGTTCCCCTTTCTTTGTGGTTGCCATATCCGTCTGGCATTCTATTTTAGTTACCTGTTCCCTGCCCTCCTACGCTTCCCCAATTACATACTCTGTCTCCAGTCCTGTACGCATACTTTGCTACACTTACACCTTGTCCCCCCCTTCTACACGTACCCCTTACCCTCTCCACATTCGCACCACCCTTTTAAATAAGTCAATATTAGAAGTCGCATAGATATTATCTAAATCTTTAATTTGTTTTGAAATTTTATCTAATTCTGCTTTAGTCTGTTTTTTAAGTTTAGCTGAATAAGAAATAATCTGACCACATAAAAATGCTTTGAATGTATCTCATATAATTAATTTAGGCATGCCTCCTATATCATTAAAAAGAAAAAATTCTTTTATCTGGCTTTCGATAAAAGTGATAAAGTCAGAGTTTTGCAATAAAGTCTGAGACATGCGCCATAGTGGATGGCCAAAAATGACGTCATCAAATTCGAAGGACAAACTCAAAGGCGCATGATCAGATATAACAATAGCGTCATATTCACAGTTTTTAACATTAGGCAAAAGGCGGGGATCAACTATAATATAATCAATCCACAAATATTTTTTATAAACATGTGGGGGGAAAAAAAGGAATATTCTCTGTTATCAGGGTGTAAATGCCTCCATAATTCTATCAACCCAAAATCAGTCAAAAAGGAGTTAATAACTGACGCAGAACTATTTGGAAGTTGCTGATTAGTTGAGCTCTTGTCAATCATAGAATTTAAACAACAGTTAAAATCCCCACCCATTATCAACATATACTAATTTAAATCTGGCAGTAAAGCAAATTTTTTTTTAAAAAAGAAGGATCATCTAAGTTAGGACCATACAAATTAACCAAAACAACCTTTCTATTACAAATCACTCCTTTAACAATTAAAAATCTACCATTAGAATCTGATTCAATATCCTCTTGAGTAAATATATTAGATTTCATAAAGATAGACACGCCCTTAGTTTTGCTCTGAGAAGTAGCATGGAGCTGTATTCCATTCCACCAGCGGAAAAAATCTATTATGATCTCCCATCCTGATATGCGTCTCCTGAGCAAAAATTATATCAGGTTGGAATCAATTAATAATTTTAAAAGTTTTTTTTGTTTAATAGGATGATTCCAACCACGTACATTCCAACTTATTACATTAATCCGTTTAGCAGCCATACTATAATTTTATTCCAGTTTACTTTATACATGCACAGAACACATACCAATACGGGATTATCAAAGATGGCGGTGATGAAGAATACAAACATATAGAAAACACGCGTGCTCCGGAACCACCCAATGGGGAAAAAACTCCTAACTCTAATAATCTAGCAAAGAGAGGGAAAAAAATAAATAAAATAAAGCATAATAAATAAACAAGTAAATTAATTATGTATATTGAATAGATTATTAAAAAATGTGCAAAAACAGAAATATTGTATATTAAAAAATGTGAGGTAGAGTCCAAAGCTTCAATGTCCATTTAGGAATTGGATGGCAGAGGGGGAGAAGCTGTTCCTGAATCACTGAGTGTGTGCCTTCAGGCTTCTGTACCTCCTACCTGATGGTAACAGTGAGAAAAGGGCATGCCCTGGGTGCTGGAGGTCCTTAATAATGGATGCTGCCTTTGAGGTGCTTATGTAGTATAGGAGATGCAAGAGAACACTGAAGAAATAATTAATGAGGGCTAAAAGAAGGCATGAGGTTGCCTAAGCAGACAAGGTAAAGGAGAATCTTGAGGGATTTTACAGATATGTTTAGAGCAAAAGGATTGCAAGGGACAAAATTGGTCCTGGAAGATCAGAATGGAAATCCATGTGTGGAGCTAAAAAAGATAGGGGAGATCTTAAGTTAACTTTTTGCATCTGTATTTACTCAGGAGACAGGCACAGTCTATAGAAGTGAGGCAAATTAGGGTGGATAAATCCCTAGGGCCTGACAAGGTGTTCCGTCGGACCCTGTGGGAGGCAATTGCATAAATTGCTGGTTCCCTAGTAGAGATATTTAAATCATCCTTGGTGACCAGTGAGGTGCCAGAGGATTAAAAAATAGCCAATGTTGTTCCGCTGTTTAAGAAAAGTTCTAAAAGTAAACCAGGAAATTAAAGGCCAGTGAGCATATAATTGGGAAAGTTATTGGAAGGTATTCTAAGGGATGGGATGTGTGAGTATTTGGATAGATGCGGACTGATAGTCAACGTGGCTTTGTGCATGGTCTAACCAATCATCGAGTTTTTCGAGGATGTTACCAGCAAAGTGGATGAAGGCAAGGCAGTGGATGTTGTCCATGTGGACTTTAGCAAGGCATTTGACAAGGTCCTGCATAGGAGGTTGGTCAAAAAGGTTGAGTTGCACGGCATTCAATATGAGGTAGTAAACTGGATTAGATATTGACTGTGTGGGAGAAGCTAGAGAGTGGTAGTAGATGGTTGTCTCTGACTAGAGGCCTGTGACCAATGGTGTGCTGGGTCCCTTGTTGTTTGCGATCTGGATGATAATGTGGTTAACTGCATCCGCAAATTTGCAGATGACACCAAGATTTGGGGTGTGGTGGACAGTGAGGAAGGCTATCATGGCTTGCAGAATGATCTGGACCAGCTGGAGAAATGGACTGAAAAAATGGCAGATGGAATTTAATGTAGACAAGTGTGAGGTGTTGCACTTCAGTGGGACCAAATGGGTTAGGCCTTGTACAGAGAATAGTAGTGTACTGAGGAGAGCAGTAAGACAAAGGGATCTCGAAATACAGGTCTATAATTCATTGAACGTGGCATCATAGGTAGATGGGGTCCTAAAGAAAGCTTTTGGCATATTGGTCTTCATAATCAAAATACTGAGTACAGGAGATGGGATGTTATGTTGAAGTTGAATAAGACATTGGTGAAACCTAATTTGGAGTATTGTTTGCAGTTTGGTCACCTACCCACAGGAATGATGGAAATATGGTTGAAAGAGTACGGAGAAAAATTACAAGAATGTTACCAGGTCTGGAGGATCTGAGTTGTAAAGAAAGATTGAATAGGTTAAGACTTTATTCCTTGGAACATATAAGATTGAGAGGAGATTTGATAGAGGTATACAAAACCACGAGGGGTACAGATAGGGTAAATGAAAGCAGGCATTTTTCCACTGAGGTTGGATGGGACTACGACCAGAGGTCATAAGTTAAGGATAAAGCGTGAAAAGTTTGAGGGGAAACATGAGGGAGAACTTCAGTCAGAGGGTCATGAGAGTGTGGAATGAGCTGCCAGCACAAGTGATTTCAACGTTTACACGGAGTTTGGATAGGTACATGGATAGTAGGGGTATGGAGGGTTATGGTTGTGGAAGTAGGCAATGTAAATGGTCGGGATGGGCTAGATGATGCCCCTCATAATTTTTTCTATGACATGACTTCTGGTTGTAGTCCCACCCAATCTCAAAGGGTAAATGTAAGCAGGCTTTTTCCGATCTATACCCCTCATCATTTTGTATATCTTTATCAAATCTCCCCTTAACCTTCTACGTTCAAAGGAATTAAGTCCTAACCTTGCACTCAATAAGCACCTCATCTTAATAGGATAGATGCTGAGAGGATGTTTCCCTGAGTGTGAAAGTCTAGAAAAGGAAGGCATCTAGAATGGGTTGTTCATGACCCAAGAGGAGGTTAAATTTCTTTGAGAGTTCTGTATTTGAGAGGAATGTAGTTGCTGAGTCCTTATCACATTCTAGGCTGAGATAAATTCTTGGATTGCAAGGGAATTGAGGGTTATGGAGATAATGCAGGAAACTGTGTTTTAGCCACAATCTAATTGAATGCAGAGCAGGCTCAAGGAGCCATATGACTTTCTGCTATTCATATATCTTGTGTCACCATGATTAATTCAACAAGACTTCTTCACGTGCACCATCAATCACCGAAAAAGGTGCTGGGTAATTTACTGGGGCACTGTCACCTTGAAGTTACGGGTCAGCCTGACTTAAACATTTATCATCACTTCTTCATTGTATGCAAACTCCAATTCCAATACCATTCATCAGCACCTTGGGACAAACAGACAAGGATAGTATGGCCTAAATTTTGAGAGACGGATTTGTTTAAAAATACAGCTGGGAATTGGACAGAATGACAAATTAAGTTTTTTTTAAAAAAAAGTTATGGTTCTAGCTTTCTGGCCATTATAAAGTGTAGAATCATTCTAGCTAATGTAATCAGGGAGAAATGTAAATGTCATCCATCTGGGATCCTGTGGGTAACAGATGTAGAAGATCGATGGATTGTTACTATTTTTATCATGGAGTGCTTGGTGGAGTTAGGATCAGTTTTTACAAAACCTTCAATTGCATTCAGAGAGCTTCATCCACTTTCAGGCATGACACAACATGCAAGTGATGAACTGGTGTATCATGTAGGCTCCAAAATTATTCTCTTAAGACTCAAATCAGATCAAATTATGGATACAAGTAGTACTCTGCTGATCTGGAAGTTTGCATAATCTGATCAAGGTCCTGAAGAACAGTCATTGACATTTAAAAGTTTAATTTGGTTTCTCTCTGCAGATCTTGTTGATTCTTTTGAGTAGCTGCAACATTTTTAAAGTTTGTTATTTCAGATTTCCAGCAGTGGAATATTTTGATTTTAAATCTTTAAAATAACAGTTTAAAAAGGTTAGATATAAACTGATGTATTCTTTTGGGGGGAGTCCAGAACAAGTGAGTGTGAAGAAATTATAGCACAGTCTTGCAGGACTAAAATCTTCATTGCTAGAGACTTTGGCTTGGGAGGAGGATACCAAGGTTGGTTCACTTGCAAGAGACTGTATCATGATAAAGGCAGTGATAGATGAGACAAATGAAAGATGAATATGAAGATTCTTTAATGTTTATAGCAGAAGAACAAAAGATAGAGGGCTTCATCAATCAAAAGTGTGGTTGCTGGGGTTGGAATTACATCTCTGACCACACATTATGGATTCCCTGATAAATAGTAAAAGTCATTGTTTCAAATGGGACAGAAAGTGGTGGATACATAGATATAGCAGAAAGCATGCTTGCACAAGCCTGTTTCCTAACCTTCGTTACTGTAGAACACAGTATTATTCAAACTGTTGTTATGCTTCCAGATATCTAAAATAAACTTTTAATTATTGTATACCTGCCCTTTGTAAGTTGAATAATATTACCTTTTTTCAGGTCATGTTGTTGCAGAAGAGGAGGCTAGAAAGGCACATCAACTTTGGCTCTCTATAGAAGCCCTGCAATACACATTAAAAACGGCTTCTGGTGATAGCCCAACAGAGCCTCTGCAGAATGCTATAGAAGCCATTACAAATAGCTGTGGAGATGACAAATTCACCCAGGCCTTAGCAGGAGCCCTTCCTCAAGAGTGTCTTTCTCGTGGAGTGTACAGCGAAGAGGCATTGCGTCATCGGTTCTACACAGTACGGAAGATAGCACGGCGTGTAGCCATGATAGATGAGACGAGAAATAGTCTGTTTCAATATTTCCTCTCCTATCTGCAATCCTTTCTATTAATGGAGCCCCAAGTAACAAAGCCTCCTGAGGAACTTCACCTTGAAGGCTTGGATACATTTAAACTGTTGTCATTTGCCTCATTCTGCATTGAACATGGTGACCTAGAGCTTGCTGCTAAATTTGTGAACCAGCTTCGTGGAGAACCAAGAAGGGTTGCACAAGATTGGCTAGCGGAGGCTCGTCTAACGCTTGAAACAAAACAAATTATAGAAATTCTTTCAGCTTATGCCAATGCAGTGGGTTTGGGTACCACACAAGTAGAATAATTTGACAGAACGCAGACCTCAGATCTTAACACAGCAGAAAAATGGACTTCAGCCCCATAAGCACTATTACTGACTTCACTGTTCCAGTGTAATTCCAGTAAATGGCACAATGAAGTAAAATGGTGAGAAAGTGTCTGTAATTTGGTATATTTGTTTTATGGATTGGACTTTGTATTTGAACCAAATAATCATTTCAGCTCATTGTATGTTGATTTTCTTCCCCCTTTCAGATGCATATCAATAAAACAGAATTAAACACTGAATGAAACAGTAATGTTGATGTTTGCATAAACACCAAACTAATCGAAATTCTGAGTTAGCTCTGAAGAATCAACTAGGTTGGAGTAATTTGTTTTGATTTGTTTTTACTTGCAACTTAGTACTTTGCGCTGTGTAGATGCATCTCTTTGGGTTTTAGGTAGGCTGAGATGATAAACATCCTCAAAGTAAAATGTAAATTTTTTTTGTTGCTTTGTAATGTTTCTCAATAAGGATTTCAACTTTTAAAATTTTGAGCCATAAATAAGAGCATTTAAACAAGCTCTTCAAAGATGCTTACAACTACACCTAACATTTTATTTTTCTGAGCTTAGTTACTTTCTAATTAACCCAAATGTTCATTACAGTCAGTCTGGTTTCATACCTTTAATTTACACCTTTGCATTGCATAATACAGGTTAAAATGCAATTCCAGATATGGAAAATTCAACTAGTATCCTTTTCTTGTGAGAGAAACTCATTGTTTAAAGAAGGTAAAATTTCCTTTGTTAATGATGGTAAATTAACATTTAGTGGACTGAAAATAAGTGAAACCATAGCACTCACTAGATATTCCAGATATATATCCAATGTTTTCTTTAATCAGAATCAGGATTATTATCATTGACAATGTTGTGTAATTTGTTTGCAGTGGTAGTACAGTGGAAAACATAAAAGTTGCTATAAGTTGCAACAGAAAAGCATTAAAAAAAAAGTTGCTGCTGAAATGTTCAGCCTGGGTTGTCAGGCTCTAGTCCTTCCTCCGATAGTAGTAATGTGAAGGGGGCATATTCCTAATGGTGAGAGTCTTTAATCATGAATGCAGCCTTCTTGAGGCACTGCCTCCTTAAGAAGTCAATTGTGGGGAGGGTTGTGTATATGATAGAATTAGCTGAGTCTACAACCCTCAGCAGTTAAAATGCTCTACATCATACATCTGTAAAAACTTCCGAGTATCTTTCATGATGTACCAAATCCCCTTAAAACTCCAAATGAAAGAGTGCCACTTGTGTTTTATTTGTAATTGCATCAATGTTAGACATAGGATAGATCCTTGTATGTTAATGCCCTAGAACTTGAAGCTGGTCACCCTTCAATGAAGTCTCCTGACTTCCCCTTTAAGTCAACAATCAGTTCCTTGCAAGGTTTTTATGGCACAACTTAATTAGCTTAACTAATTTTTTCCTGTGATTACTTACAGCTTCACTCTGTAAGTAGTCCGGCAACATTTTAAATTGAATTCTTGCATTAGAGATTAAGACTGAAGATCAGTATCACAATATAAAGAGAAATTGACATTGGACTCTGGGGCAATATTTCCTTAAGAATCAGTTCCTGATAAGTAATTCAAAACGGAAATGAACCACATCAGTCATTTGAAGACTTTAAGCACTGAAAGCCTTTAGTCATAGTGGGCTGACCATATGAGAAACATGTTCAGGCATCCCTTGATGGTTAATTCATCAGCTATGTGGACAAATACACTTTCATCTTACTGGGGAAAATTGCACTGGTAGTGAAATTAGGGCTTTATCGACATTGAGGTTACAATCTGCACTCAAACTAAAGCGCTTTGAGATGTCCTTGGATCACAAAAACATGATTATTAAACCTTTTCATAACCTTCCTATTTAAATATCACTTATGGTTGTTTAAGCACAAGGGACACTTTACATGCTGAAAGTATCACAATGTGGTTGTTAGGGCATTAAAAACCAGGTAATGTACTTTCTCCTCATACACAGGTAAGGGCATACTGAAGGTGTCATAGTTGGATAGGTTTTTCATGTTCCACATTTGAACTGATCCTATTCAACTGGAATGTAAGTAAATTCACTCATTAGGCTCAAGTTCAAGACCCTCAAGGAGGGATGCAGAAGAGATTTCCACAGGTGTCACATGAAAGTTTTCAGTTATATGGAGAGACTGGAGACTTGGAACAAAAGGTTACAGGGAATCTTGATAAAATTCAATGTTTTGATAAAATGGTCTAAACAAATCTTCCTGTTGGATATCAAAAGGACACAAGTTTGATGTAATTGACAAAAGACCCAAAGGTGGCAACAAATGATTTATGATCTGGCATATTGCTTGATAAGCGTGCAAGACTTGAAAAGGCTGGGGAAGGAGGGAAGAGAAGAGAAATTGCAGGGATACAGTAGTTAACTGGTAACTATTTCAGAAACCTACCAGCGAGACACTGAAACAAATGGACTCCTGTGCTCTAATATGGACGTGACAAACTGGCTGCCTTTTGCAATAATCCCCTTCGTATTTAGAAATATCCTGATAGATGTATTTGGGGGAAAAAATCTTTTAGGCCCAAGTCTTAAAGAGTTGTATGTCATTTTTGTTACTTTTTAATAGCCTCAAATCCATTGTTTGAAAGAACCAAGAATGTTTTATTTCTTGAAACGAGTTTTACATTTACCATTTTCCTTCGTAAATCAATTTTTAAATAGGACCTTGAGTGCCTTTGTACATAAAGGCAGTCAATGTTTGATATCTTATTCACAACCTTTCAATAACTTGAGAGTTTACTCCCTTTAATTTCTATAAACAACTTTTATTTTTAGTTTTCATTATGTAGGTTTATTTAAATGATTTTTAAATGCAGTGCTAGCTGTAAGATGAGGGTTCAATTCTAGCCACTGTCTGAGTTCTCCCCCATCGATGTGTAGGTTTCTGCTGGGTGTTCAAGGTTCCTCCCACATTGCAAAGACATATAAATTAAGGTGACATACACCATTAATGGCGAGGAATAGTGGACGTTTCAGGCCAAAAGCCTTCATCGAGGTTTGTAAGTTGTGGGTATGGTGACACTTGTAGGTTGCCCCCAGCACAGCTTGGACTATGGTCATTGATGCACACAACATATTTCACGATGTATGTGTGACAAATACAGCTAATCTTACTCTATTAATGTCCAAGTATCAACAACATCTGCAGAGTTTAAAAAGATCAAGGTGTAGGGCAGAGCTTTGGTCTTGTGATGCAGTTTATTTATGTTTCATGAACAGTTCCAGTTAGCTCATAGGTCGGCAACCCACGGCCCCGGAGCCGCATGCGGCTCCCTGTGGCTTTGGAAAATAAATGATGAGTATTTAATTAAAATATATTTTATGTTTAGTTTGTTAGTTTTTGAAATGTAATTCTAAATTTGAAGATTATGGTGATCTTGTACAATCTAAATAAAACATGTTTTTTGTCACTATTAATATACATCACCACTGCCAATGCCTGACACCCGCCAGTGTGCGATTTCTTTAATTTTTCGATCCAAGGTAGGCTAACTATGGAGAATTCTAAAAAAAGAAAAGTGACTGAAGAAAACAGAACGTTTAATGATACGTGGGCAGATTCATTTGCTTTCACTGCTGACGAGACTGGTATGCTTAATATGCAATGAGAAACTAGCAAACAACAAAAAGTCAAATGTCGCAAGACATTTCCAGAATAAACACGCAGCCTTTGCTCAAAAATATCCGGATGGAGATGAGAGAAAAAAAGCCGTTTCGGAACTGATGCGGAAGGTTGATCTGAGCAAAAATCATTTCAAGAAGTGGATGAAGTCTGGAAAATCAACTACATATGCTAGTTTTGTTGCCGCTCAGGAAATAGTCAGGCACGGGAAGCAGTTTACAGATGGTGAATATATAAAAGAATCTTTCATTAAGATTTCAGAACATCTATTCACGGACTTTAAAAACAAGAGTGAAATTGTGCAGAAAATCAGGGATATGTCCCTCTCTGCGAAGACTGTCCAAGACAGAACCATAAAAATGGCAGAAGACATCACAAGACAGCAAATTAAAGACATCAATTCAGCTGTGGCCTACTCGATTGCCTGTGACGAGTCTAAAGACAAAGGTGATATTGAACAAATAGCACTGTTCTGCCGGGCCACAGGAAGAAATGATTGAGTTGATACCTCTAAAAGGCCAAACACGGGGGGGAGGACATCTGTGAGGCTGTCTTGAATTGTTTAAGAGCCAAAGGAATAAAGACCACCCACCTGGTGTCAGTAGCTACTGATGGGGCACCAAGTATGACAGGAGCGCACAAGGG
The DNA here is from genome assembly GCF_048418815.1 of Hemitrygon akajei. Lineage (NCBI taxonomy): Eukaryota > Metazoa > Chordata > Chondrichthyes > Myliobatiformes > Dasyatidae > Hemitrygon > Hemitrygon akajei. The sequence goes on from NC_133127.1 coordinate 29,115,784, forward strand.
ATTTGTGGCTTTACTGCAGAAGTCGCTGGACAGAAAGCTGCTGACTTTTCACTGCATCTTGCACCAAGAGGCACTGTGCGCTCAAACATTTCCTCCGGAATGCACAGAAGTAATGGCTGTTGTCATTCAGATTGTCAATAAAATAATGGCAAAAAGTTTAAATCACTGTCAATTCCGTTTGTTACTGGACGAGCTGGAAAGCGCATATTCTGATCTCCTGCTGCACAACAAAGTCCAGTGGCTGTCCAGAGGGGAGGTGCTGAAACGCTTTGTCGCATGTCTGGAAGAAGTGAAAACTTTCCTGGGCAGCAAAGGGCTCACCTTTCCTGAGCTGGAACAGCCAGAGTGGCTGGAAAAGCTACACTTCATGGTAGACATGACAGCGCACCTGAACACGCTGAACACAGCTCTTCAGGGGAAAGGACGCACAGCCCTGCACATGTTGGAGGATGTTTTGGCATTCAAGCGCAAGTTGACAGTGCTTGCCAGAGATTTACAGAAAGGCACATTGTCTCACTTCCCCAATTTGAGAGAGTTCAAACAAGCTCACGACATGATAAATTCGGAGTATTTACATTCTGCAATCATCGCAATGCAAACATCGTTTGGGAAACGCTTCTGTGAGTTCAGAGAGGAAAAAAACACATTATCCTTCCCGGTCACTCCCCTAAGCATCGATCCATCCCTACTGAATACGACTGCATTGGCAGTTGTGAGTCAACCTGATCTTGAGATGGAACTGGCTGACATAACCGACAAAGACATATGGGTGTCCAAGTTTAGACGCTTGACAGCAGACCTTGAAGATGTTGCCTGTCAGAAGGCCGTTCTTGCTCAGAATCACAAATGGAGTGATATTGAAAACCTCCCCAAACTGGACAAACTTGTGTTCGAAACATGGAATGCTATCCCCGACATTTATGTAAACATTAAAAAGTATGTGCTTGGAGTCCTGTCGATCTTTGGATCCACATATGTATGTGAGCAGGTGTTCTCCAACATGAACTTTATTAAAAACAAATATCGCGCACGCCTCACAGATGACAGCTTGCGATCCTGTGTAAAGATGAAGGTGACGTCATACAGCCCTGATGTGCAGACGCTGTGTGTTGAGGTCCAGGAGTAGAAATCCCATTAACCAAGTATGATAAATATTTTAATTGCCTATTATTTTACGTATATTCATATTTTTTCGTTGTTCAGTGAAATAGTCCTTTTATTTATCAGGTTGACAGCTGGCTGACGTTATTTTTGGTTTGCTGCTGGCGGACAATTTAAGTTTGGCGTTTTTCATAAATACAAGAAGGACTCAAATAGACATTGAATATTTTACTTAGAAGTAACCTTCAACCCAACGTCTTTTTTTCGGAGTTCAAAATGTTTTTGTTGCATGCAGAAATGTAATTTAGTTTTCTCTGCAGGAGTTCATCGATTTCATAAATGCAACACATTATAGTTTGTTTATACATAGCATAAAGGCAAAAAAAAATGTATGCAGTGTTATTTCATTTTAAATGTCAAACGGGTTTTGTGGCTCCCAGTGTTTTCTTTTCTGTGGGAAACGGGTCCAAATGGCTCTTTCAGTGGTAAAGGTTGCCGACCCCTGAGTTAGCTAGATAGCTGTGGTATTAATTCCAGTTAATTCACAAATAATCCATTATGCTTCTGACTTGTGCCTTGTAGGCAGCAGAAGTCTTTTTGTGCTATATAGATAGATGGATATCAGTGTTGTAGCAGAGTGGCAACTAAAATTTATATTTCTGTGTATCATCAGTGTCCTCCAATGCAAGGACATTAGTCCTTACGGTTGTAATACTCAGCAGGCCAGGCAGCATCTATGGAAAAGAGTAAACAGTTCTTGAAGAGTCTTGGCCCAAAACATTAACAGTTTACTCTTTTCCATAGATCCTGGTCTGCTGAGCCCCTCCAGCATTTTGTGTGCATTACTTTGATTTCCAGCATCTGCAGATTTTCTTTTTTTTGATCCTTAGACTAATATTTCCTTAAACTGTAGGGATGATTAGAACAACTCTTCAATTTTACATTGGCTATTTATCACATTACCACCATAAGGACAATGTCCATCACTTCTGTTAGAGTTTTTTTGTTTTATTTCTTTAAATACAGCCACATCTGTACAATATCCAGTCATTTTCCAAAGCTGGTTTTGCAGCAAATAAACACAAAGGCCAACCGTCAGTCAACCATTCTGTATGCAAAAGAATGCCATTTGATGTATCCAGATCAAACATGTTATTCACGATCACTGTCACTGCTCTCGCCACTGCTGCTGCTATCACTACTGCTGCCATCCAGCTCTTCTAGGGCTCTCCTGTTTATGGGAAGAAATCAGTCCATAATTAGACTTCCAAAGTTCAAAGTAAATTTATTATCAGAGTATGCATATGTCACCAAGATTCAATTTCTTGGAAGAATTCAGAATAGAACAGAAATATACAATAGAATCAATGAAAAACTACACAAACAACTATAGCAAACTGCAAATACAATAATAAATAAGTAGAGATAATCTTTGAAAGTGAATCTATGTATTATGGAAAAGTTGAGAGTTGAGGCAAGTGATGTTATAGTTCACCTCAAGCTTGAAACATTGAAAACCTACAGCAAAATACAGACAGGCCCTTCTGCCCACAAAGCTGGGCTGAACATGTCCCTAACTTAGAACTACCTAGGCTTTAACCATAGCCCTCTATTTTTCTAAGCTCCATGTAGCCATCCAGGAGTCTCTTAAGAGACCCTATTGTTTCCGCCTCCACCACTGCTGCTGGCAGCCCATTCCATGCACTCACCACACTAAAAAAAACTTATCCCTGACATCTCCTCTGTACCTACTTCCAAGCACCTTAAAACTATGCCCTCTCATGCTAGCCATTTCAGCCCTGGGGAAAAGCCTCTGACTATCCAAACGATCAAGGCTTCTCATTATTTGTACACCTATCAGGTCACCTCTCATTCTCCAGAAAAGGCTGAGTTCACTCAACCTATTCTCATAAGGCATGCTCCCCAATCCAGGCAACACCCTTGTAAATCTCCTCTGCACCCTTTCTATGGTTTCCACATCCTTCCTGTAGTGAGGCGACTGGAATTGAGCACAGTATTCCCAAGTAGGGTCTGACCAGGGTCCTATACAGCAGTGGTCCCCCAATCACTGCACTGCAGGCTGGTGTTTGGGGACCACTGCTATATAGTTGCAATATTACCTCTTGGCTCTTAAACTGAATAAACAATAGGTGCAGGAATAGGCCATTCGGCCCTTTGAGCTAGCACCACCATTCAATGTGATCCTGGCTGATCATCCACAATCAGAACCGTTCCTGCCTTCTCCCAATATCCCTTGACTGCTATCTTTAAGACCTCTATCTAACTCTTTCTTGAAAGCATCCAGAGAATTGGCCTTCACTGCCTTCTGAGGCAGAGCATTCCATAGATCCACAACTCTCTGGGTTAAAAATTTTTTCCTAAACTCCATTCTAAATGGCCTACCCCTTATTCTTAAACTGTGGCTTCTGGTTCTGGACTCCCGCAACATCGGGAACATGTTTCCTGCCTCTAGCGTATCCAATCCTGTGATTGATGAAGGACAATGCACCATAAGCCTTCTTAACCACAGAGTCAACCTGCTTAACCGCTTTGAGTGTCCTATGGACTCGGACCCTGAGATCCCTCTGATCCTCCACACTACCAGGAGTCTTAATGCTACTAATGCTATATTCTGCCATCATATTTGACTTACCAAAATGAACCACCTCACACTTATCTGGGTTGAACTCCATCTGCCACTTCTCAGCCCAGTTTTGCATCCTATCAATGTCCCGTTGTAACCTCTGACAGCCCTCCACACTATCCACAACACCCCCAACCTTTGTGTCATCAGCAAATGACACAAAGGTCGGGTAATAACCGTTCCTGAACCAGCATGTAATAAAATCTCAACTGTTTGCAATATATTTGAGAATCCTGATATGTTCTGTACCCTTCTGAAGTTGCTGAGTTGCACTTCCCACGCACCTTTACACCTACCAGGTACACTATACAGTATTATAATTTTCTAAAGTCTAAAGATAGTGTTTGAGAGTGTTAATATTCCAGAAAATATATCAGTCCAACACTGAGGTTACAAACTCTGGGCGTTTTACAATGTTCTACATAAAGCTATCAAGTACACTCAGTTGAAGAGAGGGAATTTCTTGGAATGATACAAGTAACAGCTGGTTAAATCTATTCCAAGGAGACACGATTACCTTTCCTCCTCCAACAGCTCAAATTCAGTGGTCACCCTGTGCAAGAACTCTGACGTGGCAGGCAGGCTGAAAGTTACAGCCAGTTTCACCAAATCCAAAGCCAGAGCCTTGTTGCTGCTCTCCTTGGCATGGTCCAGAAACTCATCGAGTAGTGTTTTACTGAATAAGAAAAACAAGACATCAGACTATAAAAGCTTTCTGTGAAATTTTAAAACAATATAGTAGTTTCCTCCAGTTTCAAGCTTAAAATTATGACAATATAATTATTAATACAGAGGGAGAGATTACCTGGGTACTCTGTTGTTTGCTTTAAAAAGTGGCAGCATCATCCTAGGATAAAATATAACAAGTTAATGAACACACAGTACTGGCAAAATAACAAGTTGTGTGTTTTGGATTAGATTTATCACCTCTCAAGAAAGGTGATACTTTATTAATATCAAGAAATTGTGCAGCATAAAATGTGCATAAATATAGGGAAATGACTTCTCTGAATCTCCATAATGACAGTACCTCCCACTAACTTAAACTGAATCTAGTATTCAGATCAAACAGTTAAGATGTTTTTAGAGTAAAAGTGGAATAAGTTTCAAACTGAAGAGGTGAAAAATAAACAGACAGACAGACAGACATACTTTATTGATCCCGAGGGAAATTGGTCACAGATCAAATACTGTATTCATTTAGGGAAAAATTGTACATACAAAATGGATAAGGATATAGTACATGCTGTTGACAATAAGAGACTTGCTGCATTAAATGACTTTGATCCACACAAATAATTTGGAATATTGAACAGTAAAGCACCAGTCAGCCTATAATGTACTGTTAGACCACAATACAGAGCAGCAGAACTGAGCCACTTGGCCATCAGGTCTGCTCCACCATTCCATTATGGTTGGTTTAACATTCTCCTACCTTCCTCCTGTAACCTTTGACACACTTACTAATTAAGAACCTATCAACCTCTACTTAAAAATAACCAATGACTTGGCCTTCACAGCCATCTGTGCCAATGAATTCCACAGATTCACCATTCTCTGGCTAAAGAAATTTCTCCTCATCTCTGTTCCAAAGGGACGCTCTTCTTTTCTGAGGCTGTCACCTGCATGTGGTCTGTGTCTCTCTATTCCCTGCCTCAATGACTTAAGTGTTGCTATTGTATTGGCTTCTACCTCTCTCCTGGCAGTGTGTTCCCAGCACTCCACATAAAGAAGCTTACCTCATAAATCTTTAAACTTCTTCCCTTTCACTTTCAAAGCTACGTATTCTCATAGAAAAATGACTATGCTGGGAAAATAATCACTTTCTTTTATTCTCTAGATCTCTGAAGCTTTGTTCTCACTGAATAACAAATGATGTTCCCTTACCTTCCTGCTTCAGGTACTTATTGCTGATGAGTGTAACCACCTGTGCCAAGTTCATGGCCGTGGCCTGATATTAAAGTCAAAGTTGAGTTCACTGTTATATGCACAGGTGTAATGAAACATATTTGCAGCACATAGCATCATATAAGCAACATTCACCAGAAAAACACAAATTTCCAAAGTTTTGGAGGGAGACAAAGCAGTAAAAGGGGAAATACACCTTGATTTAAAAAAAAGATTCGGTGCTAAATCCAAGTCCAGGTTAACAGTTAAAATGCTAATATTATCCAGACCACCCCAATCTCCAGCCACCATGACTTTATCCCTGGTTCATTGTTTAGATTATGCCCCTATGTATTTTAAAAACTGGTTATGCTTTAAAACAAAAGGAGCTAACTAGCTCCTTTTGAGCCAACTATTATTTAATAGCAGCTTTTGTTAGGTACACATACTGTGCCTTGTAAAGGTATTCAGCCCCCTACCCTTTGTTTACATAAATGACTACAACACCTAGGGATTTTGATCAACTTAACTGAGAAATTTTATTTATGAAACATATGCTCCATTTTTCACAACAGACTCCACCCCCAAAAACTGGAAAATTGTAAAGCATGAAAAACTAAAAATTCAAAATCTGGAAAGTCAGCAATTGAAAAGTATTCATTCCCCTCTACTCAGTTGAACCTCCTTTTGCAGCTATTACAGGCAGTAGTCATTTTGAATAAGTCTCTATTTACAGCTATACAAGACCTTGATCAGACCCCACTTGGAGTACTGTGTTCAGTTCTGGTCGTTTCACCACAGGAAGGATGTGGATAGAGTGCAGAGGAGATTTACAAGGATGTTGCCTGGATTGGAGAGCATGCCTTATGAGAATAGGTTGAGTGAACTTGGCCTTTTCTCCTTGGAGCAGCGGAGGATGACAGGTGACCTGTTAGAGCAGTGGTCCCCAACCACCAGGCTGCGAGGAAACGATACGATTTAGCAGTATGAAGCGATACGAGTCAGCTGCACTGCTGACACTGTCTGCAGCCCAGTGGTTGGGGGCCACTGTGTTAGAAGTATATAAGATGATGAGAAGTATTGATCGTGTAGATAGCCAGAGGCTTTTTCCCAGGGCTGAAATGGCTAACATGAGGGGGGCATAGTTTTAAGATGTTTGGAAGCGGGGATGTCAGGGGCAAGTTTTTTCACACTGAGAGTGGCGGGTGTGTGGAATGCATTACCAGCGATAATGGTGAAGGTGGATACAATAGGGTCTTTCAAAAGACTCTTAGGTACCGGAGCTTAGAAAAATTCTAAGCAGTTTCTAAAGTTACATGGTGGGCAGAACATTGTGGGCCACAGGGAATGTAACGTGCTGTAGATTTCTTATGTTCTATTAGCTTTGCACAACATGATGGAGCAAGATTTGCCCATTTCTCCTTTAAATATTGTTCAAGCTGTGCCAATTAGTTGGGGAGCAGCAGTGGACAGCAATCTTGAGTTCTTGTCAAAGATGTTCTATCAGGTTAAGGTCAGGACTCTTAACTGGCCACTCATGGACATCAATTTTCTTCACTTGAAGCCACTCCATGGTTGCTCTGGCAGCGTGCTTTGGGTCGTCCTGCTGAAAGACAAGCTTCTGCCCCAGTTTAAGCTTCCTGCGAGAGGCTAGCAAGTTTTAAAATCAAGAATCTCTCTGTATTTAGCAGCAATCACCTTTCCACGAATCCTGAATAGATTTACAGTTTCTGCTGCTGAAAGTATCCCGATAGTATGTTACCTCCACCATTCTTTACAGTAGGGATGGTGTTACCAGGCTGACAAGCAGTATTAGATTTACATCATATGTACCGCTTAGTGTTGAGGCAAAAAAGTTTAATCTCATCTGACCACAAGACCTTCTTCCACATCTTTACAGTATTTTCTAAGTGACACTTTGCAAAGTCTGTAAGGGCAAGGGTTTGTTTTTGTCTTCATTAGCCAGGGCTTCTTCCATGGCACCCTTCCATAAATACCCTTTTTGTGCAAGGCCTTGTAGATTGTGGAGGCATGAACTTCAACTTAGTTGTAGCCACCGACTTCTGCAGCTCACTCAGAGTGACCGTTGGCGTCACAGTAGCCCCTCTTCTAAGTGCCATTCTTCTCTGGCAACTAAGTTTAGAAGAACTGCCAGACCTATAGGCAATGTAGCTGTGATTTCATATTTTTTCCACCTTTTCACAATGGACTGCACTGAGCTCTATGTTTGATGCCTTTGAAATGAGCTTGTATCCTTTCCTAGATTTGTGCTTCTCTATTACTATTTCCTTGACTATCTTGAATGCTCTTTTGTTTTCATTTTGGTTTGACCTGTTGAAAATCTACCATACTGCTAGACCTTACAGAGAGAGGGGTATTTATTCCTATGAATTTACTGAAAACGGGAGATCCTCCCAATTTTCTACTTCAAAAAATTGGGTAAGTTAGTAAGGTATGGTATAGTATTGCACCTGAGGAAAGTTAGTAAGTAATTACAAAGGGGATGAATACTTACTTAGCTTCACAACTTATGGTTTTAAATTTTTAGTGAACTGTTGACAGGTTTTAAAATTTATTTGATTTGACATTTGAGCAATATTTTGCAGATCATCTCAAACATCCTGCTTCAATATATTTTGAATTTAGAAAATGAGACAGTAAAATGTGAACATTGTTGTGGGGGCTGAATACTTTTTCAAGGCACTGTAACTCTTCATAATAATTACCAAGCATCTTGAGTTCGACCTCCTCTCAGAATCAAGGTTGTCACACTTCCCAAAGATCTGGCTGTCCACTGTAAGTTTTGGATCTGCTTATAGACAGCCTTGATATCCAGCGCTGTGTCAGCAAAGGCAGATTGCAACTGTAAGGAGATTCAATGGCTGATTTAAGTATAAAGTATGTTAATGTGCACTGGGAATTCCACCTTCCTTCTGTAGCACATTGCAAGGATGACAGAATTGAGAAACAGAGATTTTGGTAGATATCACTAATATGAACCCAGTTGTTCCCATCTCTTCACTATTAAATTGGCCACCTTACCTCATCCTTGACCCGATGATCAATGAGAAATTTGCTGCCAGACAGGCAGTTAATGAAACAAAGTACAATCAAGCATCTGATTTTGCGTTGCTTGACACTTGGATTTGTTTTAAAACTACTTACCCTTGCTGATAGCAATCCCTGACTAGTTCCCTGTTTACCTTAATGTGTACATGTTCCATCCTAAAGACTTGCTTCATTATTTTTAAAACCCCAACAGCTGTGCCAAGACTATCATGATGCTAATTTTATAGTACTCTCTTTCATGTTACTGAAAGTATCTAGCATCATTCCTACCTGTTGGTAAGTCTTCCACATTCAGAATTTGGAACTTCTAATCCAGACCTTCTCTATTAGTTAGAAAATTAAACATCATATTTTTAGCCTCACCACTTGAACAACTTCAGTTTCAAACAATCTTCCTGTATCAGATGCCATCGTCATCCACTTAACCAGTTAATTCCACACCAGATTCTGGTTTCTCATTATTCCTGTCCTTAACAACATGGGATCCCAGATCCTCAAGAATCAAACAAAGTTTTAATCCTGCAATTAAAATCAGACACTGCAAATCCCCAACATCTCTCGCCAACTTTGGCCTTCTTTGACTCTTGCTGTCCATTTACCTCAGTGGATGATATTTTCCTATTTTAATGCCTGAGCGGTTATTATATTTTTATGTAATTCCTATATTTGTGTTTTGGACACATTTCAGTCTTTAACCTTTAGTGCTATGGTTACATTTATTTTTAGAGATACAGTAAGGAATACATCCTTCCAGCCCAATGAGCTGTGCTGCCTAATCACAGGACCAACTAACCTACTAACCTGTACATCTTTGGACTGTGGGAGGAAATCGGAGCACCCAGAGGAAACCCACACAGCCATGAGGAGAAGTTTTAAACTCTTTATAGACGGTGCTGGAATTGAACTTCTAATTCCAACTGCAATAGTGTCGTGCTAACTGGTATGCTACTGTGGTGTATGGGTTACTCTGACTATTTTCTGAATTGCTTACTACCTTTAATATTGCTTAAGGTCCCCTCAGTCCTTTCCACATTGACTAATTGTGATCAGTCTAGCCTTTCCCAGTCTGGCAATGTTCTCTGTCAAACTACTGTGACTTAAAACACAACCTCTTATCTTCTGATATGTTTTGACAGTTTTATCTGGAATGTTTACCCAAAATTGCCAACTCTGTGCCTACCAGACAAACTAAAAGCAGAGTTCAACAATACCCGCAGCGTTGTTCAATTTGATCGCTGGTTTTGTTACAGCTGGGTCAAAGTCACCATTTCCTACCAAAGGGAGCACCATCACCAAGGATGTAGTTTGTCAGCAGGGAAATAGTCTCCTAGTACAGTAAGATGAGCTCTTGACCTCACAATCTACCACATGATCCTGCACCTTATTTAACTGCACTGTACTTTCTCTGTAGCTGTTACACCTTATTCTGAATTCTTATGGCTTTACCCTGTTCTATCTATCTCAATGCACTGTGTAATAAGACCATAAGACACAGGCCATTCAGCCCGAGTCTGCTCCGCCATTTGATCATGCCTGATTAATTATCCTTCTTAACCCCATTCCCTGCCTTCTCCATGTAACCTTTGATACTCTTTCTAACCTCCACCTCAAATATATCCAATGACCTGGCCTCCACAGCTGTCTGTGGCCATGAATTCCACAGATTCACCACCCTCTCAATAAAGAAATTCCACTTTATTTCTGTCCTAAAGGCATTTTGAGGTTGTGCCCTCTGCTCCTAGACTATACTCATCTGTATGAGCAAACATGCAAAGTAAGTTTTTCACTGTATCTTGGTACATGTGATCATCATTAACCAACTTCATATAAAGCAACTACAACTATAAATATTATCTTGTTATTGTACACTATCAGCTTGCAGCTCAGCCACTCTCACTGATGTGGAAATGCTTTGCTCTGTGCTTACGTAATGAGATATCCATTTCTTTCCTCTGACACGTCTGCTTATTTGAACTTACTACATTACTCCAAAGTTTGAGAATTGATTAGAAAACCTGCAATGATTACAGGGGCTTTACCTACCTCTGGACTGTGCTTGTCCCGACACATCAGCTCCAGCACTTCCTCCACCAGACCCTGCTTGTTACTGTGACCAAACTGCTTAATGTCTGTATAAAGTACACAAAGAGACTTACACTATGTGCTCAGCATCTTTTATATCCCAAAGTATTTCGCAACCAATTAAGTTGGAAACAAAGCAGCTAATTTGTGCACTGCAAGCTCCCACAAACAGACAGGTGATAATAACCACTATGACATCAGAGGATCTTTCCTGGGACCAGCTCTCAAGTGTCGTCACATAGAAGGTATGGCAGTGCCTCTATTTTCTTAGAAGTTTGCATAGATTTCACATGTTACCAAAAACATTAACAAACTTCTATAGATGCCCGATGGAGAATATCCTAACCGGTTGCATCACAGCCTGGTATGGAAAGACTAATGGCCAGTGTTACATACCCCTTATGACCATGATGTAATTGAGTATCGGGTGAGCATGATGTAATGTTCTTGTGATGGTGGGGTGATGTAATTTCCCACCAGTGTGAGGTCACATGATGTAATTTTCCTGCCAGTGAGAGGTTATGTGATGGCCTGTTCCAACAGGTACACAACGGGAAAGCCTTGCTGTGATGCAGGTCAGTTCGTTGTTTAATTCGTCAGTTACTCCGTTATGCTGCGTATTCGTCTCATGATGCAGTTTTCTTTTAAAGTGGAGTTTTATTTTTTATCTGCCTGCAGTTTCACCACAACGCTGCCAGTTTTAGTCCAATCGGACAGTGAAGAATTTACCTAAGTACGGAAAACCCAAAGGATTGAGTAAAGTTGGTGTCGTCGGCGGTAATACAGGATTGACCTTATTGAATCCTCATTCAAAGAGATAGTAACCTGCATCCGAGATAATCCCTGCTATAAGAGCAGAAAGGACTGGGGCAATGTTATTCGGCAAGGAAAAGGTCAGTTCCTTTAAGCCGTTTTTCTTTCCTTTGTCGTAAATCCTTCGGGCAAGGCATATTTCGGCTGGAATCAGCAGTAACGTCATGTCGTCAAAGAATTCGTTACTTCAGGAAAGTCTCTCCTAATTGACTGTCTAAATCACTTGGACTTTTACATTTATCGCTTTAAGATCTGTTTGAGGGGCTGTACAGCAGTTAACTTCCGGTTAAGTTAGTCATTTGTTTACTTTTCATTTGTTGGTGAGCTGGGTTTTAATAAATGTTTAATTTGTTTATAAAAAACCTGTCTCAATTCTATATTCATTGTTGCGGTATCGTAACACCAGGTATAGAGAGGTCAACAAGAAGTGGTGGATACAGCCCAGTCCATCACTGGCAAATCCCTCCCCACCACTGAGCACATCTACAGGGAGCACTAACATAAGAAAGCAGCATCTATCAAAAACCACCACCATCCAGGGTATGCTCTCTTCTTGCCACTACCACTGGGTTCAGGAACAGTTTGATTGTTTGTCAGTCTTTATACACCGTATAGTTTTTCATAATTTCCACTGTATTCCAATTTTCCTGTAAATGCCTGCAAGAAAATGGATCTTAAGGTAGTTTGTGATAATATATGTACTTTGATATTAAATTTACTTTGAGATGTTGGATGAGTGACAAATATTGGATCAGACTCTTTACGAGATGGCACCTTGTATGCCCACTTATAGCAGCAGTGTTCTGACAAATAACCAAAAGACTTCAGGCTAGATTCTTGTGGTCCACTCCCTGAAGCATAACTTGAACCCACAACCTCCCGATGTGATGAAAATGCCACGCACTGCAAACACTTGACTGATGAAAGGTAGATTACAGCCTCCACCCAGGAGTAGGATTCTATATTTCCCCAATGCACCAATAATTGGGTAGACTACACCAACCTTTCCAGATGTGTGGAATGAGCTGCAATTGGTTCTCAGTGTCCAAAGCCTGCAGCAGATCCATCAGACCTTGCACGTTAGGATAGTATAGCTGGAAACAAAATGTTTGCACTTCAGTATTCTGTTCTTCAATACATATTTCATAAAACATGATTGCAGAATTAGGACATTCAGCCCATCGAGACTGGTCAACCATTCGATTATGGCTAAGTTCTTTTCTCTGAACTCCATTCTCCTGCTTTCTCTCTATAACCTTTGGGTATCTGTTGTGCAGGGGTTGATAAATCATTGATTTGTCCTCCTTAGCCATCTGTAGCAATGAATTCCAGATTCATCATCCTTTGGTTAAAGAAATTCTCCCTCATCTCAACAATTGAGATTCTGCCCTATGTCAATGATTTGGATGATGGAACTGATAGCTTTGTTGTGAAATTTGCAGACGATATGAAGACAGGTAGAGGGGCAGATGGATTTGAGGAAGTAGAGGCTACAGAAAGACAGATTAGAATGTAGAAAGAAATGGCAGATGGAATAGTGTTGGTAAGTGTATGGTCATGCACTTTGGTAGAAGAAATTAAATTATTTTTGAAATGGAGAGAAACTACAAAAAACTGAGGCGCAAAGGGTCTTAGGAATCCTTGTACAGGATTCCCTAAAGGTTAACTTGCAGGTTGAGTCTGTGGTGAGGAAGGCAAATGTGATATTAGCATTCATTTCAAAGGGACTAGAATATAAAAGCAGGGATGTAATGTTGAGATTGTATAAAGTGCCGGGGTGGCTTCACAGAGTATTGTGAGCAGGTTTGGGCCCTTTACCTTAGAAAGGATGTGCTGAAACCAGAGAGGGTTCTAAAGAGGTTCACCAAAATGATTCCAGGATTGAATGGCTTGTCATATCAAGAGTATTTCATCGCTCTGGGTCTGTATTCAATGCAATTCAGAATAATGAAGGGTGACCTCACTGAAACCTATTGAATGGTGAAAGGCCTTAACAGAGTGGATGTGGAGAGAATGTTTCCTATGGTTGGAGAGTTTAAGACCAGAGGACACAGCCTCGGAATAGAGGGACGTTCTTTTAGAATGGAGATGAGGAGGAATTTCTTTAGCCAGAGAATGGTGAATCTGTGGAATTCTTTGCCACAGGCAGCTGCGGAGGACAAGTCTTTATGTAGTGTATACTTAAGGCCGAGGTTGATAGATTCCTGATCGGTCAGGGCATGAAAGAATATGGGGAGAAAGCAGGAGATTGTGGCTGAGAGGAAAATTGGATCAGCCATGATGAAATGGTGGAGCAGGCTTGATGGGCCAAATGGCCTAATTCTGTTCATATAACTTACAGTCTAATGGTCATCTCTGGCCTTTGTATTCTGTAGCTATGCTCTCTGGTCCTAGACCCTCTGACTGTTGGCAACATCAAAAATGGCTTAACTGGGATTTGAATTTGGGACTTCTTTCATCCAAACAGGGAATCATACCCTTAGCCCAATGACCGAGCTTCACCTAAATTTTGGTTAAGCACTCTTGGAACACTGTGTGGTTTCCCCAGTGGAGGAAGGATGCAGAGGCTTTGGAAATGGTACTGAGGAGGTTTACTAAAACAAACCACAAGGAGAAGTAGACAAATTTGGGCTGTTTTCTCTGGAATATCAATATGTTTTATATAAATATAGTAATAGGTGCCTGGAATGTGGAATGGGCTGCTCGTGCAAGTGTAGATGTGGATTCAATTGTAACGATTAAGAGAAGTTTGGACAGGTACGTGGATGGGTAGCTAATGGAGGGCTAGAGTCCAGGTGTGTGTTGATGGAGCTTGGCAGAAAACCAGACCAGCACGGACAAAATGGACTATGTGTGTCTATGTCTCTATTTATGATTATATCCCCTGTACCTAATTTCTGCACAAATTAGAAACTTATTACTACCTCAACCCTCCTCCAATCACTTTACCTCATAATTCCTATATCCATCCCTGCAAGGTTTGTAACTTGAGCCATTCCTCCAAAGCCAGCTGTAAGATCAGGCTTTGCCACAATCTGTAAGATGTCTGTACAATCTCCCCATGCTTCTGTGGATTTGCTCCAGAGGCTTAGTGAGTTGTGGGCAAGCTATGGTGACATTTGCCCAGCACAATCCTGATTTGATTTGATGCAAATGACATATTTCATTGTATGTTTTGAAGTACATTCAACAAATAAAGGTAACTGTTCTTTCCTAATCCAGCCTTAATCCTGAGCCATTTGTAAATTCTCTAATTCGCCCAAACAGTAATAAACCAATATTCCTGCTGCCTTTCAAATGTTTAGTAATACACATTCCAAAGATTAACCAAGGACAACAGGGACACAAGTGGGCAAACAGCTGGCTTCTCTTTTCATTATGAAGGACAAAGAAGTTTTAGTTTATTTATCAGCATTTCATGTTTGGGGATAGAAAGCATCTCCCTTTCTCTTCAGAGCTAGAAGCCAGTAATTCAGCCAGCTACTTATCTGAGTTACAATGACATTGATAAGCAGACATACCGAGGGAATGAGGTCTTTGTACCATTTGAGAACCACATCGATGCTCTCCATCATGCACAAGATGGTAAAGAACCGACCACTGACGAATAAAACACAAAACGTGAACAAGTTATTGACGTTCAGTGTACTGAATTGAAACAGACATGTTCTGTTAAATTCATATTGAACCTTGAACTGCAGCATTCAGCAGTGCTGATCAGCTTATTGCAAGACCGTGGATATCAATACACAGAGACTGTGATAGACAATATTTACGAAGATCGCACCAACAGCTAAATCCTATAAAGGATGGGATGGCTTGAATAGGCAGGAAACCCAGAGATCCTGACTGATCCATTTTATAGGGGAGGATCAAAATTAGAGGCCATGATACAGATGTTATTGAGATATCAAAGAATTGAAAATAAATTTCATCTGAGACTCATAGAAGAAAGGAAAGCAGAAGGCTATGGAAGAGTTAGTTTGATCATGGAGTAGGTTAGAAGTCTGCATAACATATTGGCCCGAAGGGTCTGTATTGTGCTGTACTGTTTCAAGTTCTATAAATAGCTCTGAGAATGTGGAACACAGGAGACCACGAAGGCCCCTTACTTAAGAGGGGATGTACTGGCATTGATGGGTGTCCAAGAGATGGTCACTCAGCTAGATATTGGGACGAGAGAGTTGCCTCATCACAAACAGCAAATATATTGCATCTATTGTATTTGGAGTCTGCCACGAAGGGGGGTGAATTTAACAAAATATACAAGATTCTTAGCAGGCACGATAAGGCAGATGCTGAGATATTCCCTCTAGAGGGAGGTTCTCAAACAAGGGGATGTACTACAAGATTTAGAGGCAGACAGTCAATCTAAGAACAAGATGTGTAGCCAGAACCTCTTGTGGAGGGTGGTGGATCTCTGAAATTCTGTAGCCTGGAGGGATGTGAAGGCTATATCATAGGTGGGTGGGTATATATTTAGAAATAGACATAATTTTGACGGTCAGCGATTTCAGGGCTATGGAAACTGGCACAGAAAAGGAGTTGAGGCCTGGGGCAGATAAGCCACCATCACAAGGAATGGCATGGCAGGCAAAAAGGGGTCAATCGGCTAGTCTGCTATTTCCTTATATTCAGTAGAGCCAGTCCTTCCTTAGAAGTTACACGAATTTCTCAGATTAAAGACAGGCGGAAGACCACCATCACCCACGTCATACGTCATGGCACATAATAATGATGAATCTTTCCTCTGATGGCAAACCCACCATTTCTCAACCCCCCCCCCCCACTTCCACAATGGCAAGTACATCCTTTCTACAGCAAGCTGATCAGTATCATACTGTACATCATACATGACTTCCTTACTCCCATACCCAATTATTTTCATGATAAAGGCAAACATATCCTCTGCCTTCCTAATCTCTCATTCTCTTTTAGTTACTTGTACCCTTTTGCACCAGGGCACCTAGATCTCTTTGAAGATCCACATGTTGTAACCTCATACTGTTTTAAAAAAAATTAATTTTTTTGCACATTTTTCTGTATTATACTTAATCGGCCACATTCCCCCCACCACCCCCCCCCCAACTTATCCCATTGGACCCAGTAACAAAAAAAAACTGCAAATCCTTCTCAGGGCGGTGTGGCAGTGTAGTGATTAGCATAATGCTATTACAGTGCCAGTGACGTAGTGATTAGCATAATGCTATTACAGTGCCAGTGACCCGGGTTCAATTCTGCCACTGTATGTTCTCCCTGTGACCACATGGGTTTCCTTCAGGTGCTCTGGTTCCCTTCCACATCCCAACGACCTACGGTTAGTAGGCTGACTGGTCACATAGGTGTAATTCACTTGGGTACATGGGCACTCTGGCATCATTGCGGTTAGTGTGACTCTGTTACAGCTTGGAGCGTTCCAGACTTTGAGGTTCAATTCCACCGCCATTCTGCAAGGAGTCCTTCCTGTGGAATGCATGCGTTTTCTCTAGGTGCTCCAGTTTCTGCCCACAGTCCGAAGACATACCAGGTAGGTTAATTAATCAATGTAAACTGTCCCATGATTAGGTTAGGGTTCAATCAGGGTAGCCGGGGCGGCATTGCTGAAGGGGACTGCTCCAGATTGTATCGCTAGGTAGATAAAAATATGTGTGGCAAAGGCTCGTTTAGCCAGAAGGGCCTGTTACTATGCTGGATCTCTACACAGAGTGAATAAAAAAATAAATCATTTCTGAAAGGTATTTCCAATTTACTTGTTTAGAACTTCAGAATATCCTGTTACAGGAAACAAAATTCTCCAGCAGCACCCATACCTGTGTCAGGGTTAGTGGATATTGTATACAAGCGGAGGTTGGTTGTTTCGTTAGAGCAGCACACATTGAAGGTAGACTTGGTCAAGGTGCACTAAAATGAACGCTGATTGGGAAGGAATATGCCCCTCAGTAGAGGGGCCAGTAAGCGGAGGACACAGCTTGAACGTAGAAGGATGAAGAATCATTTCAGTGAAGGTGATAAGGGGCTAAAACTCAATGCCCGAAAGGTGGTGAGAAAATCTCTTAATAGGTCTGAATCATTAAAGAGGATATAACACAAACAGCACTCCTTTTTTGGCCGCTATGCTGCCATAGAAAATGGTCACTTTCTCTGCCGTCAATGTTTAAGATGCTTTGATATGCCACTTGAGCATGAATCATGTGAATTAGATATGGTCCATTATTACATGCACAGTGAAACGCTGGTCTCGTTGTTACACTATGCATTGAGGTAGAACAAGGACAGAATGCAGAATAAAGCGCAGCAGCTACAGAGGAAGTGCACTGCAGGTGAACAAAGTGCAAGATCCTAACAAGGTAATGCAGTATTTGGAGACAAGCTGATTTGCCTTTACCTGCTGAACCTGTGCAAGATGAGGAACTGCTGCCTGCTTGTTCTTGCAGAAACGTGGCTCCAAGACAACATGCCATGCCACCCAGGGAGTTGTGCTAATATATTTCGAGACTGTATTTTGGACCTTAGCCCGTTTTGCTTAGCTGTATAAATGTGTGTGGCTAATGACAATTAAACTTGAACTTGAACAGAGTGGAAGGAGGAATGTCTGGCCCCGGGGTCTGGCTTACTGCTTCACTGATTTGAGCTGAAATAACTCTTCACAGGAGCCTGTGCTCTGCATATCAGATTACCGAGCATGCAAGCCATTATAACAAAAGTCAAAATTTCTTACTAATAAATACTTCGCTGATAAGAATCACCCAATAACTTCCAGTTGTCTCCAGTTTCAAGAACTCTGTGAATTTTGTACGCCAGTTCAAGGTCTTTCATTTCCAAGCACTGCAAGGAGGGAAGCAAAAGTGTTCTCAGATTATGCAAGGCAGGTTTGCGCCACATATATCTCCCGCAGTGATCACAACTCTACACTTCGGACTACAAGTGAAACAAGAGCACAGAAGTCCCTCAGTGCAGTCAACTGATGCTCATACCACCAGCAGGCAACCTCGCATTCCTGGGTAAGTTATCAAAAGACAAGTTCAAATACGGTTGTGGCTATTTCACAGATTCAGTGAAATAAATATGGAATTAGAACCTAGTAAAGGCTGCATTGGGAACTACTCCATCTCAAGAACCCATACTACTACCATTGGGAAGGAGGTAAGGAGGGTTAGGTGCCACACCACCAGGTTCAGGAACAGTTATTACCCTTCAACCCTCAGGCTCCTGAACCAGTGTGGATAACTTATAGAATGTAGAATAGTACACCACAGTACAGGCCCTTCGGCCCACAATGTTGTACCGATCCTTAAACCCTGCCTCCCATATAACCCCACACCTTAAATTCCTCCATATACCTGTCTAGTAGTCTCTTAAACTTCACTAGTGTATCTGCCTCCACCGCTGACTCAGGCAGTGCATTCCACACACCAACCACTCTCTGAGTGAAAAACCTTCCTCTAATATCCCCCTTGAACTTCCCACCCCTTACCTTAAAGCCATGTCCTCTTCTATTGAGCAGTGGTGCCCTGGGGAAGAGGCGCTGGCTGTCCACTCTGTCTATTCCTCTTAATATCTTGTATACCTCTATCATGTCTCCTCTCATCCTCCTTCTCTCCAAAGAGTAAAGCCCTAGCTCCCTTAATCTCTGATCATAATCCATACTCTCTAAACCAGGCAGCATCCTGGTAAATCTCCTCTGTACCCTTTCCAATGCTTCCACATCCTTCCTATAGTGAGGTGACCAGAATTGGACACAGTACTCCAAGTGTGGCTGAACCAGAGTTTTATAGAGCTGTATCGTTACCTCACGACTCTTAAACTCTATCCCCCGACTTATGAAAGCTAACACCCAATAAGCTTTCTTAACCCCATCTACCTGTGAGGCAACTTTCAGGGATCTGTGGACATGTACCCCCAGATCCCTCTGCTCCTCCACACTCCCAAGTATCCTGCCATTTTCTTTGTACTCTGCCTTAGAGTTTGTCCTTCCAAAGTGTACCACCTTACATTTCTCCGGGTTGAACCCAATCTGCCACTTCTCAGCCCACTCCTGCATCCTATCAATGTCTCTCTGCAATCTTTGACAATCCCCTACACTAATCTACAACACCACCAACCTTTGTGTCCTCTGCAAACTTGCCAACCCACCCTTCTACCCCCACATCCAGGTCGTTAATAAAAACCATGAAAAGTAGAGGTCCCAGAACCGATCCTTGTGGGACACTACTGGTCACAACCCTACAATCTGAAGGTACTCCCTCCACCATGACCCTTTGCTTTCTGTAGGCAAGCCAATTCTGAATCCACCTGGCCGAACATCCCTGGATCCCATGGCTTCTGACTTTCTGGATAAGCCTACCGTGTGGAACCTTGTCAAATGCCTTACTAAAATCCATGTAGATCACATCCACTACACTACCCTCATCTATATGCCTGATCACCTCCTCAAAGAACTCTTAACAGGCTTGTTAGACACGATCTGCCCTTCACAAAGCCATGCTGACTGTCCCTGATCAGACCACGATTCTCTAAATGCCCATAGATCCTATCTCTAAGAATCTATTCCAACAGCTTTCCCACCACAGACGCAAGGCTCACCAGTCTATAATTACCCGGACTATCCCTACTACTTTTTTTGAACAGGGGGACAACATTCGCCTCCCTCCAATCCACTGGTACCATTCCCGTGGATGAGGGCATAAAGATCCTAGCCAGAGGCTCAGCAATCTCTTTCCTCATCTCGTGGAGCAGCCTGGGGAATATTCCGTCAGGCCCCGGGGACGTCCTATTGTATTTTAACAACTTCATTCACTTCAATACTGAACTGATTCCACAACCTATGGACTCAATATCAAGGACTCCACAACTCATATGCTCAGTATTTTTTATTTAAAATTTTGTTTGCACAATTTGTCTTCTTTTGGACATTTTCTGTTTATCCATCCTAATGTATTTTAACAACTTCATTCACTTCAATACTGAACTGATTCCACAACCTATGGACTCAATATCAAGGACTCTACAACTCATATGCTCAGTATTTTTTATTTAAAATTTTGTTTGCACAATTTGTATTCTTTTGGACATTTTCTGTCAGTCTTTATGTACAGTTTTTTTCATAAATTCTGTTGTTTTTTTTTACTGTAAATGCCTGCAGGAAAATGAATCTGAATATAGTACAGTATATAGTGACATATAGTACTTTGATAATAAATTTACTTTAATACGTTTCAAATTTCTCACTCAGCATATTGGTTAAGGGAGGAAATATGGTGTCTCTACCTGGTCTGGCCCATATGACTGCTTGACATTAACTGCTACAATGTTTGAGAACAAATAGGGACGAGGAGCAAATGTTATGCCTACAAACCATGAAGGAATAACTAAATAACAAAATCTAAAGATTGGTATTTTATTTCACTCCCTTTTGCCATTTCCTAGTCTATCCAGACAGTTTGAATTCCTCTGTCGTTCATTGCTTGGTGAATTACATACAACAGCTTAGCAGCACATACCACTAGGTGGCAGTGCATCCCAGCATTAGCAACAAGCACAAAGTACTCTTTGACCTTGGGCTCCTTAGTAAAATGCAGAGGTTCGAACTTACTGACTGCTTGAAACGGCTGAACAATCAAGTTTGCTCCACATGGGAACTCTGCTCTTGTAACCTTCCCCCATGTTAAAAGTGGTGCAGGTTCTGTTTTGAATGGGGATTGTGCATCCTCTCCATTCAACCCCTCAACCTCAGCCTGTCATCAAGGCCACAGGTGATCTGTCTATCTGTACCAATTCCTCATAGACCTCAATTCCCTGATCTTTCGCAATAAATCAACTTCTCAAATATTCCCCAGTGATCATGCTTCCTTAACATTCTAGGGAAGAGAATTTACTAACCTCTAGGTAGCAGTCCCCAGGCCTCAGCTTTAAAGATTTAACTTGGCATATTGGTTTACTTTTGTCACATGTACTGTGCTGCAGAGAAAAACTGTTCTGCATGTCATCCATATGGATCATTTCATGCAGATATGCCAACTAATCGTTTCTACATACTCTCCCGAGGTTCCTCCACTAGTGAAAACATTTTGACATCTACCCTTTCACATAATATACTGTCAGAGCAATACAACATGGATTCGTGCTGACCACAGTGACCACCCAGATAATCCCACACATCCATGTACCTATCCAAGTGATACCACTGCGTCTGCCTCAACTACCTCCTCTGGCAGCCCATTCCATATACAGTACTCACCATGCTCTGTATTAAAAATACACATCTAATTTCCTTAGCTGTTTAGGTTAGGATAACCCCTCATCCAGGAATTTGCTTAGTGAATTTCTTCTGGACTGCTTCCACTAACAGCAAAAGCCAATCTCTTTAACCATTATGATCTTCTTTAATGCCTTCATTAATAAGGATTTTGGATATTTTTGCTTTTTTAAAATTTAACAAAATCATTTGTTTTCAAATATTTCTACAAGACCAGCCACAGGAGCAGAATTAAGCCATTTGGCCCATCAAGTCTGCTTTAATATTCAATCATGGCTGATTTGCTTTCCCCCTTCAACCCCATTCTCCTGCCTCCTCCTCAATCTTTGATGGCCTTGCAAATCAAGAACCTATCAACCTCCGCATTAAATGTACCCAAACACTGCCATCTGTGGAAATGAATTCCTAGCTAAAAAAAATACCTCATCTGCTCCAAAATATTTCTCCCATCAAGAGTGCCCACAGAGGAACTTATTTCAGTTTATCTATCAGAGTTAGACAAGCTCTTCAATTCCACCGTCAGCTTCCTTTGTCTTAATGTACAGAATATTTTCTCCACTTCAAGTAATTGGATATCTGGGAGTATTTGAACAAATGACTGCAGTCACTTCAACCAGAGAGTGAGAATATTTAGTTTCCCTGTCACTGCCCAGAAACCAGTACAGTCCATTTTTATTCTATCTGAGGGAGTAAAAACAAATACTTACCACTCTCATCGCACTGCTGAAGAAATTTACTGTGGATAAAGGAAACAAGACCATTTGTAGGGCGCTCAGAGAAAACACGAGAGAGGAATAATGGTGCAATGACATCTTTTGCATCCAATTAGTACTTTTTATGTCTCACCTGAGGAACTTCACCTACACTACCAAATTTTCTAATTAATTAACATGATGTTGTAGCCTTAACCACTAATTTTCATATCATCTACACTATCACCTGTACATCCGAGTTATTGACACAAATGTAAGCATCAAGGTTCCTAGTGGTTCACCACTGGCTGGACTTCCAATCAGAAAAGCAACATGTTACCAGCACCCTCTGCCCCCAATACCAAATTAACTTTGATTCTAATTTGTTTGAATGCACAAGGTCTTATGGGCTCCAGCCTTTTGGCCCACCCTATCATATGAGACCTGGTCAATGTAGACAACATCTACCTCTTCCCTTCCCCTCACCAATATGCTTAGTTATCCCCTCAAAAATTAAAGATGAGAGAATTTCCCATGAAAAAATCATTAATTAATCTCTGCCTTTCCCAGCATAGATAAAAATTGTCCCTTAAAATTATTTTCCAATAGTTTCCCTATCTCTGATGCAAGACCTACTGAACTGTAGATATATTGTTTGACCATGTTCTCTTCTTTTAAATAAAGACAAATGGGGTCCGTCAGAATCAGGTTACTGTCATTCACATATGTTGTGAAATTTGCTGTTTCGCAGCAATGCAGTGCATTTCATAAAAAATGTTATAATAATTATACAAAATAGAGCAAAAAGACAGCAAAATAATGAGGCAGTGTTAATGGACCTTTCAGAAACATGATGACCAATGGGAAGAAGCTGTTCCTAAAACATTGCGTGTCTGTCTTCAGGCTCCCATACCTCCTAGTTGATGGTAGTAATGAGAAGAGGGCACGTCCTGGATAGTGAGGGTCCTTCTTGATGAATACCACCTTCTCAATGCATCACCTTTTGAAGATGTCCTCAGGGGTGGGAGGTTAGTGTCAATGATGCTGGCAGAGTCTGCAACCCTCTGCAGCATTTACAGATTCTGCACATTTGTGGATGACCTTAAGCCTTCCTCCCTTGCATACTCCAACTTTGTTACAATAAAGCCCAACACTTCATTTCCCTTAACCATCTGCTAAAAATTCATACCAAGTTTTTTTCCCTTCCAGTATTTTTTTTGCTTGGTCTTAAATATCTTTTTCAGTACAAGATGTTGGCTACCATATTTGGACTACCATTTACAGTTCTGGTCACCTTGCTATAGGAAAGATGTCATTAAACTGCAGAGGATGCAAAAGAATTTGAGTACATTACCGGGACTGGAGCATGAGAGTTATAAGGAAAGGCTAGGACAGATTTCCCTGGACCTCAGGACACAGTGGGGTGACCTTAAGGTGGTTTATAAAATCATAAGGGGCTTGGTCAAGTCACAATCTTTTCCCCAAGTTAGGAGAATCCAAAACTAGAAGGCATAGTTTAAGTTAAGAGGGTAAAGATTTAAAAAGGGGCAACATTTTCTTCCACACAGGGGCTGGTGTACATATTAAATGGTTATCAAAAGCAGTAGTAAAGGCCAGTACAACTACATAATTTAAAAGACGTTTGGACAGGTACGTGGATAAGAAAGGTCCAGAGGAAACCACCTCAGTTAGGCAACATGCTTGACAAGAACAAGCCAGGCCAAAAGGTTCACTTCCATGCTCTATAGTTCCCTAAATCCAGCACACTGAATTTCAAACAGAATGTGCCTGCACAATTCTATCAAGACTTGTCACTTACCATCATCAGGATCTTTGGCTTCAAAATGCTTCCCTTCCATTTCATGAAGCAGGATGAAGATAAAGTCATTTTGTAGCTGGTTTGTAGCAGCTGTGAAGATTGAAGGGGAAACATTAGCCGTGCCAAGGGAAGCCTGCACAAATCTAAAATACAGGAAGATATCGAGCAAAGAAAGCAAGCTAAGCCAAAGTACGGGTGATTCTGCATGAATCAGGAAATTCTGTGAGGACAGTCTCAGAATTCAGGAATGTCGCTTTAGAACAGAGATGAGGAGGAATTTCTTTAGCCAGAGGGTGGTACATCTGTGGATTCACTGCCACAGATGGCTGAGGAGGCCAAGTCAGTGGGTATACTTAAAGCAGAGGCTGATAGGTTCTTGATTAGTCCAGGTGTCAAAGGTTAGAGAGAAGTAAAATAAATCAGCCATGATGGAATGGCAGAGCAGACTTGATGGGCCAAATGGGTCAATTCTGCTCACACGTCAGATTCAAAGTGAGCATTCCTGGAAATGGCTTTTCAACTCTAATAGCTGAAAGACAAATAAAATGTCAAGCACTCTCCCATTAAAATATTATTGAAAGAAGCATTGAAACTCAACTTTGAACAAAAACTGAGGAGCGTATGTCATCTCTAGGGAGCAGTAGTTCTTAACAAACTGGAAGGCGAACTATAGATATATCAAGATTAAATGTTTCTTAAGAGGCTAGAAACTCAGAAAAAAGCTGTTACAAAACAAGGTACTACTCAACAAGCACCTTTCAGATATAAACTAGACTAACATCCTGAAACAGGCCACCTTTAGTAAATCTACACCTGACAGCTGTGTGGGGTGGGTACTTTTAGGGGCACCACGGTAGTGTAGCCATTAGCACAACATTATTACAACACAAGCAACCCAGGTTCAATTCCTGCTGCTGTCTGTAGGGAGCTTTGTTCATTCTCCCCGTGGCCACTGTGGCTTTCCTCCAGGTGCCCTGGTTTCCTCCCACATTACAAAAACACATGGGTGAGCAGGTTAATTGGTCACATGGGTGTAATAGGGCTGTGTGCGGTCATTGTGCCAGAAGGCCTGTTATCATGCTGTACCTCTGAATAACCATTCCTCCTCTCTGAGAAATAAAATATGCTTTCTTGTTTTCAGCTCTGCTGGAGGGTTATTGATCTGCAACGCACGGGTCAGTAGGCTAATTGGTCACTTGGGTGTAACTGGACATTGTGGGTTCACCTAGGACTGCACAATATAACACAGCTATCTCTTTAAAATAAATAACTTTCAAGTTAGCAACAGAGGGCTTAACTTGATAATTTATGCTTGACTGCTGGTTGTACTGAGTTAAAGGCATATAGTACATAACTAAAGCAAACACGAGGAAATCTGCAGATGCTGGAAATTCAAGCAACACACACAAAATGCTGGTGGAACGCAGCAGGCCAGGCAGCATCTATAAGGAGAAGCACTGTCGACGTTTCGGGCCGAGACCCTTTGTCAGGACTGACGATGTATCTCGGCCCGAAACGTCGACAGTGCTTCTCCCTATAGATGCTGCCTGGCCTGCTGCGTTCCACCAGCATTTTGTGTGTGTTGCTAGTACATATCTAAGCTCCCTTTAGTCTATAAACACATTTTAAAATGCGCTTCCCTGGCAATCTCTGTTCAAGTGAGCAGTCTGCAGAGTGAGAGAACTATGGGCAGGGTCAGCTATGAGGCAGACTCAGGTCTCTGGTCACAATGAAGTGATGTGGCATTACCCAAGAGGGAGGTGATAAACGCCCCATTACCAGAGTTATTCCTCCACAGCTAGAAGACAAACAAAAGTAAATGTTCACGCAATCAGTTAGGAGGAACCAAGTACATAGGACTCATTCAGCATCCGCCAACAAAGTGCAATGGAAACTAGCCACTCAGTGATCATGACAACATTGGTATTCTGTAACAGAAGGTTTACACACATTCGTAATGCAGGCTGTCGTCATGCTGGGTAGTTTTCAGTGTTCGATGTATAAACTCAAAAGGAGGCACCACTCATATGCTAAACCAAACACTGAAGGAAGATGTTGGCTGCACGTCACATACAGGAGGCAGGAGTAGCAGGCTTCCCAACCAGAGCAGCAGCGGCTCAGTACAGGCGATTGTTCTCATGCAGCCATTTCTCGGAAAGCCCACCACATGTGGGCTAAGCGAAGAACGGCTGCACTCAGCTCCCATTATCCAGCTGAGGTCAGTACCCCTGCGCCACTCATCACTGCCGGCGGCTCTGGGAAGCCAACCCCCAGACGGTGCAGCCGCTTTCTCAAGACTGACACTAAAATTCAAAACTCTCACGTGCATCTGCAGATGCTGGAAATTCAAGCAACACACACAAAATGCTGGTGGAACACAGGTCAGGCAGCATCTATAAGGATCACAATCCTTGCCGTCATTTTTTAACTTTAACACTTGACAGACTCACCGCCCAACACCGAGCTTTACTAGATTTCTAACCGCAACTGCGTGAAGACATTTAAAATGCACACAGAAATGGGAGCTGCAACACACTCACCTTGATGCAGACACTTGAAACTAAATGCAGGGCGCCAGCACTGATGTTTACTGTTTCCTGACCATAACTCAACGGAAGGAGTAGTGTAAATACAAACAGCGGTCACTGGAATTCACACAGGTCTGATCGTGGCTATTGCCTTACCCAGGTCTCTGGTAGATTCCTATAGTTGGGGAGCCTAGGACCAGAGTGCACAGCCTCAGAACACAAGGATAAGGACAGACAGAGGTGAGAAGGAACTTCTTTAGCCAGAGGGTGGTGGAATTCATTGCCACAGAGGGCTGGCGAGGCCAAGTCATTTGGTATATTTAAAGCAGAGGTTGATAGGTTCTTAATCAGTAAGGTTACAGCGAGAAGGTAGGTGAATGGGGCTGAGAGGGATAATAAATCAGCCATGATGGAATGGCTGAGCAGACTCAATGGGCCAATGGTTTAATTCTGCGCCAATGTCTTGTGGTCGCAATGCACACTCGCGCATAAACAGAAAGTTCATTTCAAACAACTTAGAGCTCTGACATTTTGCAAGAATGTAAGTGAACTTGAAACTTCAGTAAAAGTTCAGCACTGCAAGAAGAAATAAAAAAAATCTTTCTTGCACCATGATTCACCCTTCTATCCAGCTTTTGAATGATTACTTACCAATTTTATAGAATATACCTAGTAAATGATCAAAGGTGGCCAAACTTGGTTCTGCAATTAAAGAAGATCAAGGTTAGAATACCCACAGGAATATACTTGGTCCATTTAAACAAAAGAATTAAGGAAAATGGGGTGGCAAACACATTAAATATTTCAGCTACACACAAAATGCTGGAGGAACTCAGCAAGTTAGGCAGCAATAAACTGTTGGTGATTTGGGCTGAGACCCTTCATCCTCCAGCATTTTGTGTGTACCGCTCAAGATTCCTAGCACCTGCAAAATCTCGAGTTTTAAGATTTCAGCTAAAGCAGTCATAGTTCACAAGTAATGTCAAATGATAAAATAATTACACCTCAAAAAGCTCTGAATGACTTTTAGCAGGGAACACTCTTCTGCAGGTTTATGGGTTCATTTATTATCAGAGTATACAACTTTAATTCAGGTTTCACTATTGGTGACTGGCTCAGACTGAGGCATTTTTCTCGTGGAGCCGCTTCTCAAATAGCTCACCACATGTAAGCTAAGTGAGAAACGACCGCACTCAGCTCCCATTCTCCAGCTGAGGTCCGTACCCCTGCGCCAATCATCATCGCCAGCCAAGACAATTACTTACATCTAATACACCCATGATTTTAGAAAACTTTTATTTGCATTGACACCACTACTGTTGTTATGCTTGGCCACACTTGGCCCCATTATAACTTGCAGGAGCATCAGTGGAAAGTGCTCACAAATTTCTCAGGTACTGTATAACTTAGTCGGTCAACATCTCAGCCTCTCTTCAGCTCACTCTGCAAACAGATTCTTCTGCTCTATCCAATTATTTACTATTTTGTTACCCAAATTGCTGTAACCACGACTAAATGAAAGCGCAGTATTATTTAAGTCCAGATATGTGCTGGAAACCCTTGCTCCAATTAATCCCTGCACTCTAATCATTGATTACCAACACAGTCTAAACAAAGCTTTCAAGAGAAGATAGTGGGTCACATTGTTCAAAGTAAATTTATAGTCAAACTACACATATGCCACCATATACAACCCTGAGACTCATTTTCTTGCAGGTATATTCAATAAATCCATAGAATAATAATCACAATACAATAAAAGGCCACACCAACACGCCAACCAGTGTGAAATACAACAAACTGCGTAACTACAAAAAGAAAGAAACAATAAATAAGGAATAAAAATCGAGAACTTGAGTCCTTAGGTTGTGGGAAACAGTTCAGTGAGGGGGCAAGTGAAGTTGAGTGGAGTTATTTCCTCTGGCTCAATGGTTGAGGGGTAATAACAGTTCCTGAACCTGGTGGTGATGTGATACAGGTGATTTTTAGGCGATGGGATGTTGTCTAGAAGGATTTCCCATCTCGATTTTGGGGGCTCAAGGAGGCAATGACATGTCATCAGTTGCTTTCCAGCTATGGTGGATTATCTCAGGAGACAAAAGCTCATTCTGGAAATATAACGACATTCATATTGCGCCATGAAAGATAATCAGTTATTCCCCCTTCAATATGACAGGATGTGGATGAATGTGATGATTCTTTTTAAGTAATACCTGTGACAGAAGATGGTTTGCATTTGCATTCACTCTAGTTTTGTGGTGCTGAGATAATGGATGAGATCATCGTGAAAACTCATTCTCTTCCACATATGGGACAGGTGGTATGTGACAGTTTGGGAGCTACATAGGACTTCCGTGTCTCACCAGTGAACGGACTCTCAGTTCCCAATGATATCCCGGATGCCACTTCACCAATTTGAGGAGTAATGGATTAGGGGGTTCCCAAGAATTTAGGGGTGCTTGTGAATTAGAGAACAGAATTGAATCTTTCCCTTTTTGTTAGGTAATAAAACATACAATAATACAGTATATAGGCCCTTCTTCCCACGATGCTTTGCCAACCTTTTAACCTACTCTATGATCAATCTAATGCTTCTCTCCATCGGCCTCCATTTTTCTCTCATCCATGTGCCCAAGAGTCTCTTAAACAATCCCCAATGAATCCATCTCTACCACCACCCCTGGCAGTGTGCTCCATGCACCTACCACTCTGTGTAAAAAACCTGACATCCCCCTGCCCATACTTTTCTCCAATCACCTCAAATATGTCCTTAATCTCTTCCTGGATGACACACTCTACCTTACTGATTGGAATTAGCACTTCAACGCTGCAGATTGAGGCCTGAGTCTAGGAGACCATGGGGGTAGTTGAAGAGCAATGTCAGCAAATCCAAGAGTCCACTGGAGTCTGGAGTAGGCTTGTCCGGGGGTTGGAGGACTGTGTATGTGCATTGGTGGGGCTTGTTTTGCTGTTGTTGTTTTTGTCGTTTGTTTTTGCTGTGTTCTGCTGAGCACTGTGGGCATGCTCTGTTGGTGCTGGAATGTGTGGTGACACTTGCAGTCTACCCCAGTACATCCTTAGGTTGTGCTGGCTGTTAATGTGAATGGCACATTTCGCTGTATGCTTTGATGTACCTGTGACATAAAACTGAATCTTGCACAACCATGAGAGTATCAACACGAAAGGAGATTTCACAGATGAAGGTTATAAATGTCTACTCACGTACCAATTTTTAAGGCCTTCATTTCATTAATAATCTGCAGGGAAGGGTTTTTAGCATACGAACCGCACTTTCGGAGGCACTTCAATGCAGAGTTAAAAGTTAACAAGTTTGGCTGCACCTTTTGTTCTGCCATCTGCTTCAACAGTTCCTGTTTTAACAAAAGGCAAAGAAGACCTCACTAAAGGTTAAGATACTGCTAAAATATAAAATTTATATAGATAGATAGATAGATACTTTATTCATCCCCATGAAGAAATTCAACTTTTTTTCCAATGTTCTATACACTTGTTGTAGCAAAACTAATTACATACAATACTTAACTCAGTAAAAAAATATGATATGCATCTAAATCACTATCTCAAAAAGCATTAATAATAGCTTTTAAAAAGTTCTTAAGTCCTGGCGGTAGAATTGTAAAGCCTAATGGCATTGGGGAGTATTGACCTCTTCATCCTGTCTGAGGAGCATTGCATCGATAGTAACCTGTCGCTGAAACTGCTTCTCTGTCTCTGGATGGTGCTATGTAGAGGATGTTCAGAGTTATCCATAATTGACCCATAATTGATCCATATAAGACATATAAAATAAATGATTTTAAACTGTGCAATCGGATTTGCAACATAATTAACTCCAGCACCAATACCATCACCAAAGCTTGGGACCCACAGTTGGCATTTGCACAATTGCTCTACCGGCATCCTCCTAACAATAGGAACTCAAGGTGATTATCATTTGGAATTAGCTCTACCATCTTGATTTGCAGAAGAATTCCTCCTACAAACAACATGTGCAGGAATTTATCTGATTCACTTGGTATATGACAGTATACAAAACCTTCTCTCGAACATACCAAGGAACTTACTAACAACTTAACACAGCACAGGACCTTCAGCCCACAATGTTGCGCCAAACCAATTGAAAACCCAACAAAACTAATTCCTTTGCCCACCCAATGTCTAGATCCTTCCATTCTCTGCACTCCATTCATGTGCTTATCTGAAGAGTATTTTAATCATCTCTATTATTTGCCCCAACCTCTATTCCTGGCAGCACATTCCAGACACCCACCATTGTGTATTAAAATGTGCTCCCTTTACCTGCTTTGAAATTACCCCCTCTCATGCCCTTCAGTATTAGGCATTTTGATGCTGGGTAAAAGATAATGGTCGTCTCTCATAATCTTATAAACTTCATTTTATTTTTGACTGCTTACTTTACTACACTAAGGCTAATATTCCATGTCTACTACTTCTACTTGGCCAAAAAAATTATGTGCAGTTTTATGACTTCTCTTTTATTCTGGAAAGTGACAGTCTGGATTAAAACACGTCAGAAACACCTTCCAAATTACCCCATTTCTCTCAGAGGACCACTAATTTCCCTGTGATTCTCCTGTCAAACCATCTACACTGAAAGAAAATTTACAGTAGCCAATGTAAATGAAACCCAGTAAGTCAATATAAGCTGCCAGTGCAATTTTTTTTAAGATGTGGGAAAAAAACTGGGGTAGCTGTGGAAAATCCAAATGATCACAGACTTCATACAGACAGCGTCCAAAGCCAGGAACCATCTTGGATTACTCTTACCAGTACTGCTGTTGCCCCATCCACCCAAAGGCAAAGAGCATTGGAAAGGCATAAGATATCAGAGACTTGGGGGCTAGAACGGTGCTACCTTTCTACTCACCAGAAGAAAATCTATTCTCTCATTATATGCCTCCTTCAGTTCTGGAACTGCCGAGATGAGTGCATTGAAGGTATGAACATCCGCTGTGAAAGGCAGATCATTAGAACAGTGAATTAATCACATTTGAGAAAAATCACCCTATTTACACAGTTGATTCTTCTATTATCGTCCACATTCTTAACACCAGATGTATCGAAAACACACCCAACTCAATGGTTTAGGCTGCCCAACTGGTTAATGTTTTTCAATACAAGCAGACGTCAGAATCTGTATTACCGGTACTTGTCTGCAGCTTAGGACTGCTGGTTACAAGCAGATGAAAGGAAATTATTCATTAATATAGTTTCATACAAAGCCTCTGTTCCCTGGGTTAGTCACATATGAAGTGTTTCAGGTTGTTCCTGGCCCCAGTTACACAGGCACTGTAAACAGTCAATGCATACACTCCGGGATTTTAACACTGGATGATTACACAGCTTCAGAATTAACAGTATTTCAGCCTCTCATCGCACAGTTGTTCCCAGTTGCACCAAAGCGAGATTGACATCCTCCTCCCGACAATACAGGCAAAGGATTTTTTTAAATGATCAACTTCAAACAAAATTATGCGGGGAATAGATAGAGTAAATGCAAGGAGGCCTTTTCTACTGAGGTTGGGGGAGATGAGAACTGGAGGTAATGGGTTAAGGATGAAAAGTGAAATGTTCAAGGGAAAGATGAGGGGGTACAGTGAGAGTGTGGAACAAGCCTCCAGCAGAGGTGGCAGATGCAGGTTCAATTTCAACATTTAAGAGAAATTCAGATATATGCATGGATGGGAGGGGTATGGAGGACTATGGTCCGGGTGCAGGTCAGTGTAACTGGGCAGAATAATAGTTCAGCACAGAAGGGCCTGCTTCAGTGCTACAGAGTTCTCTAACTCTGTAACTAATGAATGGATAGACAAGTGACAGGAAGAGGTGAAAAATACAAGCAACATTAATTACATCAGCAGCACCAAGCATTTTATGGCAGTGCACAGATATTTACCAATGCTCTCAAATATGACCTTCAACGTGGAAACGCTGATAGGAGGTGAATGGAGGTACGATTCCAGCTAATCCAAGTCATTTTGAAAGAATTGGAACCATTACAGAAAATCAAGTCAGAATGACCAGAAAGTCTAAAATGAATTAACTATCATTGGCCCTGAATCGGTAACTCTAAAAAGGCCATGCCATTTACGAGTGAGATCCTGGCTTGGCAAGAGTATTGAACTTAGAGCATTACAGCATAATACAGACCCTTCAGCCCATATTGTTGTGCCGACCTTTTAACTTGCCCTAAGATCAATCCAATCCTTCTTCCTACATTACCCTCTAGTTTTCTACCACTCCTGTGCTTCTCTTAAGTTTCTTAAAAGCCCCTAATGTACCTGCCTCTACCACCACCCCTAGCAGGGTGTTTGACGGATACACAGTTCATTAAGCCAAGAGGAATTAGACTGCTAACAGGGCGTGATGCTGAATATGCAGAAAAGCAATCAGTTTAGTAATGTACCCTCATCTGTTCAAAATTTGGCAAACATAATCTGCAAAAGCAGCTTCTTTTTCTTTCAATACTCACCTTTCATCCGATTATTTAAGAGATCTGTGTACATGTTGACAGCCTTTGTGTAGGCACCATACTGATTACAGAGAAAGAGAGAAGTTAATCATATTGCAAATGAAATATACAATACAAAATAATTTATTGTATGAAATTACCAGATATACCTTAACCATTCCTCGAATTATTGTATAAAAAGAATGCTCATTCCTTTCAGGCATCAAATTGAATATCCTCTCTGCATTATTGTTCGCCCTGATGAAAAGGAAAGTATTAAGCATTAGTTCAAAGCATCTCTCAAAGACATGCATGCTTTTAGTTCATAAGACATGGAGCAGAATTAGACCATTTGGCCCATCGAGTCTGCCCCGCCATTCAAACATGGTTGATTCTTTTCCCCCCTCCCCAGTCTTCTCCCCGTAGCCTTTGATAGTACACAATACATTAACAGATAACCAGGAAAATAGGATTACTTCTTTACTGGTACAATTTATAACTACTAGCAATTATCTGAAACTGTTTCTGTAACAATGGCAAGTTCATTGGCATTCAGTTATTACAGAGCTTCTGGAGTCTATACAGATGAGCACTTAAATGTGGAATGCCACAAGCTGAATTCCCAAATACTTATGCAGTGGGGTCATCATCATTATACAGAGCTATGCGAACTTCGGTAGTTAAAGAGAGATACTTAAATAGAAAGCCGCATCATTAATCATCTTAATTAAAACTTAATTGAAGATTAAGGAATCAAATTTAGCAGGTCAAAGAAAAATACATCGGCAGGGTGGTCAAGGAATTGGAGCGCACCTTCTTTGAAGTACCCCGCAGCTTTCATAACATTCAATCAGAATCAGGTTAAGTATCACTGACATCTGTTGTGTTGCAGCAGCACAATGCAACACAAAGAAATGACAATAAGAAATATATAAACAAGTGGAACAAAAAAAGAGTATAAATATTGTGGTAGTAGCTAATCAGGGATTGTGACAATGGAAGTTGTGCAATTGTAGCCAAACACCAAGGGTTAAATTTTAGCTTTCCATAAGATGCTAGTTAATTCAGTGCAGGTTGACAATTCAACCATAGATCATTCTTGGCTCATAAAACTTGATGGTACAGGGTCGATTCCATTCTATTGACCTAAGATTTCTTTTCAACGCTATTGTCAGAAACTGCAGAGTCAAACAGAACTCTGCTGTCTTATACACTGCACCATTATAATAGCTGGTTTTGCAGCACTCTTGTTATCAGGAGACTGAAACCAAATTCAAATAATCATTTCACAAGGAAATCTGCAGATGCTGGAAATTCAAACCACACACACAAAATGCTGGTGGAGCACAGCAGGCCAGGCAGCATCTATAGGGAGAAACGCTGTCGACGTTTTGGGCCGAGACCTTTTGTCAGGACTAACCGAAAGGAAAGATAGAGATAGAGATATCTTTCCTTCTGGTTAGTCCTGATGAAGGGTCTTGGCCCGAAACGTCGACAGCGCTTCTCCCTATTGATGCTGCCTGGCCTGCTGTGTTCCACCAGCATTTTGTGTGTGTTGTTGTTCAAGTAATCATTTGTACACTTAGTGAACCCACTCAGATGCAGGTCAACAGGAAAACTACCCGATCCCCAAATTCAATAGCTTTTTACCTCCAGGTAACAGCGAGCAAATCTGAAGCTTTGCGAGGTCGGCCCCTCCACCTCTTCTGAGAGTCAACCTTCACCTCGTTCTAAAAGAGAATTAGCGCACAACTTCTTGATAAGAAAAGGTCCAGCTACAATTTGCAGAAGCAATACTCAGTATTTTTACACTCTGCAATCTAGATGCCTCAATATTCTTCCTGTGTTATCCCATAGCTGTTTAGGATATTGGTAAGACAGTCCCTGGAGTACCCAACAAGAAACATTGTGTTTTTAAAAAAAAATAAGCTGAAGGACGCAGGTTCTGCAAGATATTCTTCTACCAGAATCTCCGCTGCACCCTCAAGAAAAAGCAGGTTTACTAACACCAGAGTCGAGGCCCAGCATCTTCTCTCAGATCGAGTGGCCAAATGGCCTAATTCTGCTCCTATATCTTATGTCATAGAAGTCAGCATGTGCCAGCACTGAAGCACCAAGCAATGTTCGGTCTCCTCCAATGGGCAGGCCTTGTCGTTTATGAACCCCATGTCAGACTCTGGAAATGGGCACTTCGCTCTGTGCCCAGTCACAGCAAGAAATTACCAGGAAGAGAAAGGAAATGATTCAAGAACGTTCTCA
The DNA here is from genome assembly GCF_048418815.1 of Hemitrygon akajei. Lineage (NCBI taxonomy): Eukaryota > Metazoa > Chordata > Chondrichthyes > Myliobatiformes > Dasyatidae > Hemitrygon > Hemitrygon akajei. Next base: position 29,151,426 of record NC_133127.1, read on the forward strand.
GATTCTTTGGGAAAAAAATGCAACATCCCCACAAACTAATGGGAATCAAGAGCTGGAATCAGCTCTATTATCACTAACAAATGAGAAATCTGTTGTTCCGCAGCAGCAAGTTCTAAGAAACACTATAAATTACAATAAGTGTATATATTAAAAGGAGAATAAAATTAGTGAGGTGATGTTCATGGTTCATTGGCCATTCAGAAATCTGATGGCGGATGGGAAGTTTTTACTAAAATGTTAAATGTTTTTACTAAATGTTAAGACCCACATTTTTTTGGCATTAACGGTTATGGGGAAAAGGGAGGTACTGTAAGTGGAGATGAATACATGAGCAGATCAGCCATGATCTTATTGAAAGGCAGAGCAGCTCGACCGGCCAGATTGCCTACTCCTGCTCCTATTTCTTATGTTCTTACTCAAAATGGAGAAGCATTCTGGATAGCAATCAGATTCTGGAGCCCATTCACTCAGAGCACACAGAAGCTGAAGGAATAGGATGTAGCACTTCTCAAAAAAAAAACTAATACTGTCAACCAGCTCTTGTTCAAACTAGTCCCCCACTGATCTCATCAGTCACTTCAGAATAATCCATCCGGGAGCCCGATGGATTGCCTCAGAAGGAGAAGCCATCACACCTGATTGTCCATTGCTCCTGGCTCAAGTTGATTTTCTCTTGGTGGCTCCTGATCTCCGTAAACACAAAGAAGATCCAACAAGGTATTTGTCGTTTCGAGAGATACAGGTGTCCCTAGTAGACAAAGAACAAATTCAAATTGTGATTATTAACGAGTCTCAGGTACTCAAGCATCTTCAGAAGTGGCAAAACAGGTAGACAGGATGGCGAAGGTGGTACTTGGCACAGTTGGACTTATCAATCAGGACACTGATTTATCAATCAAGAGTTGCAACGTCATGATACAACCATACAAGACATTGGTGAGACCTCACATATTGTGCGTGTTCCTGGTCGCGTAGCACAGGATGGACGACACTGAGCTGGAAAGGTTGCAGGAAAGAGTAACAGGGTGGAGTTAAAGGAGAGATTGGATAGACTAGAACTATTTTCTCCTGGAGTGTAGGAAGCCAAGGGGGAACCTAAAAAGGCACAGAAAATCATGTTGGGCATAGATAAGCCGTTGAATGGTCACAGCTGAATTCCTATGGTACAGGAATCTAAAACAAGTCAGCACAGATTTAACGCAAGAGGGGAAAAAATTAAAGAGGAACTGAGGGGAAACTTTTTCCACACAGAGAATGGTAGATATGTGAAATGAGCTGCCAGGGCAAGCCGTAGAGGTGGGTGAAATTATAATATTTAAAAAACATTTGGGCAGGTATCCAGATAGAAGAGGATATGACCAAACACAGGGAGATGAGAAATTAGTTTAGGTAAGCAGTTTACAAAAATGGGACTAGTTTAGGTAAGCAACTTGGTCTGCATGGATGAATTGGGCCGAAGTTTCCATGTTGTATAAGTCCGTGATTCTAGATTTACTAGCAATTTCAAACTTCACAATTTTTCTCCCAATGACATTCGTAAGGCTGGAATTTAAAGGCAAACAAAAAGCAGAGCTGGTGTTTGGGAGGCTGAAGGGATGATAGATAGGACATATAGAGAGGTAGTTACACCAGAAACTGGGTGACAGTCAGGAAGGGGAAGGGGGTTAGGGAGCCAGTGTGGCCATCCCCCTCAACAACAGGTATATCACTTTGGATATTGTCGGGGAAATGACCTAACAGAGGAAAGTCACAGAGGTTGGGTCTTTGGCACTAAGTCTGCCATTGTGGCTCGGAAACTGGAGGTGGGGGGGGGGGGGGGGGGGGGAGGGGGAGAAGAGGTATGCTGTGTTCATTCGTTAGGGGAACAGACAGGAGGATCGCAGATAGTATATTGCCTTCTGGATGCCAGGGTCCGGGATATCTTGGATTGAGTCCTCAGCATTCTTAAGTGGGAGGGTGAACAAGAAGTCGTGGTCCATGTCGGTACCAATGACATGGGTAGGATGAGCGATGAAGTTCTGCATAGGGAGTTCGGTGCTAAGTTAAAAGCGAAGACCTTCAGGGTTATGATTTCAGGACTGAGCTACTGAGCCCAGATCTGGGAGGATTATACAGTTTAATATGGGGCTAAGGAGTTGGTGTAGGAGGGAGGACATACGATTTTTGGATCATGGGACTCTCTTCCAGGGAAAGGAAGATGGAACCTGTACCAATGGGAGGTTTGCACCTGAACTGGAGGAGGACTAACATCCTAGTGGGAAGGTTTGTTAATGCAGCATGGTGGGGGTTAAACCAGAATTGTAGGGAGATGGGAAGACATTCCTCTGTTGGTAAACAAAAATGAAATCAAATCATTAGAAAGAGGTGACAAAGGGTCAGATGGTGTTGAATCATTGCGGATAGAGCTAAGGAAGTGCAAGGGTAAAAAGACCCTGATGGGACTAGAAAACAAACCACAAACAGTATTAAGGATGTGGCCTATAAATTACAACAGGGATAGAAAATGCATCTCGAAATTGCCATGTTACAATAGTCATCTGGGACTACAATAGGTAGATAGATTGGGAAAATCGGGTTGGTGCTGGATTCCAGGAGGGGTAATTTCTAGAGTGCCTATGAGATGGCTTTTTAGTGCAGTTTGTGGTTTAGCCCACTACAGGATCAGCTACTCTGGGTTGGGTGTTGTGCAATGAACCAGAATTGATTAGGGAGCTGAAGGTAAAAGAACCTTCAGGGCAAGTGATCATAATGTGATCGAATTCACCCTGAAATTTGAGGAGGAGAAGCTAGGCAGGTGTGTCAGTATTACAGAGGCTTGAGAGAGGACCAGCCAGAATTGATTGGAAAAAAACACTGGCATGGATGACAGCAGAGTAGCAATGGCCGGAATTTCTGTAAGCAATTCAGAAGGCACAGGATATACACATCCCAATGAGGAAGAGGTATTCTAAAGGAAAGATGATACAAGTGGCTAACAAGAGAGTCAAAGCCAACATAAAAGCCAGAGAGGGCATATAATAGAGCAAAAATTAGTTGGAAATTAGAGGACTGTGAATCTTTTAAAAACCAACCCAAGGCAATTAAAAAAGTCATTAAGGTAAAGATGGAATACGAAAGTAAACTAGCCAATAGTAAAAGAGGATACCAAAAGTTTCTTCAGATACATAAAGTGTAAAAGAGAGGTGAGAGTGGCTATCGGACAGCTGGAAAGGTAGTTATGGAGGACAAGGAAATAGTGGATGAACTGAGTAAGTATTTTGTATCAGTCTTCACTGTGGAAGACACTTGCAGGATGGTGGAAGCTCCAGATGTCAGCGGTCATGAAGTGTGTGAAGTTACCATAACTAAAGAGAAGGTTCTTGGGAAACTGAAAGGTCTGAAGGTAGATAAGTCGCCTGGACCAGACGGTGTACACCACAGAATTCTGATAGGTGTGGTGAAGATATTGTGGAGGCATTAGTAATTATCTTCCAAGAATCACTAGATTCTGGAATGGTTCTAGAAGAAAATTGCAAATGACACTCCACTCTTCAAGAAGGGAGAGAGGCAGAAGAAAGGAAACTACAGGCTAGTTAGTCTGACCTCAGTGGTTGGGAAGATATTGGAGTCAATGATTTAGGATAAGGACTCAAGAGTACTTGGACGGGCATGATAAAATAGGCCGTAGTCAGCATGGTTTCCTCAAGGGAAAATCTTGCCTGACAGATCTGTTGGAATTCTTTGAGGAAATAACGTCTAGCATAGACAAAGGAGAATTGGTTGATGTTGCATACTTAGATTTTCAGAAGGCCTTTGACAAGGCTGCTTAACAAGGTACAAGCCCATGGTATTACAGGAAAGATTCTAGCATGGATAAAACAGTGGCTGATTGGCAGAAAGCAAAGACTGGGAGTAAAGGCAGCCTTTTCTGGCTGGCTGCGGTGTTCCACAGGGGTCTGTTTTGGGACGGATTCTTTTTATGTTACATGTCAATGATTTGGATGATGGAATCAATGGCTTTGTTGCAAAGTTTGCAGATGATATGAAGATAAGCAGAGGGGCAGGTAGTTTTGAGGAAGAAGAGAGGCTACAGAAGGTCTCAGACAGATTAGGAAAATGGGCAAAGAAATGGCAGATGGAATACAGTGTTGGGAAATGTATGGTCATGCACTTCGGTAGAAAAAATGAAAGGGTTAACTATTTTCTATGTGGAGAGAAAATGCAAAAAAGTGGCGGTACAAAAGGACTTGTTTGGAGTCCTTTTGCCGGATTCCCTAAAGGTTAATTTGCAGGTTGAGTCTGTGGTGAGGTAGGCAATGAAGGGATACGGTGAGAAGGCAGGAGATTGGGGCTAAGAGGAAAATTGGATCAGCCATGATGAAATGGCAGAGAAGACTGTAACTGGGGCCAAATGGCCCAATTCTGCTTGTGTCTTAATGCGCATTCTCCATTGGGACTCCAAATCTGGAAAGTAATGCTACACACCAGCTTCAGGTGGAAGCAGGGAAAGTGTGCAAAATCATACTATTAAACAACATACTTCTAGTCTCAACAGACTGGATGTTTCCTGTCCTCTTGTTTCTCTGATGTGTAGAGTATTTTCTTTTATGAAACCTAGTACTTTGGTCTAAGTGCATAATGGGAGGGATAAGATTACCTGCTTGCACAAGTTGATCATACAGATCAACAGATTCTTTCACTCGCCTGAGCTGAATGCGTTCTTTCAGGGCATCCTCCGTCACTTCACTTATCAGGGGCTCCAACTGTTGTGGCATCAGACACTATATATATATTAAAAAAAATCGATAATTGGCCATGAGTGACAACTTGCATTTCTATAGTGCCTCGTACAGTTCATGGACTGTGCATTTCAATCCACGTTTTGATGCGCATATGACAATAAAGCTAATTCAATCTTTGCATTACAACACCGATTAAGCTTCATGAAGTCCTTTGGACATAAAACACGTCAGGTTGGCCTGAATTGATTGTGAGAAATATTGCTGAAACGCAAATTTTGCTGCAATTAGGGGGCCTTAGTGAGAGAAATTAAGAGAATCAATCATTTGTTTGGTGGAAAATACAGACATTAAAAAGGCTGCTGGTGATAGAAGTGAGCTCAGAGACCAACACTAAATGGCTTACTGACAACTTAAAGAAAGGCCATTAGAGTGAAATGCAAGAGAAATTGTCAAGCTCACGGAGCCATCTTAGAATGAACAAGTATTATAATGCAGAGGAAGAGGAAATTAAATAAAATCAACCATCAACAGACAAAGGTACTGGAATGCTAGAGTGCAGTAAAACTGTGTACGTAAGAAAATTTAATGTTATGTCAATGATATAAATGGCTATGGATTGCAACACAAAGACTTCTGTTTTAACAAAGGAGGGACTCAACTTACAGGTATCGAAGGTTCAGCAAAATCCTTCTGGAAAAGTTTGGGATAAGTGTTAACGATGTACCTGGCCGCATTGTGCCCAGACTCCTGCGACAGGGAGTAGAGACGCTGAAAGAGTAGGAGAGAACATGCTGTTTACAAAGGAACCTGGTCAACATCACTTAGGAATGGTTCCTAAGGTTAACGAGTGAATAATTAAAAATAATTCTCATTGTCTAGTGAGGAAATGAGACACATGAAAACTATACTCAAGCTAAGCTTTCCAATGTTTACTTCAGCACTGTTGGTTTGGGGAATGTAGAATTGTTATTTTTCTTGGGAATTTATCTTTCCTAGGCTTGCTTGCATTTTTATATAATCATCTACATTCTGTACATGTAATTGTTCACTGAATATTCCAGTAATTGAAGTAGAGTTGCTTCGGTATTTTTCAAGAAACTTCTGAGTTTTCTAAGCAGATGTCACACCACTTGAACCAGGCTATTTTATAGGTTAGTTATTATCAATGGAATTTTGTTATTTCTAGTCTCAGTCTGAGACAACTACAACTGCTTCTACCTTTGTCTTTTTTTTTGTTCTCTCAACCCCTCTTTCTTGTTCGTTTTTTGCTCTTGTGAGTTTTGGGCCTAATTCTTAACTTCTGAAGAGCCAGTAGGGTGGGTCGGTACCACCTGAGGGGAATAATGCTCATTGTGATTTTTGGCAAGGTATACATCTCCAGAGTTAGAAAACATGTGATAGCATTGCACCAGTGGTAGCTCTATATGTGCTCTCATGCATTTTATAACACTACCCTAAAATTAGCATTTCTGAAAAGTGGCCAGTACATACAAATACAACATATATATTCAACCTAGTGGTATTTTGTCATTAGTGATCCCTCAACATTGAAATTTGTCACATGCAGCTGAGCTCAAGCACTTTTCATCAAATGTTGTTATAAAATTCTACATTGAAAACTATGCCATTGGTGGCACTCGCAGTACAGTGCCCAGTTTCAGTAGAGTGAATCATTTCATTTTTAGAAAAATAGAAACATACTTGTCTGTGTTTATTTTGGAAAAGTCAATAAAAACCCTAGGACACATACAGTATAATCACATGGATTTGTGGAGAATTTATTCAGGAATTCAAATAAGTAATCACTTTTTGTATATATTCCATATTAACATCAGGACAGGGTTATCAGCTCAGCTAAGAGTGGACTTTGCAGCAGATTGTTCAACTGCTGTTAGTTCAAGTCACTGGCCATGTCGTTCACATGGTCTAAGAATGATTTGATTTCCCCAGTCCTCTCTGGAAGGTTGTCCTCAACCCACGGTGTGAACTCTGCCCATGTGAGTCTCATCGTGCTTCATAGATACACTTGTGGACCCTGACAGCACGATCGTAGTGTTTACCATCAAGGACTCCATTGATGGACCCCTCTGCGACAATTCCAGCCTCTATGCATACGTCCTTTAAACCAGCATCCCGAAATCACTTTCTTAGGATGGCTAAGGCATTACAAAGGGTATGGAATGTCCACATCCTGAGAAGAATGTTGGAGAAGCGCTCTTTCTGCTTCCAGGCAATTTCAGTGGGTTTTGCATAGAGTGCTTGATCCATGACTACCACAATTGTTTCTAAATGAAGTTCCTTCCTGATTAGCTCTGATTGGTTCAGGATTTCAAATACTGTGGTCAACTCTGTAGCTGGTGAATTGATGGTTGGCAGATACCCAACAACATCTTGTGAGATTGGTTCCTGGTCCCTGGTGCTGATATTAAAACCAGTCCATCTTGGGATTGTCTGATTCTCTGGATCTGTTTGCCTTGCAAGTGTCCACATCAGGTTCTTCTTGCAGACAAGAAGAGCAGCTTCCTTGGTTTCCTGGACAGTGTTCCCTGATCGGGAGAGGTTGTGGTCCCACACCTGCACCTGCTACATTTACTTCCAGTTCTTGGTCCTCAATGGTGACTGATCTCTGCTTCAGTGACAGAAAGCTACCATCACTGCAATCCTATCACACATTTTCTAGCACTAGGGGTGTATACCTTGCCAAAAATTACTATAAGAATTATTCCCCCAGATGGTACCGGTGGCACAATTTTGGGGTCCTGGCTCACGGACTATTTGGACCACAAAAGTATCAGGATCTAACAGCACCTGCAATGCAGCTCAACTAGAATCCCCACAGATTCATAGAGCACGCAAATGTGCTCACACCACAACTTCTTCATGCCAACGAATCAACACCAGTCCCATTTGCCTGCGATGGAGCCATATTCCTCTAAATTCCTGCCACTTTCTGTTGCTGGGTTGTGCCAGTGCGGACAAGTAACTTGACTCAAATGGAATATACAATGCAAGTAGAAGCCTTGCCAAAATGGAACACTTACGTATTCGGGTGATGTCCTGGGTATAAGGTAGGGGTCATCTTGGAAACTGTAATGCGCAGCTGTGGGGTCCTGTGACAGAAAGACAAATATTGAGTATCTTACAGACACCAAAGGCCCGGCCCAGCGCCCAGCAGATGATAGACCAAAATTATTTTTTTTTTAAATTATTAGTTTTTTTATACATTTTCTACATAGCTACAGATAAAAAAAACCCAGATCAAAATGAACATTAATACAGAGCAAAAATAAACATACAATAATAATATGATACAAAGAAAGATAATTGAGAAAGCACCCAAATTGAAGACATGTAAAATTAGTATCCTCTCCAAGCCCCGCAACAAAAAAAAACTCCAGACCAACCACAACACAATATAGAGAATATAAATCAGGACAATCGAACCCCCAAAACTGTAAATACACTTAGCAACAAAAGATATTAATGCCTACTACCAAAAAAAGGAAAAAAAAGAGAAGGAGCTCAAAGCAAGGGACCGAAAAAAAACCCTAGTCAAGAGGAAGGTTATGAAAGTACTCAATAAAAGGTCCCCAGACCTTATGGAACTTTAAATCCGAATTAAGAACTGAATAATGAATTTTTTCAAGGTCTAAGCAGGCCATAATGTCGTTAAGCCATTGAGCATGCGTGGGCGGGGCAACATCTCTCCATCTAAGGAGGATTAAACGTCTAGCCAGGAGAGAAGCAAAAGATAATATTCGACACTTAGTCGAACTCAGACGTAAATCTGTCTCACCCCAGAAACCGAACAAAGCAATTAAAGGGTTAGGTTCTAGGTGGTGATTCAGAATATGCGATAATGTTATGAAGACATCTTTCCAAAATTTCTCCAAGCTAGGACAGAGCCAGTACATATGAATGAGAGAGGCCTCGCCCCTTTTGCATTTATCACAAAGCGGACTAATGTTGGGGTAAAATCGAGATAATTTAGATTTAGACATATGGGCTCTATGAACAATCTTAAGCTGTAAAAGGCAATGGCGAGCACAAAGAGAGGTTGAATTAACCGATTTGAGAATCGAGTCCCAAGCCTCATCAGATAAGGAGGTATTTAAATCATGCTCCCATGCCATTTTAATTTTATCCACAGGGGCACGTCGTAAGGCTGCTAATTTATCATGAATAAATGATATTAAACCTTTACCTAGTGGATTAATAGAAAGAAATAAGTCCATAACATTTTTCTCAGGCATTTCAGGGAAGTTAGGAATTAAAGGAGTAATAAAGTGTCTAATTTGGAGATATCTAAAAAAAATGAGCATTGGGCAGATTGAACTTAGCAGAGAGCTGTTGAAAAGAAGCGAAGCGATTATCAATAAAAAGATCTTCAAAATGTCTAATGCCCTTCCTATACCAATCATGGAATGCTGAGTCATACATAGTAGGTAAAAAAAAAGGTGATTATGTAAGATAGGGCTAGAAAAGGAAAAACCATGGAAACCATAAAATTTCCTAAACTGAGCCCATATATGCAGAGTGTGTCTAACAAGAGGATTAACTATTAATCTGGACAAACTACTAGGGAGTACAGAGCCAAGAAGTGCAGAGATAGATAATTCTTTAGTGGAGCTCAACTCCATTGCCACCCAATTAGGGCACTCGGGTTGGCCATGAAAAAAAGACCAAAAGGTAGCACAACGTATATTGGCTGCCCAATAATATAAACGAAAGTTAGGTAAAGCCATGCCACCCTCCTTTTTAGATTTTTGGAGATAACCTTTATTAATTCTAGAGCGCTTATTCTTCCACAGATATGACAAAATAATAGAGTCTAAGGAATCAAAAAAAGATTTAGGAATAAAAATTGGGATTGATTGAAATAAATATAAAAGTTTAGGGAGAACATACATTTTAACAACATTAATACGACCTACCAAAGACATAGAAAGAAGTGACCATTGTAACAGACTCTGTTTAATAGTATATGAAAGATTGGCAAAATTTTCACGAAAGAGATCTTTAAACTTCCTTGTGACTGTAATCCCAAGATAAGTAAATTGATTATGAACTACTTTGAAAAGGAGATCACGAAATGTTAATTCTTGTGCTTCTTTATTAATTGGGTAAAGTTCACTCTTATGTAAATTAAGTTTATATCCAGAGAGCTGGCTAAACTGGTCAAGAAGTGAAAACATTGGAGGTAAGGATGTAGACGGATTTGAAAGAAAAAGTAATAAGTCATCGGCATAAAGAGAAACTTTATGCTCAACACCCCCTCTCCAAATCCCGGTCAGTTCAGGACAATTTCGAAATGCTATCGCTAAGGGTTCTATAGCCAAATCAAAGAGAAAGGAACTTAAAGGGCATCCCTGACGGGTGCCACGTTTGAGGTTAAATAATTGGGATTTCTGAAAATTAGTTAAAACAGATGCAGTAGGACACAAATACAGCAATTTGATCCAAGAGATAAAACTTTGACCGAAGTCAAATTTTTTCTAAAACTGCAAAAAGGTAGTTCCACTCTATACGATCAAATGCTTTCTCCGCATCGAGGGAAATAACACATTCAGGAATCCCAGTTGGAGGTGAATATAAAGTGTTAAATAAGCGTCGCATGTTAAAAAAAGGGAGATGGTTTTTAATAAAACCAGTTTGATCGGAAATAATAGAGGGGATAACAGTTTCTAATCTATAAGCCAAGACTTTGGCCAAGATTTTAACATCAACATTAAGCAAAGAAATCGGCCTATACGAGGAACACTCTGTTGGGTCTTTACCCTTTTTTAATAAAAGAATAATAGATGCCTCATTAAAGGAGGGTGGCAATTGGCCACACCTAAACGAGTCAGATAATACTGAGAGTAACTGAGGAGAGAGAAGTGAAGAGAATGACTTATAAAATTCTACGGGGAACCCATCAGGTCCAGGAGATTTCCCTGAAGACAATGCAGAAATTGCAAAAGATATTTCTTCTGATGATATAGGCGCATTAAGTTTGGCTTTAAAATCAGATGAAAGCGAAGGAATATTCAGATTATTTAAAAAATGGTCAACAGAGATATTGTCATTCAAAGATTCAGAGGAATAAAGTCGAGAGTAGAAATTTTTAAATGCGTCATTGATTTCTAGGCGATCCGATGTAAGGTCACCATTCTCCTTCCGGATCTTTGTAATACGTTGTTTGGCTTTGGAACGCCTCAACTGATTGGCTAGAAATTTACCAGATTTGTCGCCATGGATATAAAAGCGACTCTTACTTTCAAGAAGTTGGCGTTCGACTGGTTGAGTAGACAGGAGGTTAAATTTAGCTTGAAGTTCTACACGCTTCTTGTATAGTTCAGGGTTCTTAGTTTGAGGATACAGTTGATCCAAATCTTTAATCTGCTTAATGAGGTCTAATCGATCCGCACAGGACTTTCTATTAAGATTTGCTGTGTAGGAGATTATTTGGCCCCTCAAATATGCTTTCATGGCATCCCAGACAATCTGGGATGACACTTCAGGTGATGTATTGGTGTTAAAATAAAAGGTTATCTGATCCTTAATAAATTTTAGAAAATCATCCTCCGATAATAAAGTCGAATCAAACCGCCAGTGTTTATTCCTCTGAGGGAGACCAGGAAAATTTAAAGACAGAGTAATTGGGGCATGGTCAGAAATCAGTATACTCTGATAATCACAAGAATAGACAAATGGAATGAGTTGATTATCGAGTAAGAAGTAGTCAATTCTAGTAAAGGTATGGTGAACGTGAAAAAAACGAATAATCTCTCTCAGTAGGATGAAGGAAACGCCATATATCAGAGATACCATAATTAGAGAGAAATGATTGAATAGCTAAGGCAGATTTCGTAGGTGGTCTAGTAACAGAGGACGATCGATCCAAATTAGGATCTAACCAACAATTGAAATCACCACCCAGTATAAGAGAGTATGAGTTTAAGTCTGGTAGTGAGGAGAAAAAACATTCCAAAAAATTAACATCATCAAAATTGGGGGCATACAGGTTTGCTAGTACAACTTTAGTATTATATACCGTAGATTCCGGACTACAGAGCGCACCTGATTTTAAGCCGCTGGCACTAATTTTAGAAATAAAATCATTTTTTTAAATGTAAAGGCCGCACCGGATTTTCGGCCGCAGGTGTCCCACGTTGTAATATGAGATATTTACACAGAAAGATATTACACGTGAGGATTTTTTTAACTTTTAATTAAATCCATATGGTAACAAAAACAAATACATATTGCAAATGCTTTTTTTCGAACCGTGCCCGTACGCGGCTACTTTTAAATATACGTTGCGTATACTTCTTTACTGAACAACATTCCAATATCTCCTAACGACTGGTAAAAAATATATATACTGCAGCCTACCAGGAAAAGTTATTGATACCTTTAACTTAAAAGCAGAGTTCGCTCAGATCCAAAGCCGCTCCGCCGCTCGACCCCCTCCTTTCCGTTTCATCGCAAACGGCATTTAAAAGCAGATTTCGCTCAGATCCAAAGCCGCTCGCGTAATCCGCTCCCCCCCTCCTTTCCGTTTCATCGCAAACGGCATTTAAAAGCAGATTTCGCTCGGATCCAAAGCCGCTCCGCCGCTCGACCCCCTCCTTTCCGTTTCATCGCAAACGGCATTTTCCCACAAGACGCCGCGAAACCGGGTGTGACGTCATAGCATCCCGCGATGTAGTACAGAAAACAAATATAGTTTAAACTAAGTAGGGTAGGTAGCACAATGCTTCGAGTGTTTTCCATGTTGATGAGGGTGAGTACAAATGACTGATTTACAATAATTTAATTGTGAAAGTGCGCTTGATTTATCGTACAATTTCATTGGACCTCTGTGAACTACTCATCAATTTTATTGGTCTACTGTTACGAGGCAAAATGTTTACGAGGCGGCATGAAAAAAATAATGTATTAGCCGCTCTGGATTATTGGCCGCAAAGTTCAAAGCTGTTCAAAATGTGGGAAAAAAGTAGCGGCTTAAAATCCGGAATCTACGGTAGTTTACCAGAAACAATAATAAAATGGCCATTTGTATCAGATATCTTATTATGGAGTTCAAAAGGAATATTTGAATTAATGATGGAGACCCCCCCCCCCCCTAGCTTTGGCGGCAAAGGATGAATGAAAATGCTGACCTGCCCACTTTGACAAAAGCCGGGAGTTATCAAAACAACGAATGAGTTTCTTGAAGGAAAGCAATGTCAGCTTTGAGTTGTTTAATATGTGAGAAGACCTTCCTTCTTTTAACAGGGTGATTCAATCCCTTTACATTCCAGCTCACAAATTTAAGTGTATTAACCATTATCAATTGTTAGTGTGTAGAAGGCAGCAGGCATATAAAAAGTCAAGCAGTACAATAACAGTCTGGGAGCAAAAATGTAAACATAGATTCGTAGAATCAAAACAGAAACATGTCCTGAGTAACAAAGGAAAGCAAAGGAAACAGTGAGTAGTGTTGGAACTGGAGAATCTGCCCCACCCTCGCAACCCAAAACTAGACGGCTACCAAAAAAAGCAGCTAGCTCTACCAAAAAAATTAACCCAAGTATGACTTCCAGTTCTGTGTCGTTAACAACAGTTCCGTATAAATACTATAGCAAATGGTAGCTAGTTTATGCACTAGAAAACATAATTACAAATAAGAACAACTTCAACAGAATTATAAGACTTAATACAAAGAAAATCAAAAGGAAACTGAAACTAACCTACCCGCAAAAAATTATAGGAAATTAAAAGAAAAAAAGGAGGGAGAAAAGGGGAAATTGTAGATTCGAAGAGAGTACTTATCAACCATTACCGGAAAAAAAGGGAGCAAAACTTAAACTATGAATCAACCAACAGGGAGGCCTTCAATAAAAACTCCAAACCTCCAAAACAAGTTAAAGTCGCTTGTAGATCTCTATAGATAAAGTTATACAAGAATAAAATGGATTACACACGTACAATCTAAACGTCCGCAGGGAAACATTAAACTCGGATTATCTATTTAGAAAAAACGCACCGTCCAGGGAGAGATTGTCTACAGCCCTTAGAATTTCAATAAATAATGTCTGAATTATTCAAGAGAAGTCTGAGTCCGGAAAAAATAGCTTTACTATGAGAAGTACTTATCCACCATTTTAGAAGGTCAGACCGGGTTCCTAAGGAGACGGGCTGGCCGGAAGACTTCCAACAAATGCCTCGGCATTCTTCACTGATTTAAACCACTTGTATTCTCCAGTAGTAAGTGTAATTCACAGGTCGGCTGAATTTCGAAGGGAGGGTCTGAAACCACGATCAAAAAGCACTTTCATTACACCTTTAAACTCAGCACGCATCTTCAGAACCTGGGGGGCAAAATCCTCCACAAAACGAATGACTGTATTTTGAAACGCAAAAGTACCTCTGCGGCGTGCCTCCATAATCAAACGGTTTTTCACCTGGTATTGATGAAAGCACAAAATTACCGGCCGTGGGAGGGAACCCAGAATTGCACGGGGATCCTGTGTGCCCTTTCAAGCTCAGGTGGAGTCGGAAGAAATTCTTTCCCAAAAATCTCAGAGAAAATCGGAAAAAAATTCCACGGGAGAGCCCTGTTCGGTGGCCTCTGGCAAACCAAGAATTCGTAGATTGCAACGTCTGCTACGGTTTTCAAGATCGACCATTTTGGAAAAAAGTTTACGATTCTTCTCCTCTAGGCTGGAGCATAGAGTTTCGAGATAAAGAACACGGCGTTTTAAATCTTCAGAAGTTGAGTTGATGCGAGATAAGTGTTCAGCATGTTCGTCCATTCTAGCGTTGATCCGATCCAATTTGGCATCCAGCTGGTTGAAATAAGTTCTAAATTCCTTTGAAATATCTTGTCGATGCTGTTCCAACGCAGCAAGAATGTCAACCGGCAAAGTCGTAGAAATTTCTTTTTTCCCGGTTTTAGTACTTTTGCTAGACATTATAAGATAGATGTGTTCGCAGGCAAGTAAAAGAAACCCAATAAAATACCTAACTAAGGTTTAAGAATGGAGACATGTAGTGCAAAGATAGGGAGAATAACGGAGCAAAAGTTCGAAGCAGCTAAGCAGTCGCCATCTTACCGGAAGTCCAGACCAAAATTTTAAAACAAATACTCACTCTGTTCACTGTGGTTGCAAGAGCTTGAAGGACTGCAAGCTTATCCCTAGGAGATACAAACAAAAAGGGTGTTATAAACTATTACATTAACATCAGCAATTTGATGACTTACTAGATGACTTACTTACTGATGACTTGCATAGATATCACTGTAGCAAAATGAGTTACTAGACCATTAATACTTCACGTTTCTCTCCTACCACCTTAATGTTTATTCCATTTGACTCCACTGACTTGCAGGTCTCCGAAGTCCAACCACTCAAGCGTAATTACATGGTTAAAAATGTGCAACTATATTATTTTTGAGTTACATTTTTAAATCCTCAGATCAAGTTTCTTGGAAACACAACATCTGATTCCCTGCTCCTCACCACCATATACAGCTCGACCAGCAGATTATTTGTTTATCGTTACAGATATCCCTGGGAACCCCCAAAATGAGCCATGTTATATTGTGGCTCAAGATCCTCTCCCTACGTGTACAGTACTGTGCAAAAGTTTCTATAGCTAGGGTGCCCAGGACTTTTGTACAGTACTGTATCTGTCCATGTGAAATGCAGAGCGAGTTTGTAAATCTGGTGGGAGCAAAAAATGTTGGGAATGGTGAGGGACAGATGACAGAGGAGTCCCAGTGATTGGGGCGGGGGGGGGGGGGGGGCGGATGCAGACACACCCAGACCTGAGATACCAGGCTAGGTCGTTTGATTCCACACAAATGATTTATTGATCATTACAAAATGTCTCTCTGGTGCTTCCCACTCACTCCCTTCTCCCTTCCCATGATTCCCTTCTCCCTACCCACGCTCAGTCCACAATAGAGACCCATATCAGAATCAGGTTTATCATTACTCACACATCATGAAATTTATTTTATTTTGTAGCAGCAGTACAGCGGAATACATAAAATTACCATAGGACTGTGCAAGTCTTCGGCACATATACATAGCCAGCGTGCCTAAGAATTTTGCACACTTCTCGACACACTAATTAAGGTGTCAGCACTGGAGGAAGAAACTGAACCTTTGCTAGCAAACCATATGAATGAGGAGGAAGCAGTATCAGGAGCAGGGCATTTGTCAGCACTGCCATTCACTGAGCTCACCTGACCTTGCATGCTTTCCCTTGTCCTACCTCAACATACTGATGTGATGGAATGCAAAGTTTTTGCACTATACCAGTGACAGTAATAAATTAACTCACCAAACAACTCTACCTTCTTAGACTGTTCCTCTTAACATATCTAGTCATTGGTCTGTCTTGAATAAACTGTAGTTCATGAGATTCTAAAGATTTGGGCAGCAGGGCGGAGATACGTCCCTACCGAAGGAGGTGGAAGGCGCTGCTTCTCTCTGCTAGCCTGCAGGTCACACTTGGCAAGATGTAGCACCTGCTTAGCCCACTGATCACGGTCACATAAAGCCATGAGAGCAGCTGGTGCATATTACAATTCCTGGTGATGCAACCACAGACAGTCTCTGAAGAGTATTGATAATGGTTGGAGTCACCCATCTTGTAAATACAATGCCCAGAAGAAGGCATTGGCAAGCTACTTCTGTAGAAAAATTTGCCAGGAAAAACCACGGAAAGACCATGACCACCTGCATCATACAACATGGCACATAACAAACGATCGACCAATCATATGAGTCAAGATATTCCTTCTCAGCGCAGTGTAAAATGGCTACTCCTCTGTTGAAAGTATAATGCCCACCCCCAGTCTCCCAGACATGGGCAACATTCTCCCTCAAGAAGTCTTTCTGAAATGTTTTAGTGAAATATTCCCATTATTTTCTTAATACAATTCTGTGTCTAAAACAATGCAACAAAAGAAAATACTTACCAAGTTTTTTTTCTTGGAATGACAACTTCTTCTGCACCATCTTAAAAAGCATAAACAACAATGAATGCCCCAATGTGATTCTGCATACCTGATATGAGCAGAAATTAATATTTGAATCCAAACAGTTCAACACTACAGAAAACAATCAAATCAAGTTACCTGTCTGTCTTGCTGCAGTACACTGGCAGAGAAAAGGACTTGTGGAATAATACCTGTCAAATGATAATTAGTAAAATCACGTTTGGGTTTGCAACTCAGAATACCACAAAATGACAGATGAAACCACATCTGATACGATTGCATTATGGGCCTGAGAATCCTCACCAATTTCGTAATGCAAAGTACATCTTAGAACCAGTAAGTGAGCATGCCACTGTGGACTTAGCAATGATTAATAAACCACATTAATTAACTGACAAATACTACAACCATTTAACAACTCCCAGCATATTTTGCTGAGCACAGTGCAAAAAAAAATAGAATTGGGAGCAGGAGTAGGTCACTTCAAGCTAACTATTACATTCAATAGCATTTTGACTGATCATTTAGCTATTTTATTCCAACCTTTTCTCTCCCAGATCCCTTTACCATTAGTATTGTATCAAACTCCTTGAATATATTTAATGACTCAGTCTCAATTTCCTTCTGTTGCAGAAAATTACATATGATCTACACTTTGGGTAGACCATATGCAATTTATGATAGTTCCAAATCGTCTACGTCATATCCTTGGACTGGAAGCTCTACTTCCTTAGGAGACTGCAGAGATGCGGCATGTCCTCAAAAACCTCGGCAAGCTTCTACAGATGTGTGGTGACAAGTGTGCTGACTGGCTGTGTTATAGCCTGGCGTGGGAACACCAATGCCTTTGAGCAGAACATCTACAAAGCCCAGTACGTAACAGATATAGCCCTCCTAACCATTGAGCACATCTCCATGAAATGTTGCAATAGAAAAGCAGCATCCATCATCAAAGATCCTCACCACCCAGGCCATGCTCTTTTCTTGCTGCTGCCATCAGGTAGAAGGTACAGGTGCCTCAGGACTTGCACCACCAGGTTCAAAAACAGTTTCTACCACTCAACCATGAGGCTCTTGAAAAGGGAATAACTATACTCCTGTTCCCACACCAGATGGTCTCACTCTAAGGACTGTTTATCTTGTTATTCCATGCTCATTATTTATTGCTATTATTAATATCTGCATTTGCAGTTTTGTTGTCCATTGATCCTGTTTAGTTATTGTTCTATGGATCCGTTACGTACAGCCACAGAAAAAGAACCTCAGGGTTGTATGTGGTGACATGAATGTACTCTGATAATAAATCTTACTTTGAACGTTGGACTCCCCATAATGGCAACTAGTCTGTTCAGTCACTTCCAGATTTTATAAGACCTCTCTCACTATTTTAAATCCTAGTGAACTCAAGGCCAATTATCCCGATGTCTTTCTAGTTTAGCCCTGTGACCCCAGGAATCAGTTGGTTAACCTTCACTTGCACCACTACAGAAAATCAGCCACCTTTAAGGAACCGTTATTGTGAAGCGTTCTGGTCATCCCATTGCAAGAAGAATGTGGGGGCTTTGGGGAGGGCTCAGAAGCAGCTTAATCAGGTTACTGCCTGGAGTAGAACATATTAGTTATCAGGAAATGGACAAAATTGGATGGTTTTCTCTGGAGCATCAGAGGCTGAAGAAAAACCTGATAGAAGTTTATAAAATTATGAGAGACACAGATAGGGCAGACAGGCAGTCTCTAACCCAGAGTGGAAATGTCAAAGACTGGAGGTCCTGACTTTAAGGTGAGAGGGAGAAAGTTTAAAAGGGATGTGCAGGGCAAGTTTTCTTCAAAGAACATCAGCGTACTAGGTTCCTGGTTCATTCTGCCAGAGGTGGCAGAAGAAATACATACAATAATTGCGTCCAAAAGGATTCTAAATAAGCATATGAATATGCAGAGAATAGAGATCATGTGCAGGCACTATCCATAATAGTGCATCACTCCAAATTCCATATGCGCACATTTTAAAATTTATTTATTCAGATACAGCATTGAGTTGGCCCTTCCGTCTCTTCAAGCTGTGCCCACTGATTTAACCCTAGCCTAATCACGGGACAATTTACAATGGCCAATAAAGGTACCAATCGGTACATCTTTGGACTGTGGGAGGAAACCATAGCACCCGGAGGAAACACACCCGGTCACAGGGAGAACATACAGACAGTGGAATTCTGAAGGATGAGTGGTGACCTCAGTGAAAACTATCAAATGATGAAGGGCAAACATGAGGAAATCTGCAGATGCTGGAAATTTAAGCCACACACACAAAATGCTGGTGGAACACAGCAGGTCAGGCAGCATCTATAGGAAGGAGCACTGTCAACGTTTCGGGCCAAGACCCTTCGTCAGGACTAACTGAAAGGAAAGACAGTAAGAGAATTGAAAGTAGGAGGGGGAGGGGAAAATGCGAAATGATAGAAGACCGGAGGTGGGGTGAAGCTGAGGGCCGGAAAGGTGATTGGCAAAAGGGATACAGAGCTAGAGAAAGGAAAGGATCATGGGATGGGAGTCCTAGGAAGAAAGGGGGAGGGGAGCACCAGAGGGAGATGGAGAACAGGCAGAGTGATGGGCAGAAAGAGAGAAAAATAAGAGGGGGCGGAAAAAAGCTGAATATATCAGGGATGGGGTAAGAAGGGGAGGAAGGGCATTAATGGAAGTTAGAGAAGTCAATGATCATGCGCCATCAGGTTGGAGGCTACCCAGATGGAATATAAGGTGTTGTTCCTCCAACCTGAGTGTGGCTTCACCTTGACAGTAGAGGAGGCCATGGATAGACATATCAGAATGGGAATGGGAAGTGGAATTAAAATGCGTGGCCACTGGGAGATCCTGCTTGCTCTGACGGACAGAGCATAGGTGTTCAGCGAAATGGTAAAAGGCCTTGATAGAATGGGTGTGGAGAGGATGTCTTCTATGGTAGGAAAGACCAGAGGATAGAAACTCAGAATGGGGGGGGGTTGAACGTCAGAGATGAGGAGGAATTTCTTTAGCCAGAGAGTAGTGAATGCTCTGCAGCTTGCTGTGATCCTGCGCAGTACCCTGCTTCCCCCCACCCCCCCATATTAGATGGTGATGCAGCCAGTCAGAATGCTCTTCCTGGTATATCTGCATAAGTTTTCAAGTACTTTAGGTGACAAACAAAATCTGCTCAAACTTCTGATGAAATATAGCCGCTGTCTTGTCTTCGTTATAGCTGCATCAATATATTGGGACCAGGTTAGATCCTCAGATATGGACACCCAGGAACTTGAAATTGCTCACTCTCTCCACTTCTGATCCCTCTATGAGAACTGTTAAGTGTTTCCTAATCTTACCCCTTTCCAGGGTCCACATCAGCTCTTTGGTCTTACTGAAGTTGAGTGCAAAGGTTGTTACTGTGGCACCACTCAGCTAGCTGATATATCTCACTCCTGTACGCACTCTCGTCATCATCTGAGATTCTGCCATTTTGGTTGTACTCCAGATTCGTCTCTTGTGCTTCTCCACAAAGTTCAATCTCACTAAATGGGAGAATAGGGCGTGGGAGCTGAAGGACCTCCTGTTGTGTTCCTATCCCGCTGTTATCAGACTCTCGAAGGGATTTCTTGACTCCAAAATCTTCCTTGTTATAATCTTGCACTTTACCGTTCACCTGCACTACACCTTCTCTGTAGATTTTACGCTTTAACCTGTATTCTATTATTGTCTTATCTTGTTCTACGTCAATTCATTGTGTGATGATTTGATCTATAGGAATAGTATACAAGGTAAGCTGTTCACTTTATCTCAGCGCATGTGATAATAATAAACCAATAGAAACAGCTTTGGGAAATGGTGACCCCTCCCGTCTGGAACCTACCCCTTCAAACAACGTTGTAAACCCGAGAGCGACCTACGTTCCCATTCCCTAACGTTCTGAAATCGAAACGACCGACACCTCCCGCCGCTCTAAAATCAAACGCCCATGTTCTGCGTGAGAAGCGATAGCGGTTTGTCCCCTCGTAGGCCTGCGCGGGTATGGCGCTCGTTGCTGGTCGAAATGAAGGACCGACCTGCAGCTGAACGTCACGACACCCCTCTCCCTTCCTCCTCACCGGTGCCCACCGCCGCTGCTCGGTGCCCCCGGCCGCTGGACGGCCCCGCTCCTCCCCACCAGCCGCCGACACACGCGAACACAGGACGCCGCCATCTTGCTCCTCTGCGCGCTGCCTTATGGGACGGATCAGCTCCTACCAACCAGGAGTGCAGGGAGAGTCCAAACTTTATATAGAGAAGTATTTTTAATATGGATAGGTTTGAAAAGGCAAGAAGCGCCAGTAGGAAAGCAGCATAGTTACTATTTATAAAATTGAGTATTATTATTTTAATTGTTTCACTGGGAGTTTAAAATTTTTTATCGATCGTCTTTTATCCCCCCTATCGTGAGTTTCACAGATCCCCATGTGAGCTCCGTTCCCAAAGTTAAGATGCTGAATTGTCCTTAACGCCACTTTCTTCATAAATATCACCAGGAACACAGTACAAAATGCTCATTGGGAAAGAAATTCCATGGAGGCGCTTGCAAAGCATATCGTTTAACGTGTATTCGGCGGAAGAAATCAGGTAACGGTGACTGTTGAGGTAACTCGGCCTATGTGGGCTCTCACAAACCCACGAAAGCCCATCAATGTGCCCGTGAAAGTGGGACAGACCTGGGCGATGCACTCAGCATCGTGCCTTGCTTTCATGCAGCGGGTGTTATCAGTAATATTCTCGCTTTGTGTGATGAGAAAGCCAGGAGAATAAAGATGTGTTTGAACTTTTGACAATTGCGAAGAGTTCGGTAATTTCTTGAAGAAATGTATTAGTATCTGGTGATGAGGTTCAATTGTCTATCGGGTTGAGTTAGTATCTAGATTTTTTCTACATTGTTCATGGAACCTTGTCTGTGCAAGGAAATACGTTCGCAACTCAGAACTTGAGAAAACATGCTGTATGGTTTGGCTATTCTATTGAAGGAAGGCAGACTACAGTGTTTCTCTGTCATACAATGTATACTCTTTGGCCATTGTTGCTGTGTCGTTTTGCCGTTATGGAATAGATCTGCACATTAATTAGTGACCTTGCCCTTAGTTCCTGTGCGGATCAGCTGTGAGGGTATTTGCAACAGGTTTAACCTCTCCTGCTTCAATATGTGCTTCCTTCCTGCTTTACGAAGACCACATTCATCCCACCACCTAAGCAAAACAAGGTAATGTGCCTTCATGAATACCAGCCTTTGGCTCTGACATCCACCAGTGTGAAGTGCTTGAGAGGCTGTTTGTGGTACACGTCAAGTCCAGCCTTCCAGACAACCTTGACCTGCATATACATGGTAAATGGTAGGGCATTGAGGAACGCAGTAGAACAGAGTGATCTAGGAATAATGGTGCATAGTTCCCTGAAGGTGGAATCTCAAGTGGATAGGGTGGTGAAGAAAGCTTTTGGTATGCTGGCCTTTATAAATCAGAGCATTGAGTATAGGAGTTGGGATGGAATGTTAAAATTGTACAAGGCATTGGTGAGGCCGAATTTGGAGTATTGTGTACAGTTCTGGTCACCGAATTATAGGAAAGATGTCAACAAAATAGAGAAAGTACAGAGGACATTTACTAGAATGTTACCTGGGTTTCAGCACCTAAGTTACAAAGAAAGGTTGAACAAGTTAGGTCTTTATTCTTTGGGGCGTAGAAGGTTGTGGGGGACTTGATAGAGGTATTTAAAATTATGAGGGGGATAGATAGAGTTGACGTGGATAGGCTTTTTCCATTGAGAGTAGGGGAGATTCAAACAAGAGGACATGAGTTGAGAGTTAAGGGCCAAAAGTTTAGGGGTAACACCAGGGGGAACTTCTTTACTCAGAGAGTAGTAGCTGTGTGGAATGAGCTTCCAGTAGAAGTGGTAGAGGCAGGGTCGATGTTGTCATTAAAAAAAAAATTGGATAGATATATGGACAGGAAAGGAATGGAGGGTTATGGGCTGAGTACGGGTCAGTGGGACTAGGTGAGAGTAAGCGTTCAGCATGGACTAGAAGGGCCGAGATGACCTGTTCCCGTGCTGTAATTGTTATATGGTTATATAGTTCACCTGCAGCTGAGTTAAGTCTATGGCAGATGCCATCTCCTTGGCCGTACACTCACTCAGAGCATCTGGACAGTGAAGACACCTGTATATGCTAATGTTTATTGATTACAGCCCCACCTTAGATTCAGACTTATTTATGACATGTACAGAACATTGAAACATACAGTGAAATGTGTTGTTTGCATTAACAACTAACACATCCAAGGATGTGCTGGGGCAGCCTGCAAGTGTCATCACACATCCAGACACTAACGTGGTATGCCCACAATGACTGACAGAACAAAACAGACATCAACAACAAAATTTCAAAACAAAACAATAGCAAAACAAACCCCTTTCCCACCCAGCTGCCCCTCCATACAGGCCTTCAATCCCAGGACAGGCATCCTCCAGGCTTCCAGTCCTCGGCGTCAGGTTCACAGACCGTCGACACTAGACGCCAACCTCCAGTCCCTGGCATGGACTGTGGGCCTCTATCTCCTGACTCAGTAACTTTGGTCTTGACCTTTCTGGCCTTCTACCCTCAGACTTGCTGAGTTCTGGACTTCAGCCTTCAGCTTTGCCCTCTGGACTTTGCTGACCTCAGTCCTCACTGATCACAGGTTTGACCTTTGCGTCTTGATCCCAGGACTCGCTAATCATGAGTTTGACTTTCCAGCTTTGACAGATCTGACCTCTGGGATTGCTGACCTTTGACTGTGGAGCACTTTGAGCCTGGGCTTTTGGTCTCATACAAACCTCCATTACCGGTGTCTTGGGGTGGGGGGGGGTCCTCAGGACTCCCACCCATATGGCCCTCCTACTTGGCTTTTGCCTGCTACTCACCAGTGGCAGTGGAGATGAAATTGAGTCAGGTTTTTATAAATAAACAACAAAAATTTATTAACCTCTACACGAAAACATCAAAAAGTAAACAAACAACTAACTTAAACGGAAGTTAACAGTGTTATGCGTCTATAGTTATCTAACAGTTGAACTTGGAAAGAATTATTAACAGAGCTCATTCAAGCACAGTCTTAAAGTGGTAGTTTAATAAGTCCATATGATTCATAAAGTAAAGGAGAGGAGAGGCTTCCCGAACCAGCTTTGGATCGATGCTTGAAGAAAAGACGAAACTGCTGATGCAGATCCCAGCTGCTAAATGCCTTTACCGAAGATCCCGAAGAATAAAATTTCTCTGAGTAACTGACCTTTCGCCGGAGGTAGTCACCACACACCCAGACATTGCAGGGGTTAACCAAAAGTGCATGCCACGCTTCACGTCAATCACTTCGATACACACAGAGTGCCATTGATTCCTACCCAATTCTTTGGGTTCACACAAAGCTGGTATTTCTTCACTCTCTCTCTCCCATGATTACGTAACCACCGACTGTGACTACGCAGACTACGACAAAACAACTACGCAACAAATTATTGTCTCCCTTTTATACCAGCGGGACGTGCCATCAAGTGACATTACATCACCCCACTATCAGAAGACAATTACATCATGCTCATGAGAAACTCACGGGACAGGTAACACGCCAACCTCTGGAACCACTGGCCTTTGACTGCAGAGTGTTCTAACTTAAACTCTGAAATAAAGCTCCTACCCGTCTCTTTATTCTCCTCCATCACTGCCCTAAACCTTAACCTGACCCCTAGTTCTCTGCACTATCCCTAAAACCATCGTCACGAACGTAAAAACCACTCAAGTCTGAGCCACAACATCAATGGACGTCACAGCTCCCGCCATTTTGACCTGAACACCAGTTCCTTCCCCTGAATCTTCATTTACTGACCCTGGCTGCTAACCCTCCCACATCCCTGTCCCTAGACCCTAACTCTCTGCGCTATCCTCAAAACCATCATTACGAACCTAAAAACCACCCAAGTCTGACCCACAACATCGACGGACGTCATAGCTCCTTCCATTTTGACCTGAATACCAGTTCCTGCCCCTGACTGCTAACTCTCCCATATCCCTGTCTCTAAACTCTAACTCCCTGCGCTGTCCTCAAACCATCATTCCGAACAAAAACCAACCAAGTCTGAACACCCAGCTCACACCTGGCAGCCTTCAGTACGATAATTCCAAGCTGGGACTCAACATCTCTGCAACAGAATCCTTGACTTCTCGACCAACAGATTACAATCATGAGGATAGGCATCCACATCCCAGTCACAAATATTCTCAACACTGGTGCCCTGCAAGTCTGTATTGTCAGCCCCCTGCTCTACTCCCTATACATTCATGTTGGCACGACCAGATCCTGCTCTAATTCCATCAACAGGTTTGAATTCCTGCCGCTGTCTGGAAGGAGTCTGTATGTCCTTCCCATGACCGCGTGGGCTTCCTCCCACATGTACCGGTTGGTAGGTTAATTGGTCATTGTAAATTGTCCCACGGTTAGGCGAAGGTTAAATCGGGGGTTGCTGGTGGCTCAGCTTGAAGGGCCAGAAGGGCCTAATCTGTGCTCTATCTCAATAAATAAAGTTTGCAGATGATACCAATGAAGTGGGCTGTGTCTCAAATAATGATGAGTCGGAGTTCTGGAAGGAGACAGACATGGTGACAACATTCTTAAGTTTCCCTCAGTGGCAGCAAAACAAAATAACTTGTCTTTGTCTCTAGTTTTCTCCCACTCTGACCTTTCTAATGCTGTTGTAGTGACAACCAACTCCAGCTTGAGGAATAACACACCATCTAGGCACGTTGAAAGAGCTGTTTGTTTCTGTCTGCATGGAGGAACTACCAGTTAGACGGCGGCATGTGCGGGGTACAACCAAAGGTTCTTTTTTTTCTTTGTAAAATTTGTTCTTTACGATTGCAAGAGAATTCTACTTCAAGAACATCGGGCACTGCAGTGCTGCTCCATCAGAGAGCTGCTCGTTGATCGGAGTAGCTGGTGTCGGTGTTGGAGCCGGCCGAGGTGTCGAAGGAGCTGGTTGGGTTGACAGAGCAACCCGCTGATGTGTTGGAGGAGCTGGTTTGGGTTTGAAGGAGCTGACCTGGCTGCAGACCCCATGTTGCTGCCCACTACTCAGGAACATCAAAGCCGGTGCAGTGTAACCCTGGGAGATTGCCTTAGACATTTCACTTGCGATCGCAAGACTCTGTTGGACAAAGGTACTGTAAGTTGCTGAAGTCCTGTCACCTTCATCTGATGGAGGGACAGTTGTCATGGGAGCTGTGCGGCCTCAGTTGTATCGAGAACTAGACCTCAAGCCTCGGGCTTGCCTGTTGCTACAGACAGGTGAGAGATGTGGAAGTGCTACAGGTGTGATTGAGCTTGGCTGTGACTTGGCCTCTCCCTGAGGTGCTGCCCTCCTGTGTTTGAGTGGTGGAATGACAGGCTGCGCACTGCTGGGAGACTGTACCATCGATTGGGGACATTGTTGCTTAGGGTCTTGGACTAGATATGTTTTTTCCCCAAGTGAATAAGCTTCTTTGCAAGATGTGTTGAATACTATTATTCTTTTACTTTTAGTGTTTGCTTGTTATTTTGAATGCTTTGTTCCTTGGCCCCAGAGGAACGTGTCTTGTTCAGCTGTATCTGTGTATGGTTTGAATGACAATAAAACTTCATTTGATTTGAAGGACCAGTGACTTGAAATGTTAACTGGTTCCTCTTGAGTGGCTAAGTTCTTCCAGCATTTTATTTTGTTATAAGGATGTTCTGTGGTGCAGAGGAGGATGCTGCCTGGATTAGATATTATAACTTGGAAGGATATGTTGAGCATCTCGGGCATTTCTCTTTGCAGCAAAGGAGGATGAGAGGTCTACAAGGTGATGAGTGGCATAGATTGAGTGGATAGCCATAGACTTTTGCCCATGACAATACCGAGGGCATTATCATAAGGTGATGGGAGGAATGTGTAGGGGGAATGTTAGAGGTTTACTCACTCACACATTGCGAAGATTTGGCATGACATCTAAAACTTTGATGTGTGTTGGAGAGCCTGTGTTATTGAATGGAACCAATCTTGAATAGAAAATCCTACAAAAAGTAGTGATACGGCCCAGTCCATCATGGGTAAAGCTCACCTCACCGTTGAGCACTTCTGCATGGAAATTTACCACTTTTGAACTTTGGTGGCTATGTGGGGCACCCTGTTGGGGCGTGGTGGTAGAGGCAGATACATTAGGAACATTTAAGAAACTTGTAGATAGGCACATGGATGAAAGTAAACTGCATGGCTTTGTAGGCGGGAAGAGTTAGAGTAGGTTAAAAGGACAGCACAATATTGTGGTCCAAGGGTTCTGTATTGTGCTGTCGTGTCTTATGTTTTATGTTCGAGGTTATTTGCAGATTAAGAGGAGACTGCATATAGAATATGCCTACAGTTCTGGTCTTGATTTTGAAGGAAGGATATACTTTTAGAGAATGTTTACAATATTGATTTCTGGAGTGAAGGTGTTGAATATGAAGAAAGATTGGGTCTATATTTATAGAAATTTAGGAGAATAAGAAGTGACCTGATTGAAACAAAAGAAAGAGAACATCTGCAGATGCTGGAAATCTGAGCAACACACACTAAACGCTGGAGGAGCTCAGCAGGCCGGGCAGCATTTTCTGTGAGTTGATTGAAACAGAAGATTTTTAGCTGTTTTAGCAGTGTGGATCTTTTCTCCTTTAGGAGAATCTAGAACCGTAGGTCACTGGATGGCCTACTTGAGACTGATGTGAAGGGACATTTTTATTAAATTGGCATAAGTATTTCAAACACTTTGATGATGATATAGTGAATATTTTTAAAGTAGATAATTGTAAACAGCTGGAAGTTTACCATGGATAGACAAGAATGCAGAGCTGAGGCTGCAATCAGATCATCTGCAATCTTATTAAATAGCAGAGTAAGCCTGTCAGGCCAATATTGACTGCTGCTGCTTCTCGTGCTACTACATGTATATAGTGTTCTGCCATAGGTGGTCTGTGTTGAATGCACTTTGCTATACTTTCTAACTGGTCAGAGTCAGGTTTATTAACACTGACATGTGTCATGCAATTTGTTGTTTTGCGACAGCAGTACAGTGCACTCTACAAAAATTACAATAAAACTAAATAAATACTGCAGAAGGGGAATTGCGAGGTAGGATTCATGGGTTCAATGGCTGTTCAGTTATCTGATGGCAGAGGAGAAGACACTGTTCTTTAAACATTTGAGTGTAGCTCTTCAGGCCCCTGTACTTCCTCCCAGATAGTAGTACTGAGAAGAGGCCATGTCCGATTGTGAGGGTCCTTAATGTTGGAAGCTGCCTTCTCGAGGCACCGTCTCTTGAAGACCAAAGTTCAAAGTAACTTTGTTATCAAAGTTCATATGCATACCACACTGAGATTCATTTTCTTGTGGGCATTCACAGTTATTAGAAAGGAAAACAACAGAATCAATGAAAACCCTCACACAAAGACGGACAACCAGTGCAAAAGGCAACAAACTGTGCAAAAAGAAAAGAAAAGAATAATGAGTAATCAATAAATATTGATAATGTGAGTGATAGAGTCCTTATAAGTGAGTCTATAGGTTGTGGAATCTGTTGAATCTGGGTGAGTGAAGTTATCCCCTTTGGTTCAAGAGCTTGATGGTTGAGGGGTAATAGCTGATCCTGTGCCTGGTGGTGGTACCACCTCCCTGATGGCAGCAGTGAGAAGAGAGCATGGCCTGGGGCCCTGATGGATGCTGCTTTCCTGCATCAGTGCTCCTTCTAAATGTGCACAATGGTGAGGGGAGCGGTACATCTGATGGACTGGGCCGTATCTGCTACTTTTTCCAGTTTTTTTTTCATTCAATGCCATTGGCGTTCCCATTTCAGGCTGCAACGCAACCGGTTAGTATCTTCTCCTCTGTGCATCCATAGAAGTTTGTCAAGTTTTTAGATGACATACCAAATCTGCGCAAACTTCTGAGAAAGTTGAGGTGCTATCGTGACTTCTTAGTAATGGTGGTTACATGCTGGATCCAGAACACACCCTCTGAAATGATAATGGCAAGGAATTTAAACTCTCCGGCTCTGATCCCCTGATGAGGACTGGCTCACGATCCTCTGGTTCCTTCAGTGGTCAAATAGCAGTTGTTTGATTTTTGCTGACATTGAGTGAGAGGTGGTTGTTGTGGCACCATTCAGCCAGCTTCTCAAATCTCCTTCCTAAATGCTGTATCAGCCCACAAATTATGGTGTCATCAGCAAGCTTAAATATGGCCTTGGAGCTGTACTTAGCCTCACGGTCATAAGTATAAAGTGAGTAGAGCAGGGGGCTGAGCACACAAGCTTGTCGTGCACTTGTGCTGATGGAGATTGTGGAGGAGATGTTATTGCCAGTCTGAACTGACTGGGTCTGCAAGTGAGGAAATTGAGGATCCAGTCCACAAGGAGGTATTGAGCTTATTGGTTAATTTTGAAGGAATGACAGTGTTGAATGCTGATCTGTAGTCAATGACGAGCATCCTGATGTATGCAACTTCACTGTTGCGAGGAGAGTCAATGAAACAGCACCTGATGTTGGCTTGGGGTGATGGATGGAAATCACTCCTCAGGCAGGAGTCAATGACGAGCATCCTGATGTATGCAACTTCACTGTTGCGAGGAGAGTCAATGAAACAGCACCTGATGTTGGCTTGGGGTGATGGATGGAAATCACTCCTCAGGCAGGAGTAGATGTGCTTCATCACCAGCCCCTCAGATCACTGTACTCTGTGGTGGGGAGCTTGCAGCTCATGATGGAGCTGGCTGACTTGATGACGCTTTGTAAGCTCTTTCGATCCTGTGAATTGGTGCCTTTATACCGGGCAGTGATGCAACCAGTGCGTATGCTCGCCACTACACAGCTGTAGAAATTTGCTAGAGTCTTTGGTGACATACCACATCTCCTAATGAAATATAGTCACTGGCATGTCTTCTCGATTGCATCAATATGTACAGTGAACAACATTATTTTGCATGCCATCCATACAGTGTATTGAGTAAGCACAAGGGAAAAACAATAACAAAATGCAGAATATAGTGTTAAGGTTACAGGGAAGAGGCAGTGCAGGCAGACAATAAGGTGCAGTTGCATGACAAGGTAGCTGGTGGCTTTTGTATCCGCTGTCCAATGGGAAAAGAACGTCTGGGATGGGAAGGGTCTTTGATTATGCTGGCTGTTTTATGAGAAGTAGAGAGGCTGGTGAGGATCCACAGAGGAGGCTGGTGTCTGTGACGTGCTGACTATGTGCACAACTCTACAGTTACTTGTGGTGTTGAGCAGACTAGTTGCCCTACTGAGCCGTGATGCATTTGGCTTAGAGACGCTTCCGGTGGTGCATCTCTAAAGTTTGATGAGGGCCGAAGGTGACATGCGTAAGCTCCTTAGCTTACTGAGGAAAGGCATTGGTGAGCTTTCTTGGCCCTGGCATCTATGTGGTTGGACTGGGATAGGTTATTGGTGATGTTTACAGCATTCAGCCACCTCCACCTCAGCACTATTGATGTAAAGAGGAACATGTTTACCACCCTGCTTCCTGAAGTCAGTGGCCAGCTCTTTTTTTAAATTCAGAGTTGCTCCCCATGTAAATATGGGCAGTGCTGAGACCCTTGGCTGTGAAATGCAGATGTGTTGTCTGGTATCTCTGAATTAATTGTTTGTAATGAGCTAGATTTAGCAATGTTCTTTTCTCCTTGTTTAATGACTAAGCTTCACCTAACAGCTCGAAATTCTTTCTTTGGCAGGAAGCTGAGTGTAAAGGCAATCACCAATCCTAATCTGTTGGACAATGTGGGCAATCCGGCAACAAATGGCCTGTATGATTTGGCATTGGGTCCAGCTGATTCCAAGGAAGTATGTGGTACTTGTGCTCAGGATTTCACTAACTGCCCAGGCCACGTGGGCCATATAGATCTTCCACTCACGGTCTACAATCCCTTATTTTTTGATGTAAGTATTGGGATCTCTTTGGGAGGGGGAGGGTGGAAAGAAACAATGTGAATGGATGTGTGATGATGACTGAACTAAATACCAGAAAAGGCTGAAAATATTTATTTGTCATTCATTGTCTGTGAGAGAGAAAGAGTATTAACTCTTTTTCTCTTCATATTTGCTACTTGTCATGTTGTGTCTTTACATCTTTTTCTGTTGTGATCAGTATTGCTTTGTGATATGGGATCACTTGGGATTTTTTCCTGTTGTGCGTAGTTAACCCTTTTCTTCCTGGGATAATTTCTGTGAACTTCCTCTGGACCCTCTTCAATGCCAGGACATCTTTTCTCAAAAACTGCTCACAATACTCCAAGTACGGTCTGATCAGTGCCTTATAAAACCTCCGTATTTATATCCTTGCTTTTGTATTCTAGTCCTCTTGAAATGAATGCTAACATTGACTTTGCTTCCCTTATCAGTGACTCAGCCTACAAGTTAACCTTTAGGGGATTCTGCAGAGAACTCCCAAGTCCCTTTGCACCTCTGATTTTTAATTTTTTCTCCATTTAGAAAATAGTCTATGCTTTTATTCCTTCTGCCAAAGTGCATGGCCATATAATTCCCTACAATGTATTTCATCTGCCACTTCTTCGCCCACACTTCCAATCTGTCTAGGCCATTCTTCAGACTCTCTGTTTCCTCAACACTATCTGCTCCTCAACCTATCTTTGTATCATCCACACACTTGGCCACAAAGCCATCGTCCAAATAAACGAAGCAGTCCCAATACCAACCCTTGTATTACAGTAGTGGTCACCTTCAGCCAAACAGAAAAAGCCCCCTTTATTCCCACTTTTTGCCTCTTGCAAGTCAGACAATCTTCTATCCATGTTTGTATCTTTCCTGGGCTTTTATTTTGTTAAGCAGCCTCATGCATGACACCTTGTCAAAAGGCCTTCTGAAACTCCAAATAATCAACATCCGCTGACTCTCCTTTGTCGATCCCGCCTGTTATTTCCTAAACATCTGTCCCTATACTTGCCTCTAAACATCTTAAAATTATGTTCCCTTGTAGTAGACATTTCCATTCTGGGAAAAAAAATCTCTGGCTCTCTGGCTCTAAGCCTCTTATCATCTTGTACACCTCTATCAAGTCATCTCTCATCCTGCTGGATCATTTAAGTTATGTTTATTATAGTTCAGCTAGGTTGTTTCTTCCTTCATTGAACAGAATGCACATGTACAATTACTTGGTTTGTGATTCGATAGTCTGCGTTAGTAATTGTAGGGAAAGACCATAAGATATAGGAGCAGAATTAGGCCATTAGGCCAACTGCTCTGCCATTTCATCATGGCTGATCCAATTTTCCTCTTAGCCCCAAGCTCTTGCCTCCTTCCCGTATCCCTTCGTCCCCTGACTAATCAAGAATCCATCAACCTCTGCCTTAAATATACATAAAGACTTGGCCTCCACAGCTGCCTGTGGCAAAGAATTCCACAGATTCACCACTCTCTGGCTAAAATTCTTCCTCATCTCCATTCTCAAAGGACAGCCCTCTTTTCTGAGGCTGTGTTCTGTGGTCTTAGACTCTCCCATCATAGGAAATATTCTCTGCACATCCATTCCATCAAGGTCCTTCACCATTTGATAGGTTTCAATGAGGTCACCCCTCATTCTTCTGAATTTTAATGAATACAGGCCCAGAGCCATCAAATGCTTTCCAGATGACAAGACCTTCAGTCCTGGAATCGTTTTTGTGAACCTCCTTTGAACCCTCTCCAGTTTCAGCACATCCTTTCTAAGATAAGGGGCCCAAACCTGCTCACAATACTCCAAGTGAGGCCTCACCAGTGCTTTATAAAGTCTCAACATTACATCCTTGCTCTTATATTCTAGTACTCTTGAAGTGAATGCTAACGTAATATGTTTTACTTGTTATAGTTTCTCGTCTTTTTCTTTATTCCATTTCTTATGGTTCTGATCATTGACCTTAAACTTTCCTCAAAGACTAGAGTTTCTCCAAATTATTATTTTGCACTTTGGTCTAAAACATATTTCCGTTACATTTAAGTGCTCCTTTTATATTTTCACCAAGAATTGAGCTAGTGTGTGCTTGGTACAACCAAACAATCATAACTAACTGATTGCAGAGTTTCACAACTTTGAATGTGGCTTCTAAATCAAAAGAAGATCATGATAATGGAAAGACAGGAAAAAACTTGTTGTGATCTTGATCCCAAATGACTGAGTAGGCATGAAATCTTTTAATTTTTTTTGGTTAAATCAATGTTTCCATGCAGAAACTTTACCTTATGATACGGGGCTCCTGCCTGAACTGCCATATGCTGACGTGCCCTCGTGCGGTAATGTACCTGCTGTTAAATCAACTACAAATAGTAGATTGTGGAGCTGTTGAAGATGTGTATGAATTGGAGAAAATATTGAATGAGGTGAGTACTTAATATTGATTTGAAGCACTGTTAATTCTCTTGGAGCTTATAAGTTACTTGTTTTCCTGGAAAACACAGAGAATATGTGATTTCAATAATTTTTCGTGGACAATATTTATTCTAGACACAATGGCATAGCAATAAGCTTCTGAATATTTATCCCTTTGCTATTTACGGGACTTGCTCTTGTGCGCAGATTGGCTACTACATTTGCTTTCGTACCAGTGTGTGGCAGGGGTTTGGTGAATGTTTTTTAAAAAAAAAGTCCAGTGCTGGAACAGAGGACCAGTGAGGTTTAGAAAAAATCCAGTGCTTGCTGGAAGAAAGAACCAATGAATGAGACCCGACACAGACCGGGAGACCGTTTCGTTGAACACCTACACTCTGTCCGCCAGAGAAAGCAGGACCTCCCAGTGGCCACACATTTTAATTCCATGTCCCATTCCCATTCTGATATGTCTATCCATGGCCTCCTCTACTGTCAAGATGAAGCCACACTCAGGTTGGAGGAACAACACCTTATATTCCGTCTGGGTAGCCTCCAACCTGATGGCATGAACATAGATTTCTCTAACTTCCGTTAATGCCCCTCCTCCCCTTCTTACTCCATCCCTTATTTATTTCCCCCCTCCCTTTTTTTTCTCTCTGCCCATCACTCTTTGCCTGTCCTCCATCTCCCTCTGGTGCTTCCCTCCCCCTTTCTTTCTCCCGAGGCCTCCCGTCCCATGATCCTTTCCCCTCTCCAGCTCTGTATCCCCTTTGCCAATCACCTTTCCAGCTCTTAGCTTCACCCCTCCCCCTCCTGTATTCTCCTATCATTTTGGAATTTCCCCCTCCCTCTCTTACTTTCAAATCTCTTACTATCTTTTCTTTCAGTTAGTCCTGACGAAGGGTCTCGGCCCGAAACGTTGACTGTACTTCTTCCTATAGATGCTGCCTGGCCTGTTGTGTTCCACCAGCATTTTGTGTGTGTTGCTTAAATCTCCAGCATCTGCAGATTTCCCCGTGTTTGCAATGAGTTTGCTGCTGTGTTCTTCATTTTTTAGCATAATGCATTGGCAGTAAAACCATTTGGTTGGACCAGCAGGGTTGAAAAGTGCCCTTTAACTGCAAATCCTGTTTGCCATTTGAAGCTTGGGGAGCTCTGCATAGACCGCAGATTTAACTTTCATCCCGCAGCTATTTCCATTCTCTTTTACTTGAATAATTAGTGAATACGTTTATCAAACATTCTGTAAGTGAAGCAGTAGTGTATTCAATTGTGGCAAACCCTGTTGAAACTGCATACTGTGCTTGCATCAAGTTTTGCAAAAACATGGCAGCAAAGAGCAGACTCAGAAAAAAGAAGTTTTCAATAATTCTCCATTGATTTTTTTTAACAGGTGTTGGAGAAAAATTCAAAGGCCACAATAGATGAAATCCAGGAAGCACTGAATGAACATACCCAGAAAGTGTTGAAAAATCGAATATCCTGCAAGGTTTCTCAAGTAAGCATAACGGAAGTTTTGTGGATTTCCACACTGTTGCAATACATCTTATGGAAAACAGATTATAGACTGCATCATAAAAGGCATTACATACATTTTGTTTTGAAGTGTTGGTTAATGGATAGGAGACTAAATTAGTAATGTTTGAATTGGAGATGGATTGGAGGTGTACATAGAAATAACAAATCTCTGGCGTGTACTGGGGTACATTGTAAGGTGATTGATGGAACGTACAGGGAAGATGTCAGGGGTACATCCTTTACACAGAGAGTGGTAGGTGCATGCAACACCCTGCCAAGGGTATTGGTAGAAGCAGATACATGGGGCATTTAAGAAACTTGCACACATGGATAATAGTAAAATGGAGTGCTATGTATGGAATGGTCGATTGATCTTGGAATAGATTGAAAGATTAACATAGCATTGTGGGCTGAAGGGCCTGTAATGTGTTCTATGTAATTTGTCAAACGATGGATGTAAAGGGATATAAGGAAACACTGATGATTAGTGGTAGAAACAATCTTCCAAACCCTTGACTTCCACCTTTTAAGAAGGCAAGGGTAGCAGATTCATGGGAACACCTCCACTCTCAAGTTCTCTTCAAGGTACCCCACCATTCTGACTTGAAAATAATTTGGCTTTCCTGTATCATTGCTGGGTCAGATCCCTGGAGCTGTCTGTCCAACAACTCCTGTGTTGTACCTTCACCACTGTGACGTTCTAGGAATGTGATATCTGTGAAAAGTGGAATAGAATTAATGAGGCAACTAGTCTCTCATTCCACAGCTGCTGACTGACCTCCTGGGTTGTCTGTCTCTAAACTGCATTGTGGGTCAGGATATCTAAATCCTATATATTTATATTTGTATCAAATTTTACAAAAAAAAAGACCTGTATTCTTAAGGAACTGCACTACATATTTAATAATCCTGTGATCCTTTCTGCAAAATATTGTTAATGTTTAAATTGTATTTTATTCTGTGATAACTTTAAAATCAATCATCTCCTCTCTTGATTACATCTTGACACTTCACCAACCATTTCTTGCTGATTACAATACTCACACCTCCTATCATTGTGTTTCTTCATTAAAAACAATGTATTATTTAACCGTGTATGCCCAAACCTCCATCTCGATATTATCACCTCCCCCCTCCTGCTCTTTCCTACATTCCTTGACCATCCCACTTCTTTCTAGATATTATAAAGACACCTTCCTGTTTGCAGTTCATCCCATTGTTTTCCCCAGATTTTTTATTTCACTTGTAATAATATTTTACATTTCTCCTTTACTGTAATTTATTTAAATATTGACTTCTCATCTGGTTGCCTCCTTTGCTAATTTATTCGCTTGTTCATTTCCTCCAATACCAACATGTGCTGTAATCCATATTAAGCATGTACAGAGTCCCATCATTTTAAGCCTAAATAAGGTTTGTATTATCTCATACAGAATGTCTGATCTTGCCTCTGAATGGAAATCTTTTAGACTTCTGATTGTTGTGCTTCAATCAGACAATATTACAACTCTCACTGCCTGCACCCACTGCAAAGCCAATAGTACAGCTGTCATTTCACTTGTATACACTGAGAAATCATCATGCATCCTCATTTGCTTTTTAATGTTGAAATCAGGCATTACGTATCCTACCCCACTCCAACGGGATCCCACTACCAAGCACATCTTTCCCTGCCCCCCCCCCCCCCTTTCTGCTTTCTGCAGGGATCTAAAAGACTACTACTACGCTTTCTCTGTTCAATTGAGCCCTCCTCTCATATTCTAGACATGGAACTGGATCCGTGGTGCCCCTTCCTCTCCTAAACCCACTCTGATATTTAAAAATACTCCATCTAGTTTCAATGTAATATGTTGTTCTCTTAATAAACATTTTCCACGGTTTTACGTAATGTAAGGTTAATGCTATTGGTAAATAACTTGCTGGGTTGCTAGCATTTTTGCCTAGTTTACGTTCTCCTTTCCATGCTTTTCTTTTTCCCATACATGGTTAAATAACTTCAGAATAACTTCCTTCCCTTTCTTACTCAAATTAGATAACATAACTAATCTGATCCCTGCTAAGGATTTTGTTTTCTAAGAACACTTTTGAATTCTGTCATGGTGAACATCACATTTAATGTACCCTCAAAATTTCCATCCTGTACCTAATGCTTCCAAGTTCTCTTATCATGTTTCCTTTCTTCTCCTTTTCCTTCATTACTCGTATTATCAGAACTATTACCAAAATTACCAGAAGTATGTACCAGTATTTCTCTGCTCTACATTCAATACTGCAGCTCTCTCTCCATCACATAACGCTTGGTATCCAATTTCCCTGGTGATAACCATTCATTTTTATCATCTTCCAAATTCTATTAATGGGTGTTTGTATTCCCCTAGAGTCACAAAACTTACTCCAATATTCCCGTTTCGCCTTTTGAATTGCTTTTCTTACTATTGCTTGTGTCTTTTTATACTCAATTAATTTTTTGAAGATTTTGTGTCCACTTTAACATTCTAAATGCTCTATTACAATCTCTTATTAATTCCCCACATTCTTTTGTCCACCATTTTCTTTTTAGCTTGGTGTGCTTACTGTTGCCACTGTCATTATTCTTTCTACAATTGTGTCCCACAAAAGATCCACATCCTGATTGATTTCAAAATTCTGCTAATCCCGATCACTTATTTCTTTACATTTTCACCAGTCATCCTTTTCAAATAGCCAGCGTACAGGCACATTTTCCTCATCTATCACTATTTCTATTCCTATTCGACATAATACAGAGTAATAATCACTGCCTGTTGTTGTTTCTTTAGAAACCTCCCATCTACACTTTCCTGCCAAAGGTACTGTAATTAATGTTAAATCGATTACTGATCCAGAACTTTCATTAAAATTTACTTCCTACTTACACATCCCCATAGGCTAGTGTATGCACCCACCACAGTTATAACATTTTACCCGTTCATCTTGTTTGCACTGCTCATCCATTATGTGCTCCTCCATGCCTCTCCCTTCCTTTACACACAGCCGTCACGAGCCCATATTTCTGACATTTATAACACCTAAGTGGTGGTGGAACATAGGCTCTGATACTAAAGCACATGAGCACCATTGTTACTTTTTCTGGTAAGGTTGAACCCTAAAATGTTAATGTAACAGATGTGCTCTCAACCTTTTCTTCATTCCTCACTGCTTTCAATCTTTTTATTTCAATCCTCCTTTTGATACATTTCTTTAGTTCCTGTAAGTTTTCATTGATTGGTATTCCCATTGTCACCCCTTCAACACCATTTTCCCCTAACACACTTTTCTGTAACTCTCTTTTGCCAATATTTAGTACCTTCATAGCTTTGTCCCTCTGTTCTGGATTTTTACAAACAACCAACAGTGCTCCATCACGCAGAATCTTTGGCATATTTAAATTTCCTATTACCTTCTTTAGATTGTTAGTCAGTGCGGTTGGACTCAATGTATTTACTTCACTCCCTTGTTTAAACCTAACCATTACTTAAAAGTCCTTCAAGTCAATATTGTTCTCTATCATGATTATCATTTTCTCATTTATTTCCACTTTTCCTATCTGTCAGCACTTTCTTCCACTCCTTATGGTCTCTTACATCCTTCTTTTCTCTTCCACTACAATTATGAGCCATCCCAACCTGGGCACAGTTCAGATTATGTCCTGCTAGACTCCATTCTCTAGTTCCAGTTCATCCAAATGGAGCTATCTCCTGGGTGTTTCCAGCATTTTTTAAAAATTTCTCATTTCTGGAATCTGCAGCTTTATTGATTTTTAATTCCGAGAGCGCCGCTCAGTCAAGGAGGTCATTAAATACGATATGGCAATATGGGGCTGAATAGCATCCAGATCAGCCATGATGGAATGGTGGAGCAGACTCGATGGGCTGAATGGCATAATTCTGCTCATATGTCTGATGGTCTTATGGTCATTTGCAAGCAACACCTGCATCTCCTGTTAATGTATAAAAGATATATAAGTTAATATATAAATGTCTGTCTTGCCCCAATACTTTTGAGCACCAATTGAATTTTATTGAGTGGCCGTTGAGCTTCATTGCAGCCCGTCTTCAACTCTGGTGTCTTTCTATTTTGCATATTGTCTTCAATCACTGCTTCCCTTTTTCGTTGGCTAGTTGGTGATACCAATAGTCTTAGTTTAAGGAATGTACAAGAATGAAATAGTTTCAATTGTTCTCTCACTCTCCTTTTACCTAGAGAAGAGACCATGCCAATACTTTGTTTCTTTCTGTCCCACCCCAGAAGTTTAACACTTTTAAAACCTGTGTAGAAAAGCAAAGTCCAGCACAGTACAGGTCCTTCGGCTCACAATGCTTTGCCAACCTTTCAGCCTACTCTTTGAGATCAATCTATCCTTTCTTTCCTTTCTACATTTTT
Organism: Hemitrygon akajei; assembly: GCF_048418815.1. Classification (NCBI taxonomy): domain Eukaryota; kingdom Metazoa; phylum Chordata; class Chondrichthyes; order Myliobatiformes; family Dasyatidae; genus Hemitrygon; species Hemitrygon akajei. The sequence goes on from NC_133127.1 coordinate 29,190,483, forward strand.
TTTTTATCATTCACGTGACTGACTGAGAGTTTATTTACATACCCCGAATGTATCTGTCTCTATTGCCACCCATGGCAGGGCATTCCATGCACCCACCACTCTATGTGTAAAGAACTTGCCTCTGACATTACCCCTGAACCCCCCTTCCCCCTCAATTATACTTTCCTCCAATCACCTGCTCCCTGGTATTAGCTTTTTTCACCCTGGGGCAAAGTCTCTGTCTATCCACTCGATCCATGCCTCTTAATCATCTTGTGCACCTTTATCAAGTCACCGCTATGGAAGTGAATAAACAGTTGATGTTTCGAGCCAAGACCCTTCTTCGGCCCAAAACGTCAACTGTTAAATAGTTCCAGCAGTTTTTGTCTTTCTCCTCCCAATTCTCACATGATGTGCCACACTACCAACCATCTAAAATACTCCTTGCAGATGTTTATTGTAATTCTTTCCCCACATCTTGATACTTCATAAGCATCATGGGGGAGTCTTTCATTTTACCAAGTGGAAGATTTTTGTTCAGATCAATATCCAGCAGAAGCTCCCTGGTACCTTGTTCTTGTCACTTCCTTCCTGTTAGTTAGGCATTCTGCAGGCAATTGAAACACAGAGTCATAGAGCAGTCATAGTCAATACAGAAACAGGCCCCTCAGCCCATCTAGTCTGTGCTGACTTGTGTTACGAACCCCGTAACTGGGTTACTTACCAGCAAAGATAGAGGCGTCCGTTGGAGTCTGGTGATACTATTTTTAACAGTATTTATTAGTAAAAATACACAAAAATAATATCAATGCAAATATACAGATAATATACGTCATCAATACTAAACCTAAAAGTGTGGGTATAATAATAATCAATAAGAAATAAGCTCTATCGTTGTCTAGGGGATAATGAATTGTCCGATGGAAATATAAAGTTTGTTTCAGTTCACGCAGGCTGCGGTGTTTGTTTGTCGCTGTGTTGCAATTGTTGGAGAGAGAGAGAGATAGAAGAATGGGAACAGTTACCGCTATTGTTTTTGCCAACCTTCCTTTATGATTTCGATCCGTCGGTGTCTCGTTGTTGTGGCCGTTCAAGTATGACCTCTCCTTTAGCTAAACCGTTCTTCCGTGATGAGCCCGCCACCCAGGCAAGGGAGGACACACACGAGCCCTCACCGGCCTTCGCTATAAAACGCTGTCACTGGATTTCTAGCGTTTCTCCTGGTGCGTCTGAGGGGTGTTCCCCAGACCCGTCTTTTATCCTCACTCACGGGGTCTCAGATGTCAATCAGGTTGGGATGATGCAATTCCTCAACCAGACCACTCTGGCTGTCCCCTGAGGGGTTTCAATGAATAGTACAGTACTCAATACACAATTCCTTCTCCAAGAGACAATAGCAGTAATCAGTGGTTCCGTTCCGCTTTTGTTAGGAGACATTCCACCTTGTTGTGTATTCTGTGTTGTCTATAACAACTGCCTTTGCTGTGATCCTGCGTCTCTCTCTCTCATTACTGACATGATATATATCTCTCTCACTTCCTGGGTATCAGACCCGAAATAATAGCGATTTTGTGATTCTCAAAAGGGGGGGGGGGGGGCGACTTTGCTCCCTTCATTCGTAACACTTGTTTTTCTGCCTGGTCCCATCTGCCCATACCTGGACCATACCTGTCTCATCTATGTACTTTTCAAAGCTTAAGTGTTGCAGTAGAACCTGCATCCACCACTGCTTTTGGCAGCTCGTTCTACACTTGCACCACCCTCTGAGTGAAGAAGTTCCCTCTCAGGTTCCCCTTAAACATTTCACCTTTCACCCTAAACCAATGATTTCTGGTTTCAGTCTCACCCAACTTCAGGGGAAAAGTGTGCATGTTCTCACCCTATGTGTATCTCTTCATGGAGGGAATTCTCATTAGACTAACAGATAGTCTTTTGGGAAAAGAGAAGGAAGGAACCAGGGATGTACAGAAAAAAATATGAGCTAAACTAACCAGAACACAGTCTCAAGCAAAGTATAGTTCAGGGTATAAGTCTTTTACACAGACGGCAGTGAGTGCATTGCCGGGGTAGTGGTAGAAGCAGATAGATTAGGGGCAGTTAAGAAATTCTTAACTGGATAGGTACATGGATGATAGAAAAATGGAGGGATGTGTTGGAAGGAAGGGCTAGGTTGATCTCAGAGAAGATTAAAAAGGTCAGCATAATATCATAGGCTGAAAAGTCTATTATTTAATATTGAGTGTTCTTCGTATTTGTACATTTTATTAGTGATATCACGTTGTAGATCTGTTTTGTTCCAAGGTGAAAACTGTGACTGACTGCAAGGATAAGTTAATAAGGGATTTCTGGAAAATACACATGAAATCAAGGAAGTGTCCAAACTGCAAGTAAGTGATGTGTTGGAAATAACATTTAAAAAAGATAAAATGTTAACAACACACACAAAATCCTGGAGGGTCCTGTCGAAGGGTCTCAGCCTGAAACGTCGACTGTACTTTTTTCCTTAGATGCTGCCTGGCCTGCTGAGGTCCTCCAGCATTTTGCGTGTGTTGTTTTGATTTGTACCATCTGCAGATCTTCTCTTGTTTGAGATAAAATGTTACTATTTTTGACATTATGCACAAGATTTCTTCTGGAATTGAAGGTGTTGAATGTGTTAGGAACTAGTCCTGAATCTTTTTAAAGCAAGACATGTAAATTCTCCTGCCTTAACATTAGCTCTTCAAAAATTCAAGGCTTGATTCAGTGCTTTCTACAAAATGATTTGACTTCAGTTGGAGGAATAGAAGTAATAGGCAAATCCTTGGCCATCATGGGGTCTGTTCCATGAGATAGAAGCAAATAATTGATTACCAACAAAGCAATAAACTCTGCACAGATGATGAGGTTAAAATCGCTCTATTAGTACAGTTGCTGAGGGGAAAAAATGAAACTTGACATTAACAAATTACTCCTGAAATCCCAGCTTAGAAACATAGGAATGAGGGGAAAGCTCTCCAGGAGCTGATCATGCCTATCCATAAGATGTAGGAGGCCCTTTGGCCCTCCAAGTCTGCTCTACCATTTAATCATGACAGATCCATTTCCCTCTCATACCCATTCTCCTGCCTTCTCCCCATATCCTTTGACACCCTTTCTAATCTAGGATATTTCAACTTCCAGTTTAAATATGCTTAATGACCTGACCTCCACAGCTACTTGTGGCAACAAATTCCACAGATTCACCACCCTCTGGCTAAAGAAATTCCTCCTCATCTCAGTTCTAAATGGATGTCCCTCTATTCCAATGCTGTACCCAGTGGTTCTAGACTCCCTCACCATAGGATACATCCTTTCCACATCCACTATCGAGGCCTTTCAACATTCAATAGGTTTCAATGAGATGCCCCTCCGCCCCCCCCCCCCCACATTCTACTAAATTTCAGTGAGTACAGGCCCAGACCCATTAAATGCTCCTCATATGATCATTCCGGGAATCATTCTTGTGAACCTCTTCTGAACCCTTTCCAATGTCAACACATCCTTTCTTAGATAAGAGGCTCGAATGTTCACAATACTCCCAAAGGAAGGTGTCTGTCATTGGTTGTTAATTCCCCTCTTCTGGTAGTGCCTGACCTGCTGAGTTCCTCCAGAATTTTTTGTGTGTTGCTCTGAATTTTTAGCCTCAGCAGAATTTCTTGCATTTATGTCTTTGGTGAAAGGCAGTCAACTTGGCCTTGATTTCCTTGCTGAGGGAGAGAATTGGGATTTATACTATGGTGGTTTTGTCTTGGAAATTGCCAGCAGCTCTTCAATTCTCTTTCAGAAGTGAATGATTCCTGTAGTATTTTAAGAAAGGAAATCTGCACTCCATGGCCACTTTATTAGGTACACCTCGTTAATGTAGATATTTAATCAGCCAATCATATGGCAGCAACTCAATGCATAAAAACATGCAGGGATGGTCAAGAGTTTAGTTGTTGTACAGACCAAACATCAGAATGGGGAAGAAATGTGATTAAGTGACCTTGACCACTTGGTAGGTGCTGAACGGGGTGGTTTGAGTATCTCAGAAACTGCTGATCCCTGAGATTTTCATGCACAACAGTCTCTAGAGTTTACAGAAAATGGTGCAATTAACAAAAAAAAATCCAGTGAGTGGCAGCAGTTCTATAGTCTAAAGTGTCTTGTTACTTAGAGAGAAGAATAGCCAGAAAGTTCAAGCTGTCTGGAAGGCAGTAGTAATTCAAATAATCAAACTTTACAACAGTGTTGTGCAGAAGAGCATCTCTAAATGCAAATATGTTGAACCTTGAAGTGGATGGGTTACAGCAGCAGAAGACCATGAGCATATACTTAGTGGGGCCATTTTATTAGGTACAGGAGGTAGTATCTAATAAATTGGCCACTATTGTAAGTTGTTCTAGGACTCCAGCCGTATAATCTTGTTCGGTACTCTCCTTCACCGTGTGTGAGAGAGATGCAGTTATGCACTTGGAGGGAAAAAGAATGTAATGGCGGCATGTGGCTGTGATGCTGAGTTTGATGGGGAGAATCGATGAGCCCGTATCAATTTTACTTTGTGATTTCTCCTATCCAAACAGCGAAGAAATAACTCCAAGATCCGCTTGTGCAAGATGAAAGCATGTGGCCCAGGAAGAAATGCAGAAATGTGGTGTCTGAACTTGGGGCCATGGGTGTAAGGGAGGAGTTTTCATAGATGATCTGCAGGATAAATCTGTCACACTTTGTAGTGGTATGTGGGATAAAGTGCAGCTGGAGCTTGCTGCATTCAGAAACAGTGGCAGTATTTAAGAACCACTTGTGTGTTCAAGACTCAGAATGCCATGCAATGGCAACAGGCATATGGGATTAGTATCATCAGGCATGATAGTCAGCAAAGAGATGGTGGAATGATGGGTCTGCTTCTATGAATATCAGATTCCTCAGATTTATATTGAAGGAAACAATAGTCAAAAGAATGATACTAAATATCTGAAGCAACACTTTAATTTAACCTTTCAGAACATTTAATTGAGATTCACAGATGTATCATTGTTTTATACTTTGGATAGAATGGCAGATGGAGTTTTTTTTATAAAGCTTTGTTTTCTTTTTTGTAGAGCTGGAAAATCAATTGTACGAAAGGAACACAATAGCAAACTCATCGTGACGTACCCCTCAGCTGCACTCAAAGTCAAGTTGAAAAAAAATACTGATACAGTAGTGCAAGAAAATGCAGGTAAAGCTCAATAAAACTAACTGGACCGTTGCATCTTTCACAGGTCACAAAAGTAAATGGAGCAAGTGTGCCCTTAGTAATGTTAAGTGTCGAAGCTGGCTTCTCCATATCTCCAGTAGTGCAATGCTCTTCAAGTGTAGATTTGTGTTGTGCTTTCCGTTCGTGATCTGCAGCTGCTGTGAGCCAGCCTTACAGCAGATGGCGGATACAGACAGAAATCAAGTTACCCAAAGTTGTAGAATTTAATAATGAATTTGGAAAGCTGCAATGTGCTTGGTGGAAGATGAGTTGCTGCAACTCTTTCATGTTCCTGCTTCTCTCCCTCCAGCACGTCTCCAACCTTCACACTTCTCTATGGTTTTTTTTTGTCCACCCTCATCCTACTATCCATCTGTCTCCCCAAACTAGCCCCACCTCCCTTCCCCTCCCCTACCCGGCACAACCTGTCTGTTATCTTTCACCATCTGTAGTCCACGTCGCCTCAGGCTTCTGTTCTCCTCTTTATACTGGCTGTCTCCCCTCTGCATTTAGACCTGTTGCAGAGATTTAACCTGAAGCGTTGATAGCTTTCCTCACTTAGCTGCTGCTCAGCCCGCTGAGTTCCTCCAGCAGACTATCGGAGACCACAGACTGATTGGTTGAAGTGGAGTGAAGAATTAAAACGGGCTGGCAACAGGAAGCTCTGGGATCATCCCTTCAGTTGAGCGGAGATGTACCGCCAAGTGATCACCCGTTCTGCGTTCGTCTTCTCCAATGCAGAGGAGACCATATTGTGAATACTGAATGCATTACATTGGAACAAGTGCAACTGAGTGGCTGCTTCACCTGGAAAGACTGCTGGGTCCCTGGTTGGTCGGAAGGGAAGAGATGAAATGACAACTATTGTATCACCTGGGGTTTCAAGAGAAAGTGACGCAAGAAGGGGTGGAGGGGGGGACATCACGTGATGACGTAGGATCGAGACGCAGGGACCCAGCCCTCCCGTAAAAAGTTAATAAATTAATGTTTAAATGAAGAAAAGTTAGGCAATACTTTCTAAAAGTTACTTATAAACGACTCCGGACTGTGTCAAGCTATGCCTCAAGGAAGGAAGATGAAGAAAACTAATACCGGGAAGACTACGCAAGTTGGAACAAGAACAAGGCCCACGTCTACCGAGGAACCGCGGTCTCAGGTACATTATATCACCGGCGATACGGAACAGGAGACTGTGGCAACATTGGCCACAGGAAAAGACCACCGTGAGCTCCGCAAACGCGAAGGATGGAGCATGCGCAAACGGGAGCAACAAGAACTACAAAGCCCAGCTACCACTGCAACTGAAAGTGATAGCGAATCGGAGGGAGAGTCAAATCTCTCGGAAAGATCAGCTGAAGGTGGTAAAAGTCCTTCTAGAAATATAGAAAAGACTTTGAGGCAAATAATGCGTAAATTAGACACATTAAAAGTAATTAAAAATAATCAAAAAAGACTCGAAAAAAAAATGACCAAAATGGAGATTATGCTTGATAAAACGACAAAGAGACAGAAAAAAATGGGAAAAAGAATTAAGGACTTGGAAACTACAACGGAAGACATGGTTGAAAGAATGGACAAAATAGAAAAGGAAAATACTGCTTGGACATCAGAAAGAAAACAATTTATGGAAAAAATTGATAAGCTTGAAAATCTCAGTAGACGAAATAATATTAAAATTGTTGGACTTAAAGAAGATATAGAAGGAGAAGATCCAATAAATTTTTTTCAAAACTGGATCCCTAAAAAATTGAAAATGGAAAGAGAAACTCCAATTGAGATTGAAAGGGCGCATAGATCTTTAAGGTCAAGACCTCGAGCTGATCAAAACCCACGATCAATTTTGATAAAATGCTTACGATACCAAGACAAAGAAAAGATCCTGAAGGCCGCTGCCCAAAGTGCCAAAAATAGAAACGGGCCACTGATGATAGCAGGGAAACCAGTTCTTTTTTATCCTGATATAAGTTACAACCTGTTGAAGAGAAAGAAGGAATTTAACCCAGTGAAAAAAGCCTTATGGGAAAAGGGTTATAAATTTACAATGTGTCATCCAGCAACACTGATAATTTTTTTGGAGGAGGGAAATTTTTCTTTTTCCGATTATCGAAAAGCGGAGGAGTTTGTACAAGAACTTCCATCTATTCGCTAATTACACATAGAGGCTTCCAAACGTAATGGATTAAAGATGAAGATTGACCCAAGGAACAGAAGGAATGGACATTTATGGATATTATAGAAGAGAAAAGCAAAATTTTAGAAATACTAAATGAGAATAGTATTTTTTTTTCTCTTATACATATACTTTTCTATGTTGCAGGGGGGCTGGGAGGCTGTGGATCGGTTACTGCGGGATTCACGTGTGTAATCATGGCGGTTGCCATGACCCGTACAGCAGAGGGGGGTAATGTTGTGATTTTTCTCCACAACATTAGTAGGGGGGTATTTTGTTTTTTTTTCTTTATATTTTAATTTTTTTCTATCTTTTTGCCTGGATGATTGGTGAGGACACACATAGCAACATGGAGATTTTTATAAAGATTTCCCAGGATACCACAAAAGTGGAAAGATTAGGTATTATTATAGATTGGAGTAATATAATAATAAAAAATAATGACTAATCTACTAAATTTTTTAAGTTTTAATGTTAATGGGCTTAATGGGCCAGTAAAAAGAAAAAGGATTTTAACATATATTTTAAAAAAATGAGAACTCCGTGGAGCATGTGGGGATCTTCCAACATCCAGGCATTCCCTTTTATTTTCTTTCTTATTTCTTTAATAGGGATGTTAGGGGGGAGGGGTTAAGGGGAGGGGGGCTGGGTAACACATTTTTTTATACACATTTATTCTGTAACTATTTGAAAACAATAAAAAAATATTTTAAAAAAAAAAAAAAAAAAGAAGGGGTGGAGGAAGGTCCGTGGGAGCAGAAGAGTGGATCAGAGAGCCACTGATGTTCAGGCTGCATGAGCTTGCCTGGTGCCTCCCAGTACAATTCCCATCCCATTCCCACTCCGACTTAATGGTCTGCGGCTTCTGGTGCCGTTACTTCAAAGCTCAATGCAGTCTTGAGTTACAGCACCTCACCGCTCACCAGTGAACGTGGCAGCTCTCTGGACTTCACGTAGCCTGCTTTCTGGCGTTATCAGTTGTCCATCTGTGATACTGGCTAAGCTTGCTTGTTGCTTTGTTTTCTTTGGGAGTTGAGGGTTTGTGCGGCCTGACCTGCTGTGCATGACCTTCTGCTCTGCGTTTCACAACCCCCACATACAATTGTCTATGTTCTCACTCTCTAACTGTTCCATTAACTCATTAACCAGGTACTCTTATTTATAGCTTATCCTCATGGTCAGACAAATTCTACTCCATCAGAGACATCCCCCTCCCTCCCTGCAGTTCAACAAGCTTCGTTAGACTTTCACCTGAAAAAGTGGGCCTGTTTCTATCCCCACAGATGCAGCCTGGTTGTTGAATATTTCCAGTATTTTAAATTTACAGCAGCTGCAGGATTGTGTTTCATCTCTGTCTGATTTGAGCAATCTGTCAATCTCCAACAATTAAATAATGCCCCTACATCCAGGTACTCCCATCTGGAGAAACATCCTCTCGATAAAAGGCCTGAACAGATTAGATATGGCAAAATTATTTCCCATGGTAGGGGAGTCTAGGACAAGAGAGCATGACTTCAGAATTGAAGGACATTCATTTAGAACTGAGGTGCGGAGAATTTACTTTAGTCAGAGGGTGGTAAATCCGTGGAATTTGTTGCCACAAGTGGCTGTGGAGGCCAAGTCATTGGGTGTATTTAAGACAGAGATAGATAGATTCTTGATCAGCCAGGGCATCAAAGGGTATGGGGAGAAAGCAGGGGAGTGGGGATGACTGGAAGAATTGGATCAGCCCATGATTAAATGGCGGAGCAGTTTTGATGGGCCGAACGGCCTAGTTCAGCTCCCATACCTTATGGTCGATATTCACCCTGTCAATCCCCTGCAATCTTAAATAAGATTGTCTAGATCACTTCCCATTCTTTCAAACTCAAAAGAACATAGGCCAAACCTACTGTGCCTGCCTTGGTAAAGCATCTCCTTTATCACAGAAATCAACTCTGTGAGCTGCCTCTGCACTGTTGTGAATTCATTTATTTCTTTCCTTAAAGGAGGTGATCAAACCTGTACCCAGTAACCCAGGTGTTATTTAACCAGTATCCAATAGACTTGCAGCAAAATTTCCTCAGATTTATGCCCCATGCTCCTTGTAATGAAGCTCATCTTCCATTTACATTCCTGAATACCTGGCACAGCACATCTGCACGGTGACGTTCTGTGCATCTCAAGATCTTTTTCCATGCAACACTTTGTAGACTCACTTGGTTTAAATATAATTTGCCACATGCTTTCTTCCTTGCATTTCTTCACATTGTACCCCATTGCTGTCAACTTGCATAGTTGCTTAATCTGCCTCTATACTTTTTGCAGGCTTTTTGTGTCTCCCACACAATTTGCCTACTACCCTCCCTTTGTATCATCAGCACATTTGTTGGCAACAATATATTCAAACCATTAATAAGAATAATTAATTGAGGGCTCAGCTCCGTTCTTCATGGCGTCAGTTACCAGATTGGAAATAATCTGTTTATCCTGATTCTCTGCTTTATATTGGCCGTGCCTCTTTCTGCCAATATATCACCCCACTTTGTGCATCCTTGTGCTATAATTTTTTACATGGCATGTTATCGATTGCTTTTCGTCAATCTGAACGCGCTAACTCCACTTGTTCACTTTTATCCACTCTGTTATTCACCCTCAAACAAGTTTAACCGATTTATCAAACATGATTTCACTTGTGGGATGTATTTTGGTGCCCAGAAAGCTTAAAAACTGCAAATTCTTTTAGTGGTCCTTGTGTGTATTTTTTTAATGATCTTATCATGTTTTTTAAAAATTATTTCAACATGCTTTTAAGTAAGCATTTAATTTTTTATTATCTTTTGCTGAGGTCTTGATGATTCACTCTTTGGAAAACGAGGGTTCCTGACACCTATCACTGCAAAAGACCATGTGATGGAACTGTGGAACAACGATGGTAAATATTTGTCCCAAGTGTCGACTGTTCATTCCTCTCCATAGGTCCTGTTGAGTTCCTCCAGCATTTTGTATGTGTTACTCTGGATTTCCAGCATTTGTGGAATGTCTTGTATTTACGATATATGATTATAATGCACTTCAGGAGATTTGAACCATGTTATAATTGTTTGAATAAGTTGGAGGGAGAAAATTTTGTAGAGAGGAATGAAAGCAGAAGTGATAATACAGGCCATCCCCTGATGTTGAACAAGTCCTGTTTTTATAGATGCCCATCATTTAGAACTTAAAACAAGAGTCTCTCAGTATGGTAACTATACCTCCACAGCATTGTAATGAATAGGATTGAAAGCAGATATGGCTGATAAGCAACACACACAAAATGCTGGAGGAACTCAGCGGGCCAGGCAGCATCTACGGAAAACAGTACAGCTGACGCTTCAGGCCAAGACCCTTCAGGCTGGTAAGAATGAACAATTACTAAAAGTGGAGAGAGGGGAAATTAGTTCTGCTGCTTGTAGGAACAAATCAAACATACACTGGGCCTTGGAACTTAATATTACAGGAGTTCATTCATACTCTATGTATAGTTGCTGTAAATTAGGCCAGTGTGGAATTCTGATTGGAGGGTAAAGCTGTTGTTATTTTTCAGATGCATTCATTCTTGCTGTTTCAGTGTTGGTTCTACTCTAGCAGCCAGCTCCCACTTTGAATTAGAATTAGAAGCTTGAGGTTGTAATGTCCATGCTAAGGAATTTAATGCTTTCCTCTTGGTTGGATGGGAAACATGCATGCATCTTGCTCACCCCTGACCCCAAAACCTGGTTTCTTCCCCCTCCTCTGCCCTCTCGTCCATCACTGACACATATTCTCACTGGTTCTCCTCCCCTCCTGTCCCCATCTCCCTCCCTGATTCTGTGCTCCACCTTCCTGCCCTATCAGATTCCATCATCTTCAGTCCTTAGTCACCTCCACCTGTTACCTCCCAGCTTACGTTGGAATTTCAACTCTGTATGAAATTTAGCTCCCTGCTTAACCCACTGATCGGGGTGTGTGGTAGCAGATGTGGATGGTTGTATGAGCAGTTGGTACATATCACAAGTCCTGGTAATGCGACCACTGACGCCAGACAATCTCTGAAGAGTATTGATAATAGCTGGGATCACCCATCTTTGAAAGATATTGGCCAAGAACAATCATGCTAGTGGAAAGACCATGATCGCCCACATCACAACACATGGCACATAATGCGCCACCAGTCCATCTATTGCTTACTCCTATCGCTCTGGTGCATCTCTTTATGCTGTCTATCTTCCCATCTTTCGGTGCGGATGAAGGGTCTTAACCAAAATGTTGACTGTCCATTTCCCCCTGTGGATGCTGCCCTACCCGCTAAGTTGTTCCATTATCTTGTATGATGCACAGTACAGGTTGTGTTTAATGCACAACTCCCAATGTGTTGCTCTTCCTTGTGGTCTTAATGCACCAATAAAATAGGCCTACTCAGCTCATTGTCCTGTGGTTGAATGAAATTCACAACTATGCCAAAATAACACACTGGGTACGATATTGGGATGTCCAAATTCAGCTTTGGGGCCCTCGAAGCAAGTGTAGATAGGAGACTTTCCTCATGAGGAGTCTCTAAACATAAGGACTGTTTATTCCTCTCCATAGATGCAGGAAATCCAGAGTAACACACACAAAATGCTGGAAGAGCTGAGCACTTTGTGTGTGTTACTCTGGATCTCCAGCATCTACAGAATCTCTTTCGTTTAGGAAACTTTCCTTTTGTTTCTCTGTGTTTCATTTTAGCTGTCAAGTATATGCCTAGAGTGCTCCCTATTTTAGGCAGATACAATTGTGACACTTGCATCCAAAACTAGTTCAAAAATAACTTTGCTACACTACTTACACATGGTAAGGGAGAGAAAGCCTTGAGAATAATGACAAAATATGTATCAATGCCCTAATTAAAATCAATTCATTATTTCAATTAGGCTTCTTCCTGAAGTATCTATTTCCTGGTTTGAAAATGCACGGAGATTCAAAGTCCAGCTGGAACCTCGACATGTTTTTCCTTGATCTTCTCGTTGTTCCTCCTTCCAGGTAAGATTACCTCTAAAAGAGAACTTGTCTTGCAGATTGCATTATTACATCTTAAGGTAGAGCTGAATTTAACCATTCTACGGCACATTAAAGATATATTAGTGACAAATTTGTGGAATATTTTAACTGTTGGGAGTAATTTTTATTGTGATGAAGTAGAACTTTACTCGTGTTATATTCATATAAAATGTCTCATGGTTTGGGTATCCTTATGAATATATTTGGCAGATTTCGTCCAATTAATCGGCTCGGAGACCAGATGTACACCAATGGGCAAACTGTAAATCTACAAGCAGTGATGAAAGATGTCCAAGTGATACATAAGCTCCTGACCTTAATAGCACAGGAACAGGTGAAGCCCGAACAGCCTAATCAGACTGAGGAGATAGCAGCAGCGGTAAGAAAGGAGTTGTTATTTTAAGTTATGTAAATGAAAGTCAGTTACTGTTTGTCTTGACTATGTACACTTATGGATATCAACGACTGATGTTTCTCATGTACAAAAAGACATGGTTCAAATGTTTTAGAATACCCTTTTTTAAGATCATTTGTAGCTGAAAACAGATGAAGATTCCAATACGTGTGAAATGCTGGAGGAACTCAGCAGGCCAGGCAGCACTTGTAGAGAAAAGTACAGTCGACGTTTTGGGCTGAGACCCTTTGGCAGGACTGGGGGGAAAAAAAGATGAGGAGTAGATTTAAAAGTGGGGAGGGGAGAGGGAAACTCAAGGAGATCGGTGAAACTGGGAGGGGTGAAGTAAAGAGTTGGGAAGTTGATTGGTGAAAGAGATGCAGGTCTGGAGAAGGGGGAACCTAATAGGAGAGGAAGGAGGAAAAGGGAGGAGGAGCTCCCCCCACCCTCTCCTTCACTATTCCCCATTCCTTTCTCCCTCTCTCATCTTATCATCTTGCCTCCCCATCTCCTCCCTCTGGTGCTCCTCTCTGCTTTTCTTTCTTCCATGGCCGCCTTTCCTCTTTCACTTTCGATCCTGTGCATTGGAGCCTCGATAATAGGGTGAGATGCAACTAGTTTGAATACTCTTTACAGTACATCTGCAGAAATTTGCTAGAATCTTTGGTGACATTACCAAATCTCCTGAAACTCCTAATAAAGTATAGCCACTTACGTGCCTACTATGTGGTTGTGTTTTTGTGATGTTTCATGTCTCAATGCTCTAGCATTGTTTTATTTCTTTTATTTATTCTTCTTCCTGTTTCTCTCTCCTCTAGACATATCAGTTAATTAACAAGCTTTCAACATCCTTTCTTACCACCACGTCTTTCTTGCTCTCCATGCTGTTACATACAGCACATCCTCTGTTTTCTCCACCTTTTCCCAAACACTGTTTCTAGGACTCGTGATTTCTAACTTTTCCTCAGCAGTTCCCTGACCTGAAACATTGCTTGCTTTTTTCTCTCTCCGTAGAAGCTGCCTGACTTGGTGATTGTTTTCAAAAATAAAAGCTGAAAGTTCTGAGGACACTCAGTAGGTGGGTGGCCTCTGGAGAGAGAAATAGAATAAACGTTTAAGGTCAATTTCTTTTTCAAATGAAATTTCGCTCTTTCCATACCTGATGCAATATATTCAAGGTACTGAGAGAATGACGAATCACAGTTTTTGTTGCATCCTGAAATCTATATGTACCCCAGGCTATGGTCTTGAATGAACTCTCTTTCCCCTATAGCACTGACTTGGTCAACCTCAAATTATGAATGTCCAGTCCCTATACCCCTCCATCCCCCACTAGGAAGGCTTCAAACCTCTCCATTTCTTTCTGTTCCCCTCCACCACCACTCTCCTCTGTCTGGCAGAACTTGTCCTCACTCTTAATAATTTCCCCTTTGGCTCTTTCCACTTAATTCAAAAAAACGTGTAACTATGAGCACTCGGAAGGGTCCTAACTATGCCTACCTCTTCGTCGGCTACATGGAACAGTCTATGTTCCAAGCCTACGCTGGTATCACTCCCCAACCTTTCCTACGCTGTATCAACCACTGCATTGGTGCTGCTTCCTGCACCCATGCAGAGCTCGTCAACTTCAACAACTTTGCCTCCAAATTTCACCATGCCCTCAAATTTACCTGGTCTATTTCCGACACCTCCCTCCCCTTTCTCGATCTCTCTGTCTTCTCCTCTGGAGACAGCTTGTCCACTGATGTCTGTTTATAAACCCACTGACTCTCACAGTTACCTGGACGATACCACCTCCTCACCCTGTTGCTTGTAAAAATACCACCCCCTCTCTCAATTCCTCTATCTCTGCCACATCTGCTCTCAGGATGAGGCTTTCCATTCTAGAACTAGGGAGATGTCCTCCTCCTCCAAAGAAGGGGCTTACCTTACACCACCATCAACGCTGCCCTCAGCTGCATCTCTTCCATTTTGTGTGTGCCTGCCTTCAACCCATCTTCCTGCCACCCCAACAGGGATAGGGATCCTCCTGTCCTCACCCCCTACCCCACCAGTCCTTGTGTCCAGCACATAATTCTCCGCAACTTCCACCATCTTCTGCGAAACCCCACCACAAAGTACATCTTTCTCTCCATCCCCCCCCCCCCCCCCAACTTTCTGCTTTCCACAGGGATCGCTCCCTATGCAACTCCCTTGTCCATTTTTCCCTCCACACTGATCTCCCTCCTGGCACTTGTTGTTGTAAGCGGAACAAGTGCTACACCTCCCCCTACACCTCCTCCCTCTTTACTATTCAGGACCCCAAACAATTCTTCCAGGTGAGGTGGCACTTCACCTGTGAGTCAGTTGGGGTCATATACTGTATCTGGTGCTCCTGGTGTGGCCTCCTGCATATCAGTGAGACCCAACGCAGATTGGGA
Organism: Hemitrygon akajei; assembly: GCF_048418815.1. Lineage (NCBI taxonomy): Eukaryota > Metazoa > Chordata > Chondrichthyes > Myliobatiformes > Dasyatidae > Hemitrygon > Hemitrygon akajei. The sequence goes on from NC_133127.1 coordinate 29,205,722, forward strand.
CGCTGCTTCACTGAATGCCCACGCTCCATCTGCCAGAAATGTGGGATCTCCCTGTAGCCACCCATTTTAATTCTACTTCCCATTCCCATTCCTACATGCCAGTCCATGGCCTCCTACTGTTGCAATGACGCCACAATCAGGTTGGAGGAGCAACACCTTATATTCTGTCTGGGTAGCCTCCAACCTAGTGGCATGAACATCGATTTCTCGAACTTCTGGTATTGCCCCCCTCCCCCACACCATTCTTCATTCCCATTTCCCCCTCTCACCTATCTCCTTACCTGCCCATCACCTCCCAGTGGTGCTCCTCCCCCTTTTCTTTCTTCCATGGCCTTCTGTCCTCTCCTATCAGATCCCCCCCTTTTCCAGCCCTGCATCTCTTTCACGAATCAACTTCCCAGCTCTTTACTTCAGCCCTCCCCACCCTCCTACCAGGTTTCCTATCACCTTGCGCTTCTTCCCCTCCCCCCACTTTCTTCTGACTCCTCACCTAATTTTCCAGTCCTGATGAAGGGTCTCAGCCCAAAACATTGGCTGTACTCTTTTTCCACAGATGCTGCCTGGCCTGCTGAGTTCCTTCAGCATTTTGTGTCTGTTGCTTGGATTTCCAGCATCTGCAGATTTTAAGGAGAAGCACTGTTGATGAAGGGTCCTGACGAAGGGTCTCGGCCTGAAACGTCGACAGTGCTTCTCCTATAGATGCTGCCTGGCCTGCTGAGTTCCACCAGCATTTTGTGTGTGTTGTTGTTTGAATTTCCAGCATCTGCAGATTTCCTCGTGTTCGTATCTGCAGATTTTCTCTTGTTTGTGATTGGACTACCTCAAATCTGTCTTGGTTAGTTCTGATGTAACCTCATTGACCCAAATTATAAGTTTTCCTCTGCACGGGTGGTACCTGACCTACTGAGTGTTTGCAGCAATTTTCTGTTTTAACAGTAGTAAATTTATCAGTCCGTGCTGCTTGCGCAACCCTTTTCACAAATTTCTACCTGATTTGTTTACACTAGTACCAAAGTTTCTTTCTAGTTATAATTTAATTAACTCCATTTAACCAGCTTGCGATTTGATCTCGTGTCTTGAGTCATTAACCCAATACTCTAGATGAATTGTCAAGTGAGGTAAACGTTACACTTCCATGTTGCTTGAGGTGAGGGAAGGCAGAGCAATGCAGACAGAGAGGGATACAAGTTCAGCAGAGAGAAGATGACACACTGCGTTATAAACACTGTGCTGTTGCACTTTCAGGTAGAAGACACCTCATCCAAGATGGACCTTTCCTTCTTAGCTGGCATTTCTGGCCAGACACTGACAGACAAACTCTACAGTGCCTGGATTTACCTTCAGAGCCACGTTAATATTGTTTTTGACAGTGATATGGATAAGCTGATCACTGACAAATTTCCAGGTATTCGGCAGGTAAGCTACAGTTTTAAGCTTGGTTGCATATTCTTTCATTCATGTTTACCTATTTAATTGGATTGTTGCTCGTTTGCACTGTATGTGGCGTTGATTATTGCTTTGTCTAAAATTCTCCCAACAGATGTGATACTTCAGACTTCAGTACATTATCATTTTGGTAATTGTAACCTTCAAACATCCATCTGTTTTCACTGTTATTTAAAACATTAATATTGTTGTGAGTCAGGGCTTTCAGACTGATCCGAAAAGAAATTTCTTCACCCAGAAAGTCAGTAGTGACTTTTCAGAATTCTTCACCCGAAGATGCTGTGGAATGCCAGTTGTCAAATGTGTTCCCCAGGGTAATTAGGAGATTGGTAGATTTTTGGATATTGAGAAATAATAGGATTAGTGCTGGGAGCAGGCTATTTAGCTAAAATCAATTGATTGACAGATTCAGACCAAAATTATATTAGTAATGGTCAATGTTTTTTAGATTGGGAAGTGCATCTGTATTAAGGGTGTGATCCCTTTATGCTGCATGGTTCTCTTTTCCTTACCATGGAATATTTTCTTTTAAGAAGCATTGTAATTTTTTTAAAGAAAGTTTTGATGATTTAATGATGATGTACACTTTAAAACATCCATAATGTTCCATGGCTTGTAAAGATTCTGTAGGTCACTTTAAAATGAATCTTTGCTGAGTGTTTCCCGTCCTAAAGTTTATCATGAACGTTTAAGTGAAGGTAGTTCTGTACTCTCCTGGCTGACATATATAAGGTAGTATGCCCCACCGGTCCATGCTGCCATTTCTGCTCTTTGTATGTCATTCAGAACAACTCGTTCTTACTTAAATGACTGTCCATTTAAACTTTCAATTGCAGTCATTTTCTTTGCAAGTTCCACACCACTGAGTAAAGGGATTTCTTAATGCTTGATGATTATTTTTATATTGACATCTGTACTTGTGTTCATGCCCTCAAGTGAAAACTATTTCTTCATATCTATTTTAACACACTTTTAATAATGCTGAAGAGCTCAGTCAGGTCATCTCTTTTTCATGAATAATAGAATCCCAGTCTATCAATCCTGTCCTGCTGCTGAACTCTTATCTCAGCACCATTGCTATTGCCTCTGTATCTTTGTAATATGACGATGCTTTTGGATTTGGAGGGGTATGCAGGTTTTGGTCCAGGTGTAGTTTGATAGGACTAAACAGAGTAACAGTATAGCATGGATTAGATGAGCCAATAGGTCTGTTTCTGCCCTTAGGCGCTCTATGATTGTAGTCTGTACTGAGGCTTAACGTTGCCAGAGGAAGGATAAACATAGAGGAGCATTTAGGCTTTTTGCCCTGGGTAATGAAGGGGAGAAGTAGTTACTGATTCTCATCCAGTGGACTCTGCTGGCAATCTACATGTTTGGATAGTGGATGAATGATCATGATATGCATCACGGAGCTGTATGAAATAAATGACATCTAATACAGAGAAGTGCGAATGAAATACTCTGACAGAAAGGCAAGTTCAAAGTAAATTTTATTATTAAAGTATATATATGTTACCATATACAACCCTGAGAACAGGGGACAGTATAGACTGAACGGTACAGTGCTGAAGGCTGTACAAGGACAGTGAAATCTGGGTGAATGCATGCATAAATCTTTGAAAATGGCAGTTGACATGTTGAGAGTGTGGCAAGTGAAGTGCCTTTTGATTCCTGGAGTTCATAAGCATTGTATGCAGTAAAAGCAGGGAAGTTGTGTGGTACTTTCATTCAGCACTGGTTAGGGCACTCCTAGGGTATTCCATCCAATTCTAGTTACCTAATTTCAGGATAAACAAATGTTCAAGGGAAGATGTAGAAAAGACTTGAGGGGAATGGTTAAATGGATGAGGGAATTCTGCTGCAGGGTTAGCCCGGTTAAGCAGTTTAGTCCTTGGAGCAAAGAAAGATTTGTTTAGAAACCCTGGGAAAAGGAAATCTGTTCATTTTATCATTTGGTTCAAGGACCAGACAATGTTAATTTAAAATTGTATAATAGTAACAAGGGAAATTGAGAAAAATATAAGTTTAGTAGAGTATAGTTCATGGAGGCAGAGTCAATTGAAGTTTTAAGGAAAAATAAAATCCATTGTCTTATGAGAAGTGAGGAAGCAGTGGTTCTGATGGCATACCCATACTAGAAGCTGATACAGACTCAATGGGCTCAATGGTCTCCAGTGATGTTCTGTTTCTCTTGTTTCAATGGCTAAGTAGTCCTCATTCATTCAATGGCCTTCTGTCTCTGAGTTCCTACCATCAATATCCTTGACGTCACCTTTGACCAGAAACTCACTGGACTAACTGCATGCATGACCGGGCTACAATACAGGTCCGAAGCTGCATACCTTGTGACAGATGCCTGTCTTGCAGCACAAAGGTAATCTGTTACCCACAAAGAAAAAGGCAGGAGCGTGATGTCAAAACATTCTCCACTTCCTAGATGAATGTAGCAGCAACAACAGCTCTCGGCTGTATTAACATCCAGGCCAAACCATTAGTAACAATACAAGATGCTGGAGGAACTCAGCAAGTCAGGTAACACCCATGTGTAACCCCCTGGGTCGCTTCAGGCTCGCTCAGCTCGTTCTCGTCTAGGGGGAGCAGCCTTCGGCCCCGCCAAACTGGGTAATCAGCTGGTGTGGATGTTGTGTGATGTCCCCACCTTGCCCAGAAACAGACAGTACACCATATGCAATTAAATGAGTACAATTTATAAAGGTTATTATAACTAAGTGATTAATAACGATACAGTGTATATGAAGGAAAAGAAAATAAAGAAAAGGCGCCAACTTATCAAAGTCCAAACCATTTCGTGCACAACCGTTGGAGCTCAATTACTGAAGTCTTCTGGCCACCATTCGATCCCCTCCGAACTCCTCGACTCGCAGCTCAGGATCATTTGAAGTGGTCAACCAAGCACATCTAGCTTCATCTCCTCTCCTCGGGGTACCTCCTGGCCTTGGACCCCTGCTTGGGGTCCGTTCCTCGCCCAGTTTACAGCATTGCGTCCTCTCTCTCTCTCACCCCCTTGCGCTGATCTCCCCAAAAGCCCGCCAACAATAGCTTACAGACTCAGAAGAAAGAACAACATTAATCCCAATTGGTTTACAAAGGAATACAATTCTCGTTATCAGTAAATTTTAACCCAAACAAACTTCCAGCACTCTCTCGCAACAAAGAAGCATTCCTACTGTTAACAAAACAAAGAAGCCATTTTGAATAACATACGCAGTAACAAAGAAAAAGAAACTCCCCTTTACACTTGGAAAGGAATAAACAGTTGGCATTTTGGGCTCCTGGTGAAGGGTAGTCCTGATGAGAGGTCTTGGCCCAAAGCATCGACAGTTTATTCCTTTCCATAGATGCTCCAACATCTTGTGTTGCTCCAGGTCAAAGCATTCTTAATTGCTTCAAATTCCCCAGTTTATAAGTTTCTTCATCAAGTTTTTCTGATCAATCATTCTAGTTAGCCCACTCCACCCCCTCTATTATCCCTGTCACTACACTGTAAACTCTTTAAGCCTCTTTCTATCCTGCTGTTTACATTGTAAATACATGCTGGTATTTATGTATTTAAGTACATTTCATTCCATATCTGTACTTTAACCTCTAACTTTATATATAATTCTTTATAACTGTTGAATGTTATTAGTTTTTGTTGTATGGCATGTCCTGATAACATATTTCTAATGCATGACAATGTTTATGGCAAACAAAGTTGATCCTTGATCACTGGTGCATGGTGGATGCTGTGTACATCATCTCTAAAATGCACTACAATCCTCATCCCAGTTATTCCCACAGCACTGCATGAATTTTTATCACCATGACAAGGGCAGCAGGTGCTTGGGATCACCACCATTTGCCACAAGAAAGCAGCACCCATCATCAAAGACTCCCGTCATCCAGAATGTGCCCTCTTTTCATGACTACCATCAAGCAGGAGGTACAGAAGTTCTAGGTACCACACCACCAGGTTCAAGAACAGTTATTACTCCGGAGCCAGTGTGGATAAAATGTTGGCTTTTTATTCCTCTCCATAGATGCTGCCTGACCTGCTGAGTTCTTCCAACATTTTTTGTGTGTTACTCTGGATAATTTCATTCACCAATACTGATTCTATTCACTGATTCATTCACTGATTCTATGACCTTGACTCCCTTTCAAGGGCTCTTTACAACTTAAGTTCCCGGTGTTAATTTTTATTTGCACAGTTTGTCTTCTTTTGCATATGGTTGTTTGTCAGTCTTTGTTATGGTTTTTTGTAACACTCTATTTTATTTTCTGTTAATACCTGCAAAAATATGAATCATGATGTAGTATGTGGTAATATACACAATCTTTGATGTTAGATTTAGACTATAAGACATGAAAGCAGAATTAGGCATTCAGCCCACCAAGTCTGCTCTGCCATTCCATCATGGCTGATTTATTATCCCTTTCAACCCCATCCTCCTGCAACCTTTGACTCCCTGATTAATCAGGAACCTGGCAACCTCCATCTTAAATATAATCCACCCTCCCTCCTCCCCCCACTGGCAAAAAAAGCAAGCATCGCACTCAAGTGTGAGCAAAGCAATAGAAAAGACACAGACTTGCAGTTACCCCAAAGACTTTGCGTTTCACACTGGCATTCGACATACCACAGGTTCTCTGTCTCCCTTTTTCCCACAAGTGGGGAAACCTAACAAACAACTCTCTGGTTTACGATGTTAAAAGTCCATTACATCGCTTTTTTCGAGCTTTGTGCCTGAAGATCAGAAAGATCTCGGGTCTTTGGGCACACAGCAGAAGATTTCCCAACTCCCTCGATGACACACGGGACATCGACCCTTGATCCACCTGTCTCCAGAGCCCTGAGTTCTTAGGCTTCCAAATACGAGCTGGACTCTTGGGCCGAACCCTTGGCGTGCCGAACAACGGCCAGTCCTGAAACCCTGACAACGGGTCCTATTCCCGCAAAGAACTGAAGTCAGCGTGTAACTCCAGGTCAGGGTCTTCAAAAGAACCCTGAAAGGGAAAAATAAAGATATTAAAAGATAGAAATAGAGCTGTTTCTGAAGATGCAAGTAAAGGAGTCGCTGTTTAGTGCCACCTTAACCCCGCCTCTGTCTCCATCTCCATGATTTCTTGTCTCTAATGTTTACTCTTTTCTTTATGAATTTAGATCCTGGAAAAGAAGGAGGGTCTCTTCCGCAAACACATGATGGGAAAACGTGTAGATTATGCTGCCCGCTCAGTCATCTGTCCAGATATGTACATCAACACCAATGAGATTGGCGTCCCAATGGTAATGTAGTTAGATATGACCTGGTAGACAGACATTGCTTTTAAATCTAACTTTGGTACTGTACATGTTTGCTTCATAGAGCATTAAAATGAACAGGGATAAAGAATTGGGATTTTTCAATATTAACGTTACTATTGAATTCTTGGTTCCTTGGAAGAATAGTCTGAACAATGAAATGTCTTGAAATCGTATTTATTAAAATTAAAACTAATTAATTGAGTCATTATGAACAATTAGCTCTGAATGTCATGACTAAACTGAAGTGCCAGTAGAGGGAGCTATGTGGTCCTGTAAGCCTCATAAAAATTCCATTTAGTAATGGAAATTAACAGCCTTAAGTGTGTGAGAATGTACATTAATCTGTTCTCTCTCACTTAACAGCTGCATTTTTGAGTATGTGTAGCCTTTCCCAAAAAGTGATTCCAATTACAGTCGGCCCTCCTTATCCGTGGATTCCGTATGCGCGGATTCAACCACGCGGATCGGGAAAACCCGGAAGTTCTCTCTCCAGCACTAGTTGCTTGAGCATATACAGACTATTTTTTCTTGTCATTATTCCTTAAACAATACAGTATAACAACTATTTACATAGCATTTACATTATATTTGGTATTATAAGTAATCTAGAAATAACTTAAAAGTACAGGCAGTCCCCGAGTTATGAATGAGTTCTATTCCTGAGTCCGTCTTTAAGTCGGATTTGAAGTCAGAACAGGTACATCCGGTATTATTTAGCATCAGTTAGTCAAATGTTTTTCTTAGTATATAGTACATATTTTACCTTTCTATGCATATAAAACACTTAAGAAACATACGTATTTCAATAATTTAACCACTGCGTTGCTTAGTAATAATTGTAGCTTTCATTGGGGCAGGGCCTTTCACATTCTCCATTAAAATTGTTCCGATCGTTGACTGACTGTAGCCTAACGCTTTTCCAATGACCGATGGCGTTTCACCTCTTTCCGATTGCTTTATTACTTCCACCTTATTTTCAATCGCGATCGTGATTATTTTTGTGAACAGAAACACTGCGGATTCTGAGCTGCACCGCCAGGTCCTAATGTCCACATGTTAAATAAAGTCTGGGGTTCCGCTGGGCCCTAAAGACCACCGCACTGATTCAGGTTAAATAAAGGACTTGAGCATCCGCGATTTTTGGTATTCGCGGGGGGGGGGGGGGGTGTTCTCAGAACCAGTCCCCCACAGATAAGGAGGGCCGACTGTATACATTTAAAGAAATGATTTATATTTTTCTCCCTGAAGTTCCCTTATTGTACCACATCATCCTGCTTTCTTGTCTAATTTTAAGAATAATTTTGGATAATCTTGCAAAATGTGAAGTCAATTCACATCATAGGAAGGAATGGCTGTAAGCAGTGCTTATAGTAAAGGTCACAAGTTTGCTTTGGTGCTAGAGACCATTGCAGTCCAGTCACAAGAAAGGCAGGAAGCTCCCACAATGGGTAATTTTGCGAGTATGTTCTGTTCACAAAATCCAACCCAGCTCTGAACGTACTCAGTCCCTAACAAAATGATGCCATTAATGCTGAGTGCCGTTTATTCACGATTAGTCTACATGTTGGTGCTCAGTTCATTCTTGTTTTAAGGATCACTTTTGTTCAAGCCTTAATCATGTCTTGTGATTATAAGAGGGGCTATCATCTCAGCCCAGGGCTGTGTGAAATTCTCAGATCACTGTCATCCTCTTCATGTGGGGAAGTTACTTCGATTTCGCATTTCAATTCCACTCCTCAAAAATAGAAGCACGCCATGCCCATTTTCAAAAAAAGTTTGATCAGGCATGTGTTGTTAAGTGTTAGGTAACAAGTATATTAAGTTGATCCCCTCCCCTTAAGTTTTCCTCCATTCGGCTTAAAATTATGCCCTCTTGTATTAGCAATTTCTGCCCTGGGAAAAAAGTCACTGGCTATTCACTCTGTCATTGCCTCTTAACTTGTACATCTATCTCCAAAGAGAAAATCCCTAGCTCGCTCAACCTATCCTCAAAAGACATGCTCTCTAATCTAGGCAGCATTCTGGTAAATCTCCTCTGAACTCCGCTAAAGCTTCCACATCCTGCTCCTAGTAGCATTCACTAGTGAATGGCGTTGATGTTTGGCAGTGGGGCCTGTAGGTGCCTGACGCCAGGCAAGTCTTTGTTACTGAACCTGTATGAGTTACCTGAATCTGAAGCCACGTCCTGCCAAGAGTTTATGGACGTAACTTTCAGCTTGAAATCTCCACTCTCCAACCACCGTCAGTTAATTAAAACTTTTCAAAGTCTCTCTTGCCATGCTATCATTTGGAGCGATGACAAATAAGGAAGATTTAGCCTGCTTTTTAAATTGGTTTGCACTGAGTTGCATGGAATAGTTGATGTGTTCAAACTGCTTTGAATAGCCTATTCATAAATGTTTCTTGTAATAACAACACAGGATTTCCCAATATGGGTGTGCTCTGGGTCAACGTTGACACTGATGTGTGTCCATATTATTTTCTCTGTCCTTTCGTTTTTGTAGGTCTTTGCTACAAAGCTAACTTATCCTCAGCCAGTGACACCTTGGAACGTGCAGGAGCTGAGGCAAGCAGTGATAAATGGGCCAAATATACACCCTGGGGCATCCATGGTCATCAATGAAGACGGAACCCGCACCATTCTGAATGCAAACAACGCGAGCCAGAGAGAGGCCATTGCCAAACAGCTACTGACACCCAGTACTGGCGAGCAGAATCTGGGGATGAAAATTGTAAGTGGAGGGTACTGGGAACAAAAGCAGTTTAACTGGAATAGCAGAGAAGTAGGAGACTGCAGATGCTGGACTCTGGAGCAACAATCTGGTGGAGGAGCTCAGTGGATCAAGCAGCATCTGTGGGAGGAAAAGGGTTGTCAACGTATCAGGTCAAAGCTCTATCAGATCCAAAGTGTCGACAGTTCCTTTCCTCTCACCGATGCTGGTCATCCTGCTGAGTTGTTCCAGCAGATTGTTTGTAGCTGGGATTTTATTTGACTTTATTCCTGTGGCGTAAAATAATAACGGTGCCCAAGAATTCGACATTGTAAAGGTCAGAAAGATTGGCTTTATTTGTCACATATACGTCAAAACGTATAGTGAAATGCATTGTTTGCATCAACGACCAACACAGTCTGAGGGTGTGCTGGGGGCAGCCTGCAAATGTCGCCATGCTTCTGGTGCCAAAGTAGTACGTCCACAACTTACTAACCCTAACCTGTTTAACTTTGGAATGCGGGGGGAAACCGGAGCACCTGGAGGAAGTCCACGTGGTCTCCTGGAGAACGCACGAGCTGCTTACAGACTGCAGCAGGAACTGAATCCTAATCATTAACACTGTAAAGTGTTAGGCTACCCACTACACTGCCATACCCTTGTTGATTTGTTGAAGGCCCAGAAAGCCCGTAGAGTGTGTCAAAAAGTATCTCTGTAGTGTTTCACTACCTTCTTTACAATGCTGAGCATGCCAGTGGTGCCAATATTAAGGTCTGAACCTGATTCCAGAGATTTTTCAGCCCTGTTGCTCCTGTGTAGGACTATCAGAGATATTAAACTGATTATCTGGCTTCCATTTATGGTGGTTGCAACCAGCTCTATGGTATTAGAAAGCATCTTTGAAAAGTGATATGTACTCCTTAATTAACACTACTTAAACAAAAACAGATTTCTGCTTGCTTTCGTACTTTTTTTGCAAGATCTTGTGAAGAGAATGTGACATTTCTCAGGTTGCTGTGGTGATCCACAGTGTTCAAAGTTGAAAGCACATTTATTATCAAAGTATGTATACAGTATATAACCCTGAGATTCATCTTCCCCCAGGGAGCCACAAAACAAAGACCCCATCTAATGAAAAACCCCACAAACCAAACACCTAAAGTGCAAAAAAGAACAAATCACAGAGACAACAAAAAAAGAGCAAATAACACACACAGCATTAAACATCATCAAACTGCAGAGTCCCCAGAAGTGGCCACAGCCACAGAGTCTGTTCCGTGCCAAAGTGCCTCGATCAAATGGTGCAAATATTAAAAAGAGTAAACAAAAACATTGAACTTCGGAGTCCCCAAAAACGAGTCCACCGCTGTGTTCAGTGCTGAGGACATTAAACATCAAACACGTAACCTCAGCCACAAGCCACCAAGGCGACTGAACCTTGCAACGTGGGACCCAAGGCTCCTGTGTCCTCTGCCGGCAGCAGTGAGAGAGAGAGAGAAACACCTGTTCGTCTTCCGCTCTTGATCGCGTCGATTTTAAATCTTCCACCACTGTAATCGGGGTGGAGTAATGGAGCCAACCCTGGGTTTGTGTTCTGCCATTAGGAATTGATGAGTGCTCTGCACAGTCCCCTGTCGACCTCGCCAAATCCCCTAGGAGATCACAAAAGCATCAGATTGTTTAGCTTGCTGAAAAGTACATCCTCAGATTTAGAAATTACAGGTTGCAATTGATCACAGATAGGGAAAAGTATATTTAACAGAATAAGAGTATCTAGTAGTTTCATAAACTACCTGCAGAATGTCTCCATTGGCCACTGGTGCCATATTGCAAAAAAAACCATTGGCTGGGGTTGGTTTACAGAAGCTCGGAAGTGGATGTAAAAGGCACAAGTCGTTCTTTTATATTGGGTGTGATGTTTGAAGCATGGTAGCAGCGAGCAATATCAACCTACCACAGTTAAGAATTATGAGAGATGTATGGAATGATTTGCTAGAGGAAATCGTGGATGCAAGTGCAATACAAACATTCACAAGATAATTAAATATCTGCGTGGGTAGGAGTAATTGAGGGGCTATGGGCCAAGTGCAGGCAAATGGGTCTAACTGGACGGCAGGGATGAGTTGGGCCGAAGGAGCAGTTTCCTACTGTATTTTCTGTGTGACCCCATGAGGCTCAGGTGATTTAGAATACCTCAAACCATCTCCGAAACCATCTTTGTGTCCTGCCTTCTCTTCTGGTTATCACATAACAGTTGAATACTAGGGCATCCTTTGGAATCTGAAAAAAAACCATCTGGATCATTGCAGCATTTGTGGCCTACTCATAATGGGGTGGTGTATTCACCTTCTGAGTAGAGTGTATGGAATGGTGATGCCAGGAACAATCGGTGGTTCTTTAGGAATTAAGTCATCAAAGACCAAAGAGGTTCTGCTGTTGTTCTTGTGTGCTGAGAAACATAGCATTGAATTAATACAGTACTATTTTTAAAAGGTGTGCCGGCACATTAAGAATGGTGATGTCCTGCTACTGAACCGCCAGCCCACCTTGCACAGGCCTTCCATTCAGGCTCATCGGGCACGGATCCTGCCTGGAGAGAAGGTCCTGCGGCTTCACTACGCGAACTGCAAAGCCTACAATGCTGACTTTGACGGTGATGAGATGAATGCCCACTTTCCGCAGAATGAACTGGGACGAGCCGAGGCCTATTTGCTTGCCAGCACTGACCAACAATATTTGGTTCCCAAGGCAAGTATTTCATTGTTAGCCAGTAAGTTGAAGAAATTATCTTCCGATTCCCTTCAGACTTGAATGTTACTGCTTTGGAAAATGGGTGCCGTACAATTTCTGATATCTGCATTATTTTGTGTGTGTCTTGTGTATGAGGCACTAACTCATGTGATTATGACCTGACTGTCCATTCTCAGTCCTTGTGGTTGTGGAGGGGAAGGAAGGGGAGATGATGAATTTGAACCCAATCCCACTCTCAATTGATGACACATTTTACAACTTTTTTTTCCCTTATCATTTTTCTTCCTCTGTCTTTTTTGAGGTGATAATGCATTGACTTGTATTTTTAAAAAATTATTTTGCAATACCGCAGGGTGAAAGGCCCTTTCGGCTCAGCAAGTCCGCGCCGCCCAGTTACACCAATGTGACCAATTAACCTACCAACCCACCTGTCTTTGGAATGTGGGGAGAAACCAGAACATCTGGAGGAAACCCACATGGTCATGGGGAGACCATTCAAACTCCTTGTAGACAGCAGCAGAATTGAACCCTGGTTGCTGGTGTAGTAAGCACGTTATGCTGACTGCTGCACTACTGTCCTGCCCCAATTTTCTGACTCCTTATCAGCTTTCATTTCCTCATCGCTGACCAAATTATCCCAGGAAGACATTGTTTTGAGGATTTTATTTTTGCGAGTAGATGCAATTTGACGCATGCTTTATCGTGTACTAATTCCTTTGTGGCGAAAATGTTCTTATTTGTCAGTGCACTGGGCTCCAGCTGATCCTGTGTGTACACTGCATTATGTTCTGCACCCTATCATCCCCATTCTCATTGACTTCAAAATACCTCATCCTCTGAAAAATCCTTCAGTATGCCCCCACCAATTTATTTCTAGTGTATCCCCCTCGTCTCAAGCCAGCTCATCCTTGTGTCCAAGTTACCATGAGACAGGAGCAGAATTGTGCCATTTGGCCCATTGAGTCTTCTCCGCCATTCCATTATGGCCGATTTATTATCCCTCTCAACCTCTTCTGACTTCTCTCTGTAACCTTTGATTCTGTTACTAATCAAGAACCTATCAATCTCTGCTTTAAAATATAGTCAATGACTTGGCCTTCACAGCCACCTGTGGCATTGAATTCCACAGATTCACCACCCTCCAGTCAGAGAAATTCTTCCCCATCTCTGTTCTAAAGGGATGTTCTTATATTCTGAGGCTGTGCCCTATGGTCCTAAATGCCTTCTCTACAGGAAACATGCTCTCCGCATTCACTCCGTCTACACCTTTTGATATTTGATAGGTGCACGAAGCAAGCCATCCACTCGTCTTTGGTGGCTGTTCCTTCACAGACCATTGCTCTGAGTTTAGGATCACTTCTCTAAGCCCCTCTTTTCCTTTCATTCCTACCTTCAAAGCTCAGAATGTACTATTGTCTTGTGAATCGTACTTCATCCCTTTGTTCAGGTTCGAGCACTCTCATTGCCACCAGCTTCTGCAGGGCATTTCATTCTGTTAACTGTTCATGCAGCTGCTGAAGCCCTTTTCTGCAATATCGTATTTCCAGTGAACGTCGGCTGAAGCATTAATGTTCACCCTGGCAACCTTGAGGTATTGATTTTAGTCAGAGCTTCCATTCTGCTATGGATTAGGAGGATTTTGTTCTTCTGTGTTTTGGAGAAATCTATTGTGCTGTGACCGCCCTGAGATAATCTCAGCAATTATGAAATATAAAGGTGACTTGATAGAGCCTTATAGGCTGGTAACAGTCAGAGAACGGACACACATTATTATTTTTTTCTCCCCCAGGATGGAAATTTTAAGGTGATTGGAGTATAAAGGTATAGTGGAGGACGTTGAGGCTAGGTTTTTTACTGAGAGTGGTGGGTGTGTGGAACACATTGCCGGGGTGGTACTAGAAGCAAATACATTAGAGTCATTTAAGAGACTTTTAAATAGCACATGGAAATAAAACTGGAGGGCTCTGCGGAAGGAAAGTTGATCATGGGGTAGTTTAAAAGGTCAGCACAACTTCAGAGCCTGAAGGGCTGTATTGTGCAGTACTGTATGAAATGCTCTTTGATTACTTTCCACTAGGACGGCAAGCCTTTGGCGGGTTTGATTCAGGATCACATGGTCTCCGGTACCAGCATGACCATCCGCGGCCGATTCTTCACCCGAGAACAGTACATGGAACTCGTCTACCGGGGTCTTACAGATAAACGAGGGCGTGTGAAGATCCTCCAACCAGCAGTAATCAAACCTTACCCACTCTGGACTGGAAAGCAGGTGATCTCATTAGACCGAAACAGAAACTAGTAAAAGATTAATTAGTTTCATAAAATATATTATGCGTATCTAATACTTCCTGAGGTCATTCATGGTCATCAAGTTAGGACAGTACAAGGATATTTTTAGTTGTTTTATTATTATTATAATTGTTTCCGGAAGTAAAAGGAAAAATTTATTTGGTTTAACTGGAGGATATCAGTGACCTTCATTCTCTATTGCTGGCTGACAAAAGTTACTGAGCAGAAACATATGATAGATTAGGTAGTTTTCCAAAAGCACCACATTAATTTGCTGGCTCCCTTTGCATAGTAGTAAGTGTAAGCCTTTAACATCTCAGCCTGTTCTGCCATTCAGTTGGATTGTGGGTTATCAGTAGCTGAATTCTATGTGTTCTCTCCCTAAACACTCTAGTTTAACAACTTCTTGCATTTTGTTTCATTCCATTACTTCACCCCAGCCACTTCTTCGGGAAAAAAAAGATGTTTGTTAGTTTAAGCACTGAGTGGCAAACTTGTAGAGGAAAAAAGTAACGGGGGGGGGGGGGTGGGAGGGAGAACAGGGAGTTAGGCAGAACCCAGAGACCATTATACATTTTTGGACAGATTGTATTTTCTTGTCTGTTTTTATTCAGATTCATCCCAAGTGTTTTTTTTTACCTTGTGCTGTTTTCATTGGCCCCAGACAGAGTTAGAGAGGGTGATTGGGAGAATCCCTTGGGTTCCATTACTGACTAGCAGTGTTTATGCTTATGTGTAGAGGTTTAAGCTAAATACAGTGGACAGATTCTGATTGGCTCCTGTAATAAAGGAAGTGCTTTTGCTCTGAGCCTGTACTTGACGCTTCCCGATGGCTATTGCCTTTCAGCACAGCTTGGAAAGACTTGGCAGCATTTCACACTTCTGCTTCAACAACAACAAAAAATGTTGAACTGTGGGTTTGGCATGGTCTCTTGTTCAGAGCCTCCCACAAAAGATCAGCACCTTGATTGCAGCTTTAGGTTAAAAAGGGGTGGGTGTCAGAGACGAGAAGTGTCAGTTCTCCATAGTAAAAGATTGGTGGGGGGAACTGGAGAAAACCTGCCGGTCACAAAACACTGATGGCAGAGGCTGGAAGTTCTCTTACCGCTTTGTTTACTTAAAAGTAAAAGATGAATGTGGAAAGTAAGAAAATTTTCCCACAATTGGGTATCACAGGCTTAGGTTTAATGTGAGAAGAAACAGTTTTAACATGGATCTGAGGGGGAAGCTTTGTTCTTACACAGAAAGTGGCTGAAAGTGGGGCTGAAGGCGGCTGTGGAATTAGATACAATTACTATCTCCTGGGCACAAGAGATTCTGCAGATGCTGGAAATCTAGAGTAACACACAAGTTGCAGGAGGAACTCAGCAGGTCAGGCAGCTGCAGAATATATCTCAGAAGAGTATTGCAGATATATTGTACAATTAACAGTCGTCGTTTTCAGTCGAGACCCGTCATCCAGGACTGGAAAAGAAGCGGGAAAAGACAGAATAAGAAGGTGGGAAGAGGGAAAGGAGTACTAGCTGGAAGGTGACGGGTGAAGCCAGGTGGATGGGGAAGTGTGGGGGGGGGGGGGGGGAGAACTGAAGTGAGAAGCTGGGAGGTGATATGTGGAAAAGGCAAAGGGCTAGAGAAGAGGGAATCTGATAGAAGAGGAGAATGATCAATGGGAGAAAGGTAAGAAGGAGGGGTTACTAACAAGAGATGTAACATTTCCGTACCTGGTAATGGGTCTTGGCCCGAAATGTTGACTGTCTATTTCTTTTCATAGGTAATGCCTGACCTGCTAAGTTCCTCTAGTGTTTTGTACACTTTGTACATGTTACTATCTAGATACCTACTGTCCAGATAGTAGACACCTGAGAAAGCAAGGTATAGAAGGATAAAGATATGCTGTAGATAAGTGGGATTGATGTCAATAGGCAAAAAGGTTGGCCTGGATGTGATGAGCCAAAGGGCCTGGTACTCTGCTATAACTCTATAAGCTTGATGGGGCAGTGGTCATAAAAAGGACAAGAGTTGCAGAACAAATTCTGTGTAAGTCTTGTCACTCGGCGACTGGGCTGTTGAGCTTCTTGGGTTGCCAGCTCCTTCACGTTGAGTTAGTTGGGTTCCACTTGATGCCGGGAGACAGATCCGACCTCTGCCTCCCTTTACTCGGGAACTTTGAGCACAGTTAGAGTTCTTTGATGTTGAAAGGTCTTTTGTGGCCCAGATTGAATAGTGCACATGCGCAGGGATTAAACAAGGCCAGGTGTGGGCTCCACTGTGAAACCACCTCCAGTCAGTTGGCTCCCTCTTTGAATGTTCAGATCAATGTCAGCAATAGTTGCTTGCTGAAAATAAAAGAATGGTGCCTGCTGTTAGTTATGATTTGATCTGTAATAGTTGCATTAAGAAAATGAATATAAAATTGGAATGGGGGCGTAAGAAATACATACATTGCAACTCTGAACTGAAATAGCATAATGGAGGTGAGGGCCCCTAATCATACTGTTTGCTCTGAAGATAACGTGATGTGTAATTATCCAGGAAACAGTATTTAAACTGTTGCTGGCTTATTTCCATTTCCTTCAGTCTGTACATAAATACACTGCTGTCTGTGCAGGTTGTTTCTACGTTGCTGATCAATGTAATCCCCAAGGATCATGCGCCACTGAACTTGATCGGAAAATCTAAAATCGCTGGGAAGGCTTGGGTTAAAGAAGCTCGGCGCATGGTGATCGACTTTGACTCAGAATGGATGTCAGAATCCAAGGTTTGTGTCAACGGAATCTTATAAGCATCCAATCGATTTTAAAATTTACCCATACTTAGTACAGCTTCTGTGGTTTGGGGGATGTCAAACAGGGGCCGCACAATGGCAGAATGGTGAGCGCAGTGCTTTATAGTGCCAGGTGCAAGATCGGGGGTTTGGTTTGATTCCCGCCACTGTCTGTCGGAGCAGCGCGGTAGCATAGCAGTTAGCGCATCACTTTAAAGCGCTAGCTGTAAGATCGCAGTTCAAGTCCCACTTCTGTCTGCAGGGAATTCGTCTGTTCTTCCCACGGCCACGTGGGTTTCCTCCCGATGTACGGTTAGGATTAGTGAGTTGTGGGCATGCAAAGTTATCGCCGGAAGCGTGTCAACACTTGCAGGCTGCCCAGCACTTTTGACACAAATGACGCATTTCACTGTACATGTACGTGTGAGAAATAAAGCAAATCTTCTCTCTCCTTCTCTGAGGGGAGACCTGACTGAAGTTTTTTTTAATTAGTTTTTTAATACATTTTCTACATAGCTACAGATAAAAAAAACCCAGATCAAAATGAACATTAATACAGTGCAAAAATAAACATACAATAATAATATGATACAAAGAAAGATAATTGAGAAAGCACCCAAATTGAAGACATGTAAAATTAGTATCCTCCCCAAGCCCCGCAACAAAAAAAACTCCAGACCAACCACAACACAATATAGAGAATATAAATCAGGACAATCAAACCCCCAAAACTGTAAATACACTTAGCAACAGAAGATATTAATGCCTACTACCAACAAAAAAAAAGGAGCTGAAAGCAAGGGACCGAAAAAAAACCTTAGTCAAGAGGAAGGTTATGAAAGTACTCAATAAAAGGTCCCCAGACCTTATGGAACTTTAAATCCGAATTAAGAACTGAATAATGAATTTTTTCAAGGTCTAAGCAGGCCATAATATCGTTAAGCCATTGAGCATGCGTGGGCGGGGCAACATCTCTCCATCTAAGGAGGATTCAACGTCTAGCCAGGAGAGAGGCAAAAGATAATATTCGACACTTAGTCGAACTCAGACGTAAATCTGTCTCACCCCAGAAACCGAACAAAGCAATTAAAGGGTTAGGTTCTAGGTGGTGATTCAGAATACGCGATAACGTTATGAAGACATCTTTCCAAAATTTCTCCAAGCTAGGACAAAGCCAGTACATATGAATGAGAGAGGCCTCGCCCCTTTTGCATTTATCACAAAGCGGACTGATGTTAGGGTAAAATCGAGATAATTTAGATTTAGACATATGGGCTCTATGAACAATCTTAAGCTGTAAAAGGCAATGGCGAGCACAAAGAGAGGTTGAATTAACCGATTTGAGAATCGAGTCCCAAGCCTCATCAGATAAGGAGGTATTTAAATCATGCTCCCATGCCATTTTAATTTTATCCACAGGGGCACGTCGTAAGGCTGCTAATTTATCACGAATAAATGATATTAAACCTTTACCTAGTGGATTAATAGAAAGAAATAAGTCCATAACATTTTTCTCAGGCATTTCAGGGAAGTTAGGAATTAAAGGAGTAATAAAGTGTCTAATTTGGAGATATCTGAAAAAATGAGCATTGGGCAGATTGAACTTAGCAGAGAGCTGTTGAAAAGAAGCGAAGCGATTATCAATAAAAAGATCTTCAAAATGTCTAATGCCCTTCCTATACCAATCATGGAATGCTGAATGATACGTAGTAGGTAAAAAAAGGTGATTATGTAAGATAGGGCTAGAAAAGGAAAAACCATGGAAACCATAAAATTTCCTAAACTGAGCCCATATACGCAGAGTGTGTCTAACAAGAGGGTTAACTATTAATCTGGACAAACTACTAGGGAGTACAGAGCCAAGAAGTGCAGAGATAGATAATTCTTTAGTGGAGCTCAACTCCATTGCCACCCAATTAGGGCACTCGGGTTGGCCATGAAAAAAAGACCAAAAGGTAGCACAACGTATATTGGCTGCCCAATAGTATAAACGAAAGTTAGGTAAAGCCATGCCACCCTCCTTTTTAGATTTTTGGAGATAACCTTTATTAATTCTAGTGCGCTTATTCTTCCACAGATATGACAAAATAATAGAGTCTAAGGAATCAAAAAAAGATTTGGGAATAAAAATTGGGATTGATTGAAATAAATATAAAAGTTTAGGGAGAACATACGTTTTAACAACATTAATACGACCTACCAAAGACATAGAAAGAGGTGACCATTGTAACAGACTCTGTTTAATAGTATATGAAAGATTGACAAAATTTTCACGAAAGAGATCTTTAAACTTCCTTGTGACTGTAATCCCAAGATAAGTAAATTGATTATGAACTACTTTAAAAGGGAGATCACGAAATGTTAATTCTTGAGCTTCTTTATTGATTGGGAAAAGTTCGCTCTTATGTAAATTAAGTTTATATCCAGAGAGCTGGCTAAACTGGTCAAGAAGTGAAAACATTGGAGGTAAGGATGTAGACGGATTTGAAAGAAAAAGTAATAAGTCATCGGCATAAAGAGAAACTTTATGCTCAACACCTCCTCTCCAAATCCCGGTCAATTCAGGACAATTTCAAATTGCTATCGCCAAGGGTTCTATAGCCAAATCAAAGAGAAAGGGACTTAAAGGGCATCCCTGACGGGTGCCACGTTTGAGGTTAAATAACTGGGATTTCTGGAAATTAGTTAAAACGGAGGCAGTAGGACACAAATACAGCAATTTGATCCAAGAGATAAAACTTTGACCGAAGTCAAATTTTTCTAAAACTGCAAAAAGGTAGTTCCACTCTATACGATCAAATGCTTTCTCCGCATCGAGGGAAATAACACATTCAGGAATCCCAGTTGGAGGTGAATATAAAATGTTAAATAGGCATCGCATGTTTAAAAAAAGGGAGACGGTTTTTAATAAAACCAGTTTGGTCATCGGAAATAATAGAGGGGATAACAGTTTCTAATCTATAAGCCAAGACTTTGGCCAAGATTTTAACATCAACATTAAGCAAAGAAATCGGCCTATACGAGGAACACTCTGTTGGGTCTTTACCCTTTTTTAATAAAAGAATAATAGATGCCTCATTAAAGGAGGGTGGCAATTGGCCACACCTAAACGAGTCAGATAATACTGAGAGTAACTGAGGAGAGAGAAGTGAAGAGAATGATTTATAAAATTCTACGGGGAACCCATCAGGTCCAGGAGATTTCCCTGAAGACAATGCAGAAATTGCAAAAGATATTTCTTCTGATGATATAGGCGCATTAAGTTTGGCTTTAAAATCAGATGAAAGCAAAGGAATATTCAGATTATTTTAAAAATGGTCAACAGAGATATTGTCATTCAAAGATTCAGAGGAATAAAGTCGAGAGTAGAAATTTTTAAATGCGTCATTGATTTCTAGGCGATCCGATGTAAGGTCACCATTCTCCTTCCGGATCTTTGTAATATGTTGTTTGGCTTTGGAACGCCTCAACTGATTGGCTAGAAATTTACCAGATTTGTCGCCATGGATATAAAAGCGACTCTTACTTTCAAGAAGTTGGCGTTCGACTGGTTGAGTAGACAGGAGGTTAAATTTAGCTTGAAGTTCTACACGCTTCTTGTATAGTTCAGGGTTCTTAATTTGAGGATACAGTTGATCCAAATCTTTAATCTGATTAATGAGGTCTAATCGATCTGCACAGGACTTTCTATTAAGATTTGCTGTATAGGAGATTATTTGGCCCCTCAAATATGCTTTCATGGCATCCCAGACAATCTGGGATGACACTTCAGGTGATGTATTGGTGTTAAAATAAAAGGTTATCTGATCCTTAATAAATTTTAGAAAATCATCCTCCGATAATAAAGTCGAATCAAACCGCCAGTGTTTATTCCTCTGAGGGAGACCAGGAAAGTTTAAAGACAGAGTAATTGGGGCATGGTCAGAGATCAGTATACTCTGATAATCACAAGAATAGACAAATGGAATGAGTTGATTATCGAGTAAGAAGTAGTCAATTCTAGTAAAGGTATGGTGAACATGTGAAAGAAGAAGAATAATCTCTCTCAGTAGGATGAAGGATACGCCATATATCAGAGATACCATAATTAGAGAGAAACGATTGAATAGCTAAGGCAGATTTAGTAGGTGGTCTAGTAACAGAGGACGATCGATCCAAATTAGGATCTAACCAACAATTGAAATCACCACCCAGTGTAAGAGATTATGAGTTTAAGTCTGGTAGTGAGGAGAAAAAACGTTCAAAAAAATTAACATCATCGAAATTGGGGGCATACAGGTTTGCTAGTACAACTTTAGTATTATATAGTTTACCAGAAACAATAATAAAATGGCCATTTGTGTCAGATATCTTATTATGAATTTCAAAAGGAATATTTGAATTAATGATGGAGACCCCCCCCTAGCTTTGGCGGCAAAGGATGAATGAAAATGCTGACCCGCCCACTTTGACAAAAGCCGGGAGTTATCAAAACAACGAATATGAGTTTCTTGAAGGAAAGCAATGTCAGCTTTGAGTTGTTTGATATGTGAGAAGACCTTCCTTCTTTTAACAGGGTGATTCAATCCCTTTACATTCCAGCTCACAAATTTAAGTGTATTAACCATTATCAATTGTTAGTGCGTAGAAGGCAGCAGGCATATAAAAAGTCAAGCAGTACAATAACAGTCTGGGAGCAAAAATGTAAACATAGATTCGTAGAATCAAAACAGAAACATGTCCTGAGTAACAAAGGAAAGCAAAGGAAACAGTGAGTAGTGTTGGAACTGGAGAATCTGCCCCACCCTCGCAACCCAAAACTAGACGGCTACCAAAAAAAGTAGCTAGCTCTACCAAAAAAATTAACCCAAGTATGACTTCCAGTTCTGTGTCGTTAACAATAGTTCCGTATAAATACTATAGCAAATGGTAGCTAGTTTATGCACTAGAAAACATAATTACAAATAGGAACAACTACAACAGAAGTATAAGACTTAATACAAAGAAAATCAAAAGAAAACCAAAACTAACCTACCCGCGAAAAATTATAAAAGATTAAAAGAAAAAAAAGGGGAGGGAGAAAAGGGGGAAATTGTAGATTCGAAGAGAGTACTTATCAACCATTTACAGGAAAAAAAAGGAGCAAAACTTAAACTATGAATCAACCAACAGGGAGGCCTTCAATAAAAACTCCAAACCTCCAAAACAAGTTAAAGTCGCTTGTAGATCTCTGTAGATAAAGTTATACAAGAATAAAATGGATTACACATGTACAATCTAAACGTCCGCAGGGGAACATTAAACTCGGATTATCTATTTAGAAAAAACGCACCAAGTCCAGGGAGGGATTGTCTACAGCCCTTAGAATTTCAATAAATAATGTCTGAATTATTCAAGAAAAGTCTGAGTCCGGAAAAAATAGCTTTACCACGAGAAGTACTTATCCACCATTTTAGAGGGTCAGACCGGGTTCCTAATGAGACGGGCTGGCCGGAAGACTTCCAACAAATGCTTCAGCATCCTTCACTGATTTAAACCACTTGTATTCTCCAGTAGTAAGCGTAATTCGCAGGTCGGCTGGATTACGAAGGGAGGGTCTGAAACCACGATCAAAAAGCACTTTCATTACACCTTTAAACTCAGCACGCATCTTCAGGACCTGGGGGGCAAAATCCTCCACAAAACGAATGACTGTATTTTGAAACGCAGAAGTACCCCTGCGGCGTGCCTCCATAATTAAACGGTTTTTCACCTGGTATTGATGAAAGCACAAAATTACCGGCCGTGGGCGGGAACCCAGATTTGCACGGGGATCGTAGATCCTGTGTGCCCTTTCAAGCTCAGGTGGAGTCGGAAGAAATTCTTTCCTAAAAATCTCACAGAGAAAATTGGAAAAAAATTTCCACAGGAGAGCCCTGTTCGGTGGCCTCTGGCAAACCAAGAATTCGTAGATTACAACGTCTGCTACGGTTTTCAAGATCCACCATTTTGGAAAAATGTTTACAATTCTTTTCCTCTAGGCTGGAGCATAGAGTCTCGAGATAAAGAACACGGCGTTTTAAATCTTCAGAAGTTGAGTCGATGCGAGATAAATGTTCAGCATGTTCATCCACTCTAGCGTTGATCCGATCCAATCTGACATCCAGCTGGTTGAAATAAGTTCTAAATTCCTTTAAAATATCTTGTCGATGCTGTTCCAACGCAGTGAGAATGTCAACCGGTGAAGTCGTAGAAATTTCTTTTTTCCCGGTTTTAGCACTTTTGCTAGACATTATAAGATAGATGTGTTCGCAGGCAGGTAAAAGAAACCCAGTAAAATACCTAACTAAGGTTTAAGAATGGAGACATGTAGTGCAAAGATAGGAAGAATGACGAAACAAAAGTTCGAAGCAGCTAAGCAGTCGCCATCTTACCGGAAGTCCCCTGACCTGACTGAAGTTTATAAAATTATGAGAGGCATAAGTAGGGTAGTCAAAATCAGTCACTGGGTAGAAATGTTGAATACTACAGGGGGGAAAGTCTAAGGGTTAGTTTATACAGACAGTGGAAGGTATGTGGAATACTTTGCCAGGAGTGGTGGTGGATGCATGATAGAGTTAGTTAAGAGAGAGTCTCGTGACTATGGAGGGATATGGATAATGTATATGTAAATTTAGTGGCATCATGTTTTGCATGGATATTGTGGGCTCTAAGGCCTGTTGGTGTTCAATTCTGTGTTGGCTACCAAGGTACTTTGAGTTTTATTTGGATGAGGCAGGCTGGATGAGTGGGTTTCAGCAATCTTTCCAAAGCACAGAACCGATTAGTATTTTATCTTGAAATATATATTAGCTACCTATTGTGGTGTGATAATTACAGGAAAACATGTTGGTGGAGGGGTCTTAGCTGGTATAATAGATTGGGACTCCCCAAAGTGGTGCCCAGGATGCTCCATATTGGCATTTGCCTTCCCCGATGCAGGCGACCAGTGTTGCTGCCTCTCGGCATCCAGGGGTCCAGTGCCGGCATCAGGGCCTTTTCCTAATGCACCTTGTCAGAGTCGGCAAAGCCTGTCCCCGACTTTGGCAAGTAAACAGCCAGAAATTGTTATTAATATTGAATATTTCTGACATTCAGAAATGTAATATAAAGTGGCTTAATTCAAGAAAATAACTTTAATTTTGTTTTCAATTTCTTCATTGTCCATGTACATGCTAAAACATAAGCAATTTAAATGGAATATTTTCCCTCTGACCCTAAGTCTTTGCCTTACCAACCCTATTAAATCAAGGTGTCTGGTATCCTGCACTAGGACTGATCTGATTCAGGATCCAAGAGGCCTTTTGCTTGTACTTTTCCCCACTCTCTAGTTTGATCCTGGAGATTCCCAACAAGGTAAGGCTCTGTCAGAGAGTTTCACACTTCTAATCTGTCAATATGCCTCAGTCACCACATCTCCAAGTCTCAGGAGTTATTCCAATTAAATATGCTAACTCATACAGCGGACTTGTAATTGGCAAGTTTTGAACCTTTAACTCCGTGAAAAGGAAGTTGATGGAAATCACACTGACCTATTGAGGTGTTGCAATACAGCTTGAGATGTCTACAAGACAAATTTTCCTTCCGCTTGAGTTTTTCGCTTTATCATTGCCCTATTGACCTTGGTTGTTCAGAGGTGACATGGCTAGTATAACTGTTTTTCTCTAGGAGGGCACTATATGCACTTGAGTATAATTCATGACTCTTTACTTTTGAGTGCAATTTAAGTCTATGATTGTTGAGACAATCTATCATCAGATTTCTGTTGTAAATATTCTTACCAGGCACTGGCTGCCATCTGACATCAGGCTCGTTAATTCATTTCCTGCAACCAACAAGTGCCCTGATTTCGAGCCAAAATCCAGTCTGCCTAGTGTGGTAGCTATAGTGAAACTTCCTCAGAGAAGTGCTTGTGTCGACACTCCTTGAAAACTCCCCACCAATGATTTGCCAATTACTTGCCCCACAGCTTTTGCCTCCTCTCTAGTTACTGCACCTAGGTCAGAGATTCTGGAGGTTGGAAGCTCGGTGGCTGTGAATACAGGGCTACGGTTTGGAAGTCAGAGGACCAGAAGCAGTCTGTCTTGGGGCTGGAGACCCCTCAGTGTGTGTGTGTGTGGGGGGGGGGCGAGGGGGGGAGGAGGTGGTGGGAAATGGGTCTGTTTGGCTCTTGTTGCTTGTTGTATGTGGGCTGCAAGTTCTGCAAAACACTGTGACATGCTGTGTTGGTGCCAAATGTGTAACGTCACTTGCAACCTACCCCCAGCGCGTCCTCACATGGTGTTGGTTGTTAATGCAAATGACACTGTCTGTTTCAATGTCCATGTGATTAATAAATTAATCTAATCTAATTTAATGTGAAACACCTTGGGACATTTCAAAAAGTTATGCTGAAGTGACATTTTAACTCAAGTTCATTCCTTGATTTTTTTTTAAACAAATTACCACATTTTCACACAGCTGTAACTAACATAGCAGAATATAATTGTGATGTTCAATGAATTGTTTGGATGCGAAGTATTGATGCAGATTTTCTTTCTAATGGCAGGTTGTTATTTTGAAAGGAGAGTTGCTGTGTGGTGTTCTGGACAAAGCTCACTATGGCAGTTCACCCTACGGTTTGGTCCACTGTTGTCAGGAGCTGTACGGTGGAGAGACTAGTGGAAAGCTACTGACCTGTTTGGCACGGCTCTTCACTGCTTACCTACAGCTATACCGGGGATTTACTTTAGGTAAAAGATAATTTGCTGTACAATTCTTGCTCTGTTTCTCTACTTTCTAATTCCTAGGTCTGAAAGGACTGTTATTTCAGAACTCCATATATGCTTAAGGAATGAACCCTCCTAGAAAATCCATTACAATAGCTGGATCCTTCTGAATGTACACTGACCTCCTATTAGAGGTGCAAATAGTTCTGTTTATTATCAGAGAATGTATGCAGAATACTACCTGAAATACATAGTCCTCACAGGCATCCACGAGAAATGGAAGAACCCCAAAAGAATGAATGACAGGAAAAACATTAGAACCCCAAAGGCCCTCCCCTGTGTAAGCAGCAGCAATGCATCACCCTCCCTCCTTTCCCCCCCCCCCCACCCATTTCAGCAAAAAAATCCACCCAGGCAATAGCAAAGCACCCAAAGAGAGGCCATGATCTGCGGTTCGCCTGACAGCTTGACACGCCACAGCAAAAGGGGAGACCATCGGTCACTGCCGCAATGTTACAGATTGCCGCATCGCTTCTTATTCCACGATTCTCCGACTTGAGAATCGGCAACAAACTCTCTCCACGTTGTGTGAGAGAGAGAGAGAGGATCGCTCGACCACAAAGGCATCCGTCTGTGTACCCGCTGCTGTGAAATCCTGACGTTCCTTCTCCCGCAAGCCTCAGTCAGCAACACTGGGCTGGAATCACTGTGGTTGTCCACGGGGCCGTGCAGGACCGCACTCCGGAGGTGCCATCCTCCATGCCACGCCTGGAGAATGTTGGAAAACGGCTGGTCGGTTAGTGAGCTCCAGAAACAGGAACTCGTCTGCCATGAAAAACCACAGTTTGAGTGACATTGTGGGTCCCACCTATGGTAACCTTTCATTGATTTGCTTATGAAATACGTTGGTTTTAAAACTGTTCGAGTACTACATCCACCACAATTTGGGGAAGAAGGTTCCAAAGATGACTTACTCTTTGATGGAAATAACTTCATCTCATCTCTTAATCAGTGGCCCCTGCTTCTACCTGCTCCTCAATGTTTTCTCTATAGCCTCCTCCCCTATGTGAAGACTTTCAGTCAAAGTTCCTCTCAGTCGTCCGAACTCTAGAAGATAGAAGACTAGCTTGTCCAACCTTACTTCATGATACAGGGTATCCATTCCAGGTATTAATCGAGTAAACCTTCCCCAAAGTGTTTCAACACACGTCTAAGTTATGTACCTTCTTAAATAAGACAATCAGAGTACTCCAGTTATTTTTTCCTAATCTTTATCAATTACTTACCCCACTTACATAATGACATATTGACTTGATTACCTTAATGTATTTTTGTTGATCTTCAATAATAATTAATTTTTAAAAAATTTAAATGAAAATGAAATTTTTACCATCTTCTCTAGTGCTTTTCATACAACTTACTTTCTTACCTATCTTTGTGTTAACAGAAATTTAGCAATAATACCTTTTGATATCTTTATTTAAGTTATGGTATATACATTGCATAATATTGATGCTCCAGTACAGATCCCCGTGGCATATCATTTGATACATGTAAGTAACAAGAAAAAGATCCATCTATGCCTGTTCTCTGATTCAGTGGTTCAACCTGAAACATCAACAATTCCTTCTGCTCCCACGGATGCTGTTTAGCCGCACTCTGTTCTTCCAGCAGACTGTTGCTCCAGATTCCTGAATTTGCTGTTGCTTGTGCCTCCATATAACTGCTCTCTGCTTCTTGTTAGCCACCCAGTCTTTTACCTATACCAGTATATTGCTTCCCACATGTTGAGTTGTTATTTTCCATTAGAAACATTAATGTAATATCTTATTAAAGTCATACAGTCTTTAAATGCCTTCTGAAAATGTAAGTTTGGTTTCTTTCCAAATTTTGCTGCAGATGAAACTTTATAAGTAAAAGTATGTAAAGTTTAAAAATTGAGCTTAATTTGTTAAATTGAAATTTCTTTTTAATTTGTTGCATTGTGCATGTTTCCAGTGCACTTCTAAAGAATATCATTGCACCTCGTGAAGCTTTATGGCTTCCTGATGATGCAGTAAGTTACAGCCTGCAGATTCCTGGTTGTTTACAATAGATTCCTCTTTGTGAAGAATTTTAAGTGGAAAATATGTCTTTTGATAATAAAGTTTGTTTCAGTATTGGAAAATTTTCTCTTGAATGATTTTATGTCAGAAACTTTCAAGTATATTTATATCAATATTTTCTAAACTTTTAACTTTCTTTAAACTTTAGATGTTGAGGACATTCTAGTGAAGCCCAAGGCAAATGCAAAGCGACAAAAAATCATTGCACAATTGGCACAGTGTGGAGCCAAGGTAAACTATGATTCATTTCAAAGAGCCACAAGCTGCAAAATGAAATTTGGAATTGGTTTATTGTTGTCATATGCCAGGGCACAGTAAAAAAGCTTGCCTTGTAAACTGTTCATACAGATAAATCTATTTCACAACACATCGAGATAGTACAAGGTAAAATGATAACAGAGCACAGAATTAAGTTAAACTGTTACAGAGATATAGCAATACAGGTAGATAGTTAAGTGCAATGTCATAATGATTGTGAGATCCATCGACCATCATAACATACTAAGCAATCATTCAATAGTCATATAATGGCTGGGTAGAAGCTGTCCTTGAGTCAGGTCGTACTTGCTTTCAGGCTTTTGATCTCTGTCCAGTTGGAGAGGGGAGGAAAGAGAATGTCTGGGGTGGATGGGATCTTTGATTACTTTGGCTGCTTTACCGAGACAGTGAAGGGATAGACAGAGTCCACGGAAGGGAGACTGATTTCCGTGATGTGCTGAGCTGCGTCCGTAACTCTCCACGGTCCCTTGTGGTCTCAGGCCATGGAGTAGCCAAACAAAGTCATTATGCATCCACTTAGGATGCTCTCCATGCGCATTGATAAAAATTGGTGAGTCGATGGGAACATGCCAAATTTCTTCAACCTCCTCAGGAAGTAGAGGTCCAATCTCCCTTGACTGTGGTGTCTATGTGGTAGACCAGGAAAGGCTATCAGTAATCTTCACTCTTAGGAACTTGAAGCTTTCAACCCTCTTGACCTCAGTATGTGGTCTTTAGGGGGGATCTTTGATGATAGTTATTGTCATCTGACTGCACCTACGTTAGCAACTTCGGGAGACCTCCAGTTTCCTTGATAACTCTGCATGAAGTACACTGAGCTGCAGCTCCTTAGATGCAGTGTTAAGTAACAGTAGTTGCAGATTGATGGTCTTTGGCTCATACTGGAAAATGAGGTGGTGTTAGATAGGAGCTACAGGGAGGTAGTCACCCCTGAGTTGCTGGAGGCAGGAACCTGGTTGTCTGTCAGAAGAGAGAAAGGGAGTAGGCAGCCCGTGCAGAGTACCCCTGTGGCCATTCCCTTCAATATTACTGCTTTGGATACTGTTGGAGGGGGAGCAACCCACCAGGGAGCAGCAGCAGTGGCCAGATCTTTGGCACTGAGCCTGTCTCTGTGGCTCAGAAGAGAAGGTGGGAGAAGATGCAAGTTGTAGTCATAGGAAATTAGTTGGTTAGGGAAACAGGAAGGAGGTTCTGTGGGCGAGAACGAGATTCATGGATAGTCTGTTGCCTGTGGAGTGCCAAGGTCAGGAACATCTCAGTTTAAGTTCACAACATTCTTAAAGGGGAGGGTGAACAACCAGAGATCATGTTCCATATCAGTACCAACGTCGTGGGCAGGATGGGTGCCTAGAACCTGCAAAGTGAATTCAAGGTGTTAGGCGCTAAGTTAAAGGACAGGGCCTCCAGGGTTGTGATCTCAAGATTGCTTCCCGTGCCATGCGCTAGAGGGGCCAGAAGTTGGAAGATCATATAGTTTAATACAACCAAAGGAGTTGAATGACTTCAGACCTGTTGCCTTGACGTCGCACGTAATGAAGACCATGGAGCGGCTGATAATACAGAATCTGAGGCCACAAACCAGGCACGCCCAGGATCCTCTTCAGTTTGCGTATAAGGAGAAGGTGGGAGTGGAGGATGCTATCACGTATTTGCTGCACAAATCACTCTCTCACCTAGATAGTGATAGATAGATACTTTATTCATCCCCATGGGGAAATTCAACTTTTTTTTTCCAATGTCCCATACACTTGTTGTAGCAAAACTAATTACATACAATACTTAACTCAGTAAAAAATATGATATGCATCTAAATCACTATCTCAAAAAGCATTACTAATAGCTTTTAAAAAGTTCTTAAGTCCTGTTGTGCTGTGAGGATTACATTCCTTGACTTCTCTAGTGCCTTTAACACCATCCAGCCCAAGATCTTAAGGCACAAACTAACGGAGATGGGAGTAGACTCTCACATGGTGGATTGGATAGTGGACTACTTGACAGATAGACCTCAGTATGTGCGGTTGGGAGACTGTAGGTCTGACACGGTGGTCAGCAGCACAGGAGCGCCGCAGGGAACCGTACTCTCTCCGGTCCTGTTCACCCTGTACACATCAGACTTCCAATATAACTTGGAGTCCTGCCATGTGCAGAAGTTCACTGATGACACGGCCATAGTGGGGTGTGTCAGGAATGGACAGGAGGAGGAGTATAGGAAACTGATACAGGACTTTGTGATATGGTGCAACTCAAACTACCTGCGTCTCAATATCACCAAGACCAAGGAGATGGTGGTGGACTTTAGGAGATCTAGGCCTCATATGGAGCCAGTGATCATTAATGGAGAATGTGTGGAGCAGGTTAAGACCTACAAGTATCTGGGAGTACAGTTAGACGAGAAGCTAGACTGGACTGCCAACACAGATGCCTTGTGCAGGAAGGCACAGAGTCGACTGTACTTCCTTAGAAGGTTGGCGTCATTCAATGTCTGTAGTGAGATGCTGAAGATGTTCTATAGGTCAGATGTGGAGAGCGCCCTCTTCTTTGTGGTGGCGTGTTGGGGAGGAAGCATTAAGAAGAGGGACGCCTCACGTCTTAATAAGCTGGTAAGGAAGGCGGGCTCTGTCGTGGGCAAAGTACTGGAGAGTTTAACATCGGTAGCTGAGCGAAGGGCGCTGAGTAGGCTACGGTCAATTATGGAAAACTCTGAACATCCTCTACATAGCACCATCCAGAGACAGAGAAGCAGTTTCAGCGACAGGTTACTATCGATGCAATGCTCCTCAGACAGGATGAAGAGGTCAATACTCCCCAATGCCATTAGGCTTTACAATTCTACCGCCAGGACTTAAGAACTTTTTAAAAGCTATTATTAATGCTTTTTGAGATAGTGATTTAGATGCATATCATATTTTTTACTGAGTTAAGTATTGTATGTAATTAGTTTTGCTACAACAAGTGTATGGGACATTGGAAAAAAGTTGAATTTCCCCATGGGGATGAATAAAGTATCTATCTATCTATTTATTTATCTATCTAATACTAAGGAGTGGTGCAGGAGGGAGACCTTCATATCTTTGGATCATTGGACTCTCTTTCAGATAAGTTGGGACTTGTACAGAAGGTACGGTTTGTACCTGAACTGGAGGAGGACTAATAACCTAGCAGGAAGGTTTGTTAGTGCTGCACAGAGGAGCTGGGGGTTCAACTAGAGTTGCAGGGGGATGGGAATCAGAGTGCCGTTCCCCTGCAACGGAGTGGTTGTGGTGAAAGATGTTCTTAAACCTACATACAAGGTCAGGAATCAAAAGGTTGAATATGTTTCGAGTTGGGTGTATTTTAGTGCAGGGAGTATTGTAGGAGAGGCGGATGAGCTGGGGGCATGGGTCAGCATGTGAACTTATGACACTGGTAATTAGTGAGACTTGGTTGCAGGAAGGGCAGAACTGACAGTTCAGCGTTCAGGGGTTCAATTGCTTTAGATGTGATAGAGCAGGGGGGTTTGAAGGGGATGGGGTGCGTTACTAGTCAGGGAAGATGTCACGCAGTGCTCAGTCAGGACAGACTGGAGAGCTCATTTAGTCAGGCTTTATGAGTAGATCTGAGAAAAAGAAAGGTATGACCACGTTAGTGGGATTTTGTTATAGACCACTCAACAGTCCACAGGATTCAAGAGAGCCAATTACAGAGAAATTGTAGACTGTTGCAAGAAAAATAAGATTGTGATGGTAAGTGATTTAGAGTTTGTCAAATGTGTTCAGGAAAGTTTCCTTAATCAGTACATGGAAGTCCCAACTAGAGAGAGTGTGATACTAGATATCCTGTTGGAGAAAAAGACAGAAGTTTGTGTAAGGGAACACATCGCATCTAATGATCATAATGCCATCAGTTTCAAGGAAAAGGATAGGTCTGGTCCTCAAGTTGAGATTCAAAATTGGAGAGGGGCCAGTTTTGATGGTATCAGAAAGGATCAGGCAAGTGTGGATTGGGACAGGCAGTTTTCTAGCAAGGGTGTATTTGGTAAATGGGAGGCCTTCAGAAATGAAATTTTGAGAGTACAGTATTTTCCTGCCAGAATAAAAGGCAAGGATAACAGGCTTAGGGAGTCTTGGTTTTTGAGAGATATTGAGGTTAAGAAAAAGAAAGAGATGCATAGCAGGTATAGGCAGGCAGGAACAAGTGAGGTACTTGAGTATAAAAAATACAAGAGAACACTTAAATCGGAAGGGCTAAAAGAAAAGATGAAGTTACTCTAGCGGACAATGTGAAGGTTCTATTGATATATTAAGAGGAAAAGGATTAGCAGGGGATAAAATTGGTCCTCTGTAAGATCAAAGTGGTACTCTATGCGCAGCGCTGAAAAAGTTAGGGAAGATTTTTAAATGGATATTTTGCATCTATATTTACTCAGAAGAAGGATGCGGATTCTTAGAAGTAAGGCAAAGCAGTAGTGAGGTTATGGACTCTATACAGATTACAGAGGAGGAGGTGTTTGTATCTTGAGGCAAATTAGGGGAGGATAAATCTCCAGAGCCTAACAGTGTGTTCCCTCGGACTCTGTGGGAGGTAAGTGCAGAAATTGCAGGGGCCCAAGCAGAGATATTTAAAACACGCTTAGCTGAGGTTTGGAGGAAAGCTAACGTTCTGTTGTTTAAGAAAAGCTGTAAGAGGAAGCTAGGAATTTGCAGGTCAATGACCTGACATCTGTAGTGTGAAAGTTATTGAAAGGTATTCTAATGGACTGGTTATTACTTTATTGTTGCCAAACAATTGATACTAGAGCGTACAGTCATCACAAAGATATTGATACTGCGCTTAGCACTCCCTGGAGTACAAATTGATAGTAAATATATTAAAAAATTAAGTTATAAAAAGTGTGTTGGCTGGGTGGGTCGTGTCCTTGATTATCTTGGCAGCACTACTTCAACAGCACGTGGTGTAAAATGAGTCCAAGCATTGAAGATTGGTTTGTGTGATGTGCTGGGCTATGTTCATGATCTTCTGCAGCTTCTTCCGGTCTTGGACAGGACAACTTCCATACCAGGTTGTGATGCACCCTAGAAGAATGCTTTCTACGGTACATCTATAAAAATTAGTGAGGGTTTTAGGGGACAGGCCTAATTTCTTCAGCTTTCTCAGGAAGTAAAGCCACTGGTGGGCCTCCTTGGCAGTGGACTCTGCTTGGTTAGACCAAGTCAGGTCATTTGTGATATTGACCCTGAGGAATTTAAGGCTTTTGACCTGTTCCACCTGCGCACCACTGATGTAGATGGGGGGTCGTGCGGTCCGCTACTCCTTCTGAAGTCAACAACCAATTCCTTTGTCTTGCTGACATTGAGGGATAGGTTATTGTCTTCGGACCATGCCACCAGGTTCTTAATTTCCTCTCTGTACTCAAATTCATCATTACCTGAGATACGGCCTACAATTGTGGTGTCATCAGCAAACTTATATATTGAGTTCGATGCAAACTTGGCTACACAATCATGGGTGTACAGTGAGTACAGCAGGGGGCTGAGTACACAGCCTTGTGGGGCACCGGTGCTCAGAGTGATTGTAGAGGAGAGATTGTCCCCTATTTTTACAGCCTGGGTCCTGTCTGTGAGGAAGTTGAAGATACAGCTGCAGAGCTGAGTGCTAAGACCCAGGTTCCGGAGCTTAGGAATCAGTTTATTTGGAATGATGGTATTAAAGGCAGAGTTGTAGTCAGTGAAAAGGAGCCTTATATATGCATGTTTATTCTCCAGGTGTTCTAAGGAGGAATGTAGTGCCAGAGAGATGGCATTTGCCATTGATCTGTTGCTCCAGTAGCGAATTGCAAAGCGTTGAGGTTGACCGGTAGGTTATGGTTGATGTGTGCCATAACCAATCGCTCAAAGCACTTCATAGCAATTGATGTCAGAGCCACAGGTCGGTAGTCATTCAGGCATGCCACCTTACTCTTCTTCGGCACTGAGATTATCGTTATAAGTCTTCCTTCTTACTGGGATATATAAGTATTTGGATAGATGGACTAATTATGGTTAGTCTACATGGTGTTGTGCATGGCAGGTTTTGTCTAATCAATCTTATAGAGTTTTTCAAGGAAGTTACCAGGAAAGTTGATGAAGACAAGGCAGTGGACATTGTCTACACAGACTTTAACAAGGCCTTTGACAAGGTCCCGCATGGGAAGTTGGTCAAAAAAGGTGCAGTGTCTTGGCATTCAAATGAGTTAGTAAATTGGATTAAACATTGGCTTTGCGAAGAAGCCAGAGAGTGTTCGTAGATGGTTGCCTCTCTGACAGTAGGCCCGTGACTAGTGGTGTGACGCAGGGATCAGCGTTGTATCTGTTGTTGTTTCTCATCTATATTAATAAACGGGATGATAATGTGGTAAACTGGATCAGTAAATTTGCAGATAACACCAAGATTGGGGGTGTAATGGATAGCGAGGAAGACTATTAAAGCTTGTGGCATCTGGACCAGCTGGAAAAATAGGCTGAAAAATGACAGATGGAATTTCACAGTGAGTGGTAGGGCACTGGGGAGTGTGGGAATAGAGGTCCATAATTCATTGGAAGTGGTGTCACTGGCAGATAGGGTCATAAATAAAGCTTTTGGCACATTGGCCTTCATAAATCAAAGTTTTGAGTACAGGAGATGGGATGTTAAGTTGAAATTCTGTAAGATGTTGATGAAGTTTAATTTGTACAGGAATTATATAAATAAGTTTGTAAGAGTGCAGAGAAAATTTACAAGGATGTTGCTGGGACTTAATGACCTGAGGATTGGAATAGGTTAGGACTTTACTTTTAGAGACTAAAAGATTGAGGGGGAGATTTGATGGAGATTTACAAAATTATGAGGGGAATAGATAGAATAAAAGCAAGCAGGCTTTTTCCACTGAGGCTGGGTGAGACTACAGCTAGAGATCTCAAAAGTGTGAAGAGTGAAAGATGAACTGTTTAAGGGAAACATGAGGGGGAACTTCTTCACTCAGAGGGTGAGGAGAGTGAGGAATGAGCTGCCAGCGCAAATGATGGGGTTGATTTCAACATTTAAAAGAAATTTGGATAGGTACATGAATGAGAGGGCTATGGTTTGGCTGCAGCTCGATGGGACTAGGCAGATTAATGGTTCATGCAGGATTGGCTGAATGGCTTGTTTCTGTGCTGTTGTGTCCCATGACTCTATATACAGCCAATTGAAACAGTGTTCCTCCGGAACACAGTGCACCCACGAAACATATATCACATATAGCATGTAAATCAAATTATTATCATAAATAAACTGACAAAATATAATTGTATGTAGTGTGCAGCACAGGTAAACAGCTTGCTAGTGATGAGACCTGGATAGTGGCAGGGTATTCATTTGTCTCAGAGCCTGAGATAAGAAACTGTTGCCCAATCTGGCAGTTCTAGTCCTGATGCGTCTGTATCTCCTTCCTGATGGTCATGAGTCGAAGAGTTTGTGATGGGTGGTAGGGATCCTCAACAGTGCTTTGGGCCTTTCATCAGTAATGCTTCCAGTAAATATCACAAATAAGGGGAGGGTGATCCAGATGATTCTTTTGGTGGTTTTTACTGTCCTCTGTAGGGTCCTGTGGTCCGATGCCTTGCAGCTTCCGCACCACACAATGATGCAGCCAGACAGGACACTCAGAAAGTTGTTGGATAGGAAGCAAGGAGCCTTGCACGCCTCAGTCTCCTCAGAAAGTGTTGATGCCTCTGTGCCTTCTTGACTAGTGAGGAGGTGTTGTTGGTCCAGGTTAGATAATCTGTTATGTGTGCACCAAGGAACTTTGTGCTCTTCACTGTCTCCACAACAGAGCCATTGATGTGCAAAAGAGTGGGTGACCTGTGCCTTCGTGAAGTCCACAATCATTTCTTTTGTCTTGTTGGCGTTGAGACTCAGGCTGTTGTTCACACGCCATTTGACAAGCCTCTCCACCTCCTCTCTCTATGCCGACTCATCATTGTTGCTGTGGAGGCCAACCACTGAGATTCCTCAGCACACTTGATGATGCAGTTTGAGCTGAAGCTAGCAGTGTAGTCATGAGTCGGCAGCGTGAACAGTCGCGGTGTCAGTGCTCGGCATGTTGCTGTCAACTGGGACTGACTGGGGTCTTCCCGTCCGAGATGCCCAAAATCTAGTTACAGAGAGGGTCTTGAGTCTCAGCAAGGACAATTTACCCACCAGCCTCTGAGGGATGATCGTGCCGAGCTCTTCTGGGGAGAGTTAGCAGCACCAAATTACTGGAAGTACTTATAACAGATGATTTCACCTTGTCGCTAAACACCACCCCTTTGGTCAAAAAAGCACAGCAGTATCTCCACTTCCTGAGGAGATCGAGGCGTGTGCCTCCCCCCAGCCATCGATTTTGAGAATGTTCTGACCAGCTGTATCACTGTCTGGTATCGGATTTGCAAGGCATCTGACTGCAAGATCTTCCAAAAGATTGTGAGGGCGGTTGCAAGGATCATCAGGGTCCTTCATCCACCCATCAGAGATATTTATCAGGAGTACTGCATACATAGGGGCCCTCTCATCTTTCAAACAATCTCTTTGACCCCTTATCATTAGGCAGGAGGTACCATAGCATTAGGACAAGACTGTTAGTGTGGGAAGCAGCTTCTTCTCCCAGGCCTCATCGTACACAAAGCACTATACTGTTTATTTATTAATTTGTAACGTATATGCACCCTGCGTGCTATGTGTGTGCGTTATATGTACTGTGTTGAGCACCTTGGTCCGGAGGAATGTTGTTTAGTTGGCGGTATACATGTGTATGGTTGAATGACAATAAACTGAACTTAGACTTTTTTTTGGTGAGCAAATGTACATTTTATTTGAATGAAGTGTTTTAGTACAAGGCTAAAATAAACAAATAATTCCATTATACCTCATGAAAAGGTTAAAGGCTAAGCACTGCCACAGATCACTGAAAATTGATGGTTCAGGCTCCAACCTGGGCAAAAGCCTCAGGTAACTTGGAAATGCACAATTACACAAATCAACTTGAGATTTGGATTTTGCCACCTTCATAGCAATGTACCAATGGAAGAAAGACTGGGCAGCCACCGTAGGAATGTTCTCATCACATTGTTCCACAGTCAAGAATGCGAACAGTAACACTTGTCTTTCCACTCTGCCATCCCTTTGATTCCATTTGTTGTACGACATCCATGCCTTCTACCACACGGCCAAACACAACATGCTTTCCATCCAACCAACTAGTTTTCTCAGTACAGGTAAAAAATTGTAATCCATTTGTATTGGGCCCAGCATTTTCCATTGACAGTGTTCCTGCTCCTTCATGTTTGAGTAGGAAGTTCTCATCTGGAAATTTGTTACCACAGATGGATTTGCCCCCTGTGCCATTGCCTTTTGTGAAATCTCCACCTTGGCACATAAAGCCAGGAATTATTCGGTGAAAAATTGATCCCTTAAACCCCTCGCCCTCTGGTTTGGTACAAAGCACACGGATGTTCTCTGCAGTTTTTGGAACAACATCGCTCCTTAGCTCGAATACAATGCGGCCCACTAGCTGTTTATCAAAACCAATGTTGAAGAAGACGCGAGGGTTGCCCATTCTATTTTTTTCCTCTCTCACCACTTCGTGCTAACCTCAACCGAGCACGCTGCTAGGAGTGCTAATTCTGAACTTAGACTTTAAGTTGACAAACAACATCTTGGCATTTGAGGCATCGTTTTCTAGGTGGGAAAAAGTGGAATGAAGTGCTGAGTCTATGGCATCATCAGTGGACCAGTTTGAGCAGTAGGTGAATTGAAAAAGAGTCCAACGTTGCTGGATGATAGGATTTTATACGATCCATTACCAGCCGCTCAAAACACTTGTTGAGTGTTGAGTAAGTGCCACTGGACAGTCATTGTTTAGGCCCAATATTGCCTTCTGAGGCAGTCCCTCTTGTAGATACCGAGGATGGTGGAGAGGGATGTGCCCATGATGTACTGTATTGGGCTGAGTCAAATACTCTGAAACTTCTTTTGAACCTGCACATTTAAAGTGCTATACCTGACCATCAATGGTAGAGTTTACAAGTCAAGTTCCATTGTAAAGGGATAATGGTAGGTACAAGAATGATATGGGTACACATCTCAGATGACATCTTCAATTTGA
The DNA here is from genome assembly GCF_048418815.1 of Hemitrygon akajei. Taxonomy (NCBI): domain Eukaryota; kingdom Metazoa; phylum Chordata; class Chondrichthyes; order Myliobatiformes; family Dasyatidae; genus Hemitrygon; species Hemitrygon akajei. Next base: position 29,244,197 of record NC_133127.1, read on the forward strand.
ATTCTTAATTTATCCTTCTATGCCTTGCTGCAACTTTTGAGACATTTTCAAAAGAATGTCTTTCTGGATGTTTATGTGAAAAGCTGGATACAGTGCTCTAGCTGGGTCCAAGCCAAAATTCATGAGCTAGCATTGTGTGCAGCAGACATGGCAGTAAAATGTTGTTTGTTATACTTCTGAAGAAATAAAACAAATATTCCGGTAAGTTTTGTCCTCCATATGGTTGTCATATGGTAAGCCAATTACTGTTCCACATACGGATCTGAAGCTTCTGTTTAACACTTTTAGTTTTGCGAGTTGTGAAGGGCATGAAGGAAAGGGTGGTGCCGAGAGGAGTAAAGAACACTTGAGAAATGCAGGAGCAGGGGCATCAGGACTTGGGGGTCAATGAAGGGAGAGGCTTGGATGCCTGATTATTGATACTGTGTAGAGGCTGGGATGCAGGTAGAGGGGGCAGGAAGCCTGTCATTAAAATGTCAGGTCCATTGGAAAATTGGACATTTAATTGAATGAAGGTGGTGGTGGTCAGCCAGAGCCTGGGGCAGTCAAGGAACAGCAGCTCTGGGACTTGAAGTCCCAGACTTAAAAAGAATTCTGAAATTTGGTTCCATCAAAGTAGACAATGGTCACTTCCTTACACAATTTAGAACATAGAATAAAGAACATTAAAGCACATTACATGCCCATTGGCCCACAATGTTGTGCCAACCCTTTTAACCTACTCTTAGATCAGTCCAACCCTTCCCTCCTGCATAGCCCTCCACTTTTGTATCATCCATATGTCTATCTAAGAGATTTGTAAAAGCCCCTAATGTATCTGCCTCTATCACCCCTGGCAGACTTACCCCTATACTTTCCTCCAGTCACCTTAAAATTATGCCCCCCTAGAATTAGCCATTTCTGTCCTGGGGAAAAAGTCCACTCTACCCACTCTATCTTATCATCTTGTACACCTCTATCTAGTCACCTTCTTTACTGCAAAGAGAACACCCTAGCTCACTTAACCTACTCCCAGTCCAGTATGTTCTTCAGTCCAGTCAGTATCCTGGTAAATTTCCTCTGCATCTTCTCTAAAGCTTCCACATCAAGATGCCTCTCATCCTTCTTCGCTCCAGGGTGAAAATCCCTACCTCACTTCCTAAGACATGCCCTCTAGTCCAGGCAGCATCCTGGTAAATCTCTGCACCCTCTCTAAAGCTTCCACATTATTCCTGTCATGAGTTGACCAGAACTGAATCAGATATTCCAAGTGTGATCCAACCAGGGTTTTATAGCGCTGCAATGTTACATCATAGCTCTTGAACTCAGAATTCTCCTGCTGTCACAGAAGTTTTTACAGCGGTTCGTAATACATTGTATATCAAATCTTGAAATTTTTCCAGACGAAGACCACTAAGTGTCCTGTCAAATTTCCAGAGGGGCATGAAATAATGATCAGTTTTGTGTCTCAATCCATCCAGGATACATTTTCAGTCGAGTAGTATGGAAATTGATAGTATGGTTGTTTTTTCTAGATGTTTTGAGTTTAATCTGAAGTAGCAATATGAAAAAAATTACATCAAAATCTTTGTGCTGCAAAGTGTTTGCATGCAAGAGTGAAATTAAATTATATATTTATTGCTCGAGGTAACATGCAGTAATTGCTATGTAGAAACTTAACTCAAGCAAGTCTATTTTGTCCTTAGGCCATCCGAAATGCTTTTAATTTACCGGAGTCTGCCTCATGTGAAGAAGCTCAAGATAAGTGGCAAAATGCTCACCTCAGTAAAGATCCCAGGGACATGAACGTAGTGGACCTGAAATTTAAAGAAGAAGTGAATCAGTACAACAACCAGATCAACAAGGTCTGAAAAAATATTGCTTTCCGATTATTATAAGTAAATGTTTCTTCTGTTGGAGACGATAGTGATTATCGTTCCAGAATGCATCATTTCCTGTGCCTTTTCACTCAGTGTTATTGTTGGAAAGGGGGTGGATAAATTCTTAAGAATGAAATACGCAGAAGATGAAATTAGGATAGAGTTTATTCTAATTAGAATTAGTAACACAGAGTTTCATTTTCCTGGAGATTCAAGATTCAAAATTTTTTTAAGTACATGAGTGTAAAGGAGAATGAAATGATTGTTACTCTGGATCCGTTCTGGTGTTTCCACAACCAACGGTCTAACTTTAAGGACTCTATATCTTGTTATCTATTACTATTTATTTATATTTGCATTTACACACTTTGTTGTTCATCGAGCTGATTTACAGTTACTGTTCTATACATTTGCTAAATATGCCCGTAGGAAGAAGATCTCAGGTTGTATGTGGTGACATGTATGTACTCTGATAATAAATTTTACTTTGAACTGTTTTGAACTTAGATGCAGCATAAAATAAACACAATAAGTTTAAAGAACACGATAAAACATTCCATCACACCCATCCTCATGATCGAACGATGGGAATTTATTATATTGGCTAAGTAAACAACTAGTTTGGCCAGAGTCCTTAAACACAGTAGAGATTTTATTTAATACTTTTTAAATGTCCTCAGCTGGAATGAAACTAATAGTGATTTTGTAACGTATTTTTTCTCTATAAAAGTTTCCAGGTCTGGTCACTCAAAATGGCATCCTACACTAAGGAGACGGAAATAACTAATCATTGATTGTTTGGGAGTAGATTTTAATTTTCGCTCCCTTAGGCTGTTTTAGCAATAAGGTTGAGAACCTGCACAATTTTCATTTCCCACCATTCCCTCGTCTATCTTGTTATTAAATATTAAAATGATTCAGCAGCATTGGCATGGTTTTCTGAAAATGAAATCTGTTCGGCAAATTTAAACTTTTGAGGATGTAACTGGACAGGAAGATGGAGATATAGGTAAATTATTAAAATGTGAGTTTATTCATCTTTGTGAGGAGAAATAAAGAACGTTTTGAATTGTAAGAAATGTGGAAATGGAGATCTAAAGAGGACAGTGGCTTGCTATTTAATTTATTGAGATACAGTGTGGAATAAGCCTGTCCAGTCCTTTGAGCTGTGCTGCCCAGCAACCACCGACTTAACCCTAGCCTAGTCATTGGACCATTTACCATGACCATTTAACCTACCAACCCGTACAACTTTGGACTGTGGGAGGAAACCAGAGCACCCAAAGGCAACTCAGATGGTCATGAGGAAAATGTACAAGCTCCTTACAGTGGCTAGAATTGAACCTGGGTCGCTGTACTGTAAAGGATGAAAGTAAATGTGCAGCTAATACAAGCAATTAGGAAGGCTAATGTTTACCTTTATTACAAGGGAGTTCAGTCCAAAACTAAGGACTTTGGTAAGGTAATTGAAGAATTGTGTGGTGTTTTTGGCTGTAAACCTCAAAATATTTTCTGCTGTGTAACCAAGTCGATTTTTTGCAATGGTTACTATAATTTTTGCAATGGTTACTATAATCCTCCAGGTGGGTATGTTGCCTCCCTGGTGCAAGGGTCAAGGATGTCTCTGAGTGGCTGCAGGACATTCTGGAGTGGGTGGGTGAACAGCCTGTGGTCGTGGTGCACATAGGTACCAACGATATAGGTAAAAAAAAATGGGATGAGGTCCTACAAGGTGAATTTAGGGAGTTAGGAGATAAAATAAAAAGTAGGACCACAAAGGTAGTAATCTCTAGATTACTACCAGTGCCACGTGCTAGTTAGAGTAGAAATAGGAGGATATTTCAGATGAATACGTGGCTTGAAAAATGGTTCAAGGGGGAGGGATTCAAATTTCTGGGGCATTGGAACCAGTTCTGGGGGAGGTGGGACCGGTATAAACAGGACGGTCTGCACCTGGGCTGGACTGGAACCAATGTCCGAAGGGGAGCGTTTGCTACTGCTGTCCAGGAGGCTTTAAACTAATGTGGCAGGGGGATGGGAACAAGTGCAGAGAGACAGAGGGGTGTAAAATGAGGGTAGAAGAAAAAAGTAGTAAGGTGAAAAGTAAAAGTGGCAGGCAGGCAAATCCAGGGCAAAAAGCAAAAAGGGCCACTTTTCAACGTAATTGTATAAGGGCTAACAGTGTTGTAAAAACAAGCCTGAAGGCTTTGTGTGTCAATGCGAGGAGCATTCATAACAAGGTGGATGAATTGAATGTGCAGATAGTTATTAATGAATATGATATAGTTGGGATCACAGAGACATGGCTCCAGGGTGACCAAGGATGGGAGCTCAACATCCAGGGATATTCAATGTTCAGGAGGGATAGACAGGAAAGGAAAGGAGGTGGGGTAGCATTGCTGGTTAGAGAAGAGATTAACACAATAGAAAGGAAGGCCATTAGCCTGGAAGGCCATTAGCGTGGAATCGATACGGGTAGAGCTGCATAACACTAAGGGGCAGAAAACGCTGGTGGGAGTTGTGTACAGGCCACCTAACAGTAGTAGTGAGGTTGGAGATGGCATTAAACAAGAAATTAGAAATGCGTGCAATAAAGGAACAGTAGTTATAATGGGTGACTTCAATCTACAGATAGATTGGGTGAACCAAATTGGTAAGGGTGCTGAGGAAGAGGATTTCTTGGAATGTATGTGGGATGGTTTTCTGAACCAACGTGTCGAGGAACCAACTAGACAGCAGGCCATTCTAGATTGGGTATTGAGCAATGAGGAAGGGTTAGTTAGCAATCTTGTCGTGTGAGGCCCCTTGGGTAAGAGTGACATAATATGGTGGAATTCTTCATTAAGATGGAGAGTGACATAGTTAATTCAGAAACAAAGGTTCTGAACTTAAAGAAGGGTAACTTTGAAGGTATGAGATGTGAATTAGCTAAGATAGACTGGCAAATGATACTTAAAGGGTTGACGGTGGATATGCAACGGCAAGCATGGATGGATGAAGATGAAGATTATGAGAGAAAGCTGGCAGGGAACATAAAAACTGACTGTAAAAGCTTTTATAGATATGTGAAAAGAAAAAGATTGGTCAAGACAAATGTAGGTCCCTTACAGTTAGAAACAGGTGAATTGATCATAGGGAACAAGGACATGGCAGACCAATTGAATAACTACTTTGGTTCTGTCTTCACTAAGGAGGACATAAATAATCTTCCGGAAATAGTAGGGGACTGAGGGTCTAGTGAGATGGAGGAACTGAGGGAAATACATGTTAGTAGGGAAGTGGTGTTAGGTAAATTGAAGGGATTAAAGGCAGATAAATCCCCAGGGCCAGATGGTCTGCATCCCAGAGTGCTTAAGGAAGTAGCCCAAGAAATAGTGGATGCATTAGTGATAATTTTTCAAAACTCCTTAGATTCTGGATTAGTTCCTGAGGATTGGAGGGTGGCTAATGTAACCCCACTTTTTAAAAAAGGAGGGAGAGAAAAACCGGGGAATTATAGACCAGTGAGTCTGACATCGGTGGTGGGGAAAATGCTAGAGTGGGTTATAAAAGATGTGATAACAGCACATTTGGAAAGAGGTGAAATCATCAGACAAAGTCAGCATGGATTTGTGAAAGGAAAATCATGTCTGATGAATCTTATAGAATTTTTTGAAGATGTAACTAGTAGAGTGGATAGGGGAGAGCCAGTGGATGTGCTATATTTAGATTTTCAAAAGGCTTTTGACAAGGTCCCACACAGGAGATTAGTGTGCAAACTTAAAGCACACGGTATTGGGGGTATGGTATTGATGTGGATAGAGAATTGGTTGGCAGATAGGAAGCAAAGAGTGGGAGTAAATGGGACCTTTTCAGAATGTCAGGCAGTGACTAGTGGGATACCGCAAGGCTCAGTGCTGGGACCCCAGTTGTTTACATTATATATTAATGATTTAGACGAGGGAATTAAATGCAGCATCTCCAAGTTTGCGGATGACACAAAGCTGGGTGGCGGTGTTAGCTGTGAGGAGGATGCTAAGAGGATGCAGGGTGACTTGGATAGGTTAGGTGAGTGGGCAAATCCATGGCAGATGCAATTTAATGTGGAAAATGTGAGGTTATCCACTTTGGTTGCAAGAACAGGAAAACATTATTATCTGAACGGTGGCCGATTAGGAAAAGGGGAGGTGCAACGAGACCTGGGTGTCATTGTACACCAGTCATTGAAGGTGGACATGCAGGTACAGCAGGCGGTGAAAAAGGCAAATGGTATGTTGGCATTCATAGCAAAAGGATTTGAGTACAGGAGCAGGGAGGTTCTACTGCAGTTGTACAAGGCCTTGGTGAGACCACACCTTGAGTATTGTGTGCAGTTTTGGTCCCCTAATCTGAGGAAAGACATTCTTGCCATAGAGGGAGTACAAAGAAGGTTCACCAGATTGATTCCTGGGATGGCAGGACTTTCATATGAAGAAAGACTGGATCGACTAGGCTTATACTCACTGGAATTTAGAAGATTGAGGGGGGATCTTATTGAAACATATAAAATTCTAAAGGGATTGGACAGGCTAGATGCAGGAAGATTGTTTCCGATGTTGGGGAAGTCCAGAACGAGGGGTCACAGTTTAATGATAAAGGGGAAGCCTTTTAGGACCGAGATGAGGAAAAACTTCTTCACACAGAGAGTGGTGAATCTGTGGAATTCCCTGCCACAGGAAACAGTTGAGGCTGGTTCATTGGCTATATTTAAGAGGAAGTTAGATATGGCCCTTGTGGCTAAAGGGATCAGGGGTGCAGTCTCGAAGGGCTGAATGGCCTACTCCTGCACCCGTTTTCTATGTTTCTATGTTTCTATAATATATCTGGAGAGAGAGTAGGAATGATCAGTATTCATTAAAGATGAAAAGAATGGGAAGTCCTCAATGCAGCCATTAAGATTCTGATGGGATTGACTGGATAATGTTGAGAGACATTTCCTTGCTATGGAATCTTGAACTAGGGGGCATAGTCTCAGGATAAGGAGTTTATCATTTAGAGCAAAAATGGGGGGTAAAAATCTATGGGGTTAATCTTTGGGATTCTATACTTCTGAAGGGTGTTTGGTTGTTGAGTAAACTCAGAACTGAGATTGAAGGATTTTTGAAAATGAAGGGATATCTGGATAATAGATTTATAAGTACAAGATTGGTGATATTTTTATTGAATGACAGATCAGACTTGAATGTGGGACTGCCAGTCTTGCTAAGTGTACAAAGTAAGTGCATCTGTGACTGTTTAAATATTTAATTGTTTCCACATAATTAGCTTTAAACTGGAATCTAAAAGTTGATTTTCAATATTATTAATGCAACAAAATGACAGTGGAAATAGTATCAGTGCATTAAATAGAAATTAAATAAGTTTTGATTTCATTTTCAATTTATTTATTAGCATAGATGAGATCGGCAGGGGACCAGATGATTCTTTGTAACTGGTCTGACTGTGTTGCCTCGTTTACTCCCTTTACACTTCATCTTACCTGAACAGCACAGTGGGGTGTGGGGGGGGGGGGGGGGAAGGAAGAAACGTCATTTGGATTGATATTAAATTGTCTTTTCACTTTTGTTGTTATCTTTGTTTGTTTTCTTTTGACTGACAGGTCTGTATGCCCCTGGGTCTTCATAGGCAGTTTCCAGAAAATAACCTGCAGCTCATGGTGCAATCTGGTGCAAAGGGCTCAGCTGTTAATACTATGCAGGTATTATTTATTTTCTCAATGTAGCTGGGCAGTTTTGTACCATGTCTATGTGTGTACATCTTTAACTGTTTAAGGTTTACCATTTCAATGGAAATCATAAAGGAGTCAAAGATTCTTAAAGCATGAAAATCTTCGGTCCACTAACTCTGCACTGACCATCAAGCACTTATTTACACGAATTGCATTTAATTCTTCCCATGTTCCCACGAGCCCTCTTCAGATTCCTCCACTCGTATACAAACTAGAGTTCGAGTCATACAGCTTGGAAACAGGCCCACTGGCCCAACTCATCCAAGTTAACTAATATGTCTACCAACCTAATCCCATTGACCTGTGTTTGGCCCATCTGTAGTACCTCTCAGCCTTTGCTAGCCATGTACCTGTCATTTTTAAAAATTGTTATAATTGTACCTGTGCCTACAAACTTCCTGTGCCAGTTTGTTCCATTTACCCACCGTCCTGCCTATAGGAGAAAGTTTAACTCTGGTCTCTTTTTAATTCTTTCCCTTATCTCATTAATTCTGTATCCTGTAATTTTAGACTCCTCTACCTTAGGAAAAAGACTATGACTGTTCACCTTACCTATGCTCCTTATGATTATAAATGCCCCCTCAGCCTCTATGCTGTAGGTGATTAAAAAGCCAGCCTATCCAGCCTTTTCTAAAACTCGACCACTTGCATCCTGACGACTTGAGTTTTATTTCTGCACTCTTTCCAGCTTAATGACATCCTTCCTACAGCAGGGAGATGAGAATGAAACAATCTTGTCACTGTGGTCTCACCAACAAACACTCAGTTGTAACTTGATGTCCCAACTCCTGTACCCAGTGCCTTGACCGACTAGGCTCATGCAGTGAATCCTGAGGTTTTGCCTCCCACCCCCCAGATGTGCCTAATAAATTTTTCACTGGTGCTTAGACTACTAGAAAATAATTAAGAAACATAAAATTAAAAGAGCAAACACGAGGAAATCTGCAGATGCTGAAAATTCAAACAACAACACACACAAAATGCTGGTGGAACACAGCAGGCCAGGCAGCATCTATAGGGAGAAGCGCTGTCGACGTTTCGGGCCAAGAGCCTGAGGGCGACACTCTCCGCCATGAGAAGGTACCTGGCGTCCCTTTCACAATCACTTCCACGCCTCCGGGGCACCTTTTTCTCCGTTTGCAATGGACCTGTCCGTTATTTCATCCTCCGTCGGATCCATGCATGCAATCGCCGGTTCTTTGACTTTATCACATCCTGCAAGGATCGCAAGATTTTCCATCTGCAGACCCCAGAGCATGGTCTTCGTATCGTGTCCCCGGCCCCGGTAGTCGATCTCGGCTGCCCCAGCGACCCAGGGCATATTGAAAATTCGGACTCCAGCGCCATCACCGCGTGTTCCAACGGCCATGGATTCGCCTCGGCTGTCGATCTCGGCTGCCCCAGTGACCCAGGGCATTTTAAAAATCCGGACTCCAGCACCATCAAAAAGGAAGAGTCTTCGCCCAAAACGTCGACAGCGCTTCTCCCTATAGATGCTGCCTGGCCTGCTGTGTTCTACCAGCATTTTGTGTGTGTTGTTGATAAAATTAAAAGGATGGCTATCCTCAACTTGGCTCTATTTGAATAAATGGAAAGGCTGGGGTGTGCATTGTAATCCATAATGTAGCATGCAATCCCATCACATGCCAGCCATCCCTGCCCTTGGTCCAGGACATCTATGCTCTGCCCTGATTCATTGCTGAGTACTGCAACAGGATAGAGGAGCCAGCCTCTCCTCAAGCTCATTTTTGACCTTAACATTGCAATGGGAATCAGAGACCTGTTGGCTCATGAGAAAGACTTTCACCATGTTTCTTTATGCAACTATCAACAAAAGATGAGTACGCTTAGGCCCTGTTAATTCTTCAAGCTGCAAAGCACTTTCACAAATCATTGCTAACTTGATTAACAATTAATTAACTATGGGAGCAGCCATGTGTCAGACTAGAAGTTCCTACAAAGGACTGTGAGTGTAGCTGAGAGGATCATAAGGGTCTCCCTACCATCAGGGCAGGATGGTACAAGCACAGGATCTTCAGTATTATTAAGGATCCCACCCATCCGTCCATCTTCCAAATTGACTTTACACCTTCAGGCAGGAGACCCTGATGCATAAAAACAAGGACGGTCAGGGTGGGAAACAGTTTCTTCCCCCGGACCAGTAGGCTTCTGAGCTCCAGCTGCATCACATTCAGTGTGTCACTGGTTAATCTGTTCTGTACTTTACAATATTTAATTCATACACTTTAGTTTGTTATTTATGCATGATTTGTCTAGATTTTATCCTTGCCTTCATAAGTTATTGTGTGTAATATGTACTACTGTGCTTTACACCCTGGTTCCGAGAAATGTCTTGTTACTATATATTAAATGGTTATATACATTATATGCATATATATAGTTAAATGACAGTAAACTTGATTTGACTTTAATAATCTTGTCATTCTGAGCCAGATTAAAACCCTGCAGGTGCTTCCTCACATGTTCTCTGGCTTCTCATGATAGTAATTTTGCCTCATAACCCTTTAAAGAAATATTGTGGATAGTTCTAAAATGTGTTCTGTAAGGTGACCAGTTCTATCTATCTTTGAGTAAATAGCACTTTTTTCCATTTTCAGATCTCGTGTCTTCTTGGACAGATTGAGCTGGAAGGTCGGCGACCGCCATTGATGCCTTCTGGGAAATCATTGCCCTGTTTCCAACCTTACGACTTCACTCCACGTTCCGGTGGTTTTGTCACTGGCCGCTTTCTCACTGGTATCAGCCCTCCGGTAAAAAGCAACATTATTATGGTTCTTCCTACCTTTTACGCCACTTCTAATATTACAGAGGCCATGGAGTGCCAGTACTGTTGTTGCCAATTGTACAGCGATATCATCCCTTATTATAGCCTTGGTGTAGTACCGCACAGAAACAGGTCCTTCAGCTCAACTGAACTGTTATTCTGCCTCGTCCATTGACCTGCACCTGAGGCCTTCCATACCCCTCCCATCAATGGATTCATCCAAGTTTCTTAAATATTGAAATTGAGCTTTGGTTAGTTCCACACTTGCACCATCTCTGAGTGAAGAAGCTCCCCCTCAGATTCTCACCTTTCACCCTTAACCTACGACTTCTAGCTCTAGTCTCACCCAACCTCAGTGGGGAGCGTCTACTTGCATTTACAATACCTATACCCCCCCCCCATAATTTTGTATGCCACCATGAAACCTTTCCTCATTTCCCCCATGTTTCAGGAAGTAACATCCTGATTTAGTCAACCTTTCTCTATACTCAGATTCTAATGGTTTGGTGCTAGTGTGCACAGTCCCTATAAAAATTATTCCCCCCCCCCCCCCCCGAAGTTTTCATGTTTTATTGTTTTACAGCATTGAATCACATTGGATTTAATTTGGCTCTTTTGACACTGATCAACAGAAGAAATTCTTTCATGTCAAAGTGAAACCAAATTTCTATAACGTAGCCTAAATTTATTACAATTATTAATCACAATAATTGATTGCATGTATTCATAAGTAGATGTACCTTTGGCAGCAATTGCAGCCTTGAATCTGTCTGGATGGGTCTCTATCAGCTTTGCACATCTGGACAATGCAATTTTTCTTCATTCTTCTTTACAAAACTACTCAAGCTCTGTCAGATTGCATGGGGATCATGAGTGTACAGCCCTTTTCAAGTCCAGCCTCAGATTCTCAGTTGGATTGAAGTCAAGATTCTCACTTGGCTACACTTGACCCAGGACATTAACTTTGTTGTTCTTAAGCTTTGGTGTTATGCTTGGGGTCATTGTCTTGCTGGAAAACAGATCTTCTCCCATGCTATGTTTTGCATATGCCAAACATAGCCTTTAGTCTGATGACCAAAAATCTCAATTTTGGTTTCATCAGACCATAGAACCTTTTCTAGCTGATGTCAAAGTTTCTCACTTGCCTTGTGGCAAACTCTAAGTGAGATTTCACGTGAGTTTTTTTCAACAGTGGTTTTCTCTTTGCCACTCTTCCATAAAGCTGTAAACGGTGACGCACCCAGGCAATGGTTGTTGTATGCGCAGTCTCTCCCATCTCAGTCACTGAAGCTTGTAACCTCTGAGTTATCATAGGTCTCTTGGTGGCTTCCCTCGCTAGTTCCCTTCTTGCACGGTCATTCAGTTTTTGAAGACGGCCTGCTTTAGGCAGATTTATAGCTGTGCCAAATTCTTTTCATTTCTTGATGATTGACTTAACTGTACTCCAAGGGATATTCAGTGACTTGGAAATTTTTTTGTATCCATCTCCTGACTTGTGCTTTTCCATAACCTTTTCACAGAGTTGCTTGGAGTGTTCTTTTCTCTTCATGGTATAGTATTTGCCAGGATACTGACTCACCAGCAGTTGACTCTTGCAGATACAGGTGTATTTTTACTACAATCAATTGAAATATCTTGACTGCTCACCGGTCTCCATTTAACTAATAATGTGACTTCTAAAACCAATAGGCTGCACCATGATGATTTGGTGTGTCATATTAAAGGGGCTGACTACTTGTGCAATCAATTATTTTGTGTTTTATATTTGTAATTAATTTAGATCACTTTGTAGAGGATCTGTTTTCACTTTGACGCAATCTTTTTCTGTTGATCAGTGCCAAAAAGAGCCAAATTAAATTCACAGATTCAATATTATTTTGCTTTCGGGGTACATGCATTTTCCCAAAGTTAGCTATTATCAGTGGTGGCTGAGTGATTGCATTCTCAGTGATTTCAGCCCATCTGCAGAGACTTGAAGTCAAAATTTGGGCTGACACATCAGAGTATTGTTGGAGCAGAACTGAAATGTCAGAGCTACCTTGAGTTGGGTGCATTATGACCATGTCATAGGAACATTTGACCCATAGAGTTTGTTCCATCATTTGATCACAATTGATTTATTTTACCCCTCAACCCCATTCTCCTGCCTTCTCCCCGCAAACTTTAACACCCTTACTACTCAAGAACCAAATAGCTCGATGGATGGAAAAGATCTCTTAGTGTTATTTCAGAGAGATCAAGAGATGCATGTAATATCCAGGGCAGTACTTGCATCTCAGCCAACAAAGTCACATCTGCGGTTAGTCTTCCTAAGTGTGAATTTGTTGCTATATTTCTTGCGTTATGGCATTGACTTCACTTCAAGAGCATAATGCTGGTTTTCATGTGCTTTGAGTTACTGTATGCCAAGGTTGTGAAAAGTGGAAGCATTTTTTTTAATACTTGCTGGTTGATGGCAAAGGTTGCCTGATTCGTACTCTGGCTTTTGTAAATTGGCGAAGTACTATACAAAGCAGAAGCAGTGCTGAGCCAATTTGATTTTTATTTTGCAGCAGTCGTCTTCACTGACTAAAATCTAACTTCATCCATCTGGTGGTCTGACAGTTTTTCTCGTCTTTGCAATATTTAGCATAGGCGAGTTGTGAATGGTTTGACACTCTTGAATGTCCAGATCGCTTCCCTGTATTCGACTATGTCTCAAACCTGCTTTATTTGCTTTTAAACTTGCAGTTGTTCACACTTTAGAAAAGAAATAAGTTGCTATTCCTACAATTATATTGAGAGAATTACATTTGTGACCTCTGGGAAATTGAAATATTTTGCAGCAAAAAAATTATTTGTGTTGTGCGGCTGCTGCTGCAACAAAGGAGACTGTCTACCTGCACCATGCCCTCTCTGGATCTGTTACGCTTCCTTCTGCATTCTGTTAAATTGCTTTACCTCGTACTGTCACAGAGCACTGTGTGATCTGTACACAAGACAAGCTTTTCACTGTAAGCGTGACAGTAATAAACCAGTTCCAATTACAACTATTTTGAGCATGACAAGCTGCTGGGGTGAGGTCCCGGCTGTGAGAATCTAAGGTCAGAGGACACAGCCTCAGATTAGAGAGGCGTCCTTTTAGCACGGAGATGAGCAATTTCTTTGCGACAGGCAGCTATGGAGGCAGAAGTTGATAGATTCTTGATTGGTATTTATGTGTGTGATGTGTGAAATGCATATGTTATCAGGCTATCACATGATACACACGCACCTCACTTAAAGTAAAGGACAACCATAAAACTCGCAACATTCTGCTCTCTCGTTTTCCTTTGAATTAGTGAAATGTTTTGCAGTTACAAAACTTAACACCTACCTGGCTTCATCAGCCCATTTGCTTTCCCTTGCTTGCCTCTGTCTCCTAGCTCAATCCATTCTGCTCTCCCTCCAAACTGGCTCCTTAAGCCCTTGATTTCTTCCCCTCTCCATTTTATACCAGCTAACATCTCCCACCACTCTTGGTCCATGTGTAGGGTCTCAACCCAAAACACTGACAGTTCTTTTCAACCCCACAAACCCTTGATTTATTTATTTATTTGCTGCCGATAGCAGTTGGATAATGATCAGATAACTCTCACGGGGTAAATAAAATTCAAGAAAGGCTATAAGAAAACAATATTTTGCGAAGTACAAAAATTTCCTATAAAAGCAAAATCTCGCAGATGCTAGAAATGTGAAAAAAGTGACGATTTAGGAGTAAGCACAGATCATTTGGTCCCTCAAGCTTCTTTCACCATTTAATACGATCTGACAACAAATTGGTAGAAACACCAGAAGGTCAGAAGTGCGAGAGTAAAATCTCTGATGTTTCAGGTCAATAATCTTTCACAGAAAAGCTACCCTTGATCTCTGGTATTTCCAACATTTTTGGTTTTCTTCACAGAAGAATATATCATATGTTGGCAGAGTGTCTGTGATTGGTTTGTGATAAAATGTCTCTGCCTCTTTGAGTTTAGTGTGATAGCTTAGTGTAGGTGTTCACAAATATTTTTATGCCACGGGGTCTGTGGACCCCAGGTTGTGAACCCCTGTCTTAGTGCAAGCTTTAGGAAGTCATCAAAATCTTCATTTCTAAATGTTATTCTTTCATCCTCCAGGAGTTTTTCTTTCACTGTATGGCTGGCAGGGAAGGTCTGGTAGATACAGCCGTGAAAACTAGCCGATCTGGGTACCTTCAAAGGTAAGGAACTGTTTAAACTTCTGACACAGAAAATAATAAATCACTTTAGTTGTTTCATCTGGCAGCGTATTCCAAATACTTAACAGTCTCTGGAAAAGCACAGAAGCATAGAAAACCTACAGCACAATACAGGCCCTTCAGCCCACAATGCTGTGCCGAACATGTACTTACTTTAGAAATTTCCTAGGGTTACCCATAGCCCTCTATTTTTCTAAGCTCCATGTACGTATCCAAGAATCTCTTAAAAGACCCTATTGAATCTGGCTCCACCACCGTCGCTGGCAGCCTATTCCATGCACTCACCACTCTCTGCGTAAAAAAAAAAAAACTTAACCCTGACATCTCCTTGGTACAGATCATTAAGGGATTGGACAAGATAGAGGCAGGAAATATGTTCCAGATGCTGGGAGAGTCCAGTACCAGAGGGCATGGTTTGAGAATAAAGGGTAGGTCATTTAGGACAGAGTTAAGGAAAAACTTCTTCTCCCAGAGAGTTGTGGGGGTCTGGAATGCACTGCCTCGGAAGGCAGTGGAGGCCAATTCTCTGGATGCTTTCAAGAAGGAGCTAGATAGGTATCTTATGGATACAGGAATCAAGGGATATGGGGACAAGGCAGGAACTGGGTATTGATAGTAGATGATCAGCCATGATCTCAGAATAGCGGTGCAGGCTCAAAGGGCCGAATAGTCTACTTCTGCACCTATTGTCTATTGTCATAGATCAACAAGGAAGAAAGAAAAAAAGACCAAAACAAAGGTCAAACAATAAGATATAAGACAGGAAAACTGCTGTGAATGTGGAACTATGCATCTAGATTTTCAATTTGCCAGTTCTGATCTAGCAGCATTTTCCAGTATTATTCACAAGAGTTCCAACATTTACCGAATTTAAAAGATAAATTCTCTCTTGGGGGCTTTGAGAATTATAAAACAGTTCTGTCTTATTTTGGATCAGAAGTCTCCATCTGTATTTAAAAAGCCATCTGTAGCCTTAAACTATTTTCATTACGAGTTTTAGTTGCAATGGCTTGCTTTATAACAGACTAAAGAGGGTCTCTAATGCACTACTTTCCAAAATATGCATTCTCTGAGATTTGCTCAGTTATTAATTTGACAGCTTGTTATATTTTGAACGAGCTGGGTGTTACTCATAATAATGAACCTTGGCAATAGGTTGAGAGCTATAAATGGGAGTTAATGGAACAATGCACCACAGAGTATTGCTGACTCAAACAACAAGATCTTTATTGAAGGATGTTTAACCATCATGCATAGCTTTCAAGCAGAACTATGTACAGAACTTTTTTTTAAACAGAGAAACAGATTAGTACTTAGATTTGTAATCTTTTATAATGAATTAGTATGAAACAGCCTGCCGTTTCATGGATTCAGAGTAGTGACCTTGTATTAATGAACCCAGAAGTTAAGTTATTGAATTAATTATTGCACTGTTAAACGGCCACTGGTTAGTAACAAACATACACAGCTCTGCTTCTCAAGGCTCTATAACTAGTGCACTAAGCTAATTTGGCCGATCTGATTTGGTCAATTTGAAAAAACTGTTAATATGAAAATATGGAGTATTTGCAGAGACACAGGTTACAAAACCAATACCTCAGTTTAAACTTTGTAAGATACTGCTTCAGACTTAGCAGCAGAATGCCATTAATGACCACATTATGATCATGGATAGTTAAGTACCTTTAACGTGTTAGCATTACAGTGGTATAGAGAAAAACATCACACCAGACCCCGGAACAAGAACGTGCATGACTGACAAACCAGATTATCCAGAGTACTGCTGAGCTGTGCATTGAATAGTGTTATAGGATATTTCAAATGTTCTAAGGTAGGCAAATCCTACAGTATAATGCTACACTCCTTTATCAACCTAGACTTTGTGCACCAGTCTTTGACATGAGGACCAAAAGCCATCTGACATCTGGTGTGCAGTATACAAATACAACAACTGAGACAAAGACAATAGACAATAGGTGCAGAGGTAGACCATTCGGCCCTTCGAGCCTGCACTGCCATTCTGAGATCATGGCTGATCAACTACTATCAATACCCGGTTCCTGCCTTGTCCCCATATCCCTTGATTCTCCTATCCATAAGATACCTATCTAGCTCCTTCTTGAAAGCATCCAGAGAATTGGCCTCCATTGCCTTCCGAGGCAGTGCATTCCAGACCCCCACAACTCTCTGGGAGAAGAAGTTTTTCCTTAACTCTGTCCTAAATGACCTACCTCTTATTCTCAAACCATGCCCTCTGGTACTGGACTCTCCCAGCATCTGGAACATATTTCCTGCCTCTATCTTGTCCAATCCCTTAATAATCTTATGTTTCAATCAGATCCCCTCTCAATCTCCTTAACTAGATAGATAGATAGATAGATACTTTATTCATCCCCATGGGATTCCAGCGAGTACAAGCCCAGTCTCTCTAACCTCTCTGCGTAAGACAGTCCGGACATCCCAGGAATTAACCTTGTGAATCTATGCTGCACTTCCTCTATAGCCAGGATGTCCTTAACCCTGGAGACCAAAACTGTACACAATACTCCAGGTGTGGTCTCACCAGGGCCCTGTACAAATGCAAATGGATTTCCTTGCTCTTATACTCAATTCCCTTTGTAATAAAGGCCAACATTCCATTAGCCTTCTTCACTGCCTGCTGCACTTGCTCATTCACCTTCAGTGACTGATGAACAAGGACTCCTAGATCGCTTTGTATTTCTCCCTTACCTAACTCTACACTGTTGAGATAATAATCTGCCTTCCTGTTCTTACTCCCAAAGAGGATAACCTCACACTTACTCACATTAAACGTCATCTGCCCACTCACCTAGCCTATCCAAGTCACCCTGAATTCTCCTAACATCCTCATCACATGTCACACTGCCACCGAGCTTTGTATCATCAGCAAACTTGCTGATGTTGTTCTCAATGCCTTCATCTAAATCAAAGGTGATATCTTGAGTAAACTTTCCCTCCTACAAAAACATTTTAATTCAAAATTCACTAATGCTTGCACTGTTTTCAACCTTTCATTATTATGGTTGGAAATTCCCAACTGCTTCAAAAAGGCAACAATTATACCAGTGCTTAAGGAGAGTAGTGTAAACTGCCTTAATGACTACTGCCCGGTAGCACTCACATCTACAGTGATGAGAGACTGTTCATGGCTACAATGAACTCCTGCCTCAGCAAGGACCTGGATCAACTGCAATTTGCCTATTGCCACAATAGGTCTACAGCAGACACAATCTCAATGGCTCTTCATATGGCCCTAGATCACCCGGACAGTACAAACACCTGTCAGGATGCTGTTCTTGACTATAGCTTGGCATCTAACACCATCTTTCCCACAGTCCTGATTGATAAGCTACAGAACTTGAGCCTCTGTACCTCCCTCTGCATTTAGATCCTCTACTTCCTATCTGGAAGTCCACAATCTGTGCAGATTGGTGATAATATCTCCTCCTTGCTGACAGTCAACACTGGCGCACCTCAGGGCTGTGTGCTTAGCCCACTCCTCTACTCCTTCTATATCCATGACTGTGTGGCTAGGTATAGCTCAAATAGCATCTATAAATTTGCTGATGACATAAACATTGCTGGTAGAATCTCAGATGGAGATCAGAAGGGGTACAGGAGTGAGATATACCCACTAGTTCAGTGGTGTCGCAGCAACAACCTTGCACTCAACGTCAGTAAGACCAAAGAGCTGATTGTGGACTTCAGGAAGGGTAAGACAAGAGAACACGAACCAAACCTCGCAGAGGGATCAGAAGTGGAGAGAGTGAACAAGATGGAGTTCCTGCGTGTCAAGATCTCTGAGAATCTAATCTTGTCTCAATATATCGATACAGCTATAAAGAAGGCAAGAAAAAGGCTATATTTTATCGGGAGTTTGAAGAGGTTTGGTTTGTCACCTAAAACGATTGAAAACTTCCATAGATGTACTGTGGAGAGCATTCTGACAGGCTGCATCGCTGTCTGGTATGGGGGTTGGGGGTGGGGTGGGGTTTCTACTGCACAAGATGAAAGAAGCTACAGAAAGTTCTAAAATTAATCAGCTCCATCTTGGGTCCCAGCCTCTATGATATCCGACAGCTTCAAGGAGCAGTGCCTCAGAAAGATGACGTCCATTACTAAAGAGCCCTATTACCGAGGGCATGCCCTCTTCTCATTGTTACCGTCAGGAAGGAGGTACAGAAGCCTGAAGGTGCACACTCAGCAATTCAGGAACAGTTTCTTCCCAACTGCTGCTAATTTAACAAATTTCACGACACACTGGTGAAAATAAACTTGATTTTGATTCTGAAATAACATTCATGAAGCTATTACAAATAATAAACAGTAAAGCTCTTGCAGTAAGATATTGAGCAAGTATAGTATGCAAGCTCATAATTCAGACTGGTATCTTGGTGGATTACTGAAGGATTACCACACTATAGATACTGCCACATTTCATAATCTGAACTTTGTTTAACTACCTGAGCCTCTCCTGTTGCTTGACAGATTCCTATTGTTTACATCAAAAACTGCTGAAACATGACTAATCCCTAAAGAAAGCAAAACTGAACACAGGATAAGGAGTAACTTTAGGAAGAGATTACGCTACAATTTTCAAGATGTGGCAAAGCTTGGTAACAAAGTCAATCTGAGAATATTTTTATAATCAACAAATCCTTGTCAAACAGGTTCAGGCAGTACTCTAAAACAACATTTTCATTGCTTCTGATTGTACCAAATTATACATGTTTAGGTATTGTTCAGAAATGTCCTTTGATACACAATATGTCCTTTGATGCGATAAGAGAGCACAATTATGTCATTATTTTTCTCTCATTGTTAATTATTAATAATTATTAATAATTAAGCATTATTAATGCTTTTTGAGATAGTGATTTAGATGCATATCATATTTTTTACTGAGTTAAGTATTGTATGTAATTAGTTTTGCTACAACAAGTGTATGGGACATTGGGGAAAAAAAAGTTGAATTTCCCCATGGGGATGAATAAAGTATCTATCTATCTATCAATGATAGTTTTCAAAATCCCAACTTGTTTCATACTTCCTTGGTGTAGGCGTGTCTTGTCGATCCTTTAAAATGAACTGTTGCATGGCATGACGCCACTTTCCTTGTAAATGTCAGTTCCTTTTTTTTCTGTTACCTTGAACAGCCCATAAAAGTAACCAACTTTACAGAGCGCAATACTTAAAGTGATGGTCAATTATTTTGAGGAGCCCACACAGAGCAGAGACTAGACCTACCACCATCTCTCAACTTTGCCTCCAGAAGGCCTATGATGCGCTAACTCTTCTTTAATAAAGCTGATGAGCTTCCAGGCACTATTAATCCCGTATCAATGACTTCCCAGTCTTCTCCGTGGATTGTCACCTTGTCGTGGTGGAGAAGCTTGTGTAGTCCTGAGATCTCGAGAGCGATGCCATTTGGAGCAGTGCTCCACCCTGACAACAATCCAACCAAAACCTCAACGGTGGAATAGGCGGACGAAGTTACTTTGAACTCAACGGCTGTGAAGGCGGATGAAGGCTGCAACAGATCCATCAGCTCCAATTGTCGTGGTTTCCATGCCATTGGAATCAGTTGGTTGATTTGTGAAGTATCGTGTGCTTCATCAAGTACACGTTATACAAGTACACGCACAGGCGTCTTTGCTCTGTGGGCCTTAAGATTGGACTCATAAGCCACTTGAGAGCCCATAAATAGATCAACGGAACGAAGACTATCATCCTTGACCTCGAGGGATAGCCACGACGATGACTTCCCAGCCACAGTTAACATGGCAGTGTGAATGAATGCATTTTAAGTGCAGGTACTAATATTTTGAACACTGAGAAGGTACTTTTACTGCTAATTTTTACTTTGTTAAGTAGGATCCCTTTTATCTTGTGGTATCAGGAGTCAGTCTATTTTCAAATGCTGAGATGATAGCAAGTTTTAATGCTTAACCTAACAGGAGTCTCTGCAAGCCATCCAATGCTGAAACTATAGATTTGCATAAGCAGTTTTTAGTATGTTTAGTGCATTTATGTATTGTTAATATAGCAATAACTTTGCCTAACTAGTCTCATGTTATCAGTGTGCTTTTCAAGCCAGCAGTGGTTCTGTCTTCTGGGAAAAGTGGCTTCACAGATTTGAAAGCACAGTGACATAATTTGAAGTCACAAATGGTCTGAAAAAAAGGACTCCCTGTACTACATAGTACTCAGGAATTACAGGACATTTCTGGCGGAATGCTGCTAACAATTTTCTAACTAAGTTGGAGAAAAGGCTGTGCTGACTTCATACTTTACTCTAGAACATTGTGAATGAAGATAATAGTGTTTCATCACAAAAAGCTACTATAAGAGGCAAACTAAAAATTTCTAATCTTGAGCAAGAGATGAAAATGTAACTCAGAGAAGGATACAAATCAAAGTAACTTAATTGAAAATAGTTGTAAAGGTTGTTATTATTACTTATTTATCTTCTGAATCTGGGTTTTGCAGTCTAGGCCGTTTATAGTCTATTGCTAACTGCCCTGAAAAGTTGCTGGTGAGCTGCCATCTTGAACGGCTGCAATCATGGTGAATGAGGCATCAATCAAGCTTTCTGAGAGTTGGAAAAAAAAAATCTACAATAAGTATAAAATCTTACACTACTTAAAAAGTACAGTGTATAGATATACAATTACAATAAATTACGAAGGAAATAGGAATAACAAGATAATGGTCATGGGTTCATGAATGAGCATAAATATAAAATAATAAGTATTTAACTTACCTTTGCTATCATGTTGATGGCAAAGTAACTTTACTAGCCATCCCACTAATGTGCTTTTACTTTGGCTGAATCACTTCTATAGGTTGGTATGTCCGTTAGATCACCTTTAAATCTTTCCCCTCACCTTAAACCTATGTCCTTTAGTTCTACCCTGGAAAAAGTTATGACTTATCTACCCCACCTTTGTCCCTCAGATTTTCATCAACGTATGTAAAATTATCTTTCAGCCTCCTCTGCTCCAGAGGAAACAGCTCCACTCTCTGAAGCAATGTTCCTGTGAATCTTTTTCTGCACCCTCTCTAACTTAATCACCTCTCTTCTATCATGTGACCAGAGCTGCATGCAATACTCCCAAAAAGTCAAAAAATGTACAACATAGAAACAGACCCCTTGGCCCATCTAGTCTGTGCCGAGCCATTTAAACTGCCTCCTCCCATCAACCTATACTGGGACCATAGCTCTACCATCCACATACATATCTGAACTTCTCTTAAATGTTGAAATTGAGCTCACATGCATCACTTGCACTGGCACTTGTTCCACGCTGTCACGATCTTCTGAGAGAAGATGTTTCTCCTCATATTCCCCTTAAACCTTTTGCCTTTCACCCTTATCCCATGACCTCCCAACCTCAGTGGAAAAGCCTGCTTGCACATATGCTACCTGTGCCCCTCATAATTTTGTATGCCTCTGTCAAATTTCCTCTCAATCTTCTACTGTTGTGTGCTGGGGCAGCAAGCTGAGGGTAGCAGGCACCAACAGAATCAACAAACCTATTCGTAAGGCCTGTGATGTTGTGGGGGTGGGACTGGATTCTCTGTTGGTGGTGTCTGAAAAGAGGATGCTGTCCAAGTTGCATGCCATCTTGGGCAATGACTCCCATCCACTCCATAATGTACTGGGTTAGGCACAGGAGTACATTCAGCCAGAAACTCGTTCCACCGAGATGTAACACTGAGCATCATAGGAAGTCATTCCTGCCTGTGGCCATCAAACTTTACAATTCCTCCCTCAGAGTGTCAGACACCATGTGCCAATAGGCTGGTCCTTGACTTATTTCCACTTGGCATGATTAACATTATTTAATTATTTGTGGTTTTATATTGCTATATTTCTTCACTATTCTTGGTTGGTGCGGCTGTAACGAAACCCGATTTCCCTCGGGATCAATAAAGTATGTCTGTCTGTCTGTACATTCCAAGGAACTAAGTCCTAACCTATTCAATCTTTTCATATAACTCTGGTTCTTCAGACATAGTAACATCCTTGTAAGTTTTCTCTGGACTCTTTCAAATGTATTTACATTTTTCCTGCTGGTAGGTGACCAAAACTGCACACAATTGGGCCTTCCCAATGTCTTATACAACTTCAACATAACATAACATAACATAACTTAATACTTTGACTTATGAAGGTCAATGTGCCAGAAGCTTTCTTTACAACTCTATCAACCTGTGACACCACTTTCAGATAATTATGGACCTATATTCCCAGATCCCTGGTTGGTCCTACTGAAGTGCTACACCTTACACTTACCTGTACTAAATGCCATCTGCCATTTTTCAGCCCACTTTTCAAGCTGGTCCAGATTCTGCTGCAAGCCATGTTAGTCTTCCTTGCTGTCCACTACACCCCCAATGTTGGTGTCATCTGTAAATTTGCTGATCCAGTTAACAACATTATCATCTAGATCGTTGATATAGATGATAAGCAGCAATGGACCCAGCACTGATCCCAGCAGCACTCCACTACTCACAGGCTCCCAGTCAGAGATGCAACCATTTACTACCACTTCTGGCTTTGCCCACAAAGTCAACATCTATTCCAGTTTACACCCTCATCCTGAATGCCGAGTGACTGAACCTTCTTCACCAACCTCCCATGAGGGACCTTGTCAAATGCCTTGCTAAAGTCCATGTAAACAACATCTACTGCCTTGACCTCATCAACTTTCCTGGTAGCTTCCTTGAAAATCTCTAAGATAGTTAGATATGACCTACCATGCACAAAGACGCACTGATGATCCTTAATCAGTCCATGTCTATCCAAATACTCATATCCCATCCCTTCGAATACCTTCCAATAACTTTCCCACTACTGATGTCAGGCTCACCAGCCTATAATTTCCTGGCTTATTTTTAGGGTCTTTCTTAAACAGTGGAACAACATAGGCTATCCTCCAATCCGACACCTCACCTGTCGCTAAGGATGATTTAACTATCTCTGCTAGGGCCCCGACAACTTCTGCACCTGCCTCCCGTGGGCAGAGAGCATGAAGAGTTAATGGAAGACACTCTGAAGGTCAGAATTAATTTGACTTTGAGAGTGGTATGGATTAATCGGGGGATAGTCGAAATAACTTTGTTAAAGTCTGACTAATTTGATTGCGATTTTCCAGACGTAACTACGTGTCAGTGAGGGTAGTGCGTATGATGTTGTTCACGTGGACTTTGGTAATATCTTTGACAAGGTCCCATATGGGAATTCTTCAAGAGGTTAAAGCCCATGGGTTTCAGGTCAGTTCAATTTTGGCAAATTGGATCCAAAGTTAGGTTGATAATAGGAGGCAGAAGGGTGATAGTTGAGGGCTGTGGTGGATACCTGTGACCACATTTGCATTAACAATCTAGATGCCAGAAGAGGAGATATAATAAAGTTCATGAATAACTGGAAAATTGGTGGTGGTGCTGATAGTGAGGTTGGTAGTTTTTAGCTACAGAATGATATTGAGGAGTTGGGAAGAGGAGGTGAGCTGCAAGTTGAATTTACTCCTGAAAACTGAAAGGTGAAGCATTTTTTTGGAGGACCAGTAAGGCTTGGATATACGCAATAAATTGTGGTACTCTATGAAGTCTGTGGTGTGTATATCACGGGTGTATACGATGGTTAAGAAGGCATTTGGTATACCTTCCTTCATTAGCTTGGACTTGAAACGTAAGAGCAGGGATGTTATGGTATTGAAAAACAGCGTATTCGTGGAAACACAAGAACCTA
The DNA here is from genome assembly GCF_048418815.1 of Hemitrygon akajei. NCBI lineage: Eukaryota > Metazoa > Chordata > Chondrichthyes > Myliobatiformes > Dasyatidae > Hemitrygon > Hemitrygon akajei. The sequence continues at coordinate 29,268,602 of NC_133127.1, forward strand.
CAATTGCTGGAATCCAAAGCAACAAACAAAATGCTGGAGGATTTCAGTCAATCAAGCAGTAAGTGGGCAGTTGATGTTTCAGACCCTATATCTGGATGCAACCTTGGTGTGTATGTCCAAGGACTTCTGAAGACAGCAGTACAGGTGTCTGAGGTGGTTAAGAAGGCATTTGGGATACATTCCTTCATTAATTTGGACTTAAAGCTATTTAAAATATTAGTTGGTGTAGTTCCAGTCACCACACAATAGGAAGTGTGTTTGGGCTGGAGAGGGTGCAGAGGAGATTATCTGGAATGGAATGTCCTTGTTATGAGGTGAAACTTGATGGGCTGTGTTGTTTCCTTGTTGCTGAGATACACAAGATTATGAGAAGCATAAGATGGTGAGGCAGATGATCACAGTAATGAGTAAAAGATTTTTTAAAAGGATTAAGAAAGAATTTGTTACACTTGGTGGGTTGCTGTAATCTGGAACACTTCTGGATGCAGGAACTCTTAAATGAGTACTTAAAATGCCATGGTATAGAAGGCTCTGGTTGAAAGCCTGAAAATGGGATTAGTACAGAAATGTACTAGTTAGCCAGCACGTGAGATGATAGCGGGGCCAGTTTCCACATTATATGTTTCTTTAGGACCTTAAATAAAACTATTATTGGGTCATACAGTTCATCATGGTTGCTATGTCATTCATTAAGTTGTTGGCTGACTATGTACATCAGCACTGACCTTTTACGCCTTGATCATCCTAATGTCTAATAACCTGTTGCTCACTGTCTTGAATATACAGACCTGCTTTAGGAATTTTCAAACGTATTGTTATCTGTGCAGTTTTTAGATTATCCGGAGAAGGGGTAGAAAAATGTGACCAAAGAAGTATCCTTTAAGCTATGCCTTGGCCACAATGATGAGTGGTTTAAGGAAGTAATTTCCAACCCCCCGGACTGCCAACTTTAACACTGGATTGGAGACTGGAGCATTGGAAGGATTTAATGTAGCGGGAATGATTTTGAGATCAAAATCAGTACACAATTCAGAATTTTAGATCAGGGTTTTGAAGAAGGACCTTATGTGGGCTGGGGAACAAAGATATGCAGGTGAATAGAATTCAAGTGTTCAAGAAAGTAGCATCCATCTTTAAAGACCCTCACCATCCTTGACATGTCCTCCTCATGTTACTACCATCGGGGAGGAGCTAAAGGAGCCTGAAGACTCACACTCAACATTTTAAGAACAGCTTCCACTGCTATTTTGCCTTCTTTATAACTACATTGATATGTTGGGACCAGGTTAGATCCTCAGGGATCTTGACACCCAGGAACTTGAAGCTGCTCACTCTCTCCACTTCTGATCCCTCCATGAGGATTAGTGTGAGTTCCTTTGTCTTACTCTTCCTGAAGTCCACAATCAGCCCTTCCATCTTACTGATGTTGAGTGCCAGGTTATTTTGGAAGCCTAAGTGTGCAGAGATAAAACTAGGATTTACTTGGGGTTGGCTCTGACATTCTTTGTGAATGTACAGTGCCGGGAAGCTTACTTGGGCTAAATAGCCATTGGGGAGATGGACGAAGTGATGGCATCAACATTGGGCACCACAACAACTGGAGATAAGAAGATTTGCATTCATATACTGTCATTATCCCACAGATTGTACTTTGCAGTACAGTACTTGCAAAGTCTAGTGACTTATAATGGAGGAACTTTGGTAGCTAGTTTGCATTCAATAAGATCCCATAAACTGCATTTTAATAATTATCATGTAATTTTTAGTGACATCGGTCGAGAGATTAAAAATTGACTAGGAAACCAGGAAACTCCTTGGGATGCAATTCTTTTCCTGGATTGATGCAACTACACAGTTAGTCAAAATAATGCTTTACATTTGGTCTCTGAAATTCATTTCCATTAAGTCAATATAATCAAATTTTGTGAGTGAAATGCTAAGAATTTGTACACTTTTCTTCCTCCCACCTGTATTTCTGTGATCTTCACATCCAGTTGAAAGGGAAGATGCAACCTCAGCATAATCTCTCACCAGCACGTCTGCCCTGTTACTGGAGTCTAAGCCTAAATCATTATCTGGAGTGTCATTTGAGCCATCTGACTGCAAGTGTTACAATTGAACCATGGCTGACAAAGATAAGGGAAAAAATGAAAGTAGTAATTAACGGAAGAAAGTATTAACTATTTGAATTTCACATGTTAGATGTAATTTGAACTGGCTATCTCCAGGTTTGGTAGCCAGTTTACATGCACTAAGACACCATAAAGTGCATTATTATGATAGTTATGTAATTTATTTTAGCAACATTAGTTGAGAGGTAAAAATTGGACTGGGAGCCAGGAAGCTCCATGTGGATGGAAATTTGTTCTGGATTTGTTCATGGATAACAAAACGTAATAAAAATTAATGCAAGAAATTATGGTATTGATGGTTTGAATTTTTACCGTTTTTTTATAGATGCATAATAAAGCATTTGGAAGGGCTGGTTGTACAGTATGACCTGACAGTACGGGACAGTGATGGCAGTATTGTACAGTTCCTGTATGGGGAAGATGGTTTGGATATTCCAAAGACTCAGTTCCTGCAGCCAGAACAGTTTCCTTTTATTACAAATAACTATGAGGTGAGTTGTCTTTTGTTTGTTCATTTGGATGTTTTGCAGTAGAACTATTCAGGGAAGATGGTTTAAAAAAAAGTGTTCCAACAATGAGGTTGAAATGAAGTACATCCAAGTATGTTCTGTATTCCTCTCTCTTAATGACATTTTTTATTTTATATGGTTTAAAACATAGCCACAGGAATTGGTGTAAGTGCATATGTTAAGTTTTAGTTTGTCATTATGCTGTCAAGGAACAGAAGAAAATAAGTAATGGGAATGTGAGTATCTGAGGGCAATATCTCAGAATGAAGAGACTTCCCTTTAGAACTTGTCCTTTAGGAAATGTTAGACAGACTTGGCTTGACATCACTAGAGCATTGGAGGGTAAGGGAAGACCTAATGGAGGTTTTTAAAATTATCAGAGGAACAGACAGGGTAGGCAGTCAAATCATTTTCCCAGGGTAGAAGTGTCAAACATCAAAGAGCATGCTTTTACAGTTAGAGGGATAGAGTTTAAACCAAGATGAGAGGCAGGTTTGTACACAGAGAGTGACAGGTGCCTAGAATGGGTTAACAGGGGTTGTAATGGAAGCAGGTAGTTTGAGGCTTTTTGGTAGATGCATGAATACAGAGGGATATGGATAATACACAGGAGGAGGACACTTAGAGTAAGTAGACATCAAGATTGTACAGCGTCATGGGCTGACTGGACTCCCCAGTGCAGTACTGTTCTATGTTCAGCTGGGATGAGGAGGAATTTCTTCAGCAGAGGGTAGTGAGACAGTGAAATTGGGTTGCTATGGAGTGCTGTGGCAGCCAAGTTTTTATTGTACTTCAGGCAAAAGAAGGGTGTCAAAGGTTACAGGGAGAAGGCAGGAGAATGGGATTGAGAGGAATAATAAATCAGGCATGATTGAATAGTAGAGCAGACTCGATGGACTGAATGGCCTAATTCTGCTCCTTTTGTCTCATGGTCTTACTTAATCCTTAAAGCTTTCTCTGCCATCCATTAAGATCATGTCTGACTTTATCCCTTGCTCCCCTTAAACGTGCAAAAATCTATGAATGTCTGTTTGATTGAACCTGATGAAGGAGTCTCCACAGGCCTCTAATTCACCATGCACTCAGTCCTAAACCCCCTTATTCTGAGATTGTGCCCCTTTTGGGGGGAGGGGTTGAAATCTCTCTGCATTCATCCCACTGAGCCCTGTAAAGCCCTGCAAGTTTCAATGGAAACTGCTCTTATTCTTCCAAATATTAGAGCACAAAGATCTAGTTTAATCACTCTCTCTTCATGTGTTTGAATCTTTGCTGCTGCCACTATGACAAGTACATTGTTTTGGATCAGATCAGCGGAGCTGTGCATGATACCCAGGGGCGGAATGACCAAAGTCATACATAATTGCTGTAAGACTCGGGGGTTGATTTACAATTTTAAGTTCAAATTTCCCTAGACTATGGTGAGTAAACTCATCATTTCATGAGTTACTGAGTTATGCAGCAGTAACAGATATCAGAAGGACCTAATGGCCTATTGTGTCCTGTCCTCGTTCCACCCAATGTGGTCCCACACGTTATTGATCTTCTTGGAGGGAGTCAGGTCTCCGTAGTATCTTCTCTGTATCTGAATGAGACGGAGCTGAGAGAATATAAAGCTGTTTGTTCCCCTTCTTGAAGTCCCCAGAGGTAGGTGTGGGTCACTTAAACCCATTATGGTCATGGAAACAGGCCCACCGGCCCAATTCATCCATGCTGATCAAAATACCCATCTAAACTAGTCCCATTTGCCTGTGTTTGGCCCATATCCCTCTAAACCTTTGCTATCCATCTATCCTCCCTTTTGGATAAGCAATAGTTGAAATATACCTAGTTCCATGTACCAATCTTGCTTTGTTAACCACTTAGTATTCTTCCTTACCATAAATGTATGCCCTTTTAATTAGCCATAAATATGGCTAATGCAAGATGGCATCATTTTAAAGTGATTGGAGGAAAGTATAAGGGGAAAGTCAGAGGTAGGTTTTTTATACAATGTTGTTTGCATAGAGCATGCTGTCAGGATTTTCGGTAAAGTCAGATATATCAGGGATGTTTCAGAAACTTTTAGATGGGCAAATGGATAAAAAAGAAATGGAGGGCTATTCGGGAGGGAAGGATTTGATTGGTTGATCTTGGAGTAGATTAAAACATCAACACTGTGGGCCAGAATCCTGTATTGATCTGTGTTCTATTTGTCAAACTCAGTTTTGAAATTTTAATTACATTGGCTTCTTAGGGAGTGGGGAGAAAGGCTGTGCTTAGCTGATATATCTGGTCTGCTCAGACTTCATTGTGCTTGCAAAGTGGTAAAAGCTAACTGAATCTGGGAGATCTCTTGAAGAGATTGAAGAGAACATTGGGATTGGGAAATTGGATTGGAAATTACTAACTTCATCTGTTTTATTTATTAGGTGATCAAAAAGTCGAAGCACTTGGAAGAGGTATTAAGTAAACTGGATTGTGAGGCTGCAGCCAAGTGTCATAAAGCAATAAAGAAATGGAAAACAAGGCACCCAGCTCCCCACCGTCGTCTTGGTGCATTCCTGCTGTTTTCACAGAAAGAGCTGGGTAAAATCAAGGAGGCGAATCCTGAAGGGGAGATGCTGAATACTAGAGACCCTGTAACTCAGCGAGTGAGTATGTCACATCAATAAGGAGTTCATTTTACCAAAGGAACAAGTGGCCTTTATCTCTAACAAGCTGGAGTCCGTGATTTAGTAGCTTTCATGCTCCCCTGTCACCTCCGCTCCTATTGAATATTTGCTATGACACAGAAGGAGGACTTCCAGTCCAGTGAATATATGTTGTCCTCTTGAAGGATCTCAGGCCAAAATGTTGACTGTTTATTCGTCTTCATAGACATGCTGTATGGCTTGGTGTGTGTGTGTGTGTGTGTGTGTGTGTGTGTGTGTGTGTGTGTGTGTGTGTGTGTGTGTGTGTGTGTGTGTGTGTGTGTGTGTGTGTGTGTGTGTGTGTGTGTGTGTGTGTGTGTGTGTGTGTGTGTGTGTGTGTGTGTGTGTGTGTGTGTGTGTGTGTGTGTGTGTGTGTGTGTGTGTGTGTGTGTGTGTGTGTGTGTGTGTGTGTGTGTGTGTGTGTGTGTGTTTCCAACATCTGCAGAATCTCCTGTGTTTCTGTTGAGTGGATGCCCATCACTTCTATTTTCCCCCTTTTATTACTCTTATAATCTGTTCTATCCAGTTCTGCTGCCACTGTGTGTTAATTTATTGTGGCACTTTTGGGATGTGGGAGGAAGCCAGATCACCTTAATGAAACCCAGGCAGTCAACGAGAGAACGTGCAAACTCCACTCAGGCAGCCCGTCAATAGGGATTGAACCCAAGTCCTTGGAACCATGAGGCAATAGTGCTAACTGCTGTGCCACTGTGCTGCCTGCTTTAGATCTGATTCCTGGCCTCATTCTACAGTGGGAGGGAGTGCTGGAAAGTGGGGTAAGATTATGCCTGCAGTCAGATTGAGCTAATCAGTTAGATTGTGCTGGAACATGTCTGTTGCATGGACTCATTGCCTTCGGACCTCTGTTCCTGTACTTAACTGAGCAAAGTACCATGTGCTTGAGTGGGAATGCTGGGTGCTGGCGTGGTACGGAGGTACACTTCAATGCAAGCCATTCTTCTTCTTTAAGGCCATCACCCCTACTGGAGCAGAGGGTGCCAACAGCAGCTCGCCAGAGTCCTCCATCCTGGGCCGGCTTTTCAAGTTGTTCCCAGTTGTACCCCATCTTTGAAGGTCCTTCCTCTCCCAAGGATGAGGTCTTTGGTGCTTCAGTTGGTGTTTCTGTAGCTCTGAGTTTTAATGGGATAGGGTTGTTAATCCCATGCCCAACCCTCCTTCACAGCTGAGCTTGAGGTCATCCACACCAAAGTTAATGCAAACCATAGAATCATAAAGATGTAAAACACAGAAAGAAGCTCTTAGAGCTTTTCTCATCTGTGCTGTCTGTGATGCATATTTATGCTAATCCTGTTTGCCTATATTTATGCCGATTGTACATGCAGTTATCCAAATGTCTTTTAAGTGTTGTAATAGTATCTGCCTATCTCTCTGGAGGTTCAGTCCAGATATTACCATCTGTATGAAAAGTTTCTTGCGGTTGTTATAGCCCAGGGTGGTTAAGACCGAACTGCCTATTAAATACTCCCAATGGTGTGTGTCTCAAGTAACCTTTGACAACCCAGTCGAGCTCCTGGTTTAGCTACGAAGGCCAGTGAGACCATTTCTACTGACAGGAGAAGGGGCAAAGGCTGGTTACTGTAACCTCAGATCCTTCAGGCTAGGAGAAGGAAAACTCTGATCTCCCACCTCCGTTGCCTTGCGGCTATACCCATTCACAGGGAAGGTTTTGGAAGTAAACCCCAAGGAAAAATCTGGAGCTGGAGTCCCTAAAGCATTCCTACATTGAGTTCAACGCTGACTGATGGCTCCTGCAACATTGATTTCTCCTTCCCCATATTCTGTTTTCCTTGAAATTGGGAGGTGATAAGTAGAAGATAAAGGGCTGAAGAAGAAGAAGGAATTGATAGGAGAAGATTAGACCATAGGAAAAAGGAAAGGAGGAGTGGAGCCAGGGGGAAGTGATGGGCAAGTGAGAGGGGAAGGGGTGAGAGGGTAAGCAGAATAGGGCCTGGAGAAAAGGTGAAGGGGGTGGGGTAAAAATGACCATGAATGAGAGAAAACTACCCCTTGATATTTAAGGGTTGGGTTTGAACCAGGACCCTGGAATTACGAGGCACCAGCATGAATCAGTGCCCAATTGTTGCCACCCAAAACTGGCACATTGAACTCAGAAATACTTTGCTTGTTACAGCAATGAGGCCATACTAACATTATTTTCCTGTTGTGTATAGTTACAGGAGCTATGGGAATCATTGAATGCGAAGAGCAAACATAAATATATGAAGAAGGCTGCTCGCTGTCCTGACCCCTGCATTGCTGTTTATCGACCAGATATTTATTTCGGCTCAGTTTCGGAAGACTTTAGTGATGTTGTCGATAAATATCTAAATGAACAGGAGGGTAATGATTCTGGCAAGTACACTGAGTCAGAGCTGTCACCAAAATGGTACTTATCATGTGACTTATTTGATTTAATTTTGTTAAGGCTTTTCAGTGGCCACTTGATTACGTACAGGAGTGGAGATCAGTGAGGTGTTCTGCTGCTGTAGCCCATCTACTTCAAGGTTCAAATTGTTATGCCTTCAGAGATGCGGTTTTGCACACCTCTTCGAAATGCATGGTTGTTTGAGTTAGTTTCACCCTCCTGTCAGCTTGAACCAGTCTGGCGATTCTCCTCGTTAACAAGGCGTTTCTGCCTCTCACTGGATTATTTTTTGTGTTTCACGCCATTCTCTGTAAACTCTGTAGACTGTTGTGGGTGAAAATCCCAGGAGATCAGCACTTTCTGAGATAATCCCTGTCTGGCACCAATAATCATTTCACAGTCAAAGTCAGTTTGAATGGGCGCTGGAACGGTTTGGTAGAATTTGGTTTTCAAAATAAATATGAGGTAAAAAGATCGTAAGATATAGGAGCAGAATTAGTCCATTTCAACATGACTGATCCATTTCCTTCTCGGTCCCGATCTCCTGTCTTCTCCTCATAGTCCTTCATGCCCTGACTAATCAAGAATCTATCGACTTCTGCCTTAAATATAACCAATAACCTGGCTTCCATAGCCACCTGTGGCAACAAATTCCACAGGTTTACCCCTCTGTGGCTAAAGAAATTCCTCCTCATCTCTCTTCTAAATAGAATGGAGGCTGAGTCCTCTGGTCCTAGAGATTCCTACCATAGGAAACATCCTCTCTTTATCCACACTATCAAGGCCTTTCAACATTTGATAGGTTTCAATGAGGTCCCCCCTCATTCATTCTGAATCCCAATGAGTTCAGGCCCAAAGCCATCAAACACTTCACATATGATAGGCATTTAAATCCCAGAATCATTTTCATGGACTTTTTCGTGAACTCTCTCCAATGCCAACATATCCCTTCTTAGGTAAGGGGCCCAGAACACTCACAATACTCCAAGTGGGGTCTGACCAATGCCTTGTAAAACCTCAATGTTACATTCTTGCTTTTATATTCTAGTCCTCTTGCTATGCTAACATTGCACTTCCCTTCCTCACCGCTAACTCAACCTGCGAATGAACCTTTAGGGAATCCTGCACAAGGACTCCCAAGTCCCTTTGCACCTCAGATTTTTGAAATTTCTCTCCCTTTCGAAAATAGTCCATACTTTTAGATCATCGACCAAAGTGCATGACTATACACTTCCATCTGCCACTTTTCCCATTCTCATAATCTGTCTAAATCCTTCTGCAGTCTTTCTGCTTCCTCAACACTACCTGCCCCTCCACCTATCTTCATATCTGCTGTAAACTGGGCCACACTTCCATCATCCAAATCATTGACGTACAACGTAAAATGAATCGGTCCCGACACAGACCCCTGTAGAGCACCACTAGTCACTGGAGCCAGCCAGTAAAGGCTCCCTTCTACACTCTTTGCCTCCTGCCAATCAACCAGTGATCTATTCATTCTAGTATCTTTCCTCTAATACCATGGGCTCTTGTTAACCAGCATCATATGTGGCACCTTGTCAAAGGCCTTCTGAAAATCCAAATTCACAACATTCACTAATTTTTCTTTGTGTATTCTGCTTGTTATTTTGCCAAAGCATTCCAGCAGATTTGCCAGGCAAGATTTTCCCTTAAGGAAATCATGTTGACTTTGGCTTATTTTATCACGTGCCTCAGTACTCCAAAACCACATCCGTAACAATCGACTACAACATCTTCCCAGCTACTGAGCTCAGACTAACGGGCCTATAATTTCCTTTCTTCTGCCTCTTTCCCTTCTTGAAGAGTGGAATGACATTTGCAATCAACTCTGGTTCTTTGCACAACACCCAATCCAGAATAACTGATCCCCTGTTGGGCTCAACTACAAGCTGCTCTAAAATGCCATCGTGTAGGCATTCTACAAATTTTCCCTCTTGGGATCCAGCACCAACCTGATTCTTCCAATCTACTTACATATTGAAATCCCATGTAACGTTGCCCTTTTGACATACATTTTCTATCTCCTGTTGTAATTTGTCTCCAGCATCTTTGCTAAAGTTCTGACGTCTATATATAACTCCCATTGGGGTCTTTTTACCCTTGCAATTTCTTAGCTCTACCACAATGATTCTACACCTTCCGATCCTATCTGACCTCATAAGGATCTGATTTCATTTTTTAGCAACAGAGCCACCCCAGCTCTCTGCCTACCTGCCTGTACTTTCAGTATATGGATGTTAAGCTCCCAACTATGTTCATCTTTTAACCATGACTCAGTGATCCCACAATGTCATACCTGCCAATCTGTAACTGTGCTACAAATTCATCTACCTTGTTCCGTATACTGCATACATTTAAATATAACACCTTCCGCCCTGTATTCATCATCCTTTTTGATTTGTCCCCCTTTTACATTGCAACTCATCCCATTGACTGCAATTATGCTCCATCATCGGCATGTCCCTTGTAGTGGTCTCACTACACAATGCCTCTGTTTGTAAAGCAACTGCTCCATCCTCCGCCTTATCACTCTGATTCCCATCCCCCTGCTAAAATAGTTTAAAACCTCCCAAACAACTCTAGCAAACCTGTCTGCAAGTACATCCGTGCCCCTTGAGTTCAGGTGTAACCCGTCCCTTTTGTACAGGTAATACCTTCCCCCAAAGAGATCCCAGTGATCCAGAAATCTGAACCCCTGTTGCCAGCACCAGTTCCTCAGCCACATATTTACCTGCGGAATCATCCTATCCTTACCCTAACTGCCGCATGGCATTGGCAGCAATCCAGAGATTACTACCGTGGAGGTCCTGTTTCTCAGCTTTCGACCTAGCTCCCTAAAATCTCTCTTCAAGAACTCCTTGCCTTTCCTACCTATGTCACTGGTGCCAATATGTACCAAGAATTCTGGCAGCTCACCCTTCTCCTTTAGACAGTCCAAGCCATCCCTGACCCTGGCACCTGGGAGGCAACATACCATCCGGTTGGCTCTATCGCATCCAAAGAATATCATCTCTACTCCTCTAAATATGGAATCTCTTAACACTACTGCAGTTCTCTTGACAGTTTCTCTCTTCTGAGCACAGTGCCAGGGTCCCGGTCCCTGCGGCTTCCCCTGGTAGGTCGTAGTCCCTCAATAGTATCCAAAATGTTGTACTTATTATTGAGAGGAATGGCCATGGGGGTACTCGGTACAGGTCGCCCATTCCCCTTTCTTCTCCTTGCTAATAAGGGAGGTCAGGGGAGAATGGACAGACTAGTTCAAGCTGACAGGAGGGGGGCACTAATTCAAATAACCACGTGTTACAACTGTGGTGTGCAGAATAGCACCTCTGAATGTACGACATGTTGAACTTTGAAGGGGATGCACTACAGCAGCAGAGCACCAGACTGGGTTCCACTCCTGTATGTGATGAAGTAGCCACTGAGTGTACTTGCAACGGTGAATTGCAAGTCTAAAACAGAGGGGAAAAGAAATGTAAGGAATATGAATTTAGTTAGTAAATAGCTTTAAGTCTTTCAGTGTTTGCTGAAACTCAATCTGCACCTTATCTCATATCAAATACTGAAGATCTTTTAAGAATAATTCTGCTTTTTTGTATCAGTACGGATGTGGAATTGAGAGAGGAAGTGATAGAGGGGAGCTAGTATGTTACCTTTGCATAAGTAGAGTTACAAGTTTACATTGTTGGTGAAGAAGGAAAAATCTGACTTCCACATTTTTCTCAGTGCTACAACTTCAAAAGCTAGTGGTTATGTTGTATAATATCTTTCACAGTTAACAACTAACAGTACAAAGTACACACAGTGGCGACTTTATTAGGTATATCTGCATACCTGCTCATTAACTTAAATATCTAATCGGCCAATCATGTGGCAGTAACTCAATGCATAAAAGTATGCAGACTTGGTCAAGAGGTTCAGTTGCTGTTCAGACTAAACATCAGAATGGTGGGGGGGAAAAGTGAACTGAGTGATTTTGACAGTGGAATGATTGTTGATGCCAAGCAAGGTAGATTGAATATCTCAGAATTGCTAAAGTTCTGGGATTTTCATACACACCAGTCTTTCAAGTTTGCAGAGAATGGTGCAAAACCCCAAAACAAAAATTTCCAGTGAGCAGTAGTTCTGTGGGCAAAAAAATGCCTTGTTAATGAAAGAAGTCATACCATTTCCCTAATGAACAAATTCAGACAACTCCAAAACAACAGGAAAGCAACAGTAGCTCAAATTACCAAACGGTAGAACAGTTAATGTACAGAAATGCATTTCTGAATGCACAGCTCTTTGAACTTTAAAGTGGATGGGCTACAGCAACAGAAGACCGCACTGGGTTCCACTCCTGTAGCTGAGCGTATGTGGTTTTAATTTTATCTTTCTTTATTTTGTTACGTACCCCGTAACTGGGTCACTTACCAGCAAAGATAGAGAGGTCTGATGGTACTATTTTTAACAGTATCGGTAAAAATTTACAAGAATAATATCAATGCAAACATACAGATAATATACGTTGTCAATACGAACTCTAAAAGTGCAGGTATAATAATAATCAATAAGAAATAAGCTCTATCGTTGTCTAGGGGATAATGTATTGTCTGATGGAAATATAAAAGTCACTTTAGTTCATTCAGGCTGCAGCTTTTTGGTTGGAGACAAGAGAGGGATTTTTGAAACTTGCCAGCTTTTCCTTTTTGTGATGTCGATCCTTCGAAATTTCGTTGGTGTCTTCTCCTTTAGCTAAGTCGTTCTTCCGTGGTACGGCCGCCAATCCCAGGCAAGGGAAAGGACGCACGCGGGCCCCACCGGCTTTCGCTCTTAAACGCTGTCACGGGATTTCTAGCGTTTCTCCTGGTGCATCTGAGGGGTGTTCCCCAGACCCTCTTTTATCCTCACTCACGGGGTGTCAGATGTCAATCAGGTTGGGATGATGCAATCCCTCAACCAGCCCCCCTCTGGTCATTCCCTGAGGGCTTCAATGAATAGTACAGTACTCAATACACAATTCCGTCTCCAAGAGACAATGGCCGGTATCCGTGGCTTTGTCTTGCTGAGGGCAGGACACACATTCCAAACCCTTGAGGATTCTCTCTCTCATTTCCTGGGTCCCAGACCCGAATTAATAGCGATCTTGCGATTCTCAAAAAGGAGGGGGCTACTTTGTACCCTTCGGCCCCTCAGAGTTGTGGCACATTCGTAACACTTTCTTTTTTTGTTGTGGTCACCATTTAAACCTACTGTGCATAACCCTGCAAAACTCTTTGAACACAAGCTGATACAAGGTTCTTTTAGTTACTCTAAGACATATATGTCAAACTCAAGGCCTGCGGACCAAATCCGTCCCGCGGTGGAATTATCTTTGGTCCGCGAGATAATATCTAATTACTATTAAAGCTGGCCCCAGTAATCGAAGCGCCTATGGCGTATGATATGGCTAATGCTGAGTTTATTCAGGTACCAGGTTTGCAGGGTTTTTAGTGTTTATTCGGTTTCCCTGGTTTATTTCCTGAATATCATTAATGAATAAATTTTTTTTCTATTAGAGCTGGCCCGCCGGTATATTGCATGCACCACTAATACTACAAATCCCACAATGCACTGCCAGTGCATTGCTCGCGCTTGCCTTACTCTCTCATCAGCATCCTTATGGCGCTAGTCACGTGTGGTCAACTTTCAGCTATCCCTCACCCCAGAAATGGCTGAACGAAAGGTGGACTTTGAAAACAGGGGTTTTCAAGGCAGGTGGGAGGCAGAGTATATGTTCGCAGATATAAAGGGCAAACCTGTTTGTCTTGTTTGCGGAGACGGTGTGGCTGTAATTAAAGAATATAACGTAAGACGACACTATGAAACGAAACACCACGACAAATACAAGCATCTGGACAAGAAACAGAAGCTCCAGAAGGTAGAAGAGTTGAAAAGAAGTCTGGCGTCACAGCAGGCTATGTTCACAAAAGCCAAAACACAAAGTGAGGCTGCTGTAAAGGCTAGTTTTATTGTGGCAGCAGAGATCGCTAAATCAGCCCGGCCCTTTACCGAGGGAGAATTTGTTAAAAACTGCACGATGAAAGTTTGCGACGTCGTGTGCCCAGATAAAAGGCAAGCATTTTCAAATGTGAGCCTGAGCAGAAACACCGTTGCTGACCGTGTACGTGAGCTTGCCACCAATCTACAACAACAGCTGGTGGGGAAGGGAAGAGATTTCATCGCATATTCCCTTGCTGTGGATGAGAGCAGGGACACTTCTGATACTGCCCAATTCTCAATTTTCATTCGTGGAGTGGACTCAAGTCTGTGTGTAACAGAGGAACTTTTGGGATTAAGATCAATGCATGGCACAACTACTGGAAAAGATCTCTTTGAAGAGGTATCCAGATGTGTAAATATAATGAGGCTGCCTTGGGATAAACTTGTGGGACTGACGACAGATGGAGCGCCCGCGATGTGCGGTCAAAAGAGTGGATTGGTGGGCAGGATGCGGGAGGAAAACAGCGCAGGTGAGTTGACAGCTTATCACTGCATCATACACCAGGAATCGTTGTGTGGCAAAGCCTTGAAAATGGAACATATAATGAGCACCATAACACGAGCAGTTAACTTCATAAGAGCCAAAGGTTTGAATCACCGCGAGTTCAAGTCGTTTCTGGAGGAGTTGGGTTCAGAATATAATGATTTGCCCTATCACACAGAGGTGCGATGGTTAAGCCAAGGAAAACTGCTGAAAAGATGTTTCGAGTTGCGTGAGGAGATCTGTCAGTTCATGGAAAGCAAAGGGAAAGACACAACAGAGCTCCGGGATAAAAAGTTGCTTTGTGAAATGGCGTTTCTGTGTGACATCACGAGCCATCTCAATGCGCTCAACCTGCAGCTTCAGGGGCGGGGTCGTGTGATCACAGACATGTACGCTGCAGTGAGGGCTTTTAAAACCAAGCTGCGCCTGTGGGAGACGCAGATGCAGCAAGAAAACTTGAGCCATTTTCCGTGTTGCCAAACTATGAAAGAGCAGGTTTCTACCGCAGTGTTCCCACGTGCAAAGTTTGCTGAAAAACTTAGCATACTTGGTGCCGACTTCACACGGCGATTTGCCGACTTTGAAGCCCAAAAAAGCAGGTTTGAACTGCTCAGTAATCCATTTGCAGCTGACGTGGAAAGCGCACCAACCAACATACAAATGGAGCTGATTGAACTCCAATGTAGTGACACACTCAAGGCAAAGTATGACTCGGTGGGCGCTGCACAGTTTCTACGTTTCATTCCCGACACAATGCCCCAGCTGTGTACCCAAGCTGCTCAAATGCTCTCTATGTTTGGCAGCACATATCTGTGTGAACAACTGTTCTCTTCGATGAAGATAAACAAAACATCACACAGGAGTCGTCTTTCTGATGAACACCTTCACTCAATTCTGAGGATTTCCTCAGCTCAGAGCCTGACTCCAAACATTGATGAACTTGCATCCAAGATGAGATGCCAAGTATCTGGCTTAGACTAGTGTGAATCACAGAGTGTTGGCCTGTGGAAAAATGTTTTCATTAGAAATTACTCCGGAAAAGCTGCAGATAAAGCCATAAGAAATAAATGCAACTGATTATTTATTTATTTAATGTTCAATGTTGTTTTTGTAGGCAATAACCTAAGCTTTGTTAGTTCCAGGTTAATATGTGTAATAAATTCATTTCAATAAGTTTTGCAATAAACGCTGAACCAGTCCGGCCCTCGACTTGTACCGATTTTTTAATTTTGGCCCACTGTGTATTTGAGTTTGACACCCCTGCGTAAGAGATAGTCTTACCTAGAGAGGATTTGGATCTATAATCTTGGAATTTAGAAGGAGAAAGGATGACATTATTCAAGCTTATCTGGGGGAGGGGTCTGTCAGGGTACATATTGAGAAAGGAGGATCACAAGGGGAAATAACGGCGAAATAATTTTAAAATGAGCTGCATAGAATTTTTTTCTTGTCTCAGAGGCTACTGAAACTCTGGAATTTGCACGCAGTTGCTCTGCCTGTGACCACAAGAAGCTGCAAAGAGTTGTCCCCACTGCTCAGCACGTCACGGAAACCAGTCTTCCCCCCCATGGTCTCTGTTTATACTTCTTGCTGCTTGGCAAAGCAGCCAGTATAATCAAAGTCACCACCCATCCCAAATATTCTCTCTTCTCCCTTCTTCCCTCTCGTATTAGACAGAGGATCCAAATGCCTGAAAGCACATAGCACCAGGCTCAGGAACAACTTTTATCTCACTGTTATAAGACCATTGAACAGTTCTCTAGGCCTTTCAATATTCGATAGGTTTCAATGACATCCCCCATCATTCTTCTCAAAAATCAACTGCCAACCCAATCAGGTTTAATGCTAGCACAGGAAACCAAATAAAACCTCAGATGCTCGGAACTGAAATAAAACCAAAAATGCTGAATTTATGCACAAAATGCTGGAGGAACTCAGCAGGCCAGGTAGCATCTATGGTAAAGAGTACAGTTGACATTTTGGGCCAAAACCCTTCATCAGGATGCCGAAAGTACTTAGCCAGTCAAGCAACATCTGTGAAAAGAAAAACCAGTTAATGATTCAGGTTGAAGACCCTTTATCAGAACTAGCACAATTGGAAATCCAGAATAACAAAATGCTGGAGGAGCTCTGCAGGTCAAGTAGCATCCATGGAAAAGAGTAAAGAGTCGACATTTCGGGCAGAGACCTTTCATCAGGACTGGATCCTGAAGCTGCCTGCTGAGTTCCTCGAGCATTTTGTGTGTGTTAGTGCAATTTGATTTTTTTTGTGTAAACCCATTTCAATGATGATACAGTGGTTGTTCAACCCACGTAAGGCTGCTGGACCAGACAATATTCCTGGCAGAGTGCTCAGAGGATGTGCAGACCAGCTGGCAGATGTTCTCACTGACATCATCAACATTTCCCTGAGCAGTGCCGTCATTCCAACGTACGTCAAGGTCGCCACCATCGTCCCCGTGCCTAAGAAGTCTTCAGTGTCCTGCCTAAATGACTACTGTCCATCATCATGAAGTGTTTCGAGAGGCTCGTTATGAGGCACATCAAGACCCTGCTACCCCCCTCACTGGACCCCCTGCAGTTCGCAAATCGTCCCAACCCCTCAACAGACGACGTCATCGCCACCACCATCCATTTGGCCCTCACCCACCTGGACAAAAAAAAGACACATACGTTTGAATGCTGTTCATTGACTTTAGTTCAGCATTCAACACAATCATTCCTCAGAAACTGATTGGAAAGCTGAAACTGCTGGGCCTGAACACCTCCCTCTGCGACTGGATCCTTGACTCCCTGACTGGGGGACCTCAGTCAGTCCGGATCAGGAGCAACATCTCCAACACCATCACACTGAGCACGGGGGCCCCCCAGGGCTGTGTGCTCAGTCCACTGCTGTTCACTCTGCTGACCCACGACTGTGCAGCAATACACAGCTCGAAATCACATCATCAAGTTCACCGATGACACAACCGTGGTGGGTCTCATCAGCAAGAACAGCGGTTAACAGACTGGTGCAGAGCAAACAACCTGTCTCTGAATGGGAATAAAACAAAAGAGATGGTTGTTGACTTTAGGAGGGCACGGAGTGACCACTCCCCGCTGAACATCAATGGCTCCTTGGTAGAGATCGTTAAGAGTATCAAATTTCTTGGTGTTCACCTGGCGGAGAATCTCACCTGGTCCCTCAACACCAGCTCCATAGCTAAGAAAGCCCAGCAGTGTCTCTACTTTCTGCAAAGGCTGTGGAAAGTCCATTTCCCACTACCCATCCTCACCACATTCTACAGAGGATGTATCAAGAGTATCCTGAGCAGCTGTATCACTGCCTGGTTGGGGAATTACACCATCTCAGATCGCAAGACTCTGCAGCGGATAGTGAGGTCAGCTGAGAAGATCATCGACGTCTCTCTTCCCGCCGTTACAGACATTTACACCACACGCTGCACCCGCAAAGCTAACAGCATTGTGAAGGACCCCACGCACCCTTCATACAAACCCTTCTCCCTTCTACCATCTGGCAAAAGATCCCAAAGCATTCGGGCTCTCACAACCAGACTGTGTAACAGTTTCTTCCCCCAAGCCATCAGACTCCTCAATACCCAGAGTCTAGACTGACATCTACATCATTTATTATTATATTGAAATCTGTCCTCTACTGTGACTAATGTCTTGTTTATTATTTGTTTATTAATTAATTATTGTGCACTTTATGTAGTCTAGTGTAGCCTTGAGTTGTTTCACATAGTCTAGTGTAGTTTTTGTGTTGTTTCATGTAGCACCAGGGTCCTGGAGGAACGTTGTTTCATTTTTACTGTGTACTGTACCAGCAGTTTATGGTCGAAATAACAATTAAAAAAGGGACTTGACAGGTTGAGCTGGAGTCGAAGAGGAAGTGGTAATTGTTAGTACGATTCAGTTTCACAGGGTTGAAGGTGCCTGCTGTTACAGTCCAGTACCACCAATGGCAGAGTATAGTTTCATCAATAGTAAGTGCAGTTGAGTTTCACTTGTGAGTCTACTGTAACTGCCAGTGCAGTGAAAACCAAGTGCTTTAGGGAATTATCTTGTGTTATGACAATACTGTTGAATAAATGATGCCAGGGAGCAGTTTTTATAAAACAAATTCTTGCCTTCCTTGAGCTTTGTTCATTATTTTTCAACTTTCCTTACAGCAAAACAGGAGGCCATTTGTCCCATTACAGCAATGCTAGCTAACAACACCATTCCCTAATAATTTCAACTAATAACTTGCACTTCCCACACTTGCATCAACTTCCCACCTTCTCCAGAATTTGCCATGCATCTACCTATTGGCCAATTATCCTACCAGTCAGCATATCTTAAACCATAAGACAAAGGAGTAGAATTGGGCCGTTCAGCACATTGAGTCTGCTCTACCTTTGCATAATCTGCAGCTGATTTATCTCTCTGAACCCCATTTTCCTGCTTTCTCCCCATATCCTTTGTTGCCCTTATTAATTAAGAACTCGTCAACCTAAATTTGAGATGGAGGCGGGTGGGGGAGGTCTGTAAGGTCACGGAGCACACATGAACTCCACACAGCCAACACATGTTCATCCGAGGTTGGGATTGAACATGGATCGCTGGAGTTGAGAGGCGGCAGCTATGCTAGCTATGGTGCGATTGAGGTAGTATTGTTGCTTCATGCCCAATCAGAGGCATTGCCTTTGTACTGCTTCTTGCGAATCGCATTGTGTAAGATTCTGAACATTTGTCTGGCTTGGGTGAAAAATAGAGTAAATCTTTCTCTTCTTTCAGTTTGAAGGACCTTCTGAGTGTGAAGTGGCAGAGATCGCTGTGTGAGCCAGGAGAGGCTGTCGGGCTCCTGGCTGCACAAAGTATAGGAGAACCATCAACACAGATGACACTGAACACTTTCCATTTTGCTGGAAGAGGAGAAATGAATGTCACTCTAGGGATTCCCAGGTAAGCAGGTTACCAAAATGAATTTTTTTCCTTTATGGTTAAAGGAAAGACTGAATGAGAAGAAAGAAAAAGAATTAATAAATTACATGCATTGATTTTGATGTTGCCTTTAAATAACAAAATATATGTAGTATATAAGTTCAGTAAATAAGCACAAAAAAACTGAAAATGTCATTAATACGGTAAATTGGGAGGGGGATTTCCGAGCAACAGAATCCTCCTTCTTTGGCCCTTTACTCCTTCCTTCTATCACCTCAATCTGATGCCCCTCCTCCACCCCTTTCTCCCATGGTCCACTCTCAACTCCCATCATAATTTCTTTGGAAATGCTGGCTGTGGACCTATTTAGAGCATTATGTGTGTTTGTGTCTGATATTTCACAAATCTGAATAAACATTAGTGCCCTCTGACAGAAATGCAACCTCTCATCATGCTCCTGTTTATAGTGACAGAATTATTCCATGATGACTTAAGGATATTGTAACAAGCCTGAAGTGATTTGGCCTCTGATGTGCTTGTTTATTCTTTCTTATTAAAAGAATTGGTACCAATGTAGAGCAAGAGCCAACGCAGTATGAGATAAGCTGTAGAGATTTCTGTTTCCGTCAGGTTGCGTGAAATTCTAATGGTGGCAAGTGCTAACATTAAAACGCCAATGATGACTATTCCTGTGCTGAACACCAAGAAAGCATTGAAGAAAGTCAAGAAACTGAAGAAACAACTCACAAGAGTGTGTTTGGCAGAGGTAGGCATAATTCTTCATATTCAGAGTGGAAACGGGGACATCTGCCAGATTTGCTTTTTGTACTCGGTGGGTGAAGCTGCTTGTGAGCTTGATTAGGTCCTATGGGCTGAATAGTTTTGAGTTTAACTTTGTGCTGAGTTTGCAGACGTTGCAGCAGTCCTGAGAGAACAGGACTTTTAATTGCTAATGAGGAGGAACTGGTGCACATTCTTTAGCATTTCTATGATTTTTTTTACCGTATCCTCTGTCTAAAGAACTTTTAACATTGAAGGTTCCTGTATATGTTACATGATACTCGTTAGCTGCATTATGACAGTCAGACAGACATACTTTATTGATCCCGAGGGAAATTGGGTTTCGTTACAGCCGCACCAACCAAGAATAGTGTAGAAATGTAGCAATGTAAAACCATAAATAATAATAAGTTAATCATGCCAAGTGGAAATAAGTCCAGGACCAGCCTATTGGCTCAGGGTGTCTGACACCCTGAGGGAGGAGTTGTAAAGTTTGATGGCCACAGGCAGGAATGACCTCCTATGTCGCTCAGTGTTACATCTTGGTGGATGATATATAGTCCTCTTTCCAAATGGTGTAGCTCTTAAGGTATTATGACTCTGATCAGGTGACAAAATCTACCTCTGGCAAATGTCAAAATTGAAATCCATCAATATTGTTCAACAGTAGTTATTGTAAGACTGTTAAATGGTTCCCTTTTACGATAAGGTTAAATCCTAACCACACTACCTACCTTCTTAAGGTTTTGCAACTTATTATTTGCCTGCACTGCACTTTATCCTCAATTGTTATTGCTTTCGATCATTACACACAGTATGCGAGACAACTTTTTCCGCTGTATCTCAGTACACGTGATGGTAATAAACCAGTGCCAATTAGGGTATTTTTAATTATGTGAAAATGTCTCAAGGTGGTTATCCAGTGTAAATATATAATAATTTAGTACTGCTCTGTGCAAAAGTGCACAGTAAATTCACAAAAATGACATTTTTGTGATTTACACCATTCAGTGTGATTACGCATCAAAGATAATGGAAAAGTTTTTGCCAAAGTACTTTACAAAGGCTGCTCTATATAAATAATTGTGCCACAATAATGTAATACCTCAAAGAAAGTTGAATGTATTTGAATGGAATCCTTCTATAACCTCATATTAAGCTTAAACATGGTAAAATAACTCTTCAGTTAGATATCAATTGCGAGCTTGTACTAATTAATAATATTACTTCCATTAGATGGCTCAGTTTGTGGGAAGAACAAATAATTTATCTACAGTTCAATCTATACTCAGAAGCATGCCGTCTATCTATTTCACTCTGTTAATTGTGCTGTGCTTTCTATATTCACGAACAAATCAATAGTTTCTCTTTACAATTAAATTTTTAAGCTGTGTCATAAGCTTTAAGCTTATGTTTCTGGGTTTCGCTGGTCATGTTTTTTTAACATTTTTTAAATTGTTTTATGTGAATTTCAGGTTTTACACAAGATTGAGGTGAAAGATTCCTTTCAGGTTCAAAGCAAGGTGGAGAAGTTTAGGATGTACCGAATAAAATTTTACTTTCTGGATTACAAACTATATCGAAATGAAAAGTGTTTGACTCCAGATGATTTATTGCACTACATGGAGACCAGGTAACAGTCTAGTTAAAACGGTGATCACAGCATTCACAGGATGCTGGGAAAGAATAGGGTTCTGATTTCTCTCCTAATGGTGACTCTGCATCAGAAATATCACCTCTAATCCAATAACATAATTTATAATATTTTTGTATATTGGTCAATTTGATTTACAGGGACAAGGTTGCACAAACTATTGTTCACGTTCACTGAAGCTCCTGAAGAATTGACCTCCTTATCAGGGGCAAGCATTGAGCCATAACCAGGATTTCCCTGCTAAAATTGGGCAAGACTAGAATTTGAGGTCACAGGTTCAAATGGTTCAACTCAATATCAGAGACAGTATACAACCTGTAATTCTTACTCTTCACAGAGACATCCATGAAAGAAGAAACCTCAAAGAATGGATGATAGTAAAATATCAGAACCCCAAAGCCCCCACACCCCATGCACAAGCAGCAGCTGAAGCATCGAACCTCCCCCTCCCCCCATTTGCACCAGCAGAAGCACCCCCCCCACCATGCAAGCAATATCAAAAGCCCCCAAAGAGACCTTGATCTGGAGTCCATCAAAAACTCCAGTCAATAACCCAGCACGGCAGTATCTCAGAGAGGCTCTCTCTCACCACCGAGGGAGAGAGATTGCTCCTGCAACAAGGGCAGGAAGCCAGTAGTTAAGGGTAAAAGGTGCAATGCTTAAAGGTTTCATAAGGAGGAACTTCATTCAGAGTATAGTGAGAATATGGAACGGGCTGCCTGCGGAAGTGGGTTTGATTTCAACATTTAGAGAAGTTTGGATGTGTACATGAATCGGATGCGTATGGAGGGCTACGGTCCAGGTGCAGATCAATTGAACTATGCAGAATAATAGTTCGGCACGGACTAGATGGGCCAAAGAGCCTGTTTCTGTGCTGTAGTGCTCCATGACACTGAGCATTGTCTAAATAAATTCTTGGGTGATTTGATGGGACTGTGCTCCAGCTTCCTGTCTTGGCTCTCTCCCCCACCCCCCCATAGCCTTTGACTCTGCAGTAACTGAGAGTTCCATATCCTGGCCTGAGATTTCCAGCCTTCAAAGACTTACAACCCTGTAAGAGAAGGAACACAAACCAGTTAGCCATGTAGTGAGGAACGGGGATGTTCTTCCTTTTCATCTTATCAGTCTGAAGTATATTATTGTAGAGTATTCCAAAAGAAGAGTCGTAGTACTTTTTCACAGGACAATTTCACTTTTACTCTTTGCTCAGGTTCTTCCGGCTACTGCTTGAGAACATTAAAAAGATGAGTGCTAAACTGGGTTCATTTAAAGTTGTGAATTCACGGAAAGCTACACAGAAGGATCTGAATGAAGACTCTGGAGAAGGTGATGGGAAGCAGGTGAGAACAGACTCTTAAAGAGCATGCATCTAGGTTCTCCTTTCTTTGTGTACATTTCTTATTTCCTTTCATCCTCCCCTCCTTCCTCCCAAAAAATCTGGCATCTGCTTAGCTTTCTTCCTTATCTGTTTCCACCTATTACCCCACTAACATCTGTATATAAAACAACCCCCCTCCATCTGCTCATCATGCCCCACCACACCTGGTCCTGCTTATCATAAGACCGTAAGACACAGGAGCAGAATTAGGCCATTTGACCCATCAAGTCTGCTCCGCCATTCAATCATGGCTGATCCTTTTTTTTTCCCTGTCTTCTCCTCAACCCCAGTTCCCGGCCTTCTCCCCGTAACCTTTGATGCCACGTCCAATCAAGAACCTATCAATCTCTGCCTTAAATACACCCAACGACCAGGCCTCCACAGTTGCATGTGGCAACAAATTCCACAAGTTCACCACCCTCTGGCTAAAGAAATTCCTCCACTTCTCTGTTTTGAAAGGGTGCCCCTCTATCCTGAGGCTGTGCCCTTTTGTCCTAAACTCTCCCAGCATGGGAAACATACTTCTCCACATCTACTCTATCTAGGCCTTTCAACATTCGAAAGGTTTCGATGAGATCACCCCTTATCCTTCTGAATTCCAGTGAGTACAGACCCAGAGCCATCAAACATTCCTCGTATGATAACCCTTTCAGTCCTGGATTCACCTTGTGAACCTCCTCTGGACCCTCTCCAATGCCAGCACATCTTTTCTAAGATGAGGGGCCCAAAACTGTTCACAATACTCAAGCTGAAGCCTCACCAGTGCCTAATAAAGCCTCAGTAAGACATCCTTGCTCTTGTATTCTAGACCTCTTGAAATGAATGCTAACATGGCATTTGCCTTCTAAAGATCATTTCTAATGCCACCTCAATCTCTAACAGTACCTCTTTCAGATGCTCTCCTCCGGGTGACTTGTATACCTTTAGGTCTTTCAGCTTTTTGAACACCTTCTCTCTTATAACAGCAACTGCACCCACTTCTTTTCCTTCACACACTACAACATCAGGTATACTGCTAGTGTCTTCCATAGTGAAGACTAATGCAAAATACTCACTACTTCATCAGCCATCTCCTTGTCCCCCATTATTAATTCTCCTGCCTCATTTTCTAGCGGTCCTATATCCACTCATTTCTCTTTTATTTTTAACATACTTGAAAAAACTTTTACTATCCACTTTTGATATTATTTGCTAGCTTGCTAATTTCATCTTTTACCTTTTTTTTGTAATTTTTTTTATTGAAGTTCATCATCAAACAAACATTTCCATAAGATGTATTTCAAACATTGTACATATATATCTGAGGTATACATTTATAGAATTTTACCTTCTAATGATTTTTTTAGATGCTCTCTGTAGGTTTTTTTAAAAACTTGCCAATCCTCTATCTTCCTACTAATTTTTGCCTTGTTGTTTGCCCTTTCTTTTGCTTTTACAATAGTTTTGACTTCCCTTGTCAGCCACGGTTGTACTATTTTACCATTTGAGTACTTCTGTGTTTTTGGGATACACATGTCCTAAACCTTCCTCATTTTTTCCCAGAAATGCATGTCATTGCTGCTCTGCTGACATCTCTGCCAGCAGCTCCTTCCAATTTACTTTGGCCAACAAGGTTCACAAACTTCCTAGCACCACTGTACCCTTTGTAGTGCAAGTCCTACACTGGTTTGGCTTTCAAAAGTGCATATTTCTGCACGTTTTTTGAGTTCAGTTCTCTGTCCGGCACTTACTGACTCGCACACTGTCATGTCTGACAGGAACAACCTGTTGCCTGCCTGCAACTAAGAACAAATGCCAGATTAATATCCTTTTCCTGTAAAGTTGTTTCCTTTTATTTCAAAAAGGGAGACCTTCAACAAAATAGTTGGTGCTGGCAACTCTTTTGATTTTGCACTTGTTTTCTCCTGCATATGATTTTTTTTTTGACTTGAAGAATTACTCTCCATAAATTATTATGAATAAGAGTAAATACTTTAAACCTGATCATAAAAGCTCACACCTGCTGGCAACAGCTTTTTATTACTATTAATTTATCTCTCTGTTTTAAAACACTTACCTTGATTAAGATAAATGGAATCACTTATTCACAGAAGCTGCAAACACAAGTGGGAATTCCCGTCCTATTAAAACATTGACTTAAGGAACTTGATTTTTGTAAGGAATGATAAGCAGAAAGGAAAGGACTAAGTGTAGTGGCATCTGCACTGGACTTCAAGGCGAGTAGTCCCGGGTTTAGATCAGGCCGGCTCCTTGCATATTTTCCATCCATGCTGGATTGAGTCTCAGGCTAGAAACTTGGCCCCATAAGCAAAAAAACCAGATATATATACAAAACAGTTATGTATACAATCTTAATGTAACCCCCTGGGTCGCCTCAGGCTCGCTCAGCTCGTTCTCGTCTAGGGGGAGCAGCCTTCGGCCCCGCCAAACTGGGTAATCAGCTGGTGTGGATGCTGTGTGATGTCCCCGCCTCGCCCAAAAACAGACAGTACACCATATGCTATTAAATGAGTACAATTTATAAAGGTTACTATAACTAAGTGATTAATAACAATACAGTGTATATGAAGGAAAAAAATAAAGAAAAGGCGCCAAACTTATCAAAGTCCAAACCACTTAGTGCACAACCATTGGAGCTCAATTACTGAAGACTTCTGGCCACCATTCGATCCCCTCCGATCTCCTCGACCCGCCGCCTGGGACCAACCACGGTGGTCGACCAGACGCTCCACACAAATCTGTCTTCGTCTCCTCTCCTCACCGAAAACCTTGGGCCTCGGACCCCCGCTCGGGGTCCGTTCCGTCACCCAGCTTCCAGCATCACGTCCTCTCTCTCTCTCACCGCCTCGCGCCGACTCCCCAAAATGCCCGCCAACAATCAGTTTACAGAGCCACAAGAAAGAATAACATTAATCCCAATTGGTTAACAAACAAATACAATTCACGATATCAGTAATTTTAACCCAAACAAACTTCCAGCACTTATCATAACAAAGAAGCATTCCTACTTTTAACAAAACAAAGACGCCATTTTGATTACATACACAGTAACAAAGAAAAAGAAGAAACCCCCTTTACATTAGTGTTTGGGAATTGTCCTCCCATGTTTTCCCTCTTTATTACTTGTACATTGCAACAGAGACGCACCATAAAGATTTTTACTCCCTTGGATGTAATAAATACAGTACAAATGCTAAAGAAATGGCATGGTTGTCGCACTAGGTACGGAGAGGAACAACAACAGAAGACTTAAGTACAGATCGATGGCATTAGTGGGTGTGGAAATCACATGAAGTTCCAGAAACAGCATCCAAACCTAAAGGAAGATAAATCCATCCCATTTCCTCTAGTGTAAGATTGCCTTGTGGGATGATGCAAAAGATAATTACAGAGGAGCTGGACAAAGTTGATTGGAAGGGAACATTCTAAAGGTAGGATGACACAACCATGACTGACAAGGGAAGTTAAAGCTACATTAAAGTCAGATAGAGCAAAAGCTTTAACTTCCCTTGTCAGTCATGGTTGTGTCATCCTGCCTTTAGAATGTTCCCTTCCAATCAACTTTGGCCAGCTCCTCTGTAATTATCTTTACTCTACTGCAATAAGATCACAAGACAAAGGAGCAGAAGTAGGCCTTTCGGCCCATCGAGTCTGCTCCGCCACTCCACCATGAGCCAAGCTATTTTCCCATCTAGTTCCAATTTCTGGCTTTTTCCCCATATCCCTTGATACCCTGACTAATTAGATACTGACTTCAGCTTCTCCTTCTCAAACTACAGGGTGAATTCTATCATTATGATCACTCTCTCCCAAGGGTTTCTTTACCTTAAGTTCCCTAATCAAATCTGGGTCATTCCATAACACCCAGTCCAGGATTGCTGATCCCCCTGGTGGGTTTAACCACAAGCTGCTCTAAAAAGCCGTCTTGTAGGCATTCTGCAAATTCCCTCTCTCTCTGATTGCAGTACAAACCTGATTTTCCCAGTCGACCTGCATATTCAAATACCCCATGACTGTTGCAATATTGCCCCTTTGCCTTTCCTGCATCCAGTTGTAATTTGTATCCCATCCTATGTCACTTCTTTCAAAGGATGTGATTTCATTTTTTCACCAACAGAGCCACACCAGCCTCTCTGCCTACCTGCCCGTGTATCCTTGTATGTTAAGCTCCCAACTATGATCTTCTTTCAGCCACGACTCAGTAATGCCCTAAATATTATACCTGTCTATCTCTAAATGCTGCAAGATTGTCTGTCTTATTCCATATACTGCATACATTCCAGTATAACACCTTCAGTCCTGTATCCATCACTCTTTTTGATTTTGGCCCCCTGTAAAACTTTAACTCAGCCCACTGACTGCAATTTTGCCTTGTTGTCTGTCTAACCTCCTCACACTCTCACTACACACTACATCTAGTTGTATCCCCCCCCCCCCCCCCCCCGGTTCAGGTGCAGCCTATCCTTTTTGTACAAGTCTTGCCTTCTCCAGAAGAGAACCCTGTGATAAAGAAATCTACTCCCTGTATCAATTCTTCGCCACTCATTCATCTGCCAAATCATCCTATTCTTATCCTCACTGGTGGTGGCACAGACAGAGATTATTACCCTGGAGGTCCTGCTTCTCAACTTTCTACCCAACTCCCTATATTCTCTCTTCAACACCTCCTCCCTTTTCCAACAGCCTTTGCTTTTGGTACCATTGTGTGCCACAACTTCCGGCTGTTCACCCTCACCCATTAGAATGCTATGGACTTGATTCGAGACATCCCTGACCCTGGCACCTGTGAGGCAACATCTGCGTGTCTCTTTCACATCCACAGAATCTGCTGTGAGCGTCTCTAATTATGGAACCCCCTATCACTACTGCACTCCTCTTCTCCCCACTTCCCTTCTGAGCCACAGAGACAGACCTAGTGCCAGAGATCAAGTTGCTGCAGCTTCCTCTAGTAAGTCATTTCCACCCCCCCCCCCCACTTCCCCCACCTCTACCCCAACAGTATGCAAAGCAATATTCTTATTATTGAGGGGAACAGTCACAAGGGGTACTCTACATTGGCTGCCGATTCCCTTTCCCTATCCTCACAATCACCCAGATACCTGCCTCTAGTAACTTAGGGGTGACTGCTTTCCTGTAGCTCCTATCTATCACATCCTCATTTTCCCGTATGAGTTCATCTGGCCGCAGCTCCGGATCCTTAACGCAGTGCAAATGTAGTTATCAGGGAGACTGGAGGTCTCCCAAAGTTCCCACATCTCACACAAGGAACTTAACACTAATTCTGGACCTACTCTCAGCAGGGAATGTACTGACAGGTGAAAAAAATTTACTAGAAACCTACTTGGGACCTCCACTTGTGCTTGCCCTAACCTGTTCTTGCCTTAAGACTATTGAGCCTATTGTTACTAATTCTCCCAACCTTAATCAGAATGGGGCTGCACACTGTGCTTCCATTAAGAATTGATAGTAATAAAGATCACTGATCATGCATGTTTTCCCTGGTGTTTGATGTAATATTTATCACTGTTTTGTTAGAATTGCAACTATTTTACCTCTCTGTCAATAACTGCCAGTGGTGTAGTGGCATCTGCACCTGACTTCGAGGCGAGTGGTCCCAGGTTCGAATCCGGCCGGCTACTTGTACGCCTTCCATCCGTGCTGGGTTGAGCGTCGAGCGAGCAACTCAGTCTCGTTAAAAAAAAACAGGCAAAAATGCTAAAGAAATGCCGCCACAAAGCGTGAAGAGGAACTGGAGAGATTTTTGTATTTTGTTTATTGCCATGTGTTTTTTTTTAAAAAGGCACAGGATGACAATGAGCTGGCTGCTGAAGAGGAGGTCCCAATTGTTGACGCGCAAGCAGACGAAGGAGATGCCGATGCTACAGATGCTAAAAGGCGTGAAAAACAGGAAGAAGAGGTATAACATGCATTTCAAAGACTTTTTCAGAATCGAGTTTAATATCACTGGCTCGCATCATGAAATTTGTTGTTTTGTGGCAGCGGTACATTGCAAGACATAATAATAAAAAAGATAAGATATAATAAGGAATTTATATTAAATAAGTGGTTCAAAAAGTGAGCAAAAAAATAGTGAAGTAGCATACATGAGATCATTGCCCATTCAGGCACCTGACGGTGGAGGGGAAGAAACTGTTCCTAAAACACTGAGCGTGGGTCTTCAGGCTCCTGTAACTGCTCCTCAATGGTACCATGAGGAGAGGGCATGTCATGGGTGACGGGGATCCATAATGATGGATGTTGCCTTTTTAAGGCATTGGCTTTTGAAGGTGTTCTCGATGCTGCAGAGGCTGGTGCCTGTGATGGAGTACACTGAGTTTGCAACTTTCTGCAAACTGTCTTCATCAAGCTGATGTCCTTCGCAACAGACAAGGTTTATTCACTGAAAGAGACACTCAGTTCCTAGGGATGTTTCTAGTTGTAGCCATTCAATGTAAAATGCTCTGTTGTAAGATCAAGGTCTATTTTTTTTTCTTCATTATTTGAGATATTGTAAATTTAGTCAGTAAAAAAGGGAACCATATGTAAAGTTTAGGAAGCTGAAATCTAACAAGCTGTTGAGAAATTTGAGGGAAGCTGGAAGGAACTTAATGAGAAGGGCTATGAAGAGTAGGATTAAGAAAAATCACAAAACATTTTATAAATATATTAAAAACACAAGGGTAGCAAGGGAAAGGGTACTGGACCGCCCACTAAGGAGATAATGTACGTCTGGTGCCAGAGGAAGTCGGTAGGTGAGGTACAAAGTAAGTACTTTGCATTGATATTTACCAATTAGTAAAACCTGGATGATGAGATTTGGGAGGGGTGTGTTGATATCTTTGGACTTGTTAATATTAAGGAAGTGGTGCTAGGTCTCTTGAAGATTATCCAGGTGGATAAATCCCCAGGGCCTGATGGGACCTATCCTAGGTTACTGAGGGAAGCAAGGCAGGAGATTACTGCTGTCTTGGCCAAGTTCTTCGTATCCTTCTTAAGAAGCTCCCAGTAAAATGGACTATAGCCAAAGTTGTTGCTTTGTTTTAGAAAGGCAGGTGGGTTAATCCAGCATAGGTTGGTGAGTATTATATTTATGGTTTGGAAATTAATGGAAGAGATTTTTATGAGGATGGATGAGAGGCGTTGATCGTGTGGATAGTCAGAGGCTTTTTCCCAGGGATGAAATGGCTATCACGAGAGGGCACAGTTTTAAGGTGTTTGGACGTAGGTACAGAGGAGATGTCAGGGGTAAGTTTTTTACGCAGAGTGATAAGTGCGTGGAATGGGCTGCTGGTGACGGTGGTGGAGGCAGATACGATAGGGTCTTTTAAGAGACTTCTGGACAGGTACGTGGAGCTTAGAAAAATAGAGGGCTATGGGTCAGCCGAGTAATTTCTGAAGTGAGTACAACGTTCGGCACAGCATTGTGGGCTGAAGGGCCTGTACTGTGCTGTAGGTTTTCCATGTTTTTATGTTTTATGGAAGCGTTTATTTGCATTCTGAAAAAATCTGAACTTATTGGTTAATGTTATTAGATGGTTTTGTACAGAGAAGGTCTTGTCACATGAAGTTGAGATAACTATGATGATTCATAGGACGAGCACAGTGGATGATGTCTGTGTATTTGACAGAATCTGTCATGGTAGGCTGATGGAGAAGTTTAGGCTGCATGGTTTCCAAAGTGACTGGGTAGGCTGCATTCAAAAGTGGCATGGTCATAGGTGACAGAAGGTAGTGGTGGAGAGATGTTACTCTCACTGAAGGTCTGTGACATAGGGATCAAAGCAGGGACCATGTAGATGGTAAATGGTAGAATCCTCAGGGGCATTGACCTACAGGGTGAACTGGGGTGAAAGTTCATAGTTTGCTGGAACTGGCAACTTAAGTCAATAGGATAGTAAAGAAAGCATATGGCATACTTACCTCCATTGTTTAGGGTATTGAGAATAAAACTAGAAAACCAAGGTACAGCTGTATAACATGTCGTTAGGTCATATTTGGAGTACTGTGTGCAATTTCAATCATCGTATTGCAGAAAGATTTTGGGAGCTTTGGCAAGTTGCAGAAGAGGTTCATTGAGTTAGTGCCTGGATTGGAGAGCATGGGCTATAAGGAGAAGTTGGACAAACTTGGGTTTCTCTGGAGCTTTAGATGTTGAAAGGCAAACTAATAGAAATATAGTGAATTCCTGTTTATTGAGACACATCAGGACCAGAACATTTTGGCCCAATTAAGCAGCTGCCCCAATTAGCTGAAGTTTCATGGAAGCTTTTCGTTTTCATTAGTTATTTTTTCATTCGGCCGTTTCCGGCATCTCCAAGCCTGAGTACTTGAAACCACAGTGAGCAAAACAGTTCTGAATTGTCTTACTGCTTATTTGTCACCAACGATCAGTGACAGAGATCACTGCTTTTTGAACAGAAACGCATGCAACTAAGGCTATTTAAAAACTGTTTGTTGTAAGTATGGTGTGGTGTCTAACGGCCACACAACTGATGCTGATTGGAAACTTTGGCAACAGTCTCCTGTTCCAATCAAGCGGCATAGTGCTCCAAATAAACAATGGGAATCCTGGCTACTTTTTCGGTCAGTTTTTGTTCTTTAAGAGTCGTCCCAAATGAGCAGCAGTCACTTTAATCGGTGTCCCAATTAACCGGAATCCATTGAGTATAAAATATGGTAGGTGCCTGGACCTTCCAGTGAAAATGGTGGAAACAGATACAATAGCAGTGTTTAAGAAGCATTTATAAAGACACGTAACTAAGCAGGGAATGAAGGAATACAGACATTGTGCAGGCAAATGAAATTAGTTTACATTGTCATCATGGTCAGAGAGGACATGGTTGGTCCAAAGGCCTGTTCCTGCATTGTACAGTGTATTTATCTGTATTTTTGAGATACGGCACAGTAACAGACCCTTTCAGGCCCACAAGCTCGTGACACCCAGTTACATCCAGTGACTAATTAACCTACTAACCCAGACGTCTTTGGAACGTGGGAGGAAACCAGAGCACCCAGAACATATAAATTCCTTGCAGACAGCAGAGGAATTGAATCTGGGCTGCTGGTGCTGAAATAGCGTTATGTTAATTCTAAGTCCCTTTTGCAATTTGATGGAGTGTAGCTTAGCAAATGCTGACCTCGGTAAGTGCGGTACTGGTGGTAATATATGGCCTGAATCCGCTGTAGGCCGGTGGGGTGGGGTAAGACAATGAAATCAACGACTGGAGTGTGGTCCTGAGGACTTCATTGTAAAGTGCCCACAGGTCACATTGGTGAAGAGCATCCTCAATATTCCACCTTAGCAAGAAATGAGGTATTGGTTAGGATGCGTACATCTGTTGAATTGATGTGGTGGGCAAAAGGTCCTGTTTCCTGTGTTGTGTGCCTGACTCCAAATAAAAATGTACATCACATTCATACCTTGTACTCTGCTTAGCTCTTGATTAATCTTGGTAAGTGTTGGGATGTATTTCAGTTCATTTTTGGGGAGTTTATTTGTTGCAGCACTTAAAGTAAGTAAATGATTGGTGGGTTTATTCTTATTTGAGGTTTTGTAATTACATAATTGCTCGATGTCCAAAGATTCTTGAATCAAAATATATATTATCATCTTTAGTGGGGTTGTTTGAATATTTCTTGTAAGGCCCCAATCTACTAGTGGTGGGGATTGGGTTGAATGTTCTCTTTGATAGTCAGTATGAGTAGTGGAAAGGACAAAAGTTCACAAGTTCATCTCCACTTTACTTAGTATAATGCTGGAGTGAGGGGTAGATCTCAAGTCAGAGCAGAGGTGGGTGACTATTTATTTAGGTATTTATTGAGATACAACGTGGAATATGCACTTCCGCCCCTTGGAGCTGTGCCCCCAAGCAATCCCCCGTTTTAATCTTAGCCTACAATGCCAAATTAACCTACCAACTGGTACGTCTTTGCACGGTGGGAGGAAACCAGAGCATCCGGAGGAAACCCACGCAGTCATGGGGAAAACGTACGAACTTGTTACAGGCAGCGGTGGGAATTGAACCCAGGTCGCCTGTACTGCAAAGCGTTGTACTAACCACTATGCTACTGTGCCGCCCCATTATTCGTGAACTGCTCCTCTTTGAGCATGCCACAGAATGCATTTGCCTCTGACCTATGGGGGGGAGATGAGCTGATAACATAATTATTTTACTCATCTTTTAGGTGGATTATGATAGTGAGGGAGAGGAGGCCAGGGACGATGCAGAAGAACTAGAGGAGAAGGAAGATGAAGTTCTCTCAAAAGACGAACAACAGGAACTTACCAACCAAGACTCTTCTGAATATTCTGATTTTACGAAGAATAGTGGAGGGGAGAGCACAGTGGACATGGGCGATGAAAGAGTAAATGCGGTGTTAAATTTACATCCTGCTATTGAAGGTTATAAATATGATGCAAATGACAGTCTGTGGTGCGAGGTAAGACAAGAATAATGTTACATGAAAAATGGTAGAAACTGTTTGTTAAAACCACTGAGGTTTATTTTTGTTTTGCTGAACTGAGTTGCTCTAAAGATCCACTATTCTGAAAGTTCATTGTCAGTCAGTGTAGCATGTCTACAGGAGGCTGGAGAGGTTTATTGAGGCCTGCCAGGTAATTCACCAATGACAGCAAAATATTGTTCCACTTGCCTCATTAAAGTCATCAGCAGTTACAGCATTTTATGTGAAGGGCAGCTCTACTCAGAATTTGTGGATCAATTAATGTTCAATTATTTTTCCTTATTGATGCGATCTTTCAATGTCTCTCAGCAAATCAGAGAACTGCTAATCTCAGATGCTCCTTTATAAATTCCAAGTGTTCCTCAATGGCTGTTTCACAAGTCAGAATGAAGGCAAGCCAATTCCACGTGGACTTGAAGACCTGAATTATAGGAAAAGGTTGAATAGGTTATGGTTTTATTCCCTGGAGCGTGGGAGAAAGAAGGGAGGTTTTATAGAGGTATATATGGGTATCAAAAGGGTAAACGTGGGCAGGCTTTTTTCAGAGTCCTCAAGGTACATTTATTATCGAAGTACGTATGCAATATACAACTCTGAGATTCATCTTCTCCAGATAGCCACAAAATAAAGAAAACCATGGAAGCTGTTCAAAGAAAAACATCAAACACACCCCCCCACGCTCAAAAAATATTGTGAAAATGGCAACAAGAACATAAACCTCTCCCCCACGTGCAAAAACAAATTGTGCAACTGGCAACAAGAAAGAATGGGTGAAAACACAACATAAAAACATAAAACTGAAAGAGTCCAATTGAACTACAGTCCAATCCTTAAATCACAGACCCAGAACATTGGTACCATCCTCCGACAGCATCAACAGAGAGAGAGAGACAGGGAGACCACTCAAAAGCAGTGACCCTTCCTCAGGAGCAGTCAGCAAGAGACTGTCACCCCCTCCGGCAGTGGCGAGCGAGAGATTGGAAGCTTCTAGGCCTTGAGACCATTCACCTCCTAAAACCTTGGAGACAGCAAAAGTGCCAGATCACTCAGTTTATTTTCAAACTATAGATAACAGGCTGTAACAGTACCATAAACACATTTAAAACAAAGAAGATGTAAAAGAAGTGGAAGAAACAGTTTTGTGGATTATCTGAAAGATGTTGCTTGAGGTTGTGTTGTTCTCTGGTTGTCTTCACCATTTGGGTGAGACTACAACAAGAGATCATAGGTTAAGGGTGAAAGGTAAAATATTTAAGGGAAACATGAAGGGGAACATCATTCAGTGGGTGGTAGGAGTGTGAATCAGGCTGCCAGCAGAAATGATGGATGCAGCTTTGATTTTAACATTTTAAGAGAAATTTTGGGAGTACATGGTTGGGAGGGGTATGGAGAGCTAGAAACCAGGTGCAGATTGATGGGAACAGGCAGAACAACAGTTTGTCATGAACTACCGGTACATAGGTCAAAGGGTAGGTTTCTGTGCTGCAGTGTTCTATGTCTCTATGACTCAACACAGCAAGCATTCCAGCAGAATCATCCGTTTAGAATACTTGTCCCATCTGGAATTGATTATTGATCATCTGGTATGGAATCATACCTATTAGGATTTAAGTCTTAAAATTTGCTTGAGGACATATAGCCCGATGGGAGTTCGGGGAGCTGGGTTAAGCACAATAGGCAGCGAGTTAACAGAGAGAGGAGAAATGGGCTAAAAATTCTATATCTGAATGCACGAAGTGTCAGAAATAAGGCAGATGAGCTTGAAGCCCAGGTGCGAATGGGTAACTATGATGTTGTTGGGATAACGGAGACATGGCTGCAGGGAGATCAGACCTGGGAAATGAATGTACAAGGGTATACGTGCTATCGTAGGGACAGAAATGTGGGCAGAGGGGGTGGGGTGGCCCTGTTGGTGAGGAATGAGATTCAGTCCTTTGCAAGGGGGGGACATAGGGTCAGGAGAAGTAGAGTCTGTGTGGATAGAACTGAGGAACAGTAAGGGCAAAAGGACCCAAATGGGTGTTGTCTACAGGCCACCAAACAGTAGCATGGATATTGGGTGCAAGTTGAATAGGGAGTTAACATTGGCATGTGGCAAAGGTAATGTCGCAGTAGTTATGGGGGATTTCAACATGCAGGTGAACTGGGAGAATCAGGTTGGTGCTGGACCCCAGGATAGGGAGTTTGTAGAGTGCCTAAGGGATGCATTCTTGGAACAGCTTGTACGAGAGCCGACCAGGGACAAGGCTATTCTGGATTTAGTCTTGTGTAATTAACAGGATTTGAAGCGATCTTGAAGTAAAGGAGCCATTAGGAGGTAGTGACCATAATATGATAAGTTTTAATCTGCAATTTGAGAAGGATAAGGGCAGATCAGAGGTGTCAGTGTTGCAGTTGAACAAAGAGACTATGGAACCATGAGGGAGGAGCTGGCCAAAGTTAAATGGACGGATATCCTAGCAGAAAAGACAGTGGAACAGCAATGGCAGATATTCTTGGGAATAATGCACAAGGTGCAAAATCAGTTCATCCCCCGGAGAAGGAAGGATTCAAAGGGGGGAAAGGGGCCACAGTGGTTGACAAAGGAAGTCAGAGATTGCATAGCATTAAAAAAAAGGAAATATGACAGAGCTAAGGTGAGTGGGAGGACAGATGATTGGGAAATTTTTAAGGAACAACAGAACTTAACGAAAAAGGCAATACGGGGAGAAAAAATGAGGTACGGACGCAAGCTAGCCAGGAATATAAAGGAGGATAGCGAAAGCTTTTTTAGATATGTGAAGAGAAAGAAGATAGTTAAGAACAATGTTGGGCCCTTGAAGAATGAATTGGGTGAAATTGTTATGGGAAATAGAGAAGTGGCAGAAGAATTTAATAAGTACTTTAGATCTGTCTTCACTAGGGAAGACACAAGCAATCTCCCAGATGTATGGATGGGCCAAGGACATAGGGTAACAGAGGAATTGAAGCAGATTGACATTAGGAAGGAAACGGTGATGAGTAGACTGATGGGACTGAAGGCTGACAAATCCCCAGGTCCAGATGGTCTGCATCCTAGGGTACTAAAGGAGGTGGCCCCGGAAATTGCGGATGCATTGGTAATCATTTTCCAATGTTCCTTAGATTCAGGATCAGTTCCTGAGGATTGGAGAATGGCTAATGTTATCCCACTTTTTAAGAAAGGAGGGAGGGAGAAAACAGAGAACTATCGTCCTGTCAGCCTAACATCAGTAGTGGGGAAGATGCTAGAGTCCATTATTAAGGATGAAATAGTGGCATATCTAGCTAGCAGTGATAGGATTGGGCCGAGCCAGCATGGATTTACCAAGGGCAAATCATGCTTGACTAATCTATTGGAGTTTTTTGAGGATGTAACCAGGAAGTTAGACAAGGGAGATCCAGTGGATGTAGTGTACCTCGATTTTCAGAAGGCATTTGATAAGGTCCCACATAGGAGATTGGTGGGAAAAATCAGAGCTCATGGCATTGGGGGGAAGATATTGACATGGATAGAAAACTGGTTGGCAGATAGAAAGCAAAGGGTAACGGTGAATGGGTGTTTCTCGGAATGGCAGGTGGTGACTAGTGGGGTGCCACAGGGCTCGGTATTGGGACCACAGCTGTACGATTTACATCAATAATTTGGATGAAGGCATTGAGAATAATATCAGCAAGTTTGCTGATGATACTAAGCTGGGTGGCAGTGTGACATGTGATGAGGATGTTAGGAGAATTCAGAGTGACTTGGATAGGCTGAGTGAGTGGGCAGATACTTGGCAGATGACGTTTAATGTGAATAAGTGTGAGGTTATCCACTTTGGGAGTAAGAACAGGAAGGCAGATTATTATCTGAACGGTGTAGAGTTAGGTAAGGGAGAAATACAAAGAGATCTAGGAGTCCTTGTTCATCAGTCACTGAAGGTGAATGAGCAAGTGCAGCAGCCAGTAAAGAAGGCTAATGGAATGTTGGCCTTTATTACAAAGAGAATTGAGTGCAAGAGCAAGGAAATCTTTTTGCATTTGTACAGGGCCCTGGTGAGACCACACCTGGAGTATTGTGTACAGTTTTGGTCTCCAGGGTTAAGGAAGGACATCCTGGCTATAGAGGAAGTGCAGCGTAGATTCACGAGGTTAATTCCTGGGATGTCTGGACTGTCTTCCGCAGAGAGGTTAGAGAGACTGGGCTTGTACATGCTGGAATTAAGGAGATTGAGAGGGGATCTGATTGCAACATATGATTATTAAGGGATTGGACAAGATAGAGGCAGGAAATATGTTCCAGATGCTGGGAGAGTCCAGTACCAGAGGGCATGATTTGAGAATAAGGGGTAGGTCATTTAGGACAGAGTTAAGGAAAAACTTCTCCCAGAGAGTTGTGGGGGTGTGGAATGCACTGCCTCAGAAGGCAGTGGAGGCCAATTCTCTGGATGCTTTCAAGAAGGAGCTAGATAGGTATCTTATGGATAGGGGAATCAAGGGATATGGGGACAAGGCAGGAACCAGGTATTAATAGTAGATGATCAGCCATGATCTCAGAATGGCAGTGCAGGCTCGAAGGGCCGAATGGTCTACTTCTGCGTCTATTGTCTATTGACATATTTTCTCCTTGTCAGTAAAATAGATTTTATATCTTTTGTTGTTAGTCTTGAAAGTCCTAGAAGTTCAATGTAAAGTGCATAAATGAAATATTGCAAGGTACAGGTTGCATTAACCAGTGACATTTCGAATACGATGAGGCAAGGTGTTCAGAAGCCTAATGCCCTGAGGGGAGAAACTTTTTCTCATCCTGCCCGTTCTTGTTTTTATGCATTGGAGTCTCCTGTATTTAAAGAATGCAAATTATGTGGGAGAACCCCCAAACAGTTGGGCATTTGTAATGCTTCTGGGCTCTTTTTCAATTCCAATGTTTGCCAAGAGGCTACATTCCAGTGATTTGAGTATTTATTCTCCAGGTTAAACTAAAGCTGCCGATTATGAAGGTGCACTTTGACTTCTCTTCATTGATCATGTCTGTGGCACAAAAGGCAGTTGTTTACGAGACCAGAGGGATCACTCGTTGCCTTTTGAATGAAACGACCAACAGGACAGGAGAGAAGGAGACAGTTTTGAACACGGAGGGAATAAACCTTGCCGAGATGTTCAAGTATGACAATGTGAGTAAAATGTTGTGACAACTATTACTGCCTGGAAATTTGGAAAGGGAACAGATGATGGCTGTTCTGTTCTGCATCAGATAAGGGGCAATTCTTCTCTTGAGTCTAGTTTACCATTTGATAAGATAATGGTTGTGCTATGATTGAACAGTACTGCTTACCTTTTCTAATAGCCCACAATATATTTAATTTAAAAATATCTATTAATCTCAGATTTAAAATAAATAAGAAAGTAAAGCATCAATTGCCATCTTTGTGAAGAAAGACATGTCCTGCAGCCCCTTCAATATTTCCCATTTTGTTCCTGCATTTTTCTAAATTTTACGTGGAGAAAGTTTCTCTTTGTCTTCTATTGCCTTCAAACAGATTAACCCTTAGCCTTCTACCAACGCTGAAGGGCCTGTTTCTGTCCTGTACTTTTCTATGACTCTATGATCTAATAAAGTGGCTGTGGAGTGTATGTTCGTGGACATCTGCAGCTGTAGCCCATCCACTTCAAGGTTTGATGTGTTTTGCATTCAGAGATGCTCTTCTGCCCACTACTGTCGTAACATCTGGTTATTTGAGTTACTGTCACCTCCCTGTCTGCTTGAACCAGTCTGGCCATTCTTCTCTGATCTCTCTCATTAACAAGGCATTATTGACCACAGAACTGCCGCTCTCTGGGTGCCTTTTGTTTCTCGCGCCATTTTCTATGAGCTCCAAAGACTGTTGTGCGTGAAAATCTCAGATCAGCCATTTCTGAGATACTCAAACTACCCTATCTGGCACCAACAATCATTCCATAGTCAACGTCACTTAGATGACATTTCTTCCCCATTCTGATGCTTGGTCTGAATAACAACTTAATCTCTTAACCATGTCTGCATGCTTTTTTGCATTGAATTGCCGCTACACGATTGGCTGCCCAGATACTTGCATTAACGAGCAGGTGTACCTAATAAAGTGGCTACCATGTGTATAGAGACTGATGTGTGTGTGTGTGTGTGGCCTCCGTCAGTCGTGGTCGACCATGGGTACTGCACCTCTGGTAGTCACTGGTTTGTCAAGCAGCGTGGACTGTGGCTGTTGAGGCCAATCCTGGAACGGCATGCTCTGCCATAGTTGCTGCACGTGTAAGGCGTCTCATCATAACTCAACATTTTAATATTTGCAGCCTTTTCTATGCAGCAGTTCCTAGCGACTGCAGTATTTTATGTGAGATCTACGTTGCACTTCCTCAAAATCCTCTTCAGAACTGAATCCTGTGATTCAGCCACTGCTCAGAAAGTAGTGGTTAACACAGAATACGTACACAACGCTGGAAGAACTCAGCAGGTCAGGCAGCATCCGTGAGCAAAGAGTAGCCAACGTTTCTGGCCGAGACCCTTCATCAGGAATGAGGGGGAAGAGAGGGCCGATGTACACCTGATGTAATTCTAAGCTACTTTCCCAGATAGCCCCAGCGTTCAAGAGATACCTGTTTCCTCACTGGTAGTGTTATTTCTCAACTTCACTGTCGTCCGGCTATGGCGAGGATCATATTACATCCATATTCAAAACTGTACTTCATCTCCCGCCACCAACCCCAGAGAGGGCGAAGTAACTTCATTCTACCCTTTTTCCATTCAAAATTAGAAATGGGTAGCTTGCTCAATAAACACATTGCTTGGTTAAAAATTGGACAGAGCAAAACTCCTAATGTCAGTTCCAGTCATCTTGCTGCATTGGGAACTATGAGCATGTGTTTGCACTATTTTTCCACACCACTCTTGCATTTACATCTCCAGTTCATGATGTCTGTAGCCTATTCATTTCCTGCCTTGGTTAAACTCGCGGTTAAACACAGGGAAGATGTGCAGATAATTGCCCAGTCCATCACAGGCAAACCCCTCCCTACCATTGAATGCATCTGTAAGGAATGCTATCACAAGCGAACAGCATCTATCATCAAACACTCGCACCATCCAGGCCAGTGCCACACTACCAGGTTCAGGAACAGTTATCTATCAGGCTCCTGAACCAACGTGGATAACTTCACTCACATCAACTCTGAACTGATTCCACAATGTATGGACTCACTTTCAAGGACTCTACAACTCATGTTCTCAGTATTATTTATTTACGTAGTAATTTTTTAAATTATTTCTATTTGTAGAGTTTGTCTTCTTTTATACATTCAGTCTTTGTAGTTTTTAATAGATTCTATTGTACTTGTTCATTCTACTATGAAAGTCTGGAAGAAAATGAATCTCAGGGTAGTATATGGTGACGTATATGTATTTTGATAATAAATTTACTTTAAATTTTGAATTAAAGATTTAATGTATACTATGTGATGAAGGGGTTCAGATAGCTGCTTCAAAATGTTACCACAGTTGTGCTGGGCTGAATTTCCACCTGTTCTGTGTGATTCAATGATTCTGAATCTTTGTCTAATTTCCCTTTTAAATCAATTTTTCCCCTAGTCTTATAACTCCTGAGTGTGGGTGAGGAACTCTTTTCTCTTTTTACCTTTTTAACATTTAATATTCTTGTGGGTGAACGTCGCACCTGATTCGAGCCTTATCTCGCCTGTAAATCTGGCATTGTCTTCCAGAGCTGTGTTGTCTTGTTTACCTTTCCAGGCTTCATTTATCTAAAGAGATAAACAATCAAGATGGGATTCTGCATTTGCTTAAAATGTTGAGTCTTTCTCCGGCATTTATAGGACATAGAACAGCACAGCATAGTCCAGGCCCTCTCTCACTCTTTCAAATTCTCTCCTCGCAAACAAAGACATGTCCTTGGAGCCAGTCAGGTGAGTATTTACTTCATTCCCACCATGATAAATTGCATCCTTTCTCAAGTAAGCAGACTGAAACTGTGCACAGCAGTCCGGGTGTAGTTTCACTAAGACCTACATTTACATGGAACATTACAGCACAGTAGTCGCTCTTTGGCCCATGATGTTGTTCGGACCTTTAAACCTACTCCAAGATCAACTTAACCCTTTCCTCCATTTCTCTTTCTTCTATGTGCTTACCTAAGAGTCTCTTAAATGCCCCTTATATAGCTGCCTCCACCATCCTGGCAGCACATTCCTCCCACCCACCACTCTCTGTAAAGAAAATACTACCTTTGAAATCCCCACTATACTTTCCTCCAAAAACCTTAATGTTAGGTCCCCTTGTAAGTACTCTTACTTCTTTTTCCCAAACCACTTCCCTATTTTAGTGACCCTAGCTGTATATACAGCGTGTAACTAAGATTCTTACAGAGTACTGTTCTCCTCATAAGGTATGCTCCGTAATTCAGGCAGCATCTTGA
Source organism: Hemitrygon akajei (assembly GCF_048418815.1). Classification (NCBI taxonomy): domain Eukaryota; kingdom Metazoa; phylum Chordata; class Chondrichthyes; order Myliobatiformes; family Dasyatidae; genus Hemitrygon; species Hemitrygon akajei. Next base: position 29,310,467 of record NC_133127.1, read on the forward strand.
TAAATTTCTGTTCCTCTTTTAAATCTTCCACATCCTCCCCGTAGCACAGTGCTCAGTTGTGTTCAGCTCCTCAGGAAAGAAAGTGAAGCTCTGCCATTCATTGGCCATGGCTGCCTTTGGCAAAACCAGAAGCAATTGCTGATCTCCAGTTGCTCTTGAAGAGGTGATAGAGAGCTGTTTCTCGAATTGACCCTCCATTTATGGTGAAGATGTAGTCTCTTGGTGCTAGTGGGGATAGAACCAATGACACTGAATGCGTAAAACAGATACTGCGAAACCTGGGATGCAGGGTAACACATTGGGGTATTCAAATAGTGTTCTTAAACCAGCTGTTAATGAAGCACCGCAAACCAGACGGTAAAGAAAGGCAATACATACTGTTTGGCCTTTGTACTTTCAGCCAGAGCTCAAGAGAAAAGCCTAAGCAAATAAAGTTAATCGAAAGGCGAGAATCACATTACACATTGATGATGATGATGACATCGACTCAGGCTTGAGAGGCCAGCGTCGGGCATTTTCATGCCTTACAAGGCGCGGAACGAAAGACTGTGTGGCGTGCCACTCCTCACACAGATATTTTGCAGTATTTTTCTTTTATTTTACGAGGTCGAGTTGCGAGCTCAACATTCAACCCGGCACGGATGGAAAGCGAACTCGGGAATGGCCTGACTGGCTTCGAACCCGGGAGCCTCTGTTCCAGAGTCCGGCGCTAATGTCACTGCACCACCAGCCGACCTAACAATCATACATTAGGGGCATTTAAGAAGCTCTTGGGCACATGGGTGTTAGAAAATTGGAGGGCTATGTAGGAGGGAAGGGTTAGGTTGATCTTAGAGTAGGTTAAAAGGTCCCTCTCTAAATGCCTTTCCCCTTACCCAAAATCTATGTCCTCTAGTTTTACTCACCTCCAAAGAAGAAGAGATTTCTGCAGTCTACCCTTTCTAAACCCCTCATAATTTATATACCTCAATCATGTCCCCTCTTGAGTGGCCATGGTTAGTTTAAATCTACATTATGAGCAACCTGGGTTCAATTCCCACTGCTTTCTGTAAGGTGTTTGTACGTTCTCCACATGGGATTCCTCCAGGTGCTCTGGTTTCCTCCCATGTTCCAATGATGTATGTGTTGGGTGGTAATTCGTGGGCACGCCTTGTTAGTGCTGGAAGCAGGCAACATGCCTGTGAGGCCCCCAGCACATCCTTGGATTGTGTTGGTCATTGACACAAGCAACATATTTTATGGAGTTCAGTCCGGAAAAGTGTGAAGTGATGCACTTTGGAAGATCATACTTGAAGATGGAATACAGGGTAAATGTTTAAGTTTCTTAACAGTGTGGAGGAACAGAAGGATTTTGGGATTCATGTCCATAGATCCCTCAGAGTTACAACACAACTTGCTAGGCTGGACAAGGCCTATCGTGTATTAGCCTTCATTTCTTAGGTTTGAGTTCAATAGCTACAAGGTTATGTTGCAGCTCCACGAAGCTCTGGCTAGAATATATTGCTAATTACATTCAGTTCTGGTCTCGTCATTATAAAAGAAATGTCAGTGTTTTGCAGAGAGTGCAGGGAAGATTTACCAGGATAATGCCTGAATTGGAAAGCATGTCTTAGGAGGATAATTTTGAGTGAGTAGAGCTTTTCTCTTTGGAGTGAAGGTGGGCGAGGGGTGACAACTTTAAGGTGTTTGGAGAATAGTATAGAGGGGTGTCAGAAGTAGGTGTTTTACGCAGAGGGTGGTAACTATGTAAAACGCACTACTGAGGGTGGTGGTGGAGGGAGATATGTTACGGACATTTAAGGGAGATGCGCACATGGATGAAAGTAAAATGGAGGGCTACGTGGAAGGAAGAATTAGATTGATCTTGGCGTAGGTTAAAAGGTAGGCACAACATCGTGGATCAAAGGGCCGTTACTGTGCTGTACTGTTTAATGTTCTTAACCTGCTCCGCTCCATGGAAAACAGACGTAGTTTCTCAAGTCTCTGCTCGTTTCTAAAATGATTTATCCCAGACCACATTCTGGCGAGTCTCTTCTGCACTCACTTCAGCATGCCAGACAGTAACTGTGAAAGGGAAACAGAATAGATGTTTCAGGCTGCTGATCTATCATCAGAACATCTCCTGGATTTCCTGTTTTTGTTTAAAAATTATTTAATCTGGTTGTTTATGTTGGCTGATATTTATTAACAAAATCAATAAGCCTCCATTAGGAGGCTTAACCCACACTTTGATGGAGTGTTTTGATTTTTTTTTCCCAGCAGCTTACTCTATCCCTGACTTTAATTAGAACAGAGAAGTGAGTTTGGACACTTAAATACAAACCCCATTTCCAGAAAAGTTGGGATATTTTCCAAAATGCAATAAAAACAAAAATCTGTGATATGTTAATTCACGTGAACCTTTATTTAACTGACAAAAGTACAAAGAAAAGATTTTCAATAGTTTTACTGACCAACTTAATTGTATTTTGTAAATATACACAAATTTAGAATTTGATGGCTGCAACACATTCAACAAAAGTTGGGACAGAGTCATGTTTACCATTGTGTTACATCACCTTTCCTTTTAATAACACTTTTTAATCGTTTTGGAACTGAGGATGCTAATTGTAGGAGATTTGCAATTGGAAATTTTGTCCATTCTTGCTTGATATAAGACTTCAGCTGCTCAACAGTCCGTGGTCTCCATTGTCTGATTCTCCTCTTGATGATGCGCCATACATTTTCAATAGGAGATAGATCTGGACTGGCAGCAGGCCAGTCAAGCAAACGCACTCTGTGTCTACAAAGCCACACTGTTGTAGCCCGTGCAGAATGTGGTCTGGCATTGTCCTGCTGAAATAAGCATGGATGTCCTGGGAAGAGACGTCGCCTTGATGGCAACATATGTCTCTCTAAAATCCTAATATACGCCTCAGAGTCAATGGTACCTTCACATACATGCAACTCACCCATGCCGTGGGCACTGATGCACCCCCATACCATCACAGATGCTGGCTTTTGCACCTTTCACTGATAACAATCAGGATGGTCATTTTCATCTTTGGCACGGAGAACTCGACGCCCGTTTTTTCCGAAAACTAGCTGAAATGTGGACTCATCTGACCACAGCACACGGTTCCACAGTCTTTCGGTTCATCTGAGATGAGCTCAGGCCCAGAGAACTCGCCGGTGTTTCTGCATAGTGTTGATGTATGGCTTCCTCCTTGCATAATACAGTTTCAAGTTGCATTTCTGGATGCAGCGATGGACTGTGATAAGTGACAATGGTTTTCCGAAGTACTCCCGAGCCCAGGTGGCTATAATTGTCACAGTAGCATACCGGTTTCTTAGGCAGTGCCGCCTGAGGGCTCGAAGTTCATGCGCATTCAACAGTGGTTTCCGACCTTGCCCTTTACGCACTGAGATGTCTCTGAATTCTCTGCAATCTTGCGTTGGGAAATGTTCCTTTTGAACTGACTAACAATTCTCACGAATTTTGGTACAAAGGGGTGAGCCACGACCCATCCTTGCTTGCAAAGACTGAGCCTTTGATGGACGCTACTTTTATACCCAGTCATGATACCTCACCTGCTACCAATTAGCCTGCTTAATGTGGAGTCTTCCAAACCCGGTGTTACTTGAATATTCTGTGCACTTTTCAATCTTATTTAAACTCTGTCCCAACTTTTGTTGAGTGTGTTGCAGCCATCAAATTCTAAATTTGTGTATATTTACAAAATATAATTAAATTGGTCAGTAAAACTATTGAAAATCTTTTCTTTGTACTTTTGTCAGTTAAATAAAGGTTCACGTGAATTAACATATCACAGATTTTTGTTTTTATTGCATTTTGGAAAATATCCCAACTTTTTTGGAAATGGGGTTTGTACTCACCTGGCTCAGTGACAAGGTTAAGTCTTCTGACACTCATAACTTAAACAAGCTCTGTACCAAGATACCTTCAGTATTTGAGAGTCAAGTGAGTGAAACAGTTGGTGACTAGCTGGAACATCCCAGCAATGAACTACACTGCTCTCCTCAAGTGCAGACAGGACGACCTAAGAGAAGAGCAGAGTACCAGACTTCCTGGGGCTAGAAGATAAGGCACTTTATCTCTCAAAGTCCTTCAGTAAAAGCATTACAAATTTACCACCTGAGTTATCAAGCCAAATGTTGGAACCTGAACAAGGAAATAACCTTCATGACCTCAACTGAGTTACAAGGGGAAAGTATATAAACAAGGCTGTTATTTCTTGGCATATGGAGGATTGAGAGGTGTCAGGCAAGAGATATATAAGGTCATGAGGGCCATAGACAGGGTGAAAGCACTGGGTCTTTTACTCAGGGAGTAATGCTATAAACAAGAGGACATAAATTTAAGAACAGTGGCAAGAGATTTAAAAGGGACATCAGGGGCAGTTTCTTCATGCAAAGGGTAAAGTTTATTTGGAATGAGCTGCCAGAAATAGTGGTTGAGGCAGGCACGTTAGCAGTGTTTAAAAGTTATCTTGGTAAGTACATGGATGAAAGAGGTTTAGGGGCTATAGCCCAAACGCAGGCAGATGGGACTAGCTCGCTGACAAACACACTCAGCACGGATGATTTGGGTTGGAAGGCCCGTTTTGATGCTTTATAATTCTGTAACCACCAACATGCCTACCATATTCACTCTCAAATAACTGATACATTGGTCTTTTAAGAGACAGATACAGCCTATAAACAGGCCATTCAGCCCATCGAGTCCATGCTGACCAATAATGTACAGGTTAGTAAGATGTGGACATGCCATGTTGGCGACACTTGCAGCTTCCCCCAGCTCATTCTCAGACTGTGTTGGTCATTGACGCAAACGACTCATTTCACTGTATGTACATGTGACAAATAAAGCCAATCTTTTTCACATATCGGAGTCTTCGTTGACAGCTCTGTCAGTGAGCCGAATGCAGGGAGAGTGGATGTCTGAGCTCACAACAAGCAGTCAATCGTACAGGCATCATTGGCAGTCTGCTGAGTAAACTCTTTAAATATAAGAAGCAACTTGTGAAGGAAACTATATCAAATGGTATTTTTGCTGGAACTGGAGGCTAGTTGCACATAAATTTTAAAGAACTACGGAAACTATTTAACAGACCCCTAGTATAGTCAGATGCACTTGTAATCTACTTCATCGTGGCCTTGCACCTTACTGTCTGCATGCATTAGACTATGGCTGTAATTATAACACTTTATTGTTCTGTTATTTTTTTCCTTGTACTTTCTCAATGTGTTGAGGTAATAAAATAACCTGAATCCACAAAAGCAGGCTCTACAAAGCTGTGCCAAACACCAGGTACTCATTACAATAAAACTCCAATAATCCGCTGTTCAATTGCTTGAAAATCCTGATTGTTCAGCCTCCAACATCAGCTGCTGTTTCAGTACTCCCTTTAAACACCCTGTGCTCCCCTAAAATTTACTCAGACCTCCTTTCAAACTTGCTCGGCCATATTCCCTGGGCAGGGGCCCTGTTGTCCCCCTGAATTCTTTGTACATCCTGGGTTCAATGGAAAATTTGTTATTATGCAACATCTTTTTATAAAAGAATTGAAATTTATGTTGGGATGGTGAAAGGAGTAATATCCATTGGTCTGGAAAATCTGCTAGTCCAGTACTACCGAAGTATGCTGAACTATAGAAAAGGCTAATAACAGCACGCTGAGGCTAAGAGTCGGGAACATTTCCGAATTCAACAGAGGAGCACTAATATCTGAATGACTGAGTCAGCTGGAGGCAGAAGAGGACCACCTTTCTTGTGGGTCGAGGACTGTATGTGTGTGGGTGGCAGGGAGGAACAGAGCTTATTTTGCAGCTGTTGTTGTATTGTGTTCTGCATTATTCTGTCGAGAATTGTGGGCATGCTACATTGGCACCAGAATGTGTGGCAACACATACCAGCTGCCACCAACACTCCCTCGCAACGCAGACTATGTATTTTACTGTGTGTTTCAAACTTGAATCTTGAATCATAGTTTTACAACACTTTAATCTTATGATAATCTCTTTGTGTTTTCCCCACATTCCCATAAAGTACTCACCAATTCTACTGCTTACCTTCACACTAGGGGCACCCCACAGTGGACAATTAACTGACCAACCCACGCGCCTTTGGGATGTGGGAGAAAACCAGAGCACCTGGTGAAAGCTAGGTGGGCACAGGAAGAAAGTGCAAACTCTACACTAGAGATTAGGATTAAACATGAGCTATTGGACAGTTCAATCTCTGTCACTGAAAAAGTTACTGTTACAGAATACAAGAGCAGGGATGTGATGCTGAGGCTAAAAATTTATAAGGCACTGGTGAGGCCTCAGTTTTGGGTTCCTCATCTTAGAAAACATGTGCTGGCATTGGAGAGGGTCCAGAGGAGGTTCACAAGGATGATTGCAGGAATGAAAGGGGCATCATACAAGGAACGTTTGATGGCTCTGGGTCTGCACTCGCTGAAATTCAGGAGGATGAAGGGAGATCTCATTGAAACCTTTCGAATGTTGAAAGGCCTAGACAGTAGATGTGAAAAGGATGTTTCCCATGGTGGGATAGTTGAGGACAAAGGAGAACAGCCTCAGGTTAGAGGGGTGTCCGTTCAAAACAGAGATGCAGATAAATTTCTGTAGCAAGAGGGTGGTGAATTTGTGGAATTTATTACTACAGGCAACTGTGGAGGCCAGGTTGATGGTTGTATTTAAGGCAGAGATTGATAGGTTCTGATTGGACATGGCATCAAAGGTTACAGGGAGAAGGCCGGGAACTGGGGTTGAGGAGGAGATAGTAAAAAAAAAGGATCAGCCATGATTGAATGGTGGAGCAGTCTCGATGGGCCAAATGGCCTAATTCTGATCCTATGGTTTATGGTCTTACTCCTTTGTCGTGCCACAGCATTTCTGATTTTGCATGTGCTGAAAAATCTTGTATAAACAAGAGCAAAATACAATTAGTTAATGTGATTTTTTTAAAAATGCAGTTCTCACATTGGGATTCTGTATTTCCTGGCTCTGATTTGCTTTATTTCCTGTGCCTTAGGTCTTGGATCTGAGCCGCTTGTATTCAAATGATATCCACGCTATGGCCAGTACTTACGGCATCGAGGCTGCTCTCAGAGTCATAGAAAAAGAAATCAAAGACGTCTTTGCTGTTTACGGTAAGTTTTTTTGTAACTTGGTTTGGACTTTCTGCTTTTTGCCAAAGCTGTGGCTCTGCAGTTACCAGAGGTCCTGTCTCATCTTGCCCAAATTAATTATGGTCTTATAGAATGGTGTTGAAAGGGAAGTAGATCAGCCATGATGAAATGGCTGACAAGGCCCAATGGGCTGAATGGCCTAATTCTGCTCCTATGTCTTATGCCCTAAATTTTAGTTGTATGTGTGGATATTTTTCAGGATTCAGGCAGAACTGACATGGCCAGCAATTTTAGTAACCTATCTCTATGAAATAGCACCAGCAAATAGGTTTCAATTCCTTCGTCTGTCTGTAAGGAGTTCGTACATTCTTCCTGTGACCATACGGGTTCCCTCTGGGAGCTCCAGTTTCCTCCCACAGTCCAAATAGGCATGGGTTGGTACGTTGTGGGCACGCTAGGTTGGAGCCAGAATAATGGCGACACTTGAGTGCTGTCCGGCACATTCTTTGACTGTGTTGGTTGCTTGACACAAACAATGCATTTCACACTCTTTTGTTTCAATGTATGTATAACAAATAAATTGAATCCTTTAATTGCCCTGGTTTGGTAGCTGGTTTCAGAGAAATTGTTGCTCACATGGGAGTAATATAATTGCTGGATCACAGAAAGGTTTCCTCCATAAAGGCCATCACTGAACCAGATGGGTTTTTATTACAAATTAATAGACTTCAGTTCTTCATTACGGAGAATTTTTCTTTGCAAATTCTGGACTGTTAGCTGAATTTTTATTTCTCAAATGCTATGTGCGATTTCATTTGTCTACTACTGTGCCATTACCAATAAGATAGTTTATCCACTGTGCAGACACCATCATTAATAAACAGGGTAAGGAATCCTTTTACGAGCCCAGATATGTACAGTCTCCACGCGTATACTCTTTATGTCAGGATGCCTGGATGGCAATGGGCAATTAAAATTATTCTCTGTCGCTGGAAAATTTCTTTTGCTGTTTCCAGTCTTCTCTAAGGAGATTATGGAAAGTAACATCAACCTTTCTGTAATCTGGGTTGAGACTCACTAAAGCTGTATCGAGCAGTTCCACACTGGATGATACGTGCACAAGCTACAGTTGTCAGAGTTAATCACTGCCGCCTTTTGCTTCTGCTCAACTATCTGTTGAAGTGTAGCTTTTCATGGGGTTAATTATTGCACAATAATACTTTAAATTAAATAGATAAAGTTCAAAAAGTTCAAAATACCTTTATTAAAAGGTACATATGCAGTATACAGACTTGAGATTTGTGTTCCCACAGTCATGAAATATAGAAGCATCATGGAACCCATTCAACAAAAACATCAAACACCAAACATGCAAAAAAAAAAGAACAAATCTTGTGAATGTGTGTAAAACAAAGAATGTAAAACTTCAAACCATAGACTCATGGAAACAGTCTAGGAGTGTCCAGTTCATTTCAATTTAATGCTGTGTCATCTGTTGAGTAAAGGCCGCAGAGCCAATCCACCCCAATCACAATTGCAAAAATGGCAAGGGAAGAAAAAGGAGAAACCAGAAACACATCATAACATGAGCTACAGAGTCCAGTCCACAAACTGCATCAATTGAACCTTGCCCAAGACCCAAGGGTCAGGCACCACCCTCCAGCAGCATCAACTGAGGGGGGAGAGAGAGATACACTGGTCAAACACAGACATCTTCCTCCAGCCACAGCGAGCCCATGTTTGTTTGTTGCCGATCTCACCAGGAGAGAGGGAGACTGGTCAAATGTAAGCAGATGGCGCTCTCGTCCTCGTTGATTTCAGTCTTGCTTGGCACTTTAATGGGCGAGATCGCTGACAGATGGAGTGATTCATGGGCTCATGCCCCGTCCCTCTTGGCCTCCAAGCCGCACACACTGATTCAAACCTCACTGAACACCCTTGGAGTCAGCAAAGCATCAGATCTCTCAGTCGGCCCAAAGACACACCACCAAAATGTAAATCACAGGTTCCAATAGTAGCAGTATCATATTTGAAAGAAGTAGTGGTAAAAGAAGTAGATTCGTGAACTCGCCAACACGAGAAAATCTGCAGATGGTGGAAATTCAAACAACACTCACAAAATGTTGGTGGAACGCAGTAGGCCAGGGATCATCTATAGGAAGAAGTACAGTCGACGTTTTGGGTCGAGACCCTTCGTCAGGACTAACGGAAAAAAGAGATAGTAAGAGATTTGAAAGTGGGAGGGGGAGGGGGAGACCCGAAATGATAGGAGAAGACAGGAGGGGGAGGGATGAAGCTAAGAGCTGGGAAGTTGATTGGCAAAAGGGATACAAGGCTGGAGAAGGGGGAGTATCATAGGACAGAAAGCCTTGGAAGAAAGAAAGGGGGAGGGGAGCACCAGAGGAAGATGGAGAACAGGCAAGGAGTTATTATGAGAGGGAAAGAGAGAGATTAAAATTAAAAATTAGGGATGGGGTAAGAAAGGGAGGAGGGGCATTAACAGAAGTTAGAGAAATCAGTGTTCATGCCATCAGGTTGGAAGCTACCCAGATGGAATATAAGGTGTTCCTCCAACCTGAGTGTGGCTTCATCTCGACTGTTTAGTTGAACACCTACGCTCTGTCCGTCAGACAAAGCAGGATCTCCCAGTTACCACACATTTTAATTCCACGTCCCATTCCCATTCTGATATGTCTATCCATGGCCTCCTCTCCTGTCAAGATGAAGCCACACTCAGGTTGGAGGAACACCTTATATACTGGCTGGGTAGCCTCCAACCTGATGGCATGAACATTGATTTCTCCAACTTTTGTTAATGCCCCTCCTCCCCTTCTTACCCCATCCCTAATTTTTAATTTCAATTTTAATTTTTTCTCTCTCTCTCTCTTTCCCTCTCACAATAACTCCTGGCCTGTTCTCCATCTTCCTCTGGTGGTCCCCTCCCTCTTTCTTTCTTCCAAGGCTTTCTGTCCTATGATACTCCCCCTTCTCCAGCCTTGTATCCCTTTTGCTAATCAACTTCCCAGCTCTTAGCTTCATCCCTCCCCCTCCTGTCTTCTCCAATCATTTCGGGTCTCCCCCTCCCACTTTTAATCTCTTACTATCTCTATTTTCCGTTAGTCCTGACGAAGGGTCTCAACCTGAAACGGCGACTGTACTTCTTCCTGTAGATGCTCTCTGGCCTGCTGCGTTCCTCCAGTGTTTTGTGTGTGTTGTTAGATTCATGAACTGTCTGAAGGATATCGCCTTTGGTTGCATGGTTCACTGGTGCCACTGTCCTGTTGCTATAAGTAGAAGCTACATTCACCGTTTTTCACACGTCGTTCACTATGATGTTTATCAGAGCGATCATTGGTGAAAATGAACTTGGAAGACAATTGTATGATTGTTCTCTGACTGCTAAAATTAGATCATTTAACTCACTGCCATTGAAGAAGCTCACTGCTAATCCATAATATATGCATTTCTCAGTCCATTTCCTAACATTAATTTATTTCAGTCATCGAGTCAAACATTCATACAGATTCACACTTCGACACAAGCGGTATTCGCCATCCAAGATTCCTGTCTAAGCTAATCCTGTTTGCCCATGTTTGTCCCATATCCCTCTAAATCTTTCCTATGCATGTACCTGGCCAAGTACCTTTTCAAATGTTTGTCATATGTCTGCCTCAACCATTTCCTCTGGCAACTCATTCCATACTGAAACCTCTCAGGATAAAAAGCTTATCCCTTAACTCTCTGTTAAATCTCTCCCTCCTCACCTTAAACCTAGCTCTTGACTTCCCCAATCCTGGAAAAAGACTGTGAATTGACCCTATTGAAGTCCCTCATGAATTTCTAAACTTCTCTAAGATGCTTCTAATTTTCCTACTGTCCAAAGTTCAAAGAAACTTTATTATCAAAGTACTTGTATGTTACCATTTACTATCCTGAGATTTCATTTTCTTGAAGGCATTCATAGTAAATGGAAAGATACAAAGTTGAATCCACAAATGGAATCCATGACTCCATAATCCATACGCAACAGAGACAGACAAACATTGCCCTTCTGATTTCCTTTTGAGTATACTCCAGCATGCCCTATACTCATCCTGGAACTTAATTGACATCAGCTGCCTATACCTAATCCATGCCTACTTTTTCCTGACCAGAACTTCAATATCCCTCGCCATTCTGGGTTCCCTACTCTTACCAGCTTTGCCCTTTGCCCTCTCTTGTCCACTCTTCCGTTGAGCAGAAGACATAAACACCTGAAAGCATATGTCCCCGGAGACAAGGACAGCTTTTATCCTGCCGTATTAAGACTATTAAATGGTTCCCTGGGGCAATAAGATGGACCGCTCACCTCACACTCTACCTCTTTATGATCTGGTACCTTATTTTTTTTTACCTGCTCTGCACTTTCTTGAAACACAAGATATTCTGTAGATGCTGGAAATCCTGAATAATGCACACATAAAATGCAGGAGGAACTCAGCAGGTCAGGCAGCATCTATGGAGAGGAATAAACAGCTGACATTTTGGGTGGAGACCCTTTATTAGGACATCTGAATGTTCTCTGTGGATGTTTCACTTTATTCTGCATTATTATTGTTTCATTTGTTCTATCTCAAAGCACTGTGTAATGATCTGATCTGTATAAATAATGTGCAAGACAAGCTTTTCACTATCTTGGTACACGTGACAATAATAGACCAACTCTAACTCCAATCCAGAATACTGTTCGATTTTGGTCATCCTGCTATCAGAAAGGTCTCATTAAGGTGAAAAGAATGTGGAGGAGATTTACTGGGACTTTGCCGAACTAAGGGACTGAGATTTAGAGAGAGGTTGGGTAGGCCAGGAGCATAGGAAAATGAGGTGTGATTTTTATAAAGGTGCATAGATAGGGTGAATGTACATAGTCTTTTTCCTAGGAAGTTAAGAAGTATAGGGCATAGTTTTAAGATAAGAGGGGAGTGATTTAATAGGAGCAAATTTTCACCTAGAGGTTGGTGAGTGTATGCAGTGAGCAACCAGAGGAAGGAGGTTGAGGCAGTTTACAGAAGCAACAATAAAGACAGTTGGACAGGTTTAGAATGAGATGGGTCAAACACAGACAAATGGGACTAGCATTTGGGTTGAAGTGCCTGTGTACATGATATATAACTTGGCCGACTCAATCGGTGGTGATGCAACTAAGTCACTCTTGCCGATGGACACTGAAACACCCTCCCCCCACCCAGTGTATGTTCTTGTAGATTTCAGTGTATCTTTAAAGTGTTAAAACATAGCTTTGTCACGCATAGAAACATAGAGTGAAAATGTCGTTTGTGACAGTGACCAGCATAGTTCAGTTGTGTTCTGGGGGCAGCCCACAAGTGTCCCCCAACATATCAGCCCACAATTTAGTAACGCTAACCCGTACGTTTTTGGAATGTGGGAGGAATCCAGAGCACCTGGAGGAAACCCACGTAGTCAAAGAGGGAATGTACAAACTTTACAGACTGTATGTACCGGGAATGTAAAGCGTTGACCATCATGCCGTGTTTGTTCAACCTGAAGGAGCGGTGATTCATCAGCTACGTGAAAACAGTAGTCAGTAGAGCAGGAGGAAGTTTCCATGCCTGTTTATGACCTGTTGTTTTAAGACTTTGTGGGGTCTAGCATTTCTGTTGATGACTACATTTGTTACCCCGCCCCCTCCCCCCCAAACATCCCAACACACAAGTACAGCCACTGATGAACCAATGACCCAGGAATTGTTGCAGGGGAGTCACACACTCTCTCTGTAGTATGATCAAGTGTGTCTGGACCTTATCGGTAAGTGTGAGAGGGTCCTTCCAATTTAAGCATCAGTCCCCAGAAATTTCTTGTACAGCATTGCTAGTCAACTTTTCAGATTTCACTAAATTGAATTAATTGAAGTTTATGTACTGGAAAGAGTCCATTTAGCCCTTTGTGTATCTGGAAGTCGAAGAAGAACCATTTCAGCAATTCCACTTCCCAGACTGTCAGCAGGGACAGCAGTACCCTTGTGGCTCTGGAACCTGCTAAAATTGTGTATTATTCTGTCTTGTCCACTTTCCTGCCTAATTCCCTCAGGTATCCAAAAGCCTATCAAATTCAGTCTTGAGAAACAAAAATTGTTCAAAAACTTAACGTTCACAAGCATAGATCCCCAAGACTCATAACTTTCTTAGTAAGGAAATTATGCTCTTTCCAAATCTAAATCATTTAAGGACTTTGCAACTTGTGTTCTCTGTATTTGCAGTTTGTCTTCTCTTACACATTGGTTAACTGTAAGTCTTTGTGAGTAGTTTTTCATTGATTTATTTGTTCTATTGTAAACACCTACAAGAAAATGAATCTCGGGGTAGTATATGGTGACATATACTTATTTTGCCAATAAATCTACTTTGAAATGATGTATGCCTGGGCTGAGATTATACCTTTTTTTGGTTCTTAACTGTGCACCCAGAAGCAGCTTCTCAGCAAGTCCTATTCAGTAGCTTTCCTGGTTTTGGCACTGTAGCTGCATGTAAGCATACCTGCAGGTGACCGCTGTCCTCGCTCTTCCTCCGCTTGCAAATGCAGAGCTCCTGTGGTGCAGAGATCTAAACAATGCCTTGAGTACATTGGAACTCGGGCCAATCTACTGGTCAAATCTAAGTAACTAAAAATAATTCTCTTGTACAATGGTGCAATTCCATACTGCAGTAACATGCTGCTGCCATTCCTTGGTGATTTTTTAATATCAAAAGAACCTTAATATCACTGATTGTGTTCTGTTCCCTGGAATGGAATCACATTTCTTGTCTTGATCTTGCACAGGTATCCAAGTGGACCCTCGACACCTTTCCCTTGTGGCGGACTACATGTGTTTTGACGGATCATACAAGCCATTTAACCGCATTGGCATTCAGTCAAGCTCCTCGCCCCTTCAGCAGATGACTTTTGAAACCAGCTACAAGTTCTTGAAACAAGCAACTATGCTAGGTAAGATGGTTGTGAAGCTGAGGTCATGATCTTGAAAGGCTCCATGGACACAAGACGCCATATAACCTGTTGCTGCTGTTTCTTATGCGCTTGTGTCGTGTTTCATTGTGAGGTGGTATTTTTTAATTAAGAAAGTGGTTTAAAATAGTTGTACAATGCATTTTGACAATTGTGTCTTTTTCATTTCTGTCTGAGAAATCTGAATGACTCTTTGTCAAAGTTAAACAAGACTGTGGTTTAAATACTTAAAAGGCAATTCATCCTTCGGTTGATCGAAGGAGAAAGGAACTGGACAGTTATAGGTGCTAGTTGAAAGTTTTCAATATTGTGAAGAGATGGGGGAAGAGAAGCTTTGCAGGAAATAAGCAAGAAATGACATGACCACAGTCCACATTTTTAGCTCTCACAAAGCATTAGTATGTAAGATCTTGTGTCAGTAAAACAGCTGCAGTTACAAGTCAGGTGGCTGAAACCACTTGGAACAATAGCGTGCAATCACATCATCTTAGTCATTGTCCGCATAGACTCAGTACTTAGAATCAGAATCAGGTTTATTAGCACTGATGCATGTGGTGAATTTTATTTTTGTTTTGCAAGGCATAACAAGTTACTAGATGTCACAATAGGAAATATTTAAAAAGTAAGTTGTGCAAAAAGGTGAGGTGGTATTCATGGACCGTTCAGAATTCTGATGATGGAAGCAAAGAAACTACTCCTAAAGCATTGAGTGTGTGTCTTTAGGCTCCTGTGCCACCTCCCTGACGGTAGCAGTGAGAAGAGGGCATGACCTGATGGTGAGGGTCCAGATGGGACTTTTCTGCTACCTTTTAGCTATCTGCCAATATTAAATGGTATTTATCAAGCAGTTTGGATTTTAACAAGATCTAATTTATTGATACCTGTTTTGTTTAGAGGCTTTTTAAAACTGGATAGAAATTCTCCTGGTATCCCGGTGTATGATCATCATATTTCCAAGTTCTCTTCATCTCATGTTCTCAATGTTTAATGCTTATTTTATTTCCCTTTTGTATGTGCATATTTTGTTGTCTTTTGCTCATTGGTTGTTCGTCCTGTGGGATATGGTCTTTCATTGATTTATCCTACCAAAGGGTTTTGGCCCGAAACATTGACTGTACTCTTTTCCATAGATGCTGCCTGGCCTGCTGAGTTCCTCCTGTATTCTGTGTGTTGCTTGGATTTCTAGCAACTGCAGATTTTCTCTTGTTTTTCATAGATTTTTATTACGTTTCTTGGATTTATTGAATATGCCCACAAGAAAACGAATCTCAGAGTGTATGTGGTGACATACATATACTTTGATAATAAATTTGCTTTGAACTGTGGAATTGGAACTATTCTCTGGTTTATTATTCCAATTCATTGAATCATTAGTGTTGTAAATTAATCACTATTCTTTATACTAATTTTATGAAGTGTGGCCTTGTTGGGAGAGTTTTTTATTTCCCTAAACATTTTATTGAAGGTGAGAGATCTGTATATGACTTGCAACTGAGCACAGCAGCTTGGGTATGGATAATACTAAGCATTTTCCATGTCAAGTAGGGATTAGAAATGTGGCTCAGTTCCACCAAAGGGTTTAGTGACACAAATCATTTTTATGACTAGTTTGTTTCCTTTTTAAGATGTGGGCCTTGTTGTCAAGACTGCCATGATATTGTTAATCATAAAAGCCTTTAGTTGTATAAGCACAAGAGATTATGCAGATAGAAATCCAGAGTAACACATACAAAATGATGTAGGAACTCAGCAGGTTAGACAGCATCTATGGAGAGGAATAAAGAGTCTATGTTTCGGCTTGAAACGCTTCATGAGTCAATATGAAGGGTCTCGGCCCAAAACATTGATGTTAATTCCTCTCTATAGATGTTGCCTGAGCTGCTTACTTCTTCCGAGCATTTAGTGTGCTTTAATTGTATACTGATGCCTGCCAAAGTGAGCTGTCTGCATCTGGACAAGCTGGTTGTACCTCGAGAAGTAACACTAAGTACAGTGGCATGCAGAAGCTTGGGCACCCATCGTCAAAATTTCTGTTACTGTCAGTAGCTAGAAGATGAACTGATCTCTAAAAGTCACAAAGTTAAAGATGAAACCTTCTTTCCAACAGTTTAAGCAAGATTAGATAGATAGATAGATAGATACTTTATTCATCCCCATGGGGAAATTCAACATTTTTTCCAAAATTTTGTACAATTTTAGAGTGAAAAAAAGAAAGGAGCACCATGCAAAAGTTTGGGCACCCCAAGAGATTTGAGCTTTCAGATAACTTTTACCAAGGTCTCAGGCCTTAATTAGCTTGTTAGGGCTATGGCTTGTTCACAGTCATCGTTAGGAAAGGCCAAGTGATGCAAATTTCAAAGCTTTGTAAATACCCTGACTCCTCAAACCTTGTCCCAACAATCAGCAGCCAGGGGCTCCTCTAAGCAGCTGCATTGCACTCTGAAAATTAAAATAAATGATGCCCACAAAGCAGGAGAAGGCTACAAGAAGATAGCAAAGTGTTTTCAGGTAGCTGTTTCCTCAGTTTGTAATGTAATTAAGAAATGGCAGTTAACAGGAAAGGTGGAGGTCAAGTTGAGGTCTGGAAGACCAAGAAAATTTTCCAAGAGAACTGCTCGTAGGATTGCTAGAAAGGCAAATCAAAACCCCCGTTTGACTGCAAAAGACCTTCAGGAAGATTTAGCAGACTCTGGAGTGGTGGTGCACTGTTCTACTGTGCAGCGACACCTGTACAAATATGACCTTCATGGAAGAGTCATCAGAAGAAAACCTTTCCTGCGTCCTCACCACAAAATTCAGCGTCAGAAGTTTGCAAAGGAACATCTAAAACAAGCCTGATGCATTTTGGAAACAAGTCCTGTGGACTGATGAAGTTAAAATAGAACTTTCTGGCCGCAATGAGCAAAAGTATGTTTGGAGAAAAAAGGGTGCAGAATTTCATGAAAAGAACAGCTCTCCAACTGTTAAGCATGGGGGTGGATAGATCATGCTTTGGGTTTGTGTTGCAGCCAGTGGCAAGGGGAACATTTCACTGGTAGAGGGAAGAATGAATTTAATTAAATACCAGCAAATTCTGGAAGCAAACATCAAACATCTGTGAAAAAAAAAGCTGAAGATAAAAAGAGGATGGCTTCTACAATAGGATAAGGATCCTAAACACACCTGAAAATCCACAATGGACTACTTCAAGAGGTGCAAGCTGAAGATTTTGCCATGGCCCTCACATTCCCTTGACCTAAACATTATCGAAAATCTGTGGATAAACCTCAAAAGAGCAGTGCATGCAAGACGGCCCAAGAATCTCACAGAACTAGAAGCCTTTTGCAAGGAAGAATGGGTGAAAATCCCCCAAACAAGAATTGAAAGACTCTTAGCTGGCTGCAGAAAGTGTTTACAAGCTGTGATACTTTCCAAAGGGGGTGTTACTAAGTACTGACCATGCAGGGTGCCCAAACTTTTGCTTTAGGCCCTTTTCCTTTTTTGTTATTTTGAAACTGTAAAAGATGGAAATAAAAAAGTAATCTTGCTTAACATATTAAAGAAATGTGTCATCTTTAACTTTATGCCTTTTGGAAATCAGGTCATCTTTTACTCGCTTAGCTATTCACAGTAACAGAAATTTTGACCGGGGTGCCCAAACTTTTGCATGCCACTGTTAGCTGCTGACTTGTCAGAATTCGGCATCCTTATCTATTAAACTCCGTGCATTGAGGTTTAATAGATAAGGTTGCTGAACTCTGAGAATAAGCAGAGAAAATCTGCAGATGTTGGAAATCCAAGCGACACACACACAAAATGCTGGAGGAATTCAGAAGGCCAGGCAGCATCTATGGAAAAGAGTACATTCAATGTTTCGGGCCAAAACCCTTCAGCAAGACACATTTACTGTTTTTATATTATTTACTTCATTTACTGTTACTTCTTGAAGTACAACCAGCTTGTCCAGATGCAGATAGGTGACATTCTTAGGGATCATCTAGTGAGGCGTATGGGTAGAAACAAGAAGGGGAAAGTCACTCTAGTGTCGCTCTACTATAAATACCCCACTAAACAATTGGGAATTTGGGAAGCAGGTGTGTTAGGAAGCTACTCATAGTTGTAATAATAATAGGGTTTAATTAATGGGAGACTTAATGTCCCCAGTGTTGACTGAGTCACTCAAAGGGTGGAATTTGTGAAATGTGTCCAGGAAGATTTACTGAGTCGATATATAGAGGACCATTTCAAAAGGATGCAATGCTGGACCTTGTCTTGGTGAACAAGGTAGGGCAAGTAACTGAAATGGCGGCCAGGAAGTACTTGAGTTCTACTGACCATATTCCTGCTAGTTTTAAGATGGCGATGAAAAGAATAGGACAAATACCCAGGTTTGAGTCCTAAGATTAGCAGGGCTAATTTTGAGGGAGTTAGACAGGATCTAGCAGAGGTTGATTGTGTGAACCTGTTTGAAGGCAAAGGAACAAATAGCAGTGAGAGCCTTTTAAGAGTATGATAGCAAGTGTCCAGGAGCAGCATGTTCCTTAAGGTGAAGGGTAAGCCTCACAGGTTTAGGGAACCCTGACTGATGAGAGACATTGAGTCTGTGATGAAGAAAAAGAAGGAATAAGTTTAGGAGTTTGGGATTGAGTGAACCTCTCGATGAAATTAAAGATTAGCTTTATTTGTTACACATACATCGAAATATTACAGTGAAATGGATTGTTTGCGTCAAATCAAATCTGCAAGGATTGTGCTGGGTATCCCACAAATGCCACCGGAGTTCTGGAACTAACATGGCAAACCCACAACTCATTAACCTTAACCATACATCTTTGGGATGTGGGAGGAAACTGGAGCACTTTGAGAAAACTCACGCCACTCTAAGATTATGACTATATTTAATAGGCAATCAGGAAGGCAAAGAGGTAGGGGTAAGGAAAATCCAAAGAGGTTCTATAATTATATTAAGTGCAAAAGCATGGCTAGGAAAGGATTAGATCCCTTTAGAGAACATCAAGATTGCCTATGTCTTGAGCCATGGGATTTTTAATGAATATTTCTCCTTGGTGTTTAATGGCTCTGCAAGAGTTGAGGGAAACGTGGAGATGTTTTGGAGGACATTTGTATTATCATGGGAGGAGATATTAGAGCACTTTAAGTTGGATAAATCCCTTGTGCTTGACCTTTCGAGTGCATTGTTAGACTTGGGAAAGTGTAAAGGTCCATACAAAGATATTTGCTTTATTGTTAGCCACTGGTGAAGTTCCCAAAGACTGGAAGATGGTTAATTTTATTCTGTTGTGCAAGAGAGGTACC
Organism: Hemitrygon akajei; assembly: GCF_048418815.1. Lineage (NCBI taxonomy): Eukaryota > Metazoa > Chordata > Chondrichthyes > Myliobatiformes > Dasyatidae > Hemitrygon > Hemitrygon akajei. The sequence goes on from NC_133127.1 coordinate 29,329,897, forward strand.
AAGGACAAGCCAGGGAACTACAGGCTACTCCAATAGCACCTCCCTACCCTGAAGCCTCTGCTACAAGTAGGTTGTGAGCAATGGATGCATAGCACACTATCATCTCCAATTTCCCTTCCAAGTTGCACACTATCCTGCCTTGGAAATATAACATCATAAGTCCTTCATTGCTGAACCTAAATCCTGGAACTGCCTACTCAATAGCACCAGGAAATTTCCTTCATTGGGTGGATGCAGTGGTTCAAGGAACTTATTCATCACCATCTTCTTGGGGGCAATTCGGGATTGACAATAAATGCTGGACCAGATCCAAGAAATTAATAGTTGGAAAAGAGTGACCGTGATCTGCTCAAGCTTCAGGATAAGATATTGACTTGTATTAATCTGACACCAAGGTTTGAAATACAAATAAAGCAAATGATGAAGGTTGGCTACAAGCAAAAATCAGAGAAAACTACAGATGTTGAAAATCTAAACTTAAGACAAAAAATGCTGGAAGTCCACTGCATGTCAGACTGCATCTATAGGACGAGAAACAGTTAACTTTTCAGATAATCAGAACTCGTGAAGAGTTTTGAATCAGAAGCTTTGTTTCTTTTCCCACAGACCTGTGGAGTACTTCCTGCAGCTTCTGTTTTTATTCGAGATATCCACAATAGATTGGGAAATGACATTACAAGATTCAGTCTTAAACAATTAGAGGCTCACACTTGGAGGTAATGAATAGTTTACAGCAAATGTAAAAAAAACTGGGAAAAATGTTCACCTATTGCTAATAAGGGGAGTCCAAGATAAAATTGGATCAAAGAAAATACTAATAATTCACCAAAGCTGAGGATCAGGAATATTTCAGAATTCAGCAAAGGAGCACCAATGCTAGAGGGTGGTGAACCTGTGGAATTCATTGCCACAAGACCTCTGCGGAGGCCAAATCATTGGGTATACTTAAAGTGGAGGTTGATAGGCTCTTGATTAGTAAGGATGTCAAAAGTTATAGGGAGAAGGACAGGAGAATGGAGTTGAGAGGGATAATAATCAGCATGGTGGAATGGTGTACAGACTGGATGGGCCAAATGGCCAAATTCTGCTCTTATGGCCTGTGTGCCTGAGTCCACTGGAGGCTAGAAGCCGAGGAAGATAGCTCTTCTTGGGGATGGAGGATTGTGTATCTGCATGGGTGGGAAGAAGGAATGGGACTTGTTGTTTGTTGTCTTCTGTGTTGTTCTGCTGAGCATAATTGGCTCAGTGACACTTGCAGGCAGCCCGCAGCACACCCTCGGGCACGTTTGTTGTTAACACAATTGACACATTTCACATGTTTCAATGTACATGTGATGAATAAATCTGAATCTTCAATCAAGACATTGATAAGTAAAGAGACTAATAATCATGTCAGAGATATAAAGACAATAGGATACAAAAGCAGATTCCCTGTGGCAAATGAGGAACAAACTTCCTTTCAGCAAATGGTGTTAAACTGTTCTTCTTCTGCTCTATTGGTAGAACGGTAGGTGAAATTTAATGCTGAGGAGTGAAAAGTAAGTTTGTGTTGGTGAAATGAAAGACTTAAAGTGGTTTGTGTGCTGACATCTCTGAAAGTGGCAAAACACATTAACCATCAAATGGATCCTAGAAACCACAGGAGCGAGGAAATTGTGATCCAAGCACAGTGTTACCAATCTGCTGCAGGAACCCTGAGCAGTTCCCATTTTGCCCACCCTTAACTCTGACCTTCTTTTGACACTTGCTAAGTTTGTAACACTGCAGACAGATCAGCAAACTTCAGTGAAGGTTGTGGAACTGTCAACGAGGAAGGTTAAGTTGGATACTGATGAGGTGGCTGGCCATATTATAAGAAAAAAGTAGGTTTCAGACAAAGGAGAGAAGTTGAATTAAAGGAATTTAGAAGAGGTTTATCGGTCTGTATCCATGTAAGTATAGGATCAGAATTAGGCCATTCGGCCCAACAAGTCTGCTCTGCAATTGTGACTGGTTTTCTCTCTCATCCCCATTTTCCTGCCTTTTGAAAGTTTAGTGCAATGCCTCAGGATTTAGAGAATAGGTGTGCTCAGCACTTCTACTATTGGTTAGCTAATTGTGTTTTTTCCCTGTCTCTCTTTCCTTTAGGCTCTCATGATGAACTGAAGTCTCCGTCAGCCTGCCTGGTGGTAGGGAAAGTGGTCCGTGGTGGGACGGGGCTTTTCGATTTGAAGCAGCCTCTTAAGTGACCCCTCATCCGATGAGAAACCTTTTTTCTTGGAAGTGGAAACAAGAAACATGTTGTGAATATGTTTATGGTCAGACACAGCATCAAAGGAGACAGATGCTCAAAAGCAGTTGTTTACTGCTTTAAGCAATTTGCTAATGATAGAGGGGAGAGAGAAAATAACCAGCAGCTCCACAGGCAGGAAGTGGGAATGGAGTGCAACAAAGGAGAACTGTCAATGATCAAAGGTGGTAACGGAAAAACAGAGGAGCTTGAAAGGAGATTCAGCTGCTTTGTTTCATTCCTGCCTGAGGAAGTGGTAACTCTTGTGCCTGGGGCAGCCACTTGAATGAAGTTCTACTTAGCATCAAGAAAGGCAATAAAAATGAGCTTTGGATTGAAATTATTTCTGCAGTGGACGTGTTATTGCAGAGCCGTCTGCATGTCTATACCACAGGATGCACACTTATTTGGTAGCCACTGTTGAACATGTTGGAGAAATTGAACGATCGAGCAGCATGGTGGTGTAGTGGTTATTGTAATGCTATTACGGTGCCAACGACCTGGGTTCGATTCCACCACTCTGTAAGGAGTTTGCATGTTCTCCCGTGTCCACGTTTTTCCTCCAGGTGCTCCCGTATCCTCCCACAGTCCAAAGACGTATGGGTTAGTAGATTAACTGGTCACGTGAGTGTAATTGGGTGATGTGGGCTCATTGTGCCAGAGGGGCCTCTTACCATACTGTATTTCTGAATGAAAAAATATATTTCTCTTTTAGCAGGATTTTGACAGCACTATACTCGAATCATTGCCTCTGGCTAAATACTGTCCACTGAGTAGCACCATTCTAGGTCTCCATAACACCACCCAAGTCTTAACATAAGTATGCATAATAATCCATATAATGTGATAGTGAAAATGAACACTGTGTTTGTGTTAGATGGTGAAAACCACTTCATTATCAGACCAGGCTGAAACTTGGGTAGAAACTCCAATCATGTAAGATCAAATTTCCGCCAGAGAAATGTTAAAACGTCTGTGTGAAATTGACATTTTAGTTTCTTACATAGGAAATAGGAAAATATCTAAGTTGCAATAGGACTATGCACTCAGTGGCCACTTTATTAGGTACAGGAGTGGAACTCACTGTGGTCTTCTGCTGTTGTAGCCCTTTAAACTTTAAGGTTCGACGTGATCTGTGTTCAGAGATGTTCTTCTGAACACCACTGTTGTAGTACCATGTGATTATTTGAGTTATTGTCACCTGACAGGTTGAACCAGTCTGGCAATCCTCCTCTGACCCCTCTTATTAACAAGGCATTTTCACCCATAGAACTGCCACTCACTACATTCTTTTGTTTGCTTTTCACACCATTTTCTATATACTCTACAGGTTGTTGGGCATGAAAATTCCAGAAAATCAGCAGTTTCAGAGATAGTCAAAGAACCCCATCTGGCAGCAACAATCATTCCATGGTCAAAGTCACTTAGATAACATTTCTTCACTGTTCTGATGTTTGGGCTAAACAACAGCTGAACCTCTTGACCATGCCTGCATGCTTTTAAGCATTGAGTTGCTGCTACCTGACTGGCTGATTAGTTATTTGCATTAATGAGCAGATGTACCTAATAAAGTGGCCACTGAGTGTAAGTGAGTTGGAGTTTATTGAATAATTGGTATAGTACAAGTGTTTTTTGTATTCCATTTTGGGGATAAAAATGAGCGATTTAGCTTGTCTGACTTTCATGTAGACCATCTCTGAAATGTAAGTTCATATTTGCTACTTTTGATCCATACCCCTCATATGCCAGCCTTATAAAATCCCAACCTTGCCCTCTCCCATGCAGCTATTGGATTTACAACAGCTTCCCCTTACCTGCACTTTTCATAAATTGATTGCGAAAATGAGGCAAGTGCACGCACGACAATATGCGGAGAACCCTATGCATGGGAAGCTCTCTCTTTTTGTGCAGGCTTTTGATCATGCACCTTTACATCTCAGCAGGCCCAGTTCATTGCTCCTGCACTGTAAGTCAGCCATGGCATTCCTGTGGGTAACGTCATTCAGTAAAAATGTTTAATCATGCTACTCCATCACTGTTCTTGCTTGCATATTTGTGACAGTTCCCACCATTCAGAAGCACAGGTTCTCCTTCCAGCTGAAGAAGTGAATCATCTATACTTGAGTCTAGTCTGCAGCATCCATGGCTCGCACAGTGGTACATTGAGACTGCTTTGCGTTAAAGAAATCACTGCAGTTTGGGTGACTCCTTTGCTGAACACCACTGTTAATCTGCAAGTCTATTTAGTTACCTGTTATTTTAATTCTTCAGCCACTGTTACTGTGACCATTTTATCTTTGGTTTCTTACATTGTTTAAACAAAGTTCTCTTAAGAAATAGCACCTCTTCTTTTGATTTGATACTTTACAGCCTTCCAGACTCAATACTGAATGTAATAATTTAAGATAAATGACCATTCTAGTCTTGTATCGCCTTTTTCTAGTCTTTACATTCCTCTGGTATTTCCAATATAATTTGTCACCTCTTTACTGTTTTCCTAGACATGGTTTTTGTGATTAACTTGCCTTTACCAATTTCTTTCAGCCAGCTCCACGCCCATTTGTGTCATTCAGTCTCTCCTGCCTTTCACCCTATTTATAGACTCTCCCTTTCCTTCTCTCTCCTTGCCTTTCTCTACTGCTTAATACCATGTATTTACCTTCATTTTGTCAAAGTTGATGATCTTATCATAAGAGTTGAAAAATAAGCTGTTTCTCCCTCCAGAGACGCTGCCTAACCTGCTGATTATTTCCAAACAACAACACACACAAAATGCTGGTAGAACACAGCAGGCTAGGCAGCATCTATAGGGAGAAGCGGTGTCGACGTTTCGGGCCGAGACCCTTTGTCAGGACTAATCGAAAGGAAAAAAAACCATTATTTCCAATACATGTATCAAATGTCTGTAAATAAAATTGCTCATGGTTTTAAAATTTGCAATTGTCTTGGCATCTGCAGCCTCTGGGGAGAAGTTTCAGTTTAAAATTGCCTAATCTTATCTGCAGATTGTGCCACGTTTGAGATTTCAACTTCCCCAATCCTGAACCAGATGATGTCTGGTTCATAGACATGGATAGATTCATAGACTCATAGATTCTGTCTACTCCATCAACAAACACCTTCTGTAACCTTGGATATCTCCTTTTCACAACCTGACCTTGTAAAATCTAAGAATTACAAGACCAGTCAATGTGACTTGCCCTTAATTTACCTCTTAACATATGCTAAATGGCCATGGCATTTTCCCAAACCAGTGTGGTTCATAGGTTGACGCCTAAAATGATGTGGTTCTCCATGGGATGTCCCACTTGAACTCTATGCACCTAAAACATGACTTTCTCTCTTGGTATCCCTTGAGATTAAGGCAAGCACCTCGATTTTTTTTTCTAATTTACCTTTTCTACCTGTACCTTGTTATCTTAATCAAATAGTTTCTTTTGGGGACGTTAAAGTCTGCAGATACCAAAATTTGAAGCAATACACATTGTTTGATAAAATCAGCTGCTGGGGTAACATCATAAACCTGCTGAGTACCTCCGACATTTCATGTGTTGTGTAAGTACTTGTTTGTTGAATCGCAAGTGAAAGACCTTACCTTTCCCCATAGTGAACTCTCAAATTGTGAAGCTTTGCCCACTGTAGAAGATGGTAGAAAATTAATGATACATACAAAGACTATTTTGACCCATCATGTCCCTGGTAATTGAAAAATGCCACCCCAGCACAATATTATTTTCCAGGGCCTGATTTGAGCTTTGCAAGTTGTAGCTTTTCAAGTACACATCTAAGTCCTGTTTAAAACTAATGAGGGTATCTGCCAGCTTTTTGAAGAAAAAGTCTCACACTTAAAATGAAAAGATTTCTCGCCATCTTCCCTCTGCCCTTTAAAACTAAGCCCACTTACTTGTGACCGCTTTTATTTCAATTATGATTCTATCTAGGGCCTCGTATTTTGTATGTCTGGATTAAGTCTCCCCTCAGACTCCTCTGTTGCTTAACTTTAACATACCAAATCTTTCCTCGCAGTAAATGGGTTTTCCAGTCTTGGCAACATTCTTAACTTGCTCTCAGTTCTAATGAAAGGTTGTGGGCCTTACACGTTTAACAGTTTCTCCTACCACAGAAGCTGCCCAACCTGCAGAACATTCCCAGTATTTTCTATCTTATTTCAGATTTAGGTGTTTGTAATTTTTTTAAAATTTCCTTATAAATTTCATTGTAGTAAACGACTAGAATCAGTCATACAGCATGGAAACAGACCCCTTGGCCAATCTCATCCAGGCTGACCAAGTCTCCCAGCTAAACTAGTCCCATTTGCTCATGTTTGGTCTCTTTCCTTCTGAACTTTTCCTATTGATGTACCTGTCCAGGTGACATTTAGGTGTCAGTTACAGTATCTGCCTCAACCACTGCCTCTAGCAGCCCATTCCATATATGCATCACCCTCTCTGTGTGAAGTTGTTTCCCCTCTGGTCCCTTTTAAATCTTTCTTCTATCACCCTAGTTTTTGATTGTCTTTCACGGCGGGGGGGGGGACGGGACGGGACTGCATTTAGTCTACCTCTTCACTCAGAAGGTGGCGAGAGTGAGTGCGGAATTAGCTGCCAGCACAAGTGGTCCATGCGAGCTATGGTCCCAGTACAGGTATTGAGAGTAGGCAGTTTACTACTTGGCATGGGCTAGATGGGCCAAAGGGCCTGTTTCTGTGCTATACTTCTCTATGACACTATGTCCCTCATTATTTTACTGACTGACCCCCCCCCCCCACCCAGTTTCCTATGCTCTAATGATGGTCACAGTCTACTGAACCCCTTTCCCAGCCTGGCTGATATTATGAAATTGAGAGAAGAATGGCTTTAATCTTATTTCTTTTCTGGTATTTCCTTATGTACCTCCCCTCCTGCTGTAGGCATCTGAGAGATGATGTAAACTGTCAGCGTGTAATGATAAGGACTGCCACTAATTCCTTGTCACGTTGTTTTAGCTTGGCTGCTGCCAATTTGGAGGTGGGGGAGGGGTTGGGACACGATGAAATATAGGATTAATATCTGGGATTTTCAGCCCTCGTTAAACACTGTTGGTTCTGATCACCCGCCAGTCCACCAACTCCATTTGTATCGCTTTGTCGTTTACTTTGTCAAGTTCCATAATTACTGGCTTCTTCTTGATTTCTGTAATAGAAAACTGTTTATGAAAGTGCACATTGCAGCCAATGGAGATCTATCAACAATGAACAAAGAAATAATCACAGAGAATACTGGAATTTAGATCTGACCTCTGCTGCTGGGTTGTTTTATTTCAGATCAAATGTAAGACTTGTGTTCAGCTGCATGTCTGTGGCAGAAGAAGTTACAATTACTTCTTTTGCCCCATCTGGACGGTTCAGCTCTGTGGTCTGTTTTATGTCAAACCATATTAGAGATCTACATCCAGTGCTCATTTCTGGTTTGGAACAATTGTTATGGAGGTGTTCCATATGGTGTTGATCATCTGTCTAAAGTGTTAATTACAAGTTGCCAAGTTGGGCAAAGAGACGACAGCTGTTGGGCTCATTGCCAGCAACAGTGAGATGGCCTACAGAGAAGAAGTGGAAGAGCTCAAGGCCTGGTGCCAATCAAAAATAACCTCTTACTCACTGTCAACAGGACAAAGGAGATGGTTATTGATTTCAGGAGAAATTGCAGCACTCTCACCCCCCTTTACATCGGCGGCACAGCAGTGGAAATTGTGAGCAGATTCAAACTGCTGGAAGTGCACATCTCATTCAAGCGCTCATGGTCCCAGAACACATCCACCACTGTCAAGAAAGTTCGCCTCTACTATGAAGGGATTGAAGAGAGCGGGACGATGCACATCAATACTCACGACCTTCTACCGATGTGCAGTTGAGAGCATCCTTACGTGCTGCACCACTGTGGGTACAGAAGCAGTCCTGCGATGGACAGAATGGCTTGACAACGGGCGGTGAAAACTGCCCAATGCATCAGCGGCACCGGCCTCCCACCATCAAGGTCATATACTACATACAGAAAAGTGCCAGCAATATCTTGAAGGATCACACCCAGCCTGGGTATGGACTGCTTGTCCCACTTCCATCAGGGTAGAAGCTACGCAGCATCTGTGCCAGAACTTCAGCAGAGCCGAACTCCTTTCACTAGCAAACTAAACACTGTCACGAGGAGGAAAAAATTCAACTCGGACAGAAAAAAGATCAGAAACAAACAGTTGAACATTAAATCGTTAATCAAATGTGTCTCCTCTAAACCCTGTGGAACTGATTCATCCCCCACTTGAAATCTTCCGGGGGAGTGGGCTGAGTGCTTTTTATAAGCACAGTATACCCTTTGTTTTACAACATTAAATCACAGTAGATTTAATTTGGCTTTTTTGACACTGATCAACAGGAAAAGGTTCTTTCGTGTCAAAGTGAAAACAGATCTCTACAAAGTAATCAAAATTAATTACAAATATAAAACATAAAATAATTGATTGCATAAATATTCACTGTGATTGAGTCATTATTTAGTAGATGCACCTTTGACAGCAATTACAGCCTTGTCTGTGTGGATAGATCTCTATGGGCTTTGTACATCTGGACAATGCAATTATTTCCCCTTACTTCTTTACAAAACTGTTCAAGCTGTATAAGATTGCATGGGGATTGTGAGTGAACAGTCCAGGCACAAATTCTCAATTGGATTGAGGTCAGGACTCTGACTTGGCACACCAGTACATTAACTTTGTTGTTTTTAAGCCATTTCTGTGCAGCTTTGGCTTTATGCTTGGGGTCATTGTCCTGCTGGGAAGCAAATTTTTCTCCCAAGACACAGTTTTCTTGCAGACTGCACTGTTTTTCCTCCAGGATCTCCCTGCATTTTGCTGCATTCATTTTTCCCTCTACCTTCCAGTCTTCCAGGCCCTGCTGCAGTGAAGCATCCCCACAGCATGATGCAGCCACCACCATGCTTCATATTAGGGATGGTGGGCTTTTTATGATGTGCGGTATTTGGCTTATGCCAAACATGGCATTTAGTCTGATGGCCAAAACACCAGACCATTGAACCTTCTTCCAGTTGAGTTAAGAGTCACCCACATGCCTTCTGGCAAACTCCAGCCGAGATTTCCTGTCAGGTTTTTTTTCAACAGTGGCTTTCTCTTGAATTAAATTGACTTTTTTACTTACATCCTTCACATATATGAGGAATAAAAATCTTTTCATTGCATCTCCATCTGAATGTGCAATTTATAGTAGTTTATAATAAATATTATGTACCACAGGATAGTCAATATAACATAGAAATACAGTTGCATCAGCATGAATTAAGCAGTCTGATGGCCTGGTGGAAAAAGCCGTCTGTTGGTCCTGGCTTTTATGCTGTGGTAACATTTCCCAGATGGTAGCAGCTGTAACAGTTTGTGATTGGGGTGACTCGGGTCCCCAATGATCCTTCAGGCCCTTTTTACACACCTGTCTTTGTAAATGTCCTAAATAGTGGGAAGTTCACATCTACAGATGCACTGGGCTGTCCACACCACTCTCTGCAGGGTCCTGCGATTGAGGGAAGTACAGTTCCCTTACCAGGCAGTGATGCAGCCAGTCAGGATGCTCTCAATTGTGCCCCTATAAAAAGTTCTTAGAATTTGGGGGGCCACACCAAACTTCTTCAACCGTCTGAGGTGAATGAGGTGCTGTTGTGCCTTTTTCACCACACTGCTGGTGTGTACAGACCACATGAGATTCTTGGTGATGTGTATACCGAGGAACTTAAAGATGTTCACCCTCTTAACCCCAGATCCATTAATATCAATAGGGGTTAGCCTGTCTCCATTCCTCCTGTAGTCCACAACCAGCTCCTTTGTTTTTGTGACATTGAGGGAGAGGTGGTTTTCTTGACACCACTGTGTCAGTGTGATGACTTCTCTGTAGGCTGCCTCGTTATTATTTGAGATTAGGTCAATCAATGTAGTGTGGTCAGCAAATTTAATTAGCAGATTGGAGCTGTGGGTGGTGACACAGTCATGGGTATACCGAGAGTAAAGGAGGGGGCTTGGTACACAGTCCTGAGGGGCATCTGTTTTGAGGGTCAGAGGTCAGGGAGCCCACTCTCATCACCTGCCGGTGATCTGACAGGAAGTCCAGGGTCTAACTACACAGGACAGGGTGAAGGCCGAGGTCTTTGATCTTCTTGTTGAGCCTGGAAGGAATTATGTTGTTGAATGCTGAACTGTAGTCCAGGAACCGCATTCTCACATAAGCATCCTTCTTCTCCAGATGTGTAAGGACAGTGTGTAGAGCTATGGCTATTGCTGTCGATTGGTTGTGTCGGCATGTGAATTATAGGGGGTCTAGTATAGGCGAAGGTATGCTGCAAAGGTCGTTCTTGACCAGACTCTCAAAGCATTTACTTATTGAGGTGAGTGCAACAGGACGCCAGTTGTTCAGACATGTTACCTTGGTCTTTTTAGGTACTGGAACAATGGTGGATGTTTTGAAGCAGGAGGGTACTCTACACTGGGAGAGGGAGAGGTTAAAAATGTCTGTAAACACACCTGCCAGTTGTGCCGCGCACATCCTGAGTACCCACCCTGGGGTGCCGTTCGGTCCTGCAGCCTTGTGACTGTCCACTCATTGGAAACACCTGCGTACTTCAGCCTCAGAGATGACCAAGGTGCAGGTCACATCAGCTGCAGGTCTCCTCAGGGGTTCAGTGTTGGCCACATCAAATTGAACATAAAAAAGATTTAGCTCGTTTGCCAGAGAGGCATTAATGTTGGAAACCACTGCAGTTAGCTTTGAAGTCTGCGCTGGTGTGCAGACCTTGCCATAAGCTGGGTATGTTGTTGGTGGAAAGTTGTGTCTGGATCTTCGTCACTCTTCAATAAAGCTGTGACTGGTGAAGTACCTGGACAACAGTTGTTGTATGCTCAGACTTTCCCATACCAGCCACTGAAGCTTGTAACTCCTCCAGAGTTGTCATAGGTCTCTTGGTGGCTTCTCTTCCAAGTCCCCTTCTTGCATAGTCAGTTTTTTGAGGATGCTTGCTCTAGGCAGATTTATAGCTGTGCCATATCTTTCCATTCCTTGATGATTGAATTAACTGTACTCCAAGGGATATTCAGTGACTTGGAAATTTTCATGTATCCATCTCCTGACTAGTGCTTTTCAAAAACCTTTTCGTAGAGTTGCTTGGAATGTTCTTTTGTCTTCAAGGTGTAGTTTTTTGCCAGGATACTGGCTCACCAGTAATTGGACCTTCTAGATACAGGTGTATTTTTACTACAATCAATTGAAACACCTTGATTGCACAGACATTTTCAATTACAAATTATGTGACTTCTAAAATCAATTGGCTGCACCAGTGATGGTTTGGTGTGTGTGTGTGTGTGTGGGGGGGGGTTAATACTTATGCAATAATTATTTTGTGTTTTATATTTGTAATTTATTTAGATCACTTTGTAGAGATCTGTTCATCTGTTTTCACTTTGACATGAAAGAGTCTTTTTCTGTTGATCAGTGTCAAAAGAGCCAAGTTAAATCCACCATGATTCAATGTTGTTAAACAATAAAACATGTATATGAGCTTTGGCTCCTAAAGCATTGCCCTCCAATATCAGGCAAGCACATGATGCCTTCTGGCTGTTTGTATTGGACATGGTCTTCTGGTACAGCTATCTAAACCATTCCCACACTGCAGAAGTCATTGCATTAGTGATTCACAATTGGCCCTGTGGCCTTAACCTTTTTCTAAAGGGTAAATTCAAGCCCTGATAATGTTGTCACGGGACATGGTTGGATACTGCAGGTAATCAATGATAACACCACAATCACTTAAACATTGTCCTGTCTTATCAAGCTAAAGCCTTTGAAAACACTACAATACCTTTGTAAAATTGTGGGGTGAGGGGTATAGCTGAATATATTATTGTATATTCTTTTAGAAAAAGTAAATACTTACTACAGGTCTACAATCCCTTATCCGAAATTCTGAAATCCAAAAAGCTCCGAAAACCAAAGTTTTTTTTGTCAACAGCTGACGTCACTGAGGTGTGACGTGGCAGCACTAGCAGAGGCTGCCAGATGTCAGTTGTGGCTCAGCGCTCATACTAGTTACATGTGCATTTGCTGTTTGCTGATATTTTGTGTTCACTGTTGACTTTGTGTTTAATTTCACTGTGAAAATGTCAAAAAGAGCTGCAGATACCGCTATGGGTAACAATGAGAAAAAGAGAAGGAAGCATCTATCATTATCAATAACACGGGAAGTGGAGTTATTGCAGAAGCTTGATCGTGGTGTGTCTGTGCAGCATCTTACTGAAGAATATGGTGTCGGAGCTACCACTGTATACAATGTAAAGAAACAGAAAGACAAGTTACTGAAGTTTTATAGTGACAGTGACGTTCTACATTTATTCCAGTAAGTCATTTATCATGTGTTTGATTCGGTTTGTTTGAAGCTGTATATTTTTATGTTTTATTGAATGTTTTTGTTGGAAATAAAATATTTTTCTTGTCATTATTCCCTAAACAATACAGTATAACAACTATTTACATAGCATTTACATTGTATTAGGTATTATAAGTAATCTAGAGATGATTTAAAGTATATGGGAGGATGTGCGTAGGTCCGGAGCTTCACCGGGTCCTAAAGTCCACCCGCACTGAGACAGGTTAAATAAGGGTCTTGAGCATATGTGTTTTTTGGTATCCACAGGGGGTCCTGGAACCAATAAGGAGGGATTCTGAAATCCGAAAAATTGTGAATTCCGAAATGCAACTGGCCCCAAGGATTTCAGATAAGGGATTGTGGACCTGTAGAGAGAATTTCCACATTTGCTTTCTCAAATATTGTGTTGTATTACCCAATACAACACCCCTACCCCCTTCTTCCTTTCCAGTCCTGATGTAGGGTCTTAGCCCAAAATGTCAACTGTTTATTCCCATCCATAGATGCTGCCTGGCTTGCTGAGCTCCTCCAACACATTGTGTGTATTTGGTGTTCTAAGTTCTTTTATGTTTCATCTCAATTGAAGCTTCAGGACATCATTGGCAAGGTTAGCATTTATTGCCCAACCCAAGTGGCAACTAAGACATTTCAGAATGAAAGTAAGAGTCAATCACATAGTGGTGTCTGGAGTCACATAAATGCCAGATGAATTGTCATCAATGTCTTCTGCTGATTATGTATCTCTCTCTCTCCCACAGATGCTACCTGATCTGCTGAAGACCTCCAAAGCTTCTGCTTTTATTTCACCCTCTTTCACCCTCCCCTCATTTTGACCCATTCACCAATGAGAAGGATTTCCCTCTATCTCTGTGTTTGCCCTTCCTTAAAATTAAATACCTCTATTATAAACCCTCACAATCTCCTCTTTCCCAAGAATAACCCTGGCTTCTTTTGTCTATACAAATAACTGGTGTTAACTAGAATTATTTTAATAAATCTCATATGCAACCTCTCTAAAACCTTGACATCTTTCTCAAGTGTGGCTCCAAGAACTGGACATATGACTCCAGCTGCAGTCAAACCAGTGACTTTCAGTTTCCTGTCTGACTTCCCACAACAACTTATGACACGGACCAGGTGATTTATCTGCTTTAAGTGCTTTATTATATCTCCTCTGCATCACTTTATATTCTGTGCCAAGTCTCTACCATATTTTCCATCTCTGAGATTCCAGAAGCATCTTCTTCCTTGGCGAAAATTGTTGGAAAGTAATCATTCATGTTTAGGCAAGCTGTCTGCTTCCAGATGTAGACTTCCTCCTTAGTCTTTCCTGCAATCCTTTTCCTGTTCATATACCAAAACATTTGGATTCCAGTTTGTATCTGCTGCCAGTTTTCCTCATTTGGTTTGTGTTTTAATTCCTTTCTACAGTCAGCCTGGTTCTCATTTGCCTGGCATCTGTCAAATGCTGTTCCATTCTGTTCTATTTTAACTCGCTCTCTCATCATCCAAACAGCCCTGCCCTTAACTTCATTACACTTCTCCCTCGTAGGAATCTACCTAGATTCTGAACATTACTAAGGTCGAGCACCAAACACCGACATTCCATCCTAGAAAAAGCGGGATCTCCCGGTGGCCACCCATTTCAATTCTACTTTTTCATTCCCATTCCAACATGTCAGCTCATGGCCTCCTCTACTGCTGCAATGAGGCCACACTCAGGCTGGAGGAGCAACGCCTTGTATTTTGTCTGGGTAGCCTCCAACCTGATGGCATGAACTTTGATTTCTTGAACTTCTGGTAATTGCACCTTCACCATTTCCCATTACCTCTCTCACCTTATCTTCCTACCTGCCCATCACTTCCCTCTGGTGCTACTCACCCTTCCCTTTCTTTGAAGGTCTTCTGTGCTCTCCCATGAGATTCACCCTTCTCCAGCCTTTTATCTCTTTCACCAATCAACTTCCCAGCTCTTCACTTCACCCCTCCCCTATCCCGGTTTCACCTATCACATACTGCCTTGTATTTCTTCCTCCACTCCGCCCACCCCAAGTTCTTACTCTGACTTCTCATCTCTTTTTTTCTCTGCTCCTGATGAAGGGTCTCAGCCTGAAATGTACTCTATTCCATAGATGCTGCCTGGCCTGCTGGGCTCCTCCAGCATTTTGTGTGTGTCACTTGGATTTCCAGCATCTGCAGATTTCCTCGTTTAGTATCTTGGTAAGTCTTTTCTGCAACCACTCCAGAGTCTCAACATCCTTCCCGTAATGGGATGACTAGAACTGCATGCAATCCTCCAGATGCAGATTAACTAGAGTTTTTATAAAGGTACAACATAACTTCCTAACTTTTGAACAATGCCTTGACTAGTAAAGGCAAACATTTCTCAACCACCCTATCATCCTGTGCAGTCATTTTCAGGGAGCTATGAACTTGGGCCCCCAAGATCCTCAACACTGTTAAGGATCTTGCCCTTAACAGTGTACTGTCTCTTTAAATTTGACCTGCCAAGGTGCAACACTTCACATTTGGCTGGTTAAACTCTATCTACCATTTCTCTGCCCATATCTGCAACTGGTCCCGCTGCATTCTTTGCCAGTCTTCCATGCTATCCACAACACTGCCAATTATCATCTGCAAACTTACTAATCCACCCATCTACATTTTCATCCAGCCCATTTCTATGCATCACAAATATCAAAGATCGCTGCAAACCTCCACTAGTCACAAACCTCTAGCTAGAATACCCTTACCTTTTACGGGCAAGCCGGTTCTGAATCCAGTGGCCAATTTGCCATTGATTCCATACATAATATTCTGGATGATCCACTCATAAGGGATCTTGTCAAATGTCCTACTAAAATCCATGTAGACAACATCCACAGCTTCATCAATCACCCTTGTCACCTGATCAGAAAACAATCAAAACATGACTTGCCCATACTGGCTCTTGCTAATTAGCTCAAGGTTTTCCAAATGCCTAGGGATAAATCCTATCCCAAAGAATTCTCTCCAGTTACTTCCCTACCACTGATGTGAAACTCGCCAGTCTGTAGTTTCCAGGATTATCCCTGGTTCCCTTCCTGAATAAAGAGACATTAGCTGCTTGCCAGACATTTGGGACAGTGCCTATGGTCAGAAGAGGGCACGAAGATATTTGTCAAATCCCCAGCAATCTTTTCTCTTGCCCCTCTCAATAACCTGGCCCTGTGGACTTATCACCTTAATGCTCTTCAAGAGACCCAGTACCTACTCCTTCTTTACTTTGAAATGCCTTAGCATATTAATATGCCCAACTGATCTCCTTATCCTCTACGTCCTTCCCCTTGGTAAATACTAATACACTATTAAATATTCATTGAAACCCTCACCCTCATCCTCTGCATCCAAACAAATGCTCCTCCCTTATCCTCGAGTGGTCCTACCCTTTCTCTGGTTATCGTCTTGCTCTTGATGTATGTGTATGATGATGAATTACTAACCCATGCCACATTATCTCCAATTCACTGTTCTCATTTGTTGCTATTGCATTTCTCTGCAGAATATTATGAAGTATTGCATAATTTTCCATTGGAATTCCCATATCCTCCTGAACGTAAGTGAAATTATCAGCTATTCAGTCACGAATCCCTTTTACTGTAACTCAAATTAGCTGAAAACTGTCTCTACATTTCTTGAATATATTTTATTTTTAATCGTACATTCCACTGATTTTGAAACCAATGTTATTCCAAAAGCTGTTGACGTACTATTATCAAATTTCTTTCTCATTTGGAAGTGATCTGAAGGCAATGTTTACACTTGAACCAAAGGAAGCTCTTCCATATTTAAGCAGGCAAACCCCATATAAAGTCTGATGTATGGATTGTCTAGTATGCTAGTATATCATGGCAAGATATCATAGTTGCTTTATCAGCAAGGCTGTGATATATTAACGTCCTGGAATTCCTTGCCCAATGGTACTGACATTGATCCACTGGCAAGAGGAACCAAAACAAAAGGATACCAAGGTCTGTTGTAGGAGTATTGATGTTTGAGTGGTGGCTGCATCATGCTGTGGAGATGCTTCACTGCAGCAGGCCCTGGATGGCTTGTGAAGGTAGAGGGTAAAATGAATGCAACAAAATACAGGAAAATCCTGGAGCAGTCTGCAACAGAACTGCAACTTGGGAGAAGATTTCAAAGGTTTCAAAGGGCACACAGCCGCAGATATTCTGACTCCCCCGACGACACACGGGTCTTCTGTCATGACACCAATCCTCAATCTGCCCGTCTCCAGAGCCCCAAAATCCTTGGCTTCCAAATCCGAACCGAATACTTAGGCCGTGCCCTTGGTCTGCCAAACAACAGCCAGTCATGCAACCCAGAGAAGTGATCCCATTCCTGCAAAGACAAGATTTATTTTCCAGCAAGACAATGACCCCAAAAATAAAGTTAAAAACAACAAAGTTAATGTCCTGGAGTAGCCAAGTCAGAGTCCAGACCTCAATCCAATTGAGAATTTGTGGCTGGACTTGAAAAGGGTTGTTCACTAACAATCCTCACGCAATCTGACGGAGCTTGAGCAGTTTGGTGAAAAATGCAGTGTCCAGATGTGCAAAGCTGACAGAGATCTATCCACACAGACTCAAGGCTGTCAAAGGTGCATCTACTGACTTGAAGGGGGTGAATACTTATGCAATTATTTCGTGTTTTATAAATTGTAATTAATTTAGATCACTTTGTAGAGATCTGTTTTCACTTTGACATGAAAGAGTGTTTTTCTGTTGATCAGTGTCAAACAAGCCAAATAAATCCACTCTGATTCAATGATGTAAAACATGAAAACTTCTGGGGGGGGGAGGGTGAGAATATTTTTAATAGGCTCTGTATCTATCTTTCTGTAGAAATATTCAAAGACGCTGCTCCTACTCCCTTTTAGAAAGATGGTTCCAAAAACACAGAGACTTCTGAGAGAAAACTACAATTGATACCATGCTTGCTGTCACTACATACATACTTCTTGTTAATCCATATGATGTGGTCATTGTTACCAGGCTAAACATTTATTACTTATTCTGGACCCGAGAACAGGAGTAGGCCATCAGGCTCCACAAGGCTTCAGTGCAGTTTGGGTTTCAATATGATCTCTGCTGGCCTCAACTCCAGTGCCGGTTTCCCACAGCCCTCAATTTTTTGATCTTTCAAACATATATCCAACTCCATATATCTAGTAATCTGGCCTCTATCATCTTTGTGGACAGAGAGTTCTACCTTCTGAGGGAAGAAGTTTCTACAGATTTCTGTTTTCAGTGCCCAGATCCTCATTTTTGCAATTTGTGTTCCAATGTTTGGTCTCTAGTACAGGATTAACAGCGTAAGTTCTGGAGTATTCCAGAAGCATGAGTTCAAATCTCGTAGTGGAATCTGTGGATTTTAAATTCAAGCATTACCTTAAACAGCCGTGATGTCTCTGCTGCTGGACCGTCGAGTCATCAGCTGGGTCCATTTGTCTCCAGACGTTGCATCCCCTAACGCGGAACATCCTCGGGATGGTGGGACAGCAGAAGGTGATCAATCTTCTACCCCCGATGGTCAGACTTCCAGCTACTATCATCCCTTCGCAGCCAAAGCCAACTGCACACTCTCTCTGCTGCTTGAGCCATGGTGTCAACAGCTCTCTCCCTGGTTCTTCCTTGTATCCCTAAAGCTGCCACCATTTTCCAGCATAACATGGCGGGAAATCCTCTTGCCCCCACTTCGACAGGGAAGTTCCATGTCTGCCAGACCTGCTGTCTGCAGTCCGCCACCAGGTCTTCATATCTCGCAAGCTTCCTCTCGGGGGGCCTCTTGGCATCGGGTCTCCCATGGTACTGTTAGCTCTATCACCACGAGCTTCTTTGCACTCTCTGACAATAGTAGAATTTGTGGTCGGTGTGGTCTCTACTATTGGTGGGAACACCAGCAGTGGAAAGAAACTAGTTTTGGTAACAGGAACAATACTAAAACAAAAATTTGCTTGACAAGTGAAAGCTGCTGAGGACAAGAAGGAAGAACATACTGGATCTGGTATTGGGAAATAAGCCCAGCTAAATGACTCATGCTTCAGATAAAGATAAAGATTGATTTTACATGTCACACATTCATTGAAACATCAACACATTTAGTGAAATGTATCGATTGCATCATCATTTGCGATGTGCTGGGACAAGCCTGTAAGGATTGACACTTCCAGTGCCAACATACTGGGAATGCAGTGGGAAAAAAACTTGGGAAATAGTGATCACAGCTCCTTAAGTTTTACGATAGCTATGAATGAGGAAACATAAGAAAACCGACAGCACAATACAAAGCAGTGCCGAACGTGTCCTTACTATAGAAATTACCTAGGGTTACCCACAGACCTCTATTTTTCTAAGCTCCATGTACGTACCTATCCAAGAGTCTCTTAAAAGACCCTATTGTATCCACCTCCAACACCATCGCCAGCAGCCCATTCCACGCACTCACCACTCTGTGTAAAAAAACTTACTCCTGACATCTCCTCTGTACCTACTCCCAAGCACCTTAAAACTGTGCCCTCTCATGCTAGCCATTTCAGCCCTGGGAAAAAGCCTCTGACTATCCACACGATCAACGCCTCTCATTATCTTCTATACCTCTATCAAGTTATCTCATCCTCCGTTGCTCCAAGGAGAAAAGGCCGAATTCACTTAACCTATTTTCATAAGCAATGCTCCCCAATCCAGGCAGTATCCTTCTGAATCTCCTCTTCACCCTTTCTATGGTTTCCACATCCTTCCTGCAGTGAGGCAACCAGAAATTAGCACAGTACTCCAAGTGGGGTCTGACCAGGGTCCTGAAAAGCTGCCACGTTACCTCTCGGCTCTAAAATCAATCCCCGATTGATGAAGGCCAATACACTGTATGTCTTCTTAACCGCAGAGTCAACCTGCGTAACAGCTTTGAGTGTCCTGTGGACTCGGACCTCAAAATCCCTCTGATTCTCCACACTGCCAAGAGTCTTAACATTAATACTATATTCTGCCATCATATCTTTCCTACTAAAATGAACCACCTCACACTTATCTGGGTTAAACTCCATCTGCCACTTCTCAGCCCAGTTTTGCATCCTATCAATGTCCTGCTGTTACCTCTGACAGCCCTCCACACTATCCACAATAACCCCAACCTTTGTGTCATCAGCAAATTTACTACCCCATCCCTCCACTTCCTCATCCAGGTCATTTATAAAAATCACGAAGAGTAGGGGTCCCAGAACAGATCCCTGATCATCGACCTCCATGCAGAATATGACCCGTCTACAACCACTCTTTGCCATCTGTGTACAAGCCAATTCTGGATCCACAAAGCAATGTCCCCTTGGATCTCATGCCTCCTTATTTTCTCAATAAGCCTTGCATGGGGTACCTTAACAAATGCTTTGCTGAAATCCATTTACATTACATCTACTGCTCTATCTTTAACAATGTGTTCAGTCACATCCTCAAAAAATTCAATCAGGCTCATAAGGCATGACCTGCCTTTGACAAAGCCATGCTGACTATTTCTAATCATATTAAGTTCTTAGAATTTGGGGGGCCATACCAAACTTCTTCAACCGCCTGAAGTGAAAGAGGTGTTGTTGGCCCTTTTTCACCACACTGCTGGTGTGTACAGACCACGTGAGATGCTCAGTGATGTTTATGCCGGGGAACTTAAAAGTTGTTCACCCTCTCAACCCCAGATCCACTGATGTCAATAGGGGTTAGTCTGTCTCCATTCCTCCTGTAGTCCACAACCAACTCCTTTGTTTTTGTGACATTGAGTGAAAAGTTGTTTTGACACCAATGTGTAGGGTGATGACTTCCTCTCTGTAGGCTGTCTAATTATTATTTGAGATTAGGCCAATCAGTGTAGTATTGTCAGCAAAGTTAATTAGCAGATTGGAGCTGTGGGTGGCGATACAGTCATGGATATGCAGAGAGTAAAGGAGGGGGCTTAGGATACAGCCCTGAGGGGCACCTGTGTTGAGGGTCAGAGGGGCAGAGGTGATGGAGCCCACTCTTACCACCTGCCGGCGATCTGACAGGAAGTCCAGGATCCAGCGACGCAAGGCAAGGTGAAGGCCGAGATCTCTGGTCTTTTTGAGCCTGGATGGAATTATAGTGTTGAATGCTGAACTGTAGAGCAAGAACAGCACTCTCACATAAGCATCCCTCTTCTCCATGTGTAAGGACGATGTGTAGAGCAGTGGCTATTGCATCATCTGTCGATCGGTTGTGTCGGTAGGTGAATTGTAGGGGGTCTAGTTTGGTGGCAGCATACTGCAGATGTAATCCTTGACCAGCATCTCAAAGCATCTGCTTATTATTGAGGTGAATGTGACAGGACACCAGTCGTTCAGACATGTTACCTTGGTCCTTTTTATGTGCAGGGACAATGATGGATGTTTTGAAGCTGCAGGGCACTCTAAACTGGGAGAGAGAGAGAGGGGTTAAAAATGTCAGTAAACACACCTGCCAGTTGTGAAGCCAATGTGTCATCTCAATAGAAACTACAATTACTTGACCTCTGAATTTCCTTGGTCTAGAAGGAAATTGGAAAACATGTCAATGACAGGTTTCCTGCACCATTGCATCAAGACTAAAATATCAATCAAGGCAACTGTGGCAGACTGAAACTGACTACATAAGCATGTATCTAAAATAGTCATAGGCACCAAGTGACTGGTTGATGTATTTGAGGCACTTCAGTTTCCGCACGGTTTAGAGAACTTTGAAATGGCCAAATACATTGCTTATGTTGATTTATCAGAAAAAAATGTCATTATTAAAGTGGCAGGTGACATTTTAAAAGGTAGGAATACTTTGCATTTAACTGTAATTATGACAAGATAACAGGCTCCTACTTTGTAGTTACGGAGGGAATTTGACTAAACAGGGTAGCAACGCCTGCTGAAAGGGTCGATAAATTTGTCTGCAATGTGTATGGGAGAATTTGTAGTCCACAAATACAAAAAAAACAAATATAGGATAAAATTAATTTACTGCCATATTCACCAGGGTGCAATGAATTGCCTTGTTTGCATGAAGCTCAAAGAGTAAAGAGTATATATAGTAAACATCAATACAGCTATAAATACATAGAACGGACATTACAATGCAATACAGGTCCATCAGCCCACAATGCTGTGTCAATCCTTTAATCTGTCCATCTAACCCTTCCTTTCCATATCACCCTGCACTTTCCCATCATCCATGTGCCTAGCTAAGAATTTCTTGAACATCCCTAATGAGTCTGTGCCTCACCACTATCCCAGGCAGTGCATTTCACACACCCACCACTCTCTGTGTAATATAACCTACCTCTGGGCTTTATCCCTCTCCCCATACTTTCCTGCAATCATCTTAAAATTATGCCCCCTGTGTATTAGCCATTTCCACCTTGGGAAAATGTCTCTGGCTATCCACTCGCTCTATGAGTCTTATCATTTTGTACACCTCCATCAACACACCTCTCACCCTCCTTCACTCCAAAGAGAAAAGCTCAAGCTTTTCCTAGCTTGCCCTAGAATGTCCTTAGAAGACATGCTCGCTAATCGCCGCAGGGAACCGTACTCTCTCTCTCTCTCTCTCCGGTCCTGTTCACCCTGTACACATCAGACTTCCAATATAACTCAGAGTCCTGCCATGTGCAGAAGTTCGCTGATGACACGGCCATAGTGGGGTGTGTCAGGAATGGACAGGAGGAGGAGTATAGGAAACTGATACAGGACTTTGTGATATGGTGCAACTCAAACTACCTGCGTCTCAATATCACCAAGACCAAGGAGATGGTAGTGGACTTTAGGAGATCTAGGCCTCATATGGAGCCAGTGATCATTAATGGAGAATGTGTGGAGCAGGTTAAGACCTACAAGTATCTGGGAGTACAGTTAGACGAGAAGCTAGACTGGACTGCCAACACAGATGCCTTGTGCAGGAAGGCACAGAGTCGAATGTACTTCCTAAGAAGGTTGGCGTCATTCAATGTCTGTAGTGAGATGCTGAAGATGTTCTATAGGTCAGTTGTGGAGAGCGCCCTCTTCTTTGTGGTGGCGTGTTGGGGAGGAAGCATTAAGAAGAGGGACGCCTCACGTCTTAATAAGCTGGTAAGGAAGGCGGGCTCTGTCGTGGGCAAAGTACTGGAGAGTTTAACATCGGTAGCTGAGCGAAGGGCGCTGAGTAGGCTACGGTCAATTATGGATAACTCTGAACATCCTCTACATAGCACCATCCAGAGACAGAGAAGCAGTTTCAGCGACAGGTTACTATCGATGCAATGCTCCTCAGACAGGATGAAGAGGTCAATACTCCCCAATGCCATTAGGCTTTACAATTCTACCGCCAGGACTTAAGAACTTTTTAAAGCTATTATTAATGCTTTTTGAGATGGTGATTTAGATGCATATCACATTTTTTTTACTGAGTTAAGTATTGTATGTAATTAGTTTTGCTACAACAAGTGTATGGGACATTGGAAAAAAGTTGAATTTCCCCATGGGGATGAATAAAGTATCTATCTATCTATCTATCTATCTAATCCAGGCCGCATCCTAGTAAATCTCCTCTGCACCCTCTGGCAGCTGGGAAGACTTATTCCATAAGATAATATTCTTTAGCCTATCGGCTGATGTGGTATTATTTAAGAATTGTATGATATACTTGGCACAGGAGCGGGGGAAAAGAACTAGATTTTGTTTGTTCAGACCTGGTAGAGGAGTGGCAAAGTGAAACTTAGTCTCAGATCAATAGGAAAGCTGCTGCTAATATTGTATGAGAGTGACAGTAAAGCTTCGCTTTTTTCATGAGATAGCTCATCCTCAAAGGCACTTCAGCCAAGCGTGACCTTGGCAGTCACTGAAAGTTGTCATCCAATGGATTGCAAATGCATTATTCCTCCCAGGACAGACATGAGCTTTTGCATTAAGGGCTCGTAAAAAAGGGGGAGGTGGTATTTCACCACAGAATAAAGAGATCTTTTGTTATTTCGCTAAAAAAAAAATCCCTAGCCTGGATTTCTGCGCAGTTGGCAGTGATCAGAATCAGATTCAGGTTTATCATCACCGGCATGTGACGTGCAATTTGTTAACTTAGCAGCAGCAGTTCAATGCAATACATAATATAGGGAAAAAATAATAATAATAAATGAAATTATAAAAAATAATAATAAGTAAATCAATTACAATATATGTATATTGAATAGATTAAAAGAATATGCAAGAAACAGAAATATTGTATATTTAAAAAAAGTGAAGTAGTGTTCAAGGGTTCAACGTCCATTTAGGAATCGAATGGCAGACAGGAAGAAGCTGTTCCTGAATCACTGAGTGTGTGCTTTCAGACTTCTGTATCTCCTACCTGATGGTAACAGTGAGAAAAAGGCATGCCCTGGGTGCTGGAGGTCCTTAATAATGGACGCTGCCTTTCTGAGACACAGCTCCCTAAAGATGTCCAGGGTACTTTGTAAGCTAGAGCCCAAAATGGAGCTGACTAGATTTACAACCCTCTACAGCTTCTTTCGGTCCTGTGCAGTAGCCCCTCCATACCAGATAGTGATGCAGCCTGTCAGAATGCTCTCCACAGTACTGCTATAGAAGTTTTTGAGTGTATTTGTTGACATGCCAAATCTCTTCAAACTCCTAATGAAGTTTAGTCACTGTCTTGCCTTCTTTATAACTACATTGATATGTTGGGACCAAGTTAGATCCTCAGAGATCTTGACACCCAGGAACATGAAACTACTCACTCTCTCCACTTCTGATCCCTCTATGAAGATTGGTATGTGTTCCTTCGTCTTGCCCTTCCTGAAGTCCACAATTGACTCTTTCATTTTACTGACGTTGAGTGCCAGGTTGTTGCTGTGACACCGCTCCGCTAGTTGGTATATCTCACTCCTGTACACCCTCTTGTCACTACCTGAGACTCTACCAACAATGGTTGTATCATCAGCAAATTTACAGATGGTATTTGAGCTATGCCTAGCCACACAGTCATGTGTATATAGAGAGTAGAGCAGTGGGCTAAGCACACACCCCTGAGTTGTACCAGCGTTGATCGTTGATCAAAATACTAGAATGTTGTAAATGTAGGTAGGCAAGAAAGACTGGTCCTACAACAGCAATCTATTGGTTAATGTAACTTTAAAGATTTTCATAGTGGCACAACATACTGACTGCAGATGTGCTTGAAACAGATGATTTGACTGTGACTCTGAGAGTGGTATATTTTTGACATACAGAGAAAAGTGCTTTTTATCTTTCAGACTGTTGACCCAAAAAAGATTCCAAGAATTAGTCTGAAACATCAGCAAACTTCTAGTGAAGGCTGACTTGTGGCTGCAAGAAAAACCTTAAGAGATCAGGACATGTTCAGATGTGAATTGTTTCCATTAGCGAGTGGGTCAAGGACAGAGACATTGAGCTAATGAGAGAGATGAAAGACCCAGGGGAGTCATGAAGGAAATTTTCGTTCTGGAAAGAGTGATCAATCCTTCAGTATCGTGTGCAATCTTGGTCTCCTTACCTAAGAAAGGATATACTCTTCATGAAGGCTGTGCAACAAAGGTTCACCAGAGTGTTCTTGGAATGATGGAATTGTTGTATGAGGAGAAATTAAGTTAACAAAGCCTGTTTTCACTATGAAATTAGAAGAATGAAAAGGATCTCCTTGAAATGCACAAAATTCTGACGGGGTTAGATGAGCAGGATTCAGCTTTCTACTGTTTGGGGGATTCTTAAAGCAGAGGCCACAGACTCAGGATAGAAGCATAGAAAACCTACAGCACAATTCAGGCCCTTTGGCCCACAAAGCTGTGCCGAATATGTCCTTACCTTGGAAATTACCTAGGGTTACACAAAGCCCTCTATTTTTCTGAGCTCCATGTACCTGTCCAGGAGTCTCTTAAAAGTCATTATTGTACCCACCTCCACCACCGTTGTTGGCAGCCCATTCCACACACTCACCACTCTCTGTGTAAAAAACTTACCCCTGACATCTCCTCTGTACCTGCTTCCAAGCACCTTAAAATTGTGCCCTCTCATATTAGCCATTTCAGCCCTGGGAAATGGCCTCTGATTATCCACACGATCGAAGCCTCTCATCATCTTATACACTGATGTTACTTACTTAAGCCGATCACCTCTACTGGGCCAGAGGTTGCTGTCCTTGGCCAGTCTTTCAAGTTGTCCCCAGGTGTAGCCCATCTTCGGTGATAGCTCATCTCCCAGGGATGAGGTCTCTGGATCTCCTGGCATTTTTGGTGTAGCACTAGGTTTTTACGGAATGGAGTTGTTAGCCCCATGCCAAACCCTCCTCCTTTTGTAGTCGGTCTTGGTACCATCCATTGGCAGAGCTCAGACTCAGTATATGGAAACATAGATTTAGGATCAGGATATGGAGAAGCAACTCCTGGACTCTTTCCCTTCCCACAGATGCAGCCTGATGTGTTGAGCATTTCTAGTATTTTCTGTTCTTACTTAAAGAGGATTTTCTTCAATAATAGGGCTGTGGATGCCAAATTGTTGAATATATCTAATAAGTAGATATGCAGAGTTCTAGACACAAAAGGCCATAAGGTGTTTGGGAGAGTGTCGGGGGATTGTTGAGATAGAGGATGAGTCAAGAGGGTATGAATGGTAGAGTAACCTTGAACGACTAAAATGGCAGATGCAATCTCAATGGCTCTCCACAAGGCTTTAGACCACCTGGACAACACAAACACCTACGTCAGGATGCTGTTCATCGACTATAGCTCAGCATTTAATACCATCATTCCCAAAATCCTGATTGAGAAGTTGCAGAACCTGGGCCTCTGTACCTCCCTCTGCAATTGGATCCTCAACTTCCTAACCAGAAGACCACCGTCTGTGTGGATTGGTGATAGTATCTCCTCCTCGCTGACGAACAACACTGGTGCACCTCAGGGGTGTGTGCTTAGCCCACTGCTCTACTCTCTATATACACATGACTGTGTGGCTAGGCATAGCTCAAATACCATCTACAAATTTGCTGACGATACAACCATTGTTGGTAGAATCTCAGGTGGTGACGAGAGGGCATACAGGAGTGAGATATGCCAACTAGTGGAGTGGTGCTGCAGCAACAACCTGGCACTCAACGTCAGTAAAATGAAAGAGCTGATTATGGACTTCAGGAAGTGCAAGACGAAGGAACATATACCAATCCTCATAGAGGGATCAGAGGTAGGAGGTACAGAACCCGGAAGGCACACACTCAGTGATTCAGGAACAACTTCTTCCCCTCTGCCATCCAATTCCTGAATGGACATTGAAGCTTTGGACACAACCTCACTTTTTTTAATGTACAGTATTCCTGTTTTTGCACATTTTAAAAATCTATTCAATATACGCAATTGATTTACTTGTTTTTTATTGTTATTTTTATTTTTATTTTGTTTATTATTATTTTTTCTCAATGCTGGATTATGTATTGCATTGGACTGTTGCAGCTAAGTTACCAAATTTCACGTCACATGCCGGTGATAATAAACCTGATTCTCATTCTGATAAAGAAGGAACAAATGTTTTTTATATTGGCAAATGCCTTCATTACATAAACTGGCAGATTACTTCTGTTAAATCCCATAAATTCTCAAGGATTCCCATAAGATGAAGTCATGAGAGTTTGTAGATCCTGGAATCCTGAGCAATACTCAAATCCCTGCAGGAACTCAGTAGGTTAGGTGGCATCTGGGGAAGGAAATGGACAGTTGACGTTTTGAATTGAGTCCAGATGGGGGGGGTCCCAATCCAAGACATCATATCTCTATTTCTTGCCATGGATTCTGCTTGGCCTGCTGAGTTCCTCCAGCATTTTGTGTGTTGCCTCTAAGAACCATGATCACACTGAATACCTACAAGGGCAATCTGTGGTAATAACAAACATATTCGAGTTGAGAGCAGCACTGAGGTAAAGTCACAGTGGAAAAGGAACAAAGTCAAAGTTTCTTTTTGTGCAGGAAACGGTGGTTTGATGTCTTTTCCTGGAATGATCTCCATGGTTTTTTGGATTTTGTGGCTATCTGGAGAAAATTAATCTCAAGAGTTTTATTCTGTGTGCATACTTTGATAATAAAATGAATCTTTGAAAGTGAACCTTTGTCTTAGAACATAGTAGATAGAATAGTACAGCACATTACAGGCCTTTCGGCCCACAATGTTGTGCAGACCCTCAAACCCTGCCTCCCATATAACCCCACACCTTAAATTCCTCCATATACCTGTCTAGTAGTCTCTTAAAATTCACTAGTGTATCTGCCTCCACCACTGACCCAAGCAATGCATTCCACGCACCAACCACTCTCTGAGTAAAAAACCTTCCTCTAATATCCCCCTTGAACTTCCCTCCCCTTACCTTAAAGCCATGTCCTCTTGTACTGAGCAGTGGTGCCCTGGGGAAGAGGTGCTGGCTATCCACTCGATCTATTCCTCTTAATATCTGGTACACCTCTATCATGTCTCCTCTCATCCTCCTCCTCTTCAAAGAGTAAAGCCCTACCTTAATCTCTGATCATAATCCATACTCTCTAAACCAGGCAGCATCCTGGTAAATCTCCTCTGTACCCTTTCCAATGCTTCCACATCCTTCCTATAGTGAGGCGACCAGAACTGGACACAGTACTCCAAGTGTGGCCTAACCAGAGTTTTATAGAGCTGCATCATTACATCACGTCTCTTAAACTCTATCCCTCAACTTATGAAAGCTAACACCCCATAAGCTTTCTTAACTACCCTATCTACCTGCGAGGCAACTTTCAGGGATCTGTGGACATGTACCCCCAGATCCCTCTGCTCTTCCACACTACCAAGTATCTTGCCATTTACTTTGTACTCTGCCTTGGAGTTTGTCCTTCCAAAGTGTACCACCTCACACTTCTCCAGGCTGAACTCCATCTGCCACTTCTCAGCCCACTTCTGCATCCTACCAATGTCTCTCTGCAATCTTTGACAATCCTCTACACTATCTACAACACCACCAACCTTTGTGTCATCTGCAAACTTGCCAACCCAATCTTTTACCCTCACATCCAGGTTGTTAATAAAAATCATGAAAAGTAGAGGTCCCAGAACTGATCCTTGTGGGACACCACTAGTCACAACCCTCCAATCAGAATGTACTCCCTCCACCACGACCCCCTGCCTTCTGCAGGCAAGACAATTCTGAATCTACCTAATCAAACTTCCCTGGATCCCATGCCTTCTGACTTTCTGAATAAGCATACCGTGTGGAACCTTGTCAAATGCCTTACTAAAATCCATGTAGATCACATCCACTACACTGCTCTCATCTATATGCCTGGTCACCTCCTCAAAGAACTCTATCAGGCTTGTTGGACACAATCTGCCCTTCACAAAGCCATGCTGACTGTCCCTGATCAGCCCATGATTCTCTAAATGCCCATAGATTCTATCTCTAAGAATCTTTTCCAACAGCTTTCCCACCACAGACGCAAGGCTCACTGGTCTATAATTACCCGGACTATCCCTACTATCTTTTTTGAACAAGGGGACAACATTCGCTTCCCTCCAATCCTCCGGTACCATTCCTGTGGACGACGAGGACATAAAGATCCTAGCCAGAGGCTTAGCAATCTCTTCCCTCACCTCGTGGAGCAACCTGGGGAATATTCCATCAGGCCCCGGGGTCTTATCCATCCTAATGTATTTTAACAACTCCAACACCTCCTCTCCCTTAATTACAACATGCTCCAGAACATTAACCTCACTCATATTGTCCTCACCGTCATCAAGTTCCCTCTCATTGGTGAATATCGAAGAGAAGTATTCATTGAGGACCTCGCTCACTTCCACAGCCTCCAGGCACATCTTCCCACCTTTATCTCAAATCGGTCCTACCTTCACTCCTGTCATCCTTTTGTTCTTCACATAATTGAAGAATGCCTTGGGGTTTTCCTTTACCCTGCTCGCCAAGGCCTTCTCATGCCCCCTTCTTGCTCTTCTCAGCCCCTTCTTAAGCTCCTTTCTTGCTACCCTATATTCCTCAATAGACCCATCTGATCCTTGCTTCCTAAACCTCATGTATGCTGCCTTCTTCCTTCCACCTGCCCAGATTTTCCACCTCACTTGTCACCCATGTTTCCTTCACCCTACCATTCTTTATCTTCCTCACTGGGACAAATTTATCCCTAACATCCTGCAAGAGATCCTTAAACAATGACCACATGTGCATAGTACATTTCCCTACAAAAACATCATCCCAATTCACACCCGCAAGTTCTAGCCTTATAGCCTCATAATTTGCCCTTCCCCAATTAAAAATTTTCCTGTCCTCTCTGATACTATCCTTTTCCATGATAATGCTAAAGGCCGTCTTACTCCTGCTGCTAGTATTGGAGTATAAAAGTTGAAATTGTTTGCTGTGTAACCAAAACTATGTAGTCAGCTTTGAACTTGCTATTTGCTAGAGAATGAAATCTTAAGAATGTAGAAGACAATGGTGTGTTAATGAGAGGTAGCTAAGAGATGTAGATTAGAACATGATTAAATCAATGGGTAGAAACAATAGTGGCGGATGTACTTGTGATACGCAACTGTAGACCGATTGCATATGCTAATGCAACTAAACCAGGAGATTGCTATAAAAAATGCTATGTCCAAGGATCGGTGGGCAATCAGCGACTAGCTCAATGACTGTCTCAGCTTTGATTTGCAAATTAAAGTTTAATACTTTTTGAAGAATCTTCTGCGTCTCCTGGTTATTTGTGGGGCACGAGAAACCACGACAAAATTGGCGACCGCGGCAAGACCGGAAAGAGACCCGCGGAAAGGAAACGGCAGATTGGGGACGCTTCCCAGTCCTCTAGGGACCCCCACAAGGCTAACATAATTAAGGGTGCACCCAAACAAAAGGTAAGCGCTTTTTGCGACAATTTGGACTAAGAATTCTGTTGGCTTTGGGGAGGTCTTGGAGTCTCAGAAGTGTGGAACCACTGCCGAAGGGTCTCTCCAGTCCAAAGAATCTGGCAGAATTGGGGGTTAACAGGAGGCTCAGAGGATTGATCAAGAACACTGCAGTGAGGGTAAGTACAAATAAGTTAATAAGAAGTTAAGAAAAATTACACGTGGTGTTGGTAAATCCCTGTGGATACTGCTTCATATGAAACGAAGGTCTGAACGGGCAGGGAAAGGAAAATAGAGAAAATCCTCGTGGATACCGCCTTAAGAGATAAGGGTCTGAATAGACGAGGTGCAAAGAGCAAGTTCTGTGGATACCGCTCTGAATAGAGGTCTGTACGGGTAGAACAGAATAGGAAACAAGGACAGTCCAATATATAGTTTAAAGCGCTGGTTGACAGATGATAGACTAGGCATAGAATTAGAGTAAATAATATTATCCAGTAAATGAACTGTGAATCTCTGAAATACCTTAAAAAGAGAGAACAACATGACAGGTAAAGGAATGGCAGTAGAGATTCTGAGCAAAAAAAAATCCCAGTAAATAAATATGAGATCACAAAAACTTCAGAAAAATGGGAAAAGAGAACCAAAAACCTGGTCACAAAATGGCCAAGAGAAGGAACGTTTGATGTAAGCTTGTGCAAAGAAATGGAGGCACTAATTAAAAATTACAAACCAAAAGATAAATCTAAGAAGAGGGCAAAAAAGAGAACGAGAAATGGAAGTGCTAAAACTCTTCAGAACGGAGGGAGAAAGGCTGAGGAGGACAGGTAGAATATTGATTACAAGCGAGGAAGACACTAAGGTGCTGAAGAAACAGCCTGTTAGAGAGAGAGGAAGGTACAGTGAGAAGCTGGCTTCAGCTCCGTACCCGGATGCGAAAGAAACAGAAAAGCCCCCTCCCTATAATGAGGAAGGAACCCCTAAGCAGTGCCCCCTGCTGACGGGAACAGTAAACATGCAGGGAGAAGTACAAGTTTGGGATAATGAGGAGGAAAAAAAACAATACGAGAAGGAAAAAGCGGCAATATGGAAGGAGATACAGGCAGAAAGGATAAAGGTGGAATAGGTAAAGAGAGAAATGAAAGAAGGGATTGAACGGATGAAATACTTGAGAGAGGAAAAGGAGTATGAGGAGTATCGGTTATACTATAGAAATAAACAGACTAGAAAAGAAAGTGGCTCATCAGGACAGGAAGAAAGAGAAGGTGACTCATTAGAGGAGCAAGAGTTAAGTGGAAAGAGAGAGGATGTGAGAATTTGTGGGGAAGAGGTAGGAGGCAGAAGCCTAGAAGAGCAGAAGGAGGCGGTAGGGGAGCGACTTGCGGAAGTAGAGAGAGAGCCAGATAAGTTACTGAGAGGGGATTGCCAGAGGAGATGTGAAAAATACTCCAGGGGCCAACCAAGTATTGAATCAAGACAGAAAGGAAGGACTCCACAGGGAGACCGAGGGAAGAAGAGGACCCCAGAGAAATTTGTGTGGGAGGCAGTAAAGACATACCCTGAGACAGATGGGGAGTCAGGCGAGGAGGAGAGCCAGGGCAGGTGGAAAGAAGGAGGAAGAATGATGCCGTTGTTAGTAAAAGGATCAGGACAAGTGCAGTATATCCCTTGGGGATCCCAGGACCTAGAAGGGCTGAAAAACACTCTGCCCAATCTACATGAAGGAGCAGGGAAATGGATTAGAGCCTTTGAAGAACAAAACGGCGGGACGATTATTGGCTACGGGAGATTTGAAGGCACTATTGATAAGGTTGATGGGAACCTTCAAATTTAACGAACTAATGGAAATGGCTGGCATAGTAAACTCGAACGACCCGAGAACTGATGGAGACGGGTATGACAGAGTGAGGCAGAGGGTATGGCAGGCCCTCAGGAAGCTTTACCCACCCAAAGTGGACCCCAAAGCCTTAAAAGGGGATCCACTGGGAGACACTGAAAACCCAGCAGCCTACGTAGAAAACCAGTTGAAAAGGTGGAGACTGGAGACTGAGCAAGAGGTAGAAAATAGCTTATTTATCACCACACTGTTCCGACATAGCATTTTGGATGCAATGCCTCTGCAAGTAAAATCCAAACTGGAGGAAGTGGTTGGGCTGACGTCAATGACCCCACAAGAATTTAGCGACCACGTAGTCCATGCGGTTAAATACCGGAAAGACAAGCGAAGGTTGGCTGAGCAGCAAGAAGAGGTGCAAAGAAAGTTAATACAAATGCAGCTCGAAGAACTCAAAAAGAAGGAAAAAGAGAAAAGCAAAAAGATGCTGCCAGCAACCACCGGTCCGAGTACAGCCATCGAACTGGATGAAGCACCGCTATATGGAGGAACCGATCATACTGTAAGACAAGGGCCGGAAAACCCCATGCCAATAATCGTCTTTGGAGGTGCATTCCCACAAATGCCCTATCAGGAACAGACTAAATTCAAACAGCCCAGACAGGACTGGAAGTCCCAAGGAGGGGGACAGAGGAGCTATGGGCAGAGGGGACCAGTGAGGAAACAGGGGGAAAGAGAGGTAGAGAGATTGTGCTGGGGATGTAATCAGCCAGGTCACATGAGAAGAGATTGTCTGTTTGCACCATGGCCTGTCACACACCGGCAGGAACCGATAAGAAGGGAACTAAAGTTTAGCCAAGAATCTTCTGCGTCTCCTGGTCATTTGTGGGGCATGAGAAACCACGACACTAGCCAAAATGTGCTTGCCTTGTTAACAAGACCCACAGTCTAGGAAAGCATTTGACAAAATGGAAGTTAGATGGCTAGATTGCACTCCATGAACATACTACAGAACTCCAAATTTTGGCTCCGGGCTTTGGCATTCACTGTACAAGAATAAATAATTTAATTCACTTAAATACTTTGGAGAGTTTTCTTTTCCTAGGTTAGGCTCCAGTTGGATACTTCGGAGAATTTTCAGCTATAAGTGCTCAAGCACCACAGACAAGTAAATTGAAGGGATCTGATGGCATTTCGAGGGCACAAGCAATATTTAAAGAACACATTTAAAAATAAAATGTTTTCCCAGGGTTATTTTTCTGCAGGTGTTTTCGGTAAGATTAAAGGTAAGAGGGATGAAGTGGGCTTGTTTTGCTGTTATTGCGTTGTTGCTTGGCATGTTCTGTTTTGCTGTGTCCAGTGTTGTATTGCCAAACATTGTGGGCATGCTATGTTGGCACCAGAAAGTGCAGGGATACTTGTGGGCTGCCACCAGCACACCTTCAGCTGTATTGTTTAACACAAATGACTCAAGACATTGTTTATTTCATGTGATAAATAAATCCAAATCTAAATCTACAGGTAAAGGCTATTTGTTATCTTGTAGATAGATAAGTAGATACTTTATTGATCCCAAATATACAAATAGTATAAGAGAAGTAAGAAAGAATAAAAAATGAGTTACCTCAAGCATTCTAACGGGGGTGGGGTGGGGTCATCACTTCCCCAGCTATAGGTTGACTCATTATAGACCCTAGTGGCCGAGGGTAAGAATGACCTCATAGAGCACTCTTTGGAGCAGCGCAGCTGTCTTAGTCTATTACTGAAAATGCTCCTCTGTTTAGCCAAGGTGTCCTGCAGAGGGTGAGAAATACTGTCCAGAATTGCCAGGATTTTCCATAGAGTCCTTTGTTCTATCACAGCCTCCAAATGTCCAGTTTGACTCCTATAATAGAGCCAGCCTTTCTATTAATCAGTTTATTCAGCCTGTTGGCATCATCTGTGTTGATGCCATTGCCCCAGCATACCACCGTATAGAGGACTGTACTGGTGACTTGTAGATCATGTGAAGGAGAGGCCTGCATTTTCCTAAGGACCTCAGTATCCTCAGGAAGTAGAGGCAACTCTGGCCTTACTTATACACAGCCTCTGTGTTGGTGCTCCACTCAAGTTTATCATCCAGATGCACCCCCAGGTACTTGTAGTTCCTCACCACATCCATGTTCTCACCATCTTTAGTCTTCTTAAAGTCCATCACCATCTCCTTTGTCTTACTGATGTTGAGCTGCAGATGATTCGGCTTGCATCATTTGACAAACTCCTCCATCAGGGCCCTGTATTCACCCCCCCACCCTGTCCTCCCATTATACATCCAATTATTGCTGGGTTATCAGAGAATTTTTGCAGATCACGTGACTCAGCATTGTATCTAAAGTTGGAAGTATACAGGGTAAACAGGAAAGGAGCCAATACAGTTCATGAGAAAGTAAGTGTATAAAAAGTAAAAGCAGAACTAAGGCATTTGTTCCCTGTTGCTCTTCGCTGTGACCTTCTATGTCAGCACCACTCCCGTATTCTAAGCCCACATCTCTTGACTTCCTTAACATCAAAAAAATCTTTGTACTGAACATAGCAGAGCCATAGCCCATTGATTCTACACCAGTGATCAGACAGACAGACAGACAGACAGACATCAGACATGAAAGACTCATTTGCACTAATCCTGCAACAATTCCCTTATATTCTACCCAGATTCTACCAAATTCTTGAGTGGCATATTATCAAAAGCATTTTTGAAATTCCAAATGCACCACACCTGCTGTTTCCCTCTTATTTATTGTGCAAGTTATAACTTTAAAATCTTGTCAAATAAAGTTTCCTTTCTTAATTCCATATTGATTCTACCTAATCCTATTCATATTTTAAGTGCCCTGTTAATATTTTCTGATTATATATTCCAGAAGTTTCTGTGCAATTAATTTGGATTTCCCCATTCTTTTTCTCATTCTTCTCTTAAATAGAGTGTTTGACATTTGTGTTAGTGGGGCTACATTGACACAGAAGGCTGTGATAATCTGCATGTTCTGCAGGGACTGGATTCTGAGCAACCACTGTTTGCAATAGCAGCAGAAGTGAGAAGGATTCTGCAGAGAGTCAGTCTCCATAAGGCAGCCAGGCCAGACAACATCCCAGGCCACTTACTCAGGGAGTGATGTGTTCACAGACATCTTCAATACTCCACTCATCCAGGCTGCTGTCCCCACCCATGTGCTTCAAATCAGCCACCATCATCCTGTAGCAAAACCACACGCCTTCAGAACTAAATGACTACTGCCCATTGGCACTAACACGAAGTGCTTTGGACAACTAGTAATGGCAAATATCAAAAACTCCATTCCTGCCACACTGGACACTCACCAATATGCTTTCCAACAGAACCACTCTATGACAAATGTCATATCATAGCCATGGCCCTAACGCACCTAGGAAAGAAGGACACTCAAGCCGTTTCTGGATTTCAGTTTGGCATTCAACGCTATTGGCCCACAGCCCTTGGTGACCAAACTCCTACACCTCAGTCTAAAAACACCACTGTGCAACTGGACATCGGACTTCCTCACCAACAGATCTCAGACAGCCAGGATGCTCCATCCTCAACACCGGTGTCCACAGGGCTGTGAGCTGCGCCCCTTGCTGTACACTCTGCTCACACACGATTGGACATCCAAACACCCGAACTGTCACATTGTCAGGTTCACCGGCAACACAACAAAGGAGTATGACTCATCACTAACAAGATGAGATGGCCTACAAAGAAGTGATGGAAGAGATCAAGCCCTGGTGCCATATGAGGGCTATATGAGGCCATCTTACCCTTGGCCATTAGGCTCTATAATGAGTCAACCTATAGCTGGGGAAGTGATGACGCCCCTCCTGTTAGACCGTTTCAGGTAACTTATTTTTTATTCTTTCTTACTTCTCTTTTAAATTTGTATATCTGTGCACTTGTAATGCTACTATGACACTCTAAACTCCTGGGGGTGCACATCTCACACAACCTCTCATGCTCTCAGAACACATTCTACACAATCAAGGAAGCTCAAGAATGTCTTTCCTTTCTGAGGAGGCTGAAGAGAGCTGGACTATGTCGATCAATGTGCAGTAGAGAGCATCTTAACAAGTTGCATCACTGCATGGCATGGGAACTGCATTGCGGCAGACAGGAAGGTTCTACAACAGGTAGTCAAAACTGCCCAACGCATCACCAGCACCAGCCTACCTCCCATCAAGGACGTATATAGTATACACAGAAAGGTTCCAAATAAAGGCCAGCAACATCATGAAGGGTCCCAGCCACCCTGCTCCTGGACTGTTTGTCCCACTCTCATCAGTGAGGAGGCTACGCCATCCACGCCAGGGCCACCAGACTCAAAAGCAGTTACTTCCCTCTGAACAGTAAGGCTGATCAACACCCCCACCCACCTCACACCACAACCCTACCACCGCTACTTTATCATCTTCTGTCGGAGTCACCTTATGTACAGACAATCCTGTGCCTAGCGACACATTATGGACATACAATCAATCCATTTATATAAGCAATCTTATGTATTTGTATTTATTGTGTTTTTATTATTGTGTTCTTTATCTTATTGTGTATTTTTCTGTGCTACATCAGATCTGGAGTAACAATTATTTCATTCTCCTTTACACTTCTGTTCTGGAAATGACATTCAGCAATCACGTACCTTCAATGTTGAACTTTAAGTGGCTAACCACTATTGTTACTAAAAAAAAAACAGGATCTACACGACTCTCACTATGGAAATGCCTCAAAAATCAAACACCCTTGGGTGAAGTTTGAAGGTCCCACACCACCAGGTTCAGTAACAGTTATTACCCTTCAACTATCAAGTTCCTGAACCGGCGTGGATAACTTCACTCACCTCAATGCTGAATGAATTCTTAAAAGTGAGTCCACTTAAAAGTGGACTCACTTTTAAGAAATCAGCAACTCATGTTCTCAGTTTTATAGATTTTTTTTATTTGCACAGCGTGTCTTCTTTTGCACATTGGCTGTCAGTCTTTGTGTCGTTTTCCATAGATTCGATTGAATTTCACTGTTCCACTGTGAATGCCTGTGCGTGGCTGGTGGAAGGGTGGGACAGATGTTTTGCTGTTGGTGTCATGTTTTGTTTTTGCTGTTCAGTGACAGAATGTTTGCCACCCACATCTTTGGGTATGCTGGTTGTTAATGCAATTGACTCATTTCTTTTTACCGTATATTTTGATGTACATGTGACAATTCTAAATTTAAGTCACTTGGTGATTCTGAACTTTGGGTGAACAGAGCACTACACTTCAGTAGTTAAAGATCTAGCAGTTCCGGTAATTTGTGCTGGGGTGGTGAGCTTTTCATGCGCAGGATATGGCTCCTGCTGGCATCTTCGGATGATGCACAGCGTGGGATCAGGCCATTCAGCCCACAATGTTATGCTGAACTGATTAAACTAGTAATTAAAAGTACCAAAGCTAATCCCTTCTGCCTACACAATGGCCAATTTCTTCCACTGCCTGAACATTCATCTACCTATGTACGAGCCTGAGACATTCATTGTTCAGTTCTAATTAGTGCATTCTAATTGGCAGTTAAGAGACTGTATTCGGTTATAAGGAGCTGAGGCAAGGATAGAATATTTCTTTCCCAGAAGGACATTAGTAGGTTGCATGACTTGCTTGGCCATTTCAGAAGGCAGCTGGAAGTCTGTGGTCTCCATACCAGAATTAGCCATTCAACCCACTGGGTTTGCTCTGCTATTCGATTATGGCTGATATTTTTCCCTTTCAACCCAATTCTCCTGTCTTCTCCCCATAAGATTTGATGCCCTTATTAATCAAGAAACTATTAACCTCCATTTTTTTAATACCCAATGAATTGATGTCTGTAGCAATCAATTCCACAAATTCAACACCTTCTGACTAAAGAAGATCCTTCTCACCTCTGTTCTAAAGGGCCATTTTTAAAATTTTGAAGCAGTGCCCTTTCGTCTTGGACTCACTCACTATTGGAAATACCCTCTCCATGTCAACTCTAAACTAAGCCTTTCAATATTTGGTTGGTTTCAATGAGATCCTCCAATCATTCTTCTAAACAGGCCTCCATCAAAAGCTCCTCAGATGTTAACCCTTTAATTCCCGGGAACATATCAGATATTATAATTCCTATATGTGCTCCTATCCTGTACTGCAAGGGTGAGATGACTCACATGCACGTAGTGTATTTAATATTTCAGTAGTATTTGAATAATATTTAAATGTATTATTTGATTAAGCATTCTTGTTCATTTAAAGAATTCATTATGGGTTATATGTACAAATAAGTAAACTGCATAACATCATGATGCTACCACATTATACATGGCGTGCCTTGCTTAAAGTAACCACAAAGTCAGATTCACATTTCAGACTTTGTATCTTTCTTTTAATTAGTTTAATATTTTGGACTTACAAAGCATACAGAGGCAACCGGGTGTTTTTAAAAGCACAGCGTAACGTTTGAGTTTGAAAAAATAGCATTGCAGCACATGTTCTTCAGAGGGGAAGGCACAATTGAGTTATAAAAAAAAGCAGAAAAAGGAAGAATTCATGGGTGGAAAGTGAGAGTGGCATAGTATTTCCCACAGAATGTAGAAATGGCAAGCTACATTGGAAAAACTGACATGTTTGATTACACAACGGATAAATGGATTTTATATACTGAACGATTGTATATAAAAATAAATGGAATAGCAAATTTTGCTGAGTGCATTGGATTTTAAGGCATTCAAAAGCAGCTCCTAACTGAAGCACATCATACATTTAAAACAGCAGTTGAAATCACTATATCAATTTAAAAAAAACAGCTAAAGACACAATTGAGTTGCAGTCAGAAATGTAAATGAGTATGAAGAAATTTAGAATGTCTGAACAGAAAATGGTCTAGTCAAACAAATTGGTTTACCAATGTGACAGGGACATATGTACACCAGATCAATACAGGTTTAAAGGAAAAACTTGCGGGAAATGCCACAAAGTGGGACACACACACAGAGCCTGCCAGGCAGACAAAAATAAACGGACGGACCATTACATTCCACATAATGTTTGAAAGGTGCTTCCAAAGATACAAACCTGAAGCCTGGAGATGTCCAACCAGGAACTTATACAAGAGAAAAAACAGGAAGACCAGCATTGTGGAGGTGTGATTGGCTGAGGCAGCAACTTGCTTATAGATCCATCCACCATTTGCATGCCACGTCCCCTGTAATAGTCAACTGAAAGCAAATTAAGAAAGGTATGAGATGGTACCACAACTGTCTTCATGCTGTGCACCATGAACTGTTGCCCAACAAAGTGACGACATCTGTGCCTCTGGTTAGAAAGCATATTGAACCAAGGAAAGACTATACTGCTCAGAGGAATTGTAAAAGTGATGAAAGCAGTCGACTGACGACAACAGTTTTTGTAGGCAACATATCTGAGAAAGCCTCTGGTATCTTATTTGGCTAGTTTACTTGCAAAATGTGGCTTGGTTTTAAGCTGGAAGAAAGTTCAAGAAACTTCAGGGAAGTTGCTAGCATTTGGCTTTTGTGAGAGAACGAACCAGAAGCTACTCTGGGTGCATTAAGGTTATTGCATTAACTTCAAGTGGGAGACAAAAAGACAAAAAGCTGCTCCTAAAAGTAGATGCAAAGACCAAAGCCCAGCTGGCCAAAACAAAAGGAGTTAATGCAGATACAAAAACAGAGGATACTCACAGATTGATCTCCCAAAATGCTTCCACAGCAATTAAATATTTAGGCCTGAATGGGACAATTTACAATTTGATGTGCTGTTGATGTCGGTACAGTAGCTGTATTATATAGTACACTGTCTATATAGTTGAGATGCATTACAAATTGAGTTGGAGTTTATAGCTAAGCAGGTAGGAGTGTTGTGTAATTAATATTTCAGTAATGTCATGTCTCTCGATGATCCTTTGGTCCAATACCTGAAGATGATGTGCAGGTTGCCTTTAATAGAATGAATCCAAGGAAAGCTTCCAGTTTGGATGGAGTACATAGCCAAGTACTGAAGACCTGTGCTGCATTGGCTGGCGTGTTCACAGGTATCTTCAACCTCTTGCTCTGGCAATGTGTGGTACCCATCTGCTTCAAGCAGACTTCAATCATAGCAGTGCCCAAGAAGAGGGTGGTAACCTGCCTCAGTGACAATTGCCCAGTGGTACTTACATCCACAGTAATGAGGGTTTTGAGAGGATGGTGTTGAAGCACATCAGCTTCTGTCTGAGTGATGACTTGGATCTGCTCCGATTTGTCTAATGAAGGTCTATAGCAGATGCCATCTCATTGGCTCTTCACACAACCCTGGAACATGTGGACAGCAAAGATGCATACATCAGGATGCTCTTTATCTATTACAGCTCAGCATTTAATACCATCATCCTATCAAAACTAATACTGTAAACTTCAAGACCTAGGCATCAATACTGCTTGTGCAATTGGATCCTGGATTTCCTCACTTGCAGACCCCAGTCAGTTCAGATTGGCAACAACATCTCCTCCATAATCTCCATCAGCACAGGAGCACCACAAAGATGAGTGCTTAGCCCCCTGCTCCACTCACTTTACGCCTATGGCTGTGCGGCTAAAAACAGCTCCAATGCCATATTCAAGTTTGCTGATGACACCACTGTTGTGGGCCGCATCAAATGTGGAGATTAAAAATTTGGCTCTGTGGTGTAATAAAAACAACCTGTCACTCAGCGTCAATAAGACCAAGGAACTGATTGAAGACCTTAGGAGAGGGAAACGAGAGGTCCATGTGCCAGTACTCATCAGGGACAGAAGCTTTAAAGTCCTAGATATCACTGTATCAGAGGACCTGTCCTGGAGCTAAGACAAATATAATTGCAAATAAAGCACAACTACTTCCTCAGGAGCCTGTGGAGATTTGGCATGTAATCAAAAACCCTAGCAAACTTCCAAAGATGTGTGGTGGGAAGTGTCCTGACTGGCTGTATTCTGGCCTGTTATGGGACCACCAATGCCCTTGCGCAGAAAATCTTACAAAAGGTAGAGGATTCGGCCCAGTACATCACGGGTGAAACCCACCCAACCATTGAGCACATCTACATGAAATGTTGCCGTAGAAAAGCAACAACCATAATCAAAGATCCTCACCGCCCAGGCCATGCACTTTTCTTGCTGTGGCCATCGGGTAGAAGGTACAAGTGCCTCAGGAGTTGCACCACCAGGTTCAAGAACAGTTACTACTCCTCAACCATCAGGCTCTTGAACAAAAGGGGATAACGACACTCATTCTATTTCTGGTGTTCCCACAACTAATGGTCCCACATTAAGGACTCTTTATCTTGAAATTTCATGCCCTTTCATTTCATGTTATTTCAGGCTTGTTATTTATTGCTATTTACTTATATTTGCATTTGCAAGTTTGTTGTTCATTAAACAACACACACAAAATGCTGGTGGAACACAGCAGGCCAGGCAGCATCAGGTCCTGATGAAGGGTCTCAGTCCGAAACGTCGACAGTGCTTCTCCTTATAGATGCTGCCTGGCCTGCTGTGTTCCACCAGCATTTTGTGTGTGTTGTTTGAACTTCCAGCATCTGCAGATTTCCTCGTGTTTATTGTTCATTGATCCTGTTTACAGTTACTGTTGTATAGATTTGCCAAGTATGCCCACAGGAAAAAGAATCTCAGGGTTGTATGTGATGATGTGTATGTGCTCTGATAATAAATTTTACTTTGAATGTTGAACTTTGAGTATTACTTTTTAGACAGTGTAGTTAATCTGTGGAATTCATTGCTGTTGTGTATTAAATATTTCAGTAATATTTGAGTAATAGTGTAAATGTATTGTTTGATTATGCATTCTTGTTCATTTAAATCATTATGGGTTTAATATAGTCATGACGCTACCACGTGATATGTGTGCGCCTCGCTTAAAGCAAACACGAAGTTGAACTCACATTTCAGACTCCTGTGTCTTTCTTTTAACTAATTTAAGGGTTTGGAGTTACAAAACATAATACTGCAGTATTCCTGAATGACCCTTTAATAGATGGAAATAAATGGGGCTTTTACTGGTTGGCTATCGGTGACTAGTGGTGTTTCACAAGAGTTTGTGTTGGGATTTTTTTTTACATTATATGTCAATGTGCTTGAATGACAGAATTGATGGCATTGTTGTAAAGTTTGTTGATACAAAGATAGTTGGAGGGGTGGGTAGTTTTGAGGAAGAAGAAAGGCTACAGAAGGACTTAGATTAGAGGAAAGGGTGAAGAAGTGGCAGATGGAATACAGTGTTGGGAAGTTTATGGTCATGCACTTGAGCTGACTTTTTTCTAAATGGAGAGAAAATACAAAAATAAAACTGAGGTGCAAAG
This sequence comes from Hemitrygon akajei, assembly GCF_048418815.1. Taxonomy (NCBI): domain Eukaryota; kingdom Metazoa; phylum Chordata; class Chondrichthyes; order Myliobatiformes; family Dasyatidae; genus Hemitrygon; species Hemitrygon akajei. Next base: position 29,372,734 of record NC_133127.1, read on the forward strand.
GGACTTGGGAGTCCTTGTGCAGGATTCCCTAAAGGTTACTTTGCAGGTTGAATCAGTGGTGAGGAAGGCAAATGTGATGTTAGCATTCATTTCAAGAGGACTAGAATATAAAAGCAAGGATGTAATGTTGCATACATAGAAGATACATGGAAATCTACAACGCATTGAAGGCCCTTCGGCCCACAAAGCTGTGCCGACCATGTATCCTACTCTAGAAATTGCCTAAAATTACCCTACCACATAGCCCTATATTTTTCTAAGCTCCATGTACCTATCTCAGAGGCTCTTAAAAGACCCTATTGTATCCTCCTCCACCACCGCTGCTGGCAGTGCATTCCATGCACCCACCAGTCTCTGTGTGAAAAACTTACCTCTGACATCCCCTCTTTACCTTCTTCCAAGCACCTTAAAACTGTGTCCCCTCGTGCTAGCCATTTCAGCCCTGGGAAAAAGCCTCTGGCTATCCGATCAATGCCTCTCATCATCTTAAATACCTCTATCAGGTCACCTCTCATCCTCCATCACTCCAAGGAGAAAAGGCCAAGTTCACTCAACCTATTCTCATAAGGCACGCTCTCCCATCCAGGCAACATCCTTGTAAATCTCCTCTGCACCCTCTCTATAGTACCCACATCCTTCCTGTAGTGAGGTGACCAGAAGTGAACAGAGTACTCCAAGTGAGGTCTGACCAAGGTCTTACATAGCTGTAACATTGCCTCACGGCTCCTGAATTCAATCCCACGGTTAATGAAGGCCAACACACCATATGCCTTTTTAACAACACTGTCAACATGCACAGCAGCTTGAAGTGTCCCATGGAAATGGACCCCAAGATCTCTCTGATCCCTCACACTACATAGAATCTTTCTTTCTTTATCAATCTTTTTATTAGTTCAATAAAAATGTACATATATATATATATATATAAACAAGGAGAATTATCACAAATATCTATATCAATAACAGTTCAAATAAAAGGAAAAATAAACACTATCAAGATTAAACATAGTATTACTCTAATAGTATATAATAGAGAATAGTAATTGATTCTCCTCTTATTCATAAAAAGAAAAAAAAGATAAAGAAATTTTTATAATTGAAATGTACAGAAAACCCCCCAAAACACACAAAAAAAAAACAAAAAAAAAACAAAAAAGAACTGGGCAGCTCAAACTGAGAGTGAAAGCAAAATAAAATTAAGGAAAAACTTTCTGATCAAATCCAAAACTTCAGAAAGGTAACTGGAAGGGCCATAAGTCAGAGCATATAAAAATATTGAACAAAAGGTCACCAAGTTTCCTCAAATTTAAAGGATGTATCAAATGTCTGACTTTTTATTTTCTCTAATCTTAAACAGGACATAATGGAGGTAAGCCAATAAAGAGCAGTAGGTGGATTAGAATCCTTCCATTTAAGCAAAATGGCTCTCCTAGCCAATAAAGTTATAAAAGCTATCATCTGTTGAGCAGAAACAGGAATATCTCCTGCTTCCGATGGAAAGATCCCAAAAATTGCTGTAAGTAAATTCAGTTGTAGATCCAAATTCAGAACCTTTGATAAAGTTCTAAAGACTTCTTTCCAAAAATTATCTAACTTGTTACAAGACCAGAACATATGTGTTAAAGTAGCCACCTCAATATTACATCTATCACAAATAGGATTAATATTAGAAAAAATACAGGCTAATTTGTCCTTTGACATTAATATTATATTCTATCTTCAAACTTGACCTACCAAAATGAACCACTTCACATTTATCTGGGCTGAACTCCATCTGCCACTTCTCAGCCCTGTTCGGCATCCTATCGATGTCCTGCTGTAACACCTGACAACCCTCCAGACTATCCACAACATCCCCAACATCTATGTCATCAGCAAACTTACTAACCCACCCTTCTACTTCCCCATCCAGACATTTATAAAAATCACAAAGAGGAGGGGTCCCAGAACAGATTCCCGTGGAACACCACTGGTCACTGACATCCATGCAGAATTCAAACCATTTACAACCACCCTTTGCCTTCTATGGACAAGCCAATTCTGGATCTACAAAGCAAGGTCTCCTTGGATCCCATGCCTCCTTACTTTCTGAATGAGCCTTGCATGGGAAAACTTATCAAATGCCTTACTGAGATCCATATACACTATGTCCACTGCTCTACTTTCATTAATGTGTTTTGTTACATCCTCAAAGAATTCAATCAGGCTCGTAAGGCACGGTCTGCCCTTGACAAAACCATGCTGACTATCCCTAATCAGATTATGTCTCTTCAAATACTCATAAATCCTGTCTCTCAGGATCTTCCCCAACAATTTGCCCACCACTGAAGTCAGACTCTCTGGTTTATAATTTCCTGGGTTATCTCTACTCCCTTTCTTGAACAAGGGAGCAACACTAGCAACTCTGCAATCCTCTGGTAGTTCTCCTGTCTCTAGTGATGATGCAAAGATCACTGCCAGAAGCTCAGCAATCTCCTTCCTCACCTCCCAGAGTAGCCTGGGGGTATATCTCATCCAATCCTGATGACTTATCTAACTTAATGCTTTATAAAAGCTCCAGCACATCCTCTTTCTTAATGTTTATATGCTCAAGTGTTTCAGTCTGCTGTAAATCATCCCTAAGGTCCTTTTCACCAGTGAATACTGAAGCAAAATATTCATTAAGTACCACCGCTATCTCCTCCGACTCCAGGCACACGTTTCCACTATCGCATCTGATTGTTCCTATTCTCATACGGCTCATCCTCTTGCTTTTCACATACTTGTAGAATGCCTTAGGGTTTTCCTTAATCCTGCTTGCCAAGGCCTTTTCATGGCCCCTTCTAGCTCTCCTAATTTCATTCTTAAACTCCTTCCTGGCAACTTTATAGTTTTCTAGAACTCTATCAGTAACTAGTTTCTTGAACCTTTCATAAGCTTTTCATCCTTTCCCTGCCTCGATGGAACATACCTATGCAGAACTCCTTGCAATCTTCCCTCAACAGTTGCCACATTTCTACCATGTAGAACATCTGCTCCCAATTTATTCTCTCAAGTTCCTGCCTAATAGCATCATATTTCCTCCTGCCCCAGTTAAATGTTTCCCCAAATTGTCTGTTCCTATCCCTCTCCAGCGCAATGGTAAAGTAGATAGAGTTGTGGTCACTACCTCCAAAATGCTCTCCCACTGAGAGATCTGATATCTGACCGGGTACATTTCCCGGTTCCAGATCAAGTACAACCTCCCCTCTGGCTGGCTTATCTGCATACTGCGTCAGGAAACTTTCCTGAACACACCTAACAAAATCCAACCCGTCTAAACCCTTTGCTCTCAGGAGATGCCAGTCAACATTAGAAAGTTAAAATCACCAATCACAACAATGCTGTTATTATTGCACTGTTCCAGAACTGGCCTCCCTATCTGCTCCTCGATGTCTCTGCTGCTATTGGGTGGTCTATGAAAAAACACCCAGTAGAGTTATTGCCCCCTTCCTATTACTGACTTCTACCCACACTAACTCAGTACACAATCCCTTCATGACTTCTTCCTTTTCTGCAGCTGTGATACTATCCCTGATTAGCAATGCTACACCCCCACCTCTTTTACCTCCCTCCCTGTCTTTTTTGAAACATCTAAAGCCTGGCATTCTAAGTAGCCATTCCTGCCCCTGAGCCATCCAAGTCTCTGAAATGGCCACAACATCATAGCCCATGTACTCCACTGAGATGTAACATTGAGTCTCATAGGAAGTCATTCCTATCTGTGGCCATCAAACTTTACAACTCCTCCCTCAGAGTGTCAGACACCCTGAGCCAATAGGCTGGTCTTGGACTTATTTCCACTTGGCATGATTAACTTATTATTATTTAATTATTTATGGTTTTATATTGCTATATTTCTTCACTATTCTCGGTTGGTGCGGCTGTAACGAAACCCAATTTTCCTCGGGATCAATAAAGTATGTCTGTCTGATCCACATTCTAAGTTCATCTGCCTTGTTCATGATACGCTTTGCATTAAAATAGACACATCTCAAACCATCCGGCTGAGTACATCTTTGCTCTATCATCTGCCTATCCTTCCTCCCAACCTTCCTATAAGCTTTCTTTACTTGTGCGCCAACTAGCCCATCCTCTGCCTTTTCACTTTGGTCCCACCCCCCTGAAAATCTAGTTTAAACTTTCCCCAGTGGCATTAGCAAACCTCCCCGCCAGGATATTCGTCCCCTTCGGATTCAAATGAAGGTAACGCCTGCCCCAGAAGCTCTAATCTTTCAGCCACGCATTTATCTGCCACCTCACTCTATTCCTATACTGACTGTTGCATGGCAGAGGCAGCAATCCCAAGATTACTACTCTTGAGGTCCTGCTGCTTCTCAGCTTCCTTCCTAACTCCCTGTGTTCTGCTTTCAGGACCTCCTTGCTTTTTCTACCAATGTCATCAGTACCAATATGCACCATGACCTCTGTCTGCTCACCCCCCCCCCCCCCCATTTCAGGATATTGTGGACACATTCAGAAACATCACAAACCCTGGCACCTGGGAGGCAAACTACCATCCATATTTCTTTTTCATGCCCACAGAATCACCTATCTGTCCCCCTAACTATAGAGTCCCCTATTATTACTGCCCTCCTCTTCCATTCCCTACCCTTCTGAGCCACAGGGCCAAACTCAGTGCCAGAGGCACGGCCAGTGTTGCTTCCCCCAGGTAGGTCATTCCACCGCCCCCCCCCCCCCCACCCAAACAGTACTCAAAAAGGAGTACTTTTGTGCTCTTCACTACCTGACGGTCACCCACTTTTCTGCCTCCTGTGGCCCCCGGTGTGACTACCTGCCTGTATCCCCTATCGATCACCTCCTCACTCTCCCTAACAAGCCGAAGGTCATCGCACTGCAGCGCCAGTTCCCCAGCTCAGTCTCTAAGGAGCTGCAGCACGATGCACCCTAGCCCAGATGTGGCCATCAGCCTCCCGGCTATCCCACACCTGACACCCAAAGCAGAAAACTGGCTTTGCAGTCATACCTACTATTCTTAATTTAGAGGGGAAAAAAGATATGAAAGTAACTTACTTCCTTACCTCACCAAGGCTCGTCCTGAGTCAAAGCCTTACTACTCTGACTCATGCTACTCCAATGACCACTCTGCTAGGCAGTGTCTCCCTTTTAACCTGGAACCTTCTCAGTGGATTTGTGCGATAACAAGCTACTACACCTGTGCACATCTCCCAATCGAATCTCCCACTGAAAGTCACTCTTTGCTTTTTGAATCTTCTCAGTGGCCTTGCACGATGAGCTACTGTGCCTGTGCACTTCTCCCAACTGAATGTTGAGACTTTATAAGGCACTGGTGAGGCCTCACTTGGAGTACTGTGAGCAGTTTTGGGCCCCTTATCTTAGAAAGGATGTTCTGAAACTGGAGAGGGTTCAAAGAAGGTTCATGAAAATTATTCCAGGATTGAATAGCTTGTCATTTAAAGAGAGTTTGATGGCTCTGGGTCTCTATTCACTAGAATTCAAAAGAATGAGGGGTGACCTCATTGAAATCTATCGAATGGTTAGAGGCCTTGATAGAGTGGATGTGGAGAGGATGTTTCCTATGGTGGGGGAAATCTAAGAACAAGGGACACAACCTCAGAAAAGATTAATGTCCTTTTAAAATGGAAATGAGATGGAATTTCTTTAGCCAGAGAGTGGTGACTATGTGGAATTCATTGCCACAGGCAGTTGTGGAGGCCAAATCTTCATGTATATTTAAGGCAGAGGTTGATTACAGGGTATTTTGTTTCTTGAGTGGCCAGGGCACGAAGGGATGAGGGGGGTGGGGCGGGGGGAGCCAGGAGATTGGGGCTGAGGAAAAATGGATCAGCCATACTGAAATGGAGGAGCAGACTCGATGGGCTAAATGGCCTAATTCTGCTCCTATATCTTATGGTCTCATGGTCTAATTCATTCTATGTAGAAATTCTAATCTGTTATTCCCTTAAACAGAGTGTGGCAGCTCATTCCACACTTCTACCACCCTCTGAGTGAAGAAGTTCTCCCTCATGTTGTCCTTAAATATTTCACCTTTCACCCTTAACCAAAGACCTCAGTGGAAAAAGTCTGCTTGCATTTACCCTATCTATCATCATCATCATTATGTGCCATTTTGTATGATGTGGGCGATCATGAACTTTAACAATGATTGTTCTTGGCAAATTTTTCTACAGAAGCAGCTTGTTTTCTTCTGGGCAATGTCTTTACAAGATGGGTGACCCCAGCTATTATCAATTCTCTTCAGAGATTGCCTGGCTTCAGTAAACACATAACCAGGACTTGTGATCTGCACCAGTTGCTCATACAACTATCCCCCACCTGCTCCTATGGCTTTATGATGTAAAGAGGAGTGTGAGTGATGCAAGTTCTCCTGTAGTCAATAACCATCTCCATTGTCTTGTTAATATAGGGCAAGAGGTTATTTGCCTGACACCAAGCTTCAAACTCTTCCACATCCTGTCTGTGGGCCATCTGATTGATCATCGTTGCTGATGAGCCCCACCAATGTTGTGTCAGTGGTGAACGTGACCATGTGATTACACGGAAGTTTGGCCGTGCGGCCATGTGTCAGCAGGGCGTACAGAGGTGGTCGCAGCACACAGCTCTGAGGGGCCCCTGTGTTGAGGATAATGTGGAGGAAGGAGTAGTTGTCCAAGACTAAACAAAGAACTGATGAGGCTATATAAACAGGGGTCTCAAGTTGGTTCTCTAATGTAAACCTAGAAACAACAGGGAAGAGAGAGCACCCCAAGGTCAGAACTTGGTGTGCATAGCCGAATTAGCTGATGATATAACAGTAATATTGAGATAGGTTATAAATATTTGTCAAGTTGCTGTTCTTTGAATATATATAATTGCCAACATCACTTGATTTTTGTGATATCTTCATTTAGGTATGAAAATTTTGCTAACAGCATTTCAAACATTCAACTTTTAGTTTCATCAACAACTCTGACCCATGTTCAATATTGTTTTAGAGGACTTGACAGGCTGAATACAGGGAGAAGAATATCCCGGCTGGGGAATCAAGCAACAGAGGGCACATATTCTTAGTGACTAGGCTGTTTAGGAAAGAGATGGGGAAAATTTTTTACTCAGAGGGCCGTGGATGTTCAGTCATCATGAACATTCAAAACAGAGATCAATAATTAGTGAACATTAAGAGAATCAATGGATATGAAGGAAGCCCGGGAAAGTATCACTGAAGTAGAAGATTGTGATTCCAATCAATGGCAGAATATGCTTGAAGGACAGAGATGGTGGCTGTTTCTCCTTCGTTCCTACCTTCTTGTGTGCACTGGTTTAAATGTCCTTTGACTGTTTCCTCTCTCTAACTGTTCTCCATTTATTGACTACACAACTCTGTAAAATGGTTAATTCTGACCTCACCTCACTGGACATACTTCCTGTATTTATCTAACCCCCCACCCCCTGCTTGTTTGCTTTTCTCTCTCTTTTGCAAGGTCAAATGATAACTCTATCCACAGACCTGATGATTGCTTCCAGTAATTTCTGTCTTTATTTCAGATATAGGTAAAGACATATTGAATCTTACTGGTCACAAGTAGAGAGAATTGTACCTCTATGACTCTCTCTGTCTCGCGAGAACTGGGAGAATGTATTTGATGCAGGACAAGCACTCAGGAACCAGCCCAGGAACGAACCAGAAATAGGCATTGGATTTTTTACATGCACCCTTGAAGAATCCTGTGATAAATTCTTAACGGTGCTGTGACGGGGTTCAGAAATGACCCTAGTTTGTGATGAGGTCCAGAGTTGACCCTATGAACTGTGCTGCTATTAAGAGAGAAAGGGAGGTGTCCAACGCAGTGAGAGGAGAGAGAGAGAGACAGAAACTGCTTGAAAGATTGATGTTATGGTTTCTCTACAAGTTGTTTACCTTTCCACAAGGACACTTGCCTGCTTGCAAAGTGAGGAAGGAGGAGCAGGTTGATGGACAGCTGGTGTCCAACATGGAGAGATAAAAACCAAGTCCGCTGTTACACAGACAGACACACAGGTTCGGACACTGAACGAGTTTTGTTGTACCCACAGGAAGGTGGTGTTTTCAAGGATCGATTGGGGGAAATCGATCAGTGGCTCCAGCAGTGCAAAAAGGTGTGACCGGTGGGGAATTACTTGTGTGTCCACCCTCGCCTGGGTGATAATTCCATCACTGAAGAACAGTCGTATGTGTTATGGTCACAGTCGGTGACTTCAACATGATTTTGGAAGACAACGGGAAGATTGATGGCTTCAGCTCACCTCTCACCTCTCTCTCTCTCCAACGTTACTCAACTAACTACCTCAAACTGAACTGAACTCTCTTCATCATCGTAAGACTGCATCCATTCACCCCTAGGTTTGAAAGAGCCTAGTTTTGTGCCTATTTCCACACTCATGTATATATATATCATTGCTAACCTGTTTAATATATCTGCATTTATAGTACTGTATTGTGTAGTTACTAATAAACACTATTAGTCTATAGCAATACCAGACTCCAATGTGTTTTACATTTCTGCTGGTTCTTTAACCCGGTTACGTGGTACGTGACAATGCTAAGACTACAACTTCACCCATTTGAATGATTTGTTCATCAAAAACCATATTCCAGAGAGCGAATCCACAGAAAGGATATGGCCTCCAGTGTCCTTATGCAGTTCAGCTGATGGGCGCATTTGCAGACATTTTTATCCCCTCCTTGCTTCAATGTGAGGTTCCCAGATGCTTTAAAAAGGCCACCATTATTCTGGTATCTTAGAAAAACACTTAATGACTACTGTCAGGTGGCTCTAACATGAAGTGCATTGAGAGTCTGGTCAAGACACTCATCAACTCCAGTCTCCCAGGCAACCTCAACCCACCACAATTCACCTACCAGTGAAACAAGCCTATGGCAGACGCCATACTCCTGGCCCTTTACTCACCTCTGGAGTATCTGGACAGTACAGATACCTACATTAAACTATTGTGGCCTTCAATACTCTAACTCCAATCAAAGTCACTTCCAAACACCTAGACCTGGGACTGAACACCTTCCTTTGCAACGAGATCCTTGACTTCCAGAACAACAGACCACAATTAGTAAGTAAACAGCAACAATTCTGCCATGATTTTTCCCAACATTAGTATATCCTCAGCCCATTAATCTACTCCCTGTCCACTCACCTCTGCATGGCCAGATATGACTCTGACTCCATCTACAAGTTTGCAGGTAATACCACCGTGCATCTCAAATAATGATGGGTCAGAGTAGAAGAAGCAGATAGAGTCATGATTGCGATCCTTCTCTCAGAGTCAACAAAGCGAAAGAGCTAGTCATTGATCCAGGAAAGGAGGCGGTGCACATGCTCCTGTTTATATCAATGGTTGAAGGTTCAGTGAGTTAAGAGCTTCAAGTTCCTAGGAGCGAATATCATTCCTGTCCTGGACCAAACGTACTGAGAACATGGCCAAAAAAGCTCACCAACACTTCTACTTCCTCAGGCAGCTAAGTAAATTTGGCATTCCCTTAGGACTTCCACTAGTTTTTAATCAAAAAAACAAAAGCTCCAGGTAAAGTTTTCTTTATAGTTCGGACAGTAGAGGGTTGCCTCTCTGACTGGAGGTCTGTGACTAGTGGTGTGCTGCAGGAATCTGTGCTTGGTCCTTTGTTGTTCATCATCTCTTTCAATGATGTGCATGATAATGCGTTTAACTGGATCAGCAAATTTGCCGATGACACCAAGATTGGAGGTGTAGTGGACAGCAGGGAAAGCTATCATGGCTTGCAGAGGGATCTGCATCATGCACTGTTCAGAATGTCAACACTGTCCAGAGGATGCCAAGGGCAATGTGGAGAAGAAAGAAGAAAGGAGCTGTCCCTGCAGTCTCAAAGCCAACCATCACAGAGGAGACCTCAGAAGTCTCACCTGTCAAATGGAGTAAGAAATCTTCCACAGCGATTAAATCTTTAGGCCTGAATAGGGCAACTTAAAATTTACTATGTTGAGTATGTCTATATAGTACTTGTATTTTATTAATATTGTGTATATAGTTGAGATGCATTCTATATTGAGGGAGTTTATGCATAAGCAGGGAGGAGTGTTATGTATTTAATACCGCATATCAGAAATACTTGAGTAATATTGTAAATATATTGATTGACTAAGCATTTGTTGTTTATATAATTCATTAGGGGGTTATATGTAAATGTATGTGAATGGCATACAATATTACACCACCATGTCACGGGTGCGTGCTTTGCTAAAAGTAAAGATGAAGATTCTAAGAATCGCCTGGCTCTGTGTTTTTCTTTCAAATAGTTTCATGTTCTGGAGTTACAAAACATAACATCTTCCTCAGGGATGGAGAGTCCAAATCTAGAGAGCGCTGATACAAGATAAATTTAAAAACAACCTGAGAAGTAATTTCTTTACACAGTGGGTAGTGACCACCTGGAATGAGCTGCCAGAGGAAGTGGTCAAAGTGGGTACAATTGCTACATTCAAGAAGCAGTTGGATAGGAACATGGAGGAGAGAGGCTTGGAAGGTAAATATGGGCCAAATTTGGGCAACTGGGGATGCTGTGGTTGGCATGGAGCAGATGGACTGAAGGGCTGTGTTACCCTATGACTCTTTGACTACCAACCTGAGCTGCAGGTGTGGGTGACAGGCCACAGTAATATAATGCTTATGTCACCACATGAGGCCTGGACAAAGGCAGAGTTGTGAGTTCATTTCCACTACAGTGCAACTCGCCACCACTAGTTTGGTTCAGGTGGGCAATGAAGGGAAAGATAAATAAGCACATAAGGGAACAGGATATCATGACTAGTTTAAGGTGAAAAGAGATATGAGGAGATCATTATGATATGAAATGAGGCCACTCAGTCCAACATCTCTCAGAGCAGAACTTCCGATCCAATTCCACCCAATTTCTTGCAACATATTCTCTCCCAGCTGCTCAGCATCTTCACACTAGTGACTGATTACCCTACCAACCCGCATGTCTTTGGAAACTGGAGAAAACTGGAGCACCCAGGAGGAACCCATGCAGAAACAGAGAATGTCTCCAGGATTGAACCGAGTGGCAAGAGCTGTGACGCAGTTCTACAAGCTGTGTCACTGTGACACCCAGTGAGGTATGAACGTTGGCATGGAAAGGTTGGGCCAAGTGGTTTACTTCTGAGCCAAATATAAATATCATTCAGAAAATTTAAGGGATACTTAAATGTTGTCACACTGGTAAATTAATTATATTCCTGTCTGTGCTTGGCCAATAAACTGGACTTTATTATTCTTTGCTGAGCTTCATATTAAACCAATAGAAGTTTAAACTGTTCACTGGCCTTCGGACAATTGTCTCAGTGCCTTTTCAAGCCTAACAATTTATATTCCATTCTATTGTTGCAAGGTCATCTTGACCCATGAGCGAAGTTCAAGTTATTTCTGGATGTGTGTTAAGTAAATGAGAATTAGTAACAGTAACTTCTGCTACAAGCATTGCTTCCTTAAAAATAAGCTTAGAGTTCTTTTCTACGTCATTCCAGGTTTTCAGATTTCATGAGCACATGGCTCCAACTATTCCAAAATTATTGAGAGATAATCAGTCATTCATTATGTGATATGATTATATTGCTCTCTGTTGAACAAATTTTCAGAACCATAGGTCTATGATGGAAAAGTAAGCTTTGCCATTGTCGGGCACGATAAGGGTCAATAGAGTCATGGCACAGAAACAGGCCCTTCAGCCCAACTTGTCTGTGTCTACCCCCCTGCTGGTTTGGTCCATAAGTCTCCAGTCCTCTCCTCTTCATGTAACTCTCCAAACGGCCCTTACTTACAGCATTCATACCCATGACTTCCTCTGGCAGTTTATTCCAGGTACTCACTGCCTTCTGTGTAAAGTTACCCTCTTGCTTCTTTTATGTCTCCGCTCTTGTACTTGTGCCCTTTAGTTTTGGACTCCATAATCAGGGGAAAAAAGGCTATGACTGTCTACCTTATCCATACCCCTCACAATTTTACAGTCTTCTTCGATCACCCCTCATTCTCCTGCACTCCATTACAGTGAATAAATATCCTGTGTGACCAACATAATTGGGGATTATAGGGAGAGGCAGCATGCTTATAAATCTCTTCAGCATCCTCTCCAGTTTGACTGTGTCTTTCCTGCTTAAAATTCAAGATCCAAGTTTATTCATCATGTGTACATGAAAGCAGACAATGAACTACATTGTTTGCCTGAACAGCCAACCCGAGGATGTGCTGGGTGCAGCCCTGACATACATTCTGGCGCCAACATAGCATACCCAGAATGCTTAGCACAGAATACACCAACCAACAAAACAATAGCAAAATAAGCCCCATTCCTCCCTCTCACCCATGCACATGCACAGTCCTCTAACCCCAAGACAGGCTGTCTTCTTTGGCCTCCAGGGACTTGGATTCAGATTTAGACACACAGACTTTGGGCCTTTGACTACCTCAGCAGACTCACAGAGATTCAGAGATGTGAAGCTCTGGCCAATGTTCCTCGACTTCCAAATTGACTCTTGGGCCTATATCCTCAGCATCAACCCCAGGACCCGCCAATCACTGAACACCAAGGTCTCGAATTCTGGACTTACTGACGGTGGGACCCAGAACACTAGGCCTCAAATTCTGGTCTCACCAATTCACAAACTCCAGGGGTCATCAGACCTCATTCCTCTTGCCTGCATGGAACTCTGGCTCTGGAACCTGCTGTCAATCCACTGGCCCCGGAGGGGCTGATTCAATATCCGGCTGGACATCCTTGCCTGGCTCATGGATATCTCATGTCCGAGCCACTGGAGCACAGACTCAAGACTCCAGCCTGAACTCTAATAAGTCTCCATCCCTGCCCCTAAACCTTAACCTGACCTCTCTCTATTCCCTAAACTATCTCCATGAACCACAAAATCGACTACAAAAACTAAAACTGTGCTGTGACCTCATTGGACCAAAACTGCGCACAATACTTCAAGGGCAGCCACACTAACAACTTATGCAACATAATTATGTCCCTAATTCTGCACTCGATCCCCTGATGATGAAGGCTGGCATCTAAATGCCTTCTTCTACTTGCATGGCCAATTCCAGTGAATTTTATCCACCTTACTTTAAAATAATTCTGAATCTCCACACTTCTTGGAAGCCCACAAAACACTTTTCTCCCCAAATATCCTGAAAGACAGCAAAAAAGGAAAATGATGTCAAGGGGAACATCAGCGCACCTAAATCAATATGAACATTAGAAAAAGAGAGGTACATCTAGAAGAGCTGCTGCCTCAGCTGGGTTTGGTCCTGATCTCTACTACTGTTTGTGTGGAAGTTATATGTTCTTCCTGTGACTGTGAGCGTTCCTCTGAATGTGCCGGCTTTCGTCCCACTTTCCAAAGACATGTGGGTTGGTAGGCCTAGGGTAAATTGCCTCCAGTGTGTAAGTGACTAGTAGAATCTGGGGTAGCTGAAGAGAATATGGAAAGTATAAAAAAATGAGTCATTACTATAGGATTTGTATAAGGTAGCTGGGATATATTTACTTACCTACTGCTCGCTATGCCACTGGCGATTAGGGCAGTAATGAAGATCCTCTATCTCTGGCGGTGTTCGAAGCTTCCTTCATCAGGCCAGTAGCTTCCTCTCAGTTTTTCACTACTGTCAGCCATGCAAGTCCCAGGAGGAGACTCAGGAACACCATCACACTCAGATGTAGAAGGATTCTTCATTGCTGCTTCTGTAACAGTTTTATTTTACTAGTTAGAGTTGGTAGCCCTGAGTTGAACCCCCAAACCTGGAGGGCTAGTGGACCACTCTTAATCAGGCCCCTATCTGGCGTGGGTGACCCTACCAAGAACAAAAGCATAAAACCCTGACTCCAACCAAAGCAGCTCTCGTGGTCATTGAGGCACGTGAGCCTCCAAACCACGAAAAGATTATGTTCCTCTTAAAGGAGGTGGGAGATAGTTGGTATGGATTCAATGTACCTGGTTCCAGGCAACACCACTCAATGAATTTAAGACTGTATGATTCTAGTTACGTTTCAGGCCAGTGCTTTATTTAATATGGGTGGGTGCCTACTGGTCAGTTTAGGTCTGTAGGGCGTGGCCAAGTGGTTAAGGCTTTGGGCTAGCGATCTGAAGGTCAGCAGTTTGAGCCTCAGCCTAGGCAGCGTGTGTGTCCTTGAGCAAGGAACTTAACCACACACTGCTCCCGCACGTTTATAGCTCAGTGGCGGCCGTTGGTGCAGTGTAGACAAGAATGTCCTATTTCTATACTGTATGACTCAAATATTTCTGTATCTATACCATCAACTTGTAAAAGTTGTGTACGTTTCAATGATGAACACTTTTCATATTCATAAACAATAAACTATAAACATAAACTGTATGTGCCTTCCTAATTACCAGCTGAAACAGGATAGTTCCATTCCGTGATTCATGAAGAAGCCCACTGTCATTGAACTTAAGATCATCAGTCCCAAGTCAGTGTAAACATATAAAAACATTAACACTAAGATTATCAGTCCCAAGTCAGTGTAAACATATAAAAACATTATATTGAGCAATGAGGAAGGGTTAGTTAGCAATCTTGTCGTGTGAGGCCCCTTGGGTAAGAGTGACCATAATATGGTGGAATTCTTCATTAAGATGGAGAGTGACATAGTTAATTCAGAAACAAAGGTTCTGAACTTAAAGAAGGGTAACTTTGGAGGTATGAGACGTGAATTAGCTAAGATAGACTGGCAAATGATACTTAAAGGGTTGACGGTGGATATGCAATGGCAAGCATTTAAAGATCACATAGATGAACTACAATTGTTCATCCCAGTCTGGCAAAAGAATAAACCAGGGAAGGTAGTGCACCCGTGGCTGACAAGGGAAATTAGGGATAGTATCAAGTCCAAAGAAGAAACATATAAATTAGCAAAAAAAAGCGGCACACCTGAGGACTGGGAGAAATTCAGAGACCAGCACAGGAGGACAAAAGGCTTAATTAGGAAAGGGAAAAAAGATGATGAGAGAAAGCTGGCAGGGAACATAAAAACTGACTGTAAAAGCTTTTATAGATACGTGGAAAGAAACGGATTGGTCAAGACAAATGTAGGTCCCTTACAGTCAGAAACAGGTGAATTGATCATAGGGAACAAGGACATGGCAGACCAATTGAATAACTACTTTGGTTCTGTCTTCACTAAGGAGGACATAAATAATCTTCCGGAAATAGTAGGGGACCGAGGGTCTAGTGAGATGAAGAAACTGAGGGAAATATATGTTAGTAGGGAAGTGGTGTTAAGTAAATTGAAGGGATTAAAGGCAGATAAATCCCCAGGGCCAGATGGTCTGCATCCCAGAGTGCTTAAGGAAGTAGCCCAAGAAATAGTGGATGCATTAGTGATAATTTTTCTAAACTCCTTAGATTCTGGATTAGTTCCTGAGGATTGGAGGGTGGCTAATGTAACCCCACTTTTTAAAAAAGGAGGGAGAGAAAAACCGGGGAATTATAGACCGGTTAGTCTGACATCGGTGGTGGGGAAAATGCTAGAGTCGGTTATCAAAGATGTGATAACAGCACATTTGGAAAGAGGTGAAATCATTGGACAAAGTCAGCATGGATTTGTGAAAGGAAAATCATGTCTGATGAATCTTATAGAATTTTTTGAAGACGTAACTAGTAGAGTGGATAGGGGAGAGCCAGTGGATGTGGTATATTTAGATTTTCAAAAGGATTTTGACAAGGTCCCACACAGGAGATTAGTGTGCAAATTTAAAGCACACGGTATTGGGGTATGGTATTGATGTGGATAGAGAATTGGTTGGCAGACAGGAAGCAAAGAGTGGGAGTAAACGGGACTTTTTCAGAATGGCAGGCAGTGACTAGTGGGGTACCGCAAGGCTCGGTGCTGGGACCCCAGTTGTTTACAATATATATTAATGATTTAGACGAGGGAATTAAATGCAGCATCTCCAAGCTTGCGGATGACACAAAGCTGGGTGGCGGTGTTAGCTGTGAGGAGGATGCTAAGAGGATGCAGGGTGACTTGGATAGGTTAGGTGAGTGGGCAAATTCATGGCAGATGCAATTTAATGTGGATAAATATGAGGTTATCCACTTTGGTTGCAAGAACAGGAAAACAGATTATTATCTGAACAGTGGCCGATTAAGAAAAGTGGAGGTGCAACGAGACCTGGGTGTCATTGTACACCAGTCATTGAAGGTGGGCGTGCAGGTACAGCAGGTGGTGAAAAAGGCAAATGGTACGTTGGCATTCAAAGCAAAAGGATTTGAGTACAGGAGCAAGGTTTGACTGCAGTTGTACAAGGCCTTGGTGAGACCACACCCAGAGTATTGTGTGCAGTTTTGGTCCCCTAATTGAGGAAAGACATTCTTGCCATAGAGGGAGTACAAAGAAGGTTCACCAGATTGATTCCTGGGATGACAGGACTTTCATATGAAGAAAGACTGGATCGACTAGGCTTATACTCACTGGAATTTAGAAGATTGAGGGGGGATCTTATTGAAATGTATAAAATTCTCAAGGGATTGGACAGGCTAGATGCAGGAAGATTGTTTCCGATGTTGGGGAAGTCCAGAATGAGGGGTCACAGTTTAAGGATAAAGGGGAAGCCTTTTAGGACCGAGATGAGGAAAAACTTCTTCACACAGAAAGTGGTGAATCTGTGGAATTCTCTGCCACAGGAAACAGTTGAGGCCAGTTCATTGGCTATATTTAAGAGGAAGTTAGATATGGCCCTTGTGGCTAAAGGGATCAGGGGGTATGGAGAGAAAGCAGGTACAGGGTTCTGAGTTGGATGATCAGCCATGATCATACTGAATGGCGGTGCAGGCTCGAAGGGCCAAATAGCCTACTCCTGCACCTATTTTCTATATTTCTATATTAAATGTGAACATGTGTATGAAAACCAGTGAGGTGATATATTATATCCCATTATTGTATTTTATAAACATTTATACTGTTATTGTATCAATATGAGAGTATATAGATAAACACTAAATTGTCACAGTAATTGCTATGACAACTTCTTCACTGCACTATTACCCTAGAAGACAGGTTATAAAAATTCATCTCACATTCTCTCAGTAGCCTTTGCAAGTTCAGATCCACTACTCTTCCCTTGAACTGTGGAGATTTTATCTTTAGTCATTTTTCTCTGTAACTGCAGAAAATCTGCCTCGCCTCCCCATCATTTCCCATCCACAACCACATGAATAGCAGTGTTCTACTAATGCATTCTAATTTGCTGGGATCTTTCCAGAACCTAAGGAAATTTGGAAGATCACAACTAAAGCATTCATCTTCTTTGAAGCCTCTTCTTTTAAAACATGAGTACACAGGCCATCAATCAAGATGAGCTTTCATCTCTTTGTTCCTATTAGAACATAGAATAGTACAGCGCATTACAGGCCCTTTGGCCCACAATGTTGTGCTGACCCTCAAACCCTGCCTCCCATATAACCCCCCCACCTTAAATTCCTCCATATACCTGTCTAGTAGTCTCTTAAACTTTGGCTGGTACTTCTTATCTACTAATATTAAAAGTTTTAGGTTTCTCACCTTGTTCTACATCTTTGCTATTCACTATTTTGGTCCAATTTTATGAAGGTAGATGGAAAATATTTGCTTAGTGCTGCTGCTATTTTCTTATTTCCCATTATTAATTAACTAGGCTCAGCTTCTAGAAGACTAAAATTTACTTTTGCTATCCTTTATACATATCCCTTATATAAATAGAAGCTATTAAAACTAAATATTTAACTTTACTAGTTTACTCCCATATACTGTTGGCTCTTTCTTCCTCATTATTTTAGTCATCTTTCCAAAATTTTCAGGTAGAAAGCCGAAAGCAGGACTTCCAGGGTAGCAATCTCTGGATTGCTGCCTATGCCACATGCCAGTGAGGGCAAGAATAGGATGATTTGCCAGATGAATGAGTGGCTGAGGAACTAGCGCAGGGGTAAGGGTTTCAGATTTCAGGCTCATTTGGATCTCTTCTGGGGAAGGTGTGACCAGTATAAAAGGGGTGGGTTACAGCTGAATCCGAGGAGGACCAATATCCTTGTGGGGAGGGTTCAAACTGATAGGAATCTCCAGAAGCTTTTGATTTAAAACAAGAAGGCAGCAGGAGAGCACCTAAGGATTTCCAGCACGAAGACATTTTCAGTTCTCTGAGGAAGAGAGAGGCCAGACTGCAGAGGCGCGTGACGTCAGCCAGTTGAGCGCAAACAGTTTAAAAAGGGCAAGGAATCTGCAGAAGTTTTTGATTCGGAACAAGAAGGCAGCAGGAGAGCACCTAAGGATTTCCAGTGGGAAGACATTTTGAGTTCTCGGGGTAAGAGAGAGGCCAGACTGTGCAGGCACGCGATGTCAGCCAGTTGAGCGCGAACAGTTTAAAAAGAAGGCAGCCATATCCAGTGGGCAGCATTGGGAGCGGGCAGCAGAGTGAGAGGGCTTTGGCTCAACGGGCTTCGGCAGTTATGGGACAAGGCGAGACAATTGTTGATTGCAAAAGGAAGTAGTATGTGTGTGAGGCCACACTACTCAACCACAGACTGTGGTTGGTGTCAGATGTGGGATGTCCTGGAGTCTCCTGGTGACCCGGACTGCCACATCTGCACCTGGTGCATCAAGATGCAACTCCTAAGGGACCATGTTAGGGGACTGGAGATGCAGCTTGATGACCTTCTTCTAGTCAGGGAGAGTGAGGAGGTGATAGTGAGGAGTTACAGGCAGGTGGTCACTCCGGGGCAACGGGGGACAGAGAAATGGGTCACAGTCAGGAGAGGGAAGGGGAAGAGTCAGGTACTAGAGAGTACCCCTGTGGCTGTACCCCTTGGCAATAAGTACTCCTGCTTGAGTACTGTTGGGGGGAACAGCCTACCTGGCGGAAGCGACAGTGGCCGTGCCTCTGGCACAGAGTCTGTCCCTGTGGCTCAGAAGGGTAGGGAAAGGAAGAGGAAGGCAGTAGTGATAGGGGATTCTATAGTCAGGGGTTCAGACAGGCGATTCTGTGGACACAGGAAAGAAACTCGGATGGTAGTTTGCCTCCCAGGTGCCAGGGTCTGGGATGTTTCTGATCGCGTCCAAGATATCCTGCGATGGGAGGGAGAACAGCCAGATGTCGTGGTACATATTGGTACCAATGACATAGGTAGGAAAAGGGAAGAGGTCCTGAAAGAAGACTACAGGGAATTAGGAAGGAAGTTGAACAGCAGGACCTCAAAGGTAGTAATCTTGGGATTACTGCCTGAGCCCCGCGACAGTGAGAATAAGAATAGAATGAGGTGGAGGATAAATGCGTGGCTGAGGGGATGGAGCAGGGGGCAGGGATTCAGATTTCTGGATCATTGGGACCTCTTTTGGGGCAGGTGTGACCTGTACAAAAAGGACGGGTTGCACTTGAATCCCAGAGGGACCAATATCCTGGCGGGCAGGTTTGTTAGAGCTGTTGGGGAGGGTTTAAAACTAGTTTGGCGGGGGGTGGGAATCAGAATGTGAATGCAGGGATTAAGGTAGAAGGACAAGGGCATGATGCTAAGAGTTCTGAGTTGATGAGGAAGGACAGGCAGGGAACGAAACATAACTGTAGCCATTTAAAGGTGTTGAAATGTGTCTATTTCAATGCTAGGAGTATTAGGAACAAGGAGAATGAACTTAGAGCATGGATTAGTACGCGGAACTACAATGTTGTGGCTGTTCCTGAAACTTGGTTGGAGGAAGGGCAGGATTGGATGATGTAGGTTCCAGGGTTCAGGTGTCTAAAAAAGGAATAGGATGGGAAGTAGAAAAAGGGGCGAGTGGCATTGCTGGTCAGGGACAGTATCACGGCTATAGAAAGGGAGGACGATGCAGAGGGAGAGTCCACTGAGTCGGTCTGGGTGGAAGTCAGAAGTAGGAAGGGATCAATCACTGTGCTGGGAGTAGTCTACAGGCCCCCAATTAGCCCTCGGGACACCGAGGAGCAGATAAGTAGGCAGATTTTAGAATGGTGCACAAAATACAGGGTAGTAATTATGGGTGATTTCAACTTCCCTCATATTGACTGGCACCTCCTGAGTGCAAGGGGGATAGATGGGGCTGAATTTGTCAGGTGTGTTCAAGAAGGATTCCTGACACAGTATGTGGACCAGCCGACGAGAGGAGAGGCTATACTGGATCTAGTTCTGGGTAATGAACCTGGTCAGGTGACAGACCTCTTGGTGGGGGAGCATTTTGGTGAGAGTGACCACAACTCCCTTAGCTCCAGCATAGCTATGGAAAGAGATAAAATCAGATGAAATGGTAAAGTGCTTAACTGGGGAAGGGCTAACTTTGAAGGGATGAGGCAGGAACTAGTGAGAGTAAATTGGAAACAGATGTTCAAAGGGGAAAGCACAGAAGTAATGTGGGAGAAGTTTAGGGACCACTTGAGCTGGGTTCAGGATAGGTTTGTCCCACTGAGGCAAGGAAAAAATGGTAGGAAAAGGGAACCGTGGCTGACGAAACATGTGAGGCAACTCGTCAAGAGGAACAAGGAAGCATATGTTAGATATAAGAAGCAGGAAGTAGGAGGGGCTCATGAGGAATATAGGGTAGCCAGGAAGGAGCTAAAGAAAGGACTTAGGAGAGCTCGAAGGGGACATGAGAAGGCCTTGGCATTTAGGATTAAGGAGAACCCCAAGGCGTTCTATGCGTAAGTGAAGAACAAGAGGATGACGAGAACGAAGGTGGGACCACTAAAGGATAAGGAGGGCAACTTGTGCCTGGAGGCGGAGGAGGTTGGGGAGGTCCTAAATGAATACTTTGCTTCAGTATTCACAAGTGAAAAGGATCTTGATCAGGGTGAGGTCAAAATAGAGCAGGCCTGTGTGCTGGACAATGTTGAGATTAAGGAAGAAGAAGTGCTGGATCTTCTTAAAAACATCAAGATTGATAAATCCCCAGGGTATATGACACACCCCAGGTTGTTGTGGGAATTGAGAGAAGAGATAGTTGGAGCATTAGCTATGATCTTTGAATCCTCTTTGGCTGCAGGGGAAGTGCTGGAGGACTGGAGAATGGCAAATATAGTTCCCTTGTTTAAAAAAGGTAATAGGGAGAAACCTGGGAACTATAGACCGGTGAGTCTTACGTTGGAGGTATGCAAACTACTGGAAAGGATTCTTAAGGATAGGATCTACGAGCATTTGGAGAAGTACAGTCTACTCATGGATAGTCAACATGGCTTTGTGAAGGGAAGATCGTGCCTCACGAGCCTGATCGAGTCTTTTGAAGAGGTAACAAAAGAAATTGATGAGGGTAGGGCAGTGGATGTGGTCTACATGGACTTTAGCAAGGCATTTGACAAGGTCCCTCACGAGAGACTCATCCAGAAAGTCATGAGGCATGGAACCTTGGCTGTTTGGATAAAAAATTGGATTAAAGGAAGAAGGCAGAGGGTAGTTGTGGAAGGAAGGTATTCTGCCTGGAGGTCGGTGACTAGTGGAGTGCCGCAGGGATCTGTCCTGGGACCCCTGCTATTTGTGATTTTTATAGATGACCTAGATGTAGAGGCGGAAGGATGGGTGAGTAAGTTTGCGGATGACACGAAGATTGGAGGAGTTGTGGATGGAGCTGCAGGTTGTTGAAGGTTACAAGAAGATATAGACAGGCTGCAGAGTTGGGCAGAAAAATGGCAGATGGAGTTCAATCCGGATAAGTGAGAGGTGATGCATTTTGGAAGGACAAACCAGAAGACTGAGTACAGGATTAATTGTCAATTATTTAAGAGTGTGGATGAACAAAGGGACCTTGGGGTTCAAATCCATACATCCCTCAAGGTTGCTGCACAGGTTGATAGGGTAGTTAAGAAGACCTATGGGATGCTAGGCTTCATTAACAGGGGGGTTGAGTTCAAGAGTAGAGAGGTCATGTTGCAACTCTACAAATCTGGTGAGACCGCACTTAAGAGTATTGTGTTCAATTCTGGTCATGTCATTATAGGAAGGATGTGGAAGCTATGGAGAGGGTGCAGAGGAGATTTACCAGGATGTTGCCTGGTTTGGAGAACAAGTCATATGAAGCAAGGTTAGCAGAACTGGGACCTTTCTCGTTGGAGCGTAGAAGAATGAGAGGGGACTTGATAGAGGCCTACAAGATTATGAGAGGCATAGATAGGGTGGATAGTCAGTACCTGTTTCCCAGGGCACCAATAACAAACACCAGAGGGCATATGTACAAAATTAAGGGAGGGAAGTTTAGGGGAGACATCAGGGGTAAGTTTTTTTACACAAAGAGTTGTGAGTGCCTGGAATGACTTGCCAGGGATGGTAGTGGAAGCTAAAATATTAGGGGTATTTAAGAGCCTCTTGGACAGGCACATAGATGAAAGAAAAATGGAGGGTTATGGGGTAGTGTGGGTTTAGTACTTTTTTAAAAGTATTATATGGGTCGGCACAACATGGAGGGCTGGAGGGCTTGTACTGTGCTGTAGTGTTCTATGGTTCTATGGACTGTGGATAGGGCAGTTGGTATACAAGCAGAGGCAGTGTGTAGTGAGACTGTCTGGAAGATCAGGCAGATGATAGGCTAACATTGCAGTCAATGGAATTAGTTGCAGTGAAACAGGGGAGACAAAATCAAAAAGTGTGATCAATACAGGACCAAAGGTGTTATAATTGAATAACGTAGATGATCTTGTAGCAGAGTTAGAGATTGGCAGGACGTTGTGGGCAACACTGAAAGAAGGTTATAGTTGGGAGCTAATAACCTGGGATACACATTGTATCGAAAGGACAGGCAGGTTGGCAAAAGGGGTGGCATGGCTCTGTCGGTAAAAAATGAAATCAAATCCTTTGAAAGAGGTGACACAGGAGAGGAGTTGCTATTCTTATCTCAAGTAAGCTAAATTTTGAAAAAAATATTCGAAATGGGAGATAAAGAAGGCAGATATATTCTGGTAAGGGGGAATATAAACGGCCAATTCAGTTATTCTATTGAATATATATGCACTCCCAGGAAGTGATATTGGTTTCTTTCAGAAAATTACTGATATTATGGTAACGGAAACAGAAGGTCTCCTGATATTTAGGGGAGACTTAAATTTACAATTACAACCAAACTTAAGACTCTTCCAATAGAAAAACCTATGAAACAAAATCTTTACACAAGAAAGTTAATACACTTTTTAAGGATGTTGGTTTAATTGATATATGGAGGGACCTTTTCCCTGACAGAAGGGATTACACTCATTATTCTGCTCCACATTCTCAATATACAAGAATAGACTATTTCATAACATTTGGAAAAGACAAAGACAAAATAAACACCTGTGGAATTGGGACAATAGATGTAAGTGACCATGCACCTATATATTTATCTGTTGATTTTGACCTACAACCAAAGAATACTATTTGGAAACTAAATTCAAGTCTACTCAATGATCCGTACTTTAAGGAACAAATTAAAAAAGAAATTGGTCTCTACTTAGAATTTAATGATAATGGAGAGGTTTCACCTCCCATTTTATGGGATACTCTGAATGCGGTCTTAAGAGGGAAAATTATAGTGATATCTTCATATAAGAAAAAAACAAGGAATAAAACATTCCAAAATAGACTGAAGGAACTGGAGAAAAAACACAAATTGAATTTGGCACAGGATACATTAGGGGAAATTAAAATAATTAGGAATGAAATAAATCAGGAAAAACTTAATGTTTCTGAAACAGAAACATTATGAAAGTGGATCAAAATCTATGAAAATACTGGTGTGGAAACTGAAAAAAAAAGATAGCAGAAAATACAATTCATAGAATTAGGGACCCAAGAACGAAAATGATAAAAAATAAGCTAAGTGAAATTCAAGAAGCTTTTGAAGTGTTTTACAAAACGTTATATTCCAAAGTTCCAGGGGGAAGCATAATCCAAATTGACACCTTCTTGAATTCTCTAGAGTTACCCACTTTAAGCGAAGAACAAAATAGAAGGATGACTGCTGACATAACTGAAGTTGAATTAAAAGCTGCAATTAGTAGGCTTAAATTAAACAAGTCACCAGGATCAGATGGGTATACGACAGGGTGGTACAAAGAATTTCAAAGTGAGTTAATTCCTGTTTTACTCCCCACACTGAACTGGGCTCTAAAAAAGGCATAAATGCCATCCAGTTGGAAGGAAGCGATAATCTCAGCTATACCGAAAGAAGGCAAGGATAAAATGGAATGCAGGTCATTTAGACCAATATCTGTTCTTAATGTAGATTATAGGTTATTTACCTCCATCATGGCCAAACGATTAGAGGAGTTTCTACCCATACTGATATGTAATGATCAGACAGGTTTTATACAACAACACCAGACTCAAGACAATATACGAAGGACACTTCACATTATGGATCATATACAAAAATATAAAATCGAAGAAATAGTGATAAGCGTGGATGCTGAAAAAGCATTTGATTCGGTTAATTGGAATTTTCTTTACAGAGTTTTACATAGATTTGGTTTCCAAGACACAATTATTAAAACTATACAGACACTATATGATAATCCTACTGCTAGGATTAAAATCAATGGATATTTATCAAATAGTCTTATCCTAGAAAGGGGCACGAGACAGGGTTGTGCATGGTCACCACTACTCTTCGCTCTATATTTGGAACCATTAGCTCAATACATCAGACAAAATGAAGATATCAGGGGAATTACTATTAAAGGGACAGAGCATAAATTGGCTTGTTATGTGGATGACATTTTTATCTATCTAGGGCAATCAACATACTCTTTACCTAATTTGATGCAATCCTTTGAACAATATGGTCAATTATCAGGATACAAGATCAACATAGATAAAACCCAATTACTTTCATATTACTATAGCCCACCAAGAGAAATTGAAAGTCGATACCCCTGGGCATGGCACACAGTCTTTCAAATATTTGGGCATCATTATGCCAAAAGATTTGGCAAAATTATCAGAATGTAATTATCAGCCTCTATATAAAAAAATTAAGGAAGATGTGGCAAGATGGAGCCTGATTCCTTTTTTCAGACTCAGTTCAAGGATTGAGTCTATTAAAATGAATATACTGCCCAGACTGTTATATCTCATACAGACCCTACCAATAGAGATGAATCAAAATCAATTCAATGAATGGAACAAGATGCTATCAAGGTATATTTGGCAGGGTAAAAGGCCTAGAGTTCATCTCAAAACTTTTCAATTAGTAAAGGAAAAGGGGGGGATGGAGCTTGCCTTCTCTTAGAGATTATTATTTTGCAGCATAGTTGAGAGCTGTGATATGTTGGTGCAACCCATCATATGACGCTCAATGGAAAAACATTGAGGAGCGGGTACTTCCCATCCCCATACAAGCAATTTTGGCTGATAACAACCTGCAAAGGTACATAAATACTATTGATAACCCATGGGTGAAATTGACTCTTAAAATATGGAAAACCACTATAAAAGAATATAATCTAGGGGGAGATATTGCAATTCTTAAATGGTGTGCATATGACTGATTTTACACCAAATAAATTGGATGCTAGATTTAAGGACTGGACAGCTAAAGGAATAACAGTTCTTTGCAACATAATGAAAGAAGGAACACTGTTCAGTTTTGAAATGCTTAAAGAGAAACACTTATTGGAAAAACAAGATTATCGGTATTTACAGATGCGACAAAATGTTAATAAGATGTTTAAAAATGTAACCAATGTTTGAGTTCGACTAAGTGTCGAATATTATCTTTTGCTTCTCTCCTGGCTAGATGTTTAATCCTCCTTAGATGGAGAGATGTTGCCCCGTCCACGCATGCTCAATGGTTTAATGATATTATGTCCTGCTTAGACCTTGAAAAAATTCATTATTCAGTTCTTAATTCGGATATAAAGTTCCATAAGGTCTGGGGACCTTTTATTGAGTACTTTCATAACCTTCCTCTTAATTAAGGTTTTTTTTCCGGACCCTTGCTTTCAGCTCTTTTTTTTTGGTAGTAGGCATTATTATCTTCTGTTTTCAAGTGTATTTACAGTTTTGGGGGATTGAATGTCCTGATTTATATTCTCTATATTGTGTTGTGGTTGGTCTGGAGTTTTTTTTTGTTGTGGGGCTTGGGGAGGATACTAACTTTACATGACTTCAATTTGGGTGCTTTCTCAATTATCTTTTTTGTATTATATTATTATTGTATGTTTATTTTTGCACTGTATTAATTCTCTTCATTTTGGTTTGGGGTTTTTTCCTATCCGTAGTGTTGTAGAAAATGCATAAAAAAAACAATAAAAAAAACGTAACCAAGGCAAATACATGCTTGATAGAGCTCTTTAGAAAAGCATATAATTCAGATAATGGTAGTAAAATCAGTTCAAGCATGTATAAGGGGTTGTCAAGTCTTAAAACACATTCAACTTCATACATTAAAACAAAATGGGAAAAGGAAGGAGGGATAACTATATCTGAGGAAGAATGGATAACAATATGGAGATATCAATGGAAGTGTACCAATTCACAGAAATAGAGGGAGTTTGGATGGAAAAACTTGATAAGATATTTTATTACACCTTCTCAGAAATCCCATTATGATAGTAACCTCCCTGTTTGCTGGAGAAATTGTGGAAATCAAAATGCAAATCATTATCATATTTTTTGGGACCTCCCTGTTATCAAAAACTATTGGAGGGGGATACACAATGCCCTACAAGACATCTTTAAATGTGAAATACCCTTGGAGAGTAAGACCATATATTTTGGATATATACCTCAAGAATGGTTGAAAAGAGATAAATATTTAATGAATATACTGTTGGTGGCTGGTAAAAAGACTCTTACTAGGAAATGGTTATCACAGGAGAGCCCAACTTTAAATACATGGATGGAAATTACAATGGACATTTACAAAATGGAGAAGATAACAGCATCTGTTAATCATAAGCTGGAACAATTTGATTCATACTGGGAAAAATGGTTTAACTACATAATGCCTCATAGGCCTGATTTTATTCTCACAAATCAATGAATCTGTTGTAAAAAAAAGATCACTCCCTACTTGTACATAGTTCTTTCCTTTTGCTTGTTTTTTCTTTCCACTCTTTTCTATAAGTGTATACCTCAGATAAATACTTTGTGGAGATTTGTGTTATGTATGATTATGAGATATATGTACAATGTCTGAAATACATCTTATGGAAATGTTTGTTTGATGATGAACTTCAATAAAAAAATAAATTACAAGAAAGAGGTGACATAGGATCGGAAGATTTAGAATCAGTGTGGGTAGAGTCAAGGAACTCTACCCAATGCAAAGGTAAAAAGATCCTGATGGATGTTATATATAGGTCTCTAAACAGTAGCCAGGATGTGGGATACAGATTACAAAAGGAGATAGAAAATGCATGTCAAAAGGGCAATGCTAGATTTTCATGGGGAATTTCAATATGCAGGTAGATTTGATTAGAGAGCTTAAGGTAAGAGACAGTGATCATAATATGATAGAATTCACTCTGCAATTTGAGAGGAAGAAGATAAAGTCAGATATATCTGTATTACAGTGGGGTAAAGGGAATTACAGAGGCATGAGAGAGGAGCTGACCGAAGTTGATTGGAAGGGTACACTAGCAGCGATGATGGCAGAGCAGTAGTGGCTGGAGATTTTGGGAGCAAATTTCAAGGCACAAGATAGATACGTAAGAACATAAGAAATAGGGGCAGGCATAGACCATCTGGCCCGTTAAGCCTGTTCCGCCATTCAATAAGATCATGGCTGATCTGGCCATGGACTCATCGCCACCTTTCTGCCTTTCCCCATAACCCTTAATTCCCCTACTATGCAAAAATCTATCGAACCTTGTCTTAAATATATTTACTGAGGTAACTTCCACTGCTTCATTGGGCAGAGAATTCCACTCTCTGGGAAAAGTAGTTCCTCCTCATCTCCGTCCTAAATCTACTCCCCCAAATCTTGAGGTTAGGTCCCCTAGTTTTAGTCTCACTTATCAGTGGAAACAATTTTCCGGTCTCTATCATATCTATCCCTTTCATAATTTTATATGTTTCTATAAGATTTCCACTCATTCTTCTGAATTCCAGAAAGTACAGTTCCAGGCGATTAAACCTCTCCTCATAGTTGAACCCCTTCATCTCTGGAATCAACCTGGTGAACCTCCTCTGCACTGCCTCCAAAGCCAATATATCCTTCTTCAAGTAAGGAGACCAGAACTGCACACAGTACTCCAGGTGTGGCCTCACCAGTACCCTGTACAGTTGCAGCACACCCTCTCTGCTCTTAAATTCAATCCCTGTAGCAATGAAGGCCAACATTCCATTTGCCTTCTTGATAGTTTGCTGCATCTGCAAACCAAACTTTGTGATTCATGCACAAGTACTCCCAAATCCCTCTGCATAGTAGCATGCCGCAATATTTTACAATTTAAATAATAATCTCTTTCATTTTTCCTTCCAAAGTGGACGATCTCGCATTTACCAACATTGTACTCTATCTGCCAGACCCATGCCCACTCGCTTAACATATCTATATCCTTCTGCAGACTCTCCTTTTTTTTGAGCAGTTTGCTTTTCCACTCAATTTAGTATCGTCAGCAAACTTACATACACTACAGTCGGTCCCCTCTCCCATGATACCTTTTGGAAATCCAAGTAAATAATGTCCGTCTGATCCCCTCTATCCACTGTGCTCGTGACATCCCGAAGAAGAAGAAGCATTCTAAAGGCAGAATGATACAAACGGTCGCTGACAAGGGAAGTCAAAGACAACATGGAAGCAAAAGAGAGGGCATATAATAGAGCAAAACTTGCGGGAAGTTGGAGGATTAGGAAGCTTTTAAAAACAGAAGGCAACTAAAAAAAGCCATAATAAGTGAAAAGATTAAACATGAAGGTAAGCAAGCCAATGATATCAAAGAGGATGCCAAAAGTTTTGTCTGATTTATAAAGAATAAAAGAGGGGCGAGTCGGTATTGGATCGCTGAAAGAAGATGCTGGAGGGGTAGCGACAAGGGACATTGGAAATCTTGGGTGAACTGAATAAGTATTTTGCACTAGTCTTCACAGTGGAGGACACTAGCAGAATGCCGTATGTTTGAGAGTGTCAGGAGGCGGAAGTGAGTGCAGTTGCTATTACTAGGCAGAAGGTGCTTGGGAAGCTGAAAGGTCTGAATGTAGATAAGTCACTTGGACCTGAGGAACTACATTCAAAGTTCTGAAAGAGGTTTTACAGGAAAGATACTAGCATGGATAGAGCATTGGCTGATCGGCAGGTGGCAAAGAATGAGAATAAAGGGAGCCTTTTCTGATTAGTTGCTAGTGACTAGTGGTGTTCTGCAGGAGTCACCCCTTTTTACATTGTATGTCAATGATCTGGATGATGGAATTGATGGCTTTGTGGACAGGTTTGCAGAAGATATGAAAATAGGTGGAGGGGCAGGTAGTGTTGAGGAAGCAGGGAGTCTGCAGAAAGATTTAAGATTAGGAGAATGGGAAAAGTAGCAGGTTGAATACAGTGTTCAGAAGTGTATGGTCATTCATTTTGGTAGAAGATATAAAAGTGTCGACTATTTTCTAAACGGAAAGGAAAAAGGGACTTGGGAGTCCTCAAGGAGGACTTCCTAAAAGTTAAGTTGCATGTTAAGTCATCGGTGAGGAAGGAAAATGTAATGTTAGCAATCATTTTGAGAGGACGAAAGGATGTGCTGAAACTGGAGAGGGTTCAAAGGAGGCTCACAAAAAGATCCCAGATAAAAAAGGTAACATAAGAGAATGTGATAGTTCTGAGCCTGTACTCCTTGGAATTTAGAATAATGGATGGTGGTGGTGGGGGGGGAGGGGTGGGAATCTCACTGAAAACTATCGAATGTTGAAAGGCCTTGATAGAGTGGATGTAGAGAGAACATTTCCTATAGTGAGGGAGTTTAGTACCAGAGGTCACAACCTCAGAATACAGAGACATCCACTTAGAATGGGGATGAGCAGGACTTTCTTCAACCAGGGCACGGTGAATCTGTGGAATTTGTTGTCATAGGTGGTTTGGAGGCCAGGTCATTGAGTGCATTCAAAGCGGAAGTTGATAGGTCTTGATAAGTCAAGATGTGAAAGGCTAGGGGAGAAGGCAGGAGAGTGGGGTTGAGAGGGAAATGGATCAGTATTGATGAAATGACGGAGCAGACTTGATGGTTTGAATGGCCTATACCTGCTCCAATGTCTTATGGTCTTATTATTCAATATGCTGTATATTTGTTGAGGATTCAAGAGATAGTATCAGCCAGTATTTTAAAAAGTCATATCTTTTAAGCTAACGTTCCAATCTTCCCAGGACAATTTGCATCCTAATACTTTACTTTAAGTTTTGGTTTATGTACTTTAGTTTGTCACTCTAACTAATCAGCACAGTTCCCAGCAGGTAGTGTAATGCTATTAAAGCAGCAAAAATAAAAATGAAATAACTGTGAAATATCATCATGTTATGACTACCATTCCCACGTGTTACAACTATACAAGACATTGGTGAGAAGGGGGTCATTAAGCTGGAGTAGATGCAGACAAGATTCAACAGGGTTACAGGGTTTGGCTTGTAAGGAGAGTGGTCTTTTTTTCCACTGGAGCATAGAAGGCTGAGGGTGACCGTATAGGGGATTACAAGATCATAGTAGCATAGAAAAGGTAGATGACCACTGTCTTCTTCCCAAATTTACAAAACTAAAACCTGAGGGACAACTTTTTCCATACAAAGAGTGGTGGGTAATGTGGAGCAAGCTGTCAGAGAAAGTGGTGGAGGCAGCATTTAAAAGACATTTAATAAGATGCATGGATAAAAAAAGGGTTTGATGGCAGCGAAACTGATTAAAAATTTTGAGGCTGGAGAGCGTGACCGGGTTAGATGTGAACTGAGAGGATTTCAATGGCAAGGAAGAATACACTAAAGCTGGGAGAGATGAGGAGTGGCAAGACCATGTCTCAAGCAGGCACCAGTTTATATCTGGCCGGTGAAGCCAAAATGTTCGATGCCCAGTAATCATGAATAAAGCTAGGAGAGCTCATTCCACCTACGTCACAACCTCTTTGGAGAATGTGCTTATTAACCCTTGGGACCTTATTTTCCCAAATAAAGGAGGTTATAGCTTGGTTGACTGATTTGAAAAATAACTTGGGTAAGAAAACTGGCAAGCACTGGAACAAGTAAAGAAATCTGGGAAGTATAGTCATTTTCACTGATTGAATTCTCCCAGCTATAGTAAGGGGTAAACTGCGCCATCTCTCAAAATCAGCCTCCATTTGGCTAACCTGAGGCTTGTAGTTAGCTTCAAACAGAGATGTAAAAGAGCGAGTAACGTGTATTCCTAGATATACAAAACCATCTTGAGATAAAGGAAAAGGCAAAGATTCCTGTCCGATCTGTAGGGCCAAGTTATTAATAGGAAAGCATTTGCTTTTTTTGAAGGTTCAGTTTATAGCCAGAGAAGGCTCCAAATTGACCTAATAATGACACAATAGCAGGACTGCTACCTACAGGGTCGCTAACATAAAGTAAGAGGTCATCAGCATATAGTGATACACGGTGTTCCATGTCCCCTCTCCTAACGCCTTGAAATAATGTAGTTGACTTAAGTGCAACAGAAAGAGGCTCAATTGCAATTGCAAAAAGAAGAGGGGACAATGGGCAGCCTTGGCGAGTGCCACGTGTTAATGGGAAATAGATCGAAAATAATTTGTCTGTACACACGCTAAAGGCCAGTGATATGATAGCTTAACCCCAGCTACAAATATTCTGCCAAATCCAAATTTCTCCAAAACATTAAACAAGTATACCCACTCCACTTTATCAAACGCCTTCTCCGCATCCAAGGGGATAACAACCTCTGGAGTCAGAGAGTCACTGGGTGAGTAAACCACCTCAGCCAGTCGACAGATATTAAAAAAAGAATGACGATTTTTAATAAAACCTGTTTGATCATCTGAAATTATCTTGGGAAGGGGGCGTTCTAAATGGCACGCAAGCACTTTAGCCAAAATTTTTACATCCACGTTCAAAAGTGAGATGGGGCGATATGATCCACATTGAGTTGGG
Organism: Hemitrygon akajei; assembly: GCF_048418815.1. Taxonomy (NCBI): domain Eukaryota; kingdom Metazoa; phylum Chordata; class Chondrichthyes; order Myliobatiformes; family Dasyatidae; genus Hemitrygon; species Hemitrygon akajei. The sequence continues at coordinate 29,404,817 of NC_133127.1, forward strand.
TCCTTGTCGTGCGGCGGATGATGCTTTGAGTTTAAATGCAAACCAGTCAGATATTGTTGCATCTACATCACTTTTGGCCTGTAGGAGAATCTTGCTGGTCTGGAAATCTGCCACTCCCCCATCTGCTGCTGCTTGGTTAGAGGATGTAATGTTTTTTCTGAAATTAGAAAAGATTAAATTCACTTTGAGGGGGTCTGTAAAAAAGTTCTATTCGAAATGGGGACCTTTCTTGTCATATTTTGGGAGTCTTAAGGAATTACCTACTAGTTGAGGGCATCTGATTGTACTTGGAAAGTTGCCTCTCTTTTAACACGCATATGGTTTACCTCACAGGGTGGCTGATGAATTGTAATATGAGTATGTTCTGGATCATCTGACATGTTGTGGATGTGTGTGGGCCTTCGTCTTGAAGTAGTGTGAGGGTGTGGCTGTGAAATGTCCGTACTTGTGTTTGTGAATTGTTGTATTGTAAATACATTAGCTGCTGTGGTATGTTCGGGGAGGCAGGGTGAATGGAGGTTTGTTTAGGGGTAAGATATAAAAGCAAAATGGAGGAAAATGTAACCATTATGTATTCTGTATTGTGTCATTCCTTCAATAAAAATATATTTTTAAAAAAAGGGTTTGATGGATGTGGGACAAATGGGTATTGGCTAGCATGGTTGAGTTAGGCCGTGCTATATAAATCCATGAATCTGACGAAGGCTACGGGAGTGAACCCAGACAGAAAATCCGGAGTAGAGCCTCTGGGCTAGCTGGATGTCATTGAACATCCTTTGGTCAGGTCCTGCAGCCAAGCTGGTTGCAAACGTATTGCTTCGCTTTCCTTGGAACTACACGGGTGAGGCTGAGAAGGGCATCTTGACAACTGGGCATCCCACGATCTCCATACCTTCTGCCCAAGCTTGTGCCCTGGAGAGGTCACTTACTCCATTGGCCTTCGAGATTGATGGATCCCACCATCATTACTAATACTAATTAGTAATAGTAATAATAATGCGACTAAAGCCCTCATCTTCCACCAACTCTCCACTCATCGTGGACTCACATTCACTACTGAGCAGGTGAGAAGGGCTCTGGGGAAACTCAGACATGGCAAATCATCGGGACCGGATGGCATGAACCCCAAGGTCCTGAAGGAGTGAGCTGAGCAGCTGTGTGGAGTTCTCCAGTGCATTTTCAATCTGAGGCTGAGACTGGAAAGGGTCCTGATTGTGTGGAAAACCTCATGTGTGGTCTCAGTACACAAGAAGGGCCAACTGAAAGTCTTGAATGACTACCGTCCAGTGGCCCTGACCTCACACATCATGAAGACCCTAGAGACGCTGGTACTAACTCATCTCTAACCCCTGATCAGATCAGCCCTCGATTCCCTGTGGTTTGCCTACCCGGAGCACATTGGAGTCGACAATACTGTCATCTTCCTGCTTTTTTAGCCTACTCCAATTCGGATAAGCAGGGCAGTACTGTGAGAATCATGACTTTCAATTTCTCATGTGCCTCAATACCATACAGCCTTCACTGCTGGGGCAAAAACTCTGCTTGATGCAGCTTGACACTTTATCGCATCCTGGATAATGGACTACCTGACTGGCAGACCACAGTTTGTGTGGCTTCAGAGCTGAGTGTCAGACATGGCTATAAGCAGCACTGGGGCCCCACAAGGGACTGTATTGGCTCCCTTCCTGTTCACCCTGTATACCTCGGATTTTAGATACAACAATGAATCATGTCATCTGCAGAAATTCTCTGATAACCCAGCAATGGTATTGGCAAGTGTAACAGCAATGGCCTGCTGCTCCTTAAGACATGCGCTATGCATGACCTTGTCATCACCAACACCCTATTCCGCCTCCCTACCCATAACAAGACATCTTGGATGCATCCACACTCTAGACACTGGCATCTGATTGACTATGTCATCACCAGAAAAAGGGACTGGCAAGACGTGAGAGTGACAAAGGCCACGTGTGGTGCCGACTGCTGGACGGATCATCAACTCATAGTGTCCAAGTTTAAACTTCGCATCCTGCCTGTGAGAAGACCCCAAGGTCAGAAGACTGCAAAGAGGCTCAATGTCTCCAAACTGAAGAGCAGTGTAGTTGCAGATGAATTTCGTGAAGACCTAGATAGCAGGCTGCTTAACACACCCCAGGATGACCACACCAGCATTGAAGAGCAGTGGACGGCTTTCAAAGATGCAGTCTACTCTACCGCTCTCGAACATCTCGGACCAGCAATCCATAGACATCAAGACTGGTTCGATGAGAACGACAAGGAGATACAGGCACTGTTGTCAGAGAAACACCAACTGTTCAGAGCGCACCAGAACGATCCCACATCACAAGCAAAGATAGATGCCTTCGCCAGTGCAAGACGGAAAGTGCAGAAGAAACTCCGTGAGATGCAGGATGTCTGGTTCAGCAATAAGGCCGATGAGATCCAGGGCTATGCAGACAGTCAGGACACCAAGTGTTTCTACGACGCTTTGAAGGCTATGTATGGACCTCAGTCCTCTAGCTCCTCCCCCCTCCTCAGTGCAGATGGGACTCGGCTGCTGACAGAGAAAAAGCAGATTTTGGAGAGATGGGCTGAACACTTCAACCAGGTCCTCAACCGCCCTGCTGAAATCAATGATGAGGCCATTGCTCGCCTACCTCAGGTGGAGATCAACCTGGACCTTGACAACCTCCCCACAGTAGAAAAAGTCAGAAAAGCCATCAGGCAACTTTCTTGTGGCAAAGCACCAGGATCAGATGCAATCCCTGCTGAAGTCTACAAAGCAGGAGGTCTATTCATAATGCAGAAGTTGACTTGACTGAGCTCTTCCAGTCTATGTGGAACGAAGGCAAGGTCCCGCAACAGTTGAAAGATGCCAGTATGGTCCACATCTACAAGAGGAAAGGCAACCGCCAGTCTTGTGACAATCACCGAGGCATCTCCCTCCTGTCCATAGCTGGGAAGATCTTGGCTCACGTCCTGCTTAATCGCCTTCTCCAACACCTTGAGCAAGGTCTCCTCCCAGAAAGCCAGTGTGGCTTCCGTGCAGAGCGTGGAACTGCCGACATGATATTTGCTGCACGCCAACTCCAGGAAAAATGTCAAGAGCAGCACAGCGACCTCTTTATGACCTTCGTCGATCTGACCAAGGCATTTGATATGATCAGCAGAGATGGCTTATGGAAGATAATGGACAAGTTTGGCTGCCCCAGCAGGTTCATCACGATTGTTCGGCAGTTCCACGATGGCATGATGGTGAAAGTTTTAGATGATGGTGACGAGTCAGAAGCCTTCCCAGTGACGAACGGTGTGAAGCAAGGATGTGTTCTCGCCCCTACACTCTTTAGCATGGTCTTCTCTGCTATGCTGACTGATGCCGTCCGCGATTGTCAGGATGGTATACACATCAGATACAGGACTGGCGGTGGGCTATTCAACCTCTGGCGTCTACAGGCTGTTACAAAGGTAAAGGAGACCGTTGTCAGGGACCTCTTATTCGCTGATGATTGCGCCCTCAACGCCAGCAGAGAGCAGAAGATGCAGTGAGAAATGGACTGCCTCTCACGAGCCTGTGACAACTTCGGACTTACAATCAGCACCAAAAAGACTGAAGTTATGTACCAGCCCGCACCAGGAACCACACATCACAGTAAAGGGGCAGAAGCTACTGGCAGTCGACAGCTTTACTTATCTGGGCCGTACTCTATCACGAGCGGTGAACATAGATGCAGAGATCAGCAACAGAATTGCCAAAGCCAGTGCCGCCTTTGGGAGACTCCGTGAGAATGTAGGGGAACAGAGAGGACTTGGCCTTACCACCAAGCTGAAGGTCTACCGAGCAGTGGTTCTCACCACCCTCCTCTATGCCAGCGAGACCTGGACTGTCTACAGCAGACACGCTAAACAGCTCAGCCACTTCCACTTGAGCTGCCTCCGCAGACTTCTCCACGCACGATGGCAGGACAAAGTCCCAGACACGGAGGTCCTGGAGCGGGCTAGCACCCACAGCGTCTACACCCTCCTACAGAAAGCCTAAGCCAGATGGGCTGGCCATGTCGTCAGGATGTCTGACAGTCGACTACCAAAACAGCTGCTGTATGGAGAGATGAGCCAGGACAAGCGCTCAGTTGGAGGGCAGAAGAAACGTTTCAAAGACTGCCTCAAAGTGTCCCTCAAAGACCTCAACATCAATCCCAGTAGCTGGGAATCGCTTGCTCTGGATCGCCCAACCTGGTGGAGCAGGACCACTAAAGGAGCGTATGCAGCAGAAATCAGATGCAGCGCAGAGGCTCAGAGGAAACGTGCCACGTGCAAGGCTCGAGCTACCTCCACTTCCACTGCAGCATCTACCCTCGTGTCCCACACGTGGGCGAGCTTTCAGGGCCCAGATTGGCCTCACCAGTCACCTCCGGACCCACAGTCACAAACCCTCCACCTGACAGAAGTCGTGGTTGTCTTCGACTCCGAAGGACAAACAACAAACAACAACACACCTCAGACTTTAGATACAACACTGAATCATGTCATCTGCAGAAATTCTTTGATAACCCAGCAATAGTTGGGTGTATAAAGGGAGGATGGGAGGATGAATACAGGGCCCCGGTGGAAGACTTTGTCAAATGTTGCAAGCTGAATCATCTGCAGCTCAACATCAGTAAGACAAAACAGATGGTGGTGGACTTTAGTAAGACTAAGCCAGCACTGCTCCCTGTTACCATTGATGGTGAGGACGTGGATGTGGTGAGGACCTACAAGTACCTGGGAGTGCACCTAGATGACAGACTTGACTGAAGCATCAACATAGAGGCTGTGTACAAGAAGGGCCAGGGTCACCTCTACTTCCTGAGGAGACTGAGGTCTTTTGGAGTATGCAGGCCTCTCCTTCACATGATCTACAAGTCTGTTGTCACCAGTACACTCTTCTATGCAGTGGTGTGCTGGGGCAATGGCATCAATACCGTTGATGCCAACAGGCTCAATAAACTGATTAGAAAGGCTGGCTCTGTTATAGGAGTCAAACTGGACACACTGGAGCCTGTAGTAGAACAAAGGACCCTACGGAAAATCTTGGCAATTCTGGACAATGTTTCTCATCCTCTGCATGCCACCTTGGTTGAACAGAGCAGCACTTTTAGTAATAGACTAAGACAGCTGTGCTGTTCCAAAGGGTGCCAATGAGGTCATTCTTACCCTTGGCCATTAGGCTCTATAATGTCAGCCTATCACCGGGGAAGTGATGGTCCCCTCTTGTTAGTCTGTTTGAAGTAACTTACTTTTTATTCTTTCTTAATTCTATTCTAATATTTGTATACCTGTGCACTTGTGACACTGTAATTTCCTTTGGAATCAATAAAGTATCTATCTAGCTAATGCCTCCATGATCTCTTCAGCCAACTCTTTTGGACCCCTGGGTATATACCTTCTGGTCCAGGAGACCTTTCAGTTTCCCAACAACCTTCTCTCTCGTTATGAACCCTTGATACATGTAACTTCCATCATACTGCTAGTTTCTTCCACAGTGAAGACTGATGCAAAATACTTACTCAATTCATCTGCCATTTCATTGTCCCCCATTACTACCTTTCCAGTGATCCAATATCCACTCTCACCTCTCTTTTACACTTCACGTATCTGAAGAAACTTTAGGTATCCTCTTTAATATTATTGGCTTGCTTACTTTTGTATTCCATCTTTACTTTCTATACATCCTGTGTTGATGTTACTGCTGTATAGCTGAGTTTATCCTCCATGGAATTAGGAAGCTCTAATAGAGACTTACAAAATATAGGGGGCATAGATAGGACACATACTCAAATTTTTTTTTCGAGCAGTGGATTTCAGAAGTAGTTGACACAGGTTTAACATAAAAAGGGAGAAATTTTAAAGAGCTAAACACACAAAATGCTGGAGGAACTCAGCAAGTCAGGCAGCATCTATGGAGAGGAATGAACAGTTGATGTATCGGGCGTGGAGCCTTCATCAGGACTGAAAAGGAAGGGGCAGATGCTGGAGTAAAAAGGTGGGGCAGGTGACAGGCGAGACCGGGTGAGGGGGAAGTGGGTGGGTAGGGGAGGGGGATTGAAGTAAGAAGCCGAGAGGTAATAGGTGGGAGAGATAAAGGGCTGAACAAGAAGCAATCTTAGAGGAGAGAACAGTGGACTATGGAAGAAAGGGAAGATGGAGATTATGGGCAGGCAAGGAGAGGAGAAAGGGTGAGAGGGTAACCGGAATAGAGAATGGAAAAAGGGGAGTAATTACCAGAGTTAGAGAAGTCCATGTTTATGCCATTAGATTGGAGGCTACCCATACGGAATGAAATGCTCCTACTGCAACCTGAGTTTGGTCACATTGTGGCAGTGGAGGAGGTCATGGACCCACATGTTAGAATGGCAATGGTAAGTCAAATCAAAACAGGTAACCATCAGGAGATTCTGCCTTTAGTGACGGGCAGAGCGAAGCAGATTTTCCAGATCACTTAATATTATTCCTGTTCATACCCAAACATATTCACTTTTTTTCAGATATGCAATTTCCCAGAGAAATGGGGGGGGGGGGGGAAATGGGAAATGGCACCCCATTGAACTGACCAAGAACAGCAGTTATTGGGAAAGGAGCACAGGAACCGGGAACCTCAGTGACTGGGACAGGAATGTGGGAATCAGGACCCAGGTGAATTAGAAAGTAACACAAGAAACGATGTCCCAAAGAGTCGGAGTGGTATGTGGAAAACCGGCATGCATCGTTAAGGACCCTACCACCAAGGACATGCTCTCTTCTCTGATTGCTGCCATCAAGGAGGTACACTTCAGGAACAGCTTCTACCCCTCCACCGCCAGATTTCTGAACAATGAAGCAAACCTTGAACACTACCTCACTACTTTTGCTCCCCTTTTGCACTATTTATTTATTTTATATATATGTATCTTATAGTAATTTATAGTATTTTTATGTATGCATGGTAATGCTAAAACAAAACAACAAATTTTACGACTTATGCCAGTGATACCTGATTCTGATTGTGAGTACCAGGATCTGGTTTGTTACAAAGGAGCACAGAAAATATTGCCTGGTGAGCCACGTGCTGAACCATTGGGATTGCCAAATAATATCTGATAGTCAGAGATTCACTGGAGCTACTACTAAGGAGGCTTTAGAATAGCCCCACCAACCCTTTCCCCCCCTCATTTGTTACCTCCCATTTCCATGAAAACTGTTTTAATTCCCTTTCTTCTGAGCCAAGATACTTTCTCCAATACAGGAAAATGTATCAAAGATCTATGCAGTCTGAAATGACCAGTAAAGAGCACAATATGGAATACTGTGAGCAACAAGGCTGTGATGGCTGATGATTATTGAATTCTGAGTTGAATCTGGAGGGCTGCAATGGGTCCTGCTGGGAGATGAGGTACTTATCTTGAGCTTCAGGGAGAGAGTGTATGAGAACAAAGAAAGACAATGAGTGGGATGAAGTGTTATAGAGATTAGCCTTATTTGTCACATGTACATCGAAACATACAGTGGAATGCGTCGTTTGTGTCATTGACCAACACAGTCCGAGGGAGTAGCCCACAAGTGTCACCTACTTCTGGCAGAACATAGCATGACCTCAGCAGCCCATTCCACACACTCACCACTCTGCATAAAAAACTTACTTCTAACATCTCCTCTGTACCTACTTCCAAGCATCTTAAAACTATGCCCTCTCGTACTAGCCATTTCAGCCCTGGGGAAAAGCCTCTGACTATCCACATGATCAATACCGCTCATTATCTTGAACACCTCTATCAGGTCACCTCTCATCCTCCATCGCTCCAAGGAGAAAAGGGCAAGTTCACTCAGCCTATTCTCATAAGGCATGCTCCCCAATCCAGGCAATATCCTTGTACATGTTGTATCTGCCTGTGCTTTCCTCAGTAGAGAAGACACAAATAAAATCATATGTGCTAGATGCAGTCCATTAAATTGGAAGAATTTTGAGTAAAACGCTGCTTCATTGGAAAGTGTTTTGCTCTCTCACAATGGGAAAGGGCAGTGGAATATTTCATAGGCAGCTACCGACAGAAGAAGAGTGGTATTGGTGGATTTGTAAGAGTGAATCAGAACAAGTCAAAGGGAGAAGTCCCTTTGAAATACCAAGAGAGAAATGGAGGGGTAAATGTGTCTGGTGGTTGAAGTGCCAGAAATGAAAGAGGATGATTTGAGGGGTGGAAGAGGAAGATGAGAGTTTAAAAAGTAGGAAAGTCACCATTTGGGACTCTTCGCTGTGCCACAGGCTCTTGAGCTCAGAAATAGTAAGATGAATTATATGAATATTTGTCTTCAGAAATGTGTAAGATGGAGGGCTTTAAAATCCTGGGGAACTAGTACCATTTCTGGGGAAGGTTAGATACGTGTTAGCCAAAAGATTTGTCCCACAACATGCATAGTATCTATGGGTGGGGTTGGTTTGCTAGTGCCATTTGGGAATGCTACAGAGTATAGAAGCATAAGCACTCTACATCAAATACAGTCATAGAAAACAGAACAGTACAGCCCAGGAACAGGTCTGTCAGCCCACAAGTCTGGGATAACCATGATGCCAATATACACTGCACATTTGCATAAACATGGTCTATATTCCTCCATTCCCCATCTGTTCACAGGCCTATCGAAAAGCCTCTTAAACAATACAATGATATCTGTTTTCACAGTATAATCTAGATACCCATCCTTCTCTGTGTGAGAAAAACAAATTGCCTTTAAACTCTCCAACTCTCACTTTAAAGCTATGCCCATCTGTAAGTGGAGGGGGAAATGAGAAGATAAAATTAAAGGCTTCTGAATACAGATGAGTTGATGACAATAAACGGTTATGACTTGCTGGCTGTTAGAGTGACATGGATGGTGGTAACTGAGATTCCGGAACCCTGACATTTCGGATGGTTTTACCAAAGGAAAATGAAGGTGAGCAGCTCCGCTAATAATGAACGTGATCACATCTTGATGAAAAACATAATGAAGCATAAGTTCAAGATGTAGAATCAATTTGGAAAGGGCAAGAAGTCACTAGAATGTAAGCCCCGAATCATAGCTGTAGTGTAGGACTGACATATAATGGGACACATTAGAAAGGTATCCCAATCTTTTTCTTCTTAAGCCCCATCTCCCCTGCTGGAGCACAGGTCACTGACCTGATCGAGGGTCTTGGCCTGAAAAGTGAACTGCTTATTCATTTCCATAACTGCTGCTTGACCTACTGAGTTCCACATTCAGACTAAGGTTGTTCTTCTCACACCAGTTGCTCCACTTCCTCTCTGTACTCCGAATCACCATTATCAATGAAGGTTGATTTTGTGATTGGACATCTCTGACAACAGGGACTGATGCTGGGACTCTACAGTACAATAACATTTGTAGTAAGTTTGCAGAAAACATGAAAATGTGAAAAGAGATTTCCATTAGTAGAAGAGCCCATGATCTGAGGGCACAGCCTCAGAATAAAGGGACTTCAAAACTGAGAGGAGGAGGAATTTCAGAGGGGGGTGAATCTGTGGCCTGTGGAGGCCGTCATTTGGATGTAAATAAGGCAGAGATTTATAGGTTATTAATTGGTGAAAGGGCTAAAGGTTTTGGGAGAAGGCAGGGGAATGGTGTAGGAGTGAGATTTTTCAATCATTGAGCACTCTTTCAAGGAAGATGGGACCTGTACAGAAAGGACAGTTTGCACCTGAGCTGGAGGGGGCTAATATTCTAGTGGGAAGGTTTGTTAATGCTGCATCAGTGGGGTTTAAGCTGGAATTGCTGGGGGATGGGAGCCAGAGTGCCAGAACAGTTACTGGAGAGGTTGTCGAAGCAGATGTTGGTAAGATCTCAAAGTCGGGAACCAAATGGTTGAGCATGGTGCAACTAGTATCTTGAGCTGCATATACCTCAATGCAAGAAGTATCGTAGGAAAGTCAGGGTATGCATCAACTCCTGTTTTTATGACGCTGTAGCCATTTGTTGCAGGAGGGGTAGAACTGACAGCTCTATATTTCTGGGTTCCATTGTTTTAGATGTAACAGAGCAGGAGGGATTAGAGGAGGAAGGTTGCCATTAGTAGTCAGGGAAAATGAGAAAAAGGAAAGGTATGGCCATGCTAATGAGGCTATATTACACACCACCCAACAGTCCTTGGGATTCAGAGGAAACAATTTGTAAAGTGATCACAGAATGCTGCAAGAAACACAAGGTTATTAACTGTAACATATTGACTGGGGAAAAAAGGTCTAGCTGCAATAGTTTGTCAAATGTGTTCAGCAAAGTTTCCTTCATCAGTACGTAGAAGTTCCAACAAGAGGGCATGCAATTCTGGATCTGCTAGTGGGGAATGAGACAGGGCAGGTGAAAGAAGTTTGTGCAGAGGAACACTATGATTCCAGCAGCCACAATGCCATTAGCTTCAAAGTAAATACGCAAAGAGATAGGTCTGGCCTGGGGGTTGAGATTCTAAACTGGAGAAAGGCTAATTTTGATGGTATCAGAAATGATCTGGCATGTGTGGATCGGGGACAGGCTATTTTCTGACAAAGGAGTACTTGGAAAGTGGGAGGCCTTCAAAAATGAAATTTTTAGAGTTCAAAGCTTGTATGTGCCTGTTAGAATAAATGATAAAGATAACAAGTGTTGAGAACCCTGGTTTTCAAAAGATATTGCGGGCCTGGTTAAGAGAAAAAAGGAGGCGCATTGCAGGTATAGGCAAGTAGGAACAAATGAGATGCGTATGGAGTATAAGAAATGCAAGAGAGCACTTAAGAAAGAAATCAGGAGGGCTAAAAGAAGGCATGAAGTTGCTCTAGCAGATAAGGTGAATGAAAATCCTGAAGGATTCTACAAGTGTGTTGAGAGCAAAAGGTTCAAAACTGGTCCCCTGGAATACCAGAATATTAATCCATGCATGGAGCCAAAACAGATGGAGGAGATCTTAAATGCATTCCTTGCATCTGATATTCTTGGGAGATGGACAGAGTCTATAGAAATGTAACAAAGTGGGATCAACTTCATGGACCCTATACAGATTACAGAGGAGGTGGTGTTGTTACCCTGAGGCAAATCAGAATGGATAAATCCCCAGGGTCTAACAAAGTGTTCCCTTGGACCCTACCAGAGGCAAGTGCAGAAATTACCAGGGCCCTAGCAGAGATATTTAAAACATCCTTAGCAACAAGAGAGGGACCAGAAGAATGGAGAATAGCCAAAGTTGTTCCGCTGTTTAAAAAAGGCTTTAAACAGAAATCAAGAAATTATAGAACGGTGAGTCTGTCATCAGTTGTAGGAAAGTTATTGTAAGGTTTTCTAAGGGACCACATATATAAGTATTTGGATAGACATGGACGGATTAAGGATAGTCAGCATGGCTTCATGCTTGGTAGGTCATGTCTAGCCAATGCTATACAGTTTTTCAAGGAAGTTGCAGGAAAGTGGGTGAAGGCAAGGCAGTGGATGTTATCTACATGGACTTTAGTAAGGCACTTGACAAGGTCCTGCATAGGAGGCTGGTCAAAAGGTTCAGTTGCTCAGCATTTAGGATGAGGTAGTGTATTGGATTGAACATTGGCTTTGTGGGAGAAGCCAGCGAGTTGTAGTAGAGGATTGACTCATTGACTGGAGGCCTGTGACTAGTGTTGTGCCACAGGAATCAGTGCTGGGTTCTTTGTTGTTTGTCACCTATATCAGTGACCCAGACGATAATGCGGTTAACTGCATCAGCAAATTTGCTGATGACACCAAGATTGGAGGTGTAGTGGACAGTGAGGAAAGCTATCATGATTTTCAGAGGGATCTGCATCAACTGGAAAAATGAGCTGAAAAATGCAGATGGAATTTAATGCAGACAAGTGCAAGGTTTTGCACTTTGGAATGACCAAACAGGGTAGGTCATACACAGGGTAGGCTACTAAGGAGTGTCGGAGAACAAAGGGATCTGGGAATACAGGTCCATAATTCGTTGAAAGTGTGGTCACAGGTAGATAGGATTGTAAAGAAAGCTTTTAGCATGTTGGCCTTCATAAATCAATACACTGAATACAGAAGATGGGATGTTATGGTGAAGTTGTACAAGATGTTGGTGAGGTCAGAATTAGAGTATTATATGCAGCTTTGGTCACCTTCCTGCAGGAAAGGTGTAAACAAGGTTGAAAGCTTGCAGAGAAAATTTATAAGAATGTTGCCAGGTCTGGTGGAACTAAGTTATAAGGAAAGATTGAATAGACTAGATCTGTATTCTTTAGAACATAGAAGACTGAGAGGAGATTTGACAGTGGTATACAAAATTATGAGGGGTATAGATAAGGTAAATGCAAACAGACCTTCTTCCACCAAAGCTGGGTGGGACTACAACCAGAGGTCATGCTGAAGGGTGAAAGGTGAGAAGTTTAAGGGGAAGATGAGGGAAAACTTCTTCACTCAGAGGGTTGTGAGTGTGGAATTAGCTACCAGCACAAATGGTGCATGCGAAGTTGATTTCAACATTTAAGAGAAGTTTGGATTTGTACATGGATAGTAGGGCTATGGAGGTCTACAGTCCAGGTGCAGGTCATTGGAAATAGGCATGGACTAGATGGGCTGAAGGACCTAATACTGTGCTATACTTCTCTATGACTCCATGAAATCAAACTTAAGACAGGTGAACGATGAGAGGCCAATGAGGAGAACATTGATGTAGTAATGTCTGGATGTTAAAAAAGACATGACTGAATGTTTCATTATCAGTTGAGCTAGGGCAAAAGACAAAATAGGAGACCACAGATACAGAAATAGACAAAGTTGGCAATGGAGAGAACTTTATGTCAGATTCACAGTTCAGGTTTAAACACAATGCGAGGGCAAACAAACTGGTGCAGATTCAGAAAACAAAGTGAAGACTTGCTTTTGTAGAGTATAAGATAAGGACACAAGGATCATAGTTTTAACCTTCCCTAATATTTTGTTGGAAGTTATTTCTGCTCAGCCAGTACTGTAGAGACACGATATATTTCCCAACATATTTTGCAATTATGGAAATTAGCTTCTCTTCAGATTTTACTGTGGTTACAAATCAGAATTATCACAAATTAAATCTGTAGTTAATTCTCTTGATAGGAACATACCTAAATATCAGTACTACGGTAGAATTATCAGTCATTCTTGCCCCATTTTACCTAAAAATAACACGACTAGGTTCCCAAATCTTTCAACTTGTTGCAATTATCACAAAGTGATTGTCAAATGGAATTCCTTTATTAAAAAACCTGCATTGCATCCAATTACACTTAATAATGTAAAAAGATTTAAGTTCCTCGGGGTGAATATCACAAATGATCTAACTTGGTCTAACTAAGCAGAGTCCACTGCCAAGAAGGCCCACCAGCACCTTTACTTCCTGAGAAAGCTGAAGAAATTTGGTCTGTTCCCTAAAACCCTCACTAATTTTTATAGCTGCACCGTAGAAAACATTCTTCTAGGATGCATCACAACCTGGTATGGAAGTTGTCCTGTCCAAGACCGGAAGAAGCTGCAGAAGATCGTGAACATAGCCCAGCGCATCACACAAACCAATCTTCCATGCTTGGACTCACTTTACACCACAAACTGTCGGAACAGTGCTGCAAGGATAATCAAGGACACGACCCACCCAGTCAACACACATTTTGTCCCTCTTCTCTCTGGGAGAAGGTTCAGGAGGCTGAAGATTCATACGGCCAGATTTGGGAACAGCTTCTTTCCAACTGTGATAAGACTGCTGAACGGATCCTGACCCGGATCTGGGCTGTACCTTCCAAATATCCGGACCTGACTTGCACTACCTTATTTTCCCTTTTCTATTTTCTAATTATGATTTATAATTTAAAGTTTTATTATATTTACTTCGATCTGTACTTCAGGGAGCGTGAAGCGCAGAACCAAATATCGCTGTGATCACTCTAGTATCAGTTGTTTGGTGACAATAAAAGTAAAAGTAAAGTAATGCTTCCAACTATTAAACATTGCTTTAAAATTTACACTTTACACACATTCAGTGGCCATTTTATTAGGCACCTCCTGTATCTAAGAAAATGGCCATTGAGTGTATGGTCATGGTCTTCTGCTGTTGTAGGCCATCCACTTTAAGGTTCGACATGTTGCACATTCAGAGGGGCTCTTGTGTACACCACTGTTGTAACATGCAGTTACTGTCGCTGTCCTGTCAGCTTGAACAGTCTGGTCATTCTCCTCCGACTTCTCTCATTAACATGGTGATTTTGCCCAAAGACGTGCCTTTCATTAGATGTATTTTGTTTTATGCACCATTCTCTGTAAACTCTAGAGACTGCTGTGCATGAAAATCCCCAGAGATTGCCAGTTTCTGAGATACTCAAACCACCTCGTCTGGCACCAGCAATCATTCTACAGTCCAAGTAACTTAGATCACATTTCTTCCCATTCCGATGTTTGGTCTGTACAACAAATGAACCACTTGACCATCTCTGTATGATTTTATGCATTGAATTGCTGCCACATGATTAACTAATTAGATATTTGCATAATGAGCTGATGTATATGTGTACCTAATAACATAGCCCCTGAGTATATGCACATATACCTCAAATTTTCTGGAATTTTGATTTATATAATACTTTACTAATAACATTTTTTCCTAACCCTGCATGATAGAAAGATTGTCCATACTGAAACATTTTGTGGCAGACTTCACCTAATGCCACATCTACCCAATTAGTTAACATTCCTACAGATTTGCACGGTGAAGTGGTCAACTTGGCTATGGCAGTAATTTGCTCTTCAGGGGACCTGAGAATTAAAATTACATTTTCCAAAAGCAGTAAAGTGCATCAATTATTTATCCAAGCGATCATATGGGAATTGCGAAACAAATACTTTAAAGGATAAATCATTCATTACTTAAAACTGCTTGGACTATTCCCTTAGCAATTTTATAATAGTATCTAGCGCATAGCTGTTAGAACACTGGAAATAATTCGAAGATGTGCAGCTCGGAGGTTGATGGTTGGGTTGAGTTGTTCTCACAATGTCACCCTGCGAGGAGACATCATCAGTGTGCTGTTGATTGTGGTGTGTCCTCCGAATGCTTGGCCTTTATATATTACTCAATCGGCTGATTAGAAGTCAGTTTGGAACTCAATTCTGATGTGGGCAGGAAATCTAGTCGCTGATTGGCTGTGTGGCGAACTTTGTGTGTTGTGTCCCACCTAAACAGCCCACTCTCCCACAAAACAAAACTGCATTTAAAGTCATGTGCATGGAGACAAAGAAAGTACTTCATCCACTTGCCTGTATGTAATTTGATTTTTGTGGGCACATGCGTCTCAATTGCCTGAAAAGATGATTATCAGATGTTCAGCTGCATACTTCCTTTAAGGCCAGCAAAATTCATCTGTGCTGTTTGGTGTCAACATTTTGTGGCTCAGGACTAACCCATCATTAATATTTATAATCATGGCCAACTACAGTGGTTTCCTTCATTAACCAATGGCATCAAATAATCCTGCCTTTGCCATTAACCTGTTAATTGAAGTGGACTGCAAGTCCAAATGAGAAGTAACAATTAAAGGCGATTCACTAAACTGAAAACAATCATAATCTTGAAATATGATTTAGACGACGTTTATTTTGTTCCATTCTGGCAATTAGGACACTCTTGTCATTTGAAGTCACAATAGTATGGCTAGCAGCCTTAGTGAAATTAATTGCCTATAGAAATCCTTTACTGTAACTGACATATCTATTTCTTTGAAAAATCAAAAATCTTCAGATAATGGGAATCTGAAAGCAGAACAGAAAATGCTGGAACCACTCTGAAGATTGGGTAACATTGATGGATAGAGAATTGGGCTTATTGTTTCAGGTGTGCTGGGGAAGAACGATTAGTTTCCTCTGGTCAAGAAGGTGCCAAGCTGCAATGTCCTCCAACGTCGTTTTGGTTTCTAGGAATGGTTTTGGGGACAGCATGGGTCAGCTTTAAAGTTCAAAGTAAATTTTGTTATCAAAGCACATATACTGTACAATGTGCTGCGTATGTTAATCAAAATGGCTTCTTTGTTAAGAGTAGGAATGCTTCTTTGTTATGATAAGTGCTTTCTCTCGCAGTTTGTTTAGCTTTACAATTGTTGATAACCGGGATTGTATTCATTTGTTAACCAATGTGGGTCTGGGAGCTGGGTTTCATGGTCTTTTCGGGGAGTCGGGAAGAAGACGCCGAAGAAGGTGGACGTGCGCTGCACTGCTCGGTCGACCACCAGGGTGGTTCCAGGTGCAAGGACGTGGAGGTCGGAGGAAAGCGACGAGGGGTCGAATGGTTCAATGGTTGACCTCCAATGATGTGCACTAAACTGACTGAACTCTGATAAGTTTGGCGCCTTTTACTTTATTTTCTTTTCCTTCATATGTACTGTATTGTTAGTACTCATTTAGTTTTAGTAAAATCTTTAAAGTATATTCCATAACGGTATCTGGTGTGAGTTTGATATTGTGTGTGCGACGCGGCATAAAATTGATTCCCACAGCACCTGCATATATGGGAGGCGGGGAGGGTGAGTGGCTGGCCTTATTTCCTCTAGACACATACCAGCCTGTTGGACAGTAGTTACAACTGTATGCCACCACATACTACCCTGGGATTCATCTTCTTGCAGGCATTCACAATAGAACAGTGAAATACAAAAGAATTAATGAAAAGCTAAACACAAAGACTGACAAATAACCAATATGCAAAAGATACTATACAAATAAATAAAACACTGAGAACATGAGTTGCAGAGACCTTGAAAGTGAGACCATAGGTTGTGGACAGAGTTCAGAGTTGAGGTGAGTGAAGTTACTCATGCTGGTTCAGGAGCTTAGAAGTAGGATAATAGCTGTTCCTCACCTGGTGGTATGGGACCCAAGGCTCCTTTACTTTGAATTTCACCCAAGCATGCCGATCACTGGTTTGACCTTTGGGCCTCTTTCATAGTGAGAGGTATGCAGATTCTGTATTTCTTTCACAAGCAAAGACTGACAAACAACCAACGTCCAAATGAAACAAACTGTGCAAATACAAAATAAACACCAGAACAATTAAGAAACTATCACTACAAAAGAAAATGTTAACCAACAGAAGAGCATGACCCTCAATGGAAGACATTCCTACCAGATGTCGACAGGGAAGTGTCAAACGCCTGGCTCAGAGTTGAAGACCTCTTCACAGAAACAGAGCAGTTTCTTCTGGCAATACAGGACCGGGTGGTTAACACACACAAAAAAAATCAAAAATACATAATAAAAGACCAACAAATTCAAGACAATAAATGCAGAAAATGCCAAGAGAAACCAGAAACAGTCCAACTAATTAAAGGATACTGCAGCAGTTTAATTCAATCTTTTTACTTACACAGAGACAATCAAGTGACAAACATCATTCACCAAAATCTTGCTTTAAAGTACAAACTCATAAAAGTCACCATACCTTACTCTAAACACAAGCCTGATCTTGTTTCAGAGTCCTACAAACGGATCCATTATTACAGATAGGACAATCCGTAATAACCGTCCAAATATAACATTACAGGATAAACCAGCAAGAACAACTTACTTAATCGATACAGCCATTCCAAACACACCTACCTTACAAAAATCAGTAAGTGATACAACAGCAGTAATATGCTGAATTAAAAGAGGAAATTGAAGGACTATGGAACATGAACAGGGTATACATTGGCCGAATAGCAAAATCTACAACTGGTATAATTCCAAATAGCATTAAACAATTAGGTCTACACAGCAATATTTATGCAAATCTCCAGAAAGCCATAATACTAAACACCACTAGTCTGAGAATTCCTAGCAATTGAGAATTGTGTGCTTGCCTCTGACTGTACTTCAGGTTTCACCAGCTTGAGCTGAGGAAAGATAAAAACATAATTACAATAACAAAATAATTTAAGCCCAACCCTTTGACCGCATTATTTGGTATTGCTGGAGGAAAAGACTTTATTTTGGAGACAGCTGATTTGCATATTTTGGTTTTTACTTCTCTTATAGCTAGGAGGGTGCTCTTGCTTAAATGGAAGGATGCCACTCCACCTACTCATGCTCAATGATTACAGGACGTTATGTCATGTTTAAATTTAGAGAAGATCCGATGTTCAGTTTTTGAATCTAACCAAGACTTTTATACATTGTGGGGACCATTTTTGAGTTATTTTCAAAACCTTTGATTTGTGTTAAAAGTACAGATGGTGGCTAATAATATATTTTATTATATGATAATTACCCCCCCTTTTTTTACTTGCTTTTCCTAACAGCTCTGACTTTGGTAGTGGGTTTAGATTTTTTTTTTGTATAACAAAATTATTATATTTCAATATTACAATTTAATTTTTATGAATACAGGGTTTTGTGATTGTAACTGTATTTTTAAAACAATGTATTAGGTACTATTTTATTTTTGTGACTTAAAATATATATCTTCTTGTACTCTGTATTCCTTTATGCAGAAACTAATAAAAATATTGAAAGAGAACCACAAAAAATAAGTAAATATACTGAGACAAGAGTTGTTTGAGCCCTTGAAAGTGAGTCCATAGGTTGTGTTCATTGATCAGTTCAGTGTTGAGGTAAGTAAAGCTATCCATGCTAGTTCAGGAGTCTAATGGTTGAAGTTACCCTTCAAACAGCAGGCTTTTGTACCTCCTCCCTGACAGCAGCAGCAAGAAGAGAGCTTTGTCCGGATGGGGGCCCTTAGTGATGGATGTTGCTTTCTTGTGGTAGCACTCTTTGTAAATGTACAGTCGGCCCTCCTTATCTGCGAGGGATTGGTTCCGGGACCCCTTGCAGATACCAGAAAACACGGATGCTCGAGTCCCTTATTTAACCTGTGTCAGTGCGGTGGACTTTAGGACCCAGCGGAACCCTGGACCTTATTTAACCTGTCTCAGTGCGGTGGTCTTTAGGACCTGGCGGAGCTCCAAATCCTCAGTGTTTCTGTTCATGAAAATAATCAGGATCATGATTGAAAATAAAGTGGAAATAATAAAGCGATCAGAAAGAGGTGAAACGCCATTGGTCATTAGAAAAGTGTTAGGCTACAGTCGGTCAACGATCAGAACAATTTTAAAGGATAAAGTGAGAAAGGTCCTGCCTTGATGAAAGCTACAATTATTACTAAGGAACGCAGTGGTTTAGTTATTGAAATACGTACGTTTCTTAAGAGTTTTCTATGCATAGAAAGGTAAAATATATACTATTTTCTAAGACAAATGTTTGACTAACTGACGCTAAATAATACTGGATGTAGCTGTTCCGACTTACTTAGTAAGAGAACTTCTGATTTTCTTCGATCCCGATCCACAATAACCTACGTACATCCTCCTGTATACTTTAAATCATCTCTACATTACTTATACTACGTAATACAATGTAAATGCTATGCAAATAGTTGTTATACTGCATTGTTTAAGGAATAATGACAAGAAAAAAGTCCGTACATGCTCGAAGAACGAGTGCTGGAAGAGCACTTCCAGGTTTTCTCGAGTCGCGTTTGGCTGAATTCACGCATGCAGAACTCGGGGATAAGGAGGGCCGACTGTACTCAAATGACAGAAAGGGGTTTTGCTGTGATGGACTGGCTTGGCCTGTCTGGTTTGTGGACAAGGATGAGGGACAGTTGTAAGTCAGGGGCTTTACATGAAGAGCTAGGAGCAGGAACCAGTTAAAATGTTGTCGAGCAGCAACGTGCCTCAATGTTGTGGTTCAGTTTTTTAAAAAAGGTTCATAGAGATTTTTTGGGGGGCAGAGTGAAAAGTTGGGGATCAGGTTTAAGACCAGGGATGAGGGATAATGAGGTCGGGCAAGACCAGGATTCAGAGTTTGAGTCAGCGTGTCATCACACATTCTGGTGCCAACATAGCATGCTCCTGATGTTCAACAGAACATCACAAACAAGAACAGGCTGGACTCACAAGGGTCAGTGATCCTTCATTCTACATCCCCACCCCACCCCCAGCAGCTGTAGGTCCATTTGTGTGTGTAAGTCAAGGCCTGAGATCAAACCTGTGTTCTACGAGTCCTGTGGTCGAGGCTCAAAGATCAAGCACGGTGGTTTTTGGATTTGATACCCAGAAACTGGGCAAAGTCCAGAAGTCAGCAAGACTGGAGGCAGAAGCCCGAAAGGCAACTCTGTGAATCCAGGCCAGGGACTGGAGACAGAAATGGTGCTGGAGCAGCTCTTTGCAGGCAGAACCGAAACTACCAGACTTCCTTTGAGACTCTGTAATTTACTATTAAGGAAGTATGCTTTTGAGCTGTCTGCGTGTGGTATCCTGAACTATTTGGTGTACTAGCTTCTTGAAAATGCAGGTACAGAATGGCGGCCATTGCTGGAGCAAACATGGGACCAGACAGAATCTTCAAGCTGGGCCAAAGCAGCAAGGCCCAGGTCGGAGAGCAGACAGCAAACTGATTTCTGGCCGATTTTAGAGTCGAGCCAGATTTTTAAAAGTTAGGGCAATGTTGCCAAGGGTGGAGAACAAACCTGTGTTCAGCTCACTACTCCAGAAAGTTTAATTTGCCTCAGCGCTGAATGAACTATATGGCTGTGTATTTACTTTCAGGTTCTGTGCATCGTTTGTTCACTTTTTGTTTATTATTTGCAGTTTCTTTTTTTCACAATGACTTTGTGATGTGGGCTTTTTTTATTGTGTATTCTATTGTATTTCTCTCTTTTCTGGCTGCCTGCAAGAAGATGAAGCCCAAGGTTCCATATGGTATACATATTTTGATAATAAGTATAATTTTGAACTTCTTTATCTCCCAGGGTTGGAGGCTCTCTGTGTGTATCAGGTGCTGGGTGAGTGGTAGGGTGGGAAAGGGGCTGTTGCTATTATTACTCCTGTTGTGCTGAACATTGTGGGCATGCTATGCTAGCACCAGAATGTGTGACAACACATGCACACTGCTCCCAGAACAGTTTTGGGAATGTTGGTTGTTAACACAAAAGACGCATTTCACTGTATGTTTCGATGTACATGTGATAAATAAATCTGAAATCTTTTTTTTAAAGAATACATTAATCTGCCCTGAGTTAAAATTGTATTTGCTAAAGAATAAAGAAGTTCATTCTCAAACAACCAGCTTTGCAAGCTGCAGGGTAGTTGAGGTAATCAAAGTGGGAACTGCAGACTTATCAGCATATGGGGCAGGTGGGTATAGTTTCTGAGTTGGTGTGTTCCTTCCTCCTTCTCCTACGTGAGATACAAATTACAACGTAGATAGTAAAAGCATGTAGAAAGGGCAATGTTATGGCAGCCACGAGAGATTTCAATATGCAGGTAGATAGATAGATGATGTTGCTGCTGGATCTCAAGAGCAGGAATTTGAGGAATGCCTCCAGGTTGGTTTTCTAGAGCAGCTTGTTGTTGAGCCCATTGGAGGAAAGCAATCCTAGATAGGGTGCTGCATAAAGAACCAGATTTGAGAGAGGGCGTATTACATAGCAAATATCAGTGGGAAGTTAAAGGATTGGTAAGCTTTTAAACCAACAATGAAACCAAAAAGCCAGAGGAAGAGAACGTATGAAGTTAAGCTAGCCAATAATATAAAAGAGGATACCAATGGTTTTTTTAGATATCTAAAGAGTAAATGAGAGGTGAGAGTGGATATCAGACCACTGGAAAATGACACCGGAGAGGTCGGAATGAGGGACAAAGGAATAGGGGGTGAACTTAACAAGCATTTTGCGTCAGTCTTCACTTCAGAAGACATCAGCAGTATGCCAGAAGTTAGAGAGAGACAAGGGGCAGAAGTGAATGTAGTTGCTATTACCAAGTCCAATGCCTGCTTTCTCACAGCCTCAGGACTCACATCACCAAATCCAGGATCAGTTATTAACCCTCAGCCATTAGGCTCTTGACCCAAAGGGGATAACTTCACTCGCCCCATCACTGAAATGTTCCCATAACCGAGGGATTCACTTTCAAGGACTCTTCGTCTCATGTTCTTGATATTTATTGCTTATTTATTATTTCTTTCTCTTTATATTTGCACAGTTTGTTGTTTTTTTGCTCATGGTTGAATGCCCAAGTTTATGAGGTCTTTCATTGATTCTATTATGGCTATTATTCTACAATGGATTTATCGAGTGTGCTTGCAAGAAGACGAATCTCAGGGTTGCATATGGTGACATTTAACTTTGAACTTTGTAGAAGACTTAGAGAAAGAGAGAAAATTAAAGTGTGTCAAGGGGCAGAAGTGAGTGTAGTCGCTACTACTAAATCCAATGCCTGCTCTCTCTCAGAATTCTCAGAACACATATTGAACTCTGAAAGGATTGTCACCACCAGCAATTTCAATATTCATATTAATGATCGGTCAAAAAGAAGGTGGAGTTTAGGAGGGTTAATTGCGCCTAATGACAACTCCTTTGCTTGCTTCTTCAGAAACAGCTATATTTTCATCTTTAATAACTCTATTTTTCCATTTCAAGGTTCTTTTGAAGACCCTGACCTGGAGTTACACACTGACTATGGTTCTTTATTGGAATGGGACCCGCTCTCAGGGTTTCACGAATGGCTATCGGTCGGCACGCCAAGGGCTCGGCCTAAGAGCTTTGCTCGCCTTTGAAGGAATGAGTTTTCGTGGTTCTGGAGACCGGGGTGGGGGGGGGGGGGGTGAAATCGAAGGTCGGTGTCCAAGCAGAAGACCGGTTTGTCGTGGGAGATGGAAGACCTAAGGCTGTGTGCCCAGAGACCCGAGATCTTTCCGCACAGAGCAATGCAATGGACTTTTAACATCGTAAACCAGCGAGTTGTTTGTTATGCCACCCCTCTCGCTGTGAAAACTGACACACCTCATTCTCCCTTATTAGGGAGAGAGGGAGTCTGTGTCTATACTGTTGCCTTGTTCATGCTTAAGTGCTTGGTGGCGGGTGCCGATGCTTTTTTTTGCCATGGGGGGGGATTGTTGCTTGCTGCCACTTATCAGAGAGAGGGGACTTTGGGGTTCTAACATTAAACAGTCATTCATTCTTTGGGGGCACTCCTCTGTTTTTGTGCATGGTTGCGAAGAAAAAGCATTTTAGGATGTATATTGTATACATTTCTCTGACATTAAATGCACCTTTGAAACCTTTGCAATGTGAACTATGGCAGCTGAACTCTGAACTTACTGAACAGCCTACATCTTACCCAGCATGTCACTGAGCCTACTCTTCAATTTGGGAATACAGTTGCCATTTTGGCTATGTTTGGCTTAGTAATGGCTAGTGATGTGACCTAAACTGATCAGTAAATGATATGGTTGATTTTTTCAGTAACCATGAATGCATTTACACACAGTGGCTCTACTTAAGTTTAAAGAAACTATGTTAAAAAAAACTGTTGCCATTATTAAACAACTTTGTCCATAAACTCAAAAGATATACCAGTGCTAAAGGAGGCTATACGCAAGAAGACTCCATTTTTCAAAGACTATTGCAGAGAATAGTGGTGATTCAAGAATATTGTTCTCAACTATAAACTGACTGTTAAACCCTACCCCAATCTATAATATCCTCCTTCAAGAATCTGACAGAAAATGAGGAGTTTGCAATTTTTTAAAAATCAAAATTACTTCCATTAGGAAGAATTTACCTACAGATACTGGTAACGTCTATAGCCAACCTGGCAAAAAGATGGCAACCATGTCAAATTTTTCAAGTATTTCTGATTCAGAACTCTAAAAACATTGCTACAAAGAGTAAAACATTTATTTGCTGTCTCCACCCTACCCCTGCCACACTTTTTGAAGGACTCTTTTAATAGTGTTTTCAATTCTGTTCGCAAAATTATTTACACGTCCCTTGAAACTGGAGTTTTTCTAGGTGTCTTCAAAATTGCAACAGTCAAACCCCTTCTTCAAACTTTGATAGTGAGGTACCAGCTACCCACTCTTAAATCTTTCCATCCTGGGCACGATTCTTGAGAAAGTATACTTTCAACCAACTCAACAACTTTCTGAATGATAACAATATTCTTGAAAAGTTTCAGATTTTAGATCAAACCACAACATGGAGATGGCCCTTACTAAAATTGACAGCGACCTTAGGCTCAATGCTGATGTCAACAGAGTTTCAGTTCTACTTCCTCTAAATCTAGGGAGCTGTGTTCGACATAATTGATCACAACATTCTCTGAGGTCGCCTGGAGAACTGGGTTAGACTCTGTGGTGGTGTTCTAAATTGGTTTCACTCGTATATCTTACAGAGAAACTTTTTAGCCTGTCATGGAGACCAATTTTCTATGAGATACGATGTACCTTTTGGTGTTACTCAGGGAAACTGTCTTCTTATACACGGTCCCCTTAGGAGACATCATTAGAGAGCATAAATTTCATTTCCACATTATGCAGATGACACATAATTGTCTATCGCTGTTGAGTCTAATAATGATAACACCCTATTCTTGCTGATTTCTGGCAAGGTTGCAAACAAACAGATGAGCAAAAATTTCCTAAGACTAAATGAAGATAAAACTGAAATACTTCTTGTTCACCCCAAAGCCAAAATAGATAAACTTCTCGATAAACTTGGGAACTTGGCTCCCCTTGTAAAATCAGAAGTAACAAATTTGGGAGTTATCCTTGATTCTGATTTGAATTTTAAAATCCCACACAAAGAGAGTAACCAGAGCAGCATTTCTACACTCAAGAAATATTGCAGAGGTACATCTGTTTCTGGCATGTAATGATGCTAAAAACTAATTCATGCTGTTACATCTAATAGACCAGATTATTGCAATGCACCCTTTTCTAGCCTTCCAAAGCAATGTATTGACAAATGCCACTGCTAGAACTTTTAACTAAAACCAGGGTGAGAGAGCATATCACTCCTGCCCTAGCTGCTCTACATTGGCTTCCTGTATGGTTTTAAAGTTCTCTTTCTTACTTTAAAGCTCTTAATGGTTTGGGACTGGAGAATAGCACAGAACCGCTTTCACTCTAATCCTGCTCGAACTCTCAGATCTTCATTTGCTAAAAATTTAAACAATCTCTCTCAAAAGATAATTGGCAGGTCAGCTTTTCTGAGCTATGCTTCTAAACTGTGTAATTCAATAGCTAAAAACTACAAGGGACTCAGTTGACAATTTGGGCATGCACTCACTGGTGTTTAGAAGAATGTGTGGGAACTATATCGCATTTAAACATTATCAAATAATGAAAAGCCTAGATAGAATGGATGTGATGAGGATATTTCCTATAGCGAGTTAGTCTCGGACAGTGTTTCTCAACCAGATTTCCTTGAGAGATCACTAGGGATTCTGCAAGAGATTACGATCTAAAAAAAATGCCAGCTCTTGCAGTAGTGGACAGTGACCAAGCAGCCCTGTTAGCAATTTCATTAGAGGGCTCTCAGCCCAGAATGGCAGTGCGCAGTGGGACTGTGTTTATTTGGTTTCGGTTTTTGATGTGAAATAGGGGAGGCCGTTGATAATTGGTGAGTGCAGTATGCACCGAGGGAAGGACGGTAGGCTGATGAGAAGCGTGAAGTGCGTTTTCCAAGCACTGAATGGACTTGCCCAATTTGGACTGTGACATCAGCCTCTCCATCCCGAATTACCTCCCCCAACTTCCTTTGTGAGCCACTGACTGACTTATGGGGGTGAAAAAACTACCAGTGTAGCAGAAAATTGGACAGAAATTTTCATTCTAAAGACGGTCCATTGTGGCAATTTTTGAAGAGGAGGTGTGAGATGTAAGAGGAGAATTCTAGGCCTAGGCCTGCGGAGAATTCCAATAAGGTTAATGATAAAGAATTACAATCTTCCGAGTCATTTCACTGCATTAGTGCAACAATGGAAACAAAAAAAGCCTGTCTTTATAATGAAAGCTACACATCAATGAGTTTTGTATGGATTGGTGAGCCAAGTAAAACAGGAAGCAAGTTACTTAGTAGCAGAACTTATTACCCAGAAAAGAAAAGGTCACACAATTAGCGAGAACCCAATAATACCAGCATGTAAAATTATAGTTGGTAAAATGCAAGGACCAAATGCAGTATGAGAAATTGAAAAGGTTTCACTCTCAAACAGTACAAGTCGACGTATTGATGACATGTCACATGATGCTGAAGAGGTTTTGTGTAATAAACTGAAAAACTACAACTTCTCTATCCAGGTTGATGAATCAACAGATTTCCCCGACAAATGTCATGTTGTAGAATTTGTAAGATTTGTAAATGATGGTGAAATTCAAGAAAGCTTTTTATTTTGTTTCAAAGAGCTGCCCAAAACAAACAAAGGTCAAGATATATTTCATATGTTGAAACAAAGGCTCTGTCTTGGAGGAACTGTGCTGGCATCTGTACTGATGGTGCCCCATCAATGGTTGACTCCATGAGAGGTGTCATTTCTCCTGTTAAAAAAAAGAAAATCCTGACATCATCACACCCACTGCTTTCTTCAGAGGTACTGACATCAACAACTCCTGGAGTTGAAATGAAAAAGTTCCAGAAGATGCTATGAAAAAAAAGGTTGACTTTATTAAACAAAGACCAGTTCACTCAAAAATATTTAAGAAACTGCGTGAAAACCTGGACAAACAGCACACCAATCTCCTGCTACATACAGAAATCCAGTGGTTGAGCAGAGGAAGAGCTCTCAACAGGGTGTTTGAAAGGTGAATTGCAGAGTGCTTTGAAGATGAGGAATGGCTGCAGAAACTAGCCTGCTTAGCAGACATTTTTTCATCATATGAACCAGATGAACCAGTTGAATGAGTTCTGCAAGGCCCTGGAGAAAATATTTTGACCTCAAGTGACAAGATACTTGGAATTAAAATGAAACTGAATCTTTGGAAAAATCATGTTGCAAAAGGAAATCTTGATACACATTTCCACTGTTGGTTGGGCTTGAGAGTGAGAGAAGATATCAGAGAGTCTTGAGTCTGATTGAAAACCACCTGGAAGAACTGCAGAACAAAATTGAACAGTATTTTTCCTCCCTTTCAACACGTGTATGACTGGGTGAGGGATCCTTTCACTGAATCTGCTGCTCAGCCTGAGAACTTGACTATGAGAGAAGAGAAAGAACTTTGTAAGCTGCGGTCTGATCATGCACTCAGGTTGAGATTTACTGACCTGCTGCTGGACAAGTTCAAGATTTCTCTGAGAGTATCCTGCCACTCATAGGAAAGCAATGAACATTTTGCTGCAGTTTTCAACTTCTTACATGTGTAACCAAGCTTTTCTTGTTTAACAAGCATCAAGAGCAAGGATAGAAATTGCCTAATTTCAGTTGAAGGTAAAATTCTTGTCTGCTCATCTCAAATTCAACCTAGAATCAAATATTTGTGTGGCAAAAAACAAACAAGCACAGGTTTCAAATGCTAGGCTTATATTTGAGCCTGATCATGTCACTTAGAGAAAAAATGTTTTTTTCAAAGTCTTGTAAAAAATTGAGCCTTAGGCTATATTTTTATTCATACTGCTATTATGGTTTTAGTAACTTTACTAATCAACATTGTCAATAAATTTTCATGTTGAAAATAGCATCAATTAAAATCAATTTACAACCTTTATTTAAATTAAATCTACTGTGCAAAGGCTGGTCTAGGACCAGAGGACAGAGCCTCAGAATAGAAGGTCAAGCATTCAGAACAGAAATGAGGAAGAATTTCTTTAGCCAGAGGGTGATGAATCTGTGAAATTCATTGCCACAGACAGCTGGGGAGGCCAAGTCATTGGATATCTTTAAAGTGGAGGTTGATAGGTTCTTCATTAGTCAGGGCAAAGGTTATGGGAAGAAGTCAGGAGAATAGGGTTGTGAGAGATAATAAATCATCCATGATAGAATGACAGAGCAGATGGGCTGAGTGGCCGAATTCTGCTTCTATATCTTTAGGTTTATAACAAATCTGAATTTTGATTTTATTCTTGACAACATAATTTTTATTCTTTAGGCTTTGCCACATTCATTACCCTAATGTTGCCACTTTCTATGTAGTTAGAGGTGTTCCTTTGTTCTTCCTTATCTAAACATCGCCAGAGGCATGATGAAGTGATGGTTTTTTGTTGGACTTCGTACAGAGGACTACAAAAAATGTCCTGGAAAAGGAATAAAATCTCAATCACCAAAAATATGTTCCATCAACACAACAATCCCATCAAATATCCTAAGTAAAACAATAACAGAAATACTGGGGTACTATTATTTAGATAATTATTTGGATTGTGCAAAACTGCTAGTTCACCAAGTCTCAGTTATTAATTGTAGAGGGTCAGAAATTGATGGAATGCATTTTCTGCACTGTATTAGAAACCTGATGTTCTGAAAATATTATAGTGTGGCGACCCAATTACTAGCACACTCGAACCGGCTGACAATTAGCCAGAACGCAGGCACAAAGGAAGATAGCCTCAAGGGGTTTCAGTACGTGCCTCTCGAGGTATCGGGTGGGGGAGACAGGCTTTAAAGCAAGACTGTGAATTTGAAATAAACTTATTCTTTGGCTGCAGTTTATCGACTCCGTGTCGTTATTTCAGCGCTGCGTGTAGCACGCCGCTACAATTGGTGACCCCGACGGTCCAAACGTTTTTGGACCGGAGATGGCAGACGCTGCATTTGTTAATGCAGTTTCCTTGAAGCTGCCAAGCTTCTGGACGCTACAACCTCACCTATGGTTTCAGCAAGCAGAAGCCCAATTCCATGTTCGGCAAATAACCTCAGAGGACACCCGTTACTACTATGTGGTGAGCTCCCTCGACCAGGACACAGCGGCCCAGGTCGCGGAGTTCGAAAAGTCTCCCCCGGCGGACGGCAAGTACACGGCATTCAAAGCCCTGCTCATAGGGACTTTCGGGCTCTCCCGCCGCGAGCGAGCTGCCCGTTTACTGCACCTGGATGGCTTGGGAGACAGGCCCCCATCAGCTTTAATGAATGAGATGTTGTCTCTGGCCGACGGACACACACCCTGCCTCATGTTTGAGCAGGCATTCCTGGAGCAGCTGCCCGAGGACATATGCCTGCTGCTGTCCGACGCGGATTTCAGCGACCCCCGGAAGGTGGCAGCCCGGGCGGACTTGCTGTGGAACGCCAAGAAGGTGAGTGGGGCGTCCATCGCACAGATCACCCGGCCACGCTCCCAGCAGCAAACCAGTACAGGCCCGGCCGCAGAGCCCGCTAAACCCAGAGGCCGGGGTGTGGAGTCCAACGAGCAATGGTGTTTCTACCACCAGCGGTGGGGCGCAGAAGCCCGCCGTTGTCGCCCGCCCTGCCAGTTCCCGGGAAACGCCAGGGCCAGCCGTCGCTGATGGCTACGACGGCTGGCCATCGGGATAGCCTCCTGTATGTCTGGGACAAGCAGTCAGGACGCCGGTTTTTGGTCGACACCGGTGCCGAGATCAGCACCTTACCTCTGACGAGTTACGACACCCGCAGCAGGGCACCGGGTCCCCCCCTGCGGGCCGCGAACGGCAGCACTATAAGGACTTATGGCACCCGTCCGGTGCAGCTACGGCTCGACTCCAGCCAGTTTACGTGGGACTTCACACTGGCCGACGTAGCCCAACCGCTTCTGGGTGCGGATTTCTTGCGGGCTCACAACCTACTGGTCGACCTGCCCAGGAAGAGACTGGTTCACGCCGAGACCTTTCAGATGTTCTCCCTGGGTGCAGCCCAGTTGCCAGCCCCTCACCTCGGCACCATCACGCTGTCCGACAACGACTTCACCAGGGTCCTGGCGGATTTCCCATCGGTTCTGGCACCGCAGTTCGCGGCAGCCATGCCCCGACACGGCGTACAGCACCACATCCTGACCAAGGGACCACCCCTCCATGCCCGCGCTCGGCGGCTTCCCCCGGACAAGCTCCAACTGGCGAAAGAGGAGTTCAAGAGGATGGAGGAATTGGGGATCATTCGGCGGTCCGACAGCCCATGGACCTCCCCCCTGCACATGGTGCCCAAAGCAACAGGGGGCTGGAGACCGTGCGGCGACTACCGCAGGCTGAACGATGCTACAACACTGAACCGCTACCCTGTGCCGCACATTCAGGACTTTGCAGCAAACCTGCACGGCGCACGGATCTTCTCCAAGGTAGACCTCATCCGCGGATACCATCAAATCCCGATGCATCCGGACGACGTCCCCAAAACGGTTCTCATCACCCCGTTCGGTCTTTTTGAGTTCCTCCGCATGCCGTTCGACCTGAAGAATGCCGCACAGACGTTCCAGCGGTTGATGGACGCGGTGGGACGCGACCTGGACTTCGCATTCATCTATTTGGACGACATCCTCATAGCCAGCAGCAGTCGTCAGGAGCATCTGTCCCACCTCCGACAACTCTTTGCCCGGCTGAGTGACTACGGTCTAACAATCAACCTGGCCAAATGCCAGTTCGGGCTCGACACCATTGACTTCCTGGGCCACAGGATTACCACAGACGGGGCAACCCCTCTGCCCGCTAAGGTAGATGCGGTTCGCCATTTCCCCCGACCCACCACGATCAAAGGCCTCCAGGAATTCGTAGGTATGGTCAATTTCTACCACCGCTTCCTCCCTTCAGCTGCCCGGATCATGCGCCCCCTGTTCGCCTTGCTGTCCAGTCCGGGCAAGGACATTACCTGGGACGAGGTGTCCGCCGCCGGTTTCATTCAAACGAAGGATGCCTTGGCAAACGCCATGATGCTAGTGCACCCCAGAATGGACGTCCCTAATGCCCTCACAGTGGACGCATCTAATATGGCAGTCGGTGGGGTACTGGAGCAGCTCATCGCAGGCCGCTGGCAACCCCTGGCGTTTTTCAGCAAACACCTGCGGCCACCCGAGCTCAAATACAGTGCTTTCAACTGGGAGCTGTTGGCGCTATACCTGGCAATCCGGCATTTCAGGTACTTCTTAGAAGGTAGGCCCTTCACCGCATTCACGGACCACAAACCGCTTACCTTTACATTCACAAAGGTGTCTGATCCCTGGTCGTCCCACCAGCAGCGCCATCTGTCCTACATCTCTGAATACACGACAGACGTACGGCATGTCTCGGGTAAGGACAATGTCGTGGCGGATGCGCTCTCTCGCCCTAACATTCACGCCCTTTCCCAAGGGGTAGACTTTGAGGCACTGGCTGAGGCACAGCTGGCAGAAAAGGAGATCCCGAGTTACAGGACCGCAGTCTCCGGTTTGCAGCTCCAGGACCTCCCTGTAGGCCCAGGTGAGAGGACCCTACTCTGTGACATCGCCACCGGCCAGCCCCGTCCCGTCGTCCCGGCACCTTGGCGACGACGTGTTTTCGACTCCATTCATAACTTGGCGCACCCCTCCATCCGGACAGTAGTCCGGATGGTCTCCAGCAGGTTCGTTTGGCATGGACTCCGCAAGCAGGTCCGTGACTGGGCCA
Organism: Hemitrygon akajei; assembly: GCF_048418815.1. Lineage (NCBI taxonomy): Eukaryota > Metazoa > Chordata > Chondrichthyes > Myliobatiformes > Dasyatidae > Hemitrygon > Hemitrygon akajei. Next base: position 29,436,171 of record NC_133127.1, read on the forward strand.
GAACGTGCATGCACTGCCAGACGGCCAAGGTGCAGCGACACACCAAGGCCCCGCCGCAGCAGTTCCACCCCACCCACCGGCGTTTCGACCACATTCATGTGGATATCGTGAGCCCCCTGCCAGTGTCGCGCGGGGCGCAGCACCTCCTCACTATCGTGGACCGGTTCACAAGATGGCCAGAGGCGGTCCCACTCACTGACACCACCTCTGAATCTTGCGCCCGGGCACTGATCGCCACCTGGGTGTCCCGCTTTGGTGTACCGGCCCACATTACCTCCGACAGAGGTGCCCAGTTCACCTCCAGCCTGTGGTCAGCGATGGCCAGCCTGGTGGGGACTCTGCTGCACCACACCACTGCCTACCACCCACAGTCAAACGGACTGGTGGAGCGTTTCCACCGTCAACTGAAGTCGGCTCTCATGGCACGCCTGCGAGGAGCTAACTGGGCAGACGAGCTTCCCTGGGTCCTACTCGGCATCCGCACGGCGCCCAAAGATGATCTGCACGCTTCGTCGGCCGAGTTGGTGTACGACGCACCCCTGGTCGTTCCCGGGGAGTTCATACCAGCCCCAAGGGGGCGAGAGGAAGAACCCGCAGCAGTCCTGGGCAGACTACGTGAGAGGCTCGGTGCCCTGGCCCCCATACCCACTTCGCAGCATGGGCAGCACCCGACCTGCGTACCCAAAGACCTGCAGAACTGTAAGTTTGTGTTTGTACGACGGGGCGGGCATCGGCCACCACTGCAACGGCCCTACGAGGGGCCGTTTACGGTGATCAGAAACGACGGGTCCACGTTCGTGCTGGACGTTGGGGGGAGAGAGGAGGTTTTCACGGTGGACCGACTCAAACCGGCCCATGTGGACTTGGCGCAACCGGTCGAGTTTCCGGCACCGCGGTGCAGAGGCCGACCTCCCAAACAGGGCCCGGCCCAGACTGTGGACATTGGGGGGTGTACCGCCGGTTCTGGGGGGAGGGGTTATGTGGCGACCCAATTACTAGCACACTCGAACTGGCTGACAATTAGCCAGAGCGCAGGCACAAAGGAAGATAGCCTCAAGGGGTTTCAGTACGTGCCTCTCGAGGTATCGGGTGGGGGAGACAGGCTTTAAAGCAAGACTGTGAATTTGAAATAAACTTATTCTTTGGCTGCAGTTTATCGACTCCGTGTCGTTATTTCAGCGCTGCCTGTAGCACGCCGCTACAATAGAGCTATTGATAGTAATTAGTTCCTGCAGAAAAACCCAGCTATTTCATAATGGTAATCATAGTATTACTGTGCTGATGTCACTTTTTTCAGTGACAAAAGAACATTGTGTGAAAGGAATCAAGTAGCCATAGGAGAGGAGACAATATTTTAAAGTTGTAGACTACAGAAACAGTTTTTTTCCCTCACCATGTCTGTCAGTTACTGTTCTTGTTATGAAAATTGAAAGATCTAGATCAGGGGTTCCAAACTGGGGTCCATGGACCCCTTGATTAATGGTATTATGCTCCGTGGCATAATAAAAGGTTTGGAACCCCTGATCTAGATGGAGTGGACATAGAGAGGATGTTTCCTATAATGGTTGGGGGGGGGGGGGGGGAGTTTAAGACCAGAGGGCACAGCCTCAGGATAGAGGGGCAACAATTTAGAACAAAGATTAGGAGGAATTTCTTTAGCCAGATGGTGCTGAATTTGTGGAATTTATTGTCACAGACAGTTGTGGAAGCCAACAGACACTGTATATGTTTAAAGCAGAGGGTGATAGGTTATTGAGTGGTAATGGCATCAAAGGTTACAGGGAGAAGGTAATAGAATTGGTTTGAGATGGACAATACATCAACCATCAACAAATCACTAATCAACCTTGATAGGGCAAATGGCCAAATTCTGCTCATGTCCTGGTCTTAACTAGCCTCAGTACTGGATCTTTAACCTTCTATGAATTCAAGTGCTTCTACAGATTTGTGAGAAACTCAGATTCCACCAATTTTTCAGTGGATTGCAGAATCTAAACCATCTTTTAGGTGAAAATTCTTCTTCCCCAGATCCCCTTTAAAATAGTTTGTACCATAAACTGTTGGTTTTTGACATCTCTGCTCTGGGGAAATTATTTTGATGTGTACCCAATGTATAGCTTCGGAACACAGATTTCAATAAAGTCATGCATCAGTCTCCTAGGAAAACAAATCAGAATCAAATTTATTATCACCGGCATGTGCCGTGAAATTTGTTAACTTAGAAGCAGCAGTTAATGCAATATATATCGAATGAAAAATAATAAGTAAATCAATTACAGTATAAGCATATTGAAGAGATTAAAAATTGTACAAAAACAGAAATATATTTAAAAGGTGAGGTAATGTTCACGGGTTCAATGTCCATTTAGGAATCGGATGGCAGACGGGAAAAAGCTGTTCCTGAATCGCTGAGTGTGTGTCTCCTACCTGATGGTAACAGTGAGAAAAGGTCATGACCTGGGGGCTGGGGGTCCTTAATAATGGACTCTGCCTTTCTGAGACACCACTCTCTGAAGATGTCCTGGGTACTTTGTAGGCTGGTATGCAAGATGGAGCTGGCTAAATTTACAACCCTCTGCAGCTTCTTTCAGTCCTGTGCAGTAGTCCCTCCATACCAGACTGTGATGCAGCCTGTCAGAATGCTCTCCACTGTACATCTATAGAAGTTTGAGTGTTTTTGTTGACATACCAAATCTCTTCAAACTCCTTTCTTTTTACAGTATTTTTATTCAGAAGACAAAAAAGATTTAGACTGCAACACATAGATACATCTCAACATAACTTGTGTACATTCATATATTGTAATAAAATTGATCAAAATGTTATAGCATACCACAAAGGTATACCACTCTGTAATCAAAAATTTAAAGATAGGTCATACATCATAAAAGAAATTTATATATATATATAAAAATAAAAAGTCAACCCCCTACGAACTACCAAAGAAAAAAGCTGATGGATGACAATGGATAATTAGAAAAAAAACATATACACTTAAGAGAAGATAAAAATATACATAAAAGTCTGTGCACTGCTAAACTTAATAAGTTGGAAAAGTAATTTAGGGAAGGTCCCCAAATATCATAAAAAGATTGTTTCAAATTTAAGACTGAGCAGCTGATCTTATCTAAATTTAAATAAGACATAATATCACGTAGCCATTGAAGATGTGTAGGAGGGGTAGACTCCTTCCATTTAAGCAAGATTGCTCTTCTTGTTAAAAGAGAGATAAAAACTAAAACCTGTAGGTTAGGAGTATTAAAGTTATATCTTCATTTGCAATAATACCAAACAAGGCAGACTCCTAATGAAGAATATCCGCTGTCTTGCCTATCTAGATTCTCTTCATAACTGTGATACTCACTCCAGACAACATGTAAGGTGTTGCATTTTACTACTGTCTTATCATTGCCATGTGTACCGAGATACAGTGAAAAACGGTGTTTGCATGCTGTCCAGGCAGATCAAGCGATCCACAAATACACTGAAGTTATAAAAACAGGATATACCATTGCAGCTCCAAAGAACGTGCAAAGCAGCTAAACAAACCTCAGCAACCACCTCTCACCATGTGGTTCCCATCGCTGTTCACTTCTCCTCTAATGGTTCTCAATTCTCACCTACTTTACTAACCGCATTGGCTTTCCTTTTGTGTTCCTGCTCATCTCCCTCCAGCAGCTGTCATTTATCTTCACGCTCCTCTCCTCCCCACCCCCCCCGTCTGACAGTATTTATCATTCACGTGTCAGTTTCTGTCGACTCCATCCCCTGGTCAACTTCCCTCTTCCTCAGTCTACCAATCACCTCAAAATCCTTTCTTGACAGAATCAGAATGAAGTTTGTTATCACCAACTTGTACAACATGAAATTTGCTGTTTTGCAGTAGCACTGCAGTCCAAAGGAAAAAAAAATTAAGGTGATGTAGCTGGCTGAGTCTACAATCTCTGCAGCCTTTTTGCGTTCCTGTGCATTGCAGCCTTCAAACCAGGCTGTGATGCAAGTAGAATGCTCTTCTGGCCATATTGCCTCTCTACTCTCAATCCTGATGAAGAACTGCGACTTGAGGCGTTGAAAATTCCTTGGGTTGATAGCATCTAAGGAGGGGAATAAACAGTCAATGTTTCAGGCCAAGACATTCCTAATTCTGATGAAGGGTCTCAGCCTAAAAGATTGATTATTTCCCTCCACAGATGCTGAGCCCCTCCAGTATTTTGTTTGTGTTGCTCTGAATTTCCAGCATCTGCTGAATCTCATGTCAATAATTATTTTCCTCCCACTGTTGCTGCCTGACCTGCTGGGTTCTTCCAGCAGATGACTAGCTGCACCAGGTTCCGACTTCTGCAATTTCTTGTGTCTCCATTAAGGCACATTACCTTGCTTTTCTTGGCACTGGGATGATGATAGTCTTCAGGGAGGAACTTCAGGTTGCAGTAGGAAGAGGTGAAAGATTTCTCTAAATAAAACAGCCAACTGAACATGCAGAATCAAACCGCCACCAAATTTAAGGGGAAAGTATACAAAGTTCAAAATTCAAAGTAAATGTATTATCGAAGTACACATATGTCACCATATACAATCCTGAAATTCATTTTCTTTTGGGTGTTGTTCAGTTGTTAAGTCGAGTCCGATTCTTCGTGACTTCATGGACGATACAGAAGAAGATTGCCAGGCCTTTCTTCTGCACAGCTACTGCTGCTGCCCTGGTTGGGACCCGATGGGTTTGAACTCGGGACCATCTGCTTTGAAGTCCAGTGCTGATGCCATTACACCACCAGCTGACCCTTCTTGCAGGTATGCTCAGTAAAGACACACCCAACAGGATGGGCAAACATCTAGCATTCAAAAAACAAGAACAGCACAAATACAAAAAAAATGGTAATAACAATAAATACGCAATGAATATCAAGATCATGAGATGAAGTCTCCTTGAAAGTGAATCCATGGGCTGTGGATGCAGTCCAGTGAAGGGGCACGTGAAGTAAAGTTGCTCCACTGGTTCAAGAGACTGATGGTTGAGGGGTAATAACCTGGAATTGTTCCTGAACCTGGTGGCACAAGTCCTGAAGCTCCTGTACCTTCTTACTGATGGCAGCAGTGAGAGAAGGGTGGGGTCCCTGATGATGGATGCTGCTTTCCCTTGACAGTACTCTTGTGTAGCTGTGCTCAGTGGTGTGGAGGGTATTACCCGTGATGGACTGGGCCATTTCTACTACTTTTTTCCACTCAAGGGCATTGATGTTTCCATACCAGACCATGATGCAACCGGTCAATATACTTTGCAATACACATTTATAGAACCAAGCATTTGCAGTGTATTTTGTGTTTACATTTTTATAGAAGTTTGTCAAATTTTTAAATGTCATGCAAAATAAATGTTGGTTCTCTAGGACCATTGATCTAGAGAGGAATCTTGGGGTGTACATCTACAGCTTTCCAAAAGCAGCAACCTGGAATGGTAAAGCAGCCATACAGCATACTTCATCAACTGATTGTGGTACTGAGTACAAATCGGGAAACTTAAGCAGTTATCAAAACTTTGGTAGACTACATTTGGAATATTACATAGACCACTACAGCACAATGCTGTGCAGAACTTTTAACCTACTCCAAGATCAATATAACCCTTCCCTCCTACAAGGGCCTCCATTTTCCAATCATTCATGTGCCTAATGTATTTGCCTCTACCACCAGGGAGGGAGTATGGCAGGGAGTTTCATACACTCACTGCTCCAGGTAAAGGTTTACTTCTGCCACGCTCCCGCACTTTCCTCCAAATATATTAAAATATACCCTTCTTATTAGCCTACGAAGTTTCTGGCTATCTACTCCTTCTCTCTTAACATCGTGTACACCTCATTTCGCATCCTTCCGCTCCAAAGAGAAAAACACTAGTTGGCGCAACTTGTCCCCATAAAGACACGCTCACTAGTTCAGGCAGCATCCACCTGCATATCTCTAAAGCTTCTAGAGTACATCGTTCTCTTGAAACGGCCAGAACTGAACCGTCCAGTGTAACCAGTTCTGCAGAGCTGTGATAGTACCTCGCGGCTGTTGAACCCGATTCTGATTAATTAAAAAATAGGCCAACGCACTATGCGCTTTCTTTTTATCAGTAGTTGGACGTTAATTCGGAACGGAAAGCAAAACAAACTTCTGGAGAAACTCACCGTGGCCCAGCATCTGTTGGGGGGGAGGGGGAAATGCCCACGTTGCTGGTCAAGAAAACCCTACAGAAATTTAGCGTGATAGTGGGGAAGGACAGGTTAAAGGAAATTTAAAGTACCTCAGGTGGCTCTAATTTGCACCCGACTTCCTCGATAAGCAAAGCGCCATCGTTTTCCGGCGAACGGTCGCCCACCATCACAATCTCAACCGACCACCCAACCCGCACGTCATCAAAATAAAATGCTGACCCTATCACCGGCGGCGGCGTCCATTGGAGACTTGGAACGTCCATCAACCGTGGAGTCGCAATTTTAGCGAAAGACCTGTCCTCTTTATTCCTCGCCCCGCCCATCTAACGTGAGCGTTGCGGTTAGTTATTCTCGCTTCTCCCATTGCTTCCTTCCCTCCTTCTCAGCCCGCTATCCTTCCTTCCCCTCTTCAGCAGTGAATCGCGAGTGATAAGCTGGCAGTGTGCACTGCTCGTACCCGCCGTCCTGCTTTTACCTTTAATTCATTCGTTTTTTAAAAGTTTATCAATTGATTCATTTGGTTGTAAGAGGCTTCTGCTGCCACTTATATAATCCCGGGGAAAGAAAAAAGAACGGCATCCTTGCGCCGTTATTAACACAGAACGACGTTTTGAATCTTATTATGAGGAACATACGGAATCATTCGCGAAGGTAGGCGACGGTAGAATCGCCGGCGGCTCTCCACCCCCCCCCACCCCCTCCCCCGGTAATTGTTTAATTTCTATCCCTTATGTTCTCACACTGGGTCGTTTCTCGCCGCATAGTTCTTAAACCGTCCCTTTGTAAAGCAGAAGAAAATGAATGTGGGTCGGAGGGTTTCAGTGTTGGGGAAGGAAAATACGAAAAACTACACCTTGTTCTTAATATTTTTGGGCTTTGGATGTATTTCACGTTAGAGAAAACGCCGGTATGAAATTCAGCGTCTCGTCAAATAACTCTATTTTTAATTGACGTACGATTTAAAACAGCTTGACTAATGATAATTCGGCGCCGATGCCAGTTAGCACGTCTTTGTGCGTGTCGAAAACATAACCAGACTCAATTGTGCTTTTATTTAAGATGGGAGGGATTTGGGGAATAAATGACCGTCAGAGAACCGGTTCAGCGATTGATCGGTGGGCAGATGATTATTTTTTAATTGTCGCCGGTTTTTGGTGTTGGAATTATTGCTGCGGGAAATAATTAGGGGGTGGGGGTTCATTGCCGCAGTCTGTGTCCTCGATTTGCACGCTGGCCAAGCTTTGCGGGAATGTTATTCAGATATCTGGCACCTCCGAAGGAGCCCCAGAGCTATTTTGCATTTAACCGGGGGGGGGGGGGGGGGGGGGGGGAGAGAGAGGAGGCTTATCGAGTCAATTTGTAGGGTGGGGTAAGGCACATTATCTAAATGCTCCATCTGTTTCAGTAGCTCAGACCTCAAGCGATAAGGCTTCGGACTAGCTACTCTTTTTTTTAAAAAAAATTGCCGTTTTATCTTCGCATGCCAGTTTATAAATTCCATTCTATTCTCTTTGTTTTCTGCGCCGTGAAGCGCATTGACTGGCAACCTTACCGTTTCTTTAGCAGTTTTGTCTGTTTTTTGAGGCCGAGCTGCTAGCTCGACGCTCAACCCGGTGTGGATGAAAATCATGCAAGGAGCTGACCTGATTCGAACCCGTGACAACTCACCTCGAAGTCTGGTTCAGATGTCACTACACCTCCGGCTAATTGTATTTCTTTATTCTCCTGTAAATGCCTGTAAGAAATGAATCTCAAGGTAATATATGGAGATATGCATACTTTGATAATAAAATTTACATTGACTCTGAACAAAACATTCAATCTGCCATGTCCAGATCCACCAGTGGGCAAACACTAGGACATCTGCAGATGTTGGAAATTCAAGCAGAAAGGGGTACTTCCACGGGATCCACCACCAAGCACATCTCTCCCCCCCCTTCTGCTTTCCGCAGGGATTCGCTCCCTACGCGACTCCCTTGTCCACTTGTCCCCCCCATCCCTTCCCACTGATCTCCCACCCAGCTCTTATCCTTGTAAGCGGAACAAGTGTTACACCTGTCCTTACACTTCCTCCCTCACCACCATTCAGGGCCCCAGACAGTCCTTCCAGAAGTGAGGCGACACTTCACCTGTGAGTCGGCTGGTGTGGTATACTGCATCCAGTGCTCCCGGTGTGGCCTTTTGTATATTGGTGAGACCGACGCAGACTGGGAGACCGTTTCGCTGAACACCTACGCTCGGTCCGCCAGAAAACGCAGGATCTCCCAGTGGCCACACATTTTAATTCACACTCATTCCCATTCTGAAATGTCTATCCATGGCCTCCTCTACTGTCAAGATGAAGCTACACTCAGGTTGGAGGAACAGCACCTTATATTCTGTTTGGGTAGCCTCCAACCTGATGGCATGAACATTGATATCTCTAACTTCCGTTTTTGTCTCTCCTTCCCTTCTTACCCCATCCCTGATTTATTTATTAATTATTTCCCCCCTATTTTAGTTGTTTTTTCTCTCTCTGTCCCTCTCACAATCACTCCTTGCCGGCTCTCCTTCTTCTGACTGTACTTCTTCCTATGGATGCTGTGGACATGGCAGATTGAATGTTTTGTTCAGAATCAAAGTAAATTTTATTATCAAAAGTGCTCAAGCTCCTCAGTATTGTCATATTGTAGATATTAACAAGGAAGCATAGAATTAAATGCATGTGGTGCTATCAAATTTGTTCTGTATTTTCACATCGGTTTCAAATGGACATTTTTAAAGTGGCAGATAAACTGAATTTTTGTTGTGTGACATTTGTGGAGAATTGAAATGCACAATCTAATTGATGGTATTGGCCAGGTCAATCTATTTTCTTTGATTCTTTTATTAAAAACAACATTTTGCTTCATTCATGGAAAAGTCATTGGAACAAAACCAAAGGACAGGATTAATTCTATCCAGAAAGACAGGAATTAATTAAAGGTGGCGAGGATGGCTTTCTTAAGCAGCAATTGTGTCTGTGTAATTTGATTGAATTTTTGAAGATGGAATCAAGTCTTTTGGGAGTGGTGTGGTTCATATGGACTCATTTATGTTTGACAAAATCTCATGTGGGAGACTTGTTTGGAAGGTAAAATCTGTTGGGCCCTAGAGATGTTAACAAATAGGAAACAAAATTCCTTTCATAGTAGGAGGAACAAGATGTTTGTGAAGAATTGATTTGTGATTAGCATCTTTTGATCAGTGGTGTAATACAGGGATCAGTGCTGGGACCCTTACTTATTTTTAATCGAGGTTAGGGATTTGGATGTGAATGTAGGAAGTGTGATTAGTAGTTTTGCAGATGTGAAAATAGTGGTGAAAGTGACTTGAGCAATGCAATGACATGCAAAATTTATTCTCAATAAGCTTGAGGATTTGTATTATGTATATAATAAATATATATATGTGTGTGTGTGTATATTACACACACACACACAATGAATGGTAGGCTCAGTGCAGCATTGAGGAACAGATGGATCAGGTGTACAAGCTGAAGGATCTCTAATGATGGCAACACAGGTACAATGCCAACCACAGCATCCTCCCTGCTCGTCCCAGTTGCCCGTATTCAGCCCATCACCCTCGAAGCCCTTCCCTTGTATCTACCCAAGAATACCTCTTGAGTGTTGCACTTGTACCTACCTTGACTATTTTAACTCTGACAGTTCATTTCAGGTGCTCACTATTTCTATGTAAAGAAGTTCCCTCTTGGGTCTCTTAAATTCCCACTCTCTTATCTTGTATCTAATCCCTCTAGTTTTGGACTCCCCAACCCTGGAGAAGAGACTGATCATCCACCTTGTGATTTATAAAAAATTTCAGTGATATAACCCCTCATTCTTATGTGCTCCAGAGAATAAAGATCCAGAGTGGTGTCAAGAAAACAACCTCTCCCTCAATGTTCCAAAAACAAAGGAGCTGGTTGTGGTCTACAGGAGGAATGGAGACAGGCTAACCTTTATTGACATCAATGGATCTGGGGTTGAGAGGGTAAACAGCTTTAAGTTTCTCGGTATTCACATCAGTGAGGATCTCACTTGGTCTGTGCAAACTGGCTGTGTGGTGAAAAAAGTACAACAGTGCCTCTTTCACCTCAGATGGTTGAAGAAGTTTGGCATGAGTCCCCAAATCCTAAGGACTTTCTACAGGGGCACAGTTGAGAGCATCCTGACTGGCTGTATCAATGCCTGGTATGGGAACTGTACTTCCCTCAATCACAGGACACTGCAGAGAGTGGTACGAACAACCCAGCGCATCTGTAGATGTGAACTTCCCACTATTCAGGACATTTCCAAAGACAGGTGTGAAAAAAGGGCCTGAAGGATCATTAGAGACCTGAGTCAACCCAACCACAAACTGTTCCAGCTGCTGCCATGTGGGGATCAGTACCGCAGCATAAAAGCCAAGACCAACAGGCTCCGGGACAGCTTCATACACCAGGCCATCAGACTGATTAATTCATGCTGATCCAATTATATTTCTATGTTATATTCACTGTCCTGTTGTACATACTGTTTATTACAAACTACTATAAATTGCACATTTAGATGGAGATGTAATGTAAAGATTTGTACTCGTGTATGTGAGGAATGTAAGGAATGAAGTCAATTCAATTCACCCTCTCCGTATAAGTCTGGCCCTCTAGTCCAGGCAGCATCCTCAAATCAATCCTGCACATGCTCTGGCTAGAAGCATCTTTTCTATAACAGTGACCAAAACTTGTCACACTACTCCAAGTGTGGTCTCACCAGTGACTTGTAACTGCAAAATAATGTCCATTCTCCTGAACTGGATTCCCAGACTGATGACGGGTGTGCTGCTAAATCCCTTCTTTACCACTCTGTCCACTTCCGTGGCAGCTTTCAGCAAACAGCAGTTGTACTTCCAGATCCCTCTGTTCTGTGCACGTGTTGGTGCTCTGCCATTCACCTATACAAGTCCTGCCCTGGTCTGACTCATAAAAAAATGACTCGCTTCATAATAAGTTGAAATCCATAATTTGTCTCCATAACTGATCAAGATAGCTTTGTGATTCATAGCGTAACACCCTGGGAGAGGTTTCACTGCTAACGTAATGGTCTTTCAGTAGGAGCAGTGTTTGGGTTGTGGTGAGAGATGATGGGTGATTTGGAAAGTGAGCTGGATCTTTTGATCAGCGGGAGATGAAGAGGGAAAGATGCAGGAGATAACCGGTTGTAGGATTCTACCTGGTCGGGGACTGTGATTCAATAGAGAGGTGCCACAGTCAATTGAGGATCGGTGAATTATTACTTTTGGAACAGTTGAGCTCCAGCTTGCCCACTCGTGACTGTTTAATTATAATGGGCCCTTTTTGGTTTTTCTTTTCTTTACTGACCCTTTAGTTAAAATTCATAAATACAATTCCTTTAATCGTATGCAATGTGCTGTCTGTTATCTCTTGGCGCTGAGTTACAACAGGGTAGCAAATTACACAGCATCCACCCAAACCGGGGTTCAGAGCCGCCTCTATCTTATGGGTTTGACAGGACTGGAGTGTGTATTCCCTAGCCTTGCGCAGCCATGGAAACCAGCGGGGTTTTAATTGCATTGTCAAGGAAACCCCCTAATTTGATGGTGAGGATGTAGATGTGGTGAGGACCTACAAGTACTTGGGGGTGCACCTGGATGACAGACTTGAGTGGAGCACCAACACAGAGGCCGTGTACAAAGAGGGCCAGGGTCACCTCTATTTTCTGAGGAGACTGAGGTCTTTTGGAGTATGCAGGCCTCTCCTTCACATGTTCTACCGGTCTGTTGTCGCCAGTACAATCAATGTGGTGGAATGCTGGGGCAATGGCATCAACCAGGTGATGCCAACAGGCTCAATAAACTGATTAGAAAGGCTGGCTCTGTTATAGGAGTCAAACTGGACACACTGGAGGTTGTGGGAAAACAGAGGACCCTATAGAAAACCCTGGCAGTTCTGGACAATCTTTCTCACCCTCTGCATGCCACCTTGGCTGAACAGAGGAGCACTTTTAGTAATGGACAACTGTGTTGCTCCAAGGAGTGCTATGAGGTCATTAGGCTCTATAATGAGTTGACCTATAGCCAGGGGAATTGATGACCCCCTCCTGTCTTGAGTTACTATTTGAGGTAACTTTTTTTAATCATCCTTACTTTTCTAATATTTGTACATCTGTGCACTTGTAATGCTACCATGACACTGTAATTTCTTTTGGGATCAATATAGTATCTATTACATAGAGCCTATAAAAAGTATTCCCACCCCCCCCCCCCCCCCCCCCCCACAAGAAGTTTTCATGTTTTATTGTATTACCATGTTGAATCACAGTGGATTTAATTTGGTTCTTTTTGGCACTGATCAACAGAACAAGACTCTGTATTAAAGTGAAAACAGATCTCTACAAAGTGATCTCAATTAATTACAAATATAATACAGAAAAAAACTTGATTGCGTCCCTTCAAGTCAGTATTTATTAGATGCACCTTTGGCAGCAATTACAGTCTTGAGTCTGTGTGGATAGGTCTCTTAGCTTTACACATTAGGACACTACAATTTATCCCCATTCTTCTTTACAAAACTACTCAAACTCTGTCTGATTGATGTGAGTGAACAGCCCTTTTCGTGTCCAGCCACAAATTCTCAATTGGATTGTTGTCTGGACTCAGACACGGCCACTCCAGAACATTGTGTTTAAACCATTCCTGTACAGCCTTAGCTTTATGCCTGGTCATTGTCTTGCTGGAAAACAAATCTTGTCCCAAGTCACAGTTCTGTTGCAGACTGCATCAGGTTTTCTGCAGGATTTTCCTGTATTTTGCTACATTCATTTTGCTGTCAAAAACATACCGGTAATCATCCTACTGTGAAGCATGGTGACTGCATCATGTTGTGGAAATGCTTCACTGCAGCAGGCCCTGGAAGGCTCGTGAAAGTAGAGGGTAAAATGAATGCCCCAAAATACAGGGAAACTGGGAGACTCAAGTCGGCTGGAAGGTTCTATGGTCTGATGAAACTGAATTGAGCTTTTTGGCCATCATGCTTTCTGGTAAACCAGCTGAGATTTCATGGGAGGTTTTTTTTCAACAGTGGCTTTCTCTCCCATTGAAGCTGTGACTGGTGAAGCACCCGGGCAACAGTTGTATGTGCAGTCTCTCTCATCTCGGCCACTGTAGCTTGTAACCTCTCCAGAGTTGTCATGGGTCTCTTGGTGGCCTCCCTCACTAGACCCCTTCTTGCACGGTCACTCACTTTTTGCGGACAGCCTGCTCTAGGCAGACTTATAGCTGTGCCGTATTCTTTCCATTTCTTGATGATTGACTTAACTGTACCTCAAGGGATTTTCACAAACGAGAAAATCTGCAGATGCTGGAAATCCAAGCAACATGCACAAAATTCTGGAGGAACTCAGCAGGGCAGGCAGTATCTAGGAAAAGAGTACAGTTGACGTTTTGGGAATCCAGGTAAATAAGATTGTAAAGAGAGTGTCTGGTACATTGGCCTTCATACATCAAAGTACTGAGTACGGAGTTGGAATATCATATTGCAGTTGTATAAGACATTTATTAAGGCCAAATTTGGAGTATTAGGTGCATTTCTAGTCACCCACCTACAGGAAAAACATCAATAAGATTGAAATGGGACAGAGAAAATTTACAAGCTTGTTACCAAGACTTCAGTTTCAAAGTTATAGGGAGTGATTCGATAGGTTTGGACTTTATTCCCTGGAGTGCAAGAGAAGGAGAGGGCATTTGAGATGTAACAGGAAGAAAATATTCTTTGTTAGCTGTGGTGATTGTACGTGCAAAGTCCATGATAGTGTGTTTGGTGTGTTGTAAGGATCAATTCTTGCCTGTTGTTCATACTCTACATGTTCCCATTAGGTCGGATTATTTCAAAGCACAAGGTTAATTACTGTAGCTATTAAGACAACACATATATTTGTCTAATCACAAACGAGAGAATCTGCAGATGCTGGAAATCCAAGCAACATGCACAAAATGCAGGAGGAACTCAGCAGGCCCGGCAGCATCTATGGAAAAGAGTGCAGTTGACATTTTGGGCCGAGACCCTTCATCAGGACTGGAGGAAAAAAAGATGAGTCAGATTAAGAAGTGTGGGGGAGGGGGGAGTGGTGAAGTAAAGAGCTGGAATGTTGAGATAAAAGACTGGAGAAAAGAGAATCTGATGGGAGAGGACAGAAGTCCATGGTGACCCTGAGGCTCTAAACCCTTCGGTCTAGAATTACAGAATGGGTGAATTTGAATTTTCTTAAACTAATTAAGGAAAAAAAACAAATTTTGGTTACTGGTGGCAATAAAAGTATGTATTTTAGAGATAAATTTGATAATCTGGCTTTACAAATCAAGCCAAAAGTAAAGAATTTGGGCATTATTATTGACTTACCTAAATTTCAAATCACTTACTAATCATATTACGACTGCATTCTTTCATTTAAGGAACATCTCGTGCAGCTGAAAAATTGATACATGCTTTTATTTTTAGCCGATTAGACTACTGTAATGTATTCTTTTTCAGGTCTGCCCAAGATATATACATATCTGCTGTAGCCTGTTCAAAATGCAGCAGCAAGAGTGTTAAGCAAAAAAAAAACATCTGAGCACATTTCACTGGTTTTGTTATCATTGCACTGGCTGCCTGAATCCTTTAGGATCAATTTTATAATACTTGTATATAAGGCTCTGAATAATCTAGCTCTTCTGTATATTTTGGAGTATCTATCCCCTTACATCCCTAATGTGGATCTTAGATCCACAAAAACGGGTTTGCTTAGTGTTCCTAGAGACAAGGACACAGTACTGCAGATGCTGGAAACCTAGAGCAATACACAATGTGCTGGAGGAGCTCAGCAGGTCATGCAGCATATACAGATGGGAATAAACAGTCGATGTTTCGGGCTGACACCCTCTTTCATGGAGAACCCGCACACTGTTCTTCCAGCGCACTGCATACAAGAACTAGTGTTAGAGGCCTTCTGCTTTACTGCACCAAGAATCTGGAATACTGAGTTGAACCAGGCTAGTTTTGGGGAATTCTTAAACACTACTTAAAACCCTAATTTTAATATTTGGATTAGGATAATTTTTAGTTCAGATTACTTAAATGACTGGTGTTGATTACACTTGTATCATTTGGCATGAAATACATTTTATTCTATATAATGCTTATGATTTTTAATTTTCTTGTATTTTTATACACTCACTCACTACCTTGTCTGCAAGCTTCTAGGTGTTGAGTTGCTGCCATATGATTGGCTCAAGAGACATCTGCATTAACAAGCAGGTGTATCTAATAGAGTGGCCATTGAGTGTATTTCACATAGAGGTGGATGGGTGTTTTTTTTACTCCCCAATAAGCCGTATTCAATATGTGATGACATTGCAGAGAGTATTCCCCAAACTCAGAAATCCACGCCAGTTTTAAATGCTAGAACTCGATACCTAATAACTCAAATGGAGCTCCTTCACTAAAAGTGATTCAAAACAGCAACTTTATTGAAGTGAACTGTAAATGGACATTAAATGCTATCAATGTCTGAAATGAACATGAGTGCAGAAACAGACCCATACCTTAAATCTATCCCCTGAGCAACTGGGGAACAGCTTCCTAATATCTAGCCTATCTGCCCCCCCTCAGTTTTGTTTTACTTAATTGGATCGAGCCTCCTTTTCCTCCTGAGAAGACAAACCCACTCTCCACTCTCTCCTCATCCTGAATTTCCTCTGAATTCTGCAGTGAGAAGGCACAGGCAAGGACGGTATTTTGATTATCCTTAGTCCTTGGTTCTGTGTAGGTAGGATGGTAGCTAGAACAGTGGAATGCTCCTCCTGCAAGATGTTGGAAGTCAGCTCCTGACAAACTGGGACAAAGAACTGTACTCAAGATCATTAAGGAGGCTGAGGGCTTCATAGTTGAGATTTTTACCGAGGTGGTCACACCCTGGCTATAAGCTTCAGATAACGGGTAATTACTAGGAGAGGTCAGGCAAGTAGGCTTTTGGTTCTGCTGTGGCCATTCCTCTCAGCAACAAGTATGCTCAAGTATATTCAGGGCATAGGGGTGCACAATTTACTATCAGTGTAGGACAACTGCTCTGCAATGTGGCCAGCTGCGATGCTCAGCAGGAAAGGCTGAAGACGGGGTGGGGGGGGGGGTTGCAATAGTGACAGGAGTCCCAGTGATGGAGTAAAGGGATAGGTAAATAGGGGTATAGATTAAAAGGCAATGATTAGCTAATGATCAATTACCTTCTAGGTACCTTACATTAGTTGCGGGACAGCCAAAAGGGAACCTTGCCCAGCAACAAGTGACATACCAGAGATTGTTCCCTAATAGGTTAGATGTAGGTTCAAATAAGGAATTGTCTGGTCACACAAAGCATCTCAAGGTGTAACATAGCTAAATATGGGTAAGATAGCATAGGGGGGTAGAATGTTCGAGAATAGGGGGAAGTGTCAGCATGAGGGACTAACGTATCCATGCTGGCTTTGGCAGAAAATAATTATAACTAACCAATGATGATTTTACATTTCATTGTATCTTAGCATGTGATTGAAACTATTCCAAAACGATATTAACTTATGTAATTATAATATTTCCTGTAATGATCAATGTTATAAATTGTGTGGAATTGTGCTTCGGGGGGAGTGCAGTGTCCGGACTGGCTGTTTGGGAGATCAGTCTGTAACCTCCCCCATAGCATGCTATGAATAAAGAGTAAAAATTTTATCACTTGTTTTATGGTTTTATTGCGTCCTTGTTGGTACTTGCGCCTTTGCATCGGGTCGATCCATCTTCGGTACCAGGATCAATGACGTCTCTGAGCAGCTGCAGAAAATTCAAGCGGATTGGCAAACTGCCAGACATCATTGTACACATTATTTCAAGTGAACAAGGTATAAAACCCTGCAGAATGAGTATACGAAGTTAGGCAATAATAAAACTGAATCCTGGAATAGAAAGAGAGACCAGATGAGCTTATGGCTGAAGAGCTGGTGTGGGGGCAGGGATTCAGTTCTGGGATCATTGGGATTTCTTCTGGGGTAGAGTTGACCTGTGCAAGATGGCCAGGTGGCCTGTGAACCACTGTCCAGCACGTTGTGTATTGCTCTAGATTTCCAGCATCTGCAGTACTTTTTGTGTCCTTGTCTCTAGAAACACTAAACAAACCAGTTTTTGTAGACCTAAGATTATGATTAGGGATGTAAGGGGATAGATACTCCAAATATACAGAAGAGCTAGATTATTCAGAGCCTTAACAAACAAGTATTATAAAATTGATCCTAAAGGACTCAGGCTGCCAGTGTAATGATAACAAAGCCTCTTGCTGCTGCGTTTTGAACAGGCTACAGCAGATATGTATCTATCTTGGGCAGACCTGAAAAAGAATGCATTATAGTAGTCTAAAAAACACAAAATGCTGGCAGAACTCAGCAGGCCAGACAGCATCTATGGGAGGAGGTAATAACGACGTTTCAGGCTGAAACCCTTCATCAGGAGTGAAGTAACATGGGATGGTCGAGGGGGGATAAGAAGTGGGGGGAGGGATAAAGTAGAGAGCTGGGAAGTGATAGGCTGGAGGGAAATGGGCTAAGGGGAAGGTGGAGAATTATGGGAAATAAAAGAGAAAGAAAGGTAGGGCTGGGGGGAGAGATTAGAGAAAGAGAACCAGACTAAAATAATAGATAGGGATGGGGGTAAGGGTGGGGGGCAGGGGTATCAACAGAGGTCAGTGAGTTAGATGTTCATGCCGGTAGGAAGGAGGCTACCTAGGCGGGAGATAAGGTATTGCTCCATCGACCTGCGTGTGGCCTCATCTTGACGGTAGAGGAGGCCATGGACAGACATGTCGGAGTGGGAGCGGTCTGTGGAATTGGAGTGTGTGGCTACGGAGATCCCGCCACTGCTGGAGGACCGAGCGCCGGTGTTCGGTGAAACGGTCTCCCAGTCTGCGGTGGGTCTCCCCAATGTATAAATGGTCACATCGGGAGCACTCCGACATGTCTGTCCATGGCCTCCTCTACCGTCAAGATGAGGCCACACGCAGGTCGATGGAGCAATACGTTATCTCCCGCCTAGGTAGCCTCCTACCTACTGGCATGAACATTCAACTCACTGACCTCCATTGATACCCCTGCCCCCCACCCTTACCCCCATCCCTATCTATTATTTTAGTCCGGCTCTCTTTCTCTCTCTTCCCCCCCCTCACTATAATCTCTCCCCCCAGCCCTACCTTTCTTTCTCTTTTATTTCCCATAATTCTCCACCTTCCCCTTAGCCCATTTCCCTCCAGCCTATCACTTCCCAGCTCTCTACTTTATCCTCCCCCCACTTCTTATCCCCCCTCGACCATCCCACGTTACTTCACTCCTGATGAAGGGTTTTGGCCCGAAACGTTGTTATTACCTCCTCCCATAGATGCTGTCTGGCCTGCTGAGTTCTGTCAGCATTTTGTGTTTTTTTTATTTCCAGCATCTGCAGATTCACTCGTGTTGCATTATAGTAGTCTAATTGGCTAAAAATAAAAGCATGTTTCAATTTTTCTGCTGCTTGAAATGTTCCTTAAATGAAAGAATGCAATCGTAATATGATTAGTAAGTGATTTGAAATTTAGTTAAGTCAATAATAATGCCCAAATTCTTTACTTTTGGCTTGATTTGTAAAGCCAGATTATCAAGTTTATCTCTAAGATACATACTTTTATTACCACCAATAACCAAAATTTGTTTTTTCCTTATTGATTTAAAAAAAATTCAAATCCATCCCTTCTGTAATTCCAGACTGGAGGGTTTAGAGCCTCAGGGTCACCTGGCTTAATAGTTTCCTAGTAACCATCCATTTTAATTCCACTTCCCATTCCAACGTGTCAATCCATGGTCTCCTCTACTGTCAGGATGAGACCACACTCATGCTGGAGGAGCAACATGTTCCATCTGCGTAGCCTCCAACCTGATAGCATAAACACTGATTTCTCAAACTTCCAGTAAAGTCTCTCTCTCCCCCCACCCCCCCCCCCCCCCACCATTCCCTCTCACCGTATCTCCTTATCTGCCCATCACCACCTCCTGGTGCTCCTCCCTTTTTTTTTGTTCCATGGCCTTCTGTCCTCTCCCATCAGATTCCCTTTTCTCCAGCCCTTTATCTCAATGTTCCAGCTCTTCACTTTACCCCTCCCTCCATACTTACTTAATCTGACCCGTCTTTTGTCCTCCAGTCCTGATGAAGGGTCTCGGCCCAAAACGTCAACTGCAGTCTTCCATAGATACTGCTCGGCCTGCTGAGTTCCTCCAGCATTTTGTGTGTGTTGCTTGGATTTCCAGGATCTGCAGATTATGGTTAGACAAATACATTTGTGTTGTCTGCATAGCTACAGTAATTCACCTTCTGCTTTGAAATAAACTGACCTAATGGGTACATGTTAATAATAGCTGAGAATTGATCCTTACAACACACCAATCACACTATCATGGACTTTGAACGTGCTATCACCACAGCTAACAAAGAATTTTCTTCCTGTTACATCTCAAATGCCCCCTCCTTCTCTTGCACTCCAGGGAATAAAGTCCAAACCTATCAAATCATTCCCTATAACTTAGAAACTGTAGTCCTGGCAAAATGCTTGTAAATTTTCTGTCCTATTTCAATCTTATTGATGTCTTTCCTATAGGTAGGTGGCCAGTACTGCATGTAATACTCCAAATATGGTCTTAATAAATGTCTTCTACAACTTCAATATGATATTCCAGCTTCATACTCGGTACTTTGATTTATGAAGGTCAATGTGCTAGAAGCTCTCTTTACAACCTTATCTACCTGGATGCCACTTTAAAGAATTAAGGATCTGTCTTATCAGATTCCTTCGTTCTATCTCTTAATGTTGAGTGCTGATATAACTGAAGAAATGCCGCAAGCCATAGGCAGTAGTGTGGCTTTATAGGTAAGAGAATTTCATCTTCAGAAAAAGGTGACAGAGAATGTCAAATCTTCATGGGTGGAGTTAAGAAATTGCAAGGGTTTAAAAAAAAAACCATTAATGGGAATCATATATAGGCCTCCAAATAGTAGCCTTTAATAGTAGCCAAATAGTAGGGTTAAGGTTGCAAAGGAAGATGGAAAGAGCATCGAATAAGGTAATATGACAATTGGAATGAGGGACTTCCAATGTGCAAGGGGATTAGGGAAATCAGGTTGGTGTTGGATCGCAGGAGAGAATTTGTTGAATGCGTATGAGATGACTTTTTAGAGCAGCTTGTGGTTGAGCCCACAAGGGGAAAGGCTATCTTAGATTGGTGTTGTGTAATAGCCCAGTTTGTATGAGCTCGCCCAGGTGGATTGGAGGGGATACTGGCTGGGTTGAGGGCAGAACAGAGGTGGATGAAGTTTCTGGGAGTATTTCACAAGGCACAGGATAGATATGTCCTACAGAAGAAGCTCTCAAATGGCAGGATTAGGCTACTGTGGCTGACAAGGGAAGTTAAGGACTCCATAAAATCCAAGGAAAGGGCAAAAATGAATGGGAAGTTGGATGATTGGGAACCTTTTAAAATCCAACAAAAGGCAACTAAAAACAACTATAAGAAGGGAAATGGTGAAATATGAGGGCAAATTAGCTGATAATACAAAGTAGGATACTAAAAGCTTTTTCTGTTATTTGAAGAATGAAAGGAAGGTGAGAGTTGATATTGGACAACTAGAAAATGATGCTGGTTAGGTAGTATTGGGAGACAATGAAATGGCAGATGAACTTAATGGGTACTTTGCATCTGTCTTCACTGTGGACAGTGTGCCAGAGGTCCATGAGTGTCAGGGAACAGGAGTGAGTGCTATTGATAGATAGATACTTTATTCATCCCCATGGGGAAATTCAACATTTTTTCCAATGTCCCATACACTTATTGTAGCAAAACTAATTACATACAATACTTAACTCAGTAAAAATATGATATGCATCTAAAATCACCCTCTCAAAAAGCATTAATAATAGCTTTTAAAAAGTTCTTAAGTAGTTTACTTAAATACATTGAGTCCTAACCCCGGCACTTTAACATATCTTACTCCTGGCGGTTGAATTGTAATGCCGAATGGCATTGGGGAGTATTGATCTCTTCATCCTGTCTGAGGAGCATTGCATCGATAGCAACCTGTCGCTGAAACTGCTTCTCTGTCTCTGGATGGTGCTGTGTAGAGGATGTTCAGGGTTTTCCATAATTGACCGTAGCCTACTCAGCGCCCTTCGCTCTGCTACCGATGTTATACTCTCCAGTACTTTGCCCACGACAGAGCCCGCCTTCCTTACCAGCTTATTAAGACGTGAGGCGTCCCTCTTCTTAATGCTGCCTCTCCAACACGCCACCACAAAGAAGAGGGCGCACTCCACAACTGACCTATAGAACATCTTCAGCATCTCACTACAAACATTGAATGACGCCAACCTTTTAAGGAAGTACAGTCGACTCTGTGCCTTCCTGCACAAGGCATCTGTGTTGGCAGTCCAGTCTAGCTTCTCGTCTAACTGTACTCCCAGATACTTGTAGGTCTTAACCAGCTCCACACATTCTCCATTAATGATCACTGGCTCCATATGAGGCCTAGATCTCCTAAAGATCTCCTTTGCTATTACAAAGGAGAAACTGCTAGTGACATTGAAAGGTCTTAAGGTGATAAGTCACTTGGATCAGATGGACAACATCCCATATTCTGAAAGAGGTTGCTGAAGAGATAATGGATGCATTGGTCATGATCTTTCAAGAATCACTTGATTCTGGCATGATCCCAGAGGACTGACAAACTGCAAACGTCACTCCACTCTTTAACAATGGAGGAAGACAAAAGAGGAAACTGCAGGTTGAGAAAGTGTTGGAGTGTATTTATTAAGGATGAAGTTTTGGGGTACTTGAAGACTATTGATAAGACAAGTCGAGGTAAGCATGGTTTCTGTAAAGATTTTCTTGCCTGAAAATCTGTTAGAATTCTTCGAAGAAGTAACAAGCAGGGTGGACAAAGGTTGTCATTTGCTTAGATTTTCAGAAGGTATTTGTTAAGGTACCTCACATGAAGCTGCTTAACAAGATAGTTCCTATGATGTTACAGGAAAGGTACTGGCACAGATAGAGGAATGGCTGACATGAAGGAGGTAACAAGTGGGAATAAAGGGAGCCTTTTCTGGTTGGCTGCCAGTGACTAGTTGTGTTCCTCAGGGGTCAGTATTGGGACAGCTACTTTTCCCATTGTTTATCAATGATTTGGATAATGGAATTAACGGCTTTGTGGCAAAGTTTACAGATGATATGAAGATAGGTTGAGGGGAAGGTAGTGCTGAGGAAGCGATGTGATTGCAACAGGACTCAGATTGGAAGGATGGGCAAGTTAGTGGCATATGGAATACAGTGTTGGGAAATGTATGATAATACATTTTGTTAAAAGGAACAATAATGCAGACTATTACTAAATGTGGAGAAAATTCAAAAATCAGAGGTGTAGAGGGACTTGGGAGTCCTTGTGCAAGAATCCCAACCCAAAAGGTTAATTCACAAGTTGAGTCGGTGGTAAAGAAGACGAATGCAGTGTTGGCATTTTATTTCAAGGGGAATAGAATATAAAAGCAAGGAGATAATGCTGAGCCTTTGTAAGACACTAGTCAGGCCACACTTGGAGTATTGTACAGGTGTCCCCGCTTTTTGAAAGTTCGTTTTACGACAACTCGCTGTTACGAAAGACCTACATTAGTACCTGTTTTCGCTAGCCAAAGAGGATTTTCGCTTTTATGAAAAAAAAGACTCCCGCTTTATACGTGTGTCTACCCCAAGAAAGACTACAATGACTGTGAAGCCTTGTGCAGGCAGTTGTTTGCGCATGCATGTACGCGAGCATGTGTGTGCGTACGTATGTGTGTACATGCGTAGGCATGTATGTGCGCCTGCATGTACGTGCCGATTTTTTTTTTTTCTCTTCAAATCGATTTTTGGCTCGCTGTCTTCCTGATTTTGATGAGTGAAACTACACTGTACCTACAATATTTCTACTTTATATAGGGTGCGTATTTATCATATCATTCCTGCTTTTACTATATGTTAGTGTTATTTTAGGTTTCACGAGTGAATCTGCAGATGCCGGAAATAAATAAAAACACAAAATGCTGGCAGAACTCAGCAGGCCAGACAGGATCTATGGGAGGAGGTAGTGACGACGTTTCGGGCTGAAACCCTTCATCAGGAGTGAAGTAACATGGGATGGTCGAGGGGGGATGAGAAGTGGGGGGAGAGATCACTTCTTAATTTGCTGTGCTCCAATGAAAGAAAGTCCTAACCTGCTTGCCCTCTCTCTATAACTGACAACATCCTTGTACGTCTCCTCTGGATTCTTTACTGTTCAATGGCATCCTTCCTAGATCACGGGATCTAAAATTGAACGCAGTATTCCATATGCTGCCTCACCAATGACTTGTACAACTGCAACACAATATCTCAACATCTATACTGAATGCCCTGACTGAAAAAGAAAACTGCCTTCACCATCCTCTTGATGAAGGGTCTCGGCTTAAAACGTCGACTGTTTATTCTCATCCACAGATGCTGCCTGACCTGTTGAGCTCCTCCGCCAGATTGTGTGTATTGTTCTAGACTACCGGCCTTTGCAGTACTATTGCATCTAAGTTCACGATCCTCTTTTTCTGCCATGCTGTTTTCAGGGAACATTGTGTTTGCACTCCTTGTCCTGATGAAGGGTCTCACCCTGAAGTGTCGACTGTTTATTCCCTTCCATAGATGCTGCCCGACCTGTTAAATTTTCCAGCATTTTGTATGTGTTACTTGTAGTTTGCACTCCTAGCTCCCTCTGTTCTACGACAATCCTCGGGGCACTATTATTCACTGTGAATTTCATACCCCCATTTGCCTTTCCCAACATTCCAGATTTTGAGCTTTGGTACAGTAAGGAGAAAACAACACACTTTTCTATGTCTCATAAGGTTTTTTTGTTTGCTTTGCAGCTGTGCTCACTTGAGATCTCGCCAGAGTATTGGTAACCGCAGCGCACATAACTGGTGCTGACGTGAAAAATGAGAAAAGCTAGATTCATCTTCAGAGGACCTTTAAAGTAAGATGTGTATATTTAGCATCCTATGTGTCATTTTGAGTTCAGCGTTTTAAAAAAAAAAGAATGTTTATGAATTATTGCCTATGTTTAAGTACGGATTGGTGCTCATGAATTTGTTTTCACAGTGCATGATTGTGAAATAATTTGAATGGCATCATTTTACTTGGAGATATCGTTCAGTTCTAGTCACCTCATTAAAGGAAGGATGTGGACACTTTAGAGGGAGTGAAGAGGAGACCCAGGTGGTTGCTGCCTGGACTGGAGAGGAGCAACATCTCCTTGTGAGGAAAGGTTAAGTGAGTTGGGGCTTTTTTTCTTTGGAGTGAAGGAGGAGGAAAGGGTGACTGGATAGAGGTGTATTAGAATGGACAATTGATTCCTTTTTCCCCAGGATGGACAAGACTCTGTACAATGAGAGAGCATGGTTGTCAGGTGATTGGAGGAAAGTATAGGGAGTTGGGTCAGTTTTTTTTACACACAATGTGGTAGATATGTGGTTTGGTGGTAGAGGCAGATGCATTAGAGACATTTCCATGCTGTAATTGTTATATGGTTATATTTCAGAGACTCTGAGATATGTGTATATATATATATGAAAGAAAAATGGAGGGCTATGCAGGGAAGGAAGTAGGTTAAAAGGTTAGAACCATAGAACATTACAACACAGTACAGGCCCTTCATCCCTCCATGTTGTGCCGACCCATATAATCCTTAAAAAAAAAAGTACTAAACCCACACTACCCCATAACCCTCCATTTTTCTTTCATCCATGTGCCTGTCCAAGAGGCTCTTAAATACCCCTAATGTTTTAGCCTCCACCACCATCATTGGCAAGTCATTCCAGGCACTCAAAACCCTCTGTGTAGAGAAAAAAAAAAGAACTTACCCCTGATGTCTCCCCTAAACTTCCCTCCCTTAATTTTGTACATATGTAATTTGATGATACATTTACTTTCAACTTTGAATGTTGGAACGGTCTTTATTCTAAATCTACTCTGGGCAAATAACCAACGTCATCATAACCAGACCAAATTCCAGGATTCTACTGAGTGGAGTTTTCCTTTCAATAATATACCTGCTTCAAAAACAAGTGAAGATAACTAGAGAGAATGTCAGCAGTTATGGGATGGAATCTGGACCCATCCCACTGTCTCCTGGTACATCAGTGATTGTACAGGACAGGTGAACATTGTGCTGGTGTAAGAGACATAGGACAGAGAACAGGCCCTTCAGCCTACAATGCTGTCACAACATCGTGCACCAAAACACTGTGCTGTATTGTTCTGAGTTGGAATCTTCAAATGAGTTAGGACAGTCGGATAAATTATTTCCAGGATGTGCTGTGTACTTAGAGCAATGAGTTATTGGTAAAACATATAACTGAGCATGGCGATGCATATATGAGAATCAACATCTAGTTTGTGTATATAACCTGTTATCTGATAAGATCTTAAGCTTCTGAATAAAAAGAACATGAGCAATGGGAGCTGGAATAGGTCATCTGGTCTATTGGGTCTGCTCTACCATTCACTGAGATTATTACTGGTCTGGTACCTTAGTGTTTGTAGTGTTCTAGCACAGGTGTAAAAACTCTGAACTAAACACCGAGTATAAACTGGTCAATGAGGCGCGATCCCAGTAAGATTAACCGTTTACTATTCACTCTTCCACATTAACGTATGGTGAAAACTGTTGATAAAACAATACAAAATATATACAGTATTTGTTTCCTCCTTGGCATCACATTTCCATCATAAATACTTGCAAAAATAAAACTACAACAAATTATATTACATTAAAGTACAACATACAGTCAGAATCTACCTACGCCATCAACTGCTTTAAATACACTTCAACACAAACTATCCGCAACTCTTTAAATAACAAAGAACATAAACTTTATCAACCGTCATTACTTTTAACAGAATCAGCGTTAACATTTTTACTTCAACATATCGATTATCTTATTAACTTACGGCGTTGTTTCTATGATGTTTCTAATGTGTAGAAAGAAAACTTTTCTCGCGCTGATCCTGCACACACAAGCCCCTTCCTTCCTGTTTCTCCAAACTGGTATTTTCCCACAGGACGCAGCGAAACCGGGTGTGACGTCATCGCATGCCACGATATATCACAGACAACGAATTTACTTTCAACAACCTTAACTTTAACTAGAAAATGATTACAAACGAATTACTAAAGCGAAAATATAATAAACTAAATGAATGCCTTAAGGGCAACACAGTGCTATTTTCTATTATTATCCCCAAATTCCTTGATCCCTTTAACATAAATTTCTCCTTATCTCAGACTTGACTTTTAATTCTGAAATTGTCCTCTCGTCCTAGATTTTTGCTGGGGGGATCGTCTTCTATGTATCTTGCCTGATAAGCCCCTTAAGAATTTTGTATGTTTCAATTTGATCTCCTTTCTTCTAAACCATGGGATCCTAATCGTTTACTTTTATGCCATTGACTCCCACCATTAACTGAGGGGTCTGTTGACTCTAGGTTGGTAGGCCCTGTTCTAAGCTGAAGAATCCTGCCCCAGACTACTCGATGTCTCCTCACACTGCAAAGCTGCCATCTGTGGAGCCAGTCTTCTGAATCTTATCTGACATACTTCAATGGCAAGAACGTTTTTTCTTGGGTAAGGAAACCAAAATTCTTTACCAAACTCCCAAGTGTGGTATCACCAATGACCTATACTATTACAATAAGAGTTCCTCTGTCCTATATTCAAATCCTCTCATATTAAAGGTGAACATACTATAAAATTAAAGCTGCCTGACCCATTGAGTTCCTCCAGCATCTGCAGTGTCTTGTGTCTCTAACATACTGTTTGTCCTCTATTATTTACTGCAATTGGGTGTGTCTTTCAGTGACTTGTGTACAAACACATTTAAATCTTTTTGGGCATCAACACTTGCCAGTATCTCAGTATTTAACACACTGTAGTTTTATGTCAACCAGAATGGATAACTTCAGTTTTTGTAGTTCATCTGCAATGTACATGCCCACTCACTCCTTTGAATCTGTTGTAAATGTGTGACTCCTTATCTTAGAACAGTAGTTCCTAGTTCTGGATTCTCCTCAAAGCATCATATCATGACTCTTCAAGCCCACTTCTGATCTTCTAAACTCTTGGGGATAGAATCCTAGTATCTTGCGACTCAATTTAGCCTGGTACTTTCTGAACATGAGAAGATATTTAAGAAGAAAGAGCAGGAGTAAACTATTTGACCCTTTAAAAGTTCAAAGTAAATTTATTATCAAAGTACAACTTTGTCACCCGATACAACCCTGAGTTTTGGGTTCTTGTGGGCATACAGTAAATGCAAAAACCATAATAGAATCAATGAAAGACCACACCCAACAGGGTGGACAAACGATCAACGTGCTAAAGATGACAAACTATGCAAATACAAAAGAAAAAAGAAATAACAATAAATAAGCAATGAATGTCAAAACATGAGATAAAGAGTTCGCGAACATGAGTCCATAGGTTGTAGAAATGAAGTTGAATGAAATTATTCCCACCGGTTCAAGAGCCTGATGGTTGAGGGGCGATAACTGTTCCTGAGCCAGGTGGTGTGATGCTCCTGTACCTTCCTGATGGTAGCATTGAGAAGAGCGTGACAATGGTGGTGGGGGTCCCTGATGATGGATGCTGCTGTCCTGTGACAGCACTCTGTAGATGCGTTCAATGGTGGGGAGGGCTTTACTCATGATGGACTTGGCAGTGTCCACTCCTTTTTGTAGGATTTTACATTCAAAGGTATTAGTGTTTCCATGCCAGGCTGTGATGCAACCAGTCAAGATGCTGTCCACCACACATCTATTGAAGTTTGTCAGTTTTAGATGACATACTGAATCTTTGCAAACTCCCAAGGAAGTAGAGGTGCTGTAGTGTATTCTTCATAATTGCAGTTGTGTGCAGGGCCCAGGACAGGTCCTCTGAAATGATAGCACTGAGGAATTTAAGTTGCTGAGCCTGTACACCTCTTGATCCCACAATGATGATTGGCTCTTGGCCCTCCAGTTTCCTTCTCCTCTTATCAGTAATCAGTTCCTTAGTTTTGCTGTCATTGGGTGAGCAGTTGTTGTTGTTGTGGCACCAACTCAGCCAGATTCTTCAATCTCCCTCCTTTGTAATGCTTCGTCACCACCTTTGATTTGGCCAGTGACAGTGTGGTCTTCAGGAAACTTAAATATGGCATTGGAGCTGTGCTTAGCCACACGGTCATAAGGGTAAAGACAGACAGACAGACATACTTTATTGATCCCGAGGGAAATTGGGTTTCGTTACAGCCGCAGCACCAAGAATAGTGAAGAAATATAGCAATATAAAACCATAGATAATTAAATAATAATAAGTTAATCATGCCAAGTGGAAAAATAAGTCTAGGACCAGCCTATTGGCTCAGGGTGCCTGACACTCTGAGGGAGGAGTTGTAAAGTTTGATGGCCACAGGTAGGAATGACTTCCTATGATGCTCAGTGTTACATCTTGGTGGAATGAGTCTCTGGCTGAATGTACTCCTGTGTCTAACCAGTACATTATGGGAGTGGATAGGAGTCGTTGTCCAAGATGGCATGCAACTTGGACAGCATCCTCTTTTCAGACACCACCGTCAGAGAGTCCAGTTCCACCCCCACAACATCACTGGCCTTACGAATGAGTTTGTTGATTCTGTTGGTGTCTGCTACCCTCAGCCTGCTGCCCCAGCACACAACAGCAAAGATGATAGCACTGGCCACCACAGACTCGTAGAACATCTTCAGCATCGTCCGGCAGATGTTAAAAGACCTCAGTCTTCTCAGGAAATAGAGACGGCTCTGACCCTTCTTGTAGACAGCCTCAGTGTTCTTTGACCAATCCAGTTTATTGTCCATTCGTATCCCCAGGTATTTGTAATCCTCCACCATGTCCACACTGACCCCTTGGATGGAAACAGGGGTCACTGGTGCCTTAGCCCTCCTCAGGTCCACCACCAGCTCCTTAGTCTTTTTCACGTTAAGCTGCAGAAAACGAGTAGAGCGGATGGCTAAGCACACAGCCTGTGGTGGTGATATTGAAGATTGTGAAGGAGATATTGCTGCCAATCAGATCTGACTGGGGTCTGCAAGTGAGGAAATCAAGGACCAGTTGCACAGAGGTATTGAGGCCAAAGTCTTGAAGCTTATTGATTAGTTTTGATCCTTCAAGGCAGTTTCACCATTTATCAGTATTATGGCTGAACACTTTCATGGCCATTTTCCTGCACTCTTCCTGTATGCCTTGATTCCCTTAATATGCAGCAATCTATTGATCTGTACTTTGAACTCTTGAGTGCTTCTGCAGCCCACTAGAGTAGAGAACACGGCTCCATGACCTGGGTGAAGGTGTGTCTCAGTACCATTCCTAAGTGACTTTGTCTTATTTGGAGACTGAGCCCCTCAACTATTCTTCCACAACATTGCACATCATGCCCCATCAGGTTTTAGGAACTTTTAATGTGATCTTGTATTCTTTTCAATTTTTCGGCATGTTGGGTCAGAGGTTAGTACTGCTGCCACATAGTTACAAGCACACAGGTGCAATCTTGGCTTTGTATGCTGCATTTGTGGAGTTTACAGAATCTTCCTTTGACTCCTTTCACATCGGTTTGCAAATTAATTGATTATTGCAAATTACCCCCTGTGTAGATGCATCAGATAAATATTAGAGTTCCAGGAGTAGGTGTACAAGAGTCGCAGATCAAGAGAGGGACTGGTGGAATTGCTCCATGGGGAGACAGCATAGGCCTGAGGGGCCAAATGGTCTTGTCATGTTTTAATAAATAAGCTGCTGTTTTCATTGCATTAACAAGCTTCATTCAATAAGGACACCAATAATATGCATCATATTCGAGTTGTGGCCACAGCAATGCCTTGTATTACTGAAACAAAACCGCTTTACTTTGCTATTCTTCACACCAATCAATAAATAATCACTGCTTAGGTTTCTTAATTCCTCGTTTCTGTACAACTGTCTTCTGTGAATCCTGTTCTGGTTACTTGCCCTCTTCTAATAAGATAATGGTGCGTTCGATCGTAGCAATTTCTAAGGGATCAACCAGAGATGTTATTCTCCTTTTTAAACATTTTTATGATCACAAGACCATGCTGGACATTAGAACTTAAAAGTACTGCAGGTCTACCTCATCAGTGTTGGCAGAGAAACGGATGGAGCTGCACTTGGTGCAGATCATGCTGCTGCCCGCGTCAGAGAGGCATCTGAAGAGTCGCTATGTAAAGGTGGCATGCAGTCTAACAGCCAGTGATCATCACAGTCACTTTCCTTTTGATCGCAGGACTCTGTTGGACATTAATGTGGAATGTTACAAGTCCAATTCGCTGATTTTATTGGCGGACTGCGGGGAGCTGCGTGGTCATAGTGAAGACTAGGCCTCAAGTCATGGTGTTGCCTGTTTACAGCTGCCCAGAAGAGAGGCATGGGAGTCGGTGCTCTGCACTGGAGGCAGTGCTTCCCCCCAGAGTTCGTTTAGCAGTATACACCTGTATTGTGTTTAACAGCAGTGCTGCAACATTCATTGACTCGGTCCTGGACTTCTGTGTGCTGTATTTTACTGATATCATATGTGTTGTGTGTGAATGTTGATACTGTGTTTTACACCTTGGCCGTGAAGTAATGCTGTTTCATTTGAATTCATGCATGGTTGAATGACAATTAAACTTCAACTTGGTTCTGCAGTGCCTCCCCATTTTGATGAACTTATTTGAAAATCAGATTTTCCTCCCAAAATGGACAATTTCATCTTTCATGTTAAATGCTTCATTTGCCTAATCATTATTCACTTTCTTTAACTTGAACCTAAATCTCCAAATTGGATTTGGTTTACTATAGTCACATGAACTGAGGTACAGTGAAAAGTTCGTACACATTAAAATATTATATAGTACATTGAGATCGTACAATGCAAAACAATAACAACGCGGAATAAAGTGCAACAGCTACAGAAGACGTGCACTGCTGGTAGAGAAAACTTAACGAGGCTCTATCTCATGATTTTGAAGTCTTTCCAGCTAAATGTTAGAACTTTGTAGTTGATTAGGTGACATTGATGTATGTATTTACTTGTCCAGACAAGCCTTCCTCAGTCTGCAAATATATATTGTTATGAGTGATGAGCAGACCTGATGGTCAATGGGGTGCAGAGTTAACCATTCCCAACCCCCCCCCCCCCCACCCCAGAGAACTACGAACTATTGCTGCTGTTATGCTGCTCATGAGAGAGAGAGAGATAAAGCCCAGGCAAGAACATTTGCTACAGATAAGAGGGGGAGAGAGACTGTTGATTTACTGTATTATGACTCTTCCTGGATTATTTACCTTCCACTACAAGGACTTTACTTTGCTCGTTAACATTCCTCAGGAGATAGCAGGAGTGGCCTGATTTGATGGACACGGTCATTCAGGAGTGATGGATAGCTGAGACCCCGTGAGTGGGGATAAAAGACAGGTCTGGAGAGACACCCTCCAGACACACCAGTGGACACTGATTGAGTGTTGGGAACCCACAGAAAGGTGGGGGCTTCGGAGACCGAACCAGGAGATCGGTCAGTAAAGCTCAGTGTTACAGCAGGGCCGATGGGGACTTGTGTGTGTGTCCACTCATGCCAGAGTGACGAGTCCACCACAGAAGAACGGTCTAGCTGAAGAACAGAGGGGTCAGAACTGAATGACCACAACGATACGACGGATTAAGAAAGCAACGGAAGGTTTGGCTGCTGTAGCTATTACCCCTCTCTCTCTCTCTCTCTCTCTCTCTCTCTCTCTGTCTCTGTCTCTGTCTCTGTCTCTGTCTCTGTCTCTGTCTCTGTCTCTGTCTCTGTCTCTGTCTCTGTCTCTGTCTCTGTCTCTCTGTCTCTCCAACGATTTCAATACAACAACCATAACCACCTCAGCATTTATGAACTGAACTCTATACTTTCCTATTACAATTCATTTACCCCTAGACATCGATAGAGCTTGTTTATTATTGATTAATATTATTCCTACACTTTTAGGTTTATTACTGCTAACTTGTTTTATATGTATATTTGCATTTTTGATATTGTATTGTGTAGTTTACTAATAAACACCTTTAGTTTGGTACCACCAGACTCCAACGGATTCTTCTTTCTGTGCTGGTCAGACACCCAGTTACGGGGTACGTAACAATATCTGATCAGATCTGTTTGTTGATTGAATATAACCAATAATTTAGGTGTTATTGTAATTTTTTTTTCAGGTGGGATCTTAGTTTAATATCTCATCCAAAAGAATCAGAATCAGGTTTATTATCACCGGCATGTGACGTGAAATTTGCTAACTTAGCAGCAACAGTTCAATGCAATAAGTCATCTAGCAGAGAAAAAAATAATAAGTAAACAAATCAATTACGTATTTTGAATAGATTTAAAAAACGTGAAAAAACAGAAATATTGAATATTTTTAATTTAAAAAGTGAGTTAGTGCCCAAAGATTCAATGTCCATTTAGGAATCAGATGGCAGAGGGGAAGAAGCTGTTCCTGAAACACTGAGTGTATGCCTTCAGGCTTCTGTACCTCCTTCCTGATGGTAACAGTGAGAAAAGGGCATGCCCTGGGTGCTGGAGGTCCTTAATAATGGATGCTGGGGCAATAATGGATGCTGGATAGGGGGAAAGATACATGGAACTCAATTTCCGAATCAGAGATCAATGCTCTTATCCTGTTGTGTAGGATACTCAAATGCTGGAGGATAAATCTGGCAGCACCCATTCTCAACCTTTGCTTTGTGTTTCTCTGCTATGCAGCAATCCCTTGATACAGCAGACCACTGATTCAAATAACCTTTAACCCTTTAGACTCTGGTGTTGCCACTGAGCTAAGGCTGCTTCTACTTTGATGGGCCAGATTTGTTTGTATGAGAGGATGTTTTCATTGGTTTACCTTCATAGCCGATGTACGAGAAGTTCTTGTCGGCAATATAGTTATATTATTTGAATGGCTTTTTTCATAGGAGTGCATAGAAGTTAATAAAATAGATGAAACATTAGATAAAGATTAGCTTAAATTGAAACATACAGTGAAATACGTCATTTTGCATCAATGACCAATGCATTTTGTACTGGGACAGCTCACATCTGGCTGGTCACAAGAAGAATGTACTTGTAGACAGACAGTGACAGGAATTGGACACCGATCAGTGATCGCTGACACTGTAGAGAGATTGAAACAACCACTAAACGACCGTGCTGCTCCTTAACCTTTGCCATGTATTGTGACTTAATTCTTTAAATAATCCTTCTATAGCATGTATTTTCTAACATGGATATACATTTAATAGGTTGTGATTTATCTTAGGTTGACAGCGTTAATTGTGTTTTGTTTGATTGGCCTTCGGACTCTGATTAAATTTCTCGACCGAGATTATGAGAAAACTGACATATGGGACCTGCACATGGTGAAAGGTGGAAAAAATAAGGTGAGCTTTTGTTCATATATTTTTTAGGAACTTACTGACAAATGTTTGATGATCATGTGTATCTTTCAAAGTATTCAGTTTAAAATTATCCCCCCCAAAAAAAGCAAATTGCCAGAAAACAGTTGAACCCTTGGGCCATTTTAAATAAATCTTGCCCGGTGGCTGTGTGCTGTTAAAACATGTTATTGCAATAGAGATGAACAATGCAAGAGTCTAAGCCCTGTGATGGTTATATGCAAAACGTATGCAAAACTGCCATTGGACAATAGACAATAGGTGCAGGAGTAGGCCATCCGGCCCTTCGAGTCCTTCAGTTCCATCACTGCTGCTGTCTTTCTACATTTAAATTTTTGCTTATCCCTTACTAAAGTGGAAAATAAGATCTTAAATATTACAAACTTAATGATTTGGATGTAGTGTGCAAAGCCAGCATTTATTGCCCAGCCTTAATGAACTTTGAGAACATGGTGGTGAGCTCCATTTTGAACCACTACAGTAATTCTGGTGTAGATGTTCCCACAATATTATTGGGTAAAGAGCTCCAAGATTCATAGCCAACAATAAATCTGTGAGGAGAAAATGTTACAGGGGGAAGGAACATGAGCTGACACAAACTCAGTGGGTTGAATGGTCACTTTTGATGTAAGGAAGTATGATTTAGAAAGCTGTGTGACTTGAAAGAGAGTGCTAGTGGTGCAGTTTCCATATAGCAGATAGCTTTTTTAGTTGATGGTTTAGAGTTTGGGATGTGGTTTCAAGTAGCTTGGGTGAGTAACTGCAGTTCATTTCGTACAAGGAGTGTTCTGCTTGACAGGATATCTGTCAAGTGGACTATGTTGTTGAATTTCTGAGCATTGCACATGCTTTATTTACTTTAAAAGAGTATTCCATCACTGTCTTGCTTTGAACCTTGTTGGTGGTGGGGAAATCTTTTGGGGTGGTAGAAATTGAGACACAAGAAAGGATACTCAGTGCTTGACCTGTTTTTGTTGCTACAGTTTTGTGGGCAGATCATTTAAACTTCTGGTCAGTGCTGACTGCGCGAATACTGATGATATAGTGATGGGGAAAACATTGAATGCCAAAGTGGAGATCAGAATCCGTCTTGTTGGAGATGCCTTTTATAGTATTTGCTAATTAGCAATCATTGTCTGAAATATTGTTGGTCATTCTGTATGCAGTTATGGGCTATTTCCATTCCTGTGGAGTTGTAAATGGAATAGTGCAGTTAGTATTAAGTCCCCACTTCTGACATTATGGTAGACAGCAAGTTACCGAAGCAGCTAAAATGTGGGATGGCATTCTCTTGGTTCTGTTGTAAGTTTTTCTGCAAATTTTAAAAATAATGTTTTATTCCCTTCTATAGAAGTTGTGTGAAATTAAATAAGATTGTTTGCACCCCTTTGTTATATATGATCCTGGGCTGAGTTTCAGACAGTATAATCAATGCCTTTTGTAACATTACCAAATTCTGTGTCTCCTTCAGCTATGTGCTATCAATCCTCATTCAGCAATTAAAGATTAGCTTTATTTGTCACACAAACATTAGAACATACAGTGAAATGTGTTGTTTAGGTCAACAGCCAGCATAGTCCAAGGATGTGCTTGAGGCAGGCAGCAAGTGTCCCCATCCTTCTGGCACCAACACAGCGTGTCCACAACTTACTGACGCATACTACTTTGGAATGGGGGAGGAAACAAGAGCACCCGGAGGAAACCCACATGGTTACAGGGAGAACATATAGACGGCAGTGGGAATTGACACCCAATTTCTGGTGTTGTAAAGCTTTTACTGTCCACGGTAGCACTTGCTACCTTCGGTCTGGTCTCTTCAATTGCGCTTGCAGCCATCTTCTGTTACGCTACCTCTAAAGTTAAGGTAATCTAAAATTCCACTGTCCTGTTTACAGAATGGGTACAGGCCCTTTGTCCCATTTGCCCCTCAAACTTGCTGAGTTTGCTTCTGCTCAAGAAGTGTTTTCATTTTAAATTTCTCAGCCTGTTTTTTTTTTAAACCCATCATGCCTCACTTCTCGGTGAATATGATATAAATAGAAGTGAATTTGAGAGGTAAGGAAGGGAGTGAAATCAGGATAGATTTTTTTTTAACTTTTATTGTTTTGCCAATGACAGAACAAATAGGATAAAAAAGCAGACAGACTGGGTCATCATAGGTGAAGTAAAATCCGTATCTTATAATAGGAAAAAGTGAATAGCAAAATGGATTACTTTGCTGTATCAAAGTTAACCAAACTCGTGTCCATAATTGTCCTTCAGGGGACCTTAAGATCCATAACTTTAAAGACCATTCTGCAGGTTCCCTCAAGAAGAAATAAATCAAAGTTCTTCAAACCAAATGAATGTACAGTGAAGTCATTTCAAGCTCAAAGTGTCCAATTTTCACAGTATCTTTCAAATTTTTAGTAGCACGTCTCAGAGAGAAAGTCAATCGTTCCATAACATAAATTTCTTGAACTATTTCTATCCATTCCAGGACTGTAAGAGACTCTTTACTTAGCTATTTCCTGGTAATCACTTTCTTACTGGCTGCTAGTAGTATTGTAACAAATACCTTTCATGTTTTTGAGCCCATTTGGTACATTACCCAAATAAATAACATTAGTCAAAATTAATCTCTGGGCTGATTATTGACCTCATCTGTTACCACATCAAACCAATAAGGCAAAATCATTGGGCACTCCCAGAAAATTTGAAAATGATCAGCCAACACATTATCACATATTCTCCAGCATTGACCTCGTTCAGGTCTGTTACTTTGTAACTACTTTATTTTTGGCATTATGAAAAATCTTAAGGTATTCTTCCAGGTGAATTCCCTCCACAGACCTGAGCTTGAAGTAGTCGAATGTGTTCTGCATATGTTTAACCAATTATCTTCTGTCAATTTTATGTTGGCTGCTTTCTTGCATTTTGATTTAACATACATTGTGGAGAGACCCCTATTTCTTCTTCTGTTATCTCCTGAGTCATTAGTTTATTTTGCTCAGTTCCTACCAATGGTAAAACGAAGGACGTTAAGAAAATAGATATATCTGCTAACTGCAGCTTTGGGCTGAGCGTATAACTTTGTGTAGTATGTTTTGAAAGATTTTTGAATGTCTTCCAATCCATGAAGCATCTTATTAGTCTGGGCATCTTTCACCCTATGTATAGATCTCTCAGCCTGTTGTTTACGTGTTCTCCATGCAAGTAATTTAATACATTTGGAACCATTCTCATATAAAAAAAAATTTTGCTTAACAAACTTAACTCTCTTCTCAACTTCACTTTCATAGATATTATTTAGAATTTGTTTTGTATCCAAAATTTGATTCAAGATATCACTGTCATTATATAACTCCATATGCTTATTCTCCAAAAATTGTAATTTTTCAATCAGATCCTTGATTTGTTTCTCTTTTCCCTTTTCCTTCTGAGCTGACCACTTTGAGTTTACCCCAAATAACAGCTTTTGCAGCATCCCACAGAGTGCTAGGGACACCATTCCATTATTATTAAATATCATATAATCTTCAAACTCTTTCTTTAGGTATTTTAAACTTAGGGAATCATTCAAAAGACTGGTATTGAGTCTCCACAAGGTATCTGGGTTTGTTATCTAAATGTAATGTTAAGTAAACCCCTGCGTAGTCAGGTGCCTCTTACCCCTATATTGCATTTTCTAATCCTGTCTCTCTCGGAATTAAACATTAAAAAAAATGTATTCTCAAGTACAGAGTGGGCGTGAGAAAAAAAGGTGAACTGTTTATCAATTGGATGTAACACTCTCTATATCTACCGTGCCTATTTCTTTGAGCAGTTTCTTGACATGTAAAGTTTCCGGGTTTATCTTTTTTGTTCTATTGGAGGAGTCCAGGGAAGGATGTAATTAAATATTTCAGTCCCCTCCACATTTTACCACACCAGATGTTTCCATAGCTATCATATTAAAAGCCACCTTAATCAGCTGTTTATCATTTCCTGGTGGTCTGTAAACATTCAGTAGAGTAACTTTATGATCAATAAAACCCTTCACCAGTAAACAACGCCCTTCTTTGTGTGAGGAAAATCAGAAATTTACTTTATTTGAGATTAATATTTCAACTCCCCTTGTATTTCCCCTCTCAAAAGAAGAGTAATAACAATTTTTAAGTTCTATTTTGCATAACTTCTCATGTTCAATCTTTGGAAGGTGAGTTTCTTACCAAAAAATCATACCTTGCTTTTCTCTCTTCATTTTAGCTATAGCCTTACTCCTTTTGATTGGGTTCTGTAACCCATTCGCATTAAAGGTGATTACTCTGTATTCTTGATATGGCATTCCACACCAGTAAAAAAGGGTTTATATAAATAGTTAGCTATCCCTAAATGACCTAAATAAATGAACTTCTGTCTGTACAACAAGCTAACAGTTAACATATAAACAACACATAACATCTTTGACTTCCATCTTTGAAGTTTAAACTAAACTTCTAAGTCGGGGGAAGCCCTTAAACCCGAAGGGGCCCCTCCTAGTGCAGATTGATGCCTCTGAATAATTGAAATCAGTACAGTGCACAAAAAACCCCAAAATCAAACATCAGCTCCCAGGTTTGCGGTCAGTTATAGTAATAAGAGCTTTCAGAGGAAAAATCGTTTATGTTCTATTTTTAAGTTCTTAATACAAAGTCAATTATAGTTTGGTGTTAGGGTATATGTGACCTTATTGACCTAGCTGAAGGATATTTTCTCACTATACTTTTGAGAGCTCTCATGCAGCATCTTTGATGTGGCAAAATTCCTTTAGCTTGTCCTAGATGCGTTTCAGATGAGTTTCTTGTTCCTGACAGGATTTTGTACCAGCTGTATCCCAGGAAAGCCGCCTCAGTTTCACTGTGGCCGTGCCTTCCACGGGGGCCACGATTCCAGGACAGTTTGGGAAAAATCCCCTGTTCTTCAGGTCTTCCGTCGCCTCTGATGCGTTACTGTAGATGACTTGTCCAGTGCCAAAAAGCACTCGAAGTTTAGCTGGGTAAAGAGTCTGGAATCAGAGTCCCTTTTCTTTAAGCTTTTTTCTGATGGTGGAGTAAGCCTTTCTTTTCATAACTATTTTGGTTGGGTAGTCTTGATCAAAAAATGCTCTTTTCCTGTCGTAGTAGATCTCTCGTTTTTTTTCCCCAAGCTGAGCGAAGCACCAATTCTTTGATTTTATACTCCTGAAAGTAGATGACCACAGACCTTGGGTTGGAACCTTGTGGTGGTTTGGATCCAAAAGATCGATGGCAGCGTTGTATGCTGAGGGCGACATTGGGAAGGGACAACTCTGTTTTAATAAATCTTTCCAGAAATTCCTGTATGTTGTCTCCTTCCACCCCCTCGGAAATTCCATGGATATGCATGTTATTCCTGTGTGAACGAGCCTCCAGGTTTGTTAGTCGAGCTTGAATGATCTCTTGAAGTTCCAGTGCGTGGGAAAGAACCTCCCCGGCCTTCCCTTCCTCCACTTCTGTCACCCTTCGCTCCATATCCTTAACTCTGCCCTTTATTTCTTTTAAGTCACCAACAATAGCATTCAACTTCTGGTTAATTTCTTCTCTGAAATCCACCAGTTCCTCCTTTAGTAAGCCCAAGGTATCACCCAGTTCTTTTTTCATGTCCAAATGAAGCGCCTGTATTTCGGCCATGATGTTGGCATGAACAGCCTCCATATCCTCGTGTTCAGCTTGGTTGCTAGCGCCGTCGTCAGTGTCCTCACAGTCAGTCGGTATTTTATCACTTGTCTTCGGGTTTTGTTGCGATTTTCCACTTGTTTCTCCCTTTCACACTACAAGACCCACTTTTCTATTTAAATAACCGTTTCTTATTTATGCTGCAGGCTGTAACTGCACCATACCACCAGGACAGATGGTTTTAATTAAAAGCATTTGCAGGGATAGCAAAAAGAAAACGTTTGGTATATCTTGGTGATGAGATTGGTTTGAAGGATGGTGGAAGTTATAGCAACATGTTAAAGGTAGAATAAGATGAGTATGCACGTTGAGGAGGTATACGAGAGGTTCAAGAGAAATCAAGATGAGATTTGGTGATGAGTGCCACATTGCATCACGTTATATTGTGGGGAAATTTTATTCAGTTGGTGTCATCTGCAAACTGAGTTTGAATCATATGGAATGGAAACAGGCCCTTTATCCCACGGAGTTTACACTGACCATCAAATAGACATTCAAATCAGTCCCTTTCTTTTTCTCCCTGCCCTCCCTTTCACTCCCCCATGAATCTACCGACACATCAGGATAAACTTGCAGTGCTCAATTAACCTACCTGTCTTTGGTATTTGGGTGGGAACTGGAGTAGTGGATGCAGTAAGAATGTAGAAATTCCACACAGGCTGCACTGGAGAGCAGGATTGAACCTCGGTTATTGGAGCTGTGGGGCAGCAGCACTTCTAGCTATGCCACTGTACTGGCACCAAAGTTGGTGACAGTTTTGTTATTGTCACATGTACTGAGATACAGTAAAAGGCTTTGTAAGCCTGGTTTCAGACAAAGTTTTGTTTTATTTTATTAATTATGGTAATGTAGTTGGGCATTTTATGTGATGGTCCCTTTGTTTTCTTTGTAATAGTTCAAAATGTTTTGTGAATACAATTTCAATCTGTTTATACTGGTACAAGCTAAATTATTGCTTCCTGGCAAAAATTAAATTTGCATGAGTGTCTGTCAGTATTCATACAAGTAATTGTCATATTTTCCCTTGGAAGAAAATTCAAACTTTTTTTTGCGTTTACCCTCATCGTATCCATCCTAGAATTGTTTATTTACTGTTAATGGCCTTTTCATCGCTGTTCCCATCATTGTAGAGTTATGTTGCTGTTTGTATTCACAGTAATAGCTAACGCATTATGAGCCTGTGGTGAGAGGGTTAAATTTGCATGCTGCAGAAAAATACATCGAGGGTGTTCCAAAGTTTAAAAACAAATAGGCACTTTATTATCAGGCAACACGAGTGAATCTGCAGATGAATGAATACTGACAGACACTCATGCAAATTTAATTTTTGCCAGGAAGCAATAATTTAGCTTGTACCAGCATAAACAGATTGAAATTCTATTCACAAAACATTTTGAACTATCTATAATTTTAGTCTGGTTCTCTTTCTCTCTCTTTTCCCCCCTCACTATAATCTCCCCCCAGCCCTACCTTTCTTTCTCTTTTATTTCCCATAATCCCATAATTTCCAATAAAAACAGTAGCATGGATATTGGGTGCAAGTTGAATAGGGAGTTAACATTGGCATGTGGCAAAGGTAATGTCGCAGTAGTTATGGGGGATTTCAACATGCACGTGAACTGGGAGAATCAGGTTGGTGCTGGACCCCATGATAGGGAGTTTGTAGAGTGCCTATGGGATGCATTCTTGGAACAGCTTGTACGAGAGCCGACCAGGGACAAGGCTATTCTGGATGTAGTGTTGTGTAATGAACAGGATTTGATAAGCAATCTTGAAGTAAAGGAGCCATTAAGAGGTAATGATCATAATATAATAAGTTTTTATCTGCAATTTGAGAAGGATAAGGGCAGATCGGAGGTGTCAGTGTTGCAGTTGAACAAAGGAGGCTATGGAGCCATGAGGGAGGAGCTGGCCAAAGTTAAATGGACGGATATCCTAGCAGAAAAGACAGTGGAACAGCAATGGCAGGTATTCTTGGGAATAATGCACAAGGTGCAAAATCAGTTCATCCCCCGGAGAAGGAAGGATTCAAAGGGGGGAAAGGGGCCACAGTGGTTGACAAAGGAAGTCAGAGATTGCATAGCATTTTAAAAAAAAAAAGGAAATATGACAGAGCTAAGGTGAGTGAGAGGACAGATGATTGGGAAATTTTTAAGGAACAACAGAACTTAACTAAAAATGCAATACGGGGAGAAAAAATGAGGTACGGACGCAAGCTAGCCAGGAATATAAAGGAGGGGATAGCAAAAGCTTTTTTAGGTATGTGAAGAGAAAGAAGATAGTTAAGAACAATGTTGGGCCCTTGAAGAATGAATTGGGTGAAATTGTTATGGGAAACAGAGAAATGGCAGAAGAATTTAATAAGTACTTTAGATCTGTCTTCACTAGGGAAGACACAAGCAATCTCCCAGATGTATGGATGGGCCAAGGACATAGGGTAACAGGAATTGAAGCAGATTGACATTAGGAAGGAAACGGTGATGAGTAGACTGATGGGACTGAAGGCTAATAAATCCCCAGGTCCAGATGGTCTGCATCCTAGGGTACTAAAGGAGGTGGCTCTGGAAATTGTGGATGCATTGGTAATCATTTTCCAATGTTCCTTAGATTCAGGATCAGTTCCTGAGGATTGGAGAATGGCTAATGTTATCCCACTTTTTAAGAAAGGAGGGAGGGAGAAAACAGAGAACTATTGTCCTGTCAGCCTAACATCAGTAGTGGGGAAGATGCTAGAGTCCATTATTAAAGATGAAATAGTGGCATATCTCGATAGCAGTGATAGGATTGGGCCGAGCCAGCATGGATTTACCAAGGGCAAATCATGCTTGACTAAACTATTGGAGTTTTTTGAGGATGTAACCAGGAAGTTAGACAAGGGAGATCCAGTGGATGGTAGTGTACCTCGATTTTCAGAAGGCATTTGATAAGGTCCCACAAAGGAGATTGGTGGGTAAAATCAGAGCTCATGGCATTGGGGGGAAGATATTGACATGGATAGAAAACTGGTTGGCAGATAGAAAGCAAAGGGTAGCGGTGAATGGGTATTTCACGGAATGGCAGGTGGTGACTAGTGGGGTGCCACAGGGCTTGTATTGGGACCACAGCTGTTTATGATTTACATCAATGATTTAGATGAAGGCATTGAGAATAACATCAGCAAGTTTGCTGATGATACTAATCTGGGTGGCAGTGTGACATGTGATGAGGATGTTAGGAGAATTCAGGGTGACTTGGATAGGCTGAGTGAGTGGGCAGATACTTGGCAGATGAAGTTCAATGTGAATAAGTGTGAGGTTATCCACTTTGAGAGTAAGAACAGGAAGGCAGATTATTATCTGAACGGTGTAGAGTTAGGTAAGGGAGAAATACAAAGAGATCTTGGAGTCCTTGTTCATCAGTCACTGAAGGTGAATGAGCAAGTGCAGCAGGCAGTGAAGAAGGCTAATGGGATGTTGGCCTTTATTACAAAGAGAATTGAGTACAAGAGCAAGGAAATCCTTTTGCATTTGTACAGAGCCCTGGTGAGACCACACCTGGAGTATTGTGTACAGTTTTGGTCTACAGGGTTAAGGAAGGACATCCTGGCTGTAGAGGAAGTGCAGCGTAGATTCACGAGGTTAATTCCTGGGA
This sequence comes from Hemitrygon akajei, assembly GCF_048418815.1. NCBI lineage: Eukaryota > Metazoa > Chordata > Chondrichthyes > Myliobatiformes > Dasyatidae > Hemitrygon > Hemitrygon akajei. Next base: position 29,479,320 of record NC_133127.1, read on the forward strand.
TGTCCGGACTGTCTTACGCAGAGAGGTTAGAGAGACTGGGCTTGTACACGCTGGAATTAAGGAGATTGAGAGGGGATCTGATTGAAACATATAAGATTATTAAGGGATTGGACAAGATAGAGGCAGGAAATATGTTCCAGATGCTGGGAGAGTCCAGTACCAGAGGGCATGGTTTGAGAATAAGGGGTAGGTCATTTAGGACAGAGTTAAGGAAAAACTTCTTCTCCCAGAGAGTTGTGGGGGTCTGGAATGCACTGCCTCGGAAGGCAGTGGAGGCCAATTCTCTGGATGCTTTCAAGAAGGAGCTAGATAGGTATCGTATGGATAGGGGAATCAAGGGATATGGGGACAAGGCAGGAACTGGGTATTGATAGTAGATGATCAGCCATGATCTCAGAATGGCAGTGCAGGCTCGAAGGGCAGAATGGTCTACTTCTGCACCTATTGTCTAATTCTCCACCTTCCCCCTAGCCCATTTCCCTCCAGCCTATCACTTCCCAGCTCTCTACTTCATCCCTCCCCCCACTTCTTATCCCCCCTCGGCCACCCCATGTTACTTCACTCCTGATGAAGTGTTTCGGCTCAAAACTCCTCCCATTGATGCTGTCTGGCCTGCTGAGTTCTGCCAGCATTTTGTGTTTTTATTTAGGCGTTTTATTATAATAGGATCAATTAGGAAAGATTGCTGGGGGAAGGTGGTGGAAAGCAAAGCATGATAGTAAATAGCCTTGAACCAGGCATTTCCTACATTATCCAAAATAGGCACACTGTTGACAGTGTTAGTTTCCAGTCAAAGATATTCTGTGATTGGCCCCATGGTAGTGTTGCAGTTAGCATGACGCTATTACAGCTCAGGGCATCGGAGTCCGGAGTGCAATCCCAGTGACCTCCGTAAGCAGTCTGTGTCCTTCCTGTGGAATGTGTAGGTTTTCTCTGGGTTCACAGGTTTCCTCCCACTGTCAACAGTGTTCCTATTTTGGATAATATAGGAAATGCCTGGTTCAAGGCTATTTACTATCATGCTTTGCTCTCCACCACCCTCCCCCAGCAATCTCCTTTCCTAATTGATTCTATTACAATAAAGTGCCTATTTGTTTTTACGTTGGTATACCCTCCATGTATTTATCTGCAGCATCCAAATTTAACCCTCTCACCACAGGCTCATAATGCATTAGCTGTTACTCTGAATACAAACAGCAACATAACTCTACAATGATGGGAATAACGATGAAAAGGCCATTAACAGTAAATAAACAATTGCTGGGTAGGATAATTGGTCAATATAAATTGTCCTGTGATAAGGTTAAGGAGGGGTGTCAGGGATTGTTGGGTGGTGCAGCTATTCCATGCTGTGACTCATTAAAAAAAACAGCTAAAAATTCTCAAACTGTTGCTTCCAGAAGATTAAAATTGTGACAATTATAATGTCAGCTGGGCAGTCTAAGTGCATTGAGGCAAATTTATACAGAATGAAAATGGTCCCTTTGTCCCACTGAGTTTGCACTGACATCAAGCAGTCAGTTAAAGCAGTCATTTTTGTTTGTTCTCCCTACTCTTCCTTCAACTCCCCCTTTTTTTGTGTAAAGAGGCAGGAGAAAATTAAATGTCATTGATGTTGATTATGATGACTGATGTCTTTGATAATAACTGGTTCAGTGCATCAAAAGGAAGACTGTTAGAATAGATTCTTCATTTGGAAGTGTTAATATGGAGAAAGGAATTAAAACCATAGTTAAAAAATATTTAAAATGGTAATTGAAGCAGTAAATGTCAGATAAGAGAACCTGGCTTATTGTCAATTAAAAGTTACTGTATGGATATTAATTGTTTTTATTTAAATAGAGTGCCCAAAAATATGCTGAAAAGGTATTGGAACAAAAATGTCGGCAGTCTTTCGTTCAGGAGCAGATGGCTCTACTGTTTCCACAAAAATATGACCGTGACTTGCTTCCCTTTCTGGAAAGAAGTTCCATTCTCCGTGATGCTGTGTTCAAGTACAACACTCCCTTTGGATTTAAGAAGCACCAAAATACCTTTAATCACCTCATTGATCTAATGCCCATGGTATCGCTACCGGAAGAACTGGAACGAAATCCATGCAAGAGATGTATTGTTTTAGGAAGCGGTGGAATACTACGAGGATTACGTCTTGGACCCTACTTGGATAAATTTGATGTTGTTATCAGGTATGGAATGGACCTTGCATGTACCCATCTCACTTCGACTTTCTCTCTGCAATAGTCATTTACTTAAAGGTTTAAAAATGTCTTTGCTTTCCATTCAATGCACTTCTGTAGATGTAAAATTACTAACTCTTAGTGTAATGAAGTGTAATTCAGAGAAATTTGATAGATAACGGAATCTGCTCTGCTCTATTCCTGCACAGCCTGCTCATTCTAACTAGAAACATTTTCATTTCATGAAATGGATAATGTTGGGGAATTCTTTTTGGGTGAAATTAAGCACTGAGTTTTCCATCTGAGACAATGATGCAGATATTTATTCTCAATAATTGGTTAGGCACAAAGATAATTTGTGAATTACTTTTATTCTGACAATTACTTTTATTACTTCTGTTACAAGCAATCACGCAACCTGTGCAAAATTATCTGTGTCTACCTATTAGGTTTGTTTGAAGCTCCCTGAATAGTCATAGAAAGGGAACAATGGTCAGGCATTCCTCTTGAACCTGATGTAATCCCCTTGGTTCCAGTGTGGGGTCTCTCACTTCTGTGATGCTTGTTTGGTCTCCAGGGCTTTCACTGTTTCTACTCACGAAATCCTCCAATCTTAGATAATCAGACAGAACTGTTGAGTTTTAATTTTGAACCTGTGTCAGCTGCTCCATTGGATTTCACCCAAAGCAACAAACTGGATGACTTTCGTACTCGTCTGCCAGACTTGCACCTCATCACTTTTGTGTCTCCAGTGTGAAGCTTTGTTTCTCTCACCACAAATTTAACCAGATCTCTGTCCAGCATTTTCTGTTTTTTTAAATTTTATTGATTTTTCATGGAAAAGTTTGATGCAAGTTTTGTTTGCAGTTTAGACACAGCTAATAGTGTTAATATTTAATAGTATCTGCGCTGTAAAGTTCGCCGTGTGTAAATTGGCAAAAGGTTGAAAGGTGGGGAGATCTACATCCCCAAAATGAAGTAGTATTCTAAAGGGAGGATAGAGCAACCATAGCTGACAAGGGAAGTCAAAGTCAGGATAAAAGGAAAAGAAGGTTTTAGGCCATAAGACAAAGGAGCAGAAGTCAGCCATTCGGCCCATCGAGTCTGCTCTGCCACTTTATCATGAGCTGATCCATTCTCCCATTTAGTCCCATTCCCCCACCTTCTCACCATAACCTTTGATGCCCTAACTACTCAGATACCTATCAATCTCTGTCTTAAATACACTCAATGACTTGGCCTCCACTACTGCCCATGGCAACAAATTCCAGATTCACCACCCTCTGGCTAAAAAATTTTTTTTTCGCGTTTCTGTTCTGAATGGGTGCCCTTCAATCCTAAAAAGTCATGCCCTCTAGTACTAGACTCCCCCACCATGGGAAACAACTTTGCCACATCCACTCTGTCCATGCCTTTCAACATTTGAAATGTTTCTATGAGGTCCCCCCTCATTCTTCTAAACTCCAAGGAGTACAGTCCAAGAGCGGTCAAACGTTCCTCATATGTTAACCCTCTCATTCCTGCAATCATTCTAGGGAATCTTCTCTGAACCCTGTCCAATGTCAGCACATCCTTTCTTACATAAGGAGCCCAAAACTGCACACAATACTCCAAGTGGGGTCTTATAGAGCATCAACATCATATTCCTGCTCCTATATTCTATTCCTCTAGAGTTCGAGCCCAGCCAAGGCAGCGTGTGTGTCCTTGAGCAAGGCACTTAACCACACAATGCTCCAGTCTACCCAGCTGAAAAATAGGTCCCGGCAAAAAACGCTGGGGGTCAACCTCGCGATAGACTGGCATCCTATCCGGGGGAGTCTCGTATTCTCAGTCACTTCACGCCTCAGAAACAGGCATAAGCACCGGTCTGATGAGCCACAAAGGCTCGGGACAGGACTTTGACTTTGACTGACCTTCTGATCCTATGTCACCTCTTTCTAATGATTTAATATAATTTCTTACCATAAAGCCACGCCACCCCCTCTGCCTACCTGCCTATCCTTCCGATACACCGTGTATCCTTGGACGTTCAGCTCCCAGAGACATGCATCCTTTAGCCACATCTCATTGATGGCCACAACATCATACCTGCCAATCTGTAGTTGTATGACAAGATCATCCACCTTATTCCTTATGCTGCGTGCATTTAAGTATAACACCTTAAGTCCAGTATTTGGTACTTTTTGCTTTGATTGCACTGCAACTCATCCCAATAGCTGCAAATTTGCCCCATCACCTGCCTGTCCTTCCTGACATCTTTACTGCTCACTATCTTAGATTTATTTCTGTTTTCCCCCTCCTATCATTCTGGTTCTCATCCCCCTGCCAAATTAGTTTAAACACTCCCTAACAGCTCTATTAAACCTTCCTGCCAGGATATTGGTCCCCTTCGTGTTCAGGTGTAACCCATCCTTTTTGAACAGGTCATACCTTCCCCCAGAAGAGATTCCAATGATCCAAGAATCTGAAGCCCTGCCCCCTGCATCAGTCTCTCAGCCACACATTCATCTGCCTGATCCTACTATTCTTGCCCTCGCTAGCACGTGGCGCAGGTAGCAATCCTGAGATTACTACCCTGGAGGTGCTGCTTCTCAGCTTCCTTCCTAACTCCTGGAAATCTCTCATCAGGACCTCCTCCCTTTTCCTCTCTATGTCATTGGTGCCATCATGTACCAAGACAGCTGGCTGCTCGCCCTTTCCCTTCAGAATATTCTGGACCCGATCTGAGACATCCCGTACCCTGGCACCTGGGAGGTAACACACCATGCGGGTATCTCTATCAGGCTCACAGAATCTCCTGTCTGTTCCCCTGACTATGGAATCCACTATGATTACCGCATTCCTCTTCTCCCTCCTTCCCTCCTGCACAACAGTGCCAGGTTCAGTGCTAGAGACCTGGTCACCATGGCCGTCCCCTGTCGGGTCATCCCCCTCAGTAGCATCCAAAACCATGTACTTGTTGCTGAGGGGGGCAGCCACAGGTGTGCTCTCCACTATCCGGGCATTTCCCTTCCCTCTCCTGACAGTCACCCAGTTTTCTGACCCCTGTAGTCTAGGGATGACTACCTCCCTGTAGCTCCTGTCTATCACCTCTTCACTTTCCCTAATAAGCAGCAGGTCATCAAGCTGCAGCTCCAGATCCCTAACACGGTCTCTGAGGAGCTGCATCTCGGTGCACCTGGCGCAGATGTGGCTGTCAGGGAGGCTGGAGGTCTCCCAGGATTCCCACATCTGACACCCTAAACAAAGCACTAGCCCTGCAGACATGCTACCTAATTCTACAGGAATGAAACAAGGAAAAATAAGTCTACTCACCCACTTACCTCGCCAAACATACAAACTTTTTAAACCATTAGCTCGTACCATTAGCTGTGTGAGCTCTGCTGTTCCTCCATCTGTCTGGGCCGATTCGCCAAGGGGGACAAAAGAGTTGGTGTCTCGCTCTTGCCTCTTCCCGTTACTGCCAAAGCCCTACACTCTGCTGTAGTTGATTGGCAAAAGGGATACAAGGCTGGAGAAGGGGGAGTATCATAGGGCAGAAAGCCTTGGAAGAAAGAAAGGGGGAAGGGAACACCAGAGGAAGATGGAGAACAGGCAAGGAGTGATTGTGAGGGAAAGAGAGAAAAAATAAATTATATGAAAAAATAATAAACAATAAATAAATTAAATATATATATATATATAAATAAAATTAACAGAAGTTAGAGAAGTCAATGTTCATGTCATCAGGTTGGAGGCTACCCAGACGGAATATAAGGTGTTGTTCCTCCAACCTGAGTGTGGCTTCATTTTGACAGTAGAGGAGGCTGTGGATAGACATATGGGAATGGGACGTGGAATTAAAATGTGTGGCCGCTGGGAGATCCTGCTTTCTTTGGCGGACCGAGCGTAGGTGTTCAGCGAAATGGTCTCCCAGTCTGCGTCGGGTCTCACCAATATATAAAAGGCCACACTGGGAGCACCAGATGCAGTATACCACACCAGCCGACTCACAGGTGAAGTGTCGCCTCACCTGGAAGGACTGTCTGGGGCCCTGAATGGTGGTGAGGGAGGAAGTGTAAGGGCAGGTGTAGCACTTGTTCCGCTTACAAGGATAAGTGCCAGGAGGGAGATCGGTGGGAAGGGATGGGAGGGACGACTGGACAAGGGAGTCGCGTAGGGAGCGATCCCTGTGGAAAGCAGAAAGAAGTGGGGAGGGAAAGATGTGCTTGGTAGTGGGATCCCGTTGGAGGTAGTGGAAGTTACGGAGAATTATACGTTGGACCTGGAGACTGGTGGGGTGGTAGGTGAGGACAAGAGGAAGCCTATCCCTAGTGGGGTAGCGGGAGGATGGGGTGAGAGCAGCTGTGTGTGAATGGGAGAGATGCGTTTGAGGGCAGCGTTGATGGTGGAGGAAGGGAAGCCCCTTTCTTTAAAAAAGGAAGACATCTCCTTTGTCCTGGCATGAAAAGCCTAGATGTGGCGGAGACAGAGGAATTGAGAGAGGGGGATGGCATTTTTTACAAGTAACAGGGTAGGAAGAGGGATAGTCCTGGAATCTGTGAGAATCCATGGGCTTATAGTAGATATCAGTAGATAAGCCGTCTGCAGAGATAAAGACAGAGAGATCAAGGAAGAGGAGGGAGGTGTCGGAAATGGACCAGGTAAATTTGAGGGCAGGGTGGAAGTTGGAGGCAAAGTTAATGAAGTCAACGAGCTCAGCATGCGTGCAGGAAGCAGCGCCAATGTAGTCGTCCATGTAGCGAAGGAAAAGTGGGGCACGGTAAGCAGTATAAGCTTGAAACATGGACTGTTGCGTATAGCCAACAAAAAGGCAGGTGTAGCTGGGACCCATACAGGTGCCCATGCCTACACCTTTAGTTTGAAGGAAGTGGGAGGAGCCGAAGGAGAAATTATTAAGAGTAAGGACCAATTCTACTAGATGGAGGAGAGTGGTGGTAGAGGGGAACTGGTTGGGTCTGGAACCCAAAAAGAAACAGAGTTTGAGACCTTCCTGGTGGGGGATGGAGGTATTAGGATTGGACATCCATGGTGAAAATAAGGCGATGGGAGCCAGGGAACTTGAAATCACAATCACTTCTTTGATTTTGTTGCAGCTATATAGGACCCTGGTCAGAACCCACTTGGAGTACTGTGTTCAGTTCTGGTCGCCTCACTACAGGAAGGATGTGGAAACCTTAGAAAAGGTGCAGAGGAGATTTACAAGGATGTTGCCTGGATTGGGGAGCATGCCTTAGAGAATAGGTTGAGTGAACTCAGCCTTTTCTCCTTGGTGCGATGGAGGATGAGAGGTAACCTGATAGAGGTGTATAAGATGATGAGAGGCATTGATCTTGTGGATAGTCAGAGGCTTTTCCCAGGGCTGAGATGGTTACCACAAGAGGATACAGGTTTAAGGTGCTGGGGAGTCAGTACAGAGGAGATGTCAGGGGTAAGTTTTTTACGCAGAGAGTGGTGATTGCGTGGAATGGGCTGCCGGCAACAGTGGTGGAGGGGGATATGATAAGGTCTTTTAAGAGACTTTTGGATAGCTACATGGAGCTTAGAAAAATAGAGGGCTATGGGTAAGGCTAGTAATTTCTAAGGTAAGGACATGTTTGGCACAACTTTGGGCCAAAGGGCCTGTATTGTGTTGTAGGTTTTCTATGTTTTTATATTTTGCACTGAGTGCAAGATTGTTGCTGTGACACCACACAACTAGCTGATATATCTTGCTCCTGTGTGTTGCCAGTGACCCATGAATTTGTTGTACTTACATGACTCACCCTCAATACAACAGTGGTTGCTCCAAAAGCTGAGGATATGTATTCAATCTTTAATTAGCAGGCATGCAATCTTGAAGTGATGAAACTCGAGTGCACTCAAGTGTAAGCTAAGCGTTATCGAGCGATCAGCAAAGGATTCGAAATTTGTTTGTCCTTGGCTATTATAAACTACATTAAACAAAGCACGACGATGAAACTTATTCTCTTTGCTTTTACCATGTCTCCATTCGTGACCAGCTACCATAATAAACACCTGAGACAGAATACAATGCAGATAGAGAACAGATGCATGGCTCCTGCATTCCAGCCCCAAATTGATATACTAGAATAATTACAATTGCATGCTACCAGGACACAGGAGACATGAAATCTCAACATCTCAACATTCAGAGCAAGAAGGCTGCAGGTGAATGGCTAAGGATTTCTGGAGTGAAGGCAGTTTTACTACTCGGGGTAAAAGAGAGGCAAGACTGCGCAGGCGCGTGACGTCAGCCAGTAGAGCGGGAAAAGTTTAAAAAGAAGACCACCGTATCCAGCAGGTTGCGGAGTGATAGGTAGCAGAGTGAGAGGGCTTTGGTTCAATGGGCTTAAGCGGTAACGAGGCGAGGTAGGTCTACCTGTGTTAATTGCGGAAAGGAAGTAGTATGTGTGTGAGGCCGGTGTTCTGTGCTCGGCGTCCTGTGTGACCATATCTGCACCTGGTGTGTCAAGCTGCAGCTTCTAAGGGACTGCGTTTGGGAACTGGAGATGCAGCTCGATGACCTTCGTCTGGTTAGGGAGAGCAAGGAGGTGATAGAGAGGAGTTATAGGCAGGTGGTCACACCAGGGCCACGGGAGACAGACAAGTGGGTAACATTCAGGAGAGGGAAGGGAAGAGTCAGGTACTAGAGAGTACCCCTGTGGCTGTACCCCTTGACAATAAGTACTCCTGTTTGAGTACTGTTGGGGGAGACGGCCTACCTGGGGGAAGCAACAGTGGCCGTGCCTCTGGCAGAGTCCAGCCCTGTGGCTCAGAAGGGTAGGGAAAGGAAGAGGAAGGCAGTAGTGATAGGGGACTCTATAGTTAGGGTGTCAGACAGGTGATTCTGTGGACGCAGGAAAGAAACTCAGATGGTAGTTTGCCTCCCAGGTGCCAGGGTCCGGGATGTTTCAGGTCGCGTCCAAGATATCCTACAGTGGGAGGGAGAACAGCCAGAGGTCGTGGTACATATTGGTACCAATGACATAGGTAAGAAAATGGAAGAGGTCCTGAAAAATGACTCCAGGGAGTTAGGAAGGAAGTTGAGAAGCAGGACCGTAAAAGTAGTAATCTCGGGATTACTGCCTGTGCCAGGCGACAGTGAGAATAGGATGAGGTGGAGGAAAAATGCGTGGCTGAGGGATTGGAGCAGGCGGTAGGGATTCAGATCGCTGGATCATTGGGACCTCTTTTGGGGCAGGTGTGACCTGTACAAAAAGGACGGGTTGCACTTGAATCCCAGGAGGATCAATATCCTGATGGGGAGATTTGCTAAGGCTACTGGGGAGAGTTTAAACAAGAATTGTTGGGGGTGGGAACCAAACTGAAGAGACTTGGGGAAGGGGCAGTTGGCTCACAAATAGAGAAAGCTTAGAGACAGTGTGTGAGGGAGGATAGGTAGGTGATGGATAAGGGACGCTCTCAGATGGACAATTTGAGATGCGTCTGTTTTAATGCAAGGAGTATTGTGAACAAAGCGTATGAGTTTAGAGCGTGGATCAGTACTTGGAGCTATGATTTGGTGGCCATTATCGAGACTTGGATGGCGTACATGGAGCTTAGAAAAATAGAAGGCTCTGGGTAAGGCTAGTAATTTCTAAGATAGGGACATTTTTGGTACAATTTTGGGCCAAAGGGCCTGTATTGTGCTGCAAGTTGTCTATGTTTCTATATTTACACAAATGCCTTTTTGACTGCATTCATGAAAATGTTTTTGAATTGTTGCCAAAAGCTCATTCAAGTGCAAAACTGAAGTCCCATTAACTGTTAGCTCTGGCTGAGCCTAGTCTCCTCCACCACCACTGTCTCCATTCAATGGACTATTGACAGTCCAGCCCAGCACTGTTCTCATTGCATACTGTCCATCATTAACACTGTGAATCACCTGCAATGGCTCCAAGGCCTTGGATATATTCACCCCTATCAACAGCTCAATTTCTGGCAAATGAATACGCTTCAGATTAGACCATTTCCGAAGATCTCTCTGACAAGGAATGTTCCCTTTGTGGACAGGCATATGTTCCTGTGTATAGATGCTAGGCAGTTCACAGTAGTTCATGCTATCTAAGCCAGCCACTTCCAATCTGGGAAAAGAAACTTCCTCATGACCCATCGTGCATGAGGGAATGCATGTTCCTTATCCTGTCATGTTGAGCTTGTTCATGTGGCTCACAATGCAGAACAGTGCTGTAAAGCATAACTAACCACTGTCTTGTTGCTCTTCTTAAGCTTCACCTGAACTGGAATTACGGGAAGCTTACAATCATGATCACGAGTCCCATAAGACCATTAGATACCAGGGCAGTATTTGCATCTGTGTTTGCTTTGGTCATGGCTTGTTTCAAATCTGCAGCCTTTTTATTAGTTCCGGGCTCAGTTTTAGCTTCACTTTCCACAGCAATGGCAATGCTGCTTCCTTCAGCTTGAGGATGAATTTGTGATTCAATTTTGTTCACACCTTTACTTACTGTCATTGATGGGGCATTGATTTTTTTCCCCCCAAACACTTGAGTGTGTGGCGATCTTTACTTGCCTTTCAATAAGATCAACGATGTCAGTGTAGGTAACCTTACAGCTGTGCCCCTTTTTTTTTCTTGCAGTTTATAGAACACTGATCTCCATTTTCCCCAAAATTTGTCAGGCAATTTACTCATGACAATCGTCATATTAGCAGACATGTCCAACTCGCACACATCCTGCATGTCTTCCATGGCATTGCACCAGCCTCTAAGAAAAAGAGTGAAGAGTTTTCCAGTCTTCTGATTTGATATGTGGCCAAGAAAGAGCCTTTTCCATATAGGTCATAGCAATTTTGTGCTCATCACCACCAAAGTATTCCAATAGTAAAGCTTGGGCTTTGATATCTTTGCTCTGGGCTGGCCCGCTGGTAACTTCTGACAAGCTCTTGAGGGTAACGTCCAGCAAACTGCTCAAGAAAATAGAGACAGTCACCATAATTATTCCTCTTGTCTTCGATGCTATTCTTGAAAACGCTCCTAAATGAATGATACTGCAATGGATCGCAATTGAATATTTGAATCTCTTAGGCTGAGATGCAGAGCTGACAAATCTGTTGGAATTCTTTGAGAAAATAACAGGTTGGATAGACAAAGGAGAATTGGTGGATGTTGTGTACCTGGATTTTCAGAAGGCTTTTGATAAGATGCTACACATGAGGCTGCTTATGATAAGAGGTCCTGATATTACGGGATGATACTGGCATGGCTGGAAGACTAGTTGACTGGCAGGAGGCAATGAGTGGGAATAAAGGGGGCCTTTTCCGTTTGGCTGTCAGTAACTAGTGGCGTTCCTAGAGTAGTTATTGGGACTGCTTTTTTACATTGTATGTCAATGATTTGGACGATGGAATTGATGCGATTGCGGCCAAGTTTTCAGATGGGTTGAGAAAGCAAGGAGTCATTGGGAGAATGGGCAAGGGAGTGGCAGATGTAATATAGTTCAAGGAAGTGCATGGTCATGCTCATTGGTAGAAGAAATAAAGTCATAGACTATTTTCTAAACGAGGAGGCAATTCAAAATAAATCCAGAAGTGGAAAGGGTCTTGGGAGTCCTTGTGCAGGATTCCCTCCAGGTCAGCTTGCAGGTTGAGTCAGTGGGAAGGAAGGCAAATGCAATGTTGGCATTCCTTTTGAGAAGACTAGAATATAAGAGCAAGGGAGGTAATGCTGAGACTGTATAAGGCATTGATCAGACCACATTTGAAGTATTGTGAGCAGATTTGGGCTCCTTATCTAAGACGTACTGGCATTGCAGAGGGTTCAGAGGAGGTTCTGGGAATGAAAGGGTTAACATACAAGGAGCATCTGATGGCTTTGGGTGTGTACTCACTGGAGTTTAGAAGAACTTAGGGGGAGTGGGGTGGAATCCCATTGAAACCTGTCAAATATTGAAAGGCTTTGATAGAGTGGATGTGGAGAGTATGCTTCCTCGAGTGGGTGAGTCGTGTACTGCAGGGCACATCCTCAGAACAGAGAGAGACCCATTTCGACAGAAAAGGAATTTCTTTAGTGAGGGTGATGAATGCTTTGCCATGGATGGCTGTGGAGACAGATTCATTTAGGATATTTAAAGTGGAGTTTGTTAGGTTCTTGATTAGTCAGGGCATTAAAGTTTACGGAGAAAAGGCAGAATAATGGGGTTGAGAAAGATAGTAAATCAGCCGTGATGGAATGGTGGAGCAGACGTTGATGGGCCAAAATGGCCTGATTCTACATCTACATCTTATGGTATCTGAATATATGGAGAAGGATTGAAAGTTCATGAAGAACTGTGGAAAATGGGAATTATTCCACTAGAATAAAAACTCCACAAAAGCTCAATGCCCTAACAAAGTGGATAGCCAGGATTGTAGATTGTTCCTTTTTTTTTCATTTTAAAAAAAAGTGTTGATAGTTCTTATCCACATAGGAAAAGGTTATTGCTATAATGTCAGGGGTTCCCAAAGTGGGGTCCAAGGACCCCTTGGCTAATGGCAAGAATCCATGGCCAAAAGATTGGGAGCCCTGCTCTAGAGCAAAGTAGCAGTTTGAGATACAAGCTGAGAATGGAAGGAAGAAACTGAGTTTAATGAAATAATAGTTGAATAACATAACATTAAGAAAATTGCCACCATTGGTTTGAAGGAAGCTGAAGAGAATGAATTGGGACAAGCTTCTAGGAAACTGGAGAATGGGCTGTTTAAATTGCCTGCAAAATGAGGCAGTTGAATTGGTAATGTCAGGGAAAGGAATCCTCTGGAGAAGCTGAATTTTTTTGTCGAGTTCAGGCATAATACAGCTCATTTAGAAACCAGGTAATACAAGAGATGATGTTAAGGAAGGTAGAAAATAATAATTAAACATTTGACAGTAGAAAAACAATGGATGCATATTTAAAGTTGAATGTTGTTATTAGTTGAAGCATTTCTTCCAGTGCATAAAAGTCTATTAAGATAAGATTGTCAAGCAAATAGTATGACATTAGGTTAATGATAAAATAACATAAAAAGAAGTCATCTATACTTGAGAAGACATGGGAATTCTGAACATTCAGAATTTAAAGAGCAAAGATGCCAAATTCATTTTATACTTCCTAATTATAAATCTGAGATCAAGCTAGCAAAAAATAGAAAAATTGCAATATGTGATGTCACTCTATAAAAAAGAAAATAAAAGCAGGGTTCTGTAGTTGAGAGGGAAATTGAAAAACTCTGAGGCATTTAAGGAATCAGTCCAGGGGAATAGTCTTGGCCTGAAACATTACCCGGTAACTGTTTGTTCATTTCCGTAGGTGCTGTCTGGCCTTGAGTTCCTCTAGCGTTTTGCGCATTGCCTTAAAAATCATGCATCTGACTTCATTGTAGAAGATGAAATAAACAATGGTTTGATGATTTGAGAATCACGGGTAATGTGACAGTGAAAGGCTTTAAAGAATCAATAACAGTGGAAAAATTGTGGAAAAATAATGTTGATTTGATTCTTAGTGCTGTCAAGAAATGAGTGAGAGTACTGGATTTGGCAGTCTCTAGGACTTGACAATATCCTGATTGTAGAATGAACTTTTTGCCTTCCAAGCTGGTCGTGACTTGGGGGAAGATGTTCCAATGTAGTATACACACAGAGGCAAATACCAGCAATGTAGTGGATTGCCTAGACATGCCCTGTCTACAAAGACCAGAACAAATCTAACAGGATAATTACTATTCAACTGACAAGGGCCCAGACATCAAGTGTGCTCTGAAAACAGTGCTGGGAACACTGATCTGAAATGATAACCCTGTTTCCATAATTAATGCTTAAACTGCTGGGTGCTTCTGGTATTTTCAGATTTCCAGCATTTGCTGTTTTTAAACAAAATTCTTCAGCAAAGTGTTGGCAGATGTTGTCAATGTTGCTAGCAAGAGGCTCTTGCTCACTGGTGCTGTTGGTTTTACCAAGGACATCAATTTAAAGCAAAGCACAGTCCAAATGTCAACTAATGAGTTCTCTCTTCACCCAGGAATGCCCTCTTCTCATTGTTGCCATCAGGAAGGAGGTACAGAAGCCAAAAGGCTCACAGTCAGTGATTCAGGATGTCTTTTTTCCCCTTTGCCATCTGATTTCTAAGTGGACATTGAACCCATGAACATAACCTCACTGTCTCCCTGTATTTTTTTGCACTATTTTTAATTTAACAATTAAATATGTTCAGCCCCCTCACTGTTCCCTTATACAAACCTAGTCCATTAGCTGGTTCTGCTAACAGCTATGGGACTCCATAGTGAGAAGGCTACCTTTTATAAACAATATATGTCAAGGGTTAATATGATTAGGCTTCAGCCAAACAGGAACATCGTGACTTTCCAATGTAAAGAACCTCTATTTGAGCTAATGCTGCTCTTACACAACTGCTGGTCGGCACGAAATAACACATCATACACTGCATAAAATTTTAAAGAAAGTATATTTACAAATTTCAGCTTTATGGACTAGTTAGTAGGAAAAGAAAAGAAAAAAAAAATCAAAGGACCTGGTCCAAATGTGCACAAAAAGTTGGAGCTCATTTTGAAGTTGTCCTTTTGACTCAAATGCTGGATCCATGAGCTGTGCGAAAGCACACATTTCAAACTTGGATCAAAATCCATCTCCAATCATCGGGCTCTTTCTCGGGAGTATTGGCCCTTCCTCTTTGGAGCCGTTTATCTACACAAAGCACTTATGTGATAGGACCGCTTCTTCCCATGGCATTCTGACTCATCTTCCCTTCCCAAAAAAATCATGTGAACCACACAGTCTGTCACAAGTCTCTTTTTGCCCTGCCCTCTCAAACCTCCTCCCAACTCTGCCGTCCTGATAGGAATGTTGTGTCAGCTAAAATTGAACATCATAGCCCCTTATCTTTCAGCCGGAATCAAAACATCCTAAAAGCAGAGCACCATGCTTTTACCAAACAGCTAAAATGAAATACCTAGAGCATAGCATAAAAATCTTAACCAGAGCATTACATATGCGTATGTACTTTTATTTATTTATCATGTATTGCATTTTACTGCTGCTGCTAAGTTAACAAATTTTGCAACATATGCTGGTGATATTAAACCTGATTCTGAATTCCTAAAGGGAGATACTGTCAAAGCACAACTTGACTAAATATGGCAGAGTAGAAGCATTTAAGACCCTAGGGCATCAAGGGAAAACAATCCAGTGTTTGGAATTACACCTTACACAACAGCACAATATGATTATTAGAGATTAAGTACACCAAATGCGGTTGTAAACTTATGAGGACAGAAACCAAGGTTGACAAATCATCAGTTACTTTTAGCTTTCCTTCCATTGTAAGGTTAGAACAGGGATCTTGCTATTGAAGTTTAATTCCACACCTATCATGTCTGGAGCTGCGTTTGGATTCATACTGGAGTATCCGTGATGCTGAGAAAGTCGTGAATAGCACGTTCAGTGAGTTGGCCACACCGCAGGTAAAGGCTACACAGGCAGAAAGGGGAAGGGGTGGCCACTAGACAGCGTAGCAGTAGGCAGGTAGTGCAGGAGTCCCCTGAGATCATCTCCCTCCCAAACAGATACACTGTTTTGGATACTGCTGGGGGAGATGTCTCATCAGGGGAGGGCAGCAGCAGCCGAGTTCACTGAACCATGGGTGGCTCTGCGGCACAGGAGGGAAGGAAAAGGAGTGGGAGAGCTATAGTGATAGGGGATTCGATTGTAAGGGGAATAGATAGGCGTTTCTGCTGCCACAAACGAGACTCCAAGATGGTATGTTGCCTCCCTGGTGCAAGGGTCAAGGATGTCTCTGATCGGCTGCAGGACATTCTGGAATGGGAGGGTGAACAGCCAGTGGTCGTGGTGCACATAGGTACCAACGATATAGGTAAAAAACGGCATGAGGTCCTACAAGGTGAATTTAGGGAGTTAGGAGATAAACTAAAAAGTAGGACCACAAAGGTAATAATCTCTGGATTACTACCAGTGCCACGTGCTAGTCAGAGTAGAAATAGGAGGATATTTCAGATGAATACGTGGCTTGGTGCAAGGGGGATGGATTCAAATTTCTGGGGCATTGGAACCAGTTCTGGGGGAGGTGGGACCGGTATAAACAGGACGGTCTGCACCTGGGCTGGACTGGAACCAATGTCCTAGGGGAAGTGTTTGCTACTGCTGTTCAGGAGGGTTTAAACTAATGTGGCAGGGGGATGGGAACAAGTGCAGAGAGACAGGGGTGTATAATGAGGGTAGAAGCAAAAAGTAGTAAGGTGAAAAGTAAAAGTGGCAGGCAGGCAAATCCAGGGCAAAAAGCAAAAAGGGCCACTTTTCAACATAATTGTATAAGGGCTAAGAGTGTTGTAAAAACAAGTCTGAAGGCTTTGTATGTCAATGCGAGGAGCATTCGTAACAAGGTGGATGAATTGAATGTGCAGATAGTTATTAATGAATATGATATAGTTGGGATCACAGAGACATGGCTCCAGGGTGACCAAGGATGGGAGCTCAACATCCAGGGATATTCAATATTCAGGAGGGATAGACAGGAAAGAAAAGGAGGTGGGGTAGCGTTGCTGGTTAGAGAGGAGATTAACGCAATAGAAAGGAAGGACATTAGCCTGGAGGATGTGGAATTGATATGGGTAGAGCTGCATAACACTAAGGGGCAGAAAACGCTGGTGGGAGTTGTGTACAGGCCACCTAACAGTAGTAGTGAGGTTTGGGGATGGCATGAAACAAGAAATTAGAAATGCGTGCAATAAAGGAACAGTAGTTATAATAGGTGACTTCAATCTACAGATAGATTGGGTGAACCAAATTGGTAAGGGTGCTGAGGAAGAGGATTTCTTGGAAAGTATGCGGGATGGTTTTCTGAACCAACATGTCGAGGAACCAACTAGAGAGCAGGCCATTCTAGATTGGGTATTGAGCAATGAGGAAGGGTTAGTTAGCAATCTTGTCGTGTGAGGCCCCTTGGGTAAGAGTGACCATAATATGATGGAATTCTTCATTAAGATGGATAGTGACATAGTTAATTCAGAAACAAAGGTTCTGAACTTAAAGAAGGGTAACTTTGAAGGTATGAGATGTGAATTAGCTAAGATAGACTGGCAAATGATACTTAAAGGGTTGACGGTGGATATGCAATGGCAAGCATTTAAAGATCGCATGGATGAACTACAACAATTGTTCATCCCAGTATGGCAAAAGAATAAACCAGGGAAGGTAGTGCACCCATGACTGACGAGGGATATTAGGGATAGTATCAAGTCCAAAGAAGAAACATCCAAATTAGCAAAAGAAAAAGCGGCACACCTGAGGACTGGGAGAAATTCAGAGACCAGCAGAGGAGGGCAAAGGGCTTAATTAGGAAAGGGAAAAAAGATTATGAGAGAAAGCTGACAGGGAACATAAAAACTGACTGTAAAAGCTTTTATAGATATGTGAAAAGAAAAAGATTGGTCAAGACAAATGTAAGTCCCTTACAGTCAGAAACAGTTGAATTGATCATAGGGAACAAGGACATGGCAGACCAATTGAATAACTACTTTGGTTCTGTCTTCACTAAGGAGGACATAAATAATCTTCTGGAAATAGTAGGGGACCGAGGGTCTAGTGAGATGGAGGAATTGAGGGAAATACATGTTAGTAGGGAAGTGGTGTTAGGTAAATTGAAGGGATTAAAGGCAGATAAATCCCCAGGGCCAGAAGGTCTGCATCCCAGAGTGCTTAAGGAAGTAGCCCAAGAAATAGTGGATGCATTAGTGATAATTTTTCAAAACTCCTTAGATTCTGGATTAGTTCCTGAGGATTGGAGGGTAGCTAATGTAACCTCACTTTTTAAAAAAGGAGGGAGAGAAAAACCGGGGAATTATAGACCAGTTAGTCTGACATCAGTGGTGGGGAAAATGCTAGAGTCGGTTATCAAAGATGTGATAACAGCACATTTGGAAAGAGGTGAAATCATCGGACAAAGTCAGCATAGGTTTGTGAAAAGAAAATCATGTCTGACGAATCTTAAGGGGAGAGCCAGTGGATGTGGTATATTTAGATTTTCAAAAGGCTTTTGACAAGGTCCCACATAGGAGATTAGTGTGCAAACTTAAAGCACATGGTATTGGGGGTATGGTATTGATGTGGATAGAGAATTGGTTAGGCAGACAGGAAGCAAAGAGTGGGAGTAAACGGGACCTTTTCAGAATGGCAGGCAGTGACTAGTGGGGTATCGCAAGGCTCAGTGCTGGGACCCCAGTTTACAATATATGTTAATGATTTAGACGAGGGAATTAAATGCAGCATCTCCAAGTTTGCAGATGACACGAAGCTGGGCGGCGGTGTTAGCTGTGAGGAGGATGCTAAGAGGATGCAGGGTGACTTGGATAGGTTAGGTGAGTGGGCAAATTCATGGCAGATGCAATTTAATGTGGATAAATGTGAGGTTATCCACTTTGGTTGCAAGAACAGGAAAACAGCTTATTATCTGAACGGTGGCCAATTAGGAAAAGAGGAGGTGCAAAGAGACATGGGTGTCATTGTACACCGGTCATTGAAGGTGGGCATGCAGGTACAGCAGGCGGTGAAAAAGGCAAATGGTATGTTGGCATTCATAGCAAAAGGATTTGAGTACAAGAGCAGGGAGGTTCTACTGCAGTTGTACAAGGCCTTGGTAAGACCGCACCTAGAGTATTGTGTGCAGTTTTGGTCCCCTAATCTGAGGAAAGACATTCTTGCCATAGAGGGAGTACAAAGAAGGTTCACCAGATTGATTCCTGGGATGGCAGGACTTTCATATGAAGAAAGACTGGATCGACTAGGCTTATACTCACTGGAATTTAGAAGATTGAGGGGGGAATCTTATTGAAACGTATAAAATTCTAAAGGGATTGGACAGGCTAGATGCAGGAAGATTGTTTCCGATGTTGGGGAAGTCCAGAACGAGGGGTCACAGCTTAAGGATAAAGTGGAAGCCTTTTAGGACCGAGATGAGGAAAAACTTCTTCACACAGAGTGGTGAATCGGTGGAATTCTCTGCCACAGGAAACAGTTGAGGCTGGTTCATTGGCTATATTTAAGAGGGAGTTAGATATGGTTCTTGTGGCTAAAGGGATCAGGGGGTATGGAGAGAAAGCAGGTACAGGGTTCTGAGTTGGATGATCAGCCATGATCATACTGAATGGTGGTGCAGGCTCGAAGGGCTGAATGGCCTACTCCTGCACCTATTTTCTATGTTACTAACTTGAAAAGAAATAAGACAGGCCAAGCTAACCAGCAGCAAGATCTTGATAATCTACAAAGGTAGGCTGAGAAGTGTGAATTAATACAAAATGGCTATTAACAGTGGAGAGACTCTAACTACCTTTGACATTAGTGTGCCTTTCAGTGGAGAATGTTGAAGTTGAAACGGTGAGTTGCCTTGCATTTGCAGTCTTGATAAAGATAGTCCTAAACTGATGTGGGGCAGGGAGTTCTTGCATTTAGATTTGTCAAGGACTGGCTATATATTTTCAAGAAAAGGTGGTATGAGGAAACCACATGCAGGTGAAAATGCATTCATGCCTGCTGTCCTGGTCCTTGATGATAGAGATTGAGTTTGCAAGATGCCGTCGGTAGACAAGGTGAGCAACTGTGGCACATTTTGTAGACCATGTTTACTGCAGCTGTGTATAAGTGGCGGTAGAAATGAAGGTTGTAGGAGGAGGAGGAGGTGCCAAGCCCATGGGCTGCATTATTTTGGATGATGTTGACATTCTTGAGAGCTCTACATTGAGGCACATGGAGAATACTTCATCACATTCCTGGCTTGTTTCCTAGATGGTGGAAAGTCTTAGGGTGTCAGGAAGTGAGTCTTCCTCTGCAGGGAAACTTTATCTCTGACCTGTTCTTGCAACCACTGTTGAGATTTTTTTTTATTAATAGTCATCTCTGCCCTTTTGGTATACTGATGGTGGTGGACTCAAAAAGTAGCAAAGATAGCTGTCGTTATCCGAGCATTAATGGGGATTTTAGGATTTCCTTCCATTATTGGGCAAGATGTTTATCTCAGTGATGTTCATGCGTTTGAAATGTTTTTGACTTGAATGTATGTGATACAAATAAGAATGTTCAAATGTCAAGTTATATTTGGGACACTTTAACAACTGATGGAATTGATTAGTTCTTGATCATGTGTAATTCTTAGATTAGATCTGTCTCCAAAAAGCTATTAAAACTGAAATGTTTGGGGAAAAAAATGCTATCCTCATGTGATTTTCACCATGAAACTAGAGTTAGAGCCTCAAAGATGAATTTAACTTGATATACAAGTTATTTTTATAGGCTTATTTAATAATAAGTTAATATTCTTTCCTATAGGCTGAACAATGCACCAATCCAAGGATTTGCCCATGATGTTGGTAATAAGACAACTATCCGAATGAGCTACCCAGAGGGAGCACCAAAATCTCCTTTGGAGTATGATCCGTATATGCTGTTTGTTGCTGTAATGTATAAGGGAGTAGATTTCAGCTGGCTGAAAGCTATGATCAAAAAAGAACAAGTGGTAAGTGAATCAATAAAATGTCAATATTTCAAACTTGCGTGCTTTTTCTTTTATGTCGTGGGTAGTGGTAGCTGGGACTTATTTTTGGCTGAAGGCTGACATGGCGGTGTTTTGTAAGAAACTGTGCTGGCAAGACCTTTGGAGTTCTAGGTTCAATGCTCCCTGAAAGTGGCTGCACAGGTTGACAAGGTGATAAGGAAGGCCTATGTTCTGCTGCCTTTATTAGTCCTAAATGCCTAAAAAAAAAAGGCAAGATTTTCTTCTGCCTTCTTTATCACTATCAACCTGTGCCTCAAAGGAACTGGGTTCACAAGTCAGGAAGTTGTATTGCAGTTTTATAAAACTCTCGTTAACCCGCATCTGTAGTATTGTATTCAGTTTTAGTCACTCCATTATAGAACGATGTCAAGGGCTTAGGAGGGGACGTAGATGATGCTTGTTTGGGTTTGAGGTCATGTGCTACAAGGCCCTCCTTCTCTTACTACTGCAGTCGGGTGGGAGGTGCAGGAGTATTGGGTCCCACACTGCCAGGTTTGGGAGCAGCAGTTGCTCTGCAGCCACTGGGCTCCCAGACAGGCTTCACTTATCTCTGCAGCTGTGGACTCACTTTTGGGCACTCTGCAATTCATGTTCCATGTGTTTTTGTTTTGCTATTTGCATGATTTGATCAAGGCTAGTCTTAGCTGAACCGGCTCTGTGGCTGTGAACTCACTTTCAGCCGCTCGATGCTTAATGTTTCCTGTGTTGTTTACTTATTTACTGTTTGCACAATTTGTACTTTTTTCACAAATTGTTTGACCACCTTCGTTTGGGTTCTATCGTGTTTCTTTGTTTTGTTGTTGCCTGCAAAAAGACGAATCTCAAGGTTGATAATAAATGAACTTTGAGAGGTTAGACCATGGATTCCCAAGCTTTTTTATCCCATTAAGCAAGGGGTCTGTGGACCCCAAGTTGCAACCAATGCCAAACTAGAGTTCTTTCCACTGGGGTGGTGGAGGCTGAAGAGAGATAAGGTTAATAAGATTGAGAAGGATAGTTAGACGTCCAGTATCCTTTTCCCATTGTTAAAATGTCTAACACCAGAAGTCATGCATTTAAGGTGAGGGGTGTAGGTTCAAAGGAGATGTATAGGGTATGTTTATTTTTGTGTGGAGAGTGGTGGTGCCTGGAATTCTCTGCCTGTGGTGGTTGAGGCAAATATAGAAGCATTGAAGTGCTGTTAGGCACAAGAATGTGCAGGAAATGGAAAGATGTGAACATTGGGTAGGCTGAAGGGATAAGTTTAGATGGACATTTAGTTACTAATGTAATTAGTTCAGTATAACACTGTGCTATACTGTTCTATGGCAAGAAAATCAGCACGTGTAGATGTTTACAGCAGCACTGAAGCTGACTACTAGAGGGTCTGTATATCACTCAGTCATCTCAGAAAATCAGTTGTACTGTTGACAGCTGTATGTGGAGATGGCAGAGATCTTGTTTGGCATAGGTGCAACATTTACCTGAATGGAAAAAGAATTTACTATTTTAAGACTTTCCAAAGGCACTAGATAACAGAATCCTAACGTGTATTTGAATAGAAAGAGCAATTGTTCCACCAATATGAAGTGGTGTGCAGCTTCAATGTGATGCAAGTCATTGAAATATCTCAGGCAAACTTTTTATTCTGCCATAAATCTTTGAAGGGTAATAAGAGTAGAGAATTCAAAAGTTCATTTATTATCAAAGTATGTATGCCGAATGTGTGTGGCCTCCGTCGGTCGTGGTCGACCATGGGTATTGTGCCTCTGGTGGTCACTGGGAGTGGCCTCTCCAGGGCGCAAGCCCAGGCAGAGATCATATGGAGATCTGTCTGTTGCCCATGCAGTGGGACCACCTCTCCATGTTGATGACAGGTCCAAAGGAACGACGAAAATCGATACAGTTTGGTGCCAGCAGCATCACAGAAGTTGTGTGCCGGTGCTGGGTACAGCAGTCAGCCACCTCGGAACTCCAACTCCCGATTTATTACTTTTTTTTTCCTCGGGGTTTACTGCCAAAGCCTTTCCTGTGAGTGGGTATAGCCGCAAGGCAGTGGAGGTCTGAAATCGGAATTTTCCCTCTCCTAGATGAGCTACCATCGGTGGTTAACGAGCCCCATCTGCCTGGAGCAACTGGTTTTAAGGTGCCAGTGGTCTGACTTTGCCCTTTCTGTCAGTGAGAACAGCTCCGCCGGGCTTAAGAACTATGCCACATGTGAAGGCCAGGAGTTGGAGTGGGTTGTCAGAGAGTATTTGAGACGCACACCATGAAGAGCATTTGTTTAGCAGTGGGAGCACGTCCCCGCTACCACACTTTGGCTATGACTACCCTTGGAGCCTTATGCTGAATACAACTCTGAGAATTGCTTCTCTAGGTAGCCTCGAAACAAAGAAAGCCATGGAAGTCATTCTGAGAGAAACATCAAACCCACCCACCACACAAAAAAGAAAGGTAACACGGTAATCAACGCCCAAACCCCCACTGCACAAAAATGTGCACAAAATCTTAACAAAACCATCAACCCCCTCCTCCACAAACCCCTGTTCCTTGCACAAAAAAGAATGGGTTAACTTCTGTATGATGAAGTAACAGCTAATGAAGCCTTTGTTCCAGCTGAAAGCATATGCAACAAAATATTCAGTCAGGAACTGTGATTTAGGGTGCAAAAGTTTACCTGATTTTGTTTACAGGATATTTTACCGTGAGTAAGGGACTTCAGCACTGTGGAAAAATTACTGAGGGGATTTCCTTTCCTAGGTGGTATTTTGTTTTCAGATGGCACGTCATGACTGGTTGCTGTGTCTGTTTTATGATTTGCAAGAATGATTTAATTCGTTTCATTCGTTCCTGTTGATTGAGAAGTTTGTGCTGGAGCCCTGACATAACCTTGACTGGTTGGTAAGACTATTTTGGTATATGAACATGGCTACTGCCAAGATATCATTAACATACCATTAAAAATTTATTGTTCAAAAAGAAGTGATACAGGGAGATTGAATTCAAACAATACACACAAAATGCTGGTGGAACACAGCAGGCCAAGCAGCATCTATAGGGAGAAGCACTGTCTCAACGAAGGGTCTCGGCCCGAAACGTCGACAGTGCTTCTCCCTATAGATGCTGCCTGGCCTGCTGTGTTCCGCCAGCATTTTGTGTGTGTGTTGTTTGAATTTCCAGCATTTGCAGATTTCCTCGTTTGTAGATTGAATTCAAAACTGGCTTGACAGATGGTAGTGGTGGAGGGCAGTTATCCTTATTGGAAGTCTGTGACTAGAGGTATTCCACAGGGAGCAGTACTGAGACTTCTGTTTGTGACATGAGGGGGACTTGAACAAAAAGTGGATAAGCTGTAAGACTGAAAAATTGATGGAGCTGTGGATACTGAAAAAGGTTGTTAATAGATACAGCAGGATATAAATCACTTGGAAACATGAGCAGAGAAATGATAGATGGACAAATGTGAAATAATTTACTATGAAGATTAAATCATCTATTTAGCTTGCTAAGTTGTAAATGATTGGTTTATCCTTACTACTTGTTAACCAATTGACTTATTAATGTCTTGCATTTAAGTCCATGATTTTACCTTGTTATGACGCTTTATTGAATGCTGTTTAGAAATATAAATGTGTTATGTCCATTGGCATTATTTCATCCACTCTGATAATTAGATCATAAAATAACAATGCTCTTTCACTATCATGAAACCTAGTTCGGCTGTCCCTAATTGACCTATGGTTTTCTAAATGCTTGGTTGTTTCACCTTTAATAATTGAGCATTTACATACCTGACAGCCAATGCTCACCTAATAGGTGTAGAATTCCCATCTTTCTCCTTGCTAGTTTGCAAAATGATGAATTTGCTGGTTTCCAATCTGCTGAAACCTTTCTGAACATTCCTTAGATTTTGAAGTTCATGAGTGTGTTGTACGAGGGCAGGAAGAGCGAGCAACGGCATCTCTTTAGAGTGGAGGAGGATGAAGAGGTGACTTGATAGAGGTGTATAATATGCTAAGAAGCATTGATGAGTGGACAGGCAGTGACCATTTCTCAGAGTGGAAATATTCAAAATAAATTTATGATTAAAGTACCAATGAAAAAAATATTCACCCCCTTGGAAGCTTTCATGTTTTATTGTTTTACAAGATTGAATCACAGTGGATTTAATTTGACTTTTTTGATTCCGATCAACAGAAAACACTCTTTCTTGTCAAAGTGAGAATGTTTCTACAAATGGTCTGTTTATTACAATTATTAAACACAAAATAATTGAATGCATAATTACTCACCACCTTCAAGTTAGTATTTAGTAGGTGCACCTTTAGCAGCAATTGTGTCTGTGTGGATAGGTCTCTTATCAGGTTTGCACATCTGGACACTGCAATGTTTCCCTATTCTTTACAAAACTGCTCAAGTTCCATCAGAATGCATGGGGATCGTGAGTGAACAGTTCCTTCCAAGTCCAGCCACAAATTCTCAATTGGGTTGAGGACTGGACTTTGACTTGTCCACTCCAGGCCATTAACTGTTGTTTTTAAGCCATCCCTATGTATTTTTGGCTTTATGCTTGGAGTCATTGTCTTGTTGGCAAACAAGTCTTCTCTGGGCACTGTTCTCTTGCAGAGTGCATCAGGTTTTCCTTCAAGATTTCGCCATATTTTGCTGCATTTGTTTTACCCCTTCACAAGCCTTCCAGGGCTTGCTGCAGTGAAGCATTCTCACAACATGATGCAGTCACCACCATGCTCCACTGTAGGGATAATGTGTTTTTGATGTGCGGAGTTTGCCTTATGCCAAGCATAGCGTTTAGTCTGATGGCCAAAAAGCTCAATTTTGATTTCATCAGACTATAGAACCACCTTCTAGCTGACTTCAGAGTCCTCCCACATGCTTTCTGGCAAACTCTAACTGAGATTTCATGTGATTTTTTTTCAACAGTGGCTGTCTCTTTGCCACTCTCCTATAAAGCTGTGACTGGTGAAGCACCCGGGCAACAGCCTCTGTATGCGCAGTCATTCCCTTCTCAGGCACTGAAGCTTGTAACTCATCCAGAGTTGTCATAGGTCTCTTTACAGCCTCCCTCACTAGTCCTCTTCTTGCACGGTCACTCAGTTTTTGAGGACAGGCTGCTCTAGGCAGATTCACAGCTGTACCATATTCTTTCCATTTCTTGATGATTGACTTAACTGGGATATTCAGTGACTTGTTTTCTTGTATTCATCTCCTGACTTGTGCTTTTCAATAACCTTTTTGGAGTTGCTTGGAGTGTTCTTCTGTCTTTATGATGTATTTTTGCCAGGATACTGACTCACCAACAGTTGGACCTTCCAGATACTGATGTAATTTTGCTACAATCAATTGAAACAACTTGACTGCACAGTCTCCAAAACCAGATCTCCAGTTATCAAATTATGTGACTTCTAAAACCATTTGGCTGCACCGGTGATGATTTGGTGTGTCATATTAAAGGAGGTTAATATTTACACAATTAATTATTTTGATTTATATTTATAATTAATCTGGATTTCTTTGTAGAGATCTGTTTTCACTTTGACACAAAAGAATGTGTTGATCAGTGTCAAAAAAAGCCGAATTAAATCCATTGTGATTCAACATTGTAAAGCAATAAAACATGAAAACTTCTGGGCGGGGTGGGGGAGTGAATACTTTTCATAGGCACTGTATGCTACCCTGAGGTTCATTTTCTGATTAATGGGTAATGTGAGTGGTGATAATTTATGGTGATTGGAGGGATGGCAGAGGAAGGTTTTATTTTAGAGTGGTAAGTGCATGATGTACTCAGCTAGTGGTAGTAATAGAGGCAGATACATTGTGGAGACTTAAGAGACTCTTAATGCACATGGATGGAAGAAAAATGGAGAGCTATGCGGGAAGGAAGGGTTAGATTGATCTTGGAGTAGATTAAAAGGTCAACACAGCACAAGCCAAAGGACCTATACTTTGGCTGTAATACAACACAGAACCTTGCAGCAATGTTTCTGCAGCCACTTTATGGAATGTAGACCATCACAAGCAGACATCTTTGGTCTCGCTAGTTTGCCTGCTAGCTGTTCTCTACTGAGAGTAAGAGTTGAACTTTCTCACTTTTCTGTAGCCCTTTGTGAAGACTGATCCATATTAAGGTCTCTTCTATTTCCTTATTTTGTATTAATACTCTCAGTATGAGCTTTTAAAGGGTCAGCATTTTCTTTTGTCACTCTCTTCCTTTTATGTATATGTAACCTAGTGCTACCTTGTTAGTTAATGTTAAAGTTCTGTTTTTTTCCTCTAAATAAATGTATCATAGGTAATGGCGAGGGATTTAAAGTTGCTGACTCTCTCCACCTTGACCCCCAATGAAGACTGACACATGGACATCTGCTTTCCTGCTCTGGTAGTCAATAATCTGCTCCTTGATTTTCCTGACATTGAGTGATTGGTTGTTGTGGCAGGATTTTCAGTCTCCCTCCGAAATGCTGATTCATCACCACCTTTGATTCAGCCAACAACACTGGAGCTGTTCTTAGCCTCACAGACATGAGAATAAAGCAAGTAGAACTGGGGGCTAAGCACAGCCTTGTGCTGATGGTGACTGTGAAGGAGATGTCGTTGCCATGCTGAATTGACTGGGGTCTGCAAGTGAAGATCCAGTTGCACAAGGGCATACTGAGGCCTAGGTCTTGGAGCTTATTGATTATTTTTGAGAGGATGATAGTATTGAATGTCGAGCTGTACTCAAAGAGCATCCTGATGTATGCATCTTTACTGTCTAGGTGTTCAAGAGTTGAATTAAAAAGCCAATTAAATCATAACTGCTGTTAACCTTTTGTGACAGGAGGCAGATTGGAGTGATCCAAGTCGCACCTTGGGTAAGAGCCTCTCAAAGCACTTCATCACAGTGGCAGTAAGTGCTACTGGATGATGGTCATTGAGGCAGGTTACCGTTCTCGGTAGGATTTGTAGCCTGTGGGTACCTCAGACTGTTGAAGCGAGACGTAAAAGCCATCAGGGAACACCCCAGCCAGTTGAATAACGCCAGTCTTCAGTACCCGGCCAGGTATCCCATCTGAGCCAGATGCTTTTGGTGAGTTCACCTTGCCGATGGATGCTCCCATGTTAGCATGAGTGAAATAACAAGGTTATTATCAGGGGCCTGTGGGGATTCAAGAAGGTGCCTCTGTGTTTTGAGAGTCAAAATAAACAAAATGCATTGAGGTTATCTGGGAGTCACCTGTGTCACTATGCCACCACTGAGCTCATCTAAACGGAGCGGTGTTGTAAGAAAGCAGTATCCATCATCATCAAGAGCCTCTGCCATCCAGGCCTTGGTCTCTTCTCGCTGCTGCCATCAGGAAGTATGGTACAGGAACCTCAGTACGCGTGCCACCAGGTTCAGGAAAAGTTATTGCCCCTCAGCTATCAAGCTCTTGAAACGGGATAACTTCACTCTCCCCATCACTGAACTGTTCCCACGACCTATGGACTCACTTTCAAGGACTCTTCATCTCATGTTCTCAATACTTATTGATTATTTGCACAGTTTTTTTTTTACACACTCGTTCTTGTCCGTCTGTTGGGTCTCATCTTTTACTCATTCTATTGTTTTATATTTACTGTGATTGCCTGCAAGAAAATGAACCTCAGTTGTATATAGTGACATGTATGTACTTTGACAATAAGTTTACCTTGAGCTTTGGTTTCACTTGAGAGGTGATAGCTTTCAAGCACTGCCGCAACTGTTGAACAATCTTTTGTGATTCAAGTTTGGTCAGAATTTCCACATCACCTATGAGATGGCTTTCCAGAGGTTAATTCTTTCAATCCATTACTATTTTTGACTTCGGCAGCCCTCCTCTCTGTAAAGTTTACTTGTCATGTCTTCAGTTTTCCCCTCGATAAAAATGCTGCATTTCTAAATTGGCCACTAGGAGGAGTAAACAACCTTTCTGCTCTCTATCGACTTCGTAAGCAGTTCTCTGCTGTGTTAATGCCTGCAGCTGTTATGGCCATTCTGAAGGTGGTTATTTCAGTAACTGATTGTCGCTAACTATTCCGAGGCTGGTGTAAATGCAGTTTGAATAATTGTAGCGATGTACTACATACAGAGCTAGAGACGACACGCAGTCGGTAAGTCGTTTCGAGACTAGTTTATTCAAACTTCGCGGTGCTGACATTTAATCCCTAGTGCCCGCTCTCTCTGGGTGGAAATGATGTCAGAGGTGCATTACCAAAGTCTCCCCCCGCGCGCTGGCTATTTGTGAGCCGGTTCGCCTGCAAAGAAAGTGGGTCGCCACATAACCCAACCCCCCCCCCAAGAACCAGCGATACACCCCCCAATGTCCACAGTCTGGATCAGCCTCTGTTTGGGAGGTCTGCCTCTGAGCCGCGGTGCCTGAACCTCGACCGACTGCGCCAAGTCCACATGGGCTGGTTTGAGTCGGTCCACCGTGAAAACCTCCTCTTTCCCCCCAATGTCCAGAACGTACGTGGACCCGTTGTTGTTGATCACCTTGAATGGCCTATCGTACAACCGCTGTAGCGGTGCCCGGTGTCCGCCCCTTCGTACAAACACAAACTTACAGTTCTGCAGGTCTTTGGGTACATGGGTCGGGGTCCATCCGTGCAGTGAAGTCAGCATGGGGGCCAGATTGCCTAGCCTTTCGTGTAGTCTGTCCAGGACTGCTGCGGGTTCTTCCTCTTGCCCCCTTGGGGCTGGTATGAACTCCCCGGGGACGACCAGGGGTGCGCCGTACACCAACTCGGCCGACGAGGCATGCAGATCCTCTTTGGGCGCTGTGCAAATTCCAAGCAGGACCCAGGGAAGCTTGTCCACCCAGTTAGGTACTCTCAGGCAGGCCATGAGAGCCGACTTTAAGTGACGGTGGAAGTGTTCCACTAGTCCGTTGGACTGTGGGTGGTAGGCAGTAGTGTGGTGTAGCTGCGTTCCCAACAGGCTGGAGGTGATCTGGGCACCTCTGTCAGAGGTAATGTGGGCCGGTATCCCAAAGTGTGCTACCCAGGTTGCAATCAGTGCTCGGGCGCAGGAATCGGCAGATGTGTCGGTGAGTGGGACAGCCTCTGGCCACCTCGTGAACCGGTCTACCATAGTTAGGAGGTACCGCGCTCCTCGGGACACTGGTAGGGGGCCCACGATATCCACAGGAATGTGGTTGAACCTCCGGTGGGTGGGTTCGAACTGCTGCGGTGGGGCTTTAGTGTGCTGCTGCACCTTGGCTGTTTGGCACTGCGCGCACGTTCTGGCCCATTCACTGACCTGCTTGCGAAGTCCGTGCCATGCAAACTTGCTGGAGACCAGCCAGACGGTTGTCCTGATAGATGGGTGCGCGAAACTGTTAATGGAGTCGAAAACTCGCTGCCTCCAGGCTGCCGGGATGATGGGGAGAGGTTGGCCGGTAGCCACGTTGCACAGGAGGGTCCTCTCACCTGGGCCTACGAGAAAGTCCTGCAGCTGCAAATCCGAGACTGTGGTCCTGTAGCTGGGCATCTCGTCATCTGCCTGCTGCGCCTTCGCCAGTGCTGCATAGTCCACCCCCAGGGACAGGGCCTGGGCAGCTGATCTGGAAAGTGCGTCGGCCATGACGTTGTCCTTTCCTGAGACATGCTGGATGTCCGTCGTGTACTCGGAGATGTAGGACAGATGTTGCTGCTGGCGAGCCCACCAGGGATCGGACACCTTTGTGAACGCGAAGGTCAATGGTATGTGGTCCGTGAATGCAGTGAATGGCCTGCCTTCCAAGAAATACCTGAAATGCCGGATTGCCAGATACAGTGCCAACAGCTCCCGGTTGAAAGCACTGTACTTGAGTTCGGGTGGTCATAGGTGCTTGCTGGAGAATGCCAGGGGTTGCCAGCGCCCCCGATGAGCTGCTGCAGCACCCCACCAACTGCTGTGTTGAATGCGTCCACCGTGAGTGCGGTCGGAACGTCCGTTCTGGGGTGCACCAGCATCGCAGCATCTGCCAAGGCTTCCTTGGCTTTAACGAAAGCGGCCGCGGCCTCCTCGTCCCAAGTAATGTCCTTGCCTTTACCCGACATCAGGGTGTACAAAGGGCGCATGATACGGGCTGCTGAGGGGAGGAAACGGTGGTAGAAGTTCACCATACCAACGAACTCCTGCAGGCCTTTGACCGTGTTGGGCCGGGCAAAGTGGTGGATCGCGTCTACCTTGGCAGGCAGAGGTGTTGCCTCGTCTTTGGTAATCCTGTGGCCCAGGAAGTCAATGGTATCGAGACCGAACTGGCATTTGGCCGGGTTGATCGTGAGGCCGAAATCACTCAGGTGGGAGTAGAGCTGGCGGAGGTGGGACAGATGCTCCTGGCGACAACTGCTGGCTATAAGGATGTCGTTCAAATAGATGAACGCAAAGTCCAGGTCACGTCCCACCACATCCATTAGCCGCTGGAACGTCTGTGCGGCATTCTTCAGGCCGAGTGGCATTCTGAGGAACTCGGAACAGGCCGAACGGGGTAATGAGTGCTGTTTTGGGGATGTCTTCAGGGTGCACCAGGATTTGACGGTATCCCCGGACGAGGTCTACTTTGGAAAATATTCTTGCCCCGTGCAGGTTTGCTGCAAAGTCCTGTATGTGCGGCATGGGGTAGCGGTCTGGAGTTGTGGCCTCGTTCAGTCTGCGGTAGTCTCCACATGGTCTCCAACCCCTGGCTGCTTTGGGCACCACATGCAGGGGGGAGGCCCATGGACTGTCGGACCTCCGTACGATCCCCAATTCCTCCATCCTCTTGAACTCCTACTTCGCCAGGCAGAGCTTGTCCGGGGGAAGCCTTCGTGCGCGGGCGTGGAGGGGTGGTCCCTGGGTCGGGATGTAGTGCTGTACCCCGTGTCTGGGCATGGCTGCCATGAACTGCGGTGCCAGAATCGATGGAAAGTCCGCCAGGATTCTGGTGAATTCATTGTCCGACAGCGTGATGGAGTCCAGGTGTGGGGCTGGCAACTTTCACGTCTGGAAAGTCTCGGCATGTACTAGTCTTTTCCCTTGCAAGTCGACCAGCAGGCTGTGAGCTCGCAAGAAGTCCACCCCCAGGAGTGGTTGGGCCACCGCGGCCAGTGTGAAGTCCCACGTGAACCGGCTGGCGCCGAACTGTAGCTGCACTGTGCGGGTGCCGTAGGTCCGTATCGTGCTGCCATTTGCGGCCCTCAGGGTGGGTCCTGGCTTCCTGTCGTACCCCATCAGGGGCAAGACGCTGATTTCCGCTCCGGTGTCGACCAGGAAGCGGCGTCCTGACTGTTTGTCCCAGACGTGCAAGAGGCTGTCCTGGTGGCCCTTGCAGGGCGGGCGACAACAGCGGACTTCTGTGCCCCACCGCTGGTGGTAGAAACACCACTGTTCACTGTCCTCCTCACTCCTGCCTCTGTGTTGTGTGCGCCCCCTGCCGGGCCTGGTCTGGTCTGCTGTTGGGCGTGTGGCCTGGTAATCTGACCGACGGAGGCCACGCTCTCCCTCTTGGCTTTCCCCAGCACGTCTGCCTGGGCCGCCACCTTCCGGGGGTCGCTGAAATCTGCGTCAGCCAGCAGCAGATGTGTGTCCTCAGGCAGCTGCTCTAGGAACACTTGCTCGAACATGAGGCAGGGCTTGTGTCCGTCAGCCAGGGACAGCATCTCGTTCATCAATGCTGACGGCAGTCTGTCTCCCAAACCATCCAGCTGAAGCAGGTGGGCACCCCGCTCACGCCGCGAGAGGCCAAAGGTCCCAATGAGCAGTGCTTTGTATGCTTCATATTTGCCTTCTTCCGGGGGCGACTGTATGAAATCCGCAACCTGGGCGGCCGTCTCCTGGTCAAGGGCGCTCACCACATGGTAGTAACGCGTGGAATCAGAGGATATCTGCCGAATCTGGAACTGGGCTTCTGTTTGGCTAAACCACACACGTGGTCGCAGCATCCAGAAAGTCGGCAGTTTTAGCGAAACTGCATGAACAGATGAAGAGTCGGTCTTTGGTCCAAATCCCGTTTGGACCATCGGGGTCACCAATGTAGCGATGTACTACATACAGAGCTAAAGACGACATGCAGTCGGTAAGTTGTTTTGAGACTAGTTTATTCAAACTTCACGGCGCTGGCATTTAATCCCTAGCGCCCACCCTCTCCGGGTGGAAATGACGTCAGAGGTGCATTACCAAAGTCTCTCCCTGCGTGCTGGCTATTTGTGAGCCGGTTTGCCTGCACAGAAGGTGGGTCGCCACATAATTACTATAAATGTACACTCAGTGCAAGTTTGTGGTCTTCTGTTGCTGCAGCTATTCCATTTCAAGTTTTGATACGTTGTACGTTCAGAGGTGCTCTTCTGCACACCACTGTTGTAATGCATGATAATTTGAGTGTTTGTCACCTTTCAAGCTTGAACAATCTGGCCATTCTCTGATCTCTCTTATTTACAAGATGTTTTTGCCCAAAGAACTGCTTCTTACAAGAAGTGTTTTCTTTCTTGCACCATCCTCTGTAAGCTCTGGCAGGGGTTCCCAATCTTTTGTTTTATATGCCATGGACCCATACCTGAGAGATCCATGAACCCCAGCTCCTGAGACTGTTGTGCATAAATTCCAGGAGATCAGCTATTTCTGAAATACTCAAACTATTCTCAAACTCAAATTCCACAGTCAAAGTCACTTCGATCGCATTCTGATGTTTGATCTGAACAACAACTGAACCTCTTGACTATGTCTGCGTGCTTTTATGTATTGAGTTGCTGCTACCTGATTGGCTGATTAGATATTTGCACTAACAAGCAGGTAGACCGCTGTACCCAATAAAGTGGCCACAGTGTATTTCTACTTTTATAAAGCAGCAAAACAAGTATTGCATTTTTTCCACATTTCTAAATATCAAATTATTCCCTGTCAACAATAAGATATTGAAATATTGTACACTTCGTGAAATATCAGTGTCAATGGATGAATTTGAATTCATATTCAAGTTTTTAATCCTGCAGAATTTCAGACAGGATAATATGTTACTCCTGCATTATCTCAAAGCTAGTATTCATCCTACAGATTCTGTTTTTGGATGTGGTCGCAAATGGAGCCATTTTCACAATGAGTATTTTAATGAAGAATGTTAATTGCCACCAGAGCAAACATAGTACCAATAACACAGTAATAAACAAAGTAAAAATGGCTTTTATGGAATTTGTTCCAAGTGATTGGTGAACTAACTATTTCAGCGTAATAATCCTGAAATATTGTGCAATAAGTCGTATGTAATTTCCAACATTAATGTTTTCTTTTACTTCTAGTCATTTTGGGAAAATTTCTGGTTCTGGAAAGAAGTTGCAAAGGAAATACCAATTAAACCAACACAATTTCGAATACTAAACCCAGAGATCATAAAGGAGACAGCAATTGATCTGCTGCAGTTACCTGAACCTCGACCAAAACTGTTTGGATGGGATCAGGTATGAGTTGCTTAGAAATGTAGGTATGGTTAAACTTGGGGGAAATGTGATTCTTGAGCTGGGTTTTTGGTTGTGGGTTGTTTAGCAAAGGATCATCCTAACAATGAGTCTTTATATGATTTATGCAAACAGCTGTTCATGCAAAATACACTGAAAATATTTTTATGCACCTACTGTAGGATGCACTAGTTTTCTTTGTTTTCCTTAATGATGGACAGAATGTTAAATAAAGCATACAATTCTTTGGGGAATCTTGTTTCAGCTGGGCTCTTTAATAAATATTCAAAATGAATAGAATTAACAATTGACAATATAGATTTTATTTTGCTCTGTTGTGCCATGTTCTCACTGCATAATTTCCAATGTGGCCATTTTTAAATTCTGTTTTTACTTACCCTTTCGGTTTACCTTATGAATACTTTTTCAGCTATAGAATGTTTTGGAACATATTTTCTTCAGTATTTACTTTTCCTTAATTCTGAAATCTACAATCAAATACCCACTGGCATCCAAATCATTTTGGTGACTTGGCCTAGAAAATGGTACCTATTTAGTTTGTATGAGGGGGAAGGGGCCAACCTTAACTAGACTAATGTAGCTCAAATGTAGAGTTGAAATTCATGGCAAGTGCTGTAGGACATAGGAGAGGTTATTGAAGAGGCATTTCTAAATATCTATAGATTCAGTGATAGTGCCCGAGGACAGGAAATATTACTCACTTGTTCAAGAAAATTATAGCAATTAAACCTGGTAACACAGACCAGCTAGATTAAATTTGATGGTAAAACAATCAAGAAAGAACCGTGGAAGTAAATTGGTTTAGTGGAAAATCACGAGAAAGCCTTGTGTAGATTTGTTAAAGGCAAACTGTCTAACCAGCAATGCTGTATAATAAAACATTGTCACCAACGGAAATGGTTTTAATGTATACAGGTGATATGCCTCCCCCACATCACAGCTGTTAATTTAATGCAAATATACCCCTACGGAACTCAATCACTATCCTAAAGTTTGAGGTATAGAATTCACTATTACAGGATTTATGTAGGAAAAGAAATGCATGCATGAATTATGTAATGCCCCTGTTAAGATTTTACTGCAAATGCTGTAGGGTATTTCATTTACTAGTTTTCTGTAGAAGCAGTGTGCTTTGCTGGTAGTGTTTGGATTACAGTTTTCCATGGATTTCTTAATTCATGCATAAATTATACAGCTTTGTATCATGGAAAATTGTGAAACAGATCATGTTGTATGAACCCTCCCACCCCTCCACAATAAAGATGGAATTGCCTGCTACCCAAGAAGGTGTTTGAAAAAGAACAGCCTTATTTTCTAGGTTAAAGTCCATGAAATAAGAGTGGAACTGCATTGTGATAAATTGTCTGACTTTGGAGTAGAAGGAAATGCACAATGAAGTTCTCTGGGGTCAATCCTCACATCACCTTTTTAATTGATTTTAGTAATCAGATTATGGTTTAGTTTCTAAGATATAGGTTAGTGACTAATATCTATTAAAAGCTTCAGACTCTCGCCTATTTTGGCTAAACCTCCTCATCTGTAAGGATTCTCCCATTATGCTAGTTTCTCCTGTTTTGTACTATGTGCTTTGAGGTCAACGCCTCTAGGGTATCTTCCCATTTTCTTGACACCCTAACCATGACTAACAGGTGTCTTGACTCTCTATTCCATTTCCACCACTACTACTTCTCTTGCGTCTCCTCCTGCCTTTCAGGGCAAGGATAGAATTTATCACTGCCTTCACCTTGCACCTCACCAGCCTTTATATCAGGGATTCCCAACCCTGGACCCCTTGGTAATAGTAGGCATCCATGGAATCAAAAAGATTGGGAACCCCTGCTCTATATTCGATGGATTATATTCCAGAATTTTCATCAGAATTAATCAGAAGCCATCATCAGACTTATTTGCTCCTGCCTTATCTTTTTGGGATTCCAAAGAGACCTGACCCTTTTGTGATTTGTTCCATCTCCACCAACAACCACTTCTATTCTTACAGCAATTTCAGGAACTATAACTTAAAATTATATCTTTATCCTTACCACTATTGATGCTTTTACGCAATCCTTTCAGATGAAGTATTTATTTAATTTGTATTTATACTAGTCTAATATGCATTTGCTGCTGGATTTCTTCACATTGGATAGTTGTTTTGCAGATCACTAGCATCCATTCACAAGTTGACCCAAGTTTATTGGTGCCTGTCATTTTAATTCCTTGTCTAACTTCCAGTCTGACCTCTTTCTTGGGTGTCTTACACTATGTCCAGTCTAAACTCAAAAAAAATCTCACCTTTCATTGGAGACTTTGCATCCACTAGAGCTCAACATTAAATCCAACAATTCATTTAACTGGCGTTCCCAACTTGCTCCAGAACTGGAGTTGTGATGCTGCAGAACACAATGCTGGGGATGCTTGAATTATTGGGCACTATCTACAGAGAGGGGACGAGGTTGGCATCTCTACTCAATGAGCTGCTGATCAGGAACACCAGCTGTTTCCTCTTCTGTGAGTTCTGGCTGGGTGAATGATTCCAGGGTTTTGATTTTTTTTTTTATTTCCAGCATCAACTGGTGTTCTGTAATTTGCAGTTTCAGCATTTTTTTTTGGTTCCTCTATACTTAACACCCGTAGACATTTTAACTGCCATTTGGAAGACTTCAACACTTTGTAAGTTGTTTAGCCCTGGAAGATAGACCAGTCTGTATCATCTATTTTTGGGGGGTTTTCACCTTGCCACAGACATACCCTTTGCTTCTTCACTTTCTCTATAGCTTAAAGCATGCCAGCTTTCTAATTTTTCCCAGTTTTAATGTGAGGCTGTTGACCTGAAACTTCCTTATTCTAATTTTCTCTTCACATCTTGCCCAATTTCCTGAATATTTCCATTTTCCTTATTGATTTTAATTTAGTGTTTTCATGTTTTTTTTGAAAGCTGGAGAGATTTTTAAGAGACTTGCTAAAATGTTTTGATGGGTGATGGACTTTGGTTATGCATGGATAAGCTGGTGTAGCTTTCCTGAGAATGGGAGTCATGAGGTAATCTGGTTATGGCATAGATAGGGTAAATGGAGAGAATTAGTTTCTTATTGAATAGTTAAACTGAGGGACATGGAATAAAGGTACTTAGCAAAAAGATGCATGAGGAAAATCATTTTTATGATGGCATTTGGTATGTGCCTCCTTTTGGAAGAAAGTTCAATTGTTTCAAAGGGAGCTGGAAGAACAGAATTTAAGGGAGGGGAAATGGTGTTAAGACTTGATCGATTGCTTCTTATTCTGTGAACTGGATAATATTCTCTTTTATTATCTACTAATACTATCATAAACAAATGTCTGAAATGCAAAATGGATTGCACTTAGTGCTATATCAGTCATAAAGTAAGTTGTGTATGAAGGATGTTGTACAAATCTGTCCTTCATATGTTTATCTTTTTAAGTAACTCTGCAGTTTGTTAGACATGTTCTTTTCCACAGGAGTTAAGACTTAGAAATTGGACCCAATTGTATTTGTGCCCAAATTGTGCACATTAGATTGCACCAAGATAGTCTCCGGGACATTTAGTGATTAGAATGGGCTCTTTTGATCCATGATTCCCAGTGTCATATTGCACATTTAGTGACATCATTCAGTGCTCAGGTTTCTGTGCTTGTCAAGGAAGTTTCAATGTGGAGAGTGCAAACCATGACCTGTAGTGATACAGTTGTACAATATGGAATCAGGTCCTTTGGCCTACTGAGTCCATGTAGAGAATAAGCCTTTCCCAGCCTCCCCCCAATCCTATTCTAAACCAGTTTATTCTCACCACCCTCATCAAGGTTCTAACAAACTATTCTTGTAGAGACCAGTGAGTCTTGATCCTTTTTTAAAAAATAATTAGCGAATAGGCATTTATTCCTCAAACCCAATTGCTCTTAAGCATTTTTTTCTTTGCCAAGCCAGATAAAGGGAAATTTATTTTCCTAATGCAAAGTTGAGCACAGTTTTACGTCAGTCTGGGAGTCTCCCAGCCACCGTTATTAGAATTGCCCCTTCAATTCCAGATTATTTAATTAACTGAATTTCAATTCCTTTGTTTGATGATGCTTAGAATTGATAGGCCATCTCTCCAGATTACTGGTCCACTGATTTAATCACTAGCTACATCAGCTTCTGTGTGGATACTGTAGTAGTATCAAGGGCTGTTCGTGGCTTCTCTAACAACAAACCACTGATCTAATGGCTCTTCTCAACCACAAAAAGAGAGGGAGACAGGAAGGAATTGAAACATGTTCAGAGGGAGCTAAAGGAGAAGATCAAGGTGGCTAAAGAGGAATACAGGAGAAAGCCGAAGAACAAGCTTGGGTCAGAGTAGCGCACAGGAGGTGTGGAGAAGCATGAGGAGCATCGCTGGCTTCAATCAGCCTAGCTGTAGAGCCTCGGAATGCAAACGTGAATAGGCAAATGAGTTAAACCAATTTTTCAATAGGTTTGAGAATTGCTTTCCTGTTCACACATCCTTCAGCATCCAGGTGACGAGGCACTTGATGCTCCCTCAGCAGCTACGCCTCCCCTCCTTCCTCCTCCTCCTCCTCTCCCCCTCCCCACCCCAGTTCAACACGTGGATGAACAGCACGGGCTACCACTGTCTAGATCCCCTCCTCGCCCTGCACCCATCACCCACACCTCCAATCGCTACCAATCCAATCTTCACCTCCCCAGCTCCCACCTTCCACCAACTCCCCAGTCATCATGGACTCGCCTTCACTGGTGAGAAAGGCACTGGAGAAATATAGACGCAGCAAAGCATTGGGTCCGAATAGTGTGAACCCCAAGGCCCTGAAGGGGTGTGCTGAGCAGTTGTGTGGAGTCTCCAGTGCATTTTCAATCTGAGACTTAGCCTGGAAAGGGTCCCGACTTTGTAGAAAATGTCATGTGTGGTCCCAGTACCCAGGAAGGGCCTACCGAAAGTCTTGAATGATTACTGTCTAGTGGCCTTGACTTCACACATGAAGACCCTAGAGAGGCTGGTCCTGGCTCACTTCTGACCCCAGGTCAGATCAGCCCTCGATCCCCTGCAGTTTGTCTACCAGGAGCACATTGGAGTCGATGATGCTGTCATCTACCTGCTGAACAGAGTCTACTCCCATTTGGATAAGCAGGGCAGCACTGTGAGGGTCATGTTTTTTGATTTCTCAAGTGTCTTCAATACTGTACAGCCCTCATTGCTGGGGGAAAAGCTCCATTCAACGCAGACTAGCAATTCCATTATATCCTGGATAATGTTTGACCTGACTGGCAGACCACAGTTTGTGTGTGTCAGACATGGCTATAACCATCACTGGGGCCCCACAGGGGACTGTATTGGCTCCCTTCCTGTTCACCCTGTATACCTCAGACTTTAGATGTAACACTGAGTCACGTCATCTGCAGAAATTCTGATGACTCAGCAATAGTTGGGTGTATGAGGTCGGGAGGATGAATACATGGCCCTGCTGGAAGAGTTTGTCAAATGGTGCAAGCTGAATCATCTGCAGCTCAACATCAGTAAGACAAAGGAGATGGTGATGGACTTTAGGAAGGCTAAGCAAGCATTGCTCCATGTTACCACTGATGGTGAGGATGTGGATGTGGTGAGGACCTACAAGTACCTGGGGCTGCACCTGGATGACAAACCTGAGTGGAGCACCAACACAGAGGCTGTGTACAAAGAGGGCCAGGGTCACCTCTACTTCATGAGGAGATTGAGGTCCTTTGGAGTATGCAGTCCTCTCCTTCACGTGTTTGAGCAGTCTGCTGTCACCAGTAGAGTCCTTATGTGGTGGTGTGCTGGGGCAATGGCATCAATCTGAGTGATGCCAACAGGGTTAATAAACTGATTAGAAAGGCTGGCACTGTTATAGCCGTCCAACTGGACACACTCGGAGCTGTGGTAGAACAAAGGACCCTACGCAAAATCCTGGCAATTCTGGACAATGTTTCTTACCCTCTGCAAGTCCCCTTGGTTGAACAGAGGAGCACTAGAGACAGACTAAGACAACAGCACTGCTCCAAAGAGCGCTATGAGGTCATTCTTACCCTCGGCCATTAGAATCTGTAATGAGTCAACCTATAGCTGGGGAAGTGATGACCCCCTCCTGTTAGGCTGTGGTAACTTATTTTTCTTCCTTTCTTCTCTTCTAATATTTGTATATCTGTGCACTTGTAATGCTACTATGACACTGCAACTTCCTTTGGGATCAATGAAGTATCTATTTAATCACTGTAGTGTGATTCCTGGCAAGCAACATGAACTCAATAAGCAGAAGGTGAAAGGATTAAATGTGCTATATTTCTGTTTGGTAACTTTTAAAGGATTTTTAAAAATTGGCCATGAGTCCTTTTCATGATTTTTTCTGCCTCTTGAAGAAACTTGCTCATCTGGAAAAATTGCCATTCAAATTGGCTATCAGTGTACCAGCTGATCTTTCCCTATAGTTCTTTTGTTCCTTCCACCTGTATTCCAGAGATCAGTGATTTCAGATTTCTATCATGTCTGAATGTTACGCCACACTTAACTTTTGTTTGAATAAAAAGTTTCCTCATCCTGTTTTTTCTCTCTCTCCTCTCTCTCTCTCTCTCTCTCTCTCTCTCTCTCTCTCTCTCTCTCTCTCTCTCTCTCTCTCTCTCGCACTCTCTCGCACTCTCTCGCACTCTCTCGCACTCTCTCGCACTCTCTCGCACACACACACTATCCTTCCTCCTTTGGCCATCCTAGTACCCTATTCCTGCTTATCTATCATATCCTATCTTTAAAAAAAATCCTGTATCCCTTAAGAAAGCTAAAAGAGCCCTGACATGTGCTCTCTCACCCATGCCCAGTAACCCTTTTAATGTGAATTCCTGCACCCCCCAATTCCCTTAGATTAATTCTCATCACCTCTCCCTATATCCCATTCTTGCTACAACTCAGAATTACATGTTCTACCGACTCCTCTTCCTGACATTCCTCAAATCTTTTCTGGTGTTTCCCTGTCATTTTCAATGTTTTGTTTAGTGCACAGTGCCCCAGCCTTAACCTAGTCCACACAGTTTCCTCTCTTTTCTATCCACTGCCTACCCTAGTACCTGTAACACTCTTTTGTATTTGATAGGTATACCTCCCTTTCCCCTCTCTGTCCCATCTTTCTTGTTACATTTGGATGATTCTTTCCCAGATTACACACTTAGCATCTGCTTTGCTGATACCAATGTGTATTTCTATACTTCCTTTCTTTAATGCCCTCTTTGCCAACTCATCCACCCTCTCATTCCCCTTCACCCCTACATGAGCTGGAACCCATAGAAATTTAACCTGACCTCCCTGATCTGCAACTCTTGTGACTGACTGAAGGACTTCATAAAGTACATCTTGCCAGAGTGAAAAGACCTTAAACTTGCTAGAACTGAGGATGAATCTGAGCATATCAACACTTTGACTAGTCTAGCTTTCTCCACCCATTGTAACGCAACCAACACTGCCAACATCTCCACTGTATACACCCCTAACTTATTAGATATTCTTCTGCTGATTCCAATTTCTTTTGCTGGTATAGCCACCCCAAACCCGGTCACTCCTGTTTCAGGTTCCTTAGCACCATCCGTATAAATCTGAGTACAACCACTATACTTTTCCATCACATGATAGTTAAATGCACTTAACAAATCAGTTTTAATTTTTCCTTTTCTTTTTACTTCTAACAAATGCCAGTCTATGTCAGGTCATACAATCTTCCATGGAGCTACAGAAGTGTTTCATTATTAGATAGATAGATAGATACTTTATTCATCCCCATGGGGAAATTCAACTTTTTTTCCAATGTCCCATACACTTGTTGTAGCAAAACTAATTACATACAATACTTAACTCAGTAAAAAAAAATATGATATGCATCTAAATCACCATCTCAAAAAGCATTAATAATAGCTTTTAAAAAGTCCTTAAGTCCTGGCGGTAGAATTGTAAAGCCTAATGGCATTGGGGAGTATTGACCTCTTCATCCTGTCTGAGGAGCATTGCATCGATAGTAACCTGTCGGTGAAACTGCTTCTCTGTCTCTGGATGGTGCTATGTATTAACCTAATATTGTCTGTGTTTGCACTTTCAGAATATTCCTACCTTGGGAGTCAGTGCTGTTGT
The DNA here is from genome assembly GCF_048418815.1 of Hemitrygon akajei. Lineage (NCBI taxonomy): Eukaryota > Metazoa > Chordata > Chondrichthyes > Myliobatiformes > Dasyatidae > Hemitrygon > Hemitrygon akajei. The sequence continues at coordinate 29,521,621 of NC_133127.1, forward strand.
TCTGGCGACTCATTTATGTGACGAAGTCAGCTTGGCAGGATTTGGATACAACATAAGCCAGCCAGAGATGCCTTTGCACTATTATGAAAATGTCCCGATGACTGCTATGAAAGCTCAAACTATGCACAATGTGGATAAAGAGAGGCAGTTCCTAGAAAACTTGATTAAAGAAGGTGTTGTGACAGATCTCAGTGGAGGGATTTACTGCAAATTTTGCATTTGAAAAAACCGCAACCTTAAAGTTTACATGTCTTAACAAGAAGAAACAGCCTTCCAGGAGAAGACATTATTTGAGGCTGGTTAACATGGGCCTTTTAGCTACCAATAAGAGAGTTTGCAATTTTGACGCTCCTGGCAAGTAGTTTCAAAGTATACTTAGTTTCATCATTAATCAGATTCTGGAAGTGCAACTTTGAGAAAAATATTTTTGACATGCTAACTTGCAAATTGAACTCAGTAGGTGTTGGTAATGAGTGTCCATAATATTCATTGCATTATTGTGTCCCTGGTTATTTATAGGCTTTAAGTCCAATTTAATATAAATTATGGTTGTAATTTCCCTGTTATTTAAATAGCAGTAATGATGTTTGATATCTCTCAAAGCAAGATCGTTAAGTCTTAAACTTAATATCTGATCTTGAGAAAGGCAGCTCGGTACTTTGGTGAGTACAGGACAATTTAAATTCTGTTTTACTGCATGTTGTAGGTGTGAAACTTAATAGCATATTCCCATTTTATTTTGATGGTGTAATCTGGCAGTTACATCAGATTTTATCAGTTTGTAAAGAAACACGCAGCTGTTCAGTAAGTAAACAGATTCCTTTCATATCCAAAATTTCCACTTAGCTATTTTAATCTTTTAACTGTGGTTGTCCAATGGGAATTTCTGTTTTAGATCACAGCAGTGGTGATCTAGACAAACTAAAGTTAAATTTATTTCATACCCCTTTTATGTTGAATTGATGTGTAGCAATACTAATTTTGCCCCTTGAAATAACTTATTACATAAATCCTGTGGAGTGAGTCTGGTCTTCACTGGTATTATAAGAAAAACTGATAGGCAATCAGCAGTCTATTTTATATCTTGTTTTAAGTTTGTGTGAAGAACAGTGAGAGTAAAACTTAATGTTTGATACCACTATTACTGTCAATTTCATAATATGAAAAGTTTAAAAGCTGCCAAAGATTTGAGAGTCGGTGGGTGTTCCATGATTAGAAAATACAGGGTTTACATTTTGATACATTCTGTATCATGAGGAAATAAACTGGGGCAATTAAATTTTAATTAAATAAATTTTAAAACATTTTTGTGTAGCTACTATAGTAAAATAAACTAATCAGTGTTGTATAGGTTACATGTGTAGACATGCATATGAACAGTTATTAATGCTAAATGCATAATGAATCAATTTTGACTAGATGGAGCGTTTTTTGTGATATCCCATCTTGTAGAGCATATTTTGTACAATACTGACTTGGCACTGATTTTTTTTTTTAACAAGATCTTCCTTTCATTTTTTTTCCAATTATAGTTTACAGTTAAATTAATGAAATTCTTCTCAATTTTTGAGATTGTGCCTAATACTTGAGTTTTGAATACTCTTTCACTAAGTATTCCTGTCTATCCTGAAACCTGCAAATAAGGTGAACATTGTTCACTTTTTTGCTTCTGCGCACAAATGAAGGAAATAATCTTCAATTGGTATATAATGATTCAGTGTTAATCGCAACTTCAAATTTCTGCCTAGTGGAAATGTTCTTGCTGGAACTGTAGTCAGTGCATGTGGACAAGCTGCTTGCTGATGGCCATAAATTTTGCACCAAGATATTTTGTCATGCAGTAAATGATCATCATAATTTGGGCAGAAACAAGTAGGGTTTGTCCACTGGAGGGACATGAATATTTCAAGAAAAGCTTTGGTCATATAAGCAAAGGCTTTATAGGTCACATCTCCTCAACTAGATACCAATACAATCAAAAGCAGTGCGATATTCACAGTTTCACCTGATATTCTACTGTTTACAATTTAAATCTGGTAAATTTCGCTACTTTAGTTTCAAAAGCTTTATTTCAGTTATCCATCTTTATATCTCCCTATACCATGCATCTTCCTGTCTTGAGAAAATTGTCTGCCAGTAACTAATATATAATGTAAACTGAATCATGTTGGTTTGCATATCTCTGCGACAGTTAGGTTGAAATGGAAAAATCAATACACTTCAGTTCTTGATTACTCAGTTTAAATCTTGCATTAATGAATAAAATCTAAAATATTTTGCTTGAATTTTCTCATCAGCATATTACAACACTGTTTAACATGGCATTGATCAACAAATAAGTAAATAATCTATTATAGGGAAGATTATTATATTTGTACATTGGAAAACGTATGCTACCAGCCAACACTTGAAAGTGCAACCCTTTTTCTTTTGTCTGGTCCCCATAATAGCATACACTTCCTTAACTTTAGACGACCAGTATTCTTAATGTTCTGACAATTTGGCTATGTAATTTAGTCTGGAATATGCCTTTCAGTTGCTGAGGATGAAATGCGGCTTCAGATAGATTTTACAAATATCTAGCAATCAAGATACAAAATAACAGTTTTGAATAAACCATGAAAATCATTGCAAGTTCCCAGATTTTAAAGCTTATTTGAATATTGAAGATGTTGACTATTCCCTCTGAATTCAGCGATTGCTGACTACTTTTGATCTGTAAGGTGTGTGGCATCCGTCGGTCTCGAGAGACCATGGATCTGTGCCTGGAGAGTTTTGATTCAGCTGCTGATGGTAGTGCAGCGTCTGTTGTGGCTGTACAGGCCCACAGGGGAGTGACAGTCTCGGCTGCAGCGATTGCATTTGAAGCCTCCAGTGTTGCCGTGTTGTTGTCTTTTCAGCGAGCGCGCTTTTCCTCGGCGGCAAGCCTCAGTTTCTCTTCTCCTCGCTCCAGCCCTCTGTGTAGTTCTCGTCTCCAGCGTGAGCGATCGTTCGTGACGTCTTCCCATCTTTTGACGTCCAGGTCCATTGACTTCATGTCCCTTTTGCAGACGTCTTTGAAACGAAGATGAGGACGTCCCCGTGCTCTCTTGCCGGTAGTCAGTTCCCCGTACAGTGGGTCTTTTGGAATCCTCCCGTCCGGCATGCGATGTACGTGTCCCAGCCAGCGGAGGCGGTGTTGTTGGAGGAGGGTGAAGAGGCTGGATAACTGGGCGCGGGTAAGGACTTCGGTGTTGGTGACTCGGTCGGTCCATTTGATGCCCAGAACGCGTCTCAGGCTGTGAAGGTGGAAGGCGTTGAGACGTCGCTCCTGCCTGGAGTGGAGGCTTTAGGTCTCGCTGCCGTAGAGCAGTGTGCTGAGGACGCATGCCCTGTAGACTGCAATTTGGTGTTCATAGTTAGCTTTCTGTTCTCCCAGACTCTCTTGGTCAGCCTGGCGACCCGTGATGGTGGAGCCGAGGTATGTGAATTTGTGGATTACTTCCAGCTCGTAATTGGTGATGTTGATGACGGGGGGTTGTTCAACGCCTTGGCCCATCATGTTGGTCTTCTTCAGACTAATGGTTAGGCTGAATTCCTGGCAGGCTCTTGAGAGGTTGTCCATAAGTCGCTGCAGTTGCTCTTCAGAGTGTGTCGCCAACGCTGCGTCGTCTGCAAACAGCATGTCTCTGATGAGTACTTCACGGACCTTGGATTTTGCCCTCAGCCGGGACAGACTGAACAGCCTTCCGTCCGATCTGGTATGAAGGTAAACTCCATCGGTTGAAGTTCCAAACGCATGTTTCAGCATGACTGCGAAGAAGATACCGAATAGGGTGGGAGCAAGCACACAGCCCTGCTTCACACCGCTGCAGATGTTGAAAGCCTCTGATGAAGAGCCGTCAAATTGAACAACGCCTTTCATATCCGCATGAAACGACTGGACTATCTTGAGGAGCCTCGGAGGACAACCAATCCTGGCGAGGATTTTAAACAGGCCGTCTCTACTAACAAGGTCGAATGCCTTTGTGAGGTCGATGAAAGCGAAGTAGAGTGGTTGTCTTTGCTCTCGGCATTTCTCTTGCAGCTGTCGAAGAGAGAAGATCATGTCGATTGTGGAACGTTCCGACCTGAAACTGCACTGAGATTCGGGGTATACCCTTTCGGCGATTTTCTGTAGTCTGCCCAGGACCACGCAGGCGAAGACCTTCCCAACGATGTTCAGCAGCGAGATTCCTCTGTAGTTGTTACAATCGCTTCTGTCCCCCTTGTTTTTATAGAAGGTGACAATGTTGCAGTCTCTCATGTCTTGCGGCACCGTTCCCTCCTCCCAGCACTGATAGAGTAGTTCCAGCAGGTGGTTGAGCAGAACTCCCTTTGCACACTTGATGGCCTCTGGTGGGATGCCATCCAACCCTGGTGCCTTTCCAGTGGGTGATCTGTCGATGGCTCTGCTCAGCTCTTCAGCAGTACGTCCAGCTCCTCCACGGTGGCTAACGCGTTGTCTGAGTTATCACTTTCCCTGGAGTAGAGTTCGGAGTAGTGCTCCACCCATCTCTCCATCTGCTTTCTTTTGTCTTTGATGACCTTGCCTGTCCTGGATTTCAGTGGAGCTGTCTTGCTCTGGGTTGGACCGATGGCTTTCTTGATCCCATCATACATTCTGCGAATGTTGCCTGTGTCGACTGATAACTGGATACTTTCGCATAGTTGTAGCCAGTAGCCATTTGCACAGCGTCTGGCTGTCTTCTGTGCGTTGTTCCTAGCTGTCCTCGACGCTTGCAATGTTGCCTGAGTGGGTTGGTGTTTGTGCTTCAACAGTGCAACGTGCTTCTCCTCGATGGTCGCATTGAGCTCATTCGCGCTTGCCTCGAACCAGTCCTGTGTCTTGCTCCGCTTCCTCCCGAAGGTCTTCAATGCAGTGCTGTGGATGGTGTCCCTGAGAGAATCCCATCTCTGCTGAACAGCTCCTCCTGGTGGGTCTGCAAGGAGGGCGTCCTCCAGTGACTTGATGAATATCCGCTTTGGTTAAGTTTTGGATCGGAATAGCATTGATACGCTGTTTGCCTGGAGGCTTGGCGCAGTGGAGTCTGAGTTTGCAGCAAACCAGGGAGTGATCCATGTCACAGTCAGCACTTTGAGAGGACCGAGTCATGAGCACATTTTTCAGGTGGTTGCGTCTTGTGCGGATCAGGTCCAGCTGATGCCAGTGTTTGGAGCGGGGATGTCGCCAGGAAACTTTGTGTTGAGCATTGGCCTGGAAGTAGGTGTTGGTGACACATAGCCGTGGAGCACGCAAAGCTCGAGCAGTCACTGTCTGTCGTCATTCAAATTACCGATCCCATACCGTCCCAGACAGCTTGGCCAGGAATCGTGATCAGCACCCACTCTTGCGTTGAAGTCGCCAAGTAGCAGCAACTGTTCCTGTTTCGGGATCGCCTGTATTTGCCTTAAAAGTTGATGCATAGAACTCATCTTTTGCGTCTTGTGTGGAATGTAGGGTTGGGGCGTAAGCGCTAATAAGGTTGACAGGCCCATCGGAGGTGTGCAGCCGCAGTAAGTAGATCCGATCCGCTCCGATCCATCCTTGCTGGGTTCCACCATCTTCAGCAGCGAGTTTTTCACAGCAAAGCCGACGCCGTGCTCTCTGGTCTCGTCCTTGCCTTTCCCCTGCCAGAAGAAGGTGTACTGTCTCTCACGAAGGGTCCCTGATTCTGGAAGCCGTGTCTCTTGGAGCGCTGTGATGTCCACTTGAAGACGAAGCAGTTTGTTGTTAATCACTGCTGTTTTGCAGGTGTCAGTGATCTCGCAAAGGTCGTCTGATAGACCGGTTGTCATAGTCCGTACGTTCCAACATCCGAGTCTGAATGCTGGCTTCTTGCCTTGTTTCCTTGTTGTTTTGCTTGGTGCAATGTTTACAAACCGCGATTCAGGATATTGGTATCCCTAAGCCCCATGCACCCAGTGAAGCGGGCGGACTGTGGCGGGACAGCACCTTATTAGTTGGGGGCTGCCCAGCTTGAGGCGGGCGGTAGCTGTCCAGTGAGGCACGATGGCCTCTCCCTCCGTCGAAAGCAACCCCTGGTGCCTTGCTCAACGCCAATCGAGTGCAGGCTTATAACCGGTAGACTGCTGCTTTCCATGTTTTGCCGCCACGGTGAGGCGACGCTGGATTGTCCTCTGCAGGGCGCAGGCCTGGGCAAGGTTTTATGAGAGATCGGCAGTTGCCCATGCAGCACGCCTCCCCTCTCCATGCCACCGATGCTGTCCAAGGGAAAGGCAGGGGCCAATACAGCTTGACACCGACGTCGTCGCAGGAGTTGCCAGAACAAGGTTGAACGTAACATCGGACTGCCTTGGGGACTCCGGCTCCGGATTTATCCTCAGGGTTTACTCCCGAAGCCTTTTCCATGAGTGGGTATGGCCGCAAGGCAGCGGAGGTTTAAAATCAGAGTTTTCCTTCTCTTAGATGGACTGCCCTCCCAGGCTGACGAGCTCCATCTACCCGAAGCACTGGTTTTAAGGTGCCAGGACCCGCCTTCACCCCTTCTCCTGTCAGTAGAAACAGTTCCGCCGGGCTTGCAGGCTAAACCACGCGAGACGGCCAGGAGTTGGACTTGGTTGCCAGAGGCTATTTGAGACGCATGCCGTGAGGAGCACTTTTTAAACAGTGCGAGCTTATCCCCACTACCACTCCTTGGCTTGGCAACCTTGGAACCTCTGTAAGGACTGTTTCAGTAAACTCTCTGTGGAAGCTTGGACTGTTGTTCATGAGACTCTTAAGCAACTAACTTGTTGCTTTCTAAATTTATTACTCCAGGAACCCGGCTAATTGCAATGGCAGGTTCTATCAGAGTGAAGGGTTTCTGGTAAATGCTAAGATAATTTTGAAAAATTGGGAACTGATAAAACTTGAAGAACGGTACCAATTGTTCTCAGCAGGATTGTGTATAACAATGACTTTGCCTCTTAACTTGCTTTTCACTAAGTTATGGGCCATAATAGTAATTTGTTTTAGCAAACTAAACTGGAATAGTGAGTGTGTATGTTCAAATGTTAAAACATCAACTGGAAATTTGTGTTTTTATATTTACTGAACAATATAAAAACTAATGTATTTGCCTCTTTATTGAATTGTTATGTGGTGAATTATTTTTGCAATTAAGCAGCAGAGTTCATACTTCAATTCTTAGTGGATCAAGTATTTGATTTCCTTAATGTGTTATAATTGGAAGGATTAGAAAATGGAGCTTCAATGTATTCTTAAAAGAAACAGGATACTTGCTATTGACATTAAATGGAAAGACTAGGGAATTAAGAGGCAAAACTAGATCAGAACTTTACATTCTTAATCTATTAATTTTGAGCCCTGATTTGTATTTATTTATCTGCTTATTTCTGAGGGCTTTGTTTGTTACTTGTTGATGCACAGAATTCCAAAGTGCACTGATGTTTAAGTTGCAGCTGGATGGAGAACAAATTATTTCTCATTAAATTTAAGATTGTCCAAATCTTTTGTATAATTTAATAAGAATGTCCATTACTTTGTGGTTTTTACATTGCATGTTCCTAAAATAAATACTTTTAATAAAGAAAAACAAGAAAGCAGATAAAAATATGTACAAATGTTGTCTACGTTCACAAATGGCTTATGAATAACTGTACAGACTGACATTGTGCCTTTTAATAATATGCTGCTTAGCAACTACCCGTGGACTATAACCCACAATAGAGTTTGAGGCATTTATTTAATACTTTTAAATTATAACAGTAATTCTGAACTCTGGAGGAAATCTCTTGGATGCATATGTCCAAACAGAAGTAAAGTTAAATTTTTTGAGGATTTTTTGACATAAGATTATACTACCAAATTCTTCCAGTTTTGTTTGTAACTTTTCATTTATTTTGCTTTTTGTAGATTGAACACGGATTATTTTCAAGCCCTGAATTTTAAGTAATGGAATCAAAAAGCTCTATCTTTTAATTTAACTGTGTAAAGTGTATTTTAGACTTGTTTGTATTAATAATGCTGACCTGTACATAAATATTTATGTAATATACAAAATAGACAGTAACAAAATCTGTTTCTAATAACCTCATACACTATGAAGAAACTTGCATCTAGTAACTTATTCACTATCGAATTGAAAGAAATATGTCAACCTGTTTGTGCATAATGAAGAGATTAGAGATTCACTTTATTTGTCACATGTACAAAGAAATGCATCATGTACATCAAATCAAATCAGCCAAGATTGTGCTGGGCACGTGGGAGGAAACCCACACAGTCACCAGGAGAATATGCAAAACCGCATGCTCACAACTCCCTAGCCCTAATCACACATCTTTGGAATGTGGGAGAAAACCGGAGCACCCAGAGGAAACACAAACAGTCACAGGGAGAATGGGCATACTCCTTTGTGGCAGTGATGAGAAATGAGCCCCGATTTGTGTTTGCAGGCATTGTAAAGCAATGTGTTAAACACTATGTTTTTGTGCTGCCCTATCACAACAGCTTCTATCTATATAATCCGTCTCCTATAGCAATATATATATCTGTGGCGGAGAAGCTGCAGGTCACGAGCCTCCCTCCAACTTCTCGTTGGTGGTTTGAACCACTTTGTTGAGAAATAGTTGTTCCCTGCCAAATTCACTTGAACTAACTGATGAAACAATTATTTAATGTTGTTCCATAACGCACATTTATAACTTAACCAGAAGTGGGTAACCACAGAGTGCATTTCATTTCTTTGGCATGCTGTCAGCGGAAGCCAGTGCATTGATTGTGAGAATGTAACTGATAAAGTCAGTGCCTATAGCTGAACTCCTCAGGTGATTTGTAGAATTATTTGTTTTGGGTTTGTATCTCATCCATAATTTATAATTTCCAAAGCAGGAATACAAGTATACTTACATTTTCCTCTGCTTTATGATGTGTTTTTGAGCTTTGGTAATGATGGGAGCAGTGTTGAGAGAAAGGGATTTTGATTATAGCAGTAAACTGCTTTCATTCAAAGAAAGCATTGCTAATTTGTGGACAGTTTCAGATTCCTTTCTTGGCACTGAAATCTGCAACAAGGTACTTCATAGACAGAATAAAAAGCGGGCTGTTGAAATTTCTTGTAGCCATATTTTTAAACCCGCATAATGCAAGCTCAGCACCCCTTATCTGAAATGCTCGGGGCCAAAAGTGTTACAGATGTTTGTATTTTGGAATATTTGATTCTATATAATGAGATACCTTGATGAGATCCAAGTCTAAACATGAAGTCCATTTACATTACATATGCATAACTGTATATACACAGGACGTAGTTTCATATTACATTTAAAAAAAAATAGCTATCACTACCTTGGCCACCCAGGTGGGCAGACAGTAGCTGTTTGGCATTTCCCTCGTAACTGACTATGTATTTATGTACTGCACGTAAGCAGTCTTTTTCTTACACTTGTTCATCTCACACGTGTACTGATGCAGCTGTTCAGCATGTTTGATTTTCATCAGCGGCAAACTCATCGGTGAATTTCTCTGCTGCTTCGTGACCAGAATTCTCTTCAGGCTGTGTCTTTTCTTAAATTTCTGAAACCAGCCTACTGAATACTCACGATTACCCTCAATTTTCAGTTTATCCTGATAGGCCTTTGCCTGTTTCAGGATCAATATGCTGTCAAGTGACACTCTGCTGACAAATCTATTCTTTCAATATGCGACTGAGAGCTTCATGTTTCACTTTGTGCAGTGTTCTATTTTTCATTACTTTTGTTCATTTCTCAGAACTGTCTGGGTTACAGAGACCTATGCATCACCTTGGAACCTTTCCAGCCCCTCGTAGAATTTTCCATTTGTCACGTCACATTAGTGCTCAAAAAATTTTAGGGGTTTAGGGATTTTGGATAAGGAATGCTTAGCCTGTACTTGCGATAATCTGTGATCTTTTGTTCATTAAATTAATAATAAAATTCCCCTCTGCATTGTTACTCAAGTATGATAACATGGCCTTTGCAAGTATTTCTGAGAACAATTTCATCTCCGAATACATTTAAACACTAAATTCTTCAACAAAAGCCTGGATCTTTTCCATCTAGGAACTTTCTTGGGACAAGATGCTGAACATGCATAGGCAAGCAGAGATGAAACACACTTTGACTTCCACTATATTAGTACAAAAATTTGAAAGTAAACTAGAAGCTGAAAAGATCTTTACAAAACCTGGAGGCACGTAGGGAAAAAGTTTCACTTGGATATATCCATTTGAAAGCTCATCCAGAAAACAATCATAGGGCCTAAAATGCAAGTTGCCAAATGATTAAAAAGAATTTCCACACAATAGCAAACTGGTGGTCCAGACAAGGAGAGACCATTGAAAGATACAAATTGGTTTAAAGGGTTATATGTAGCCTGATGGTAAAGCATGAAAAACATCCTTTTCTGTTAGGGAAGATTTTAAACAATATTTTATCTAAACACTTTGTGACTTTCATTAAATTTCCTGCTGGGTTTCTTAATTCTGTGAATCACCCAAACTGTACTGATTACACATGCTGCTAAGACCCAGTATCCTTGAAATCAATGAAGTAAACCTTTTATGTACTTTCTCCAGACATCTTAGAGATGAGAGAGAACTACTTTAGCCAGAGGGTGGTGAACCTTTAAATTCATTGCTACGGACGGCTATTGAGGCCAAGTCATTTGGGTATATCCAAAGTGGAGTTTGATAGGTTTTTATTACTAAAGTTGTCAAAGGTTATGGCAAGAAGACAGGAGAGTGGGGTTGAGAGGGAGAGTAAATCAGCCATGATTAAATGGCCTAATTTTGCTCCTATATCTTATGGTCTAACTTACCTTTTCTGAAATCTGATGCTTAAAATGTAAATTGAAACAAAATTAATGCTTTATGCTGATTTATGAAACAAAATTTAGTGCTTTATACTGATTTAAGTTAACTTTCTAGCCTTTGGTCTAGACCTCTCTATAAGGCACAGAATTCCATATATTTTATTTTAATTGCATTTATTTAGATTTGCGCACAAACATGGCCAAAGTTTTCTTTTATGGATAACTTTTAAAAACTGTACAAAAGACCAAGCAGATAGAAGCAGGGGTAGCCAGAGAGATTCGGGCCCCTTTGGAGCTATTTCCTCATTCAGTTTGATCATTCAATTTGCCCCAAGTGTCAACACCCCTGCCAGTACCATATATCCTTCAGTTTCCCAGTTCAGAAAATTATCTACCTGCTCTTTACACAACCTCCAATGCTTTGACCTCCACAATCCTCTGGGTAGAGAATTCTAAAGAGTCACTCTTTCAAAGGAGAAATGCCTCATGTTTAAATAATTGCCCTCTTGCAACTACAAACCCCATTTTCAGAAAAGTTGGGATATTTTCCAAAACAAAAATCTGATATGTTAATTCACGGGAACCTTTATTTAACTGACAAAAGTAGAAAGAAAAGATTTTCAATAGTTTTACTGACCAACTTAATTGTATTTTGTAAATATACACAAATTTAGAATTTGATGGCTGCAACACACTCATCAAAAGTTGGAACAGAGGAATGGTTACCATTGTGTTAATACCTTTTAATAACACTTTTTAATCGTTTTGGAACTGAGGATACTAACTGTTGTAGATTTGCAATTGGAAATTTTGTCCATTCTTGCTTGATATAAGACTTCAGCTGCTCAACAGTCCATGGTCTCCGTTGTCTGATTCTCCTCTTCATGATGCGCCATACATTTTCAATAGGAGATAGATCTGGACTGGCAGCAGGCCAGTCAAGCACACTCACTCTGTATCTACAAAGCCATGCTGTTGTAGCCCATGCAGAATGTGGTCTGGCATTGTCCTGCTGAAATAAGCATGGACGTCCCGGGAAGAGACATCGCCTTGATGGCAACAACTGTCTCTCTAAAATCCTAATATACACCTCAGAGTCAATGGTACCTTCACATACATGCAACTCACCCATGCCATGGGCACTGATGCACCCCCATACCATCACAGATGCTGGCTTTTGCACCTTTCGCTGATAACAATCAGGATGGTCGTTTTCATCTTTGGCACGGAGAACTCGACACCCTTTTTTCCCGAAAACTAGCTGAAATGTGGACTCATCTGACCACAGCACACTGTTCCACAGTCTTTCAGTCCATCTGAGATGAGCTCGGGCCCAGAGAACTCGCCGGCGTTTCTGCATAGAGTTGATGTATGGCCTCCTCGTGTAATACAGTTTCAAGTTGCATTTCTGGATATTTGATAGGTTTCAATGAGGTTACCCCTCATTTTTCTGAATTCTATTGAACACTGGCCCAGAGCTATCAATTCTTCATATAACAAACCATTCAATCCTGGAATAATTTTGGTGAATCTCTTTCGAACCTTCTCAAGTTTCAGCACATCATTTCTAAGATAAGGGGCCCAAAACTGCTCACAAGACCTCTCTAATGCTTCATAAACTATCAACATTACATCCTTGCTTTTATATTCTAGATCTCTTGAAATGAATGCTAACATTGCATTTGCCTTCATTGCCACAAACTCAACCTGCAAATTAACTTTCAGTGAATTCTGCACAAGGACTCCCAAGTTCCCTTTGTACCTCAGTTTTTTGTATTTTCTCTTAATTTAGAAAATAGTCAACCCTTTCATTCCTTCTATCAAAGTGCATGACCATATACTTCCCAACACTGTATTCCATCTGCCACTCCTTTGCCCATTTTCCTAATCTGCCCAAGTCCTTTTGTAGCTTCTCTACCTCCTCAAAACTACCTGCCCCTCCACCTATCTTCATATCATCTGCAAACTTTGAAATAAAGCCATCAATTCCATCATCCAAATCATTGACATAAAAATAATTGGTCCCAACATAGACCCCTGTGGAACACCACTAGTCATCAGCAGCCAACCAGAAAAGGTTCCCTTTATTCCCAATCTTTGACACCTGTCAATCAGCCACTGCTTTATCCTTGCTAGAACTTTACCTGTAATACCATGGGCTTGTAGCTTGTTAAGCACCCTCATGTGTAGCACCTTGTCAAAACTCTCAAAATCCAAGTACACAACATCAACTTTGTTTATCCTACTTGTTATTTCTTCAAAGAATTCCAACAGATTTGTTGGTCAAGATTTTCCCTTGAGGAAACCAAGCTAACTACAGCTTATTTTATCAAGTGCCCCCAAATACCCTGAGACCTCATCCTTAATAATCGACTCCAACATCTTTCCAACTGCTGAGGTCAGACTAGCTGGCCTATTGTTTTTTCTGCCTCTCAACCTTCTTGAAGAGTGGCGTGACATTTACAATTTTTCAGTCTTCTAGAACCATTCCAGAATCTAGCAATTTTTGAAAGCTCATTACTAATGCCTCCACAAACTCCTCAGCCTCCTCTTTCAAAAATCTGGGGTATATACCATCTGATCCAGACTTATCCACCTTCAGAAAATTCAGTTTCCCAAGAACCTTCTCTAACTTCACACACTTCATGCCCCTGACACCAAGAACTTCCACCATACTGCTAGTGTCTTCCACAGTGAAGATAGATGCAAAATACTTACTCAGTTCATCTGCTATTTCATTGTCTCCCATTACTACCTCTCAGGATCATTTTCCAGTGATCCAATATCCACTCTTGTATCTTTTACACTTTGTGTATCTGAAGAAACTTTTTTGTATCCTTTTTAATATTAGCTTACTTTTGCATTTCCTCTTTACCTTTTAATGACTTACTAATTTGCCTTCTGTTGGTTTTAAAAAGCTTTCCAATCCTCTTCTCACTAACTTTTACTGAATTTATACACCCATTCTTTGGCTATTATGTTGGCTTTGACTTAACTTGTTAGCCACAGTTGTCATCTTTCCTTTAGAATACTTCTTCTTACGGATGTATATATCCTGTGCCTTCCAAATTGCTTGCTGAAATTCCAGCCATTGCTGTTCTGCTGTCATCCCTGCCAATATTCTTTTCCAATCAATTCTGGCCAACTCCTCTTTAATTCCCTTTACTCCATTGTAATACTGATACATCTGATTTAGATTCTCCTCAGATTTCAGGGTGAATTCAATCATATTATGATCACATGCCCCCAAGGGCTCTTTTACCTTTTGCCCTCGATCCCTTTGTATGGCATTACAGGGATCAAACCTAAAGCCTTTTTCTGAGGTCCTTGTGACTGTGGGTGTCTGATTTAAATTGCTCTTTCTGTCTGCCTACCCAAGTCAATTTCTTATCTTTAATACATACTGCATGTAAGGTTGCCATAGTCAGAGGGATAAGCTCCCACTACCTATTAAATGCTCCCAGTGGTATGTGTCTCAAATAGCCTCTGACGACTGTGTCCATCACCTGGATCTCCTGGCCTTCATGTGTAGCTTAGCTACTAAGCCTAGTGGAACTGTTTCTACTGACAGGAGAAGGGGCAAAGTTAGGTTACTGGTGCCTTACAACCCTGCTTTGGGTAGATGGGGGTTGGCAGCTCACCTAGGAGAAGGAAGTCACTGATCTCAAACTTCTGCTGCCTTGGGCAGGGCTTTGGGAGTAAACTCTGAGGAAAAATGTAGAGCTGGAGTCCCTAACTCAAGCCCTACATTGATTAACAATTCCTGCAACATTGCTGGTGCCAAGCTATTGGTCTCCGCCATTCCTTTGGATTCATCAGCTGGGTGGAGTGGGGGAGCCTCCTGCAGGGGCAACAGCTTGCCCTCTATATTGTACTGCCCTGGTTTGTGTATTGGCCTGCATATCACTTAGACGGCTAGAACACTACATCCATGGTCAACCCAACCAAATGGAGGGCCTAATATATACTGGAGAGGAGAGATACAGTACTTTGTATTGAGCAACTTCATTTGATTTTGCTTATCAGAGAAGTTCTGTTTATCCTTCCACCAGCTCTGCTATTGGAAATCAACTTTTTCTTTTTTTCCCCAGTTCTGATGAAATGTTCCAAACCTGAAATATTAATATTAATGAAATATTAATGCTGCCTGACTTGCAGAGCGTTTCCAGCACTTTTTGTTGTCACTGCAATGCATACTGTTTGCTTGGCATTCTTTCACATGTTACGTAAGCCTTTCACTTGTGTCATTATTCTTTTTTTGTTCTCAGTTTTATCTTCTGTTACCTCATTCAGTTTTTACATTTTTGTTCTTGGTTGAGGACAAACCACAACATAATTTTCTGTGCTGATATGCTCAGAGGCATCATCAAAAGGATGCAGTAGGAATTTTAAACTGATAGATTGGCATTACAGGTGGCAGCTGCCAAGAATATTTGACAGTGACTGGGAGTACTGTAAGTGATTAGTCGATATTATTTGCTTATCTCCATAAATGAAGAGTAAAATGTCAAGGAAATGAAGAATCAGAGGCGTCATATGAAGATGAGGGTAACATGGAAGTTGACATCAAATTTGATGAAATGTTCCACTCTGAGGCAAGTATACTTAAGGAATATTTTTAAAAAACAACCTTTCAGCTTACAATTAGAGATCCAGCACAGTATTGGGCCCATCCATTCCAATGAGGCTGTGCTGCCCAATTACATCCATGTGACCAATTACCAATATGTCTTTGAAATGTGACAAGGTCATGGGATGGACACTCATGGGGTCAAGGGGGAAAATGTAAAAACTCCTTACAGACATCAGTCCTGTTTGGTGGCGCAATATCAGTGCTGGACTCCGGAATGAAGGTTCCTGAGTTCGAATCCAAGTCGGGTTGAGTGTCGAGCTAGCAACTCGGCCTCGTAAAAACAAGAATAGCTTGCTACGGAAACACCGTCATGATGGTGCCCCGATAACTCCACTGCCGAGTTCAGGGCTAATCATCTTCTTCCTTACAGGCATCGGCAATATTGAAACTGTGTTGCTGGTGCTGTAATACTAACCACTACATTACTGCATTACCCCTATAGGACTTTCCTGCATTGAAGTTTCTGTACAAACACTTAATATGCTCTCTCTAAAGGTAGGTCACAATGTTGAGGCTAGTCAGCATTGAGATTGGCACTACTGCTGTGCAAGGCACATTGAGTTATAATGTTGAAAATGGATATATTATATAAAAAAGCAGTGAAAAGTGTCAAGTAATAATTGAGTGCTAGTGGGTGTTTAATGACACCACTGGGTTCTTGCATGGGATGCAGATAATGTCCTGCAGTACAGTAAGAGCGTAAGGTGCTGCAGGTCTACCCCATCAGTGAGTTACTGGTTGGTGGAGAAACTGAAGGAGCAGGATTTGGAGCAGATTGTGCCGTTGCCTGCATCAGAGGAGATGGGGTGAGAGGACGGTGTGTAGTCTAACAACAGGTGATCATCTTCATTGCTCTTCTTGTGATCACAAGACCCTGTTGGACATTGTTAATGTGCGATGCTGCAAGTCTGATTCACTGGTTTATTGGCAGACGGCAGGGAAGCTGCATAGCCTCGGCTGTAGCACAGACAAGGCCTCAAGCCATGGCATTGCCTGATTGCAGCTGCCCAGGGGAGAGGTGTTGGAGTTGGTGCACTACACCAGAGTGCCAGAGACAGTATGGTGCAGTGTCCAGGCTGGAGTTGGTGCTGTTCCCCAGTGTTTGCTCGGCAGAAGACAAGCCATATTTTGTTCCTCCGCATTCTGCTGCAACATTTATGAATTCTGGGTCTGAGACTTTTTTTTTGTGTGACCACTTTACTGATATATTTGCCTGCTACTTTATATCTGCTATATGTACCTCGTGCTGTTTGTGACTGTTGCTACTGTGTTTTGCACCTTAGCCCTGGAGTAAAGCTGTTCGTTTAGCTGTATTCGTGGGTGTTCATGTATGGTTGAATGACAATTAATCTTGAACTTGAATGGAAGGTGTAATTTAAAATCCATTATGTGACAAAGATGAAACTTATTTTTGGAAAATGTCTTAGAAAATGTGATAAATGTTTGAAAATAAGTTTTCTTGTAAAGCTTAGAGATTTTTTATAAGATATACCTCTAATATTAGTAATATTTTTTATTACCTTTAGAAGTCTGAGGAATGTAAAAGGTTAAGTAAATTAAGGGTTGATTAGCTTCTTTTTCTGTGCATGTCAAGGCTTTGAGAAATAGTGAAACTACTAAATATGAAATTGAATCAGTCTCTGCACCTTAATGTTTGTGGTCAGTAACAAAGGGGTAACACTGTTGACCTAGAAGAGCTTATGCCCAGTAACCGTGAAACTAACAGGCAAGGAATGCAGACCATTAGACTCTGAAAGCTTAAAAAAAAACTTAGATTCTGATTTTATTTTCTATTGGAAGTGAAATAAGACTTCAGGCATGTACAAGGAATCAAATCAGATTCTGAAGTATAATTGTAGTTAAAATTATAGCAGACCCATTTTTACTATCTATGGAAATTATCATGCAATGGAGAGAGTGACATCACTTGTGCAAAATCAGATTTTTGGGACTTGGAAAGCTGACGTAGTGTAGTAGTTAGCACAATGCCGTCTCAGCACTAGTGACCTGTGTCCAAATCTACCACAGTCTGTAAGGAGTTTGTACATCCTCCCTGTGGCACATGGATTTCCTCCGGGTGCTCCAGTTTCCTCCCACATTCCAAAGAAGTATAGGTTAGTATCTCTAGATAAACTGTCTTAACACTAGTCTTCACCTGGTTCAACAGGATTTAACAATCTGTAAAAAGATGGAATTCATATCCATTGATTGCATCAGCTCTGTTGATTGTGGAGGAGATGGGAATCACTGGCAGCATTTCTGTATTCTAATTGCATATTGTAATTTCCTGAATTATTTGTCTCTTTTACACAGTAACGATGGTGAATGTAGGCAAAAGATTCTTAGATCTGCATATTTTGGGCTATTCGACTACTTAGTTGCTGCATTTCACTGTTGTAAAATTCAGGACCAGCTATTTGGCAGCTATTATGAGAAAAAAATTAGATCCAAGGTTAGATAGCATTATACAGTAGGTTACTAGATCAGTATCCAGAAATCTGGATCTGGAGACAAGTATTTGAAACTTGCTTGCTACATGAGAGCTGGGAATTTGAAATTGCAATTAAATGCTAAGTTCAATAATAATTGCGTGAAGCTATTGTTTAAAAAAAAATCACTTTGTTCCTTGAAGGAAGGAAATCTGCTATCTTTACTTGATCCATCCTGCATGTGATTTCAGGTTAATTTAGGCTGGCAGATCATACTACCACAAGGAACAGATGAGACATGTATAACAGAGGTATTGAGAGGCCCCATCTGCTCTCAGAGGACACCAAAAGTAATTTCAAAGAGTAGGAATGTTATCCCTAGTGCCCTGCCAGTAGTTCAAAAACACTTTATTGGCTGTAAAATACTTTGCAGCCAATGAAGCAGTTTATTTTTAAGTTAGCTATTTAAGATGTTAGCTAGATAAAGGGGAAAATTTATAGAGAATTTAGTGCAGAAACAGTCCACACCATCCATGCTCATCATTGAACCTAATAATTAGTGATGCTGATTAAAGGAAACACTCTGGAACAAAGGACTAGCTCGGTGGACAACGTGAATAGCCAGGACTTGTTGGATGAGAGAGCCTATATATGTGCTATATTGCTCTATGACCTTAATAAACATTCTTGATACCTTCAGTGATCTGTAGAGAGTCTAGGAATAAATGGATTGCTTGTTGAATTAGTGGGGATGTAAATGCAGGGATCAGAGCTGGGCCCCAAATTATTCACAATGGGATGGGTGAGCAGACAAATACTGTGTTTCTAAGGTCTGTTTATTCTCCAAATTACTCTTTCAAGTTATTGTACATTCCCTTGACTTGTTACTCTTCTCCACATGCATTTTCTTCAGCATTTGTTTAGATTAAATTCTATTAACCACTTTTTCTCACCAACTGACCAGATTTTCATTATCTTTCTACAGTCTAAGGTTTTCATCCTCTGTCAAACACAGCCAATTACTGTGCCATCTAAGAGCTGGTTAATCATCTTGCCTTCAATGTACTTATCATTCTAATCCTCTTTGTTTCTGGCCAATGGCCCAATATTGGATCTTTCTTTGATCCCATTGGCTTCTACTTTTTGATTAGTTTGCCAGGTGGAATATTTGTCAAGAAACAATGAATGAAAGTCAGTTGTTTTTTCTTCTTGTCGTATTGGGCGGCAACCTTGTCATTTCTTTAGCATATTTTTTGTGTTTTTTTTATATAGGCTGAGTTGTTAGCTCGACACTCAACCCAGCACAGATGAAAGTGAATCCAGGACCGCTCATCTTGAAGTTTGGTGCAGATGCTACTGTACCACTGGCCAGCACGTGTAAGCTGGTGGACCCTGATTAATTAGTGACTTCCATTGTGAAGATCTTACACTGTCCTCTAAGAATTGATTCCTAAACGTACACAGCTTCAACATCAAATAGAATGGTCTGAAATTACTTGAGTCCTCCAATTCCACTGGCATCCTCCTATAGTCAAGGGTGATTGAAAATCTGTATCCAGACCCGATTGCTAAATCATTTCCCAGTCAACCATTCTTAGCCTCAAACCAATTTAGAGCTTTTATTCCTATTTTACCGTTTTCAATAACGATAGATTTCTGAATCATAATCAGTACACAAATTCTCTCCCACTGGTACACCTTTCACCTGTTCAGCTTTATTCTTCGTAATACAGGATTGACACAGATCCCCATCCCTATCTCAGTAGGCTTTTTACAGATGGGCTAAAATTGGTACTCTAAAATCTATAACTCTTTATGAAAGGTTTGCTGAAAATCTGTAAAAAGTACTACCTAGTACATTGTCAAAAAAAATTACCTCACAAATTTGCCTCTGATTTTCTGGAGACTAATGGGAGCTGACCAGGGGGCAGTTGGGTTGAAGTACATTCCTCTTTGAAAGTACTTCAGTGAGGTGAAGAAGAACAGGAGCATTACATTCCACCCTATCTAGTCCTTTCAAACACGCTGTCTGTAAGAGGGGTGTACATCCTTCCTGTGAGCAGGGGGCTTCCTCTAGGTGTCCTGGTTTCCTCCAAAGACTTATCGGTTTAATAGGTTAATTGGTGTACAAACATGATGTCTTCCCACAGGGCTGCATGCACTTTCAGATACTTGAGTAACTCCCAATTGAACATCCCTCCACTAATATGCCTGGCAATACACTCCTCACACTGACTACTTGTGGAGAAGAGACAGACAGACAGACGTACTTTATTGATCCCGAGGGAAATTGAGTTTCGTTACAGCCGCACCAACCAAGAATAGTGTAGAAATATAGCAATATAAAACCATAAATAATTAAATAATAAGTTAATCATGCCAAGTGGAAATCAGTCCAGGACCAGCCTATTGGCTCAGGGTGTCTGACACTCCGAGGGAGGAGTTGTAAAGTTTGATGACCACAGGCAGGAATGACTTCCTATGACGCTCAGTGTTACAACTCGGTGGAATGAGTCTCTGGCTGAATGTACTCCTGTGCCTAACCAGTACATTATGGAGTGGATGGGAGACATTGTCCAAGATGGCATGCAACTTGGACAGCATCCTCTTTTCAGACACCATTGTCAGAGAGTCCAGTTCCACCCCCACAACATCAGTGGCCTTACGAATGAGTTTGTTGATTCTGTTGCTGTCTGCTACCCTCAGCCTGCTGCCCCAGCACACAACAGCAAACATGATACCACTGGTCACCACAGACTCGTAGAGCATCTTCAGCATTGTCCAGCAGATGTTAAAGGATCTCAGTCTCCTCAGGAAATAGAGACAGCTCTGACCCTTCTTGTAGACAGCCTCAGTGTTCTTTGACCAGTCCAGTTAATTGTCAATTTGTATCCCCAGGTATTTGTAATCCTCCACCATGTCCACACTGACCCTCTTGGATGGAAACAGGGATCACTGGTGTCTTAGCCCTCCTCAGGTCCACCACCAGCTCCTTAGTCTTTTTCACATTAAGCTGCAGATGATTCTGCTCGCACCATGTGACAAGCAAGAGAACTTGCTATTTTTTTATATACATTATTCATTTGCCAGTTATATTCACAGTCATCTGGTTCTTGACCCGCTCCCAGCGGGATTCCAAATGCACCGTTCACTTGATCAGTGTTCCCTTCACCCCTGCGACCAATACTGTCGAACCGGGCTTTGTTGGGGTGTATTGCACCGGGGGAATCGCCTGAGGTCGCACAGCTTCTTTTTGGACCAGCGGTCACATGATCCTGATACTATCGGTGAAGAATCTGGTCACGTGAATCCATTGGAGTTTTGTTTTGACCTGCTGCCTTCGGGACAGCTGCTACCGTCATAACTCTGGTGGCCCCTGGAGGAGGCGGGAAGTGTAGAGCACAAACGAAAAGAAAGGCAAAGCGCATTAAGAGGAGGGAGCCTGTGGATTTTCGGATCTCGGTGCCTCTTTAAGTCAGGCAGGCGAACTCCTGACTCAACATGAGCCACTGAAGCACAAACGCTTGATCAAATATTTTACGTTTAATGAATACTTTAGGAAGTTTAAGAACACACGAGAATTTAAATCCGAAGCACCTTAAGTCCCGACGAAGGGTCTCGGCCCGAAACATCGACTGTTTATTCCCCTCCATAGATGTTGCCTGACCTGCTGAGTTTCTCAGCATTTGGAGTGTGTTGCTCTAAATTTTCAACACTGCAGAATTTATTGTGGTTATGATTTGCAGCTAAAGGCGCCGTTGCCGTTGGTAAGGTTGGTTAAAGTTGATGAATGAGGCTGGAGATGCGGGAATGCAGGTAACCCGAAGGATTTCGGGCTGCGGGATACTAAAGCGGCAAGGACGGATGGAAAGTATTGAAAAGTACAAGGATATTAACATCACTATGATTGTTTCTGAACTGCAGAGTTGGACAGCACGGGAAGAGCTCGTCAGCCCACCACCTCTCGAGCAACCAACCCGGGTGGGCTCCGAGACCCAGTGGCAAGGGAAAGGAGGTGTTGGGAACTTGCTGCTTTGAAGAACAGTCGCACGGGTTTTGACACTGTGACGCTAACATTGAAATAAAATTAAAACGTACAGGGAAGTAGACGCAAGTTTGCTAATAAAAATGTATGCCCGATAACCAATGATGTATACGAATTTTCTAAATTGCGAACTGCCATAGCATTCCTACAGTTCTTAATTATCGCTCACTCCAAGGTTTTGCTGGTGCGCTAACTTCAATTAAAACCCACTGTGACTTTCAATTCCCGAGCACCACCGCGGCATTTCCACCCAGCCGTCTTTTCCAGGCGAGCTCCTGAGTAGTTAGACCACCTTTCTCTCAGAACACCCCCACCCACCCCTTCTCTCTGCTGCTGAAGTTATTCAGGAAGCAGCGGATTCCCAAGTCACTCCACCACCGCCAATGAGCAATTAGTGAGGCGTCGGCTTGCTGAGACATTGGGACAACCGGCTGACAGCTGGATAGTATCGGCTCCCATCAATATCACTCAGGAACCAGGAAGGATATTAGACATACTTTAACTATGGACACACAGCCAAGAATGAACTCATGCCCACCATTACACAACAGCCATAGCTGTGTAGCTGTCCTTACTATTTTATAATTAAACCTTGTAATGCAATGATTAAAGATCAGGTATCAACGGTATTTGCCACATACATTTATACATGTATCCTGAGGACTTGTGGAGACTGTGTGGTGGTTTCTTTCGAACTTATAGTCTTTTAACATCTTTGGACTATTTCTACCGTGCCCATGGTCTGTTTTTTTAAAATCAAATTGTGGTATTGTTTGCACTGTTGTAACTATGTGGTTTTGTGCAGGTCTTGTAGCTTTAGTTTTTGGTCTTGTTTGTCTGGTGGATTTGGAGCTCCTTTCCGGGGAACGCGCTAAGATGGTAGCGCGATATTAATACGCACCAGCCTCTCTGGACTCTGGATTGGGGATTGCCAAACGTTATGTGGATTTTCTGGTGTAGTCCGTTTTGTCATGTGCTTTGTTGATATCATTCTGGAGGACCGTTGTCTCATTTTTTAACTGCATTGCATTTGTGGTTTTTAAATGACAATAAACTGAATCTGAGAATACAGAATTATATAAACAAATAAAGGTAGACGTTAAAGTACGTATATATAAATAAATTGTGCATGAATACATAAATACCAGGGTATATTTACTAAGTGAACAGTATTGTACAAAGTGATTTAAGGTGTTTACAGTGGCAGTGCAGTAACTGAGGTGGGGGGGGCATAAACAGCAATGGATGATCAAATTAACTACCTGGTTGACAAAACCAGGTGTTATAATAGCCTTATAGCACTTCCCAGAAGGCGGCCTTCGTCATTAAGGACCCCCATCACCCAGGCCATGCCTTGTTCTCATTGTTACCCTCAGGAAGGAGGTACAGAAGCCTGAAGACACATACTCAACGGTTCAGGAACAGCTTCTTCCCCTCTGCCAAACGATTGAGCCCATGAACACTATCTCATTACTTTATAATTTCTATGTTTAACTATTTAATAGATATACCTACTGAATTCAGTTTTCTCCTGTTATTACGTATTGCACTGTACTGCTGCCACCGAAGGCAACAAAATTCATGACACATGCTGATGATTCAGATTAAACTTGACTGATTCTGAAGGCTGGGTGGTGTCCACAATGATGAGTCCTGCCCATTTAATTTGCCTTGGAGACTACCACAGTGCACAGTGTGTTGGAGTTTTTCACCCTTTGGAGGGGGACAAAGAAGGGAATTTTTAGTCTCCCCTCCTTCACAGTGTGAAACAGGTAAAGAAAATGCTGCTTACTTTTGGAAACCGATTTGCAACCAAATGGTAATGTACTTCTGTTTTGTTCATATTTTGTTCCACATTCACCATCCTTGCCCATCTTTATCCAGAGAAGTGGTGAAACATTTATGTAATATTCTCACTCCAACATATTGTTTCTTTAACATAGAAGCATCAGCAAACAAAATTTTGATACTGAACCAAAAAAAAAGCTTGATCAAATATTTAACCTTTAATGAATGCTTCAGAGACTTTTTGAAGGAATACACCAGAGTTTAAACATGAAACAGCAAAAGGGATTGTTGCCATTGGTCAATGATCTGTCAGGAGCCAGAGATGGAGAGGTGCAGGTAACCTGGAGGACTTTGGGCATTAATGGTGTAAGGATGGTGGGAAACAATTAGAAATAGAGAGTTTTAAAATCACTTTGGTAGACCATTCCTCCACTGCACTATTTATTTTATTTCTTATTGTAGCTCAAAGTAATTTTTAATGCCTTGTCCCAAAACAGCAAATTTCAAGACATACACTCAGTGATTATTTTATTAGGTATCTCCTGTACCTAATAAATTGGCCACTGAGTGTATGGCTGTGGTCTTCAGTTGCTGTTGCCCATCCACTTCAATGTTCAATGTTCAGTGATGCTCTTCTGCACACCACTTTTGTAATGTGTGGTTATTTCAGTTAATTTTGCTTTCCTGTCAGCTTGAACCAGTTTGGCCAGTTTCCTCTAATCTCTCTGATTAACAGGGCACTGGATTTTTTTTTGTTTTACACACCATTCTCTGTAAGCTGGTGATTGTTGTGCATGAAAATCCCAGGAGATCAGCAGTTTCTGAGATATTCAAGTCTAGCACCAACAATCATTCCACAATTAAAGTCACTTAGATCACATTTCCTCCCCATTCTGATGTTTGGGTCCGAAAAACAACTGAACCTCTTGACCAAGTCTGTGTGTTTTCATGCATTGAGTTGCTGCCGCGTGATTGGCTGATTAGGTGTTTGCATTAACAAGCACGTGTACAGGGGCCACTGTGTGTATGTTCCTATCTCTACTTCCATAAGCTTTGGTACTCCCGGGTGTTAACAGCTCTGCTGTGTTGTTATCCTCTAGGTCCACTTCCATTAATTATATTGATTTTCATCATTTTTTATAACTTCCTTTGGCTCTCAAATTATGTAAAGAATGAGGTTTCCCATTTTAACCCAAGACAAACTGAAGAAATAGTATCAAAATTTCATATGGGGAAATGAGGGTTGTAGGAGTAGAGACTGATGGCGCTTTTTGAGCTAGAATATCAGTGTTTTTGTGGAACTGGGTCACCAGAAAGCCAACGTTTCTTTCTGAAATTGAAATTTCTTCCATGCTCTGTATAATGTTCTCTTAACTTATCGCTAAATAGACACAGGAATGATCTTTTTTCTCTCTTTTATTCTGGTTCTGGCTTAGCTTTTCACTTATACGCTTTTTTCTTGCCTCCGCCCAATCTTGGTCATATTGCTGAAGTTTCATACACAAGCCGAAATCTTTTGTGATGAGTCACTGCATTTTCAAGCACTGTCTTCAGGAATTCCTTGCGTGCATCATGTATGTCCTTTGCACAGGCATCTCACTTTACAGAAAGGCTTTAAGACAAACTTATGATCCAGCAGGGGAAAAAAAACACACATTCCTTTGCAGAAGATGCTAATACAGCACTTCCTTCAGAAAATTGAACAGTTTTATGATTCTACCAATTTTTAAAAAAATGTGTTATTGTCTAAACCATTAGTCAGCACAGATCAGGGGCCAAAGGTTAATGATCTGCTATAAAATGGCAGGCTGAGGAATTGTCAAGGTTGAGCGTAGATTTTCTGGGATTGGGTAATATAAGGGTGAACAGGGAGGATGGAATAATAATAGTGATGTTGAAGGAGCTGGTTGAAAAGCCCATGTATGGAGGTTACTGATGTGTCTGTGCACAACTACGTATCGATTAAATAAAAGCATGTATGCGGGAGATGGCTTTAACTGGTGTACTCATTGCGGTGAGAGAGGGAGAGAACACGTAGACAACTGTATGCGCAGACAATAGATCAATGTGTAGTGCTCAGGAGGGGTCTTGTTCTAAAAGGAATAGATCCATGCATTACACTTCCTCCCTCTTTAGATTAATGCAACATAAAACTGTATATGTATAAAACATTCAATTTCTCTTTCACAAACCATATTCCAAATAAACATGTCTTCACAATACCAGTCCATAGCTAACTTCACAGTCCTAAAGATTCAGTCTTTAGGATGAGACTATTTCTTTCAGGATTGTGCCTCTGGACCTGTGGAGTTGGATCAGGTTTGGCAGGTGTCTTGTCTAGGACAACGTTCTAGGTGTCACTTTGTTGTCAGTGAGACCATCATTGGGAGGTAAGTCCAGTGACCGTAACGTGTCTGTCTTGTTGGTGTGTTCTTTGGTAGAGCATCCAGTATCTGGTCCACATGATGTCTCCATCTCCAACCTCTACTGCGTACGTCAGTGGTCCAGTTCTTGTAGGCATCCTACCGAGTGCCTGCTTCTCGGTGGTCACGCACTAGGACTTGCTGTTCAATCTCGAAGCTCCTTGCTGCTGCACTTGGTAACTGTCTGAGTTGTTTATTCTGTACTTCCCTCTGGAAGTCTGGTTTCAGGAACGCTATGCGAAATCTCAGATTCCCGTTTTGCAGCCTTGCAGGTGTTTGATTTGTCATCACATGAACAGAGTTCCAATATACAAAAAGGAAGTTGTCCACCTTTTGCTGTAGAGAAATGTCCTCCTTACCCATTGCTTTAACGAACTTCTTAAAGTTTTGGATAAACCTTTTAGCTAACCCATTCATTGTTAGATGGTGAGGAGCTGACTTGAAATGTCTGATGTCGTTTTTCTTCATGAACAGTTAGAATTCTTCTGACATGTATTATGGTCCGTTATCACTCGTGATTTGTTCTGATAAGCCATTTCTGGCAAAGATGGTTCTCAGAGCAGGGACAGTCTTTGCTGTGATGGTTGATTTTGTTGTTATAAGATTCGGCCATTTTGAGTGAGCATCCACAGAATCGGGAACGTGGAATCCATGGATGACCCAGCAAGGTTAATATGTACTCTTTGTCATGGTGAAGACAGCTAGTCCCACACAGGATGTGGGGGTGTATTTGAACTTCCTGGCATCCTGAACAGCTCTTGGCTAAGTATGTGATCTGTTTATCCACTCCCTTCTCAAACACCTTCTGATTAGCATTAAGCGGCTGTGACAGCCTCTGGTTAGTGCTACCATTTGGGCTGCCATCGCTGGTTGATGCCACACTGAAAGCTTTGACTGAGTGCTAATCTAGTTGGATTTTTCTCAACCATTCATGTCCAAGAAGTGCTGACCTTCCACTTTTAAATACTTAAAGCTCTTACTGTCGTCTTTGATGTCCATACATCACATTTACTTTCATTTTGCCTTTTGGAGACACTTATTCACCTGTGTAAGTCTTTAGCATCACTGAGGTCTTCTCTAATGGTATCTTAGAAAACAGTCTGTTGTAGTCAGCCTCTGGAATTACAGACAATGCTGACCCTGTATTCAGCTCCATTTTCAGTTTTACACCAGACCCATCAATTGCGATCCAGATGATTTTGTAATCTGCTTCAGTTATACTATGCAGTTCTGGACATGCAGTTCACCTTTATCAGACTCTATGTTGTTTGAGTCTGTTTTACATTCAGTAACTTTATGCATTTGCTAAGTTTTGTGTTTGAGACTTTTCACTCGGTTGTGCTTTCTGTCTCCGTTGCACATTCTGTCTTTGTGACCTTGTCTGTGATCCTTCTGCAGACTTTCTTTGAACCAACAATCATTTGTGTCTTGGGAGGTTTTGCCAGATCAATAACATCTTTGGGTTTTTGCACCATTCACGGACATTTTGTGCATTTCACATTCTAACCTCCTTTTCTGTAGTTCTGCATCCTTTGCTGCAGTCTCTAATGATATTGAAATGGTCAATGCCTGTTCTAAGGTTAGGTCTTTTGGACTGTAGCCTCTGTTGAGTGCTTTGACATACAAGCCTGTCCCTTAATGCATCGGAAAGTCCATCTCTAAAGTCACAGCACTGGGAAAGTTTGCACAGTTCTGCAATTTATTCAGAAATGCTTTCACCTTTTGACTGGTTCCTTTTGTAAAATCTAAATCATCAACTTCATCAACATCTTGTTTTCTGGCGTTTCAGGGCTTACTAGTGTGTGTAAGAGACTGTGCGTCCTTGCACCAATTAAGCTAAGAACTTCAGTGGCTTTCTTTTGCTTCTCCATGTTGTTCACATTACAATATAGTTCAGCCCTCTCGATATAAGACTCCCAACACTATCAAATTCATCAACTTCCCCGACAGAAGCAATGGCCATGTTATGTTCACTTTAAATTCAGCACACCTTTCGCTGTTACTATGCATTGTACTTATGCCTGTGTTAGTGTCCATGACGGCCTTCTCTGTACTGTTCAATTCTTGCTGTTTCGTCCAATAATTGTGCTGTAACTGTTGGTGCAGTTTGTGATTTTTTCTGGCATTCAGGTTTGTACTCGTCGCCAATTTATTGTGTCTGTGCACAACTATATACCGATGAAATAAAAGCACATATGTGGGAGATGCTTTAACTGGTGCATTCACATTACAGCAAGAGAAGGGGAGCACTGCGCATTCGTAGACAGCAGCAAATTGTCTTGTGATAGGCTAGGATTAAATCGGTGGGTTGCTGGGCAATTTAGAAGACCCTGTTCCACAATTAAAAGTCTTCCACCGTTCTCTTATGCAAAAGGGGATAAAGTTCAAACTCATTCAACCATTCCTTATAACTCTAGGTACTCAGTTCCTGCCAGCATTCTTGTCTCAGAGCTAGTCTACAGCATTCTTAAGGGGGAGGATGAGCAGCCAGAGGTCATGATACATATTAATACCAATGACATAGCTAGGAAAAGGGAGGAGGTCCTGAAGAGAAGATATAGGGAGTTAGGTAGAAAGCTATAAAGCAGGAGCTCAAGAGTAGGAATCTCTGGGTTGCTGCCTGTGCGATGCACCAGTGAGGGTAAGAATAGGATGATATTGCAGGTGAATGTGTGGCTAAAGAATTGGTGCTGGGGAAAAATTTCAGATTTATGGATCGTTGGGATCTCTTCCGGGGAAGTTATGACCTATACAAAAGAAGTGGATTAGACTAAAATCAAGGGGTCCAGTATCCTAGAGCAAGAGCTGTTGGGAAGGGTTTAAACTAGGTTAGCAGAGGGATGGGAACCAGAGTGATAGATCAGAACATTGAACAGTTAACAGTAGATAAAATGTATAAAGGGACTGTGAGATTGGATAGGCAGTGGATACGTTCAGCTGGATGGGTTGAAATGTGTCTATATCAATGCGAGAAGGATCAGGAACAAGAGTGATGATGAACTTGGTGCATGGATCAGCACATGGAATTACGACGCCATCACAAAGGCAGGAAGGGCCACCGGATGTTCTGTGGTTTAGATGTTTCAAAGGACATAGGGAGGGAGGCGAAAGAGTTGGGGGAGTGGCTCTGCTAGATAATAATAGTATCGCAGTCACGAAAAGAAAGGGCTTTGTGGAGGGATTCTCTACTGATTCAGCGTGGCGGATATCAGAAACAGAAACAGGAAGTGAAAAATCCCCCCTACCCCCATAGAAACAGGGACCCTGAGGAGCAGATTGGTAAGTAGATTTTGGAAAAATAACAGGAGTTGTAATCATTGGGTCTCCAACTTCTCAAATATTAATTGGCATATCTTTACTGCAAAAGGCTTAGATAGGGCAGAATTTGATAGGTGTGCCCAGGAAGGATTCCTGACACAATATGTGGACAAGGTGACTAGTGAAGAGGCCATACTGGATCTGGTACCTAGGCAATGGATCCGAGCAGCTGACAGATCTCTCAGTGAGTGAGCATTTCAGAGACAGCGACTATGGTGCATCTCTTTAGTTTTTAGCATAGACTTGGTCAGGGATAGGAGCAGGATATGGGGAAGTATTCAATAGGGGAAGAGTAAATTATGATGTTATTAGGCAGAAGCTTTAGTTATTTAGAGATACAGGCCCTCCCGGCCCAACAAGTTGCAAAGCCCCCAGCAACCCACCTATTTAACCCTAGCCTAACCACAGGACAAATTACAATGACGGATTAACCTATTAACTGGTGTGCCTTGTGGGGGAAAGATAGAGTGCACAGAGGAAGCCCTTGCACACACGGGAAGATTGAATGAGCTTTTTTACAGAGGACTCTGGAATTGAACTCCAAACTCTGATGCTGTAATAGCGTTGTGCTAACCGCAAACTTGAAAACATAAATTAGGATCAGATGTACTAGGGCAATGTACAATGGAAATATGGAAGTTGCTTAGGGAGCACTTGCATGAGGTTCTGGATATGTTTGTCTCACTGAGGCAGGGAAAGGAACCTTGGATAACAAGAGGTGTGGAACACGTAGTCAAGAGAAAGAAAGAAGCATGCTTATGGTTTAGGAAGCAAAAGTCAGACAGTACTCTTGAGAGTAGCCAGGAAGGATCTTAAGAAGGGACTTAGAAGGGCTAGAGGAACACATGATGAGTGTTGGTGAGTAGGATTCAGGGAAACCCCGGGGTCTTTTACATGTGCATGAAGAACAGGAGAATAACTTGAGTGGGGGTAGGACCGATCAGGGATAAAAGAGGAAACGTGCCTGGAGATGAGGAAGGTAGCCAGTGAGATGCACTGTGTTAGCTGACAACTAAATCACACTGTGGTTTTCACTGTCTCAGCCAATGAATTACATTGTGCCAGATGTGTTGAACCATCTATCAATGAAGGTTAGGATTAGATGTGGTCAAATGATTCGATTAATATCTGGAGTTCTGAAGCACTAATCAAGGAACAAGAGTTTGAATTCCATCATAACACCTGGGAATTTAAACCCAAGGAAGTCAACAAATCTGGAATTTGAAAAATGTCGTAGTTTCTAAAATATTAACCATGAAGCTATCGGGTTGTTGTAAAAACACATGTTTCGCTAATGTCCTTCAGGAAAGGAAGATTGTCATCCTTGATCTGTATGGCCTGTTTATGATTTGCAATCCAACCCACTGTCTCCTGACTTTTGACCTTGGAGAATAAATGATGGACAGGAAATGTTGGCTTTTCCAGCAACAACATCATCCAATGAAATGTCACAAAATTTCACTGCCTTGGCCAATAGGTTGATCAGTCAGCTGGTGAGTAGACAAGAGAATAGGATTTACACAAGGACCCACAATGAACAGTCCATGCTGTAAACAGAGAAAATATTTAGCAATCTATTTAAGCAACACATTACAGAAATTAGTCCAAGAGTTTATTTTAAGAGCTCATACGTTACAACACGAATAACTCATGCAATCTCTCCCAACAGAAGCATTATCGCTCCCCATCAAAAAACCTTGAGTGCAGGATAGATGACTGATACAAATTTGATGGATCAAACTTGATTTGGCCAACTGCCCAAACTCTCTGGCATTAGACCGTAAACACAGGAGATTATGCAGAATCTGGAAATCAGAGTCATAAGACCTAAAACATAGGAGCAGAATTAGGGCATTTGGCCCATCAAGTCTGCTCTGCCATTCAATCATGGCTGACCCTTGTTTCCCTTTCTCAGTCCCACTCCCCAGCCTTTTCTCTGTAACCTCTGATGCCATGTCCAATCACAAACTTATCAAGCTCTGCCTTAAATACATCCAACGAGCTGGCCTCCACAGCTACCTGTGGTAACAAATTCCACAAATTCACCACCTTCTGACTAAAGAAATTTCTCTGCATCTATTTTAAATGGACGCCCCTCTACCCTTAGGCTGTGCCCTCTTGTCCTAGACTCCCCCACCGTGGGAAACATCCTTTCCACATCTACTCTGTCTAGGCCTTTCAACATTTGAAAGGTTTCAATGAGATTCCTCCCTCGTCTTTCTAAATTCCAGTGAGTACTGACCCAGCATTATCAAACATTGCTCGTATGATAACCCTTTCATTCCCGGAATCATTCCTGAGAACCTCTTCTGAACCCTCACCAATGCCAGCACATCTTTTCTTAGATGAGGAGCCCAAAACTGTTCACAATACTCCAGGTAAGACATCACCAGTGCATTAAAAAGCCGCAGCATCACATCCCTGCTCTTGTACGCTAGACCTCTTGAAATGAATGCTAACATGGCATTTGCCTTCCTCACCACTGACTTAATCTGCAAATTAACCCTAAGGTGTTCTGAACAAGGAATTCCAAGTCCCTTTGCATTTCAGATTTTTGGATTTTTTTCTCCATTTAGAAAACAGTCTGCACATTTATTTCTACTACCAAAGTGCATGACCGTGCATTTTCCAATATTGTATTTCATTTTTATTTTATTTCATCTGTCAGTTTGTACTGAGACTCCTCCTTCTTATTCTGGCTTCTTCCCCCTTCCTTTGCCGTTCTAATGAACTGGCCCCAAACGTTGACTCTTTATTTCTCTCCATAGATGCTGCCTGACTCGTGTTCCACCAGCATTTTGTGTGTGTTGCTGGACATTAGGTCATGCCTGGCCTTACCCACCCCCCGTATCTCCCTCAGAGCTGTGTCAGTTCTGGCCTTGGGCGGCCTACCCTGAGGCTGCATCCCTGAAGCTGCCATTTTCATAAGGCTCTGAATATTTTTAATGATAATCAGAGACGTCTAAAAGCAGCTCAAATAAGAAAACAAGAACAGGAATGGGTCGCTTGCCGCTCTGGTCTGCCCAGCCAGCCAGTATGATCATAGTTGCCCAATACTGGTTTCAACCCCTCTGAGAGAAGACATTTCTACGTATTTTAAAATTCTAAGTGATTGCCCATTACTTGTAGCTGTGTCCTCTTGTTCATGACTCTACCACTCAGCTTACATTATTTAAAACTAGATTTTAAATTATTAATAACACATGCAATGAAAAGCACTTCAAGGTCTTATGAGGTAATTAAAGCATAACAATAAAGAGTAAAATAAGTGGACTTCGTTTATCTCTTGTCTCTTATTCTCTTCTCAGGCTCAGTGATCCCAGTAGAGTGAATGGGGTTCTGTTACTAAGCTGACACCTGACTCCAGCTTATCTCTGTCTTCCACGCTTTGCCTGGAAGCAAGGGGTGAGCTGAATGCTAAGAGCTCTAAATCCATCAGTTCTCCACTGAGCTGCTGGCTAAAGGACTAGGTGGCACGGTAACATAATAGTTATCACAATACTTTACAGCACCAGCAATCACCCTTTGTGGTTCAGTTCCTGCCTCTCCTGGAAGGGAGTTTGTATATTCTCTCTGTGACTGGGTGGGTTTCCTCCCGCACTCCAAAGACACACGGGTTAGTGTTAGTAACTTGTGGGTACACTATGTTGGTGCAGGAAGCATATCGACACTAGTGGGCTGCTCCCTGGACATTCTCAGACTGTGTTGGTCGTTGACGGAAAAGACGCATTTCACTGTATGTTTCGATGTACATATGACAAATAAAGATAATCTTTAAAGGGAAGTACAATTAGGTTCAAAGTATATTTGAGATCAGCCCTGGTCACATATAGTAACATGTGCACCAATGCTGCTGGAATTGACCTGTCATCTCCATTCTGGCTTGAAAACCATTCTCAACTTGTAGAGCAATGCAATCAGTGTAGGACCAGAAGACAGAAGAGCAGTATTAGGCCATTTGGCCCATCTAGTCTGCTGCACCATTCATCATGCCTAATTTATTATCCCTTTCAACCCCATAACCTTTGACTCCTTTACTAATCAAGAAAATATTAACCACTGCTTTAAATATACCCAATGACTTGGATTCTGAGAAGGTCTGATTGAGTAGATTATAATATAGAGACAGAATTAGGCCATTGGGCCCATTGAGTCTGCTCTGCCATTTCATCATGGCCGATCCAATTTTCCTCTCAGCCACAATCTCCTGCCTTCTCCTCGTATCCCTTCATGCCCTGATCAATTAAGAATCTATCAACCTCCGCATTAAATATACATAAAGACTCAGCCTCAACAGCTGTCTGTGGCAAAGAATTTCATAGATTCACCACTCTCTGGCTAAAGAAATTCCTCTTCATCTCTGTTCTAAAAGGATGCTCCTGTATTCTGAAGCTGTGTCCTCTGGTCTTACACTCTCCCATATCCTTTCCATATCCACTCTGTCAAGGACTTTCACCACTTAATAGGTTTCAATGAGGTCACACCTCATTCTTCTGAATTCTAGTGAATACAGGCCCAGAACCATTAAAAGCCTTCAGGTAACAAGCCATTCAATCCTGGAATCATTTTCATGAAACTCCTTTGAACCTTCTTCGGCACATCCTTTCTAAGATAAAGGGCCCCAAACCTCCTCACAATACTCCAAGTGAGGTCTCACCAGTGTTTATATAAAGTCTCAACATTACATCCTTACTTAAATGCTAACATTGCATCTGCCTTCCTCACCACTGACTCAGCCTGCAAATTACCCTTCAGAGAATCCTGCACAACGACTCCCAAGACCCTTTGCACCTCAGTTTTTTGTATTTTCTCTCCATTTAGAAAATAGTCAATCCTTTCATTTCTTCTACCAAAGTGCATGACTATATATTTCCTGACACTGTTTTGCATCTGCCAATTTCTTTGCCCATTCTCTTAATCTGTCCGAGTCCTCTCTACTTCCTCAAAACTACCTGCCCCTTCACCTATCTTTGTATCATCTGCAAACTTTGCGACAAAGCTGGATGTTTCTGATTGGAGGATGTAGAAACTTTGGGCCGTGTTCAGAGGATAAGCAGTCAGCAGTTAATTCTGAGATTTTAAAAAATGTATACCTTTACTTAGAGGATTGTGAAGTTCTGGAATTCTCTCATGTAGAAAGTTGTGGTTGCTCAATTACTTGGATGGAGGACGGTGCAAGGGAATAGATGGAGTGTGTGGCCTTTGTACAGAAACTGGATTAAAAATCTTCAAAACAGAAAACTGTGCATGAAATAGTGAAATCCAATTAAAAACAGCATCAATATGGATTTTCAGTCAGAAGAAAATACACGTCCCATCAGGGGACAGTTTCACCACAGCTTTGTTTAAAAGAACGATAATTATGTTTTGATTGGTCGAGGCATGAGTGAATTTGCTAAAGTTGCAATTTTCTAACACAGACAGTAGCACTTTACCAGATGTTTGGCTTTAACCGTGATCAATTCTTTGCTGATTTATCCCTCCAATTTTTGCCTCTTCTCACTGTAGTTCCATAATTGCACTGGGACTGCAAGATCAGATTCTCTCTAGTGACAGGCAACAGGATGACCAACATAAGAGTAACCATAACCCCAAAGTATCAGGTTCCACGCTCATCTGGTCCTTTCATGGTCTAATGACATTCCAAGACAAATTCTTGCTCTAACTCTCTCAACTATTGTTCTGGTTCAGATTGGTTACCTCAGCAAAAGCTGTGGGTTGACCTTGTGATTTCCTGGGCTTAGTTATTCAGTGGATAAAGCCACTGCTAAACCTCAAAAATTAATAACCAACCTAATTTCATTCATCCTAGTTTTTCACACAGATGAAATCCTATCCATTTCTGTCAGAGAGTAAGAATAACATAAAGATTATTGATATGTTTTGACTATGAGCAATGTCTTGGTACAATAGTCAACTTTGTACTCAGTGATCAACATTGACTTTCAGTGAAGTAATGTCTTGGTTTTAAAATTCTAACACTCATTTTCAAATCCCTTTAGGGTCTTGCCTTGCTATTTACTTTTTTCAAAGGTTATATTCTTTAATATCTCTGCACTCCACTCATTCTGACCACTTGATCATCCCCCTTTTCAATCCCTTCATTACTTGCAACCATGACTTCATCTGCCAAGTCCCTAAGCTGTGAAGCCCTTGCCTAAATCATTTAGTCCCACATCTATCTTTTCCATCTTTAAGACATTTCTTAAAACCCGCGTCTTTGCCCAAACCAATACACGCCCTTATCTTCACTTACTTGACTTTCCATATCTTTATTTTTGTTTGACAATGCAGCTGTTAAGTTCTTGAGATATTTTTGCTGCATTAAAAATGCTTTATAAACAGAGTTGTAACGTAGGTTTGTTGTGAGAACTACAACTGAGCCACACAGGAGCTGTAAATAAGAAATACAGAAGTGTTTATTTACACAACAAACTTCCAGGAGAGAAAAGGTCCAGGAGAATCCAAAAGATTTCACTCTCCTGACACAGCGTTTTATAATTTAACAATAAATGATTAACCTCAATTTGATTACTATGATCACTTACTTAGCTTTAACATTTGGACTATTCTCAGGTAAATTTACAGGGTTCTGCTTTTACAGTGGTGGTACATCCCAACTACAGAACTCCTTTGAATAATAAATAAATAAAATTCAAAGTCCTCTTTGAGTACAAACTCCATGTGCCAAAATAGATGACTTTTGTTCCAGTGCTTAAGGATGGCTCCTTGGATATACAACCAACCAGAAGGTTAATTAATAAACATCATATAAATATAATTGCAAAGTAAGCACGACAGCTCCTCTACTTACTCAGGAGAACGTGAAGAACAGAATCAGAGTCAGGTTTATGTGTCGTGAAATTTGTTATCTTAGCAGCAGCAGTTCAACACAATGCATGATAAGAGAAAAAGAAAATAAATGAATACGTAAATTAATTATGGTAAGTATATATGTATATTGATTAGATTAAAAATGATGCAAAAACAGTTTTAAAAAGTGAGGTAGTGTTCTTTTCCTGAATCACTGAGTGTGCACCTTCAGGCTTCTGTACCTCCTTCCTGATGGTAACACTGAGAAGAGGACATGCCCTAGATGATGGGGGTCCTTAATATTTGATGTCATCAAAACCCTTGGCCAACTTCTATGGATGTGAGGTGGAAAGTGTGCTGACTGACTGCATTACAGCCTGGTTTGGGAACACCAATGGCAAATCCTACAAAAGGTAGGGGATTCGGCCCAGTACATCTTGGGTAAAACCCTCCCAACCATTGGGCACATCAATATGAAACGTTGCCGTAGGAAAGCAGCATCCATTATCAAAGATCCTCACCACCCAGGCTGTGCTCGTTTCGCACTGCTGCCATTAGGTAGAAGATACAGGAGCCTCAGGACTTGCACCACCAGGTTCAAGATCAATTACTACCCCTCAACCTTCAGGCTCTTAAACAGAAGGGGATAGCGACACTCATCCCACTGTTATATTGTTATTTCATGCTTGTTATTTATTATCTGCATGTGCATAGTTTGTTCACTGTTTACAGTTTATAAATCCTATTTACAGTTATCATTCTATCGATTTGCTAAGTATGCCTGCAGAAAAAGAATCTCAGGGTTGTATGTGGTGACATGTATGTACTCTGATAATAAATATTACTTTGTACTTGGAGCTTTGAAATGGTGCTTACTACAGTAGTACCATAGATAGTGTCCTGAATAGCTGCATCATTGAGTGTTATGGAAGATGCAAGGCACTGTCAGATCTTAGTAAGATCCTACAGAGTGGATAACCGGGTGGGGGGGGGGGGGTTCCCTTTCCTGTTTGTGACATTTACTGGGAGCGTTGCAGACAAAGGGCCCAAAGCATTGTTGAGGGTCCCTACCACCCATCCCACAATCTCTTTAACCTACAACTGTCAGGAAGGTGGTACAGGAGTATCAGGACCAGGACTGCCAGACTGGGTAACAACTTCCTCCCCCAGGCTGTGAGACTAATGAATACCCTGAGATCTCGTCACTGTGACAGCGAGCTGTTTACTGTTCACTGTACTGTTTACCTGTGTGATGCACTACATGCATTTTAGTTTTATTTACTTTTATTTAGAGATATTGTGTTGAATCGCAGAACAATTTACAATGACCTACTAGCTGAGAGGAAACCGGAGCACCTGGAGGAAACCCACATCCGCACGGGAAAGAATGCAGGAACTTGTGTACAGAGGACGTGGGAATTGAACTCCAAACTCCACACTCTGAGCTGTAATAGCTATGCTACTGTGGTGCTCCACAAATACAATGCACAAAAACAAATACAATTTTGAATTATATTTTATTAACTTATTTGTTGTAACATTTTACTTTACTTGCTTTGTGTAGTACATGTATTGTGGTTGCACTGTGGTCTGGAAGAGTGTTGTTTCATTTGGTTGTACATAGGTACAGTCAGATGACAGTAGATTTGAACTTGTAAACAGAGCTGTCCTGAAATGTGCATTTAGTGGCAGAGCCACACCTTTAGCAATACGGTAACAGCAGGCATGTTCACCTATTGTCTTTCCCCATGTAGTTTAAATAGGTCAGAATCAGAATGATTGGTTTCACTAGCCACAGCTATCATTTGAAAATTAAATTGGGTATAGGTTTTCTTTCTTGAAGACTGGTTCTCTTTTTTGTTAATCCATAATTAAGGTAGAATGAGGGGTGATCTTATTGAAACTTAACAGATGTTGAAAGGCTTCGATAGAGTGGATGTGGAGAGGATGTTTCCTGTGGTAAGAGAGTCTAAAACCTGAGGACACAGCTTCAGAATAGGGGGGAGTTATTTTAGAATGGGGATGAGGAGGAATTCCTTTAGCCAGAGAGTGGTGAATTTGCTGAATTTGTTGCCACAGGTGGCTGTGGAGGCCAAGTCATTGTGTATATTTAAAGCAGAAATTGATAGATTATTGATTATTCAGTGTATGTAGGGATATGGAGAGCAGGCGGGCAATTGGGGCTGAGAGGGAGAGTGGATCAGCTATGGTAGAATAGTGGAACATACTCAATTGGCCAAATGGCCTAATTCTGCTCCCACATCTTATGGTCCAACAGGTTTAACTTGATGTGCTCTATGTTCAACTTGATTAACCTGTTAGATCTTGGATCAGCTTGTATAGAACACCATTAGAGAGCCCCTTAGGACAGGGTTCCCAACCTTTTTGATGCCATGGACCAATGCCATTAACCAAGGGATCCTCACACCCCAGATTGGGAACCTCTGCCTTAGAAGAACATCATACTCGACTTGAGAGATCAAGTTATTACTATTACTATTGAGCTGCCTGCACTTGCCCTTACCCCCTCCCCACACCACTAGTCATGTAGGGGTGCAAACCATTTTCAGCCATACATCTGTCAGGAACCTTGAGGCCTCCATTCTGTGATTAAAGTATGAGTGAGTGAGCACAATGCTCGATGACCTTAGAGTTAATGACCTGGGTGTTCCGACCTATAGAAACACAGTTCATTTTGTATGAACATAAGCTGTTGTGTATATCATTTCCTGGGTGCTTTAGTTCTTAATCTATTTGAAGCAAATGATGGAATGAGCTACATCTCCATCCACTCTTTATTTGCCCTTGAAAGAGCAATATCTGTGAGTCCTTTGATAATATTGGTAACCATTTAGTAGAAATATTTTGAAGGAAGTTTAAGCTTATCTTTGTGCCATGAGTTTACTGTTGTTTACCCTGCGTAGTTAAGGAATATTGCATATGTGTACTACCTTGGTTAACACCAGTTGTGAGAATAATCAACTGTATTAGTATATTTATGCATGTGACAATTCTACATTGAATTTAATATGTACTTTATTCTCTGCAGTTTCACAGAGAAGAAATCTCATTTAAAAACTCTGAAGAAAGCTTTTGTCTCGGGTGATTTTCGAGAAGTTATTTAGCTCACTGCATAGCTGTGTACATGCACGCAATGAGGGCAGTAGAGTGAAGACTCAGCTTGCCTTCAAAGACATTGCCCGCAGTCTGGAGTCTTGTTGAATGCCGTAGACAGGAATGTAAACTTCTGACCAGAACAAGGTCTATTGCCAAGACCTGGAGTCAGGTCAGATTGTGGTGTGTCAAACACATCATCGTGACACTCAAGCAAAAACCACTAACAGCAGATCTGCAGCACAAACCCATGCAAAACCTGAAGTTTCGGGAAAGAGAGCAGCTTATGCTAAATGTGAAGTTAAGATGCAAATGGAGAAGGCATGTACATTAAGTGCACTCACGGAGGAGTGTGAAGCTGAGCTTGCCTCAGCAGAGCCGAAGGTGTATCGAGCAGCAGCTGACTTAGTGAGTTTGAGTGATTTACGGTGGACGCAACGATGCTGGACTAAAGATCATTTTCAAATAAGAAGTTCTTTGTGAGGTGTTCTTTGATATATTCTAACATACAGGTTTGTGAATGTTGGGGTCTGTATCTGCCTTGTGTGATTTGAGCAGGTTATTGATTGAGAACAATGAGCCATAAATCACTAGTTGTCAGTTGAGGGAAGAGGGCAATAAATGGATGCTGGCTTGGAGCAGAGCCAAGAAGAAGATGTTAAAGGTCAGTCACATGGCCCATAGCCAATAACACTGAAATGCGACATTTGAATTGATAAGGAATGAATATAAAAGCAGACGATTCGAGTGTGCTTGCAGTGGATGACACTCCAGAGACCCACCATTGTGAATGTGGAGATTTGAAACAGTACTTTGAAGAACACAACTTCAGCAGAGTCTCCGTTTTACTAAAATTACCTTTTCTATTCTTTGACTGTTCATGGTGGGCCAGGAAGACTTAGAAGGTGTGCATACGGGTGTTCGGCTGTCTAAATTCACATGTTCTTCTGTTGAGACCATAAAGGTACTTGTTGGTACATTTACATTTCTCTCTGTGCCTCCCTGATCATTATTACTAAGGGGAAGATCCTTGTAATGAAGTCAAGCTTTTGTAATGCTGTGGAAGGATTAATTCCCAAACCTAGCAAAGAGCTAGACCCCCGGTGTGAGTGGCTTGGTGGGGAGTCACTGCAACATGCAAGAAGGGTTAGGGCAATTCACATTAGTAATCAAGCTACAGGTTTACAAATACTGTGGCAGAGGCTGGACAAGTGCTTCAGCTCTCCAGAGGCAATTGAAGAATCTCTCTTCAGTAGACTTAGGCTCTCACTCAAAGAATCATAGATGTTTAGTAGCTTGCAGATCTGCTGCAGAATTGCAAGCCACAAAATATGAGGATTATCTACTTGGATTGAGTTACTTGGATACAGCAAGATGATTAAATCCTATGGCAGAGAAAGTATTGAATAATATCCAAGAACAGTGGGTAACTGTAGGGTTCAGGTAAAAAGCGAAACATCATGCCCTCTCTGGTATTTTCATTCTTTGTGGAATTTGTCCGGTGCCACGCAGAAATGCAAAATGACCCTAGCTTTATGTTCTCAACTTCTGACAGCACCTTATTTAAAGAGAGGTCTCCGGCAAAAGCATGGAAAACCAAAACCCATATCACAGCCAGCAAAACTGAAGTAGAAGACTCTGTCATTAACCCGATAGAAAATGTCCTGTCCATACGAAATACAGAGGATTCAGAGAGAGCCATGTTCAGACTGGAAAATCTTTTCTAAAGGGTTTCAAATGTCGTGCTTCAATAGCACATCAAGCAAAGGTCTGTAAAGCTAGCGTGCAGTGCACGGAGTGCAACGGTGACCAGCACTTCATTCAGGGCTAGCGACTGGAACTATTACTGGTTCCAGCACACCTGTAGCAGAGCAGAGTGGGGTGCCAGCTAAGCAACCTTCTGAGGCAGACACTTCCTCAGGCACAGAGGTGTGCACAAAAGGCTCCAAGGCAAATCCTACTCTAAACTATGTCTAGACAGCATCTACTCTAAAGGACATCCTGAGCAAAAAAAAAATAAAGGCATACGTGATAACGGATGATCAAAGCAACGTGGCAAAATCAAAATTCTTTGATATGTTGTGGTGGTTATATTCACCGATGAAAGGAAACCTGTGCAGGAGAGTTTTTTAAAGTGGAAAAGCCTTTGCACTGGGGCAGTTCCACTCTCTCGCCCTTGGAAGTACAGGTCTAGTTGTACAAGTAGATGTCACAGCTTGTGTCTTCCTTTGTTGCAGCGGATGACCACGACTCCTTCTGTACCTTGTCGTGTCCTTCGCTCTCCGTGCAGAACCACCTTTCTGGCCATTGGATCACATCGCCCAGTCCACCGGAAATGCTTTTGCATGTCCCTATCTCACTGCAGAATGAGAGCTGCCGGCTGCCCTCCTCTGGCTTAGCCCACTTGTCGAAGCGGTGTGCTGGGGCGTGGCCGCTGTCACGTGCAAAGAGCTACTTGGAGCCACAGGTGAGAGCTCAGTGTCTGGTGGGGACCAGAGGTGCGTGAGCTGCCCCAGTTTGGACACGCCAAGCCCCTTCACCACAAGTGCCTGGACACAATCTTTGACATATTCAGTATTCAATGTTTTGTTTCCCCATACACTCTAAAACATGGTCTAGAACATAAGAAGTTGCTGGAAGGAGAGCCAGTGTATGTGTCGTGGAGTCAATATGAGAGGAGATCTGCTTACCCTTGCCAACCCTCACTGAGTGTAACCATACTCCCAACAACAGGGATGAAATCCCAACTTCGAAAGCTGCACACAGTCCTTCACATCTTCAGGCCATACCTGACAAGATTCCTCCCCCCCCCCCCCCCACTTGACGATTCTCCTGTGGTTTGGCAGAGACACCATCCATTCCCATAAGGTACGAGAACAGCACAGTGGCCGACACAATGCACCTTACGCCCAACAAGTGGACCTGGATTGTGTCATAGTGGGTGAACTCTGCCTCGATGGTTCTCAACAGACCACTGTCAGCACAATGTCCTGGAGAGCAGGTGCCCATGCCATTTCAGACCCTGTGCGAGTAGAATCTACGTATATGAAAGGAAAGATTGCAAACCAAGTACCTTGACATGCTTACCTCTGCTCAACCCGATTTAGGCAAACTGGTCTTCTGTCACTCGGAAAACAATTCTAAGATGAAACCTTCTACTGTAGATGAGTCAAACAGTTGAGGAGCTCCTCTTCCTTTCCACTCTCCATAACAACTCCTATCAGACAGCAGACCCTCAGTCAACTCATGTCCCTCAGTCACACATTGAGAAGGAAACCAGAAATGGGTGGTAATTACGTGGAGTTCTTGGAGATACTCTTCAGCAACAGTCATACTGAACTAGCCTCTCCACCAGATCCCAGCAAAGGAAACTGGTATTTCCCCATCATTGGTGCTTACCACCCCCAGAAACCTGCCTTTGATTTGTCTTTGTCTTTGATTCAAGTGTGCAGTTCAAAAGCATATCACTGTGCAAAGTAGTCTTGCAGGGTCCAGACCTCAATAACATTCTGCTTGGGGTCTGCATGCACTTCATAAATGAGTCTGTCGCAGTGATGGCAGACATAGAATGAATGTTCCACAGCTTCCTACCTCAGATTCTTGTGGCTTTGCGACCGCCTCCAGACAACGAGATTCTCAAATACCACATGAGTATTCATGCATCTATTAACTGTCCCTTGCCAGCGGTGGCAATCTATGGCTTTAAAAGGACAGCTTTTGAGAAAGAGAAGGAATTCAGGACTGAAGCATAGAGGTACATAGAACATTGATGATGACTTTAAATCATTTTCTAGTGCAGAAGAAACAGTCAGCATGCTGAAAGCAACACAAGAAAGTTGATGCAGTCTAATCTCAGATCTAAGATCGCATCCAGCAGCGCTAAGGTCATGCAAATGTAGCACCTGTGTAGCGCTGGTCTGATCTCATGTGACTGGTTACTGCACTCTTTATGAGAATGATCTAATTACATAGTGCATACATAATTACATACAATCTAATTACATATTCTATGGTACTGGGCCATCAGGAGCTCTAGGTATTGAAAGGAAGCAGTGATTAGAAAATACACACTGCTGGAGGCAACACAGACAAAATGCTGGAGGAACTCAGCAGGCCAGGCAGCATCTATGAAAGAATGTACAGTTGACATCTTGGCCTGAAACATTGACTGCACTTTTTTCCATAGATGCTACCTGACCTGCTGAGTTCCCTCCAGCATTTTGTGTGTGTTGCTTGGATATCCAGCATCTGCAAATTTTCTCTTGTTTGTGGCTTCTGGAGGCAAGCTTTGTTTATTAAAAAAAGCAATATATACAAA
Source organism: Hemitrygon akajei (assembly GCF_048418815.1). NCBI lineage: Eukaryota > Metazoa > Chordata > Chondrichthyes > Myliobatiformes > Dasyatidae > Hemitrygon > Hemitrygon akajei. The sequence goes on from NC_133127.1 coordinate 29,565,318, forward strand.
ATATTTACATGAGTAAAAGCAACTCAAAATTCCAACATTTTGTTTAGGTTCCAAATGTCAGATATCAAATGAAAACTATATATTTTTTAGTTAAAATCAGTGCGATTCATTAGAATAACCTTTATTCCTCCAATTTCTCCAACTTAGATCTAGTGTTATTCCCTATTTAAAGGTTTACAGACTAACCTTTCCTTTTTAATTTTAGTTAGGAAACTAATAGAACGTCTATTTTTTAAGTATTATGGTTAACCTCAGTTTCAGTTTCAGGTCAACATGTCTACAAATTCAAATCCAATCTCAAAAAAATATATACATATGCAACTTAACTCCTTTCATGATAAATTCTCCAACATTAAAACTTTTAAACAAAGTAAACCTCAGTCACTTATCAAAGTTCTTGCAAAAATAATCAGTTCTTCCAGAAAATCAAATTCACATCCTTCGAATGAGAAAATAAATTATACATCCAACCATGTTAAATCCCCTACATCATGAAGTATTCTGTTCCCTCATTGGTTCTTCGAACTTGGGTAGCTCACCATCTTGTTTCTTTGTTCGTTGGATGAAATGGTGGATCATTCATGGAAAGTCAATTCACAATACCCAAAAAAAGATAAAACCTGACCAAATCCCTTGGTATAATTTAACGGATCTAATTCCCAGTTACACAGTAGAGATCTTTCTCTACCAATATTGTCTTGCTATAGCTGGTGACCGTTATAGCCGTAACTTCAATAAATCTTTTTTCGACATCGTCTCTCCTCTACGTGTTTCACCCTGAGGATTTCCAATAAGTCGGGTGGAGATACTTACTATTAATTCCACTTTTAGCAGTTTATATCTTTTGTTAGTTTCTATAGATTGCTGCGTTTCTGTCGCTTGTCCATGCCTGCATCAGCCCCAACCCTTTATCGCATAGCTATTTTTTCCCCAAGTTCTCTTTTTTAAAATTCGATAAACCTTGTTTTCACAGGTGGAGCTTTCTAACATTACATCTTTGGGTTTAATTAGCCTGGGTTACACAATGTTTTCCACTAGATGGTCTGGCCAAAGGTCTATAGATTCTCAATCTTGAACTTGACCTCCTTCCTGTGCAATGCAATATGGGCCTTTGATGGGACGTCGCTAACAACATCCTTAGTTTCCATGTCGCTTTACACGTCATGATGTGCTATAGACTATCAACAGCCTGTATGATCCCCTTGGATTTGTGCTCCAGTCAGTATCCAGGTATGCTTCATGTTAAGAGCGCTACCTCGGATACATATAGACGGGATGTCCCACTCCCTGAAGAGAAATGTAGCAGTGCCAGTGGCGGTGTTCTGCCCTTCAGGATCTCATAGGCTTGAAAATTCCAAGAACCTCCACAACAATTCCACCATCTGGAAAATTGTAAGTGTTATATTTGAATACACGCTGAATAAGAAATATATTGGATGATCTTGAAATTCAGCTACAGATTGGCAAGTATGATGTTGTGGCCATTTCTGAAACTTGGCTAAAGGATGGCTGCCATTGGGAGCTGAACATCCAAGGATATAGGGTGTATCCGATAGATAGGTTAGTAGGCAGAGGGGGTGGTGTGGCCCTGAGTATAAGAAATAATATTAAATCATTAGAAAGGAGTGACATAGGATCGGAAGGTGTAGAGCCTCTATGGGTTGAGTTAAGAAATGGCAAGGGTAAAAGGACCCTAATGGCAGTTGTATACAGGCCTCCAAGCAGCAGCCCGGATGTGGATTACAAATTACAGCAGGAGATAGAAAAAGCATGCCAGAAGGGCAACATTATGATAATCACTGGGGATTTTAACATAAAAGTGGATTGGGAAAACCAGGCCAGTACTGGACCTCAAGAGAGAGAATTTGTAGAATGTCTAAGGGATGGCTTTTTAGAAGAGTTTGTTGTTGAGCCTGCTAGGGGATCGGCTGTGCTGGATTGGGTGTTGTACAATGATCTGGAGGTGATAAGAGAGCTTATAAGGAACCCTTAGGGAACAGTGATCACAATATGATTGAGTTCACTTTGAAATTTGAGAAAGAGAAACTAAATTCCACTGTGTTGGTATTTCAGTGGAATAAAGGAAGTTACAATAGCATAAGAGGGGAACTGACCAAAGTTGACTGGAAAGGGACACTAGCAGGAAGGACGGCAGAGCAGCAATGGCTGGAGTTTCTGTGAAAAATGAGGGAACTGCAAGACAGATATATTCCAAATAAGAAGAAATTTTCAAAGGGAAGAAGGACACTACCATGGCTGACAAGTGAAGTCAGAGCCAAAGTAAAAGCAAAAGAGAGGGCATACAAGGAAGCCAAAGCTAGTGGGAAGATAGAGGATTGGGAAACTTTTAAAAACTTGCAGAAGGAAACTGAAAAAGTCATGAGGAAGGAAAAGATGAATTATGAAAGGGAGCTGGCGACTAATATTAAAGAAGATACTAAAAGCTTTTTAAAGTATATAAAGAGTAAAAGAAAGTTGAGGATAGATATAGGACCAATAGAAAATGACTCTGGAGATATTGTAATGAGATGCAGAGATGGCAGAGGAACTGAATGCATATTTTGAATCAGTCTTCACAGTGGAAGATGTCTGCAGTATACCGGACATTCAAGAGTGTCAGGGAAGTGGAATATGTGCAGTGAAAATTACAACTGAGAAGGTATTCGGGAAGCTTAATGATCTGAGGGTGGATAAATCTCCTGGACTTGATGGAATGCATCCCAGGACCTGATGGAATGCATCCTTGGGATCTGAAGGAAGTAGCTGGAGAGATTGCGGAGGCATTAACAATGATTTTTCAAGATAGATTCTGGCGTTGCACAGGATGACTAGAAAATTGCAAATGTTCCTCTGCTATTTCAGAAGGGTGGGAGACAGCAGAGAAGAAACTATAGATCTGTTAGCCTGACATCAGTGGTTGGAAGTTGTTGGAATTGATTGTTAGGGATGAGATTATGGAGTACCTGAAGGCACATGACAAGATAGGTTACAGCCAGCATGGTTTCCTGAAAGGAGAATCCTGCCTGACTAACCTACTGCAATTTTTTTGACGAAATTACAAGCAGGGTAGACAAAGGAAATGCAGTAGAAATGGTGTACTTGGATTTTCAGAAGGCCTTTGACAAGGTGCCATACACGAGGCTGCTTAGCAAGATAAGAGCCCATGGAATTACAGGGAAGTTGCTAACGTGGATGGAGCATTGGCTGATCAGCAGAAAACGGAGAGTGGGACTAAAGAGATCCTATTCTGGCTGGCTGCCGGTTACCAGTGGAGTTCCACAGGGTCGGTGTTGGGACCGTTGCTTTTTACCATGTATGTCAATGATTTGGACTACAGTATTAATGGATTTGTGGCTAAATTTGCTGATGATACAAAGATAGGTGGAGGAGCAGGTAGTGTTGAGGAAACAGAGAGCCTGCAGAGAGACTTGGATAGTTTAGGGGAATAGGCAAAGAAGTGGCAAATGAAATATAATGTTGGAAAGTGTATGGTCATGCACTTTGGTGGAAGAAATAAACAGGCAAGCTATTACTTAGATGGGGAGAGAATTCAAAATGCAGAGATGCAAAGGGACTTGGGAATCCTTGTGCAGGATACCCTAAAGGTTAACTTCCAGGTTGTGTTGGTGATGAAGATGGTGAATGTTGGCATTCATTTCTAGAGGCATAGAATATAAGAGCAGGGATGTGATGTTGAGGCTCTATAAGGCACTTGTGAAACCACACTTGGAGTATTGTGTGCAGTTTTGGGCTCCTTATTTTAGAAAGGATATACTGACATTGGACAGGGTTCAGAGAGGATTCACGAGAATTATTCCAGGAATGAAAGGGTTACTGTATGATGAACGTCTGGCAGCTCTTGGGCTGTATTCCCTGGAGTTCAGGAGATTGAGGGGGAGCTGGAACTCATAGAAACATTCTGAATGTTAAAAGGCATGAACAGATTAGATATGGCAAAGTTATTTCCCATGGTAGGGGAGACTAGGAGAAGAAGCACGACTTCAGGATTGAAGGATGTCCATTTAGAACAGAGATGCAGAGAAATTACTTTAGTCAGAGGGTGGTAAATCTGTGGAATTTGTTGCCACAAGCATCTGTGGAGGTCAAGTCACTGGGTGCATTTAAGGCAGAGATAGATAGGTTCTTGATTATCCAGGGCATCAAAGGGTATGGGGAGAAGGCAGGGAGGTGGACATGACTGGAAGAATTAGATCAGCCCATGACTGAATGGCGGAGCAGACTCGATGGGCCGAATGGCATGCTTCTGCTCCTATATCTTATGGTCATATCTACAGATCAAAAGAAAGCAGTCTGCATCTTCTGTGATTTCATTTCATAGTTTGTCACACCAGACAGTCAGCCATTCTTGTCTGGCACGTGGTGTCAGGATTGGTCTCCTTTTGGATTAACTGGGTCATGGTATGAACGTTCCTGACTCGACCCTTGTTTTTTACGAGGACGAGTGGCTAGCTCGATGCTCAACCTGGCACGGATGGAAAGCTTGCCCGGGGTGGGGGCTGACTGGGTTCGAACTTGGGAGCCTTTGCTTCCGAAGTCCGGTGCTGATGTCACTGCGCCACCAGCCGGCTATCTTCTGTGATGTGTGAATTAAAGCTACTGTGGCCATTGACTACCTGAAGGTCACAGACACTGCTGGAAATAGAGATATAAGAGTCATCCTAGGCAGGGCAAAACTTGCTCCTAAACCAGATCTCATCATAACAAGGCTGTAAACTTAGCGCCACTGTTCTTGTAGTTGAGATGGCAGCGATGATATCAAAGAGCTGGACACAGTACTCGATGGTATCAAGTTCTTTACTAACAGTGATGTTGTGATAGTTTGTATATTTAATGAAACAAGGAGATCCTAAATTTATAATAGGATCCAACATATCAGGCCATCGACCCACATGAGCCAATGGAACTATGTTCCTCTTGATCTCAACGTGGCTGATCATGCCACAAGAGGGCTCCAAGCTAATCAACTCACCCTCTCCTCATGGCCTAGCGTTTCTTTCTGATTCTCAGCAGGAACAACGGAAAGCTTTTGGCTTAGCCAACCCCAAGGCAGATGCAGAAGTACGTCCTCAAGTGTCAATCAACATCACATACTTATCATCGCTCCAACTTGGCAGTACATGCTCTGAGCGTTTTTCAAGCTGGAAGTTGATTACCAGGGCAATTGCCTGGTTCTCCTGTATTGCTCATTCCTTTACAGGAGTCGCCAAGGACAGCCTTTGCAATAGCCGGCTCATTTGTAAGCAACCTTTCCGTGCACAGCAACTGAATCGGGCAAAGGTTAAAATCCTTCCTGTTGTTCAAAGACAGGGTTATGCAGAGGAAGTGCAGTGCATCACAAATCAGGAATCTCTCCCAAAACAAAGTTCCCTTAGTAAACTTTCTTGACTCCGAGGGGCTACTGCAAGTTAGAGGATGTATTAAGAAGGCACTACTCACTTCACGGGTGATTCACCTAATCATTATTCTGCAAAAGCACCATGTAACCCCTCTGTTCATTAGACATTATCATGTCATCAATGCCAGCATTTTCGGTTAAAGACAGTATAGTAAGACTGTTGTCAAGACCAAGTCTCAGAGACTATCCTTCCTTTATACTAAAGACTTAATGACATTTAGTTTCACTAGTTAAGTGTGAATTCCTACGTATGCCAAGCAGCGAGTGATCTGCTCTCTAGAGGCAAAGTTCTCTTTGTATGAGCATCATTTCCTATATGTAAGCTGTTTTTCCACCTCATTTCCTAGGCAGGTTAATTTTTTAATTCCATTTGTAGCAAACAGTGGAAAGACATACATCTCCACCCACTCTTTATATGCCCTTCAAAGATCAATACCTGTGAGCTTTAAGTTTCTGGTAATATTGGTAAACATTTAGTAGATATATTTTGAGGGAAGTATTATGTTTAAATTTATCTTTATACCGAGGGTTTACTGTTGTTTACACTGCATAGTTATGAAAAGTTGTGTACGTGTAATATCTTGGTTAATACTATTGTGGGAATAATAAACTGTATTTGTATATTCAGGCACCCTATGGTTTTAAAACGTCCTATACTTTATTCTCTGCAGTTTCCCAGAAAACCAATCTTATTAAAACCCAGGAAGAAAGCTTATGTCTCGAGGAGTTTTCGAGAAGCTGTTTGTTTAGCTCACTACAAAGCTGTGTACGTACACACAGTGAGGGCAGTATACCGGGGATCTAAAACTTGCTGAAATTAATACAGATAGTTTAAATGAATAATAATTATTTAAATACCTGAAATGAGAAGTATATCATAAAATTTGCTGATCTTCAGATAATTAACTAAACTGTAAAAATTCAGTGAAATGAAAATAATGAATGTAAATATAGTTGTACCTACAGGTTTATTAGTGAAGGTCTATTATCCCATTCAAAAGAATGGGGTTCTGCCAGCCAGCTACATTGGCATAAAGCTGAGGGGTTGGATATGAAGTTAAGGAACACCCTGGCTCAATGGGTGAAAGGGGAAAGGTTTGGGGGAACATTGGGGGAACTTCTTCACTCAGAGAGTGATGGGAGTGTGGAATGAGCTGCCATCTGACGTAGATACATGGATGAGGGACGTCTGGAGGGTTATGGACTGGGTGCAGGTCAATGAAACTAGCAGAATAAAGTTTTGGCACAGACTAGGTGGGCTAAATGGCCTGTTTTCTGTGCCGTGGTGTTCTGACTGAGCGGTCAGACGAATTTACAGCATGCTCTGGATTTCCACACTGCAGGGTGTAAAAGCACAGACCTCCGCAGCTCACTGACGTAGGAAATGCAGATCCACCAACCGTTTGTCACCACAATCTGATCCAGCCAGTTTCTGAGCTTAGCCTTTCTGTCTGGATCAAACATAGACCGGAGATGGGGTGGTTAGTATAACGTTTTGCAGTACCAGCGGCCACCAGCCAGGGTTCGATTCCTGCCACTCTCTGTAAGGAGTTTTACATTCTTCCCAAGACCACATGGGTTTCTGATGCACCATCAATAACTCTTGGAGACGGGAGGTGAACGATAGGCTTTTATTAGCATCAAAAGGGACCATGACATCTCGGAGACTGAGGGAGGAGCAGTGCCTCCAATCGCCTTTATATAGGGGTCTGTGGGAGGAGCCACAGGAGCAGTCAGCGGGGGGGCGTGTTCAGACAGGTATACACATAGTTTACCACATTCACCCCCCCCCCTTTGTTTTAAAAGAGAGTCCCCACGGGGCGAAGTTTCTTACAAGTATATTTACAGGTCAAGTCTATCAGGCGGTCGAGTCTGTCGCTGTGATCTACGTAGCACCGGTGGTGATTGCACCGGTGACGGTGGTTGTGCTGGCTCCGGTCTGACTTGAGGTGCCAGCCCGTTAGGCGTCAGTAATCCCTCATGCGTGTGCGTGGCATCCAGTATGAGAGTGTTGTGAGGAGTCGGTGTAGGGCTTGACGTGCACAGTGTCTCATGGGTATATACATCAGTGGGTACGGGGTTCATAATCACCATGGAGTGTTCGGGGTAGGGGTCTGGTGCTCCTGCGGGCGCCAGGTTGCGGATGGAGACCGTGTCCTCCCGCCCATCAGGTAAGATCACGTAGGCATACTGGGGGTTCGCAGGTAGAGGGTGAACCCTCTCGACCAGCGGGGAGTATTTATTGCTCCTCGCATATTTCCGGAGCAGCACTGGCCCTGGGGATGTCAGCCAAGCCGGTAGGGTGGTCCCAGTGGCAGACTTCCTGGGAAAAGAAAAGAGTCGCTCATGAGGGGTGGCATTGGTGGACGTGTATAACAGGGAGCAGATGGAGTGGAGTGCCTCGGGGAGGACCTCCTGCCAGCGAGAGACCGGCAACCCCTTTGACCTGAGGGCTAAGAGTGTGGCCTTCCACACCGTGGCATTCTCCCTCTCCACCCGTCCATTTCCCCGGGGATTATAGCTCGTGGTCCTACTAGTAGCAATACCCCTAGCCAGCAGGTACTGGCGCAGCTCGTCACTCATAAACCAGGACCCTCTATCACTGTGGATATAGCAGGGATATCCGAACAGAGTGAAGAGCTGGCGCAGGGCTTTTATGACGGACGTGGCAGTGGTATCGGGGCAGGGGATGGCAAAGGGGAACCACAAGTACTCGTCGATTATGTTGAGAAAGTACACATTGCGGTTGGTGGAGGGAAGAGGGCCCTTAAAGTCGACACTCAGTCGCTCAAAGGGGCGGGTGGCCCTGATAAGTTGTGCCTTTTCAGGACGGTAGAAGTGCGGTTTGCACTCAGTGCAGACTTGGCAGTCCCTGGTTATCGTCCTGATTTCCTCAAGGGAGTACGGCAGGTTCCGGGCTTTCACGAAGTGGTAAAGTCGGGTGACCCCCGGGTGGCAGAGATCTGCATGGAGGGCGTATAGCTGGTCGAGCTGTGCGCTGGCACACGCTTCCTGGGATAGGACATCAGGGGGCTCATTGAGCCTTCCAGGCCGGTACAGGATGTCATAGTTGTAGGTGGAGAGTTCTATTCTCTACCTCAAAATTTTATCATTTTTGATTTTGCCCCACTGTTGGTTGCTAAACATGAACGCAACTGAGCACTGGTCGGTCAGCAAGGTGAACCTTTTGCCAGCAAGATAGTGCCTCCAGTGCCTAATAGCTTCCACTATGGCCTGGGCTTCTTTCTCCACCGCGGAGTGCCGAATTTCAGGGCCTTGAAGGGTACGAGAGAAGAATGCTACTGGCCTGCCTGCCTGATTGAGGGTAGCAGCAAGGGCGAAATCGGAGGCGTCACTCTCTACTTGGAAGGGAATGGTCTCGTCCACCGCATGCATCGTTGCTTTGACAATGTCCCCTTTAATGCGGCTGAAGGCTGTGTGGGCCTCAGCTGAGAGGGGAAATGTGGTGGACTTGACCAGGGGGCGGGCCTTGTCTGCGTAGTGGGGGACCCATTGGGCGTAATAGGAAAAGAAGCCCAGGCACCGTCTGAGGGCTCTGAGGGTGGTGGGAAGAGGGAGTTCCAACAGGGGGCGCATACGGTTAGGGTCAGGGCCAATGACCCCGTTCTCCACGACATACCCAAGGATAGCAAGTTGGGTGGTTCTGAACACACACTTGTCCCTGTTATAGGTAAGGTTAAGAGCTTTGGCTGCTTGGGAAAATAGTTGGAGGTTGGTGTCGTGATCCTGCCAGTCGTGACCGCAGATGATGATGTTATCCAAATATGGGAACGTGGCCTTCAGTTGGCACTGGTCCACCATCCGGTTCATTTCCCTCTGGAAGACAGAGGCACCATTCGTGACATGAAGGGGATGCGCAGGAAGTGATAGAGCCTGCCGCCTGCCTCGAAGGCGGTGTAGGGGCGGTCCTCCGGGTGGATGGGGAGTTGGTGGTAAGCAGATTTCAGGTCTATGGTGAAGTACACCTTGTACTGAGCTATCTGCTTGACCATATCCGCGATGCGGGGTAGGGGGTACGCGTCAAGCTGCATGAACCTATTGATGGTCTGGCTATAGTCCACGACCATCCTATTTTTCTGCCCTGTCTGAACAACGATCACCTGGGCCCTCCAAGGACTTGTGCTTGGCTCAATGATCCCCTCCCTGAGCAGCCGCTGCACCTCTGACTGAATGAAGGCCCTGTCCCCCGCGCTGTACCTCCTGCTTTTAGTTACCACAGGTTTACAGTCGGGGGTCAGGTTGGTGAACAGCGGTGGGGGAGGGATCTTGAGGGTGGAGAGGCTGCAAGTGGTGTCAGTAGCACAGCTGTCGGCATGGTGCTGGGTGGGATGTGCGGGTCGGTGTGTGTGTGTGGTCAGTAGCAGGGTATATGACGAAGTCCCACAAAACTGGGGATTCCTGACAGTGAGTGGTGGGAGGGGCCCATCATACTCCATTGTCACACTTTTCAGGTGGCTCTGGAAGTCCAGCCCCAATAGCACAGGGGCACACAGTTGAGGCATGACCAGTAATGCAAAGTCCCGATATTCTGTGCCCTGCATCACCAATGTCGTTACACAACCCCCCCGGATGTCTGTGGAATGCGATCCAGAAGCCATGGTGACCTTCTGGCTTACCGGCCGTGTCGCGAGTCCGCAGCATTGCACCATGTCCAGGTGAATAAAACTCTCAGTGCTGCCCGTGTCAAACAGGCAGCGAGTCCTGTGCCCCTCCACTAGGATGTCCATTATTGACCTTGCAAGCTGGTGTGGAGTGCTTTGGTCAAGGGTCACAGAGGCCAGAGTTGCATCACCGTCTTGGTGCCCGGTAAGCACCCATGGGTCGGAGGTGGGGAGAGGTGGTGCTGACAAAGATGGCCGCCCCCATGCCTCGCACGTAGCAGGCAGGCAAGATGACGGTGACCAAGACTCGACCCCACTCGTGGTTTAGACTTACAGGCCTTGGCGAAGTGGCCCTTCTTGCCGCAGCTGGAGCAGGTAGCTTCTCGGGCTGGGCAGCGTTTTCAGGGTGCTTTTCGAGTCCGCAGAAGTAACACTGTGCAGACTTGTGACTGGCAGCAGCCGTGGTCGACTCGCCGGTGGGTTGCGGGATCTGTAGTATCCATGGGGCCGGCAGGAGATCACGCTCCTGCACAGCATCAGCGTTGTGCAGAGTGGCATCCAGCGTGTCAGCCAGCTCGATTGCCGAATGTAAAGTAAGATCGGCGTGTTTAAGTAGCTGCTGGCGCACGTACACTGACCTGATTCCCGTAACGAAGGTGTCTCGTACCAGGAGCTCTGCATGCTGTTCCGCCGTCAGTCCCTTGCAGTCGCAGGCCCGCACGAGTGTCTGTAGGGCTCGGACAAACTCAGCGCTCGACTCTCCGGCCCGCTACCGCCGTGTCACTAAGTGATGTCTTGTGTAGACGGTGTTCACCGGCCGCCGGTATTGTCTTTTGAGGGCATCCATCGCACCCCGTTAGTCCATTTGGTCTCTGATCATGGAGTAGACCTTTGCACTGACTCTGGAGAGGAGAACCCTGCGCTTTGTGGCAGGGTCGGTCACATGAATCTCCTCCAGGTACGATTCGAAGCATGCTAGCCAGAGCTCGAAAGCGTCGCCGGCTTCCTGGGATTGAGGGTCGAGATCCAATCTGTCGGGTCATAAAATGCTCTCCATGTTTTAAAATCGCTGCTAATAAAATTGATGCACCATCAATAACTCTCCGAGACAGGAGGCGAACGATAGGCTTTTATTAGCAGCAAAATGGACCACGACATCTTGGAGACTGAGGGAGGAGCAGTGCCTCCAACCGTCTTTATACAGGGGTCTGTGGGAGGAGCCACAGGAGCTGTCAGCAGAGGGGTGAGTCCAGACAGGTATACATACATCCAAATTCTTCAGTTTCCTCCCACATCCCAGAGATGTACAGGTCAGCAGTGGTAAGTTGGTGGCATGGTATTTTGGTGCCAGGCGCATGGTGACACTTGTGGGCTGCCCCTAGCCCGTCTCCGGACTGTGTTCATCATTGCACAATGCATTTCACTGTATTTTTTGATGTTTCAATCTACATGTGACAAATAAACCTAACCTTAAGATAGGGACAAGTATTGGAGTTTTATTGTACATTCATGCTTTGACAATAAAATGAACCATAAGACCATAAGACATAACAGAACTAGGCCGTTCTGTCCCCCCATTCCATCGTGGCTGATCCCGGATCCCACTCAACCCCATACACCTGCCTTCTCGCCATATCCCTTGATGTCCTGGCTGAACAGGAAACGATCAACTTCCACCTTAAATACATGCCCGGACTTGGCCTCCACCGCAGTCTGTGCCAGAGCGTTCCGCAGGTTTACTACTTTAAACTTTTGAGTGGAAAAAGCAAGCTGGAGGTCATCTATCAGAGAGAAGCTGCGGAAGTTCTTTGGAGAACACTTTATGGAAAAGTGGAGAACGAGAAGCAAGAGAGCGTAAAGGAAAACGTCTCAGCATTGATCAGGTTCCAGAGGATCTACTTAAAAGCAGTTAACTGGCTTTACTCTGTGGAAGTCAGGACAAGAAAAGGGGGGTGGTGAGGGGAGGATTGATCAAACATAGAGTTTGGTTTGATCCAGTCACAGTTATTTAATTAATTTGTTTACAGTTGTAACATGCTGTAAGGTTTCACTATTAATGTAACGGTTTCTCTGTAATGTTCCACTGCTAAGGTAATGGTTTCTCTGTAGCAGCAATGTTTGGGTTCTGACTAGAGATAACGGAGCATGTTAGCCAATGAGCAGAAGGTTGTTTCTCTCTTGTGTCTCTGGGAGCGGGAATTCACGGTCTTTTGCCAGGGAGAGGTGAGGAGAGAAGACACGAATGGAGAGAGTTGGCAGACCGCCGGATGGAGTGGACTTGAAGCGAGGGTCTGAAGGTCAGTGACGATCTGAGGAGGTCGATAGTGGACGAACGGCTCCAACATTTGTACATTAGGCTGTTTCATGAGAATAGGCCCTTTTCTTTATTCTGCTTCTTTACTAACCATACAGTCAAATAAAGCTCAATCATTTAATCACATATTGTGTATTGTTTGTTATCTTGTGGTACTGATTTATAACGGGGGACACCGTGCAGCATCCACCCAAATGAGATTTCTTGAGTTTGGCCGGGCCGGGGGCGACCATCCCCTATATTAAGCTGCGAGCCAAACCGAGAGTTACACTGTATTTATTTATTTAGAGATACAGTGTGAAACAGGCCCTTTCAGCCCAACAAGTCTCATTGCCCAGCAACCAACCTATATAGCACTAATGACGGGACAATTCACAATGACCAATCAACCTTCGAACTGGTACGTCTCTGGACTGTGGGCGGACACCAGAACATGCAGAGGAAACCCACATGGGTCACAGGGAGAATGTGCAAACTCCTTACAGACAGTGCCAGACTAGAACTCCAAACTCTGGATTGCTCTGAGTTGTAATAATGTCATACCAACGACTATGTCACTATGGTGCCCATTATAAGACCATAGGACCATAAGACTTTGGAGCAAAATTAGGCCATTTGGCCCATCGAGTCTGCTCCACCATTCAATCACAGCTGATCATTTTCTCTCCTCCTCTGCTCAACTTCCCATAACCTTTGATCCTATGTCCAATCATGAACTTTTTAAGCTCTACCTTAAATACCTGCCTGTGGTAACAAATTCCACAAATTCACCACCCTCTGGCTGAAGTACGTTCTCCTCATCTCTGTTTTAAATGGACGCCCCTTCTATTCTGAGGCTGTGCCCTCTTGTCCATGACTCACCCACCATGGGAAACATCCTTTCCACATCTACTCTGTCTAGGCCTTTCAACGTTCGAAAGGTTTCAATGAGATCCCTCCTCATCCTTCTAAATTCCAGTGAATACAGACCCAGAGTTATCAAACATTCCTCATATAATAACCCCTTAATTCCCGGAATCATCCTTGTGAACCTACTTTGAACCCCTTCCAATGCCAGCACATCTTTTCGTAGATGAGGAGCACAAAACATGGAAAACCTACAGCACGAATCGGGCCCTTCAGTCTCACAATGCTGTGTACTTACTTTAGAAATTACCTAGGGTCACCCTTAGCCCTCTGTTTTTCTAAGCTCCATGTACACAAGGAGTACACAAGGACTCTATATACAATAGAGTCTCTACCCTATTGTATCCGCTCTCTGTTCACAATACTCAAGGTGAGGCCTCACCAGTGCCTTAGAAAGCCTCAGCATCACATCCCTGCTCTTGTATTCAAGATCTCTTGTAATGAATGCTAACATTGCATTTGCCTTTCTCACCACTGACTCAAGCTGCAAGTTAACCTTTCGGGTGTTCTAGACAAGGACTCCCTTTGTATCTCAGGTTTTTTGAATTTTCTCCCCTTTTAGAAAACAGTCTGCACATTTATTTCTACTTACAAAGTGCATGACCGTGCATTTTCCGACTTTGTATTTGGTGATAAATGACATGGGAACTTTTAATGCTTTTGTTCCTGGAAAAGATTATTAACAAAGCAAATCCTATTTGGGTTAGAGTTGCTGATGAATGGATTGCGTTAATTGGTTTTGGAAAATGAGAGTGCTTAAAGAGGGGCAGGTTTGCGTCGAGCACCATAGTCATACAGCAGAGAAATAGGACCTTTGCCCTGCAATGTTCATGCCAGCATTCTTACCTATCTACACTAATCCCATTTGCCATTTACTTCAATGTCTTGTCTGTTGAAAAGCTTCTTAAACATAGTAATTGTATTTGTTTCCACCACCTCGTTTGGCAGCACGTTCTAGATATCAGCCACCACCTGTGTGAGGAATTTGCCCCTCAGACCCCCTTTAAAGCTCCTTAAACCTATGCCCTATTTTGTTTGCTCTACCTATCACAGGAAAAACATTTTAACTATTTGTCCTTTCTATGTTTCTTATAATCTTGTATGTCACTATGAGGTCATCCCTCAGACTCCTTCACTCGAGTACAAACAAGCCATTCTCTCCCCATAACTGAAGTCCTCCATGTATAACATCCTGATGAATCTCCTCTGCACTCTCTCCAGCCTAATCACATCCTTCCAATTGTGCAGTGACCAGAAGTACATATGATGCTCCCAGGTTTGGAATAATTATTGGACAGGATATTTGGAACTGTTTTCAAGATAACCTATAGAATATTTTATGCTCACCTGGATGATCTTTTTTAAAAGTTTAACTTTGTCACATTTAGTTTGGACCAGCGGCCAATCCAAACATCAGAAGTTTGGAGAGAAGGGAACTTCAATCAGGTCCACTGCCCCGGGTCTTGGTAGCGTAATGAAGCTTTAACCAGTGATCACTCGGTGTTTGGGATTGATTAGTAAGAGCAAATTGAAGGAAGGCAGGGGCAAGTACAGTGGTCATTGTCACAGTGGCCGTCGTCTGAGTGGACAGAGTCAAAGAGATCATCTTAAAGGTTTAGCTCTTTGAGGCTTCTGCAAAGAGAGGCTTCACTCAGAGAAAGCTAAGGAAAGAAAAGCTCATTTTTTCCTTCTCTTCTTTATATCTGCTCAGCTAAGACTATAAAGGTGCCAGGCAGGATAGTGAAATGCTCCTCTTGCAGGATGTGGGAAAGCAGGGAGACCTCCAGTGTCTCTGACCACGACAACTACAAGGAGTGCATCCAGCTGCAGCTTCTAACAAACCGTGTTAAGGGACTGGAGCTGGAACTGGATGAATTCTGGATCATTCGGGAGGCTGAGGGGGTGGTAGACAGGACGTATAGAGCGATAGTTACACCTTGTGTGCAGACCACAGGAAACTGGGTGACAGTCAGGAAGGGGAAAGGGGTTAAGAAGCCAGTGCAGAGTACCCCTGTGGCCATTCCCCTCAACAACAGGTATATCACTTTGCATATATTAGTTGGGGGGAGGGGAAAGACCTTGTGGTGAACTACATACACCTGTCTGGACATGCCCCCTGATGACTGCTCCTGTGGCTCCTCCCACAGACCCCTGTATAAAGGTGATGGAGGTCTGAGCCCGGCCTCTCAGTCTCCAGGATGTAGTATGGTGGTCACTCACTTCTCGTTCCTTCTTCCAGTCAATAAAAGCCGATACCTCGTTTTTACGTCTCAGAGTGAGTTATTGATGGTGCATCAGACCTAACAGAGGAAAGTCACAATGGTCGGATCTCTGGCCTTGAGTCTGTGACTCAGAGGAAAGGGGGAGAAGTGGCATGCTGTGGTGATAGGGGATTCGTTAGGGGAATGGACAAGAGGGTCTGTGGGCAAGAACACGATTCCTGCATGGTATGTTGCCAGGGTCCAGGATATCTCAGATCGAGTCCTCGACATTCTTAAGTGGGAGGATGAACAGCCAGAATACATGGTCCATGTACTTACCAGTGACTGGGGTAGGATGAGTGATGAGGTTCTGCATAGGGAGCTCAGGGAGTTAGGCGCTAAGTTAAAGGGCAGGTCCTCCAGGGTTGTGACCTCAGGATTACTACCCGTGCCACATGCTAGTGAGGACAGAACTATGAAGATTATACAGTTTAACACGTGATGGGGAGTTGGTGTAGGAGGGAGAGCATTTTTGTATCACTGGGCTCTCTTCCAGGGAGGGTGGGACCTGTACAGGAGGGACAGTTTGCACCTGAACTGGAGGGGGCTAAAAGTGTCCTGAGCTGTGTATATTTCAATGCTAGAAGTTTCATCAGAAAGTTGGAAAATAGTGCTGAAGATGAGGTAGCTGGTTTACAAACAGAGACGATGTGTAGTGATGAGAGCTGCTGACAGGGCAAAATTGCAGTCAACAGAATGAGTTGCAACGTAAAGTGTAGAAAAAATCGAAAAGAGTGAATACAGGACTGAATATATTTGCACCCTGTATACAGAATAAGGTAGATGAACTTGCAACACAGTTGCATATTGGCAGGCATCATGTTGAAGGCATCACAGAATCATGGCTGAAAGATAGAGCTGGGAGCTTAATGTCCAAAGATACACATTGTATTGAAAGGATAGGCAGAGGGTGACGTTGCTCTGTTGGTAAAAAAAAAATGAAATCAAATCATTAGAAAGAGGTGACATAGGGTCAGAAATTGTGGATAGTGCTAGGGAACTGTAAGGGTAAAAAGACCCTGATGGGAGTTGTGTACAGACCCCCAAACAATAGTAAGGATGTGGCCTACAAATTACAAAGGGAGATAGAAAATGCATGCCAAAAGGGGAATGTTACAATACTCATGGGGGATTTCAATATGCAGGCAGATTGGGAAAATCAGGTTGGTGCTGGATTCCAGGAGGGGTAATTTCTAGAGCGCCTACAAGATGGCTTTTTAGAGCAGCTTATAGTTGAAACCACTAGAGGGTGAGTTATTCTGGATTGGGTGTTGTGCAATGAACAGAAGTGATAAGAGAGCTTAAGGTAAAAGAACCCTTAGGAGAAATGATCATAATATGATCAAATTCACCCTGAAATCTGAGGAGAATCTAAATCAGATGGGTCAGTATTACAATGGAGTAAAGGGAATTACAGAGGCATGAAAGAGGAATTGGCCAGAATAGATTGGAAAGGAACACTGGCAGGGATGATGGCAGAGCAGCAATGGCTGGAATTTCAGCAAGCAATATGAGTGCACAGGATATACACATCTCAAAGAGGAAGCAGTATTCTAAAAGACTGATGACACCTGTGGCTAACAAGAGAAGTCAAAGCCAACATAGAAGCCAGAGAGGGCGTATAATTGAACAAAAATTAGTGGGAAGTTAGAGTATTGGGAATTTTTAAAAAAACAATAGAAAGCAACTAAAGAGTCATTAAGAAGATGAAGATGGAACACAAAAGTAAGCTAGCTAATGATATGAATGAGGATACCAAAAGTTTCTTCAGATACATAAAGTGTAAAAAAGAGGCACAGGTGGATATTGGACTGCTGGAAACAGTGCTAAAGAGGTAGCAATGGGGGACAATGAAATAGCAGATGACCTGAATAAGTATTTTGCATCAGTCTTCACTGTAGAAGACACTAGCCGTGTAGTGGAGGTTCCAGGTGTCAGAGGGCATGAAGTGCGTGAAGTTACCATAACTAGAGAGAAGGCTCTTGGGAAATTGCAAGGTCTGAAGATGGATAAGTCACCTGAACCAGATGGTGCACACCCCATGGTTCTGAAAGAGGCGACTAAAGAGACAGTGGAGGCACTACTAATTCTGGAATGGTTCTGGAAGACTGGAAAATAGCAGGAAGGGAGGGAGGCAGAAGAAATGAAACAATAGGCTAGTTAGTCTGACCTCAGAGGTTGGGGAGATGTTGGCGTTGATTATTAAGAATGAGATCTGAGGGTACTGGGAGGCACATGATAAAACAGGCCATAGTCAGCTTGGTATCCTCAAGGGAAAATCTTGCCTGACAAATCTGTTGGAATTCTTTGAAGAAATAACATGCTGGAATGTTATGTAATGTTATGTAATGTTGAGACTTTTCAAAGCACTGTCGAGGCCTGAGTTAGAGTACTGTGAGCAGGTTTGGGCCCTTTACCTTAGAAAGGATGTGCTGAAACTGGAGAGGGTTCAGAGGAGGTTCACAAAAATGATTCAAGGATTGAATGGCTTGTTATACGAAGAGCGTTTGATGGCTCTGGGCCTCTATTCACTATAATTCAGAAGAATAAATTGGGGGGGGGGGCTCATTGAAACCTAGCAAATAGTGAAAGGCCTTGATAGAGTGGATGTGGAGCAGATGTTTCCTGTGGTGGGAGAGTCTAAGACCAGAGGACACAGCTCAGGATAGAGGGGTGTCCTTTTGGAATGGAGATAAGGAGGAATTTCTTTAGCCAGAGAGTGGGGAATCTGTGGAATTCTTTGCTACAAGTAGCTGTGGAGGTCAAGTTATTATGTATATTTAACGCAGAAGTTGATCGATTCTTGATTGGTCAGGCCATGAAGGGGTACAGGGAGAAGGCAGACGATTGGGGCTGAAAAGGAAAATTGGATCAGCCATGATGAAATGGCAGAGCAGACTCGATGGGCCAAATGGCCTAATTCTGCTCCTATATCTTATGGTCTTATTTACATCGAAACATACAGTGAAATATGTTATTTGTATCGAGGACGTACTGGGGGCAACCTGCAAGTGTCATTATACTTCTGGCGCCAACATTGCATGCCCACAATTTACTAATCCTAACTCTTATGTTTTCTGATTGTGGAACAAAACCAGAGCACCTGGACAAAATCCACATGGAGGATATACAAATTCCTTTTGGCAGTGATGGGAATTGAACCCTGATATTATAGCTGGCTCTATAAAGTGTTATGCCAACTGCTTTCCTACCATGCTGTCCCTCTGAGCCCACCTGAAAAACAATGTCTCTAACAGTGCAAAATTCCTTTATATCTATTGGAGGGTCATTCTATTGTTACCTTCAGGTCCTGGAGTGTGATTATAAACACAAAACACCTTGAGTCGAAGGCATGCATCTTCACTGAAGCATGACTGAGTTGATGTGTCATTCTATGTTGTGTTATTATCATTGAAAATTAATAGTTCTGAAAATGACCAAGGTTCATAGAACTGAACTGATTACCCACTGCTCCAGTCAAGTTGCCTGTGCAGAATCTGTAGGGGCTAGTGTGGCCAACGGCTGAGGCTTGGCATTACTTGGAAAATCAGCCCAGTGTTCCTCAAGGTGGCACAAGGTTAAGTGGAGCTGATTGTTTAAGTGCACACTTCTTTCCAGGCGAAGTCAACCGAGGAAATTCCCTAATTGACGAGAAAAGGTCTTATGGTTATCCAAGCGTTAAAAGTACTTAACTTAATTCCAGAGTCAAGCTCAGTTAAAGATTTCTGGCATGTCAGGAACTATATCCTCCTGACTCCAGGTGTCCTAATGTGTGTTAAAACCTTCGTACATTGAACAGCATGAATCTAATTGTAAAATGTTCACATCAGTGTTTTTGAGTGAATGCTAAAATGCAAAGAGAAGCTCTTTAGTCTTTCATAGGATGTGGATATTTCTGGTTAGTCTAGCCGTTATTGCCCTCATTGCTATAATATCAATGTGACAAGACTAATTAATTTTCAGAAATTGATTGGTAATTTTCTGGCCTCTATTCTCTAATCTCATCTAAGTCATTGATGCTGCTGGATTCAATATGACCGTCCTCCACTTTTTATCTATATTCTATCCTTTATTCCCTAGAACATAGGAGAATGAGGGGAGATATGATTGAGGTTTACAAGAATTATGAGGGATATAGATAGGGTAAAAACATGCAGGCTTTTTCCCACTGAGATTATGTGAGATTAGAACTAGAGGTCGTGGGTTAAAAGTGAAAAGTGAAATTCTTAAATGGAACAGGTTTAAGTGTCAAGAGGCATGGATGGCTATGGTCCAGGTGCAGGTCAATAGGACTAGGCAATTTAATAGTTTGGCACGGAGCAGATGGACTGAAGGGCCTGTTTCTGTGCTGTAGTATTCTATCATTCTAAGACTCCATATTCTTCTCTGAATTTGAGCTCAAGAACAGTTATTAGCGCTCAACCATCAGGCTCTGGAACCAGAGGGGATAACTTCACTTGCCCCATCATTGAAATGTTCCCACAACCAATGGACTCACTTTCAAGGACTCTTCATCTCATGTTCTCAATATTTATTGCTTATTTATTTATTATTATTATTTCTTTCTTTTTGTGTTTACACAAGTTGTTGTCTTTTGCACACTGGGGGTTGAGCACTTAAGTTAGTGTGACCTTTCATTGATTCTGTTAAGATTATTATTTTATATGTTTATTGAGTATGCCCGCTGAAAATGAATCTCAGGGTTGTATATGGCGACATATATGTACTTATTCACCAAGCCTTAATCACTATTCTCTCCTGTACATGCTGACTCAGCCCTACTGTCTGAAGATTCTTGCTTTCAAATTCCAAAATACCCTTATTCATCCCTGTCTCTGAAATCTCTTACCTATTCTGAGTTTTTGTCTATCATCAATTTTAATCTATCGTGGCTGGCAATACCTAATCTTCAGAATTCCCACCCTAAACCTTGGTCCCTTTCTCCCTAGATGCTTCTTAAATTCTACCTTTCACCAAAACGTTGGACAATGATTTTTTTTACATGTTGCAGTGAGTTATTTTGCTGCATTGGAGATGCCACATCAATATTGGGGTTTTGTGCATAGGTTTTATTTTAGAGGTAATAGTCCAGATTGGTAAAAACAATTATAAAATATTTCATCTTTTGTTACGTTTGTACCTCTAGGAATATTTTAGAAATTCTGTGATCCAATGAAATCTGTTGCAGTTAATTTAGCATCTTGACTTGGAAATATATTATTGCTCCTTCAAAATCCTGGAACACTTCCTAACAGCATTGCTGCTATACCCAGAATCAGAATCAAGTTAAATATCACTGGCATACAATATGTCATGAAATTAATTGTTTTGCAGCAGTACGTTGCAATGCATAATAATAAGAAAGCTATAAATTACAATATGAAGTATATATTAAATTAAATTAAATAAATAGAAATTTGATGGCAGAGGGGAAGAAGCTGTTCCTGAAATGCTCAGTGTGCGCTTTCTGGCTCC
This sequence comes from Hemitrygon akajei, assembly GCF_048418815.1. Taxonomy (NCBI): domain Eukaryota; kingdom Metazoa; phylum Chordata; class Chondrichthyes; order Myliobatiformes; family Dasyatidae; genus Hemitrygon; species Hemitrygon akajei. The sequence continues at coordinate 29,586,312 of NC_133127.1, forward strand.
TGAACTTCCTTCCTGATGGTGGCAATGAGAAGAGGGCATATTCTGGGTGATGGGGGTCCTTAATGATGGATGCCGCCTCTTTATACATCACCTTTTGAGGTTACCTGTGATGCCGAGGAGGCTAGTGCCCATGATGGAGCTGGCTGTGTTTACAACTTTCTTCAGCTATTTCCTTATGATTTTTTTAGTTGCCTTCCATTGGGTTTTAAAAGCGTTCCAATCCTCCAACTTTCCACTATTTTTTCCTCTATTATACGCCCTCTCTTTTGCTTTTATGTTAGCTTTGACTTCCCTTGTCAGCCATGGTTGTGACATTCTTCCTTTAGAATACTACTTCTTCTTTGGGATGCACCTAAACTGCGCCTTCTGAATTGCTTTTCGAAGCTCCAGCCATTACTGTTCTACCATCATCACTGCTAGTGTCCCTTTCCAATCAACTTTGGCCAGTTCCTCTCTCATGCCTCTGTAACGCCCTTTTACTCCATTGAAACACTGGTACATTTGACTTTAGCTTCTCCCTCTCAAATTGGAGAATGAATTCTATCATATTATGATCACTGCCTCCTAAGGGTTCCTCTACCTCAAGCTCCCCAATCAAATCCGACTCATTACACAACAATCAATCCAGAATAGCTGATCCCTGAATGGGCTCAACCACAAGCTGCTATAAAAACCAATCTCATTGTCATCCTACAAATTATGTATCTTGGGATCCAAAGTCAGCACCAACCTGATTTTCCAATCTGCCCACATATTGAAAACCCCTATGACAATTGTAACACTGCCCTTTATACATGCATTTTCTATCTCCCATTACAATTTGTAGCCCAGATCCTGGCTACTGTTTGGAGGCCTGTATATAACTCCTACCAGATTCTTTTTACCCTTGCAGTTCCTTAACTTTATCCACAATGATTCTACATCTTCTGATCCAATGTCACTTCTTTCTAATGTTTTAATTAGAGCCAAACCACCCCCTCTGCTTACCTGTCTGTCCTTTTGATGCAATGTGCACCTTTGGATGTTATGCTCCCAACTATGTTCTTCTCTCATCCACGACTCAGTGATGCCCACAATGTCATACCTGCCAACCTCTAACTGTACTGCATGATCATCTTCCTTATTCTGTATACTACATGCATTCAAACACAACACTTTCAGTTCTGTATTCGTGACCCTTTTTGATTTTGTCTCCCTGATACACTGCAACTCATTCCACTGACTCAATTCTTCTGTAGTAGGATCACTGGTATTGAATGCCACAGATCTGGCCCTCAACAGAGTACAAATCTCTTGGTTCATCCACAGCTTTGGGTTTGGGTATGTCCAGTATGTTCTCTCATCCACATGGGTCTTGATGACGTTGGTGACAATTGTGGTGTATTCATTCAGACTCAAAGATGAATTCCTGGATATTGTCTAGTCTACTGACTCAAAGCAGTCCTGTAAGCACTCATCCACCTTCTTTGACCATACCACTTTGGTCTTCACCTCTGGCGCTGCGGTCTTTAGTCTCTGCCAATATGCTGGGAGGTGAAGTACAGCCAGGTGGTTGAACTTTTTAAAGTGTGGGCATGGGATGGGACTGTCAGCATTTTTGATTGTGGTATAACAGTGGTCAAGTGTGTCGGCTCCTCTGGTTCCACAGGTGATATGATGCTGGTTGTTGTTCAGAGACTTCTTCAAGCTGGCCTGGTCAAAATCTTCTGCAATGACAAGGAAGGCATCAGGGTGTGCTGTTTTGTGACTGCTGATCATGGTACTCAGCTCGTCAGGTGCCTGTCTGTCATTAGCCTGAGCTGGAATGTACACCATTACCAGGATAAGGGTGGAAAACTTACTTTACAGATTAAAAGGATGGCGTTTGACTGCTAGATGTTCCACATTGGGTGAGCAGGTCTGAGACAGAACTGCCTCGTCTATGCATTACAATGAGTTCATCATAAAGCATACTCCGCCTCTTCTAGCTTTAAGTGACTGAGCTGACCTGTGTTTGCGGAGAATAGTGAAGCTATCAGGCTGCAGCACTGAAATGGCAGGGGATAGCCACGTCTCCATAAAAAAGAGTACACAGCAGTCCCTGATGTCCCTCTGGTTCAGCAATCTTGCTCTGAGGTCTTCAGTTTTATTTTCCAGAGATTGCCCATTCGACAGCAGGATAGTCAGGAGTGGGGGAGGGGGGGGTGCTAAGGCCTCGGCATTTCAATCATACAAGTAGACCTGCGTGCTGTCACAGCTTTGGTTTTCTTAAAGGAGAACCGCACTCACGATCCAAACCTGCGATCTGAGGTGTGATGATATTTAGTGTCAATGATCTTTTAAGCATCCTGAAATAATGTTGCTTACTGAAGTACCCATGGCTGTGACTGTGCATTTCATCTGTAGTCGTCCCAAAAGGGAATATTTGACAATGCCCATCAGAGCTGCACACGGAATATTCACTTACCAGTGCCACACCTCCAGGACTGCAGTCGTACCAGAAGGCAGCTCATCAGCACCTTTCCAAGGGCAGCTGGAGATGGGCAATTACATGTTACATTACCATGTGAAGCCCATCTTCCTTGAATGAATATATTAAAAAACAATTATGCTTCTTTTTACACATAAGTCCACTGCTGAAGCTGTTTGAGTCTTCCAGTTGTCCAGGTGAATACTGAAGTTCTGACAAAAACAGAGAGTTTGTGTAATTAGCAGGTTTTCTGTTTGACTTTGACAAATGCTGTGCGGATAAAGATCGTTACAGAAATGTACAATTGTCTGATATACATGAGTAAAAACTAAAACTGTAATGCTTTCCAAAGTTAAATAATTTATTAAGAATTTCACACAATGCAGTAATTGCAACAATAGCCAGAATTTTAGATTTTTGCAATCCATACACTTCTAGTCATACTACTTCTAGTCAATTATTTCTTTCTAAAGTAATCACGTTGACACAGTTTGCGCACGAGGGAGATCAATCTCAACTGCGCTCCTCCGTGTACGCTTCGCGTAAGTGGCACTTTTCTTGAATGTGTCTGATGCACCATGCCTAAAGACGCAAGAGATTCTGCAGATGCTGGAAATGTTGAACGACCTGTACAAAACACTGGAGGAATTCAGCTGGTCAGGCAGCATCTATGGAGAGAAACAAACAGTCAATGCTTCAGGCCCAATGAGGGATCTCAGCGTGAAATGTCGATTATTTAATTCCCTCCATAGATGCTGCCTGGCTTGCTGAGTTCCTCCAGCATTTTGTGTGTGTTGCTACAGATCCAATCAGGATGATCTTCCTCATATATATAGTGTAATATGAACCTTAAAGAGTGGGAGGATTCACTTTGTTATTCAATAAAACATTAACAACACTTCTATTCTCTCCCTGTACTTGTTTATTGTATTAATAAACTTTATTAGTAAAATATATGTGGTGGTGGCATCCGTTGGTTTCGAGAGACCATGGATCTGCGCCTGGAGTTTCCAGGGCGCAGGCCTGGGCAGGGTTGTATGGGAGACCGGCAGTTGCCCAAGCTCCAGGCCTTCCCCTCTCCACGCCACCGATGTTGTCCAAGGGAAGGGCACTAGGACCCATGCAGCTTGGCACCGGTGACGTCGCAGAGCAATGTGTTGTTAAGTGCCTTGCTCAAGGACACAAACACGCTGCTTCAGCTGAGGCTTGAACCAGTGACCTTCAGGTTACTAGTCTGATGCCTTGCCCACTAGGCCACGCGCCAAAAATATATGTATAAGGACAAAAAGCACCGTGCACTGCTCTGTACATTGGTATTGTCATTCAGTCTACATGTTCACAGTTTTATTAGTGCTATATGTTCATAGTTAGGAGGCGGGGTGGAGATAAGTCTCTACAAAAGGTGGCATAAGGTGCTCCTTCCCTCCGCTAGTCCTGCAGCTCACGCCTGGGTGAGGTGTAACAGCGGCTTAGCCGCCCTCATCCTCCCGATCATGGTCACGTACAGCCTGGCCGCAGGCGGTGGATGGTCGCGTGAGTGTCTGGAGCATATCACAAGTCCTGGTTATGTGACCACTGACGCCAGGCAGACAGTCTCTGAAGAGGATCGATGAAGGCTGGGGGTCACCCGTCTTGTAGGGACACTGCCCAGAAGAAGGCAACGGCAAACCACTTCTGTAGAAAAAAATTGGCAAGAACGTTTGTGTGCCCACGGCATATGACACAGCACATAACGAATGAACAAACATTAGTAGTATTGGTATGTTTTATTTGTATACCATCAATATCACTCATAAGGCTCCCTGTGATGATACAAAGTTCAAGTGTATGAGAGGCTTCTATACCAGACTTAGCCCTTCAGTGCCTGGTGTTGGCAGGTCTCTAGACTGCAGCCCTTTCCCTCTCTGTATGATAAACTAATCCAGCAGAATCACAAGGCAAAAGAAAGCTTCTTTCACTCTGTAAATGGGTCAAAGGTCACTCAGTGAAATCACTTTTATGCCCACAGCTTAACAATGGAATGATTAGTATGGAGGATGATGAGGGGGGAGTTTTGTTCCTGGTGATCGCTTGATGACTTATTGTTGCAGAAAAGATAAATGGGATGAGCTGCATATACAGTACAGTAATCTGCATTGTGTTACCAGAGAGAAAGCCTTGGCTGCTTTGATAGGGCCAAGTGCATGACTACGCAGTGGGAGACACATACTAAGTGAATGATATAGTGCTGGTCGGAGCCAGGGAACACATACTTTTTAAGTGGAAAACTCCCGGTATGCCAAATCAATTGCTGTGGTTAAAGATGTTATTAAAAATAAGTCCTCTTGATAAACAAAAGATGTTAAGTGTGAAATGTCTCTGACTTGAACCACGAGCAAGGTAGTTATGGGAACATTGTGATAAGTGACTTTAGCCAGAGAGTAGTGAATCTGTGGAAGTCTTTGCCACAGGCAACTGTGGAAGCCAAAGCTGTATGTATATTTAAGGTAGAAGTTGATAGATTCTTGATTGGTTGGGGCATGAAGGGATATAGGGAGAAGGTAGGAGATGGGGGCTGACAGGAAAATTGGAATAGCCATGATGCAGAGCAGACTTGATGGGCCAAATGGCCTAATTCTGCTCCTATATCTTATGGTCTTATGGCCTTTATCAGTGAATATTGTATCTCTAATCTATTGAATTGCATTTATCTTATATAACATGAAAACAGAATAATATTGCACAACTTTAATACTTTTTTGATATTCAAATTATTTAACAGCTTGCATGCTTATGTTGACCATAGATCTAGTGGCCACTTTATGAGGTACACCTGTACACCTGCTCGTTAATGCAAATATCTATTCAACGAATCATGTGGCAGCAACTCAATGCATAAAAGCATGCAGATCTGCTCATGAGGTTCAGTTGTTGTTCAGACCAAACATCAGAATGGGGAAGAAATGTGATCTAATTGACTTTGACTGTGGAATAATTGTTGGTGCCAGACAGGGTGGTTTGATTATCTTACAAACTGCAGATCTCCTGGGATTTTCATGCACAACAGTCTCTAAAGTTTACAGAGAATGGTTTGAAAAACAAACAAAAAAAAAACACATCCAGTGAGTGGCAGTTATGTGGGTTAATGAGAGAGGTCTTGTTAATGAGAGAGGTCAGAGGAGAATGGCCAGACTGGTTCAAGCTGACAGGAAGGCGATAGTAACTCAAATAGCCACTTATTACAACAGTGGAGCGTCGAAGAGCATCTCGCAATGCACAGCATGTTGAATCTTGAAGTGGATGGGCTACTGCTGCAGAACAATACACCGGGCTCCACTCCTGTACCTAATAAAGTGGCCTCCGAGGTAATGTCTTTTGTTTCAGCCTGAACTGAAGTTGCTTCTGTGTTTCCTGTGAGCTCCATCAAGTGAATCACTCTAACTCCGAGCCAGATGAAGAGAACTGAAAGATCTTTTCACATGGAGTCTTAACTGCCAAGTCATCTGGATCTGAACCAGGGCTCCAACTGTGAATGGCATGCTCGAGACAGTTCCCAGAACTCCTGCCTCCACATCACAGATGTTCTGTAACAGAGTATATGGTAGGTATTTCATAAATACACAGGCAATTTATCCCACGAGTGACAGGTAACTGCATAATTCAAGACTGAAGAGATAAAGGTCACAAAATTCCATGCGCTCATGTGATAAATTCTCTGTATTCTTCCTTCTCCACAATGCATAATGTAGAAACAGAAACATTATAGCATGAGACAGGCCCTTCTGCCCACAACTTGCTGTTGACCCTTCAAACCAATACGTGAGGTTCTTCCTACTTTCTTTCAGGATTACTATTAGTATATTTTGTAGCACATTATTAAATGAAGGCCTGTCCCCTTCTTCAAAAGTACTTCCTTTACCAATGCAAGGGTCCAATTAGTAGAGTGTAAAGTTATAAACTACAGTGAATAGATGTGATTAAATATTTTAATTGAATTGAAAGCTGTTAAATCCCCAGGTTTTCTAAGAGGTCGGCATGGAGATAGTGGATGGACCAGTTGTCATTATCCAAAAATCCATTGAGTATAGGCTGGAACTTAGCAAAACTAATTCTGCTATTTAAAGAGGGAGAAAGAAACTGTGAAATATAGAACAGTTAGTCTAGCATCAGTGGTAGGAAAAATTGCTCTTTTATTCCCAAGTAACACACAGACACAATGCTGGAGGAACTCAGCAGGTCAGGCAGCATCTATAGAGGGCAATAAATAGTTGATGTTTTGGGCCAAGACCTTTGATCAGGACTGGAAAGGAAGGGGGAAGATGCCAGAATAAGAAGGAAGGGGTACAAGCTGGGAGGTGGGTGGGGGAGGGGGATGAAGTGAGAAGCTGGGATGTGATAGGTGGAAGAGGTGAAGGGCTGAAGAAGGAGTCTGATAGGAGAGAACAGTGCCCATGACTAAAAGGAAATGAGGAGGACCACTAGAGGGAGGTGATAAGCAGATGAGGAGAGAAGATGGGACAAGGATGGAAAAGGAGAGCAAAGGAGAGGGTAGAAACTTCTATCCCTCTGCACTATTATCCAGTGCTCTTTCCATGTTGGTATGTTGCCTCCAATGTGCACCGACTTTCTTTAATCACCTTATTGAAAGCTTCAGAAAATCTACATTCACTGGTGTTTCCCCATGGTCTTTTCTGCCAGCTATAACCTCAAAACACTCTGACAGGTTTGTCAAATGTTTCTTCCTTTCCATGAATCCATGGTGACTATCCAATCCTGTTGTCATTTTCTAAATGCTCTGTCACCAACTTCCTAAAGAACTCAGGTATTTGAATTTGACATGGTTAACAGGGCTTAGAAATGGAAGAGTAAGTTTTGGTTTGGAAGTCTGTGACTACTGGGGAGCTGTGGGGTTCCTTGCTAGGGGTCAAGCTATCAGCAACGTAAACTCACGGCCACTGCATTAGGTACACCTGTACTCCTGCTCGTTACTGCAAACATCTAATCAGCCAATCATGTGGCAGCAATTCAATGTATAAAAACATTCAGACATAGTTAGGAGGTTCAGTTGTTGTTCAGACCAAACATCAGGATGGGGAAGAAATATGGTCTAAGAGACTTTCACTTTGGAATGATTGTTGGTGCCAGACAGGGTGGTTCGAATATCTCACAAACCGCTGACCTCCAGGAATTTTCATGCAACAGACTCCAGGATTTACAGAGTATGGTGCATAGAACAAAAAAAGGTTCAGTGAGTGGCATTTCTGTAAATGAAAATGCTTTGTTAATGAGAGAGGTCAGAGGAGAATGGTCAGACTGGTTCAAGCTGACAGGAAGGTGGCAGTAACTTAAAAAACCATGGTTAATACAGTGGTTTGCAGAAGAACATGTCAAACCTTGAACTGGATGGGCTGCAGCAGGAGAAGACCATCAACATACATTCAGTAGTCACTTTATTAGGTACAAGGGATATTTTGCATGAGAGAACCAAGTATAATTTATCTAATCCTGCAGATTATGCAAAATTGATGCCAGAGTCATTTACGAACAGGAAGCAGAAATTCCTCAGTGGGAACAAGACAGGTTAAGTCAACAAGTGAAGACTTGGCAGATGGGATATAAATGTGGAAAAATGTGAGCTCATCAATTTTGGAAGAAAAAATAGAAACGTAGCAGACTTTATTAAAATAGTGAGAAACTGGAAGATGTTTGTGTGGGCCAGGGAACTGGATGCCCATGTGCACAAAGCACTGAAAGATAAAATGCAGATACAACAGGTATTTAAGAAACCATGTGGTACATTGGCTTTGAATCGGAGAGAATTTGACTACAAGAATAAAGATATTCCACAAATCCCTGATGTTTCAATTGTAAATAATTATAAAGTAATTATGATTATTAGAAAGCAATGTAGGAAGCTTGGTTAAATAAGTTAATGGTTTAGGGTTCTGTAGCTTAAATGGGCTTCTATTTCTCTTCACTGCAGCAAAATTTAGAAACATCAAAATGGTGAAGTTAGCAACATTGAGTCTGCTCCAATAGACAGAATGTTCATTGGTAATCATTCAAATTTGAATACCATTACAGTGCTTTCCCCATATTCATTAATCCCTTTAGCTCAAAGTACAATATCTAACTCCTTCTTAAATATAGAGTCATATTGTCACAGTCATAGACTTAGCCAGCATGGAAGCAGGCCTTTTGGTCCGAATCATCCATTCTAGCCAAGATTCCGACATGAGCTAATCATATTTCCATTCAATTCAAATCAAATTCAAATTCAAAGTATACGTTTATTATCAAAATATGTGTGCAGTATACAACCCTGAAATTCGTCTTCCCCACAGACAGCACAAACCAAAGAACTGCACTCCTCCAGGGGTTCCCCAACTGGGGTCCACGGACCCATAGCTTAATGATATTTGTCCATGGCATAAAAGTAATTGGGGACCCCTGCATCTTAACCTATCCTACAAGGATTTTTGAATCATAGAGTCACAGAGAAGTTTTAGGGACATCCTTCCTAAAGCGGGATGAGCAAAATTGTATACAATAGTCTAAATGAGGCCTTATTAACTTCTTGAACTTCCTTCAACTACCCCTGTATTCTCCTGTCCCTCTATGTTTTGTTAACCAGGGGATTGTTCCCTCATTTCACCAGCAGGATTAGGCGACCTGTTTACCGTTCTTCAGATGTTGTTGATGTCATGCATCAGAGAGTTGCCAGCAGAGGGAGGCAGCTCACACTCTAACTTCCCCCCGGGACGTTTGTGAGACACTGATCTGTAAGCACCAGCGGTTACGTGTTTTGAATCCAGAGCTGGGGGGGGAAGCCCAGGGAGTTTTGATCACACGTGGCAAAATATCACATGCTTGATGAGGTGCATGTGGCTGATGATCCAAATCCCGGAGTAACTGAACAGCTGTGGATGGCACGTCTGCAGTGATTTCATAATTAATTCTGCATTATTGTGGGTTAGCTGGGGGATAAGGGTGATTGTAGAAAATGGCTCAGAGAGGAGGAAAATCAGTGAAAACATTAAAACTGTTAATTATGAGGATGGGGGCAAAGGTTGAAGAAGCAAGAGAGGTGTGTGAGAACACAGTTGGGAGCAGAGAGAGCATAGATGTGGCTAGTTTTACTAATTGGCCCTTTGCCTGCAGGTATATTCTTTAGCAAGACAGTGGATCAGAAAACTTCCAGTATGCCGTGTTTAAGCCAGTAGCTCACAGTCTTCCCAAATTCAGAAGATCCATTGCTTCGACTGGGTGCTGAACATGGAAATTTACTGCTGGTAGATTTCCATAGTTACTTCATAATTAACTAATTTACCTTTAGTTGGTTATGAAGAGGATCATATGTAAGGGATATACATTGAACAGTAAGGATTGTAACAGCACTGAAGAGTGGCTCTCTGCCGCTGGTTTGAGTACCGTGCCCTTTCACTGTACCCTGTATTTTCATTTTCCTTTCAGCTACTAATCTGATTCCCTTTTAAGCGTCCATCTTGATTCTGCCTCTATAACCATTCCAGGTGCTAACCATTCAGTTCAAACCCCTCAGTATTTTGGAAAACTTCTTTTGCCTCTGCTCTTTGCCTGCTAACACTGACAGTATCTGCCTTGACAGCATGGCTCTCATCCCTGGAACCGTTTCAGCAAAACGTTTCTGCATCCCCCTTCTCAAGCCTGCAAGCAAGGTCACCAGAACATCTGCCACATCTGCTCCAAAGATGAAGCTTTCCACTCAAGGACATCTGAGATAAAGCTTCCTTGGTCACCCCACCAGCCTCCAGAAAGTTAATAGTCATTTCCAGAGGACTACAACAAAAGCAAGGATGTGATTCCGAGGCTTTATAACGCATTGGTCAAACTGCATTTGGAGTATTGGGAGCAGTTTTGGGTCCAATATCCAAGAAAAAATGTGCTAGCATTGCAGAAGGTCCAGAGGAGATGTATGAGATGATCCCTGGAATGGAAGGATTAATATATTATAACTCTGGGCCTGTTCTTGCTGGAGTTTAGAAGAATGAGAGGGATTCCATTAAAACCTATCAATTATTGAAAGGACTAGAAAGAGTGGACGTGTTTAGATTGTTTCCAATAGTGGAAGAGTTTAGGACCAGAGGGCACAGAATAGAAGGGCATTTCTTTAGAACAGAAATGAGAAGAATTTCTTTAGCTAGCGGGTGGTGAATCTGTGGAATTCATTACCGCATTCAGCTGTGGAAGACCAGTCACTGGGTATATTTTAAGTGGAGGTTTATAGGGTGTCAGATGTTATAGGGAGAAGGCAAGGGAATGGGGTTGAGAGGGAAAGTAAATCAGCCATGACAGAAAGCCGGAGCAGACTTGATGGGATGATTGGTCTAATTCTGCTCCTATGTGTTTTGGTTTATGGTCACATCCAGTACAGCAGCCTGCACTATTTCTGCTCGCTGGTGATCCCATCACTAGTCACATCATCCCCGTTCAACCTCCTTCTGCTTTCCACAGGGATCTCTTGTTCCATGCCTCTCCAGTCCCACCCATCCCAACCATCCCAAGGTACTTTCTCGTGCGACCATAGGAGGTGCAACACCTGTCCCTACACCTCCTCCCTCTCCACCATCCAGGGATCAAATCAGCCTTTCCCGGTGAGGCTGAAGTTCTCATGCACCACTTCCAACCATGTCTACTGCATCTGATGCTCTTTATGTGGCACAACCTATGATTAGGCGAGACCAAATACAGACTAGCTGACCATCTTGCCAAGAACCTGCCCTCTGTTTGTATTGTCCATCTTGAGCTCCTGGTTGCAAACAATTTCAACTCACATCCTCATGCCTACACCAACTTGTCTGTCCTTCGCCTCCTGCTCCGCCAGGGTCATCAATATCCATCTAAGGTGGGTGGAGGAAAGGGAGAGGTAGTAGAGGTGGATACAATAGGGGCATTTAAGATACTCTTAATTGGGCACATGGATGTCAGTAAAATTGAGAATTCTAGGTTGTGTAGGAGGGAAGCATTAGATTGATCATTGAGTGGGTTTATATAGGTCAGCACAACATCATGGGCGGAAGGGCCTGTACTGAGCTGTATTGTTCTATGTTCTACATTTATATGTAAACAAGAGGAATAGCACTTGATATTCAACCTGTGTAGTCTACAACCAACCAAGCATAAACTGAATTCTCTAGTTGATTTCCGACATTGAAGCTCGAAGCCTCTGTCGGTGTCTCCACCCTTCCTTACCCCACTGGTTCCATCTCCCCACTAACCCCTCGCCCCCACATAGATCCACCTATCTATTACCGTCCCTTGTCCCCTTCACCTCTTGATACCAACTACCTCCTCTCTATGCTCTCAATTCTGATACAGGGTCCTGACCCAAATCATTGGCCACACTTTTGCCTCCACAGATGCTAGGCTCCTCCAGTAGTTCGTGTTTTTACCCGATCAGAGGTTAACCAGTGCTTTATAAATAACCTCCCTGCATTAGTAATGTGTCATCATACCTCTCTGTTTTAATATGCTATTTTTGAAGACCAGAATCCTATTTGCTTAATCTATTCCATCTCTTTAGAACTCTACCAACTTCCTTTGTCCACATCCATAGATCCTTCAAAGTTGCTGCGCAAATACATAGGATTGTTATGAAGGCCTTTATTAGTTGAGGGACTGTGTTCAGGAGCCACAAGATAATGTTACAGCTCTATAAAACCATGGTTAGACCACATTTGGAATAATGTTTTCAGTTCTGGTCCCCTCATTATAGGAAGGACATAGAAGCTTTAGAGAGGGTGCAGAGGAGACTTAATTGGTTGCTACCTGGACTAGAGGTCATGTCTTATGAGGATAGCTTGAGCAAGCTAGGGCTCTTTGATTTCTTCCCAGGGTGGAAAGGACTAATACAAGGAGGCTTAATTTTATGTTGATTGGAGGAAAGTACAGGGGAGATGTCAGAGGAAAGTTTTAAACACATGGAGTGATGGGTGCTGGGGTGGTGGTAAAGGCAAATACAATAGGAGTGTTTAAGAAACTCTTAGATAGGCATATGGATGATAGGAAAATGGAGGGCTATATAGGAATGAATGGTTATATTGATCTTAGAATAGGTTATAAGGTCAGCACAACATCATGGGCGATGGGCTTGTACTGTGCTGTAGTTCTGTCCATTCCATGTTCTTTCTGAAACTGATTAATCAGCATTTCCTACAGGTTTTGAAGTTTCTTAACTTCAAATGTTGAAATCAACTTGAAGCTGCTGAACATCTATTAACCACAATCTGTCTTTTTGTCTTTTTTTTGATGAACAAGCTTAAGTGACTTATTAAGGAATTTTTGGAAATGACTTACACGAGGCATTAAAAGTTGGCTTATAGAGAGTAGCAACTCCCAAACACACAATGATGATAAATCTTTTAAAAATCTGCTGAAGTCAGAGACAAACGGATCTGCCTTCTGTTAAGTACCTGGCTGTACAAATCCTCTGACTGAAATGGGCAGTGTGCAGAGAGATCACACCCTGACAAGGCCCGTGATTGGGTGGGCTGCTGAGGCGTTTTGTGCCTCAAATTACAAGAAGTGCCCATTTGACTCGTCTGCAGCAGAAGAGAAGGTTTGCTTTTCACAATCTCAGGAAGTCCCAGAGTACTCTACAGTCTGTACTTTCTGTATTGCAGGAAAAACAACAAATGTGAATGTGCACAGCAGGTTCCCAGAGAAAGTAATGTGATAATTGTGAAACACGGATGCATGGTGGGGTCTTAAACTGTTTCAAAGTCTACGCAGGGCTCACTGACTGATGTTCATGGGATACATAATGCTCAGACAGATTTATTCATAGACCCTTTACAGATGGCCTTAGGGACTTCCGGTCCTCTTTCTGAGAGCAGTTAGTCACATAATCGATCCATGAAATGGCTGATAAACTTTAGGTAACAATTATTGTTCACAATCAATATTATATACTGTATGTATATTATTACTTCTTCTTTATTAAAAAAGCATGTATAAGCTGATTTAACTATTTACAAATTTTACAAAGTATATTTATTATCAAAGCATGTATACTATATACAACCTTGAGATTTGTCTCCTCACAGGCCGCTTCGAAACAAAGAAACCCAACAGAGCCCATTAAAACACAGAAAATGGTCAAACACCCAACATGCAGAAAAGCAGGCAAATTGCACGAAAAATAAAAGTAAGCAGCTAACATTCAGAACCGAAGTTCATGAAAGTGAGTCCACAGACACGAAGCCAGTCATCACTGCAGCTGATCCAAGAGCCTGTTAGCTGCAGGCCGCAGCCTCATTTCAGTGCAGAGACGAGTAAGCCTCGTGGAGCATTGGAGTGAACTGGCCCATCCCAAACCTCCGGCCAAGACACACTGATCTTCTCAATCTGGCGCATAAATCATCCAAACCTTGGGTCATTCCTTGGTCTTGGACCTGGGCCCTGCCCCTTTGATACACCCTTGGGCCTGGCCTCCCCTCCTTGACTGGGCCTGTACCTGGACCTTTCCAATTCGATCCAATGCTTAAATCAATCAATTAACCCAACAATAAATTTTATTCACAATTTAACCAACAGTAAATTTTGTTCACATAAATTTGCAGATGTTTGTTTTTTTTTTCTTTCATGTTCGTCTGCATCTTAGACCTGCCACAGCTGGTTGTGAGACTGTTAGAATCTCCCTCCCAATGCAGTGATGTCATAACTCCATGTCCTTATGGGGCCTGTCACTTCTGATAGCTATTGGTAAATCACCATCCCAGCTTTATTGTCAGTGTGAAGTCGAAGTTTTGTTTTTTAATCTCTGTGTTGTGTTTGCAGACTGACACATTTGACACAACTTGACTTTGACAAGAAGCTCAAAAGTCTCATACCCCCCCTGGAATTTTCAATAAACACAACTGGACACAAAAAATAGCTGTTAAAGCACATGACATAACCTTTAAAAGGTGACAGCCTTAAAATAATAATCATAGTTAAAAACCAGTACTGTGCATACTTAAAGAGGATTAGACAATTTGGTTTTGGTCACGTTATTGAAGAATAAATATTGCCAGGACACAAGGGAAAACCCACCTACTCTTAGAGTCATAGAGTCATTGAAAAGTACAGCACAGAAACAGGCCTTCCAGCCCATTTAGTCCATGCCGAAACCATTTAAACTGCATACTCCCATCAGCCTGCACTGGGACCATAGCCCTCCATATCCCTACCATCCATGTACTTATCCAACTTTACTTAAGTGTTGAAATCAAGCTTACATCAATACTTGCGTTGGCAGCTCGTCCACACTCTCACAACCCTCTGAGTGATGCAACTTCCTCTCATACTCCTCTTACACATTTCACCTTTCACCCTTAACCCATGACCTCTGGTTGTAGTCCCACTCAGCCTCAGTGGAAAAGGCCTGCTTGCACTTACTGTATCTAGACCCCTCATAATTTTGTATACCTCTATCAAATCTCCTCTTAATCTTCTACACTCTCAGTAATAAAGCCCTAATCTATTCAATCTTTCCATATAACTCATGTCCTCCAGACCCAGCAACATCCTTGAAAACTTTCTCTGTAGTCTTCCAAATTTATTTACATCTTTCCTGTAGGTAGGTGGCACAACACTCCAAATTAGGCAAATGTCTTATACAACTTCAACATAACATTCCATCTCCTGTACTCAATACTTTGATTTTTGAAGGCCAATGTGCCAAAAGCTTTCTTTCTGACTTGAACGACCTGTGATAACATTTTCAATGAATTATGGACCTGTATTTCCAGATGCCTCTGCTCTACCATATTCCTCAGTGCCCTGCCATTCACTGTGTAAGACGTACCACTGTTGTCCTACCGAAATGCAACACTTTGCACTTGTCTGCATTAACTGCTGTCTGCCATTTTTTAGCCCATTTTTCCAGCTGATCCAGATCCCTCTGCAAGTCACGATAGCCTTTCTTGCAGTCCGTTACATCCCCATCCTTGGGTCATCCGCAAATGTGCTGATCCAGTTAACCACATTATCATCCAGATACTTGATATAGATGACAAACTACAACAGACCCAGCACTGATCCATGAGGTATGACTAGTCACAGGCCTCTGGTCAGAGAGGCAAGCATCTACTACTAGTCTCTGGCTTTTCCCACAAAGGTGGTGCCTAATCCAATTTACTACCTCATCTTGAATGCTGAGCGACTGAACCTTCTTGACCAACCTCCCATGCGGGACCTTGTCAAAATGCCTTGCTAAAGTCCATGTAGACAGCATCCACTGCCCTGCTTTCATCAGCTTTCTTGATAACTTCCTCAAAAGACTCTATAAGAATGGTTGGATATGGTCTACGATGCATGAAGCCATGTTGACTGTCCTTAATCAGTCCATGTCTATCTAAATACTTATATATATCTGCCCCTTAGAAAACCTTCTAATAATTTTCCCACTACTGATGTCAGACTAAGCAGCCTGCAATTTCCTGGTTTTTGTTTAGAGCCTTTCTTAAACAGCAGAACAGCTCTGGCTGTCCTCCAATCCTCTGGTACCTCTCCTGTCACTAAGGATGATTTAAATATTTCTGCCAGGGCCCCGGCAATTTCTGAAGACAGACAGACAGACATACTTTATTGATCCCGAGGGAAATTGGGTTGTCGTTACAGCCACACCAACCAAGAGTAGTGAAGAAATATAGCAATATAAAACCATAAATAATTAAATAATAATAAGTTAATCATGTCAAGTGGAAATAAGTCCAGGACCAGCCTATTGGCTCAGGGTGTCTGACACTCCAAGGGAGGAGGTAAAGTTTGATGGCCACAGGTAGGAATGACTTCCTGTGACGCTCAGTGTTACATCTTGGTGGAATGAGTCTCTGGCTGAATGTACTCCTGTGTCTAACCAGTACATTATGGAGTGGATGGGAGACATTGTCCAAGATGGCATGCAACTTGGACAGCATCCTCTTTTCAGACACCACCGTCAGAGAGTGCAGTTCCACCCCCACAACATCACTGGCCTTACAAATGAGTTTGTTGATTCTGGTGGTGTCTGCTACACTCAGCCTGCTGCCCCAGCACACAACAGCAAACATGATAGCACTGGCCACAACAGACTCGTAGAACATCCTCAGCCTCGTCCGGCAGATGTTAAAAGACCTCAGTCTCCTCAGGAAATAGAGACGGCTCTGACCCTTCTAGTAGACAGCCTCAGTGTTCTTTGACCAGTCCAGTTTATTGTCAATTTGTATCCCCAGGTATTTGTAATCCTCCACCATGTCCACACTGATCCCTTGGATGGAAATGGGGGTGACCATTGCCTTAGCCCTCCTCAGGTCCACCACCAGCTCCTTGCCTCCTGTAGGGTCCAAGGGAACATCTTGTCAGGTACTGGGGTTTTATCCACTCTAATTTGCCTCAGGACAGCAAATACCTCCTCCTCTGCAATCTGTATCGGGTCCATGAAGATGATGCCAATTTGCCTCACTTCCATAGACTCAGTCAATCTCTTGAGTAAATAAAGATGCAAAAAATATTTAAGATTTCTTCCATCACTTTTGGCTCCACACATTCTGATCTTCCAGAGGACCAGTTTTATCCCTTGCAATCCTTTTGCTCTTAATATATCTGTAGAATCCCTTAGGATTCTCCTTCACCTTGTCTGCTAGAGCAACTTCATGCCATCTTTTAGTTGTCCTGATTTCTTTCTTAAATGTTTTCTTTCATTTCTTGTA
Source organism: Hemitrygon akajei (assembly GCF_048418815.1). Lineage (NCBI taxonomy): Eukaryota > Metazoa > Chordata > Chondrichthyes > Myliobatiformes > Dasyatidae > Hemitrygon > Hemitrygon akajei. Next base: position 29,603,451 of record NC_133127.1, read on the forward strand.
CTCCATAAGCACCTCCTTTGTTCCTACCTGCCTATACCCACTATGCACCTCCTTTTTTTCCCTTAACCTGGGCCTCAATATTTCTTAAAAACCAAGATTCCCTACACACGTTATCTTTATCTTTTATTCTGACAGGCACATACAAGCTTTGTACTCTCAAAATTACTTACCTTTGACAGAAAACAGCCTGTCCCAATCTACACTTACCAGATAATTTCTGATACCATCAAAATTGACCTTTCTTCAATTTAGAATCTCAACCTCTGGATCAGACCTAATTTTTGCATATTTAATTTGAAACTAATGACATCGTGGTCATCATTTACAGAGTGTTCCCCGACACGAACTCCTGTCACTTGCCCTTTTTTCATTCACTAATAGCAGATCATGTATCACTATTCTCCCGTTGGGACATCCACGTACTAATTAAGGAAACTTTCCTGAACACATTTTCTACATCTACTTTGCAACAATGCAACAGGATAAATTATGGAAAGAGCAGACAGCTTCTCAGTTGTACAGAGTTATTTAGCTCCAAAACAGATTCTTCAGCCCAACTTGTCTGTACTGACCAGTGTGATTTCTGAGCTGGCCCTAGTTGTGTGCATTTGGCCCATATCCCTCCAAGCCTAAAACTTTCCTACTTATAAATAGCCATAAATTTCATGTTTCTGATTCAGCCCCAACAACGCACTCAATATGGTGCTTGTTCAGCATTGCACTAATGTATCAGCCTCGAGTGCATGCTCAGGAATCCGACCTAGGACTTGAACACACAGTCTTCTTATTCAGAGGTAGAAGTGCTAACGTCAAAAATGTATCCATTGCTGAGGCTATTGTGGCACTGAAGGGTGCTGTGTGGAGCGGGGTGAGCTTCTCCATTGCTCACTCCACTCTGCTATTGTTTAATTAAGCTATTCCATCTCTTTGCTTACACAGGTTTCAGGAGGGTATTTTAATGAGTTGTTCTTCCTGTTATAATCATGTTTATGGATAACCATTTTCTCTTTTGTGTAGAAATTGCAGCCTTTGAGATATTTGCTTGCTCATACTTTTGAAATCTTTAGAATCACCTTGGTTACCAAAGAACTCCAACTCATTCCTTATTGTTCTGGAAGACAGAATTCCCAGTGTAATTTGTCAGAATGCATCATACAATTTTGTTTTGATCACGAACGTGACCAGCGTGCAATATAGTGTTGGCACGTGGCCAAGTGGTTAAGGTGTTGGTCTAGTGATCTGAAGGTTGCTAGTTCGAGCCTCAGCTAAGGCAGTGTGTTGTGTCCTTGAGTAAGGCACTTAACCACACATTGCTCAGCAATGACACCGGCGCCAAGCTGTATTGGCCCTTGCCCCTCTCTTGGACAATATTGGTGGCGTGGAGAGGGGAAACGCAGCATGGACAACTGCCGGTCTCCCATACAACCCTGCGCCCTGGAAACTTTCCAAGGCGCAAATTCACGGTCTCTTGAGACTAATGGATGCCTATATAGGTAGAAGACTTCTACATACAAACAACCTGGGTCTTTAATGTTGCAGAGTATTGTATAATTCTTTATCAATGATTCCTTATCAATGACCATGATTGTTCTTGGCAATTTTTTCTACAGAAGTGGTTTGCCATTGCCTTCTCCTGGGCAGTGTCTTTAGAAGACGGGTGACATTATCAATACTCTTCAGAGATTGTCTGCCTGGTGTCAGTGGTTGCATAACAAGGATTTATGCACCAGCTGCTCATATGACCATCCATCACCTGCTCCCATGGCTTCAAGTGAGCCTGATCAGGCTAAACAGGTGCTACACTTTGTCCAAGGGTGACATACAGGCTAGCAGAGGGAAGAAGTGTATTGCACCTCCTTTGGTAGAGATGTATCTCCACCCTGCCTCCTAAAAAATATATATATGTCAATATATTCAACCTGACATTCATTTTCTTGCAGCTATACACAATAAATCCAATAACAGAATCAATGGAAGACTGCACCAACAGGATGGACAACAAAACAAAAAGAAAGGAAAAAAGAAATGATAATAATAAAATAATAAGCAACAACTATCGAGAACATGAGATGAGGAGTCCTTGAAAATTATTCCATAGATTGTGAGAACAGTTCAGTGATGGGGCAAGTGAAGTTGAGTGAAGTTATCCCCTCTGGTTCAGGAGCCTGATGGCTGAGGGTAATGAATATTCCTCAACCTGGCGGTGTGAGTCCTGAGGCTCTTGTATCTTCTTACTGATGGCAGCAGTGAGAAGAGAGCATGACCTGGGTGGTGGGGATCCCTGTTGATGGATGCTGCTTTCCTGCAACAACACTCTGTGTAGATGTGCTCTATGGTGGGATGGGCCTGATCAGTGATAGACTGGGTTGTATTGATCACTTTTTGTAGGAATTCCATCCAAGGGTATTAGTGTTTCCATGGCAGGCTATGATGCAGCCAGTCAATATTCTCTCCACTGTACATCTATGGAAATTTATCAAAGTTTTAGATGTCATGTCAAATATTTGCAATGTGCTAAGGAAATAGAGGCACTAAGGTGTTTTCTTCATAATTACACTTACATGCTAGGCCCAGGACAGGTACTCCAAAATGATAACATCAAGGAATTTAAAGTTGCTAAGCCTTTCCTCCTTTGATTCCATGAAGAGGACTGGTGCATGGACTTCTTGTTTCCTCCTCCTGAAATCAAAAATCAGCTCCTTGGCCTTGCTGACATTGAGTAAGAGGCTGTTGCTGTGGCACAAGTCAACCAGATTTTCATTCTCCCACTTATGTACGGATTCATCACCACATTTGATTCAGTCTACAATAGAGGTATTGTCAGAAAACTTAAATATGGCATTAGAGTTGTGCTTAGCCACAGTCAGACTTGTAAAGCTAGTAGAGCAGAGTATTAAGCACACAGCCTTGTGGTGCACCTGTGCTGATGGAGACCGTGGAGGAGATGTTGTTGCCAAATCAAACAGGCTGGGGTCTGCATGTGAGGAAATCAAGAATCCAGTTGCAAAAGGAGGTAATTGAAGGCTAGGAGCAAATGTTTAAGGCTGGCTGGTTTGATAAGTGAACAAGGACTGTGAATGAGAGCTAGGTTTAAATAGGTAGCCGACAATGAGTTAGAAATGAATGGCAGGTGACTCCCATTAGCTGGGTGTAGTCTGCATGTGCAGACTTGACCGGAACCACCCCCCACCACTTTATGACTACCCCCAATGGGCTAGGACCATCTAGATGTGTCCAGTGTAACTCCTCGCTGAGCGATGGATCCAAGATGTAATTGGACAGCACCCTTGATCCCTCCTCTGTCCGTACCCTTCCCAGTCGAACAGGTGATGTACACCATATCCATTACAATGTGAATCCATCAACCAATGAACTGTGTACATTGGCCCACCTTACACCATCCTAGGTTCCAGAGGTGCAGGCTCCACTGGCTTGAGTGGTCCATGGACAACGGGCCTGAGGTAGAACACTTGAAAGGTAGGTGTGATCTTGAGGGATGGTGGTAGTTAGAGATGGTAGTTGTTTGGATTGATACGATGGGTAATCTTGGAAGGACTAATTAACCGGGGCATGGGTTTATGAGAGTTGGTACATAATGGCAGATCTCTGGTGGACAGCTGAACAAGGTTCCATAGTCAGAGCAGCTGATCACTGACAGCGGTTAGCCTGGAGGCAGCAGGCACAGCTGGAGCTAGGATGGCCTTCTAGCAGAAGCGGATCACGTTGTTCACACTCTTTAGATATAGTTTGCTGAAGATCTGGGCACCGTGGAATTTTTTTGAATGTGCTGTCCATCAAGCGGAGAGGGTATGTTTCTTAATGATGACAGTAGTTAATGCAGGGACAAAGTCCGCCATCTTTCTTTTTGACGAAGAAGAATCCTACACCAACTCGGGACTTGGATAGTTGAATGAAGCCGTCTCGTAGCACTTCGGTGATGTAGTCATTCATGGTTTGGCTCTCATGAGGGGAGAGGAAGAACAAACAGCAACAAAGACGGGTTGTGCCCAGCAGGAGGTTGATCGTGCAGTCATGTGGTCTGTAGGCAGTAGGGTGCTGGCCTGGCTTTTAGTGAAAGTGTTGGCTAAGTCATGGGTATTCCTTTTCAGAGTTTGGGAGGTCGAGGGTTTTCCCCGTCTCCATGAATTTATGGGATGAAATCAACTGAGGTTGCAGGTAACTGGTCCAGCAGGTGGGTGTCCAACTCAGCAGTGAACCAGATGACCAGGCGAAGTGAGAGTCATGAGTGAAGAGCCAAGGAGCAACCCAAGTTGATCAGCAGGATTTGGATAGACTCCCAGCGTTCTGCAACACTCGTGCACAGGCCGTGCGCATGCTCTGACTACCACTGAACTTAAGGGATCTCCATCGAAAGCCATGACGCAGAAGGGGTGAGAGATAGGCTCAGTAGAGAGTCCAAGCAGTCCAGAAGGTTGCCTGCTGTGCCAGGATCCTCCAGAGCCTTCTGTGTGAGTAGAGCCATTGGGGTGTGGAGAAGTGTAGAGAATGTAAGTGGGGCTATGGTACTGAAACGAGCTAACCAGATAGACAGTCCCTGATCCCTACTTGGTGGTACTACTTCCCGGATGCCATGACACTTGATGCATGAGTGACTGGCTGTTTCGGTGGGGGGGGGGGGGGGAGGTTAAGGGAGCTCTCCCTAATGGCATGGATTCTGAAAGCATTGATGATGAGGGTCCTGCAGCCTGAAATAGTTTTGGGATCTATAAGACACTTGTCAATACGGAAATCCAGAGAGATGAGACTTCCGAGGTCAGTGGGTATCTCCTAGGTAACCAGCTTGTCTTTCAAGCACACTGAGAGGCCAAGGGTGAAGTCCTCATATTTATTGCAAATGGTGGTTTTATTCTCCCAGTTACTGGTGACCCAAGTCAGAGAATGCCCAGTCAAGAAAGAGATGGCGAAGGCGATCTTGCATTGGTCTGTAGAATACAAAGGTGGCTGGAGCTCGAAGTGTAAGACCCACCGGGACAGGAAGTTGCGGCATCGGGTTGGGGATCTGGCGAATTGCCCGGGCGCTGGAATTTTCAGGCTCCAAGCGAGGAGTTTCTCTGGCACAGGGTTGCTGTATCGAGACGGAAAGTTGGTTGAGAATGATGAACAGATGGCCAATGGTTTCTTGCAGCTTCCGGATCGTGTACTTGCGTCGGCAAGCATTCTCCGCTGGGTCAGTCGACGGTTCACTCATCTTGTCGGGAAATGCAGAGGAGGCTTGACCCAAAAGCAGAGCAGTGGAATGATGTAGCAGTGAATGATCACTTCAGTAATAAACTGCAGAATAACAAGGCAAGAGAGAACAGACACTAAACACCACAAAGCAACAAGGTGACTGAAGGCTAGAAGCAACTTGTTGAGGCTGACTGATTTGTTTGATGAGTGAACCAGGACCGTGGATGTGAGCTGGTTTTAGTTGGGCTGCAGATGATGCGTTGGAAATGAGTGGCAGGTGACTCCAAGCTGGATGGAGACTGGAAGGAGCCAGCACGCGCAGGTCTGACAGGGCTGGGATGTGGATGAGATATAGGAGTGATCAGATCAGTGCAGATTAATGCAGCCTTGAAAATGCTCTTTTTTATATTGACATATAAAGATGACTTAAAAACTTTAAAGAGTAAATAATTTTACTATATAACAGAATATGATCATTCATATTCATATTCATATTCATATTCAGAGGCGGGCTCTGTCGTGGGCAAAGTACTGGAGAGTTTAACATCGGTAGCTGAGCGAAGGGCGCTGAGTAGGCTACGGTCAATTATGGATAACTCTGAACATCCTCTACATAGCACCATCCAGAGACAGAGAAGCAGTTTCAGCGACAGGTTACTATCGATGCAATGCTCCTCAGACAGGATGAAGAGGTCAATACTCCCCAATGCCATTAGGCTTTACAATTCAACCGCCAGGACTTAAGAACTTTTTAAAAGCTATTATTAATGCTTTTTGAGATAGTGATTTAGATGCATATCATATTTTTTTACTGAGTTAAGTATTGTATGTAATTAGTTTTGCTACAACAAGTGTATGGGACATTGGAAAAAAGTTGAATTTCCCCATGGGGATGAATAAAGTATCTATCTATCTATCTATCTATCTATCTATCTATCTATCTATCTATATGTATGTTAGAAAAATGGAGGGCTATGTAGGTGGGAAGAGTTAGATTGATCTTAGAATTGGTTAAATGATAGGCACAACATTGTGGGCCAAAGGGCCTGTATTGCACTGTATTGTACTGTTCTATGCTCTATGAGGTCAGAGGGATAATGGGCACAAGGCCATGGCTCTCTGAAAGTAGCAACACAAGTAAATGGGGGATATGGAAGCTGTATTTCTTTATTTCCCGTCTTTGGTTGGATGTTGAGGATAGAATTAGGGGAGTCATATCGTGGCTGTATAAAACTTTGGTCAGGCCTCATGTGTGCGGTTCTGGAAGGATGTGAAGAGTTTGCAGAGGGTACAGAAGAGGTTCTCCAGGATGTTGTCTGGATTGAACAGTAAGCAAAACTTGGATTGTTTTACTTGGAGCATTGGAGACTGAGGAGACGACCTGAAAGAGGCATAGATAGGGTTGAGTCAGAGTCCTTATCCCAGGATGAAAATGTCATTTGCTGGGGGGGCATAGAATTAAGCTGGGGGGGATGTTTTAAGAGGATTTACAAGACTAATGTTTTATGCAGAATATGCTAGGTGCCTGGAGCATGGAGGCTGTGCATGCAGTTACAACAACAACATTTAAGAAGCATTTAGACAGGTAAGTGCACAGACCAGAAATAAGAGTTAGATATATGCAGTTAGAATGGATTAATTTAGGTTGGCTTTTGGTTGCCATGGTTATTTGGATCAAGGGGCCTGTGCATTGCTGTTCAGTTCTATGTTCTATGTTCTAGAACATGGAATATAGAACTTTCCACAAGAATTCCCCAAGGCTCTCATTATCTTCAGCTTTTTCACTAATACTTTTCTCTCCATTGTAAAGTCAGAAGGACTGCTTTAATATGGCATTCAATTTATGTAAACAAGTCCCACCAAAGCAGGGATGTTTTGACTGGGTAAGTATTTTTAAAAAAAATATTTTTAACAAAGAGAATTAGTTCCCTTCAGTAAAAAAGTCAAGAATCTGAAGATACTGGCGAGCCTGCACGTGCAGGCTTCAGCTAGCTAATAGGAATCACCTGCTGCTCATACCAGATTTATCACCTGCAGCCTATTTAACCCCAGTTTTCATCCACAGTCCTTGTTCGCTCATCGAACCAGCCAGCTTTCACTCTCCCTGACTAAAGTTCACCTTGTTGCTATAGTGTTTAGTATTTGTTCTCTCTTGTTTTGTGAACCCCCCCCTCGCACCCTCCCCCATGGCTTGGTATTTTTGCAGTCTATGATTAAAGTCATCATTTACTGCTGAATCATCTCTGCTGCTCTGCTTTTGGGTCAAGTCTTCTCTATGTTTTCTGACAAGATGTGTAAACCAGTGATTGGCTCAGCAGATTCGGATACAGTATATGATCCAGAAGCAGCAGGAAACTATTGAACATCTACTTGCCACTCGCTTCCAACTCTTCATCTCAGTACAGCAGCTCAGAGCCAGTCTACTACCTCCCACTGATCCCTGGATTCCTGTGGCCGAATGTTTCATTGGATCTCCATCCCAATGCTGCAGTGCCAATGCATCTTACACTTTGATCTCCAGTTGCCTCTGTGTGCTATGGACCAGGCCAAGATCGCCTTCCTCATCTCTCTCTTGACTGGGCGAGCTCGGACCAGGACCACTGCTAACAGGAACAATAAAACCCTCATTTGTAACAAATATGAAGATTTCACTGCTGAGATGTGCCAGATTTTTGACCAGCTGGGAAGTGGAAGGGAGGCAACAGATCTGATACTTCACCTGTGTCAAGGCCCACACTCGGTGTTGGATTACACTGTGGAATTCAGGAGAAGACCAAGGACAGGTAGGTTAGTGTGGGAGTGGGATGCAGGGTTAAAGTGAAATGCAACTGGGACCTCAAGATGGACTTTGTGGCCACAGGTACTCTACAAAATGCTCATCTAGGCTTCAACAATGAGGAGGCCACATCCCTGTCATCCAAAACCGTAGAACAGGTTGGAAGTGGTGGAAGTGAATCTCTGGCTCAATTGGAAGAGCTGTTTAGGTCCCTGATGGTGGTGGGGTGGAATGAAGAAAGTGTCAGGGATGAGAGAACCAGGGAGTCCTGAAGAGAGCGGTCCCTGCAGAAATCAGAAAGGGTGGATGTGACAGGAGGTGGTATTATATTGGGACAGGTGGAAAAGGCAGTAACTCAATAGTATGCACATCCCATATTCTGCTTGGTTAGCTTACAACCAATAGTGTGCGCATTGAAATTTTCACTTTCAGATAATGGACACCACCACACACTTACCAATCTACCCAGTTTTCTTCTCTCTTTGTTCACATCTTACATTCCCTCCTCTCACCTTGTTCCAGCTGTCCATCATCCTCTCCCTGTCTGGCTCTACCTAGTGCCTGCCAGTCTCTATTCTACCTCCCACCTCATGCTGTAAAATACTGGCATTCTTTCCTGTTCCCTCACAGGAATTAGATCCTAAACATTGTTCAGCTCCACGGTTGCCGTTTGACCCTCTAAGTTCTTCCAGTATTCTGCTTTTGTTCTAGATTCCAGCATATGCAGTCCCTTTTGTTGTCGTACTGTTGAAAAGGACGATCCTGATCACCAAGTCCAAGATGGTTCTTTTCAGGTAGACCATTCCATACCACATATTGCTTTCAGAAAGGCTTGTGCAGTTCCTATTAATCAACCAGGAATGTTCTAAAGATCCTGCAGGAAAAGGAGGAGTCAGAAGTTCAGCTGAGCAGATAGCCAAAGTATTTGGCAGAATGCCCCATCGCCAAATCTTTCAACGGACACCAAGACCATACTTGACTGATGTTGGAAAAAGTTCTTCCTGTCAGGTGTTTTGTGCGCATCGAAGGTCTCCTGTCGTGGATGTGGTGAGAGCTGAGGCCATCATCCATCTCCTTCTGAAATGTGCATTTACCAAGACAGTTTGAATGGGAAGCTGTGGTCTTTGTGAAGGGTCATCCTGAACATCTGTGTAATGGAGAACGCTGTACTTTACAGGCTATTACCATGGGTACACACGGAGACAAACATCAGCTGTAGCTGGAAGATCATCAGCTAGTTGAAAGAAACCCTTTAGCCTTCCTGAAAACTTGCTGGTGTTCTATTGCAAGAAGCTGTCCATGGCTGAATGTTGAGCTCCAAGATGCAGGACTAAATTGAACTTTGGCAAAACTTCCTGAGGTTCTTTGTGGATATAGCGACAGATCACAGCTCTCCAGTAAAATCCACATATGGTCTGGAACCTGTGTGAGCGCTCCTTGGCCCTGGCTCATGGAATACACACGCTTGGAACCACAGTGCTGTGCTGATGTAAGTAAATAGAATGATGTGTCTAATCAGTAAGCTTCAAGACCTTGGCCTCAATACCTCCTTGTTCAATTGGATCCTCGATTTCCTTCCATGCAGACACCAGTCATTTGGGTTTGCCAACGTCTCCCTCACAATCTCTGTCAGCGCAGGTGCACCATAAGGCTGTGTGTTTAGTCCCCTGCTCTACTCACTTTACACCTATGATGGTGTGGCTAAGCACAACTCCTTTTGCCATATTTAAGTTTGCTGATGACAGCACTGTTGTAGGCTGAATCAAAGGTGTTGACGAATCAGGAGGGAGATTGAAAATCTGGCTGAGCGGTGCCAGAACAACAACCTCTCACTCAATGTTAGCAAGACCAAGGAGATGATTATGGATATCAGGAGGAGGTAACCAGAGGTCCATGACCCAGTCCTCATCGGGGTAGTCATAGGTGGAGAGGGATGGTAACTTTAAATTCCTCGGTGTTACCATTTCGGAGGATCTGTCCTGGACCCAGCATGTGAGTGCGATTATGAAGAAAGCACGACAGTGCCTCTACTTTCTTAGCAGGTTGTGAAGATTCAGCACAATGTCTATAACCTCAAAGGTTCAAAGGTTCATTTATTATCAAAGCGTGTATCCATATACAACTCTGAAATTTGTTTTTCTTCAGATAGCCATGAAACAAAGGAAGAACTTAAAAGTTGTTCAGAGAGAAACATCAAACCCATCCCCCCCATACAAAAAAGAACAGCATCCTGATCAACAACCCCCCCCCCCCGCCAAAATCTCCCTCCCCCTGCACAGAGCTAACCAGGAACACTGACCCCCAAAAAACAACCACAAAGAAACTAACAGAACATCAACCCCAAACACCCTCCCCTTGCATAACAAAACGGTAAAGGAACGGGTGATTAAAAAGACACACAATATAAAACTATAACTCTGAATAAAGTAGTCCACAGTCCATAAACGGAATAGTCCAATCCATAATTGCAGAACCACGATACCATCCTCTGATATCACTAACATTCAATGAAAGAGAGGGCACCACTCGAGGCAGAGAGGCCTGCCCGCCTGCGTCAGCGAGCCACACAGTGATGGGCCGCTCACAGACCCCTTATCTGGCAGTGATCAAAAGGCAGGCAGTTGGTGCTGGCATTCTCGCCCACCTTCATTGTCTCAGTCTTCCTCGACGCTTTAATCAGTGATTAATGAACGCTTCAAATGGCGAAATGGAGTTGATCCTCGGCTCGCGCCCTGTCTCGAAATCTCTTCACGTTGAGGCCGACTGAGTACGTTCTCACTTCCTGGAATCCTGTCGGAGCCAAGATCTCCAAACTGTAAATCGCCAGCTTTAACAGTCCCAGAAACACATTTAAGGTGTAAAACAGACATAAAAGAAGTAAAAATGCTATTTTCATTTGCTATCTGAAAGATGTTGACTGAGAGAGCACTGTACACTAGCACCAATCCTGTCTTTAACTAACTTCTATAGATGTGTGGTGGAGAGCATATTGACTGACTGCATCACAGCCTGATATGAAAACACTAATACCATTGAATGGGAAATCCTACAAAAAGTAGTGGATACAGCCCAGTCCATCACAGATAAAACTTCCTCACCATTGAGCCATCTACACTGAGCGATGCAGGAAAGCAGCATCTGTCATCAGGGACCTCCACCAAACAGGTCATGCTTTCTTCTAACAACACACACAAAATGCTGGTGGAACACAGCAAGGCCAGGCAGCATCTATACAATCCACAATCCACCAAACTCATTTCTGCATACCTTGACAACATAGTTCCCACACCCCGCACTTCCCGTTTCTACCTCCTACCCAAGATCCACAAACCTGCCTGTCCAGGTAGACCTATTGTCTCAGCTTGCTCCTGCCCCATCGAACTCATTTCTGCATACCTTGACACTGTCTTATCCCCCCTTGTTCAATCTCTTCCCACCTATATTCGTGACACTTCTCACGCTTTGAATTTTTTCAATGATTTTAAGTTCCCTGGCCCCCACCGCCTTATTTTCACCATGGACATCCAGTCCCTATATACCTCCATCCCCCACCCAGACGGTCTCAAAGCTCTTCGCTTCTTTTTGGATTCCAGACCTAACCAATTCCCCTCTACCACTACTCTCCTCCGTCTAGCGGAATTAGTTCTTACTCTCAATAATTTCCCCTTTGGCTCCTCCCACTTCCTCCAAACCAAGGGTGTAGCCATGGGCACCCGTATGGGTCCCAGTTATGCCTGCCTTTTTGTTGGCTTTGTGGAACAGTCCATGTTCCAAGGATATACGGGTATCCATCCCCCTCTTTTCCTTCGCTACATCGGCGACTGCATTGGCGCTGCCTCCTGCACGCATGCTGAGCTCGTTGACTTCATTAACTTTGCCTCCAACTTTCACCCTGCACTCAAATTTACCTGGTCCATTTCCGACACCTCCCTCCCCTTTCTTGATCTTTCTGTCTCCATCTCTGGAGACGGCTTATCTACTGATATCTACTATAAGCCTACAGACTCTCACAGCTACCTGGACTATTCCTCTTCCCACACTGTCTCTTGCAAAAATGCTATCCCCTTCTCACAATTCCTCCGTCTCTGCCGCATCTGCTCTCAGGATGAGGCTTTTCATTCCAGGACGAAGGAGACAATTTCCTTTTTTAAACAAAGGGACTTTCCTTCTTCCACCATCAACTCTGCTCTCAAACGCATCTCTCCCATTTCCCGCACATCTGCCCTCGCCCCATCCGCCCGCCACCCCACTTGGGATAGGATTCCCCTTGTCCTCACCTACCACCCCACCAGCCTCCAGGTCCAACGTATAATTCTCCATAACTTCCGCCACCTCCAACGGGATCCCACCTCCAAGCACATCTTTCCCTCCCTCCCTCTTTCTGCTTTCCACAGGGATCACTCCCTATGCGACTCCCTTGTCCACTCGTCCCCCCCCATCCCTTCCCACTGATCTCCCTCCTGGCACTTATCCTTGTAAGCGGAACAAGTGCTACACCTGCCCTTACACTTCCTCCCTCATCACCATTCAGGGCCCCAGACAGTCCTTCCAGGTGAGGCGACACTTCACCTGTGAGTCGGCTGGTGTGGTATACTGCGTCCGGTGCTCCTGGTGTGGCCTTTTATATATTGGTGAGCCCGACGCAGACTGGGAGACCGTTTCGCTGAACACCTACGCTCGGTCCGCCAGAGAAAGCAGGATCTCCCAGTGGCCACACATTTTAATTCTACATCCCATTCCCATTCTGATATGTCTATCCATGGCCTCCTCTACTGTCAAAATGAATCCAAACTCAGGTTGGAGGGTCAACACCTTATATACTGGCTGGGTAGCCTCCAACCTGATGGCATGAACATTGACTTCTCTAACTTCCGTTAATGCCCCTCCTCCCCTTCTTAAACCATCCCTGACATATTTAGTTGTTTTTTTTCTCTCTCTCTCTCTCTGCCCATCACTCTGCCTGTTCTCCATCTCCGTCAGGTGCTCCCCCCCTCCTTTCTTTCTCCCAAGGCCTCCCGTCCCATGATCCTTTCCCTTCTCCGGCTCGGTATCACTTTTGCCAATCACCTTTCCAGCTCTTAGCTTCATCCCACCCCCTCCGGTCTTCTCCTATCATTTCGCATTTCCCCCTCCCCAAACTACTTTCAAATCTCTTACTATCTTTCCTTTTGGTTAGTCCTGACAAAAGGTCTCGGCCTGAAACGTTGACAGTGCTTCTCCTTATAGATGCTGCCTGGTCTGCTGTGTTCCACCAGCACTTTGTGTGTGTTGTCTGAATTTCCAGCATCTGCAGATTTCCTCGTGTCATGCTTTCTTCTCACTGCTTCCATCAGAAAGAAAGTACAGAAGCCTCAGGACTCACCACACAAGGTTCAGGAAAATTTCTTACCTTTCAGTCATCAGTCTCCTGAAACAGAGGGGATACTTCACTCAACTTCACTTGCCCCATCACTGAACTGTTCCCATAACCTGTGGACTCACTTTCAGGGACCTCATCTTATGTTCTCGATATCTATTGCTTATTTATTTATTATTGTTATTTCATTTTTTTCTTTCTTTTTGCATTTGCACAGTTCGTTGTATTTTGCACACTAGTTGACTGCCCCGTTGGTGCAGTCTTTTATTGTTTCTGTTCTGGTTTTTAGATTTATTGAGTATGGCCGCAAGAAAATGAATCTCAGGATTGTACATGGCGACATATACAGTATGTACTCTGACAATAAATGAACTTTGAACTTTGAATTTCTACTGTAATCTACAGCTGCACTCAAATTGTGATTCTGCCTGGCAGCACGTTGCTGTTCTTGGAGCTTGCCGACTTTATATGTATATCTCTCTCACTCTCACCTCTCACTCTCACTCTCTCTCTCTCTCTCTCTCTCTGTCCCCCTCCACCCTCTCCCCTCTCCCTCTCTCTCCCCCTCTCTCCCCTCTCCCCCTCTCCCCTCTCCCCTCTCTCCCCCTCTCCCCTCTCTCCCCCTCTCCCCTCTCTCCCCCTCTCCCCTTTCCCCCTCTCTCCCCTCTCCCCCTCTCTCCCCTCTCCCCCTCTCTCCCCCCCTCTCCCCCTCTCTCCCCTCCCCTCTCTCCCCCTCCCCTCTCTCCCCCTCTCTCCTTTCTCTCTCACACCCTCTTGTGAGTGTGAGTTTGCTGCCGATTCTTGAGTCGGGGGAATTTGAAATAAAAGTGGCGCTGCGAGCTGTAACGTCGGAATGGCAGTGGTTTGTCTCCCCTCTCACTGTGAGTGATATCGGTCTCTCTCTTGTCAGAGACAGCGAGAGTCTGAGGAATGTCGGACTGTTGGGATGAACAGTAGTTTTTGATGAACACTTCAACATGGTCTCTCTTTGGGGTTCGCTGTTGCTTGCATGGTGGGTGGTGGAAGTGCTGGTGCTTTATGCCAGGAAAAGTAGGGGGAGGGTTGATGCTGTTTGTGCATGGGAGGGGGACAGGGGGCTTTAGGGTTTGTATGTGTTTCTGTCACTCATTCTTTGGGGGTTTTCTTCTGTTTTGTGGATGTTGCAGAGAGTAAGAATTTCAGGTTGTATACTGTATACATTCTCTAATATTAAATGGAACCATTGAACTATATATTTGTAAATAGTGTCAAAGAGACATAGAAAACTACAGCACAAAAACAGGCCCTTTGGCCCATCCAGTCCATGCTGAACTGTTTTTCTGCCTAATCTGATTAACCGGCACCTGGACCATAGACCTCCACACCTCTCCCATCCATGTATTTATCCAAATCTCTCTTAGAAGTTGAAATCAAATCCGCATCTACGGCTTCTGCTGGTAGCTCATTCCACACTCTCACCACCCTCTGAGTGAAGAAGTTCCCCCACATGTTCCCCTTAAACATTGCATCTTTCACCATTAACCCATGACCTCTATTTCTAGTGTCACCCAACCACAGTGTAAAAGGCCTGCTTGCATTTACCCTGCCGATACCCTAAAGGCTTGTTGCTGTGCTGTGCTGTGATGTTCTATCTCTCTAACATCATGCAATATAACGACCAATCATCTTGCCAGTTAGAAGGAAAACCTTACATATTTTATTCACCATTCCAGTTGTAATCAAATACAAATATGGAGTAAAATAGATTTTTTTTTGTAAGTGATCATCTCAAAATCTCAAAAGCACAAGGAGGGATCCAGGGATAGAGCTTTTGCCTTCATAATGTACACTGTGTAATTTTGTTAACTTCATTTTGGATAGGTTGGCAGAAAAACATCCCAAGGATATGCAGGAATGCTGTTACTATTTAATTACCCCAAAATGGGCAGTTCATCAGTTCTGATTCTGCATTGTCTTGCCTGTCGGGGCCCTGATAAGCCAACTGAGTTGAAGTAGAATTCCTGGTGTCAGTGACATAGCATGTCATTCATGTTCTACTGGTAAAGAACGATGGATGGTTAATTCATAATGTATCGTGAAATTCTGATGATCTGCCATCCGATTGTTCAGAAGTCTGGCTGGTCCAATATCTGTCTCTTTCAGTAGTCACAGGTTGTGAGTTGAGGGGTCCAAAATGTCTGGGGTTTTGGCCTGAGTTGTGGGTCATAACATATTCCTGTGATATTAAACTTGATTCTAGAAGCCCTTTGGATTCTCCTATACCTTGTCTGCTTGAGCAACCTCCTGCCTTCTTTTAGCCCTCCGGATTTCCTTCTTAAGTGTTCTTGTATTTCTTACAATCCTCAAGTATCTCATTGATCCTACCTGCTATGTACCTCCCTCTTAATCAGGGTCTCAATATCTCTAGAAATCCAAGGTTCCAAACTTGTTATCCTTCTGATAGGAACATACAAACTCTGTACTCTCAAAATTTCACTTTTGAAGACCTGTCATTTACCAAGCACACCTTAGCCTGAAAACAACCTGTACCCATCTACACTTGCCAATTCCTTTCTGATACCATCAAGGTTGGCCTTTCTCCAATTTAAAGTCTCAGCTCGAGGACCAGACCTATCCTTCTCCATAATTATACTGATACTATTGGCATTATGATCACCAAATACAAAGTGGTCCCCTACACAAACTTCTGTCATCCACTTTATCACATTTCCTAATAGGAGATCTAGTATCATATTCTCTCTAGTTGGAACTTCTATGTATGGATTAAGGAAACTTTCCTGAAAACTTTTACAAGCTCTATTCCATCGAGCCCTTTTACAGTATGGGAGTCTCAATCAACATGTGGAAAGTTAAAATCACCTACTATCACAACCTTATGTTTCTTGCAACAGTTTGTGATCTCTCTACATATTTACTCCTCTAAATCCCATGGATTGTTGAGTGGTCTATCACACAATCCCATTAACTTCATCTACCCCTTTCTTATTCCTCGGTTCCACCCATATAGCCTCAGTAGGTGAGTTCTCCAGTCTGTCCGGTCTGAGTATTGCCTTGTCTAGTAATGCACCTGTCCCCCCTTTCATCCTTCCTGCTCTATCATGTCTTAGACAATGGAACCCTGGAACAGTGAGCTACCAGTAAAAAAGCAGTAATTTTTGACACTACTGCATGTGGGAAGGCAATGAAGACAGTCCATTATCTGCACTAAGTGTCTATGTTGGTTTTGTTTGGTTGCAGAAAGTCAAAAGAACAAGGCAGCATGCACTGTATGAATTCCTCTATTGATAACTATTAATAAATAATAGTTTTATCATAATATTGGTAGCTTTCTAATTTATGCTGCACTTCATTTAAATGCATAATTTGTTACTTAGTTAAATGTAGTTTGTCTTTTTAAACTATTTCTATGAAACTTTGGCTAATTGGGGCAGCCACTTAATTTGGCCAAAATGTATTGGTCCCAATGTGTCCAAATTAACCATAATCCACTGTATTCAACTTGTTCATTTATTTACTGTCAGCCAATAGTTGTAACCAAAAGGGAAGTTCATTATCTCACCCCAAACTCAGCCCCCAGGTCTCCTCTTTGTCCCATCAATGTGTCCGAAGGAAAGTTTTTCTGAGTTTGAGATTGGTCTGTTTTTCCTATGGGAGATGACAGAGAACCACCTTGATTTATCCCTGGGGCAGTGCAGAACATATTCCACTGGTTGAGATTTTTTTTAAATTTAAAAGTAGCCAGTTTTTAAATAATTATTTATTAATCTGTTTGGTTATTTATTCAGCAATCCAACCCGGTTAAAGACCCTTTTAGCCCAACAAGCCTACTCCTCCCTATTTCACTCATGTGACCAGTTAACCTACTGATCCATACGCTTTTGGAACAAGGGAGAAAACTTGTGCATCGGAGAAAACCTACGTGGTCACGGGGAGAATGTACAAACTCTGCACAGACAGCGGCAGACCTGAACCTCAATTGTTGGCACCTCAATAGCGTCACACCACAATGTCTCTTTAAATTATAGTTTACATTGTAGTGGAGATGGGCATGTCCAAGTTGAAAGTCATGATTGTAAATATTTCTGTATAATGACTATCATTTTGATCAAAATTTATTATGCAACCAATGGTGAAGTCTGTTTGTTTTACCCAGTGCAAGTTTGAGTGGGCAGCATTAATGAATGAATTGACCTCACTTTTCACAGATATTCTGGTCTTGCCTGGAAACATTGTTCCACACACATTAGTCTATTTTTGGTACCTGAGTCTATATCCGTTATTTGTGAACAGTTTATTGAATCACAGGGGATTTCTGTGGATCCTAATCATTTTCCTTGTGTGGCATTCTTCTTTGAATACTTCTGGAGTGATCCTGTGCCTATCAATCTGAGGCAGTTCCCTGTATAATCTTAGAGCATAGACATTAGAACACTACAGACCCTTCAGCCCATGATACTGTGCTGACCTTTTAATCTACTCTAAGATCAATCGAACACTTCCTTCCTACATAGCCCTCCATTTTTCTAACATCCATGTGCTTATCTAAGAGTTTCTTAAATGCTCCTAATGTATCTACCTCCTCAATGAACACAGAGACGAGTACGAGTGTGGTTGGAATCAGTCAAAGTCATGGAACTTATGAATATGCGTGGCTCAGCAAATCACTGAAGGAAACACTTGGGACATTGAAAGCAAGATAAAGGGAGGGCCCAGGGAGATAGTAGGTTCATGGGAGGACAATGGTGAGGTGAATAACCCTAAAAATTTCACCCCTTTTTTTTTGTATCTGGACTGCTTCACCAAACCAATAACTGACTTCAGTGTGACATCCAGAGTCTCATATACTTTTATAAACATTTATACATTAATACTATTGATTAATATGACCCCACAATAATAGAGGGCAGCGTGATTACAGAGCTCATAAAGTGCACATATTATCAGTAGGCTTCCTGATTGTCCAACCACTAGTTTCTAAGGAGAAGGACAGAACTCTTCTGCAACTTACTAACAGCTGGAAATCCAGCCAGGATACAAGATGAAAAATACACAGAAGATCACACATGGGGGTCATAGTTATTTTAACCATCCTGCCAGAAGAACTGATGTTTCAATTTGTCATCACAGGTAAGCACTAGCTTACCTTGTTAAATTGAACAGACCCGTTTCCAGCAAGTTGCTCAGATTTACAATATTAAAAACATGCAATTAATCCCGGGACACAGATGATTGTTACGACCTCTCTACAGATTTATAAATTCTTGTACAGCCGTGATTACACAATGCATTACATTGTACCCACTGGGCCAGTATGTGCTTATGGCTAATTCAGTCTCAGAGTCTGCTTTTAATTCTCCTAAATTTTAAGAAAAAGCAAGCTATCTATTGAAAATTCTGTATTCCTCTTTATCCTGATATTGATGTTCTTAAGGTAAAGGATGACAAACAAATGTTATCGCTGAACACAACAAAAAAAGGAAAGTGCTGAAAACATTTGTCCAAAAATTTACTGTTCCTGTACGCTGATATTGTGTCACCAAAATAAAGGACTTATTATCTTAATCAGGCAGCATCATTTCATTTTGGGTTACTATCTCTTCTACATGATGTCTCCTGTAATTCTATATCCTCTCTTCACTTTCTGTCTTCCTGCCAGTGTTGGCTAGACACCAGCGCACTGTGTGATGTTCCTGTGAAACGTCGTTCCTTCTTCAGGTCATTCCTGAAATGGAAGAATATAATTTATGATAGGAATTACTCTCAGGGCCATGTGAAATAGGATGAGATCAATTAACCCATGGAGTACTGAGCTTACTATCAGCTGTTAGCAGTCAAATATGTTCTGTTTTATACACAGACTTGAAGGTGAAGGCAGATTAGCTGAAAGCTCGTGTAAAACTCCTTGAAAGATATTGCATCTCACGTAAGCATAAAATACTTGGATGTTTAATTTGGGGCAGCAAAGAATTCAGATTTTTAACACAACAGTTTCAACTTTTTCGTTCAATATTATCTTCTATCAAAGTGGATCCTGGGGAGATGGAGCCCATATCATGCTATTAGGATACTTCACAGTTCACTTACCTGTCTTCAAGTTTTGTCAAAGAGTCAGAGTTAACCATTCCAAGATTTGAACCAATATTAGAACTGAAAAGAATGTTTGCAGAGAGCCTCTCAGGATGCACCTGTGTCGTTGGCAGTTTGAGACAGAATTTCTCATGACCTTCCTTTCATTTCACCCTACTTTTAGTGGGAGACTAGAAACTTTCTCCTGTAAGAGATGTCTTCAAACTTTGGTTGGACCGTGGAAGTTTCGAGTGCCCAGCTTGACACTGATGCTAACTTGGGCTTGCTAACTGTTTGTTACTCTGCTATCATCTTATCTTGAATTGACTCAGCTGAGATAAGCTAGAAACTCTGTGAAATACCCAAACTGTGAGTGACGCTAGCTTAGTTTGTTGGCTTTATGTGAAGTCGCAGCATGAAGCGCACCATCACATTGCAAGTCAAAGATCAGCAATGTAAACTGGAGAGAGGGAAAAGCTAAGTAAGAAGGCAAACAGTTGAAGAAAGATTTGGATCATTACATAGTATCACTTTGCCCCAATACATTCAAAATGTTCATGTACAATAGAAAAATGGAAGGCTGTGAAGGAGGGAAGGGTTAAATTGATATTAGAGAATGTTAAAAGTCAGCACAACATCATGGGCCAAAGGGCCTGTGCTGTGCTGTACTGTTGCATGTTCTACAGCATGTTCTATGTAATAACATGTTAAAGGACTATGTGTCTAACATGTCCAAGGGAAATAAGCAGGTAATCATTTGCAAAGCAGCACACACACAAAACACTGGAGGAACTCAGCAGGTCAAGCAGCATCTATGGAAATGAATAAACAGTTGACATTTTGGACTGAGACCCTTCTTCAAGACAGAGAAGGAAGTGGGAAGACACCAGAATAGAAAGGTGGGGGTGGGGGAAGGAGGCTAGTTGGAAGGTGATGGGTGAAGTCATAAAGAATACCTTCTGTCGTCTTTGGTACTGTTGTGGAAGTTTGATGCTCCACCTGAGTCATAAGGATGGACAGACAGGGATTCTGATCTACATAGCCAAAGTGCAGTAATGGCTCAACAATACATTATATGCTAAAGGAGTGGGACTTAAATCCATAAACCCCACATACAGCAAAAAGAACTCTATTGACTCAAAGAAGCTAACAAAATCAACTTCTATTTTGAGTTTGCAATATCTATGGACTTGTTCCAATCCATTACAAACATTGGAATGTTATTTTATTAGAATGCCAGAGCTTCTGTGAAGCAATCAAGAAGCATGGTATTTTGTCAACATATCTCTATTCCAAGAAATATAACATTCTCATGTTAAACTTAGGTCAAAGAAAGTGGACGTTTTATTTTGCTATTTTCTTTTTGTCCTTGTAAGGATGTAGTCTCATGGGCTTTGGCAGTCATTCAGCTCGTCAACCAGTGGCCATTCTGCACAAACAAGACATGGGCCGCATTGACTGGCCAACAAGGATTGACAGCCAAGCTGAATCCTGTCCTCATCTGACATACTCAAAACAACCCTTCCAAGAATGTGAATCCTAGATGGTTTTGTTTCCCATCCGGCTTTGCCATCACATACAGGAGTCAAATGCCACGATCCCATCTGTGTCGCGAACTGAAGTGGCATCACTTTGCGCAGAGCAATGAATAGAATTTGAGGAAGGATATTGTCAACGCCCTTGGGGGTGTATAGTATCCTCCTGATATATGCAAATAAATGCAGGACTCCTACCCACCACTGTCAATCACCTAACAACTTCTGCCTGATGAATGATCAGATAATTTGTTCTTAACACAAAATTCTTTCTTAACTGGCCCAATTGCCATTTAATGCATGCCAACATACTTACTTACATTTTTAAAAAAAATTTTGCAATTGTAATTCTCAGGATTTACTCTGAAAAGTTAAAGAATTATATAATCATAAAATGCTGGATAAATTCAGCAGGTCAGGCAGCATCAACTTCTCTCTCCATAGATGTTGCCTGACCCACTAAGGGCTTTAAGAGTTTCTGGTTTATATTTCAGAAGTCTAGCAACTGCATGCTTCTTTGTTTTTAATTATAAGATTAAACATTTTAAGCAGCAGGAGAACCTCTTTGCTGAGAGTGATTTATTTACTTATTGAGCTACAGTGAGGAGTAGGCCCTTTCAGCACTTTGAGCCACGCCACCCAGCAATCCCACCCACCGGATAACTTCAATGACCAATTAACCAAATATGTCTTTGGACTGTGGGAGGAAACTGGAGCACCCCAGAGAAAGTTCATGTAGTCACAAGGATAATGTACAAACTCCTTACAGGCAGCGGTGGGAATTGAACCTGGGTCACCTGTACTGTAAAGCGTTGTGCTAACCACTATGCTACCATGCTGCCACCTCAATGTACTCGTCAATATCCCTTCCAAATGCCTTCAGATAAGAACATTCTGAAGCAAAATTAACTTGTTGAATATAAACATCATTGGCTGGGATTTTTTTTTTGCCCTGGTTGTCCATGGGAATGTGATTAGCTGAACTGCTGCAATCTGTGTAGTGAAACATCTTCCCACCATAACCAGTTAATCCTCACACTAGGAGATCAAACTGTAGCAGTTCAACCCAGAAAAGTGTGAAGTGATTCACTTTGGAAGGTCAAATTTGAAGGTAGACTTTGTGGTTAATGATAGGATTCTCAACAGTGTGGAGGGACAGAGGGAACTTGGGGTCCACGTCCATAGGTTCCTCAAAGTCGCCACACAACTAGATAGGGTTGTTAAGAAGGCGTATGATATGTTGGCCTTCTTTAGTTGGGGCACTGACTTCATGAACCATGGGGTGATGTTGCAACTCTATAAAACCCTGGTTAGACCACGCTTGTAGTATTGTGTTCTGTTCTGGTCACATATAGGAAGGATGCAGAAGTTTTAGAGAGGGTGCAGAGAAGATATACCAGAACACTGCCTGGATTGGAGAACCTTTCTTATGAGGATATGTTGGGTGAGCTAGGGCTTTTCTCATTGGAGTGAAGGAGGATGAGAAGTGACTTGATAGGGGTATATAAGATGAGAAGAGGCATGCATCAAGTGGTTAGCCAGAGACTTTTTCCCAGGGTGGAAGTAGATAATATGAGTGAGGCATAACTTTAAGGTTAATGGAGGAAAGAACAGGTATGTCAGAGGTATGGGTGTGTGGAACACCCTCCCAGGGGTGATAGTGGAGGCAGATACGTTAGGGACTTTTAAGAAACTCTTATATAGGCACATGGATGATAAAAAAAAAATGGATGGCTATTTGTGATGGAAGGTTTAGATTGATCTTAAGAGCAGATTAAATGCTCAACACAACACTGTGGACTGAAGGGCCTGTACTGTGCTGTAATGTTCTATGTCTATGCCAAGTAACAGCAATCACTGCACATGGTGTCCAACACTGTTACTGACAGGAAGCTATTTAAACAAAATTTATTACTTGTACTGAAGAGGTGGTTATTAAAAATGAAGGCCTTAAAATGTTGAAGTGATGCAATGCATTTGAAAAATCTCATGATAGTACACTGTAGAGTGATGTAGATTTCATGGCAGTGCATCCCATATCACTTGTAGTCAATGGACTACACTTTCTTTAACTCTGTTGTCAGGACAATAAGCATTGGCTGGACAAGGTCCAGGAAGAAAATCTTTGTAACAGGATTTTTGTTTCAATTTAATGAAAGGAAAATTCTAGGGGCTTCTTAAATGGTCACGTTGTCCTCTTGGGCTAATTTTCTGTGAGCCGTCTTGCCGATATTTACCATCCAGGCAAAAATCTATATCATTCCTCTTCACTCAGAGGATGTTCTCCTTGGCAATTGTGTATGGAAAATTACATTAAACAATCTTGAATCTTGAATCTTGGTGCAAGTGTGGAACGAGCTGCCAGTGGAAGTGGTGGATGCAGGTTTGATTTCAACAGCTACGAGAAATTTGGATAAGTACATGGGTGGGAGGGGAATGGAAGGCTATGGTCCAGGTGTGCATCAGTGGGACGAACTCTTCAACATGGACTAGATGATCCAAAGGGTCTGCGTCTGAGCTGTTTCTGCTCTGTGCTCTATGACTCTATCTGTTCCTTGCAAAGAGGGACTGAATGACTTTCCTATCCTCCATCTTCCTACGAGTATCTTTCTTCATTGTCTTCTGCACCTGGTGAATTGTATTGATTGATCTGTTTGCTGGGGGGAGAAGGCAGAGGGGTTTCTTAAAATAATCAGCGACACTAGTGGGAACCTTGGAGAATGGTGGACTAACTTTACTCTCACTTAAATGGAGAGGGGAACTGGAGTTTAGATGGTGTTTTACCATCAGAGATCACGTCTATTTGAAGCATGACGGAGAAGAGGATTAACGGTGTAGTAAATGAGTAAGCCACACATCAACACACACACTGCACCATTGTGACATTGTTATTGAAGGGATCTCATAGCAGACTTCCTTATATCCTAATTTTGCCAAGATATGAGCCAGAACAGGATGTTAGGGCCAGTTTTGGTCTGGTTGGTCTGCCTGTATTTATTCTGATGTTTAACAGTAGTTTCTAGTTAGAGAGTGCTCTGTACACATATTTAACATAAAAATATAGATTGTATTTATTCATTGTTAGGTGAAAATGGATTTCAGAGCCAGTGTTTTGGGATTATTTGATCGAATGCAATCCCTTTCAATCATCTGTCTGATTGTCTAGTGACTTCAAGGAAAAGACCAGAATCTATACATACTGATGCAATTACAATTATAGCAGCTATATTTCATTATGAGTTTGAGAAGAATCGGTAGGTCAACAAAGCCACTCACAAATTTTCTATAGATGTATCAGAGAGAGCATTTTAACTGGTTGGATCAGTGTCTGGTATGGAGGGGCCACTGCACAAGATCAGAAAGAAACTGCTGAAAGTTGTAAACACAGCCAGTTCCATCATGGGCACTAGCCTCCCCAGCATCAAGGACACCTTCAAAAGGTGATGTCTCAAAGAAGCGGTATCCATCGCTAAGGTCCCCCATCACTCAGGACAAGCCCTCTTCTCATTGCTACCATAATGGAGGAGGTACAGGAGCCCAAAAACACACGCTCAACATTCAGGAACAGCTTCTTCCCCTCCGCCAGCAGATTTCTGAATGGACAATGAACTTAAGTATTTGTATCTTTCTATTTTTGCACTATTTATTTATTTTTTATATATACTTATTGTAATTTATAGCTTTTATTACTATGTATTGCACTGTACTGCTGCTGCTGAACAAGAAATTTCACAACGTATGTGATGCACCATCAATAACTCTCGGAGAAGGGAGGTGAACAATAGGCTTTTATTAGCAGCAAAAGTGACCACAACATCTTGGAGACTGAGGGAGAAGCAGTGCCTCCAACCGCCTTATACAGGGGTCTGTGGGAGGAGCCACTGGAGCAGTCAGCAGAGGGGCGTGTCCAGACAGGTATACACAAAGTTTACCACAGTATGCTGGTAATATTAAACCTGATTCTGATTCTAATTCTGAAAGTGGAATGATAGATCTTAATTTAGTAGTTCTTTAGCTTTAATTCAGACATTTATTGGCCCATGCCTCTTCAGAATAGTTAGGTAACTTTCTTGAAGAGCTAAGGAGGGAATGAGGTATTGATTGACCTACTTCTGTATTGCATAATTCTATGTAATTATGTATGTGTCCCATGTGATGTTCATCGTGATACCAGCATTTATTATCTGTCCCTAATTCAGAATCTGAATCAAAATCAGGTTTATTATTAAATGATCAGAGTCAGCCATAGATGTGCCAGCTGTCTATCTGATACGCAAGCCCAGGGCAGTATGACATGGAGAGCAAGCTGCCACCTGCCTCTCCACGCAGCTGATAAATCCAAAGGAACCTGCAGCATCACAGGAGTGGCCAGTCAGTGTTGGACTCAACATGGGGCTGCCTTAGCGACTCCAGCTCTGGAGTTTTCCCTTGGGGTTTACTCTCAAAACCTTACCCATGAGAGGGAATGGCCGCGGGCAGTGGAGCTTCGAGATCAGAGTTTTGCTTCTCCCAGATGAGCTGTCAACTAGGGCTGACAAAAACCACCTGCTCAAAGCAACATGCTTTAAGGCACCAGTAACCTGTGTTTGCCCTTCTCCTATCAGTAGAAAGAGTTCCTCCGAGCGTACTAGCTAAGCCACATTTGAAAGCCAGGATTTGGTTGTCAGAGGCTATTTGAGGTGCACACCATTGGAAGTATTTAATAGGTAGTGGGAGCTTATAACCACTACCATCCCCAGCTACATGCGTATAAATAATTAAATAGGGGGTGCAAAATGGAAAGAAAAAGTAATGAGGTTAGTCTTCGTGGGTTCATTGTCCATTTGACCCTGAGCTGAGGAAGCTAGATCAGTGAGTCAGTGGAATTCAGTGCCACGGACAGTTGTGGAGGCTAAGTCACAGGGTATATTTAATGCAGAGGTTGTAGGTTCTTGATTAGTAACACATCAAAAGTTCAATAGTTCCACTTAATATATACGATATAGAACCTGAAATTCTTACTCTCTACAGAATCTGACAGAAAAAAACCTCAAAGAATGAGAAAACATAAGAAGGCCAAATTCCCCTACCCCACTCGACACACATGCAGCAGAAAGCAGCATCAATAACTCCCCTTCCCCTCCCCCTGCATACTCCAACATAAAGTATCAGCATTCTCACCACTCACTATGCCAGTAATAGCAAAGCCCCCACCTCAAAGAGAGATCATGATCTACAGTCCATCAAAAACTAACTGTTGAATCCAACATCTCGACATCCCCCACAGGCTCTCTCTGTCTCACTGGCAAGGGAAAGACGGATACCGGGAGAAAACAGGAGAAAGGGGTTGAGAGGGATAATAAATCAGCCATGACGGAATGACGAAGCAAACTCAATGTTATTGGACATTTTGACACTTGATGGCCTAACTCTATTCTTATGTCTTGAGGCCTTTTGGCTAGGAGTCACATAAAGGCCAGATCAGGCAAGGCCAGCAAATTTCCTTTTTTAAAGAATATGAGTGAATCAGATGTGATGTTACAATGATGGCTATTGTTACTGTTAAAGACTGCCATCAGGGAGGGGAAAAGGAGCCTGAGGACCCGGACTCATTGATTCAGGAACAGCTTCTTCCCCTCTGCCATCACATTTCTGAATGGACATTGAACCCATGAACACATGATTCCTTTCTCGTTGCACAGTTTACTTTTGTTTGTTACTTATCGAGATATCACATTCTACAGGGGTTGTATTGAGAGTATCCTGAGCAGCCCGCATCACTGCCTGGTTCGGAAATTGCACCATCTCAGATTGCAAGACCCTGCAGCGGATAGTGAGGTCAGCTGAGAAGATCATCGGGGTCTCTCTTCCCGCCATTACGAACATTTACACTACACGCTGCATCCGCAAAGCAAACAGCATAATGAACGACCCCCACGCACCCCTCATACAAACTCTTCTCCCTCCTGCCATCTGGGAAAAGGCTCTGAAGCATTCGGGCTCTCACAACCAGACTATGTAACAGTTTCTTCCCCCAAGCTATCAGACTCCTCAATACCCAGAGCCTGGACTGACACCTTACTGCCCTATTGTCTTGTTTATTATTTATTGTAATGCCTGCACTGTTTTTGTGCACTTTATGCAGTCCTGGGTAGGTCTGTAGTCTGGTGCAGTTTTTTTCTGTGTTGTTTTTTACGTAGTTCAGTCTAGTTTTTGTACTGTGTCATGTAACACCATGGTCTTGAAAAAAACGTCTCATTTTTACTATGTACTGTACCAGCAGTTATGGTTGAAATGACAATAAAAGTGACTTGACTTGATACAGTATGGAATACGCCTTTCTGGCCTTTCGAGCCATGCAATCCAGCATTCCCCCAATTTAATCCTACCCTAATCATGGGACAATTTACAATGGCCAATTAACTTATCACCTGGTATGTCTTTGGACTGTGGAGGAAACTGAAGCACCTGGAGGAAACCAGGTGGTCATGGGGAGAACGTACAAACTCCTTACAGGCAGTGCTGGGAATTGAACCCATGCCCCTCCCTGGTACTGTAAAATGTTCTGCTAACCACAAAGCTACCGTGCCATACCTACACTACTTATATTGTAGTTTAGGGTAATTTTATGTCTTTGTGCTATACTACTTCAGCAAAACAACAAATTTCACATTATATAAGGCAGTGATAATAAACCTGATTCTGATTCTGATCCTTCATTCCAAATTCCAGATTTATTTGCTGATTTGAATTTATATATTCCTAGTGCTTAGAGCGGATGCTGGTCAAGAACTGGCACTGGGAGTCCCACTGCTACAACCAGCTATAACCCCACTGTATTAATTCAGGATGAACTGTCGCAGCTAAAGTTAATGCAGTTATAAGATGGGGTCAATGTGTAACCGTCTGAAATTTCTAGCATGATTTGCTGGGTGTTGGCACTGCATTGAGTCAGACTATGGTGTTAAAGGCCAAGAAGGATGCAAATTGCACTTAGGCAATAGGTTGAGATTTTTCACCCTTTATTAATTAAGGAGGTCTAGAGGATTGTGAACTGGTAATGTTATCCTGTCAAGACTCATTTTCTGTGCTGCGTGATCTATCCAACCCGCACACATTCTGGCCTCTTACATCTCTCCAGATTACCACTGACTTGCCCAAAGGCAGCTGCGCTGGCAGGTCATCTGGGACTTCCCTTCCTCAGCCTTTATCACCTTCTTAATGCGGCTTCAGAGATTTGCAATTTTGGATTACTTGTCCCAGTATCCAAAAAAGTTTTTGTGGCCGACAGTCAAAGTAAGAGAAGCACTTCACCCAGTCAGCTGGAAGTTTTCCCTAAACCATCAGTATTCTGAAAAGGAACCCAGAAGTTACACTGACACTGCCATTTGCAGAAAGGGCAGATGGGATGAAGGAGAGGTGGAAGTGATAGATAGCAAAAAAATAGCAACTAATTCTTCAACACTAAGTTTTGAATGAATGAAACCTCCCACTTGCAATGTTAAATTTTCAGACCCAGAATTGTTACTTGGCATTTAATGATCTCTGACAAACTGTTTAAAATTAATTGGTGGAGACAGGGTAGCATGGCTGTTAGTGTAACACTATTACAGTGCCAACAACCCGAGTTCAATTCCCGCCGCTGTCTGTAACGAGTTTGTGTATTCTCCCCTGAACAGCGTGGGGCTTCCTCCAAGGTGCTCGTGCTTCCACCCACATTCTAAAAGATGTTCGGGTCAATACATTAATTGGTCAACACACACAAAGAGCTGGTGGAACGCAGCAGGCCAGGCAGCATCTATAGATGAAGAAGTACAGTCGACGTTTCGGGTCAAGACCCTTCATCAGGAC
This sequence comes from Hemitrygon akajei, assembly GCF_048418815.1. Taxonomy (NCBI): domain Eukaryota; kingdom Metazoa; phylum Chordata; class Chondrichthyes; order Myliobatiformes; family Dasyatidae; genus Hemitrygon; species Hemitrygon akajei. The sequence goes on from NC_133127.1 coordinate 29,632,204, forward strand.
TAACTGAAAGAAAAGATTAATTGATCACGTGTAATTGGGTGGAGCAGGTTCATTGAAATAGAAAGGCCTGTTACTGAGCTATATCTCTAACTAGATGAAATTAGTCCTGTCCAGCTCTCACCTTGTTGGCATTTTAATGGGCAAAAATGAATAGGTCCCCCAAGTCCACACTGAGCTGAACTTAGAGAGGACATCTTGGAGGGCTTATCTAATGAGTAAGGTGAATAGAAACTCAGGATATGAAAGGTACAGTCACTATGATGGTGTATTTCTATGGGCCCTCTTAGTAGACAACAGGAGTTGGAGGAATGCAGACTATGGACAAGTGTAAAAACAATTGTGTTGTCATAGTGGGGTGATTTTAACTTCTCTAGTATTGACTGGGACTCCTTTAGTGTCAGGGGATTAGATGGGGCAGGATTTCTGAGGTACATTCAAGGTTATTTTTAACAATATGTACATAGTCCAATTAGGGATGGGGCCATATGAGAGCTGGCCAGCAGATTGAAGTTTCAGTGGGGAAGCATTTTATGAATAGAGATCATAATTCTGTAAACTTAAGATAGTTATGGATCAGAATAAGACTAGTAAAAATATCAATAAGATTGAAAGAGTACAGAGAACATGTAAAACTATGATGCCAGGCCTTGAGGACCTGAGTTATAGGGAAAGGTTGAATAGGCTGGTTGAGACTAGAGCTGGTGTTAATAAGTTGGAGGGTGAAAAGTGAAGTAATTAGGTGAAACCTGAGGGGGAATTTCTTCACTCAGAGGGTGGTTGAGTGTGAAACAATCTGCTAGTGGAAGTGGTGGATAGGGGCTTGATTGCAAAATTTAAGAGAAGTTTGGATAAATACATGGATGGGAGGGGTATGGTGGGCCTTGGTCCAGGTGCTCGTCGATAGGAATAGGCAGAATAACTATTTGGCCTGAAAGAGCTGTTTCTGTGCTTTGTGACTCTATAGTCCCTTGAATGAAAGTGCTAAAATTAGTGCTATTAGGCAGGAGCTGGGGAGGCAGACAGACAGAGCAGTTTGTGGGTGAATCTACATCTGAGATATAGGAATATTTTAAACACCTCCCGGTTAGAGTTCAGGACCAGCATATTCTGAAAGTTTTCAACAGGTGCATTTAATCTCAGAGAAATGTATAAAATATACATCCTGAAATTCTCTTTCTTCGCAGACACCCAGAAAAACAGAAGAGTACCCCAAAAAATGAATGACTGTAAAAATGTTAGAACCCTGAAGCACCCCCCCCAACTCCCCCTCCCACGCACAAGCAGAAGCAAGGCAACAATGCCCTCCCCACCATCAAACAAGCACTAGCACCCTCCACTGAGCACTCAAGTGTGCAGCAAAGCATCAATAAGACACAGGCTTACAGTACCCCAAAAACTAATCATTCACCCGATAATTTGACGTACCATAGCTCTCTCTCTCTCCCTAATATGGGACAAAGAGGTGTCCCCCATTTCACAGCGAGTGGAGAGATATAACAAACACCTCACTGGTTTACGATGTTACAAGTCTGTTCTGTATGAAAGATAAGGGGCCTTTGGTGAGAAGGTACTGCAAAAATTTAAGTGAAAAGAGAATGAAGCAGGAGAGAACTTAATTAGGATTCTGGAGGGCTTGTCAAAAGATACAGCAGGAAATTGGGGTGGAGAATTGGCAATTCTGGACAAGCATGAGGAGTTACATTTTGGAAGTCTAAGAGGAACTTAGACACTAAGTGACAGGATGCTGAGGAGCATCCTGAGGGATGCACAGAGGGATTTTGGGGATACAAATCTATGTCTCTCTGCAAGTAGCAACACAAGTAGACACAAATATGTTGTTGAAGGAATTGAGTGCAAAATTCAGGAAGTCATGTGCAGCTGCAAAAGCTTCATTTAGACCACATTGGAAGGTTGCGGGCATTTCTGGCCACCACAACTTAGGAAGGATGTTGAGGCTTTGGAGAGGCTGTAGAAAGAGGATGTTGCCGGGGTTGGAGAGTAAGGGGAGGTCGGATAAACTTTAAGATCTGTTCCTGTGCTGTTCTATGTTCTGATCACTTCACTCAATCTCATGTGTAGAATTTTCGTTTTAAATGCCTCATTGAACCCTGTTTTGGGAAAAGTCGGACAAACGTAGGTTGTTCTCACTGAAACTTCGGGGGCTGAGGGGAGACCTGAAAGATGTATATAAAATCATGAGAGGGTAGACAGCCAAGATCATTTTCCCAGGGTGCAAATGTTAAATACTGGAGGGCATCAGTTAAAGCCGACAGGGTTTAAAGTTTAAAGGAGATATGTAAAGCCAGCTTTTTTTTTAAATGCAGAGAATGGGTAGGTGCCTGGAACGTACTGCTAGAGGAGGGGTAGAGAAGATATTGATAGCAATGTTTAACAGGCATCTAGACAGACACATGAACTGTCAGGGAATTGAAGAATACAAAGCATGTGCAAGCAGATGAGATTAGTTCAGGCTGGCATCATGGTTGGCACAGACATAGCGGGCTCCAGGACCTGTTCCTGCACTGTACTGTTTTACATTCCATCTTCATTGTAAGTCAGTTGCTGAGGACTGAGAAGGAGCAAGATATTTTCTGATATCAACAAATTGGATTCTGTATTTATCTGGGTGTAGAGTCCAATGTTTTCGGAGTCTGCCACTATTCTATGAGTGCACACTGTTATTTTCATAAAATCTACACCTTGATCTGTTTCTGTGGGTTAGTATGATACTTAATAATCCTAATCAATGCCTTGAGTAAAAACTTGGCTATGGAGCATTACACAAAGGCAAAATTACTGTTACTGTCCTTGTGAGCGTGACCCATCTTACTCAAGCTCTGGAGCTACCTAGCAGCTTGAAGTGAGATTCAAATGTCGAGTGCTCTCCTTACAGCTGTCTAGCACTGAAGCCATCCCGTCCTCCAAGTGATTGATAACACGGCTCTGTAAAAACGTAGCTCTGTGAAACAGAGAGAATTCACCCTCAAACAAAACCCAGAAGTAACACAGCTTTTGAACCAAATTCAGCAAGATGCACAAGTCACCGCTGCTTCACCTGGAAGGAGGAGTTGAATCATGGGTGGAGGAAGGCAATAAAAGAGCAGTAACTGCGTCTCCGGTGATTGAACGGGTAGAACAGTAGGGTATTGATGGAAGAAATCTGGAAACTTTGGGAAGAATCATTTCAGATTGCCTAGGAGAAGGGCATTTAGTCTTATCGTCACGTTAGAGGTGTCAAGCATCATGGAGGATGAGTCATTGGGCTCAAAAGCTGGTAGGATGGCAGGTGTAATAGAAGTAGTTGAGATTGTAGTCAATTAATGTGAAATCCATGCAGCGACCCTACTCCCCAATCTTAACTGGACTCGTGTCTCTCTGGGCCACCTTGTTCAATCAAACCTACAGTACGCGGTAGCTCCCGGACAACAGTAACGCACCCCCCCCCATGTTAAAAGCAGCCGTGACCTGGCAACCTGCACTCTGCAATATGAAGCTAGGGAACTGGCATTTCAGGACCCCCCATGAATGACCCCAGCAGCAATAGCCCTGAATGTCACATTGCGATCCTCACCGGCCGCACACAGCGAGTGGATCCAGAGGGACTGCCCCAGATGAAAGTGGAAGGGAAACCGCAGCTGAACAGAAAGAGAAGACATAACAGAAGCACTGGCAAAGAAAGTGTCCTCACCAGAACAGATGTACAGAGACAGGAGAAACTGGGAGGATTGAATGGTAACCTTGTATTAATGGTAAACAGACAAATTGGAATTTTGTGTAGTGGTGGAAATATCAGTCAAATTGAAACTAATAAATCAAATTCTTAACGAAAAATATTTTTAAATTTTTGCTTAAAAAGGAAAAGATAGTAACATTCCTGGCGTTGAAGCTGCGTTATTGTTATTCTTTAACATTACGTCGTTGCTTATAACACGTTTTCTTCCCCCCCCCCCCTCCCGTCTGTCTCTTCACATGAAACAGCTGCAGTCAATGTATCCTCAGGAGCTGCTCACAAACCAGCTATTAAAAAGTTTTCTGGAACAGATGTCCACCCGAGTGCTGGGGAATGTGCCAAAAGTTTCGTGTGACTGAATGTTTCTTCCCCAAATCGCGTGCCTTTCCTCTGCCCTCTGCCCCGAGTGGCGCCAGCGCTGCTTCCCACACCAGCAGCTGAACATCTGGAGTCTGGGGCTGCACACAACACCAAACACTCCCGAAAACCATCCCCTCCATTCATTCATTCCACAAACAACACGGTGGCAAGATCAGCGTGTGATTTATTAGACAATATTGCAGCTGGAACATTCAAGAATGCCGAGGGAAGTTCAGATGAAGTTAAAAAACTCCTATTGTCATAAAGTGGCAACGAAAGCTTGAATCACTTTAAGTTAATCGCCTCACAAGTTATTTTTGAAAAAAAAGGTATTTAACGCAGACTGCGTACTTACTTGACGATATTATCAATGTTTAGCTTTATGTTTGGAATCAAAGGAAGTGAATCATTAAGTGTCAACAGAATAAAAGTTGATTAACACCCAGATTTTCGTGAGTAAATATTTATTGAACCGATCGTATCGGTTAAACTTCCCTCAACTTTCACACCCCCAGTCTCTTCAACCCCTCCGCCGCCCGCGCACACACACAGGCACTCACTGTACACAACACTCAAACACACACACATACACATACAGTAACACACACACACCTCAAAACACACACACATACACATACAGTAACACACAGACACACACACACACACACACCCAAACACACACACATACAGTAACACAGACAACACACACACCCCACACACACTCCAAACACACACATACAGTAACACAAACACACACTCAAACACACAAGCGATACACAAACTCAAGCACAGACATACATACACACATAAACAAACACACCCCACACGCGACCACATAGACACACACACATACAGACAGATACACACACAAACAATCACATATATACACGCGCACACACAAGGCACTCACTGTACACACACTCAAACACACACACATACACATACAGTAACCACACACACACACACTCAAACACACACACATACACATACAGTAACACAAGACACACCACACACACACACACACACACTCAAACACACACGGATACACAAACTCAAGCACAGACATACATACACACATAAACAAACACACCACACGCGACCACATAGACACACACACATACAGACAGATACACACACACCCCACCCACCCACAAACAATCACATATATACACCGCGCGACACACACACACACACCACACACACACACCACACACACACACACACACACACACACACACGCACACGTACTCACCGCCCACTTACACATACAGAGACATTGACAGACACACACACACACATACACATAGTCTAAACACACTTGTGCGCGCACAACACACACACACACACACACACACACACACACACACACACACACACACACACACACACACACACCACACACACACACACACACTCCCAGCACCCATCCACTCCAATTTTTCTCGAG